>NW_023994061.1:0-1371398 GCF_015586225.1 Lucilia sericata | reverse complement strand
TCATGTTATAACAGTCGTTTATATATCTTTTTATTGCATTATAGTTGCCATTTGCTTTGGTATATAACTTATTCCATAATGTATTTTTGGAAAATGGCCAATGGATAGATCGGTAGAATTATTTTCACAGCTTTAAAAACGCGTGTAGTTTGAGGTTCCGATATGGCTGCAAATAACATTGACAGTTTTCACGCTATGACAGTCATTTATGCATCATTTTAAAGCATTATGATTGCACTTTAATATGGTATATCATTTGTAGCATAATGTGTATTTTTACAAATTGGTCAATTTGATAGATCGGTAGAATTATTGTTCTATGTTTAAAAAAGCAGTAATCTGAGGTTCCGATATGGTTGCAATTAACTTTGGCATTTTCGTGCTAGGACAGTCGTTTATGCACCATTTTAAAGCATTAAAATTGCCATTTGTTTTGGTATATAATTTATTGCATAATGTATTTTTAGAAAATGGCCAATTGGATAGATCGGTAGAATTATTTTCCCAGGTTTAAAAAGGCGGTTGGTAATTTGAGGTTCCGATATGGTTGTGAATAACTTTGACAGTTTTCATGCTATGACAGTCATTTATGCATCATTTTAAAGCATTATGATTGCACTTTAATTTGGTATATCATTTGTGGCACAATGTGTTCGTCTAAAAAATGGTCAATTTGAAGGATCGGTAGAATTATGTTCTATGTTTAAAAACGCGGTAATTTGAGGTCCGATATGTTGCAAATAACTTTGACAGTTTTCATGCTAGGGCAATAGTTTATGCATCATTTTAAAGCATTTACAGTTGCCACTTTATTTTGGTGTATAATTTGTGGGCATAATGAATTTTACAAAAATTGGATAGATCGGTATATTTTATTGGTACAGGTTTCAAAATGCGGTTTAATTTACGGCTCCCGATATGGTTGCAACTAACCTTTTATAGTTTTCATGTTATAACAGTCGTTTATATATTCTTTTATTGCCTATAGTTGCCATTTGTTTTGGTATATAATTTATTGCATAATATATTTTTAGAAAATGGCCCAATTGGATAGATCGGTAGAATATTTTCACAGCTTTAAAAAGGCGGTAATTTGAGGTTCCGATATGGCTGCAAATAACATTGACAGTTTCATGCTATGACAGTCATTTATGCTTCATTTTAAAGCATTATGATTGCACTTTTAATATGGTATATAATTTGTAGCATAATGTGTGTTTTTACTAATTGGTGAATTTGATAGATCGGTAGAATTATTGTTCTATGTTTAATAAACGCGGTAATCTGAGGCTCCGATATGGTGCAATTAACTTTGGCAGTTTCGTGCTAGGACAGTCGTTATGCACCATTTTAAGCATTAAAATTGCCATTTGCTTTGGTATATAATTTATTGCATAATGTATTTTTTGGAAAACGGCCAATTGGATAAATCGGTAGAATTATTTTCCCAGGTTTAAAACGCGGTAATTTGAGGTTCCGATATGGTTGTGAATAACTTTGACAGTTTTCATGCTATGACAGTAATTTATGCATCATTTTAAAGCATTACAGTTGCACTTTGTTTTGTGTATAATTTGTGGCATAATGAATTTTTACAAAAATTGGATAGATCGGTATATTTATTGGTACAGGTTTAAAAATGCGGTAATTTAAGGCCCCGATATGGTTGCAAATAACTTTTATAGTTTTCATGTTATAACAGTCGTTATACATCTTTTTATTGCATTTTAGTTGCCATTTGTTTTGGTATACAATCTATTGCATAATGTATTTTTAGAAGATGGCCAATTGGATAGATCGATAGAATTATTTTCCCAGGTTTAAAAGGCGGTAATTTGAGGTTCCGATATGGTTGTGAATTACTTTGACAGTTTTCATGCTATGACAGTCATTTATGCATCAGTTTAGAGCATTATGATTGCACTTTAATTTGGTATATCATTTGTGGCATAATGTGTTCGTCTAAAAATGGTCAATTTGATGGATCGGTAGAATTATTGTTCTATGTTTAAAAACGCAGTAATTTGAGGTTCCGATATGGTTGCAAATAACTTTGACAGTTTTCATGCTAGGGCATTAGTTTACGCATCATTTTAAAGCATTACAGTTGCACTTTATTTTGGTGTATAATTTGTGGCATAATGAATTTTTACAAAAATTGGATAGATCGGTATATTTATTGGTACAGGTTCAAAAATGCGGTAATTTAAGGCTCCGATATGGTTGCAAATACCTTTTATAGTTTTCATGTTATAACAGTCGTTTATATATCTTTTTATTGCATTATAGTTGCCATTTGCTTTGGTATATAACTTATTCCATAATGTATTTTTTGGAAAATGGCCAATTGGATAGAATCGGTAGAATAATTATTTCACAGCTTTAAAACGCGGTAGTTTGAGGTTCCGATATGGCCTGCAAATAACATTGACAGTTTTCACGCTATGACAGTCATTTATGCATCATTTTAAAGCATTTATGATTGCACTTTAATATCGTATATCATTTGTAGCATAATGTGTATTTTTAAAAATTGGTCAATTTGATAGATCGGTAGAATTATTGTTCTATGTTTAATAAACGCAGTAATCTGAGGTTCCGATATGGTTGCAATTAACTTTGGCAGTTTTCGTGCTAGGACAGTCGTTTATGCACCATTTTAAAGCATTAAAATTGCCATTTGTTTTGGTATATAATTTATTGCATAATGTATTTTTAGAAAATGGCCAATTGGATAGATCGGTAGAATTATTTTCCCAGGTTTAAAAGGCGGGTAATTTGAGGTTCCGATATGGTTGTGAATAACTTTGACAGTTTTCATGCTATGACAGTCATTTATGCATCATTTTAAAGCATTATGATTGCACTTTAATTGGTATATCATTTGTGGCACAATGTGTTCGTCTAAAAATGGTCAATTTGAAGGATCGGTAGAATTATTGTTCTATGTTTAAAAACGCGGTAATTTGAGGTTCCGATATGGTTGCAAATAACTTTGACAGTTTTCATGCTAGGGCAATAGTTTATGCATCATTTTAAAGCATTACAGTTGCACTTTATTTTGGTGTATAATTTGTGGCATAATGAATTTTACAAAATTGGATAGATCGGTATATTTATTGGTACAGGTTCAAAATGCGGTAATTTAAGGCTCCGATATGGTTGCAAATAACTTTTATAGTTTTCATGTTATAACAGTCGTTTATATATCTTTTTATTGCATTATAGTTGCCATTTGCTTTGGTATATAACTTATTCATAATGTATTTTTGGAAAATGGCCAATTGGATAGATCGGTAGAATTATTTTCACAGCTTTAAAAACGGCGGTAGTTTGAGGTTCCGATATGGTTGGCAATAACTTTGACAGTTTTCATGCTATGACAGTCATTTATGCATCATTTTAAAGCATTATGATTGCACTTTAATTTGGTATATCATTTGTGGCACAATGTGTTCGTCTAAAAAATGGTCAATTTGAAGGATCGGTAGAATTATTGTTCTATGTTTAAAAACGCGGTAATTTGAGGTTCCGATATGGTTGCAAATAACTTTGACAGTTTTCATGCTAGGGCAATAGTTTATGCATCATTTTAAAGCATTACATTTGCACTTTATTTTGGTGTATAATTTGTGGCATAATGAAATTTTACAAAAATTGGATAGATCGGTATATTTATTGGTACAGGTTCAAAAATGCGGTAATTTAAGGCTCCGATATGGTTGCAAATAACTTTTATAGTTTTCATGTTATAACAGTCGTTTATATATCTTTTTATTGCATTATAGTTGCCATTTGCTTTGGTATATAACTTATTCCATAATGTATTTTTAGAAAATGGCCAATTGGATAGATCGGTAGAATTATTTTCACAGCTTTAAAAACGCGGTAGTTTGAGGTTCCGATATGGCTGCAAATAACATTGACAGTTTTCACGCTATGACAGTCATTTATGCATCATTTTAAAGCATTATGATTGCACTTTAATATGGTATATCATTTGTAGCATAATGTGTATTTTTACAAATTGGTCAATTTGATAGATCGGTAGAATTATTGTTCTATGTTTAATAAACGCGGTAATCTGAGGTTCCGATATGGTTGCAATTAACTTTGGCAGTTTTCGTGCTAGGACAGTCGTTTATGCACCATTTTAAAGCATTAAAATTGCCATTTGTTTTGGTATATAATTTATTGCATAATGTATTTTTAGAAAATGGCCAATTGGATAGATCGGTAGAATTATTTTCCCAGGTTTAAAAAGGCGGTAATTTGAGGTTCCGATATGGTTGTGAATAACTTTGACAGTTTTCATGCTATGACAGTCATTTATGCATCATTTTAAAGCATTATGATTGCACTTTAATTTGGTATATCATTTGTGGCACAATGTGTTCGTCTAAAAAATGGTCAATTTGAAGGATCGGTAGAATTATTGTTCTATGTTTAAAAACGCGGTAATTTGAGGTTCCGATATGGTTGCAAATAACTTTGACAGTTTTCATGCTAGGGCAATAGTTTATGCATCATTTTAAAGCATTACAGTTGCACTTTATTTTGGTGTATAATTTGTGGCATAATGAATTTTTACAAAAGTTGGATAGATCGGTATATTTATTGGTACAGGTTTAAAAATGCGGTAATTCAAGGCTCCGATATGGTTGCAAATAACTTTTATAGTTTTCATGTTATAACAGTCGTTTATATATCTTTTTATTGCATTATAGTTGCCATTTGTTTGGTATATAATTTATTGCATAATATATTTTTAGAAAATGGCCAATTGGATAGATCGGTAGAATTATTTTCACAGCTTTAAAAAGGTGGTAATTTGAGGTTCCGATATGGTTGCAAATAACATTGACAGTTTTCATGCTATGACAGTCATTTATGCTTCATTTTAAAGCATTATGATTGCACTTTAATATGGTATATAATTTGTAGCATAATGTGTGTTTTTACTAATTGGTGAATTTGATAGATCGGTAGAATTATTGTTCCTATGTTTAATAAACGCGGTAATCTGAGGTTCCGATATGGCTGCAATTAACTTTGGCAGTTTTCGTGCTAGGACAGTCGTTTATGCACCATTTTAAAGCATTAAAATTGCCATTTGCTTTGGTATATAATTTATTGCATAATGTATTTTTGGAAAACGGCCAATTGGATAAATCGGTAGAATTATTTTCCCAGGTTTAAAAACGCGGTAATTTGAGGTTCCGATATGGTTGTGAATAACTTTGACAGTTTTCATGCTATGACAGTCATTTATGCATCATTTTAAAGCATTACAGTTGCACTTTGTTTTTGTGTATAATTTGCGGCATAATGAATTTTTACAAAAATTGGATAGATCGGTATATTTATTGGTACAGGTTTAAAAATGCGGTAATTTAAGGCCCCGATATGGTTGCAAATAACTTTTATAGTTTTCATGTTATAACAGTCGTTTATACATCTTTTTATTGCATTTTAGTTGCCATTTGTTTTGGTATACAATCTATTGCATAATGTATTTTTAGAAGATGGCCAATTGGATAGATCGATAGAATTATTTTCCCAGGTTTAAAAAGGCGGTAATTTGAGGTTCCGATATGGTTGTGAATTACTTTGACAGTTTTCATGCTATGACAGTCATTTATGCATCAGCTTAGAGCATTATGATTGCACTTTAATTTGGTATATCATTTGTGGCATAATGTGTTCGTCTAAAAAATGGTCAATTTGATGGATCGGTAGAATTATTGTTCCATGTTTAAAAACGCGGTAATTTGAGGTTCCGATATGGTTGCAAATAACTTTGACAGTTTTCATGCTAGGGCATTAGTTTACGCATCATTTTAAAGCATTACAGTTGCACTTTATTTTGGTGTATAATTTGTGGCATAATGAATTTTTACAAAAATTGGATAGATCGGTATATTTATTGGTACAGGTTCAAAAATGCGGTAATTTAAGGCTCCGATATGGTTGCAAATACCTTTTATAGTTTTCATGTTATAACAGTCGTTTATATATCTTTTTATTGCATTATAGTTGCCATTTGCTTTGGTATATAACTTATTCCATAATGTATTTTTGGAAAATGGCCAATTGGATAGATCGGTAGAATTATTTTCACAGCTTTAAAAACGCGGTAGTTTGAGGTTCCGATATGGCTGCAAATAACATTGACAGTTTTCACGCTATGACAGTCATTTATGCATCATTTTAAAGCATTATGATTGCACTTTAATATCGTATATCATTTGTAGCATAATGTGTATTTTTAAAAATTGGTCAATTTGATAGATCGGTAGAATTATTGTTCTATGTTTAATAAACGCAGTAATCTGAGGTTCCGATATGGTTGCAATTAACTTTGGCAGTTTTCGTGCTAGGACAGTCGTTTATGCACCATTTTAAAGCATTAAAATTGCCATTTGTTTTGGTATATAATTTATTGCATAATGTATTTTTAGAAAATGGCCAATTGGATAGATCGGTAGAATTATTTTCCCAGGTTTAAAAAGGCGGTAATTTGAGGTTCCGATATGGTTGTGAATAACTTTGACAGTTTTCATGCTATGACAGTCATTTATGCATCATTTTAAAGCATTATGATTGCACTTTAATTTGGTATATCATTTGTGGCACAATGTGTTCGTCTAAAATATGGTCAATTTGAAGGATCGGTAGAATTATTGTTCTATGTTTAAAAACGCGGTAATTTGAGGTTCCGATATGGTTGCAAATAACCTTGACAGTTTCATGCTAGGGCAATAGTTTATGCTAAAAAATGGTTCAATTTGAAGGATCGGTAGAATATTGTTCTATGTTTAAAAACGCGGTAATTTGAGGTTCCGATATGGTTGCAAATAACTTTGACAGTTTCATGCTAGGGCAATAGTTTATGCATCATTTTAAAGCATTACAGTTGCACTTTATTTTGGTGTATAATTTGTGGCATAATGAATTTTTTACAAAAGTTGGATAGATCGGTATATTTATTGGTACAGGTTTAAAAATGCGGTTAATTCAAGGCTCCGATATGGTTGTAAATAACTTTTATAGTTTCATGTTATAACAGTCGTTTATATATCTTTTATTGCATTATAGTTGCCATTTGTTTTGGTATATAATTTATTGCATAATATATTTTTAGAAAATGGCCAATTGGATAGATCGGTAGAATTATTTTCACAGCTTTAAAAAGGCGGTAATTTGAGGTTCCGATATGGTTGCAAATAACATTGACAGTTTTCATGCTATGACAGTCATTTATGCTTCATTTTAAAGCATTATGATTGCACTTTAATATGGTATATAATTTGTAGCATAATGTGTGTTTTTACTAATTGGTTATTGTTCTTGTTTAATAAACGCGGTAATCTGAGGTTCCGATATGGCTGCAATTAACTTTGGCAGTTTTCGTGCTAGGACAGTCGTTTATGCACCATTTTAAAGCATTAAAATTGCCATTTGCTTTGGTATATAATTTATTGCATAATGTATTTTTGGAAAACGGCCAATTGGATAAATCGGTAGAATTATTTTCCCAGGTTTAAAAACGCGGTAATTTGAGGTTCCGATATGGTTGTGAATAACTTTGACAGTTTTCATGCTATGACAGTCATTTATGCATCATTTTAAAGCATTACAGTTGCACTTTGTTTTTGTGTATAATTTGTGGCATAATGAATTTTTACAAAAATTGGATAGATCGGTATATTTATTGGTACAGGTTTAAAAATGCGATAATTTAAGGCCCCGATATGGTTGCAAATAACTTTTATAGTTTTCATGTTATAACAGTCGTTTATACATCTTTTTATTGCATTTTAGTTGCCATTTGTTTTGGTATATAATTTATTGCATAATGTATTTTTAGAAGATGGCCAATTGGATAGATCGATAGAATTATTTTCCCAGGTTTAAAAAGGCGGTAATTTGAGGTTCCGATATGGTTGTGAATTACTTTGACAGTTTTCATGCTATGACAGTCATTTATGCATAATTTTAAAGCATTATGATTGCACTTTAATTCGGTATATCATTTGTGGCACAATGTGTTCGTCTAAAAAATGGTCAATTTGAAGGATCGGTAGAATTATTGTTCTATGATTAAAAACGCGGTAATTTGAGGTTCCGATATGGTTGCAAATAACTTTGACAGTTTTCATGCTAGGGCATTAGTTTACGCATCATTTTAAAGCATTACAGTTGCACTTTATTTTGGTGTATAATTTGTGGCTTAATGAATTTTACAAAAATTGGATAGATCGGTATATTTATTGGTACAGGTTCAAAAATGCGGTAATATAAGGCTCCGATATGGTTGCAATACCTTTTATAGTTTTCATGTTATAACAGTCGTTTATATATCTTTTTATTGCATTATAGTTGCCATTTGCTTTGGTATATAACTTATTCCATAATGTATTTTTGGAAAATGGCCAATTGGATAGATCGGTAGAATTATTTTCACAGCTTTAAAAACGCGGTAGTTTGAGGTTCCGATATGGCTGCAAATAACATTGACAGTTTTCACGCTATGACAGTCATTTATGCATCATTTTAAAGCATTATGATTGCACTTTAATATCGTATATCATTTGTAGCATAATGTGTATTTTTAAAAATTGGTCAATTTGATAGATCGGTAGAATTATTGTTCTATGTTTAATAAACGCAGTAATCTGAGGTTCCGATATGGTTGCAATTAACTTTGGCAGTTTTCGTGCTAGGACAGTCGTTTATGCACCATTTTAAAGCATTAAAATTGCCATTTGTTTTGGTATATAATTTATTGCATAATGTATTTTTAGAAAATGGCCAATTGGATAGATCGGTAGAATTATTTTCCCAGGTTTAAAAACGCGGTAATTTGAGGTTCCGATATGGTTGTGAATAACTTTGACAGTTTTCATGCTATGACAGTCATTTATGCATCATTTTAAAGCATTATGATTGCACTTTAATTTGGTATATCATTTGTGGCACAATGTGTTCGTCTAAAAAATGGTCAATTTGAAGGATCGGTAGAATTATTGTTCTATGTTTAAAAACGCGGTAATTTGAGGTTCCGATATGGTTGCAAATAACTTTGACAGTTTTCATGCTAGGGCAATAGTTTATGCTAAAAAATGGTCAATTTGAAGGATCGGTAGAATTATTGTTCTATGTTTAAAAACGCGGTAATTTGAGGTTCCGATATGGTTGCAAATAACTTTGACAGTTTTCATGCTAGGGCAATAGTTTATGCATCATTTTAAAGCATTACAGTTGCACTTTATTTTGGTGTATAATTTGTGGCATAATGAATTTTTACAAAAGTTGGATAGATCGGTATATTTATTGGTACAGGTTTAAAAATGCGGTAATTCAAGGCTCCGATATGGTTGCAAATAACTTTTATAGTTTTCATGTTATAACAGTCGTTTATATATCTTTTTATTGCATTATAGTTGCCATTTGTTTTGGTATATAATTTATTGCATAATATATTTTTAGAAAATGGCCAATTGGATAGATCGGTAGAATTATTTTCACAGCTTTAAAAAGGCGGTAATTTGAGGTTCCGATATGGTTGCAAATAACATTGACAGTTTTCATGCTATGACAGTCATTTATGCTTCATTTTAAAGCATTATGATTGCACTTTAATATGGTATATAATTTGTAGCATAATGTGTGTTTTTACTAATTGGTGAATTTGATAGATCGGTAGAATTATTGTTCTATGTTTAATAAACGCGGTAATCTGAGGTTCCGATATGGCTGCAATTAACTTTGGCAGTTTTCGTGCTAGGACAGTCGTTTATGCACCATTTTAAAGCATTAAAATTGTCATTTGCTTTGGTATATAATTTATTGCATAATGTATTTTTGGAAAACGGCCAATTGGATAAATCGGTAGAATTATTTTCCCAGGTTTAAAAACGCGGTAATTTGAGGTTCCGATATGGTTGTGAATAACTTTGACAGTTTTCATGCTATGACAGTCATTTATGCATCATTTTAAAGCATTACAGTTGCACTTTGTTTTTGTGTATAATTTGTGGCATAATGAATTTTTACAAAAATTGGATAGATCGGTATATTTATTGGTACAGGTTTAAAAATGCGGTAATTTAAGGCCCCGATATGGTTGCAAATAACTTTTATAGTTTTTATGTTATAACAGTCGTTTATACATCTTTTTATTGCATTTTAGTTGCCATTTGTTTTGGTATACAATCTATTGCATAATGTATTTTTAGAAGATGGCCAATTGGATAGATCGATAGAATTATTTTCCCAGGTTTAAAAAGGCGGTAATTTGAGGTTCCGATATGGTTGTGAATTACTTTGACAGTTTTCATGCTATGACAGTCATTTATGCATCAGTTTAGAGCATTATGATTGCACTTTAATTTGGTATATCATTTGTGGCATAATGTGTTCGTCTAAAAAATGGTCAATTTGATGGATCGGTAGAATTATTGTTCTATGTTTAAAAACGCGGTAATTTGAGGTTCCGATATGGTTGCAAATAACTTTGACAGTTTTCATGCTAGGGCATTAGTTTACGCATCATTTTAAAGCATTACAGTTGCACTTTATTTTGGTGTATAATTTGTGGCATAATGAATTTTTACAAAAATTGGATAGATCGGTATATTTATTGGTACAGGTTCAAAAATGCGGTAATTTAAGGCTCCGATATGGTTGCAAATACCTTTTATAGTTTTCATGTTATAACAGTCGTTTATATATCTTTTTATTGCATTATAGTTGCCATTTGCTTTGGTATATAACTTATTCCATAATGTATTTTTGGAAAATGGCCAATTGGATAGATCGGTAGAGTTATTTTCACAGCTTTAAAAACGCGGTAGTTTGAGGTTCCGATATGGCTGCAAATAACATTGACAGTTTTCACGCTATGACAGTCATTTATGCATCATTTTAAAGCATTATGATTGCACTTTAATATCTTATATCATTTGTAGCATAATGTGTATTTTTAAAAATTGGTCAATTTGATAGATCGGTAGAATTATTGTTCTATGTTTAATAAACGCAGTAATCTGAGGTTCATAACATGAAAACTATAAAAGTTATTTGCAACCATATCGGGGCCTTAAATTACCGCATTTTTAAACCTGTACCAATACAAATGATATACCATATTACAGTGCAATCATAATGCTTTAAAATGATGCATAAATGACTGTCATAGCGTGAAAACTGTCAATGTTATTTGCAGCCATATCGGAACCTCAAACTACCGCGTTTCTAAAGCTGTGAAAATAATTCTACCGATCTATCCAATTGGCCATTTTCCAAAAATACATTATGGAATAAGTTATATACCAAAGCAAATGGCAACTATAATGCAATAAAAAGATATATAAACGACTGTTATAACATGAAAACTATAAAAGTTATTTGCAACCATATCGGAGCCTTAAATTACCGCATTTTTAAACCTGTACCAATAAATATACCGATCTATCCAACTTTTGTAAAAATTCATTATGCCACAAATTATACACCAAAATAAAGTGCAACTGTAATGCTTTAAAATGATGCATAAACTATTGCCCTAGCATGAAAACTGTCAAAGTTATTTGCAACCATATCGGAACCTCAAATTACCGCGTTTTTAAACATAGAACAATAATTCTACCGATCCTTCAAATTGACCATTTTTTAGACGAACACATTGTGCCACAAATGATATACCAAAGTAAAGTGCAATCATAATGCTTTAAAATGATGCATAAATGACTGTCATAGCATGAAAACTGTCAAAGTTATTCACAACCATATCGGAACCTCAAATTACCGCCTTTTTAAACCTGGGAAAATAATTCTACCGATCTATCCAATTGGCCATTTTCTAAAAATACATTATGCAATAAATTATATACCAAAACAATATATATCTTTTTATTGCATTATAGTTGCCATTTGTTTTGGTATATAATTTATTGCATAATATATTTTTAGAAAATGGCCAATTGGATAGATCGGTAGAATTATTTTCACAGCTTTAAAAAGGCGGTAATTTGAGGTTCCGATATGGTTGCAAATAACATTGACAGTTTTCATGCTATGACAGTCATTTATGCATCATTTTAAAGCATTATGATTGCACTTTAATATGGTATATAATTTGTAGCATAATGTGTGTTTTTACTAATTGGTGAATTTGATAGATCGGTAGAATTATTGTTCTATGTTTAATAAACGCGGTAATCCGAGGTTCCGATATGGCTGCAATTAACTTTGGCAGTTTTCGTGCTAGGACGGTCGTTTATGCACCATTTTAAAGCATTAAAATTGCCATTTGCTTTGGTATATAATTTATTGCATAATGTATTTTTGGAAAACGGCCAATTGGATAAATCGGTAGAATTATTTTCCCAGGTTTAAAAACGCGGTAATTTGAGGTTCCGATATGGTTGTGAATAACTTTGACAGTTTTCATGCTATGACAGTCATTTATGCATCATTTTAAAGCATTACAGTTGCACTTTGTTTTTGTGTATAATTTGTGGCATAATGAATTTTTACAAAAATTGGATAGATCGGTATATTTATTGGTACAGGTTTAAAAATGCGGTAATTTAAGGCCCCGATATGGTTGCAAATAACTTTTATAGTTTTCATGTTATAACAGTCGTTTATACATCTTTTTATTGCATTTTAGTTGCCATTTGTTTTGGTATACAATCTATTGCAAATACCTTTTATAGTTTTCATGTTATAACAGTCGTTTATATATCTTTTTATTGCATTATAGTTGCCATTTGCTTTGGTATATAACTTATTCCATAATGTATTTTTGGAAAATGGCCAATTGGATAGATCGGTAGAATTATTTTCACAGCTTTAAAAACGCGGTAGTTTGAGGTTCCGATATGGCTGCAAATAACATTGACAGTTTTCACGCTATGACAGTCATTTATGCATCATTTTAAAGCATTATGATTGCACTTTAATTTGGTATATCATTTGTGGCACAATGTGTTCGTCTAAAAAATGGTCAATTTGAAGGATCGGTAGAATTATTGTTCTATGTTTAAAAACGCGGTAATTTGAGGTTCCGATATGGTTGCAAATAGCTTTGACAGTTTTCATGCTAGGGCAATAGTTTATGCATCATTTTAAAGCATTACAGTTGCACTTTATTTTGGTGTATAATTTGTGGCATAATGAAATTTTACAAAAATTGGATAGATCGGTATATTTATTGGTACAGGTTCAAAAATGCGGTAATTTAAGGCTCCGATATGGTTGCAAATAACTTTTATAGTTTTCATGTTATAACAGTCGTTTATATATCTTTTTATTGCATTATAGTTGCCATTTGCTTTGGTATATAACTTATTCCATATTGTATTTTTGGAAAATGGCCAATTGGATAGATCGGTAGAATTATTTTCACAGCTTTAAAAACGCGGTAGTTTGAGGTTCCGATATGGTTGCAAATAACATTGACAGTTTTCACGCTATGACAGTCATTTATGCATCATTTTAAAGCATTATGATTGCACTTTAATATGGTATATCATTTGTAGCATAATGTGTATTTTTACAAATTGGTCAATTTGATAGATCGGTAGAATTATTGTTCTATGTTTAATAAAAGCAGTAATCTGAGGTTCCGATATGGTTGCAATTAACTTTGGCAGTGCTAGGACAGTCGTTTATGCACCATTTTAAAGCATTAAAATTGCCATTTGTTTTGGTATATAATTTATTGCATAATGTATTTTTAGAAAATGGCCAATTGGATAGATCGGTAGGTTTAAAAAGGCGGTAATTTGAGGTTCCGATATGGTTGTGAATAACTTTGACAGTTTTCATGCTATGACAGTCATTTATGCATCATTTTAAAGCATTATGATTGCACTTTAATTTGGTATATCATTTGTGGCACAATGTGTTCGTCTACAAAATGGTCAATTTGAAGGATCGGTAGAATTATTGTTCTATGTTTAAAAACGCGGTAATTTGAGGTTCCGATATGGTTGCAAATAACTTTGACAGTTTTCATGCTAGGGCAATAGTTTATGCATCATTTTAAAGCATTACAGTTGCACTTTATTTTGGTGTATAATTTGTGGCATAATGAATTTTTACAAAAGTTGGATAGATCGGTATATTTATTGGTACAGGTTTAAAAATGCGGTAATTCAAGGCTCCGATATGGTTGCAAATAACTTTTATAGTTTTCATGTTATAACAGTCGTTTATATATCTTTTTATTGCATTATAGTTGCCATTTGTTTTGGTATATAATTTATTGCATAATATATTTTTAGAAAATGGCCAATTGGATAGATCGGTAGAATTATTTTCACAGCTTTAAAAAGGCGGTAATTTGAGGTTCCGATATGGTTGCAAATAACATTGACAGTTTTCATGCTATGACAGTCATTTATGCTTCATTTTAAAGCATTATGATTGCACTTTAATATGGTATATAATTTGTAGCATAATGTGTGTTTTTACTAATTGGTGAATTTGATAGATCGGTAGAATTATTGTTCTATGTTTAATAAACGCGGTAATCTGAGGTTCCGATATGGCTGCAATTAACTTTGGCAGTTTTCGTGCTAGGACAGTCGTTTATGCACCATTTTAAAGCATTAAAATTGCCATTTGCTTTGGTATATAATTTATTGCATAATGTATTTTTGGAAAACGGCCAATTGGATAAATCGGTAGAATTATTTTCCCAGGTTTAAAAACGCGGTAATTTGAGGTTCCGATATGGTTGTGAATAACTTTGACAGTTTTCATGCTATGACAGTCATTTATGCATCATTTTAAAGCATTAAAGTTGCACTTTGTTTTTGTGTATAATTTGCGGCATAATGAATTTTTACAAAAATTGGATAGATCGGTATATTTATTGGTACAGGTTTAAAAATGCGGTAATTTAAGGCCCCGATATGGTTGCAAATAACTTTTATAGTTTTCATGTTATAACAGTCGTTTATACATCTTTTTATTGCATTTTAGTTGCCATTTGTTTTGGTATACAATCTATTGCATAATGTATTTTTAGAAGATGGCCAATTGGATAGATCGATAGAATTATTTTCCCAGGTTTAAAAAGGCGGTAATTTGAGGTTCCGATATGGTTGTGAATTACTTTGACAGTTTTCATGATTGCACTTTAATTTGGTATATCATTTGTGGCACAATGTGTTCGTCTAAAAAATGGTCAATTTGAAGGATCGGTAGAATTATTGTTCTATGTTTAAAAACGCGGTAATTTGAGGTTCCGATATGGTTGCAAATAACTTTGACAGTTTTCATGCTAGGGCAATAGTTTATGCATCATTTTAAAGCAATACAGTTGCACTTTATTTTGGTGTATAATTTGTGGCATAATGAAATTTTACAAAAATTGGATAGATCGGTATATTTATTGGTACAGGTTCAAAAATGCGGTAATTTAAGGCTCCGATATGGTTGCAAATAACTTTTATAGTTTTCATGTTATAACAGTCGTTTATATATCTTTTTATTGCATTATAGTTGCCATTTGCTTTGGTATATAACTTATTCCATAATGTATTTTTGGAAAACGGCCAATTGGATAGATCGGTAGAATTATTTTCACAGCTTTAAAAACGCGGTAGTTTGAGGTTCCGATATGGCTGCAAATAACATTGACAGTTTTCACGCTATGACAGTCATTTATGCATCATTTTAAAGCATTATGATTGCACTTTAATATGGTATATCATTTGTAGCATAATGTGTATTTTTACAAATTGGTCAATTTGATAGATCGGTAGAATTATTGTTCTATGTTTAATAAAAGCAGTAATCTGAGGTTCCGATATGGTTGCAATTAACTTTGGCAGTTTTCGTGCTAGGACAGTCGTTTATGCACCATTTTAAAGCATTAAAATTGCCATTTGTTTTGGTATATAATTTATTGCATAATGTATTTTTAGAAAATGGCCAATTGGATAGATCTGTAGAATTATTTTCCCAGGTTTAAAAAGGCGGTAATTTGAGGTTCCGATATGGTTGTGAATAACTTTGACAGTTTTCATGCTATGACAGTCATTTATGCATCATTTTAAAGCATTATGATTGCACTTTAATTTGGTATATCATTTGTGGCACAATGTGTTCGTCTAAAAAATGGTCAATTTGAAGGATCGGTAGAATTATTGTTCTATGTTTAAAAACGCGGTAATTTGAGGTTCCGATATGGTTGCAAATAACTTTGACAGTTTTCATGCTAGGGCAATAGTTTATGCATCATTTTAAAGCATTACAGTTGCACTTTATTTTGGTGTATAATTTGTGGCATAATGAATTTTTACAAAAGTTGGATAGATCGGTATATTTATTGGTACAGGTTTAAAAATGCGGTAATTCAAGGCTCCGATATGGTTGCAAATAACTTTTATAGTTTTCATGTTATAACAGTCGTTTATATATCTTTTTATTGCATTATAGTTGCCATTTGTTTTGGTATATAATTTATTGCATAATATATTTTTAGAAAATGGCCAATTGGATAGATCGGTAGAATTATTTTCACAGCTTTAAAAAGGCTGTAATTTGAGGTTCCGATATGGTTGCAAATAACATTGACAGTTTTCATGCTATGACAGTCATTTATGCACCATTTTAAAGCATTATGATTGCACTTTAATATGGTATATAATTTGTAGCATAATGTGTGTTTTTACTAATTGGTGAATTTGATAGATCGGTAGAATTATTGTTCTATGTTTAATAAACGCGGTAATCTGAGGTTCCGATATGGCTGCAATTAACTTTGGCAGTTTTCGTGCTAGGACAGTCGTTTATGCACCATTTTAAAGCATTAAAATTGCCATTTGCTTTGGTATATAATTTATTGCATAATGTATTTTTGGAAAACGGCCAATTGGATAAATCGGTAGAATTATTTTCCCAGGTTTAAAAACGCGGTAATTTGAGGTTCCGATATGGTTGTGAATAACTTTGACAGTTTTCATGCTATGACAGTCATTTATGCATCATTTTAAAGCATTACAGTTGCACTTTGTTTTTGTGTATAATTTGTGGCATAATGAATTTTTACAAAAATTGGATAGATCGGTATATTTATTGGTACAGGTTTAAAAATGCGGTAATTTAAGGCCCCGATATGGTTGCAAATAACTTTTATAGTTTTCATGTTATAACAGTCGTTTATACATCTTTTTATTGCATTTTAGTTGCCATTTGTTTTGGTATACAATCTATTGCATAATGTATTTTTAGAAGATGGCCAATTGGATAGATCGATAGAATTATTTTCCCAGGTTTAAAAAGGCGGTAATTTGAGGTTCCGATATGGTTGTGAATTACTTTGACAGTTTTCATGCTATGACAGTCATTTATGCATCAGTTTAGAGCATTATGATTGCACTTTAATTTGGTATATCATTTGTGGCATAATGTGTTCGTCTAAAAAATGGTCAATTTGATGGATCGGTAGAATTATTGTTCTATGTTTAAAAACGCGGTAATTTGAGGTTCCGATATGGTTGCAAATAACTTTGACAGTTTTCATGCTAGGGCATTAGTTTACGCATCATTTTAAAGCATTACAGTTGCACTTTATTTTGGTGTATAATTTGTGGCATAATGAATTTTTACAAAAATTGGATAGATCGGTATATTTATTGGTACAGGTTCAAAAATGCGGTAATTTAAGGCTCCGATATGGTTGCAAATACCTTTTATAGTTTTCATGTTATAACAGTCGTTTATATATCTTTTTATTGCATTATAGTTGCCATTTGCTTTGGTATATAACTTATTCCATAATGTATTTTTGGAAAATGGCCAATTGGATAGATCGGTAGAATTATTTTCACAGCTTTAAAAACGCGGTAGTTTGAGGTTCCGATATGGCTGCAAATAACATTGACAGTTTTCACGCTATGACAGTCATTTATGCATCATTTTAAAGCATTATGATTGCACTTTAATATCGTATATCATTTGTAGCATAATGTGTATTTTTAAAAATTGGTCAATTTGATAGATCGGTAGAATTATTGTTCTATGTTTAATAAACGCAGTAATCTGAGGTTCCGATATGGTTGCAATTAACTTTGGCAGTTTTCGTGCTAGGACAGTCGTTTATGCACCATTTTAAAGCATTAAAATTGCCATTTGTTTTGGTATATAATTTATTGCATAATGTATTTTTAGAAAATGGCCAATTGGATAGATCGGTAGAATTATTTTCCCAGGTTTAAAAAGGCGGTAATTTGAGGTTCCGATATGGTTGTGAATAACTTTGAGAGTTTTCATGCTATGACAGTCATTTATGCATCATTTTAAAGCATTATGATTGCACTTTAATTTGGTATATCATTTGTGGCACAATTTGTTCGTCTAAAAAATGGTCAATTTGAAGGATCAGTAGAATTATTGTTCTATGTTTAAAAACGCGGTAATTTGAGGTTCCGATATGGTTGCAAATAACTTTGACAGTTTTCATGCTAGGGCAATAGTTTATGCATCATTTTAAAGCATTACCGTTGCACTTTATTTTGGTGTATAATTTGTGGCATAATGAAATTTTACAAAAATTGGATAGATCGGTATATTTATTGGTACAGGTTCAAAAATGCGGTAATTTAAGGCTCCGATATGGTTGCAAATAACTTTTATAGTTTTCATGTTATAACAGTCGTTTATATATCTTTTTATTGCATTATAGTTGCCATTTGCTTTGGTATATAACTTATTCCATAATGTATTTTTGGAAAATGGCCAATTGGATAGATCGGTAGAATTATTTTCACAGCTTTAAAAACGCGGTAGTTTGAGGTTCCGATATGGCTGCAAATAACATTGACAGTTTTCACGCTATGACAGTCATTTATGCATCATTTTAAAGCATTATGATTGCACTTTAATATGGTATATCATTTGTAGCATAATGTGTATTTTTACAAATTGGTCAATTTGATAGATCGGTAGAATTATTGTTCTATGTTTAATAAAAGCAGTAATCTGAGGTTCCGATATGGTTGCAATTAACTTGGCAGTTTTCGTGCTAGGACAGTCGTTTATGCACCATTTTAAAGCATTAAAATTGCCATTTGTTTTGGTATATAATTTATTGCATAATGTATTTTTAGAAAATGGCCAATTGGATAGATCGGTAGAATTATTTTCCCAGGTTTAAAAAGGCGGTAATTTGAGGTTCCGATATGGTTGTGAATAACTTTGGCAGTTTTCATGCTATGACAGTCATTTATGCATCATTTTAAAGCATTATGATTGCACTTTAATTTGGTATATCATTTGTGGCACAATGTGTTCGTCTAAAAAATGGTCAATTTGAAGGATCGGTAGAATTATTGTTCTATGTTTAAAAACGCGGTAATTTGAGGTTCCGATATGGTTGCAAATAACTTTGACAGTTTTCATGCTAGGGCAATAGTTTATGCATCATTTTAAAGCATTACAGTTGCACTTTATTTTGGTGTATAATTTGTGGCATAATGAATTTTTACAAAAGTTGGATAGATCGGTATATTTATTGGTACAGGTTTAAAAATGCGGTAATTCAAGGCTCCGATATGGTTGCAAATAACTTTTATAGTTTTCATGTTATAACAGTCGTTTATATATCTTTTTATTGCATTATAGTTGCCATTTGTTTTGGTATATAATTTATTGCATAATATATTTTTAGAAAATGGCCAATTGGATAGATCGGTAGAATTATTTTCACAGCTTTAAAAAGGTGGTAATTTGAGGTTCCGATATGGTTGCAAATAACATTGACAGTTTTCATGCTATGACAGTCATTTATGCTTCATTTTAAAGCATTATGATTGCACTTTAATATGGTATATAATTTGTAGCATAATGTGTGTTTTTACTAATTGGTGAATTTGATAGATCGGTAGAATTATTGTTCTATGTTTAATAAACGCGGTAATCTGAGGTTCCGATATGGCTGCAATTAACTTTGGCAGTTTTCGTGCTAGGACAGTCGTTTATGCACCATTTTAAAGCATTAAAATTGCCATTTGCTTTGGTATATAATTTATTGCATAATGTATTTTTGGAAAACGGCCAATTGGATAAATCGATAGAATTATTTTCCCAGGTTTAAAAACGTGGTAATTTGAGGTTCCGATATGGTTGTGAATAACTTTGACAGTTTTCATGCTATGACAGTCATTTATGCATCATTTTAAAGCATTACAGTTGCACTTTGTTTTTGTGTATAATTTGTGGCATAATGAATTTTTACAAAAATTGGATAGATCGGTTTATTTATTGGTACAGGTTTAAAATGCGGTAATTTAAGGCCCCGATATGGTTGCAAATAACTTTTATAGTTTTCATGTTATAACAGTCGTTTATACATCTTTTTATTGCATTTTAGTTGCCATTTGTTTTGGTATACAATCTATTGCATAATGTATTTTTAGAAGATGGCCAATTGGATAGATCGATAGAATTATTTTCCCAGGTTTAAAAAGGCGGTAATTTGAGGTTCCGATATGGTTGTGAATTACTTTGACAGTTTTCATGCTATGACAGTCATTTATGCATCAGTTTAGAGCATTATGATTGCACTTTAATTTGGTATATCATTTGTGGCATAATGTGTTCGTCTAAAAAATGGTCAATTTGATGGATCGGTAGAATTATTGTTCTATGTTTAAAAACGCGGTAATTTGAGGTTCCGATATGGTTGCAAATAACTTTGACAGTTTTCATGCTAGGGCATTAGTTTACGCATCGTTTTAAAGCATTACAGTTGCACTTTATTTTGGTGTATAATTTGTGGCATAATGAATTTTTACAAAAATTGGATAGATCCTTTAATTTGGTATATCATTTGTGGCACAATGTGTTCGTCTAAAAAATGGTCAATTTGAAGGATCGGTAGAATTATTGTTCTATGTTTAAAAACGCGGTAATTTGAGGTTCCGATATGGTTGCAAATAACTTTGACAGTTTTCATGCTAGGGCAATAGTTTATGCATCATTTTAAAGCATTACAGTTGCACTTTATTTTGGTGTATAATTTGTGGCATAATGAATTTTTACAAAAGTTGGATAGATCGGTATATTTATTGGTACAGGTTTAAAAATGCGGTAATTCAAGGCTCCGATATGGTTGCAAATAACTTTTATAGTTTTCATGTTATAACAGTCGTTTATATATCTTTTTATTGCATTATAGTTGCCATTTGTTTTGGTATATAATTTATTGCATAATATATTTTTAGAAAATGGCCAATTGGATAGATCGGTAGAATTATTTTCACAGCTTTAAAAAGGCGGTAATTTGAGGTTTCGATATGGTTGCAAATAACATTGACAGTTTTCATGCTATGACAGTCATTTATGCACCATTTTAAAGCATTATGATTGCACTTTAATATGGTATATAATTTGTAGCATAATGTGTGTTTTTACTAATTGGTGAATTTGATAGATCGGTAGAATTATTGTTCTATGTTTAATAAACGCGGTAATCTGAGGTTCCGATATGGCTGCAATTAACTTTGGCAGTTTTCGTGCTAGGACAGTCGTTTATGCACCATTTTAAAGCATTAAAATTGCCATTTGCTTTGGTATATAATTTATTGCATAATGTATTTTTGGAAAACGGCCAATTGGATAAATCGGTAGAATTATTTTCCCAGGTTTAAAAACGCGGTAATTTGAGGTTCCGATATGGTTGTGAATAACTTTGACAGTTTTCATGCTATGACAGTCATTTATGCATCATTTTAAAGCATTACAGTTGCACTTTGTTTTTGTGTATAATTTGTGGCATAATGAATTTTTACAAAAATTGGATAGATCGGTATATTTATTGGTACAGGTTTAAAAATGCGGTAATTTAAGGCCCCGATATGGTTGCAAATAACTTTTATAGTTTTCATGTTATAACAGTCGTTTATACATCTTTTTATTGCATTTTAGTTGCCATTTGTTTTGGTATACAATCTATTGCATAATGTATTTTTAGAAGATGGCCAATTGGATAGATCGATAGAATTATTTTCCCAGGTTTAAAAAGGCGGTAATTTGAGGTTCCGATATGGTTGTGAATTACTTTGACAGTTTTCATGCTATGACAGTCATTTATGCATCAGTTTAGAGCATTATGATTGCACTTTAATTTGGTATATCATTTGTGGCATAATGTGTTCGTCTAAAAAATGGTCAATTTGATGGATCGGTAGAATTATTGTTCTATGTTTAAAGACGCGGTAATTTGAGGTTCCGATATGGTTGCAAATAACTTTGACAGTTTTCATGCTAGGGCATTAGTTTACGCATCATTTTAAAGCATTACAGTTGCACTTTATTTTGGTGTATAATTTGTGGCATAATGAATTTTTACAAAAATTGGATAGATCGGTATATTTATTGGTACAGGTTCAAAAATGCGGTAATTTAAGGCTCCGATATGGTTGCAAATACCTTTTATAGTTTTCATGTTATAACAGTCGTTTATATATCTTTTTATTGCATTATAGTTGCCATTTGCTTTGATATATAACGTATTCCATAATGTATTTTTGGAAAATGGCCAATTGGATAGATCGGTAGAATTATTTTCACAGCTTTAAAAACGCGGTAGTTTGAGGTTCCGATATGGCTGCAAATAACATTGACAGTTTTCACGCTATGACAGTCATTTATGCATCATTTTAAAGCATTATGATTGCACTTTAATATGGTATATCATTTGTAGCATAATGTGTATTTTTAAAAATTGGTCAATTTGATAGATCGGTAGAATTATTGTTCTATGTTTAATAAACGCAGTAATCTGAGGTTCCGATATGGTTGCAATTAACTTTGGCAGTTTTCGTGCTAGGACAGTCGTTTATGCACCATTTTAAAGCATTAAAATTGCCATTTGTTTTGGTATATAATTTATTGCATAATGTATTTTTAGAAAATGGCCAATTGGATAGATCGGTAGAATTATTTTCCCAGGTTTAAAAAGGCGGTAATTTGAGGTTCCGATATGGTTGTGAATAACTTTGACAGTTTTCATGCTATGACAGTCATTTATGCATCATTTTAAAGCATTATGATTGCACTTTAATTTGGTATATCATTTGTGGCACAATGTGTTCGTCTAAAAAATGGTCAATTTGAAGGATCGGTAGAATTATTGTTCTATGTTTAAAAACGCGGTAATTTGAGGTTCCGATATGGTTGCAAATAACTTTGACAGTTTTCATGCTAGGGCAATAGTTTATGCATCATTTTAAAGCATTACAGTTGCACTTTATTTTGGTGTATAATTTGTGGCATAATGAAATTTTACACAAATTGGATAGATCGGTATATTTATTGGTACAGGTTCAAAAATGCGGTAATTTAAGGCTCCGATATGGTTGCAAATAACTTTTATAGTTTTCATGTTATAACAGTCGTTTATGTCGTGTGCACCCTGTAGGTAAATGTGTGAATGGTTGTAGAAATAAGAAGAAGGGAAAAATAAAGTTGGCAACGCGTCGTTTGACATTTTTGAGAAAAAAAAAAAAAATGAAAGTAAACAAAAACAAACACTAGGAAAATTATTTGAAACAGTAGATTGAATAGCTGAAAGGAATTGAAACAGTAGGAAGCCATTATGGGATCCGAGGTTTCTCGGACCCTAATGTGCAAAATGTCGGCCTTTTTTTCTTTGAGATTCAACGAAGCAGCAAGTGGCAAGTGCGCACAATAAAAGTCGCCTAAGCATTTTTAAAGTCTTTATTTAAATCAAACAATATAATATAAATTATATAAATTGAACACCGAAAAAAAAAAGGTTATACAAATATTTCAACGCCACCTCTGCCGACTTCCAACGTGGGATCTTTCATTTGGGAACATCGGCTCCGCACTGCCAATCCTGGGGTGCGCAGGTATACCAAAGGTTTCGACCATAAAGATTTTTGACCCTGAACGACAAGACGGACTGACAGTACCTTTTAAATAATTAATAAAAAAAAAGGGAAAATAATAAATAAAAAAATTTATATATATATAAAATAACAAGCTTACCATTGGTTAGAATCGGACCAGACCGCTGGCCAAAAATTACCGCCAAGCGTGCGCGACGTTAGGGTTGAGCTCAGGCCTAGTTTTTTTAGAAGAATTTGCGGCAGATTTGCACCCAGTAGCTCAGTATTTTTATACGTATATATATGTAAAAAAAAAATAAATATATATAAATAAT
This sequence comes from Lucilia sericata, assembly GCF_015586225.1. Classification (NCBI taxonomy): domain Eukaryota; kingdom Metazoa; phylum Arthropoda; class Insecta; order Diptera; family Calliphoridae; genus Lucilia; species Lucilia sericata. The sequence continues at coordinate 1,347,184 of NW_023994061.1, read as the reverse complement.
TATTTAAAAGATATTTAAAATTTTTGCAAACTGACCTGAATTACCCGGACCTGGACAGAATACGGACGACGGAAACCCCACTGCAACACCTGCCAACTCCATAGCCGTAGGACCTGTAGAAGAAAGAGGAGAAAGTAAAGAAAAAATACTTAAAAGCTAAAATATAAAGATACTTAAAAGCTAAAATCTAGAGATACTTAAAATCTAAAAATACTTAAAAGCTAAAATCTAAAGATACTTAAAAGCTAAAAGATAAAAATACTTAAAAGCTGAAATCTAAAAATACTTAAAATTTAAAAATTTGATAAAACTAAAAGCTGAAAACCATTTGTCAAAAGCTAAATTCTTAAATCTATTTAAAACTTAAAACCTAAAATTTAAAATATACTGCTTTAAAACTAAGAGATTATATTGTGAAATCATACTACTAAAGCCTAAATCTACTTAAATCTAAAGCTTAGAATCTACAAAAACTTAAAATGGGAAACTAAAGAAAATTTGTTAATCTAAAAGCTAAATGTGTTAAACCGATAATTTGTATATAAAAATTTTTTTGTAATAATAAATATCTCCCTTAAACTCATTTTTTTTGGATATTGTCCATTAAAAAATTTTTGTAAAATTTAAATTTTGCCGTAAGCTAAGAAAAATTCTAATAATTAATAAAAAAAATTATGTTTATAACGTTTTAAAGAAATTTTGAAAAGTTGTGTCATTAATATGATTTGGTAATTTGTTTGAAAAGCGGCGGTAAGTAGGGGAAGTGAATGTTCGCAGGGAAGATTTGGGGGACGTCAAGGAAGAGGACGTCATGGTGAGGTTGAATCCTCTAGTGGGAGGACAATAATGTGTATAGGTATGACCGCAGGGAGATGCAGGACTACTTTTGGCCCCTTTTTCAAATAATACCCCAAATGCTGGTATGAATTTTTGTGTTAGTGTGTGTTTATGGTCCAGATTGCCGGCAAGAACCACCCCATCCGGCGAGCTTTAGCCGCGCAATACGCGGGCATACCAGCGCCGCTAGCAATCTGGCCATTCTGTCCCTTTCTGTTTATTTTGTTTTCTGTTTGTCTTATTTTAAACAAACAGCTGACCACCACACCACCACATAAATGGCGCCCAACGTGGGGCCCGAAAGTAGGTCCGTAGACCAAGTAGTTTGACGTATTCTCTTAAGTCCGAGTAGGCCGGTTAGGTTTAAAGTCAAGAGTCCCTAACTGTAGCTACTTAGATGAATAAGATAATATTTGGAAATTTTTAATAACACTTTTTTATTTCAATAGCTACGAATCCTAAATTGCGCATGTTCTTATTGGTCACGCAGATGTAAGTCCCGGTCTCTAGGACAAAAGAGTCCTGATCGCGTTGCGACATCTTGTGTGGGCAATAAGGGCATGCAAAATTCTGGATTCCGTAGTTGCCATCTTTTCCTAACAGCTTGAGGCTTAGAGATAACAGGCACAGCTTAATCTCTAAATGCTCAAGTTGGAAGGAAAAGATGGCGACCATATCCACACTTAAATTAACAATAGCATACAACTAACTATACCTAAATTAAGAATACTTACGTTCTTAAGTCGCAGCCGGTCTAGGGAGGTAGTCCTTAGAAGTCTGGTACATTTAACCTTTTTAAGCTGCACCTTAGTAGACAGGACTGTGAAGAGCCAGTTAGCAGTTTCACCCATCTTTTTAATTTTCGTTTAGTATTCTGCATCTCCTGAAACCATAAATAAGAAAAAGAATTAGGTCATATCTATACACATAGCAGCAATGTAAATTGTGAAATAAAATCTACCTGCAAACTTTTACTTTCCCGAAAATGCCGCCCGCATTTAAGCTTTTTGAGTTTTATCAAATTTTTTTTTTTTTTTTTTTTTTTTTTTTTTTTTTTTTTGCCTTTGATAGGAAGAAATCTTAGGTGTGAACATATATTTTTTTTTTCCAATTTACGCTGCTAAGATTCTGGAATACGAATTACTTTTACATATTTATATATATAACTTGAAATATAATATATATATACAATACCTTTTTTTTATTTTTGATATTGAAGTGAAGATTTATATTAATTTTTATTTTTTTTAAATGGTTTTAACCCGTCGCGCGAGTCGTCTACAGCATCAAAATAACGCCATGGCGACAAGCAGTACCAACGTAACTTGTCATACCGATACTCCTACCACCTCATCTGTCGTGACTTTTACGAATCCCACCACAACCACAATCACAACAACAGCCAGTACAGCAGATCCGATTTTCAGCACTCAAGCATCTCATGATCTTTCGATCAGCTCCGAAGGCGCTAACCAGACGGTAGTGTCTCCAACATTCTTAAGCGAGACAGCACAAAATATAAGGAGAGAAGTTCGAGAGAGCATGGCAGGCCAAGGTGCCGAAAGTCCAATACAGGTCAGCGATATTCAAAACATTGTAAGTGCCTCAGTTGGATTACATCAAATCCAATTTATGAAAGAGGTCGACAACAAGATCCAGAAAGCATTGGACGACATGAAGCAGCTTATATTGTCGCTGCCGATGACTAATCCGGCTCCAATGCAAACAATGTTGTCACCTTCAAACCATGTGGTACCGCCAACTCAACCACCGAGAACCTCTTTAGAGGCACAACCATCATTCTTTGGTCATCCAGCAACGCCAGGTTACCAGCAACCACCACCATTAATTCCGGCTCCAAATTATGTGCCCGTCGGTCCAGCAGCTCCTAGAGTAACAGAAGCTAGTATTCAACAACTGCCAGTACAAACACAATATCAGCCTCCGGTACAAACACCAAATCAGCAGCCACCAGTACAAACCCAATATCAGCAACAGCAGTCAGTTCTGCAGCAGAATAACCCGTTGCCGTATTCTCAGCCGGCAGCGCAGCGGTATGTTCAGCCGCCGATTTTGCAACAACCAAACCCTTTGCCTAACTCGCAACCAGCTTTCAACAGATACAGCCAGCAGCAGTTATGGCCACAACCAGCACCAGACCCACAAGCTAACTATCAGCAATATAGCGCTTCCCAGCCTGGGTATCCACAGGATACTTGGTCTGGGCCAGCCGCTCAACAACAACCGCTAAATTATAACTTGGCAATTTCGAGGCCAAGACACCCAGAGCCATTGGATAAGTTTAAATTAGCCAAATGGGGTGTTAAATTTGATGGCACTAGTAAAACCATGAATGTGCAAGAATTCATCTTTAGAGTTGGAGCGTTGAGGAGGGATTACGGATGCTCTGATGATGAAATCCTGAGGAGTTTCCATCTTCTTCTAGACGGCCCCGCTCTAGACTGGTACTGGGACTACAGGAAAATAGTGCATATTAACACCTGGGAGGAGTTGGAGAAAGCCCTCTTAGCACAATACAGACGCTTTGAGCAAGAACACGAGGTGCAAATGAAAATTCTCAATCGCCGACAGTTGCCGCAAGAAAGTTTTGATGATTACTACAATGCCGTTATTAAACTCCGAAACCAGCAACAGCACCCATATGCGGAGGAGCAGCTGGTAGAAATCATGCGGGGTAATCTGAAACCATCTTTGGCACAGATGATGTTTTCGATTCGTTTGAAAACCCTGTCAGAATTCTGTCGCGAGGTGAGGCGAGCGGAAAACTTGATTGCTAATCAGAGGCAGCTGTATCAACGTGCAAATGTCACGCATCGCGTGCATGAATTATGTGGTGAGGATGAGGAGCAGTCATTGATCGATTTGGAGGTAGATGGTATTCGGTCGACAAGTCAGTACGTTTGTTGGAACTGTAAAGTCGTTGGCCACGGTTTCGTCGACTGTCCACAGCCCATAACTCGGATGTTTTGTTTCCGGTGTGGGAAGGATAATGTAGTGGCCCCAAAATGTCCCAAATGTCAGGGAAACAGATCCCGGAACCCGTCTCGAACTGGGGAGGCGAGGTCGACCGAGGTGTAGGCCCAGTAGAGAGTAGGGAACAACAACATCAGCAGCTACAAATAACAATTTTAAAGAATCCGAATAGGTCGGAGTTTGAGTTAAAACCTGAGCCTCGGCTCCGAGAACTCAAACCCCTACATATTCGGATTCAACAATACAACGAAGCAAAAAATAGAATTTTCGGTAGAGTGTCGAACAAAATTAGAAAAGCAAGAGAGCGATATAAGGTGAGGAAACGGTTGAGACACGAGATTTCGTCCGCTTCACTCTATGAGGGTGAAGACTCGCGATTATATACCCGGTTACGGATAGGCGGTCAGGAAATAGTCGGTTTGCTTGATAGCGGTGCAACGGTCACCTGTCTCGGGAAAAATTGCCTGAAGTTCGTAAAGGACGCCGGTCTTGAGGTTTACGAATTTAGAAATATTATAAAAACAGCGGATGGTACTAATCATCCGATAGTCGGTCGCGTCAGGGCTGAAGTTAGGTTCCGTGATGCGGTAAATGTTATTACATTCTATTTAGTGCCTAGTTTGAATCGAGAACTATTCTTGGGGGTCGATTTCATGAAGGTTTTTAAAATGTTTGCCAGCCTTGAGAGTCTCACGACCAACGGGATTAGTCTCTGCGAAGAGGCAGATAGTAATCCAGATGTCGTGACTCACAAGCTGACGCCAGATCAGCAGCAGAAATTAGATTTAGTGATATCGATGTTCCCCTGTTATAGTAGAAAAGGTTTAGGTAAGACAGATTTGGAAAGGCATTCGATAGATACTCGTGATGCAATTCCAGTTAAGGATCGTCACTATCCTGTCTCCCCGGCCGTGCAAAAGTTGATGTATGCGGAGCTGGATAGGATGCTTGACCTCGGTGTCATTGAGCTTAGTGAGAGTCCATGGAGTCATCCGGTTACTCTAGTCCGAAGGGGCGAGAAAAACCGGCTATGCCTGGACGCACGCAAGCTCAATGCACTGACAGTCAAGGATGCCTATCCATTGCCGCACATTGAAGGTTTGCTCAGTCGTTTGGGAGACACGATATACATCTCTAGTGTCGACCTTAAAGACGCGTTCTGGCAGATACCACTAGAATCGTCTAGTAAAGAGAAAACCGCATTCACGGTGCCAGGACGACCACTTTATCATTTTACGGTTATGCCTTTCGGGTTGTGCAATGCAGCCCAAAGGTTATGCCGTTTGATGGATAAAGTGATCCCCGCGGCACTTCGTGATAGGGTTTTTGTCTACCTAGACGACCTTTTGATTGTATCTCCAGAATTCGAGACACATCTGGAATTGCTGAAACGTGTATCTATTTGTTTAGCAAACGCAGGTCTGACCATCAATGTGGCTAAATCTAAATTCTGCTTCAAAGAGCTAAGGTATCTGGGTTACATAGTAGGAGGCGGCAAACTTAAACCTTACCCAGCTAAAGTGGAGACCATAACTCGTTTTGCTTATCCTAAGTCAGCAAGACAGGTGCGGAGCTTCATGGGAGCAACAGGCTGGTATCGAAAATTCATACCAGACTATGCTACCATTGCTGCCCCAATCTTTGAAACGCTGAAGAAGGGTAAGCAATTCAAGTTTACTGAGGAAGCTAAAGCTGCTTTTGGTCGTCTCAAGGAAGCTCTGATTTCGAGTCCACTACTTAATCACCCGGATTTCAGCAAACATTTCTACGTTCAGTGCGATGCGTCTGATGTAGGCATTGGGGCAGTGCTTTTCCAGAAGGATGATTCCGACGGAGAGCACCCAATTGCATATTTTTCACACAAACTAACATCGGCGCAGAAAAACTATTCGGTAACTGAACGTGAATGTTTAGCTGTAGTTCTGGCGATTAAGAAGTTTAGGCCCTATATAGAACTAATGCCATTTACCGTCATTACGGATCATAGTAGCCTAAAGTGGCTGATGAGCCATAAAGATCTGACTGGTCGTTTAGCGAGGTGGAGTCTACATCTACAGTCGTATGATTTTACGATTGAGCATAGGCAGGGGAAGCAAAATAGTTGTACCCGATACCCTATCACGCTATGATATGGACGAAATCTCGTTAAACGTTCCTAAGCTGATCGATCTAACTTCAGTTTCTTTCCGGTCAGAAGATTATCGTAACCTCATAGACACAGTCGAGAAAAATGCCGAACAATTGCCCGATTTGAAAGTAATCGACGGTTTCGTTTACAAGCGTACTAAACCTTACGACGGTTTGGAAACGAATGAAGATTTCGCGTGGAAATTATGGGTACCGTTAGATCTGACAGAGGACATCATAAAAGCGTGTCATGATTCCCCACAAGCGTCTCATGGAGGTGTCGGTAAAACTCTCTATAGAGTAAAGGAATATTTTTACTGGCCAAATCAAAATGTCCAAATTAGAAACTATGTCAGAAGGTGCCAAACTTGCAAAGAAGCTAAGCCAGCAAATACTACGCTCAGACCACCGATGGGAGCCGAAGTCCAAACGGAACGCCCCTTCCAAAGAATCTTTATAGATTTTCTCGGTCCGTACCCGCGGTCTAAAAATAACAACGTTTGTATTTTTATTGTATTAGATCACCTAACCAAATTTGTGTTCCTGAAAGCTTTGCCGAAAGCCGACACTAAAAACGTAGTGAAATTTTTAATTTCAGAAATTTTCCATAAATTTGGAACACCCGAGACAATTGTCTCCGACAACGGAAAGCAATTTATAAGCAAGGAATTTGCCGACGTGACAAACAATTTCGGTATTAAACACGTCCGAACCGCGATCCACTCGCCGCAAGCCAATGCGTCCGAGCGTGTTAATCAGTCCATTCTGGCAGCTGTAAGGTCGTATCTGCAGGAAGACCACACAGAATGGGACAAGCATTTGTCCGAAATTGAATTTTCCTTAAGGTCTTCCGTGCAGTCGTCCATCGGAGTTACGCCTTACTTCGCCTTGTTCGGAATGAATATGATTGGCCATGGTAGCGTTTACCAGTTGGCACGAAAACTGAAAATCTTAAATGATCCAGAAATTAACGTCATTCCGAATGCTGCTAGATTGGATCTGATCCGTCAGAAAATTCGCGAGAATTTACACAAAGCTTACGCTCGCAACGAAAAATCGTATAACACGCGGTGTCGTCCAATTAAGTTCATTCCCGGTCAGGAAGTCTACCGACGTAACTTCCAGCAGAGTGATTTCAAAAACAATTTTAATGCCAAATTCGCTCGAAAATTTCTAAAATGCCGAATTGTACGACCAGTCGGAAACAGTCTGTACGAGGTCGAGGATATGCAGGGAAGATCGTTGGGGGTTTTTCACGCCAAAGATTTAAAGCAATAGCTTTAGAATCTTTGGTGGTTCTAGTCCCAACATGTTCTCCTGCTTATCTTTCGCCTGTCGTGTCTAGTAGTCAGCCTTATCTAGTTTGTACTCGATAGGTAACTATAATTGGATAAAGTCTTTTGAGTTTTGTTATTAATTGAAAATCTATCTCTCGCAGTGAATTTCTGTTTGGTATAGTTGTTGTTGTATCCTGAGCAGTATTGAGATCTGTACATATCGTTCATTTATATCGTAGTCCAGTGAGATCCATAGCTTCTTTGGAATGAATAATTATTTGTTTGGTTCGACTTAAAGCCAACGTTTCTTAGCTGGTTACATGTGTAACCGGTCATTACCCTATTAGAAGGTGCAACCCCATCAAAGCCTTCCGGTACCGTGCCATTAAAAGCGTAAGGGTTATTAGTCACCTAGGGCAATGACACAATTCTGAGTCCGATCTTACAGCGAGCCGATACCAAAGGAAACAATTGGGACAATACATATTGGCAGACCAACAGGTATTTGTTCATTCCGTAAGCAGATTGTCACTGGCTGGGATATAAATGATCAATAGTACAGAATCATCGGTTTTGTCCAGGATATAATCAGTAACTATACTAAACACAATTCATTTGAAGTCAGTAGTAATAACAAGTAGTTTAGGACCTTGCTTCATAGTTTTTCTAAACTTTATCTTGTTATTACTACCGAATTCTGCTTTAATTATAAAAAGATATGGTTCCTATCCAGTCCGACTTAAGACTATTCAACTTATACTACTTTATTAAATTTTTGGTTTTACACTCACTCTGATATTTCTACGCCTTTCTGCAAATATCTGCTTCTGTTGTATTTGTTGCTTTAATTGTTGTTTAGTAGTTGTTTCTGTTGTTGTTGTAACCTGAAATAAAGTTCGGAAGACTTTAGTAGGGATTCCCATAGTTTAAATATAAATTTAATATATTTTAGTATATACTTGCCAATTCCCCTGAATTAAATTGGCTTCATAGGGTTCGTCCTTCACGAGGGCACTTGAATTCCCCAAGGAACCTGTAGAAAACAAGATATTAGTTATTTTCAATTATTTGTTGAGAATGAAAATTCCTAAAGAAATAATATAATGAATTTGCTAGAGGAAATCTTTAATTTTAGGATATTTTCTAATCTCAACAACACTTATTCTAAGAAATTAATTTTGTTTTTATATTTTCATGTGGAAATGTCAAGGGGTATTTCTCGCCAAGGATCAAAGGATTTATCCTGAAATCTTTGGTGAATCTAGTCCTTGCATTTCCCACCTTTAACAAGAGACTTACCTGAGTCTTATTTGAAGTCCAGGTCGTCTAGTCTTCTTACTCCAATGAATGGATAATCTGAAAAGAAAGTGAAAAATGTTAGAAAGAAGTTCTAATAAAATTATATAAAAATTCCAAAACAAAAAAAAAAAATCACAAAAAAAAATATATAAAAACAAAAATTAAAAAAAAAAATACAAAAATACAAAACACAAAAACCACAAAAAAAAAAAAAATATATAAAACACAAAAAAAATCACAAAAAAAAATTTGAATTTTGAATTAGTAGATTTTTTTTTTATTATTTATTTTGAATTTAAGTTCGTTTCGTTCACAGCACACTTTTAGTGAACACCTTTCTTTTTTTTTTGCCATAGTTTTCATTTTAATTGTTTTGTTTACCGATTTCATTATTTTGTTTTCACGACCTTTTTAATTTACCACTCCGTTTTATTTTATTTTTTTTTGTTAATTTTCACTAATTTTTCTAATTTTTAATTTTCTAAATTTTTTTATTTTTAATTTTCACTGTCACACCACTTTTGCACACCACTGTAATTTTTATTCTCAGTTTTTCGGTTTTAACACTTCACCACAGATTAGGATTTATTTTATTTTAGATTTTCTTTTTATCACGGCCACTTTTCTCCGCCACTGTATTTTCCACAAAAAAAAATATTCGAAAAAATTTATTTAATTTCGCGTCGATTTTCAATTTAGTTTATATAAAATTTTTTGTATACCACTTTTGATTGTCACTGTATTAAAATTTTTTTTATTTTTGATTCATCACCCATTATTTTCACAACCACTTTCAAATTAATTTTAATTTTTTATGATTTTATTTTCATTTCACTTTTGTTATCCACTGTAATTAATTTTTTTTTACCGGTTTAATTTTCTTTATCACTTTAGTTTCCGTATCACTTTTAATTTTTTTTGTTCACTTTAATATTTTTGCTCACTTTTAATTTTAAAATCCGTACATTTTTGCCCGACACTGTAACTTTAATTTTTTTATTTTTTTTAGTTTTCAATTTCATTTTCACTTTAATTTGCATTTTTTTTTTGTTCTCTTTTCAATTTATTTTTTTATTACACTTTTGTCACTCACTGTAAATTTCATTTTTATTTTTTTTTTGTATCGACACAATTTTTTTATTGTAAATTTTCATTTAATTTTTTTCAATTTTTTTAGTTGTAATTTTTTTTTTTTGCGCACACTTTTGTTACACACTGTAGATTCCGTTTTAATTTTATTTGTTTGCCGACACAAATCCGATTTTTTATTTAAAATTTTCATTTAATTTTTTTATTTTAATTTTCTTTGATTCACTTTTGTCCCGCACTGTAATTTCTGGAAAATAATTTTTTATTGTTATTGCATACCGGCAGTAAATTTTTCACTTTTTATTTTGAAAGAAATTTTAATTTTTCGTTTTCATTTTTTTTTTTGTCCGTCCGCGCACTTTTTACCATCACTGTATTAAAATTTTTTTTTTTTTGTCCACAAATTCCTAACTGCACTTTTATTTTTATTTTACCACCACACTTTTATTTAATTAAATTCACTTTAAATTCATATTACTTACCTTTTTGTTTTTGTCCAAATCCAGAAATTACGTCTGCACACACACGATAAATAACTGTAGTCACATTCCTGAAAAGAGTAAACAAAAAAAAAAATGCATTAATAAATTTGTTGACCTTGAATATTTTTAATAATTTTTTTTTACTTACCAAAATTCCACCAGAATCCGCAGCATCCTTCGTCTATTCCTGAAAAGAAAATATAAGAAAAATTTTATTAGTATTTTGCTACATTTTCATATTAAAATTTCCAATTAGAAATAAATATTTTCGAAAAATAAAAACTCATTAACAAATACTTACCATTCTTGTTCACCGCCATTGAAAAATGATCGTACGCATTTACACATGCGTATTTTTCCTATGTTGCCTCCTCCCGTTCCAAAGTAAATTTATAAAGTAGACTCAATTGAACAGCTGACTATTTTTTTAAACTTGCTATTTGTGGACTTACTTGTCAAAAATGTTTATGTTGCCATATTTGTTTTCATTTTAACGCTTGCTTTTGTACAAATTTCTGAGTAATTTGTTGTATTTAATGTGAAAAAGTGTATAATATTTTTAAAAATGTTCTAATTTTTAAAAAATAAAGAAAACTCTGTAACTTTTAATATAAATAACAACATATTTTTGGAAAGTACAACAATAATGCCATATTTTCCATTAATTATTGGTTAATTTTTGTAAACAAATTTTGACAAATGAGTATTTCGAACAAAAACAAATTGCCTGTGGTTTTTGTAGACGTTTGTTGTACAACAACTCGTGTCGCTACTTTATTAATTTACTTTGTCCCGTTCCATTCATTCAAGCAGCTGTTCAGAGTTCGTCGCCGACCGTCCAATTTTTAACGGCGGCACAGAGTTGTACTTTCGTTCCCGAACGAATAAGGGTTGCCAGACTGCGATTTTTTATATGGGGATTAAAAAATGCCCAAAATTTTAAATTTTTATTTTATTAGGGTAATTCATAAAAATCAGGGCGCGTATTTTTCCCTCCCATTTTGTCTCCATAAATGGATGACAGAAATGGTGGGGTTTGTCGTGTGCACCCTGTAGGTAAATGTGTGAATGGTTGTAGAAATAAGAAGAAGGGAAAAATAAAGTTGGCAACGCGTCATTTGACATTTTTGAGAAAAAAAAAATGAAAGTAAACAAAAACAAACACGAGGAAAATTATTTGAAAACAGTAGATTGAATAGCTGAAAGGAATTGAAACAGTAGGAAGCCATTAGGGGATCCGAGGTTTCTCGGACCCTAATGTGCAAAATGTCGGTCTTTTTTCTTTGAGATTCAACGAAGCAGCAAGTGGCAAGTGCGCACAATAAAAGTCGCCTAAGCATTTTTAAAGTCTTTATTTAAATCAAACAATATAATATAAATTATATAAATTAAACACCAAAAAAAAAAGGTTATACAAATATTTCAACGCCACCTCTGCCGACTTCCAACGTGGGATCTTTCATTTGGGAACATCGGCTCCGCACTGCCAATCCTGGGGTGCGCAGGTATACCCAAAGGTTTCGACCATAAAGATTTTTGACCCTGAACGACAAGACGGACTGACAGTACCTTTTAAATAATTAATAAAAAAAAAAAGGTAAATAATAAATAAAAAAATTTATATATATATAAAATAACAAGCTTACCATTGGTTAGAATCGGACCAGACCGCTGGCCAAAAATTACCGCCAAGCGTGCGCGACGTTAGGGTTGAGCTCAGGCCTAGTTTTTTAGAAGAATTTGCGGCAGATTTGCACCCAGTAGCTCAGTATTTTTATACGTATATATATGTAAAAAAAAAATAAATATATATAAATAATTATTTAAAAGATATTTAAAATTTTTGCAAACTGACCTGAATTACCCGGACCTGGACAGAATACGGACGACGGAAACCCCACTGCAACACCTGCCAACTCCATAGCCGTAGGACCTGTAGAAGAAAGAGGAGAAAATAAAGATAAAATACTTAAAAGCTAAAATATAAGGATACTTAAAAGCTAAAATCTAAAGATACTTAAAATCTAAAAATACTTAAAAGCTAAAATCTAAAGATACTTAAAATCTAAAAATACTTAAAAGCTAAAATCTAAAGATACTTAAAATCAAAAAAAAAATATATACTTTAAAGCTAAAATCTAAAAATACTTAAAAGCTAAAAGATAAAAATACTTAAAAGCTGAAATCTAAAAATACTTAAAATTTAAAAATTTGATAAAACTAAAAGCTGAAAACAATTTGTCAAAAGCTAAATTCTTAAATCTATTTAAAACTTAAAACCTAAAATTTAAAACATACTGCTTTAAAACTAAGAGATTATATTGTGAAATCATACTACTAAAGCCTAAATCTACTTAAATCTAAAGCTTAGAATCTACAAAAACTTAAAATTGGAAAACTAAAGAAAATTTGTTAATCTAAAAGCTAAATGTGTTAAACCAATAATTTGTATATAAAAATTTTTTTGTAATAATAAATATCTCCCTTAAACTCATTTTTTTTGGATATTGTCCATTAAAAATTTTTGTAAAATTTAAATTTTGCCGTAAGCTAAGAAAAATTCTAATAATTAATAAAAAAAATTATGTTTATAACGTTTTAAAGAAATTTTGAAAAGTTGTGTCATTAATATGATTTGGTAATTTGTTTGAAAAGCGGCGGTAAGTAGGGGAAGTGAATGTTTGCAGGGAAGATTTGGGGGACGTCAAGGAAGAGGACGTCATGGTGAGGTTGAATCCTCTAGTGGGAGGACAATAATGTGTATAGGTATGACCGCAGGGAGATGCAGGACTACTTTTAGGCCCCTTTTATTTTTAACGAATACCCTAAATGCTGGTATGATTTTTGTGTCAGTGTGTGTTGATGGTCCAGATTGCCGGCAAGAACCACCCCATCCGGCGAGCTTTAGCCGCGCAATACGCGGGCATACCAGCGTCGCTGGCAATCTGGCCACTTTGTCCCTTTTTGTTTAATTGTTTTCTGTTTTGTCCTTAGGACAAAACAGATGCTGAAAAACACCACTACAATTAATACAATTTTTATAAATATAAACATTAAAATGTTCTATTTATTGATTAGTATAAATTATGCATTTATAAATTTGGTTTTAAATTTAAGTTTTCATTAATTTTCATATTAAATTTACAATTGTCTTCTTTTTTTTATAAAACATGCATTGTTTTGATAACAAACAGTGACATTTTCTGTTGTTTTGTATGGGAACACTGCGAAGTTTAATCTTGTACTCAGAAACATCAAAGGGGATTAACATCAGATTAAATTTATGATTAGATTAACTAATCAGATTATTAATTGGCATTTGATTACCAACTCAAAAACTCGCTCTAAGTGTGTTATAAAAAAGCAAATTTCAGACTTTGATCATTAGATTAACGTCAGCGTGATTTTCGGAATAGGGACTTCAATGTGGAATTGGGTCAATTATGGACCAAGTTCTCCATAATTTAAAGATTTTTTTAATTCTACCATAATTCTATCATAATTATAACTTTTGGAATGATGTATTAGCTATAAATTGATTTTCCGTAAGAGTGTTATATTGGCGGACGGATCATCATAATTTTAGGTTTCATTTCGGTTAGTAAAATTTTTCGTCGAATTCTTTAATTACATCGACATTTGAAAGCCAATTATGTGCGTTTAAGTCATTTTAAAAACAAATTAATTTTACATAGGCAATTTTTATTAATCGATTGAGAGAAATGAAACGATTTATTCGTTATTTAAAATTTGTCAATTTTCTGTTATTCAAACTACATTTAACTATTTTAAAAACCTAATAGCAAAGACAAAATTCCCAATAAATGTATACATATTTATATTTCCCGCTTTTAATAACTACACTCAAAACTATTTCATGGATGCTATCTTCACATCCATAATAAAAACAACAAATTTTGTTATCATTATTCAGCTGTTTACTCCACCGAAATTTTGTTCGATTTCTGCTTTTCTCTGATTAATCATAGGAAAATTAATAATTTTTGTCCACAAAACGTTTGGAATATGTATTAAAAGATGAATAATAATAATCCAAACATAATATTTAATCCCTTGATAAGTGCAATACAAAAAGTTGTGCTATATGAAACTAGAACGGTAAGAAAATAAACAAGAAAACCTTTTGTAGAAGGAGTAAATAAATAAAGTTATTTTTTAGCGTTTGTATTTGGTGGGCAGTAATAATAGAGAAACACGCTTTCGTCTGCTAACTATCGATCGCACGCAACACGATCGTTTGGTAATAGATGAAAATCCTAATGAATTCAATGCCTTGGAGATACGAAGATTCCTCAGCTCTTTGGGAGGCTCACCTAAGGTTATATCAGCCTATGGAGTATTGGGTTTTGTAAGATTCTTGGAGGGGTACTATTTAATATTGGTAACAAAGCGAAAATGTTGTGCTCATTTGGGCATGCATTTAATTTATACCATCAAGGATACGGTTATGGTTAAGGTCAATGAACCCACCGTTGCCCTAAAAACCCCACATCCCTATGAGGAGCGCTATAAGAAAATGTTTCAAAATATCGATTTAAGGAGTAATTTTTATTTTTCGTACTCCTATGACTTAACACGCACTTTACAGTATAATTGTTCGGCACCCAGATATGTGGGTCCTCATGTGGATATTGAAACTGATGAGCCTTTGCCGGATTGGGATTCTTTAACAAATAATGTAGAGAACTCTAATGAGCGGGTAGATTATGCGTTTAGGAGCTGTTCGCGTAAACGTTTTGTTTGGAATGCATTTCTATTGGAACCCATGCTGTCGTGTGGCATTATGTTGAGGGATTGGCTTTTGGAGGTAACTCATGGCTATGTTAGTCAATCGTGTATTAGTGTTTTTGGAAGACGGGTAAATGTTTGCTTGATAGCACGCAGAAGTACCAGATTTGCTGGTACAAGATTTCTAAAACGTGGAGCTAATTTTCGTGGCGATGTGGCCAATGAAGTGGAGACAGAACAAATTGTAACAGATGGTCATAATATGTGTTCTTTTACGCAAATGCGTGGCTCGGTGCCATCACATTGGTCTCAGGACATTAGTAAAATGGTACCAAAACCACCTATACAACTAGATATTTCCGATCCCTATGCCCAAACTCCGGCAAGGCATTTTGAAAGATTACTCTTTCACTATGGTTCACCTATTATTATCTTGAATTTGGTTAAGAAACGTGAAAAGCGTCAACATGAAAATATCATTGCAAAGGAGTTGGTTAACAGCATACGGTATTTGAATCAATTTTTGCCACCTCAACATCGCATGAAATACATACACTTTGACATGGCTCGCAAAAGTCGAGGCGGTGGTAATGTTATGGAAATGTTAGCAGACATTGCTGAATCAGTAGTACAGCAAACTGGCATGTTTTTTAAAGCACGCGGTCATCCATTGTCCTTCCAAACTGGATTGGTGCGCACAAACTGTGTTGATTGTTTGGATCGTACAAATACAGCACAGTTTGCTATTGGCAAATGTGCTTTGGGTCATCAGTTGGAGCGCTTGGGTTTTATAAAATCTCCTAATTTAGAATTTGATTCGGACTGTGTTACCATGCTAGAGAATTTATACGAGGAACATGGTGATACCTTGGCTTTGCAATACGGTGGTTCTCAATTGGTTCACCGTATTAAGACATATCGCAAGACTGCTGCTTGGGCCTCACAAGGCAATGATATTATGCAGACGTTGAGTCGTTATTATAGCAATACCTTTAACGATACCGAAAAGCAGCACAGTATTAATTTGTTTTTGGGCTATTACAAGCCCAGTAAGAGTCATTTGAAACGTAAGTAGTTTTGGAATTATAAAATTAGAGAAATTTAAAACTTTGTTTACAAATTTTCAGAAAACCAACCCATTTGGGAGCTACAAACCGACTACTATATGCACAATGCTTACAAACCTTTAACGCCGGCCAATGAGACTCGGCTCATCACCGATTGGGTACGCATGAAAGTTCGCAAATGTCTACCATATTCCTGTTCGGATGCCAATAAAATTGTTAAAGAACTATTTCGGGTACACAGCAAAGATTTAGAAATGATTGATGGTTATTCTAACTATCATCAATCATTCAAATGGACAGACTTAAGTGAACATATATCATTTGAAATCAGTCAATTAGCCATGCGTCACTTGCCAACTTTTCGCACTAACTACTCACCATTCCAAAGGCAAATACAAGAACGTAAAAAGCCTAAAAATCCCTCACTTACAGGACAAAGTTCAACTAGTTCGACTACCAGTAATGATTCAAGTTCTACCTCTGAAGCTTCCGACAGTTCATCGGATGAGGAATTTAGTGCCTCTTTATCGTTGAAAGAACAAAATCTAAACAAAACTCTGGATAAAGAAGCACCTTTAACTTTGGCCACTCTATTGCCACCCATGGAAGAGGTGTACGGTTGCAAGGTAAGTAATCCATCTAAAGAAAATATGGCTATTTACAAACGTTATGTACAAATGGCTAAATTAACAACACAACCCTTGAGTGCCACTGGTGGTGTAGCATCACAAACCATGACAATAGCAGGCAACAATTTATCCTCTTCATCTCCAAGTACACCAAATGCACGTAATACGGGCATACAATTAAAACCTCTAAGTGATTATGGTACAGATTCGTATTTGTCGGTTAAACCGCCTACTGTAAGTGAGGAAAGTCAACGTATTTATGAAGAATACTGTAAAAGTCCACGAAATTTTAACGCTGTACCCAAAATAGATGAAATGGATAAGTTATATCGTTACGTTTTAATGCTCTGATTAAAAAAAAAAACAACAATATTTATATACTATTTATAAAATATATAATAAACAAAATTATTACCTAATGCAAGATAATCTATTGAAATTACAAATTTTTCACATTTAGATAACTATAATGTAAATTTTTGCTCCTTTGAAATTGTCGGTAGATAGTTCACCCAGGTATTCATACCCAAAAGCTAAACAAATTTCAAAAATATTTAATTTTTTACGCTTGCGAAAGTGTTTATTTTCATACGATTCCTTCATGTCTTTGGTTAATACTAAATACTTTTTATCTACAATTGCAAAATAGATACACAATACAATTATACTAGAAAAAATTAACATTAACAATTTGTAAACAACAACAATTTTTGCACAACAAAAACAGGAAAAAAAAACAAAATTTTAACAAAAAATCGAATATTCAAATATTCATCCTAAAAATATACTACAAAATATGCAATAAAATTAAAAGCCTAAAAGTCTATGGCTCAATTAATCATCTAGTCGACGTTGTTTTAGGTTCTCCATCAACGGTATTGTTCACTGAAGTCGTAGGTTTCTCATAGACATTTTCCTGTCTCGGTAATGTAGATTCTTGTTGCTGCAAATGCATGGGATTATAACCGGCTTTCTGTCCCATATTCATAGGAAATGTTGGCTGTGGATGATTGTGTATGGGTGTTGTGGCCTTATAAACACCAGCCAATTCTTGTGATAACATATATTGCTCCTGTTCGGGATAATCATGTTCACAATGATGTTCTCCACAGATTTTACATTCATAAATATTTGGACGTAAAGCAATTTGGAAACGCTAAATGGAATGAAATAGTTATAAAAATAATATAATTTTATAATTTATCAAAAACTTACTTCTGCTAAACTGCTACCTTGAGCTTTCCACAAATTGATTATAGCATAATACGGTATACAGACCAGAGAGAATGAGGCAAACATCCATCCGATGCCATAGGCCCAATCGGGATAGGTATAGTTTCCATTGTGATAGGTGGGCTCTTTGTAATTAATTAAACTTAATATCCAAATAGCCTAGACATAAATAGAAAATAATTTTGTAATAACCTCAAAAGCTTTTCTTATATATTTTATATTTTCTGTTGTTAACTTACAAATAACAAACATGGTCCGCATAATATCCAACATGATTTCAAATACAAGGACGGTGCCTTGCCTGTCATTTGTTTAACATTTTTCGATAGTCTTCCTGTACCATAGAACCAAGCAATTGCAATCATTTGACAAAAAGCTAAAAACATAATCGTAACAGAGGCAGCATAATGATCCATTAATTGAAAGAAGTATATACCACCCTATAATGAAAAGGTGAAATTAAAAATTATTTGTTGGAAATTAAAATCGGTAGATAAGGCCTCCTTTAGGAAACCAGTTTGTCACAGTAAATAGTTCATACATATATCACAGGTTTCCCTATCATGAGTTGCTTTATCATATTCTTTACAAAAGTTCCGTTATGAAAGCTTAAAGATAGATAGATAGATAGATAGATAGATAGATAGATAGATAGATAGATAGATAGATAGATAGATAGATAGATAGATAGATAGATAGATAGATAGATAGATAGATAGATAGATAGATAGATAGATAGATAGATAGATAGATAGATAGATAGATAGATAGATAGATAGATAGATAGATAGATAGATAGATAGATAGATAGATAGATAGATAGATAGATAGATAGATAGATAGATAGATAGATAGATAGATAGATAGATAGATAGATAGATAGATAGATAGATAGGTAGATAGATAGATAGATAGATAGATAGATAGATAGATAGATAGATAGATAGATAGATAGATAGATAGATAGATAGATAGATAGATAGATAGATAGATAGATAGATAGATAGATAGATAGATAGATAGATAGATAGATAGATAGATAGATAGATAGGTAGGTAGGTAGGTAGGTAGGTAGAGATAGATAGATAGATAGATAGATAGATAGATAGATAGATAGATAGATAGATAGATAGATAGATAGATAGATAGATAGATAGATAGATAGATAGATAGATAGATAGGTAGATAGATAGATAGATAGATAGATAGATAGATAGATAGATAGATAGATAGATAGATAGATAGATAGATAGATAGATAGATAGATAGATAGATAGATAGATAGATAGATAGATAGATAGATAGATAGATAGATAGATAGATAGATAGATAGATAGATAGATAGGTAGGTAGGTAGATAGATAGATAGATATCCACACAGAGGGAAAAAGAAATATACACGCTTGGTACCAAATTGGCACCAAAGAGTTTGTAATTTTTCAATAACAACCGTTGTCAAAGTATATACATACGTACGACAACACTATGTCGCAACGTTGTCAACATTGCAACAATTCGTTGTCGAAATCTAAATTTTTTACACATACGTTGTCTAAATGTTAACAAACGTGGTAAGTTCACTACTGCAAACAATCCGTTGCCAATAGTGAGCTTACCACGTTTGTTAACATTTAGACAACGTATGTGTAAAAAATTTAGATTTCGACAACGAATTGTTGCAATGTTGACAACGTTGCGACATAGTGTTGTCGTACGTATGTATATACTTTGACAACGGTTGTTATTGAAAAATTACAAACTCTTTGGTGCCAATTTGGTACCAAGCGTGTATATTTCTTTTTCCCTCTGTGCAAAACATTTTTTTACTTACCTGTATTAAATTTGGCAGTCCGAATAAAAATGATATGACACAAACTATTAAAACTACAATCTCGTGATAACCTAAATGTTTTTTAATCCAATTGGGAAAACCGTCCTGTATCGAAGTGACCACCACTTCAACAATGGCAAACTGTAAATCAAATTAAACAAAAGTTATATTCAATATGTGTTTAAAATTTGAAATATAAAACTTCAGACTCACCTGTGAATTTAAACCCAAACACAATAACATAAAGAAAAACATTACGGCCCATAATTGAGCATAGGGCATTTTGGCCATAGCTTGTGGGTAAACCACAAATATTAATCCCGGCCCATCGCTGATGACATCTTTAACATTTGTATTCTGTTCCAAAGCCAAATTGCCCAAGGTGGCAAAAGCAAAGACACCAACCAGCAAACTAGTCAAAATATTCACCACACTCACTGCCACCGTATCACGTAAAATATTGTTATTGTATTTGTTGTAGCTGGCAAATGAAATCATCGAACCGAATGTTATGCCCAATGAATTGAAATTTTGCGAGGCAGCATTAATCCAAACGTTGGCATTTTTCAATTCGGACCAATTGGGTCTAAAGAAATAACGTAAACCATCATCGGCACCCTCCAAGGTGACAGCGCGACCCATTAGAATAATGATTAAAATGAAGGGGAAAGTGGCGGTAAAATAACGGACCTAAAATTTTTCAGAGGGTACTTCAGTCTAGATTCTTCTGTTAATATAATTAAAATTGATCAAACCTTTGCTGATGATTTAATGGATTTCCAGGTGGCAAAGTAAACCATTAACCAGGCACATATTAAACAGGCAAACAATTCCCAACGCATTTCTCCAGGATACTCTATACCGGGACTTATCTGCAGCACTTTGTTTCTGTGTTAAAGAATTCTCTTAAGTTTGTTTGAAGTTTTTATGGTTTATTATTTTTTTGACTACTTACTGGAAAAATTCTTCTGAGGGCGTTCTCGAGGATGCAGGTGCTGTGGTATTGTCTGACAAACGTTGAGGCACCCAACAGTCGGGAGTATTCCATCTAAAAAATATAAATGCAAGTTTAGATTTATTAGGGTTTGGTAAATTTTTGTTTCTTATTACCGATTATTGCAATCTATCCAGGGTTGATCTGTTTTAAAGGCTGTGAAGAAATAGTATATGGAATAGCCAATTATGACACTGTAATAGGTGGACATTAAAAATGACACTACGACACTTGCCAAACCAGCACCTAAAATTAAAATGAAATGTTAAAAAAAATCTAACATAAAACTAAAATTAAACAAAACTAAAGAGTTTAGAATATACAAAAGTTTTTATTTTCTTCAAATATAACTTCCTATTATTTTAGCAATTTTTATTATTATTTATTTTTTAATGTATTTCAACGATTTATTATGATTTATTCCTTTCCTTATTAAAATTCTAATAAATAACCTAAATAATTATGTTTACAATTTAAAAAAATTACACTAATTGCTCCTAAACATAAATACAAATTGACTTTAAAAAAAGTCTAGACAAATCATCATTTGTTAAACAAAAATTTAACCATAAAACTAAAATTATAGACGCTATAATTCTCAGTTATAAAAATTTATTTGCAACCATAATTAGTATGATTTTTATAGACATAACGACTAATATGCAGATGTAGTTAAAAGTTTAAACTGATTTGATTGTGTATAACACTTGAAAACAATTATAATTACTTTTCTAATGAAAAAAGCTAAACTAATAAATATTTATTAGTAAAAAAGAATTTATATAACTGTAAGTACATATTAAGAGCGGATTTTTTTTTTAAATTTTAAGTATCAGATATAGTGTTATAAACCTTGCAAGGGTAAAGGTATAAAATTCATAACTTACGATATTATAAAAATTGTTTGCATCACGCTACTATCTTAAGATTCCCACAAATACTATGGGTTTGAAAATCACAACTAGTTCTAAAACGTGTGTATTTTGTCTACAGCAGATTTGGTTTTAAGTTAACATAAATGAGAATAATTTTCAACTTCGGAACTAGTTCTGTGCAATAGTAGTCTATAGTGCTGACTATAGACCAGTCTATAGTGCTGACTATAGACCAGTCTATAGTGCTCACTATAGACCAGTCTATAGTGCTGACTATAGACCAGTCTATAGTGCTGACTATAGACCAGTCTATAGTGCTGACTATAGACCAGTCTATAGTGCTGACTATAGACCAGTCTATAGTGCTGACTATAGACCAGTCTATAGTGCTGACTATAGACCAGTCTATAGTGCTGACTATAGACCAGTCTATAGTGCTGATTTCAACATAGGATTTCGAAAACTTTAATTTTGAATATACTTTGGAGGTCCAAACTAGCGTATATTATTTAATGATATGAAATATAATAAAAGCTAAAAGAAAACAACTAGAATATTGTTTTCTTTTAGCTTTTATTATATTTAGTCAGGACTATTCGCCGATCATCAGAAATATTTCTACCCAAACGTTGCTATAAAGTATGTTTCACTGTGAAGACCTCAAATAACTGCAACTGCGAATTTAAAATCTTATTAAAATTAATATTTAGTTTTTATATAATTGGCCCTATTTAGCTCTTTTACATCATAATTTTAAATTAGCTATGACATATACTTTTAAATATTAACTTAATTTCTTTATAAATGCGACTCAAATCATTATGGTAATATTACATAGTCCTCTATGTTTATGGAACAAGATCTATTTGGAATTATATTGTTTGCAAATAAAATGAGGTGTGTACAAACATTTAAAAATGTTGGTACTTATTAATGAATAATTAATTTTTTACTGCATTAATTTTTCAATTTGTTTTTCAAATCCCTTAGATGTCATTATAGATAAATTTAACGCCTACATACATACGTACATTCGTACGTATTTATTGTTAGTTTAAAAATATTTATTTATTTCCTGGTTGATTGTCTATTTGAATTTGTTTTATTTTATTATGACCGTTTTACAAATAAAATAGTACTACAGCAGCCACATTTTCCGCTTTGTTACAATTTACTAATTAGCATACGGTTGAAAAATTTCTACACTACACTTCTCTCCACTAGAAAATAAATCATATGCATTAGAGAATGAAGATATTATTTGTATTTTAGACATAAATTCTAAATAATTAGATCATGGTAACAATGAGCATCGATAACTGTAGATTATTTATGTTAAAAATCAAGATCATTTGTAAGGGACAAACTTCAAAAAATACACCAATTATTTCTATTTTTGATTATCGCTTATGATTATTTGGTACTTACCCTTAAATAGTGGACACAGTTGTCCTAAAGCACCTATGGGCCCTCTGCCTGTATATTGGCCAATTGATAATTCCATAAATAACAACGGTATACTGCAGATAATCAATATAATACAATAAGGAACCAAGAAAACACCTGGAAATAAAAAATTAATAAATTTATTACAAATTTAATGGCAATTCAGGTCAGATAGAGGTCTGGACGTTGAGCCATAACGATCGGTCCTTATACCTAGTCCCCTACAGAAAATTATAAATACGTTTTATGTAAACATAAATTCATCTACAAAATTTTATGAGGATCGGTCCTTATGTTCCTCTAGCTCTCAGTTTTTCATCAATAAATTACTTTAATATATTGTAAACAAATTAAAACTTAACATAAATCACATTCTATACACAAAAGTGGTGTAGGGTGTCTTTCTTACTTGTTTTGTGCTTATATAGAGGCTAGGATTATATGAGATCTGATTTTCACAAAATTTTACAATATAAAATCTGAGTAAAAAAATGTATCTCGATATATGACTGTTCAAACTGTATTCTGGGAGCCGCTAGTATGAAGGCCTTCAGCTCTAAAAAGTTGTGTTATCACAAAAACGGGAAACATTTTGTTTTTTTTTTTTTTGAAACAATGCTATTTTTTTATATCGGTCTATAATTTTCATAGTTTTCGCTTATTCCGAAAATCACCGAAAAGCATATATTTCATTGATTAATAAATATAGTAAATTACCTTCGGAAATTTTTTCCAATAAGTTGTAGCTCCCATTTAAGGTGCAAAAAATATTCCCGGATCGGTCCATAATTGGGCCTAGCCCCCATATAAAGTCCACTTCCGAAAACGACTTAAATGTTCATATTCCATTTATAAAAAAGATATTGGGATAAAATTTGAGCACAACATATTGTACAGCCAACATTTTCTGAACAAAGATCGAAATGGATAGACTACTCTTATTTTCAAAAAGGATTGAATAAGGTTGGCAATCGTTTCGAAACGGTAATGAGTTAACGGTTTAGGTATTTTGGCTTATTTCGGTAATGGTATTTTAGCGTTATCGGTATGTTGGCTTAATTCGGTAGTAGTATCTTAGCGTTGTCGGCATTTTGGCTTATTTCGGTATTGATACTTTTGCGTTCGGTATTTTGTCATTTTGCGGTAACGGTAGTGATATATATTTTAGCGGCAATTTTAGTCTTAATAATAGCCTAGTCTATAATCTAACCTATATTATAGTCTATAGTCTAGTCAATATTGTAGACTACTTAGTCTATATGTAACTACTCTAGTCTATACTGATGTTAACACCCTGCAAAAATTGAGACTACTCCGCAAAACGCGTGTAAAGAGTACTCCTCAAAGGACTAGGACTGGTCCAAATATATGTCAAAAACATACTCCATTTAACATTATGATGTCATAGGTGAGGACCCCGTAATCCATCAATGCATTACATCGGAGTAATCCCAAAATTAGTTCCTTGTTGAAATTATGGGAGTACATGATCCTATGTAATGCAGGCTATGGACCATGTTGTCTAATAATGTTTACAGGCGAGTAGTTTTTGGATTACCTAATTGGATTATATGCTCCAATAATTTTTGCAGGGCAATATTAATTAAGTGAAGATTTATTTACTTTTTGGAAATTTTATTATTTTAAAAGAATAGCGGCAACTGTATTTTTGCGGTATCGGTATTTTGAGTTCTTTTGGTGGTGATATTGTAGCGTTATCGGTATGATGACTTATTTCGGTATTGTTATTTTAGCGTTATCGGTATTTTGGCATATTTCGGTATTGGTATTTAAGCTGTAACGGTAGTAGCGCTGAAAAAGTATTTTTGCGTTAACGATAGCTTAGCGATAATGGCTGCCAACGTTGCTCAAAATCAATCATCATAAGATAGAAGTAATAGTCTTTTAAATGTTGAGATATTGATTGTTTTCAATACAGGTTATAATTGATTGATTGATCGATTTCAATACAGGTTATAATTAAAATTTTCACCACAACCAAATTAATTTCAACTTATTTATCCATGTTGTTATTATAATTTTTTGTTTCTTCTATTAATTTCATAGTCCAATTTTGAGCTCATCGGATGTCATCATTTCTTTGATTGTAGCAATAACGTTTTCCTTTCCAAATAAAATGTCACAAAGATGACAAATTTGCCAAAGTTTTATTTTATAGCATTCGCACTTCATTTCGCAACGGATCTAGCTGATGTGGTATTTGTTTGTTAAAAAAAAATAATAAAATAAAATGAAATATTACGCTTGATAGAAATAAATTTGCCTAAAGAAATGTATTTTGTGCCACACATGAGTTTGTGTGATTTCTACTGAAAAGAAATTAGCGGAAACTGTAGATAATCTTTAGTATTTGTTTCTTTCCTCCAAAGATAACAGATCTTAGTTTTCATATTTTCTTAAACAAAATGTGTTTTTTATAGAAAAGAGCATACAAAATAATAACACTACGTCAACATGTATCATCATCATACTATTTGTTACTCGGGACAAAAGTTTAAAATTTATAATATTTTTATTTTACTATGATACGTATCATAATATAGATTTTATTTAATCTTTTTTAAACAATTGGATGTAAAAGGAAATTAGTATTTAAATATTTAAGCGTTTTTTTTTCTGTTTGCTATTGTTTTTATAGTTTAAATACTCGTTTTAGTTATAAATTTAAATGATATATTAACGTGGGAATTTTGAATTAATTTCGAATTATAAATATAAACTTACCTCCTCCACTTTTGTAGCACATGTAGGGAAAACGCCAAACATTGCCCAAACCCACTGAGTAACCAATACATGCCAATACGAATTGCATTTTATTGCCCCAATGTTGATTTCTGGGTTTCAAATTGGATGTTTCATCAGACATATCCATTAAACTATCATCGTCATCATCATCGACACCGGGTAGTCTGTTAGAAAAGTAATGTATTAGATTTAATTAAATTTTTATTTTCTAGTTGAAATATGATAAACTAACTTTGATGGCATTATCAACACTAGAGACTAAAAGAGCGTTTAACCGGACGGATAGATCACATAATTCTGTGCGTTTGGAAATATTTTACTGAATTTTTTTTTGTCAGAGAGAGTCTGTTTTTTTGGTTTAAAAAGGTATTAATGCTTTTATTAAAATGTTATATATTTTTGAAACGAGGTCTGGCAAAGAAATTCTTTAAATATATTTTATATAAATTGTAATTGGGTTTTTTATATAGGTTCGTTTAAAGATCTAACTGACACCTGTCAAATATGTGAGAAGCGTTAATTTTCACAGCTAAATCGCTATCTTGAAGTAAGATAACCAGTCGCGCAACTAATATTTTTTTGTCAGATCTCTTTTCCAGTTCGTATACTTTTTGAACTGACCTCGTATATTTGAATAAAATTCAGCCATTTTGACTATATTGTGTTAAAATATTTAAATTAGTTTAAAATATAATTTTTCTTTAAATAATGCCTTTATAAAATGTTAAAGAAAATAAATACATAACAATATTTTTTGTGTAACCTGATATTTGTATTTGTTTAAAAAATTCTCATCAAAAAAATAATTTAAAATGCAGCATTTTTCTACATGATCATCGGTATAATTAGTTTATCATCATGTTTTGTAATGTGTTTTAATAATCACCCCTATTCTGGATTTCAATTCGAGTCAAAAGTTTCTCCGTTTGGCAACTTTGTTATTCTGCATTTTGATTCGAATCTCCTTCACTACAATAACAACTTACAAAAAGGAATTTACGATCGTAAAGTACTACACATTCATACGAAATAGAATTGCTTCTTCTTTTTCTTACGATTCCCCTTTTTGTTGGAATACTGAAACGTTCTCCATTAATTTAAAGGGTTGGCGTAAACAATGACAAATTTCATTGGCGCCAACAGAGCTTAACATATTTACCGACAGCCAGAAGGCAATTAGGATCAAGTTAAATCTAAGATTGTATTGGATAGTAAGAATACTTTTCCAGAGGTAAGGTTTATGGGTACCAGGCCGAGGGCGAGCTCCCTTCCATTAAAGGGAATGAGAGCAATGCGAGAAATCTCCTCAAAATAAGCAAGTCTGAGGTTAGTATGATGGTACGTATTCTGAGTGGACACATCATTACGGGCGGATTCTGACGAATGTAGAGCATGTGGAGAGGACAGTGGAACTCTGGAACACTGTCTTTGTCAATGTCAGGCATTGGGCGAAGTTAGATCCAAATATCTTGGGAGTGATATTATTCCGGAATTACATCCAGGAAACTGAGTTTCTGAATATTGAAAGGCAATACATTCAGTGAACACTTTTTAAAATTTCATGAAAAAGAGCACACAACAGGGTTGATAGTGGACTAGGTGTATTTGGTGTAGTATACATCCTCCTATCAACCTAACCTAACAGAAGTCCATTTATCAAGTTCTTAAAGGAAGTTTTTAAAGGATGCTTCAAATAAATATCTATTTACAATCACCATCATCAAAAAAGATTATATTGATTTTGTCATCCCGTTTGTTATACATCGAAACATTGGTCTAAGACTTATGAAAGAATATATATAGATTCTAAGACGATCTAGTCCGCCCGTCCGTTTATCTGTATGTCTGTTGAAAACATGGCATATTTTGAACGGAACGAGTTAGAGAGCTGAGAGGGAGACAGTTGCCAAAATAATTTCAGTTGTAGTTTGTTTGGTACTGAAAATAGACAATATCGTTCGACGAATTCACATGGACCCTTAAAAGGTCCTCTAATTATAACGCTCGTAACTAGCTTAAAAAAGCATGTATAGCGTCAAATTTCATGGTGATCGAAATTCGACATAAGAACTAAATTCTCTCTGTCAAATTTACCATAATTTACCCTAACTCCATATAAGGTCCCCTTCAGAAAATTACCATGATGCTCATAAATGGTTTATAAAAACATTTAAAGTGGTGAAATTGGACTTAAACAAGTTCTATAGGTACTACAATATCTCCTTCAAATATTATGAGGATCGGACCATAATAGACCCTACCCCCATATAAAGTCCCTCTCAGAAAATTACTTTAATGCTCATAAAGTTCCAATATAGCAACGAAATTTTACATAAAAAGTTTTTATAGGAACATAAATATATATGTAAAATTTAGAAAATGTCTATAAACCTTATAACTGACTTAAAAAAGCATGTATAGCTATCTAATTCGATATAAACCAGTATAATTAAAGCCATAATGTTTCGTCTGATATTTTGAGGATCAGTCCATAATAAGGTCTCCCTCATAAAATGACTTTAACGCTCTTAACGCTCTTAAAAGCCATAATGTTTCGTCAGATATTTTGAGGATCAGTCCATAATAAGATCTCCCTCATAAAATGACTTTAACGCTCTTAACTGGCTCAAAAATGCCAGTATAGCAAAGAAATTT
The DNA here is from genome assembly GCF_015586225.1 of Lucilia sericata. Lineage (NCBI taxonomy): Eukaryota > Metazoa > Arthropoda > Insecta > Diptera > Calliphoridae > Lucilia > Lucilia sericata. The sequence goes on along the minus strand of NW_023994061.1, from coordinate 1,318,834 downwards.
GATATCAAAAGTATTATTGAAACCAAAATCTTTGTCAAATTTTATGAGAATCAGTCCATCATTTTATGAGAATCGGTCCATAAATCATTAAATTAGTTTATTTTGATAAAATATATTTAACTAGTGGTGCCCAGTCCGCGTTATAGGCCTTTGATTGGAAGTGTGGATTCTTCACAAAAACGTCTATATAGCACTAAAATTTTAAAATGATCGATTTGCGGTTTAGGTGTAATTCACTGAAAATTAAAACTTCGACGCCATCTGTCGCACAAATTTAAAATTTTACAGGTACACTTCTCACGATCCCTGAAACATAAACATATTTGAAATTTTGTCCTATCAGTAGCCGTAGTTCCTGAGATTATCGATTACGAACAAACATTACTCTTTTATTTATATAGATAGAAGATTAAGATTTATTGAATAAGTATATTGTGGTAGCAAACAACAAAAATATCGATTCATATACTATTAGGCCGCCTTCCGAAATGCACTTAAAATTTATGGGTATGGCCCTTCCGTATCCGTAAAGACATACGGACAGAATACTCGAATTTTATGTTAGGAAGAGTTAGAAATGGATTTTTTTTGTCCAAAAATTTTTGCATTCTGCCACACTGTGCATAATATTTTCTAAGGAAATCCCATATTAATCATTACCTTAATATTTATTAACATGATAAATTGAAATTTATAATGGATTCGCTAATTGTTGAAAAAACAATAATGTCTCGAGTCCATAATATTTGTTTCTATTAAAGTCTAGATATATTTGTTTTAAAATAAAAATTGTTAAAATTTTTCTTATTGAGAGTTTTAAATTTTCTTTGTACATATATTTTCTGAATCTAATAAAAACAAATATTAAATTTAATAATTTTAAATATAAACAATTATTGAGATCTAACTAATATTGTCATTTAATTTTGATTACGTGCATTTAATACATTAATATTTAAATCAAAATTTAATTGAAAATCTGATAAGTGTTTTTTTATTTCTCAATTAATCTGATCAAACTTTTTTTTTATTCAATGAAGCTTATTTATTTAATTGTTGTCAACACATTAAAATGTGTAAAATATAATTGTGTATATTTACAATTATTTTAATTTAATTGTTGTTTCAAAAGTTTTATTTTTAAAATTCTATATATTATATTTTTGTTTTGTTTTGTTCATTCATTTATTGTGATTATTAAACAATAGATACAGAGATATATACGTAATTGTAATAATAACATGTGGTTATTAAATAAAAAAGTAAATAATTAAAATTTACGAACATATAAATACTAAACAACGAAATAAAATTATAGGTATAATGGTCCGAAATTTGCTTTAACCGATTCTTTCTAACTAGTGATCAATCCCATCTTTAAGATTTTCTGTATCAGGGCTATGAACTGTCCTATTTTGGATGTAAAAATACTACTGACAAAATCGGATTAGAATTATTTCGATAAAAACGGGAAGAACTCCTTTTATCGGAATTCATAGGAATATTGTTTTCAAACAATTACAAGAAATTTAAAAATTTTATTTATGTAAAATGCGTGCTATTTATATTCTCCTCTCTGTCTATATAGATATTAATACCCACAAAATGTTACTCTCTTTATAATATAATAAGACTAATATTTCATTCGGTATTATTTATCTGATGTAACATTTCTATAGACGTATTTTGTTATTATTTTATAATTAAATTAAATTAATTACATGATTTATGCCATGATAAACATGTTTTAATTAATTGTAACACATTGGACACATGTATTTCCATGTAAAATGTGTGTTAAATTGTGTGTAAATAGATGAGTAATTTGTTTAAACAAACGTATGTTGAATTAAATTTAGGCGGCGAATATTAATTAGTTGAAACGACTGCGTAAAATGATCTATAAGAATCGTTCTTATATATCCGAATAAATAATAACAGTGCTACAAATAACCAGCTAGCATTTTTTGAAATGTTTGCTCACATTCGAGTCATTTTTGACTCTTGTGCACGATTAAAATGATCATATATACACTCATATTCTGGTCATAAATGATACTTTCGTCGGGAGGAAATGGTACGCTATCCGTGACTCTTCTAAAAGAGTATTTTATGAGCCCATCTTCTGATCAGTTCCGACTCATTAATGAGTCGAAATACTGGTCGTTTCGGAGTAATATTCGAATCATATTTTAGTAATTTTTTAGTCTTTTCTGAGACATTTTCCTTGGAATGTGTTTGTTGGTTAAAACAAAAAACTTATATAGTGATCAAAGAAGGTATTATCATCTAATGTTCGAAAACTCAGTTTTCTGGACGTAATTTCTAATAATTTTCCAATCAGTGTTCGTTGTGAATGTTTTCTCCAAAATAATATCACTTCCAATATATTTGAATATAATTTCGACGAAAGTCAGACAATAACAAAGAAAGTGCTCCCCAGTTTCACTGTCCTCTCTACATGCTCTACATTCGTCTGAATCCGCACGTTCAATTTGTGCCCATAACCCTGTGCGTTCGTCAATTTAACTACCTCCAACTCCCTTCCCTTTAAAGGAAGTAAATTTTCACTTTCGTTGCCGGCTACTCCCGATCATTCTTAAAAAATATAAGTTAATTGGTTTGGAAAAAATCTGATTATTATAAAAAATAGAGGTATATTGATTTTGTCATTCCGTTTGTAACACATCGAAATATTGGTCATAGATCCACAAAAGTATATATATTCTGGGTCCTTGTTAAATTATAAGACGATCTAGCATGTCCGTCCGTCTGTCTGTTGAAAGAACGATAGAGTCCGAACGGAATGAGCTAGAGGTTTGAAATTTTCCACAAAAAGTCTCTAAAGTTAAGGTTTGTTTGGTATTGCAAATTGGTAATATCGGTCCCATACAAGTGGACCCCCGAAAAACAGCTTTAACGGGCATATCTGTATTAAAAGTACGAGTATAGCGATGAAATTCGACATAAATAAGTTTAATATAAGCCAAAATCTCCCAAGAAGATTGGTCCATAATTGACACTACCCCCATATAAGGTCCCCTTCAGAAAATTACTATAACGCTCATTACTGGCTTAAAAATTAGAATATAGCTATGAAATTCGACACACATAAGTTTCATGCGAGTTAAAATCTCTCCTCCAAATTTTATATGGATCGGTCAATAATTGACCCTACCCCCCATATAAGGTCTCCTTCAAAAAATGACTTTAACGCCCATTACTGGCTTCAAAATACGAATATAGCGATGAAATTCGACACATTTAAGTTCCATGCGATCCAAAAACTCTTTCAGATATGGATCGGTTCATAGCGATGAAATTCGACACACATAAGTTTCATGCGAGTCAAAACCTCTGTCAAATTTTATATGGATCGGTCAATAATTGACCCTAGTAAGTCTCTTACGAGCAAAATCCTCTCTACCGAATTTTATGTGAATTGATCCATAATTGATCCTACCCCCCATATAAGGTCCCCTTCACATAATTACTTTAACTTTCATTACTGGCTTAAAAGTACGAGTATAGAGATGATATATAACATAAGTAAATTTCTTACGAGCCAAAATCCTAAGAAACTTTTATAGCAACGTAAATCTTCCTTCGGCATACGATTTGATGATGGCTATATGAGATTCGGCACAACCGAATATAACATTTTACTTGTTTCTTTATGAATTTTATATGTAAATTCATATTATAAGCTTTTTAAGCTATGTTCGAAAATTCGAACTTAAGTTCGAAGAATTTTTAAAGCTTTCAAAATTATCATTATGAATTTTACATTATTTTCAATGAATATTCAGATTATAATTATATTTGAAAATTCGAACTTATGTTCGAATAAGCCTTATAGCCATATCTATTTATTAAATGAATCTCTCTTGAGGATTCAAAAAAAAAAAAAAAAAAAAATAGTTTAAGTTTTATTTGAAGCCAGTTCGAACTTAAATATTTTGATTTTTTTTTTTAATTTTAAAAAATTTTACAATAATTTCAATATAGATTCAGAATATAACCCTTTTTAAGATATGTTCGAAAATTTGTTCTTTAAATCATGCTGATCCATAAAAATGTAAATGTAGTTTTATTTGAAAACAATTTTCTTACATTTTCCAATATTGAACGTAAATATTTTTAACATTATTTTCAAATTTCCAGATATTAAAATATGTTCAAGCATGTAAATTTTAATTCAAACTAAAACTATTATTAAAACTTACAAGTTTGTCATTAATAAAATGTTTTCAAACTAAATTAATTTTAATTTGAACAAGGAGCTTTTATATATGTATGTGTGAATGATAAGGGTCAAATATTGTTTGTGTTAGACCCCAATTCATATCAGATTTACTTTTTTTTAATTTTTTTCATTGATTGATTTTATTAAACTACTCATATGTAAAATTATTTTCTGCTATAAATTCTCATTCATTTATAATCAAAGTATTCATGTGATATTTGAAAATATTTCCTCAATTAGTCTATCTTTTTTTCATTTTAATTCGTCCATATCCGTTGAAAAGAAATTTGATTAGCTCGAAACGTATGATATGATATTAAAACCACAAACATACAAATAAATAAATAAAAAATATACTAAAAACCTTATGTAATATATTTTCTAATAAAATACATAGTATTAGTAGTAGATACTAGACAAATAATATAATTTAAATAATTTATATAGTATTAACACCTTTAACACCTTTTTTTTGATTAATAATCAACGCCGCTTTAGTAATATGTATGTTTAAAACCCCTTCATTATCAACTTAAAAACACGCGCTAATTGTATAAATAAATATTTAAAATAGTTCGATAACCAGTATTTAAAAAATATATATAAAATAAATAACCATCAATTTAAATTGTGAGAAACTAAAAATAACCAATCCCACAATTATAATTGTAAATTATAACAATTTTTTTTAAAGATATTTTCTCATTTCTCATTGCTGGCTAAAAATCACGTGATAATAATTTAGCTAAATTTTTTTGTTATAAATTTTGCCAATAAAAAATTTAAATAAATTGTTGTAAATTACATATTGATAATTTATCTGCGACACTTACATTTTAGCCACCCTTTGAAAACGCGTGTACGATTGTTCAGAATATTTTGAGGATAAACGTTCTAAATCGATGCGTGGTGGCATTTTTAGGTTTTAACTTTTAATGCCCTTATTGTTTAATTCTTGAAATTTTTAATTTAACCAATTTTATATTAATATAAATTTAAATTTTTAGTTCCTATACACTATTTTTTAGCCATTGCCTTAAGGAATTATTTTTTGTTTCAGCTTTTTTTGGCCCGAAATTAGTTTTGTGTTTGGGTTTTACTTTCACATGCACTTCAGAGGAGCCCGTCCGTTTAAATACAACGTTTATCGACTACTAAATATTCAAATTAATTTTAAGATCCTAAAAACCTCTGTTTTCCTTAACTACCAGTTGCTTTGTGTATTTAAAAAATTAAATGGTGTTATTTAAATGCTCTACAATGCGTAGTATTAGAGATTTAAATAAAGTATGCAAATGTTATAAATATTTATAAGCTACTTTAGTTCGTTTATATTTGATTTAGGGTGTCATAATTGCTTTAAAACTGTTTATTGAGAAAAAAATCTAGTTAGAATTATGGGAAATGCTGACATTTAGAAATTGGTTGTTCAGAGTTTTTTTGTAAAGGATTGTGGGTCACTTTACTTTGCTACTGATTCTGAAATTCTATTGAAATCGTATTAAACCGTTCAGTATCGGTTCTCAGTCTAAATATGGTCTCTGAATATCACATCAAGTTGTCATGATTTTATAGTTCTTTTAAAACTTTGGGTTTCAATCTTTATGACTGGAAAACCAGATGTGATGTGCTCAATCCTTTAAATAGTATACTTTGCCTATTGCATTGAATAATTTTAAACATTCCCCTCTCCGATTTTAAATGAAATTCGCTGCACATAGTCCTTCAGTCAAGAATATTCCAAATAAGGCATCCTCTATTTTTACCATACTTGTATTAATTGAATTCTAGGAGATGATAAGATCAAAATACGAGTTACTTACATGCAGGTCTTTCTCCAAATCTTTATCTCTATTCTCAATATCTTTAAATCTAAAGGTAGAAAGATAGTCGCCTTTGCGAATAATCTAAATAAAATGAAGTTTCTATCCAATATCGGTGACATCATGAAGGAAGCATTAGGTGAGCAAAAAACCGTTTTGAGCAAAAATTTGTCGAAATTAGACGCCGTTGTTTTGATTTTATCAGGATGAGCCAAGTATTTAGAGACATTCCTTTTTAGCTAATTATTATTGAAAATAAATACTTAATAAATAGATTTAAGGATTGTTTTAATGCCTATTACACAAACTGGAACTCTAAGAATTGGGGTTCGGGGCCAAGTATGGTAACTTGGATCTACATACATATAAATCATTGGCACATTATAACTTATGATTGTACAGTAGAGTAGAGTGTCCCGAGGAACAGCGTGTTTAGTTTAAGAGGTATTAATACAGAAAAATGGACCATGGGACCCCCTATTGTATAGTGTGCATGGAAAGCCATGAGGAAGCGTTATAGAGTATAAAAAGTGTGTGCATGTCTAGGTATAACAGGTGCTACCAGTAGCATCCTACATGCTTGGATATAATCCTAAAACTATTACCTATTGACTATCATGTTGCGAGTGTAGTAGAAATGGTCTATCAGGGTTCACATAAACGTAATCATACAGATTCTCTTACGAATGAAGTATTTCCCAGGCAGATATCTTGGGAAATTGGAAAATGAGGTGAGGTAAACTGCCCGAGAGATGCTCAGATCTGGAGCATAGTATTAGGGAGCGGTAAGTAAGGCCTCATGTCACTACTACAGGCTTATCTTTGAAAGATTCTGAGACTCCACCAACCGATTCTGGAATAGTAGGGCAGTTTGTCAAGTGTTTAAAACTTTTTGTTCAAAAAGAATTGGGGTTTAAATCATTTGTATGGCACATTATAACTTATGATTGTACAGTAGAGTAGAGTGTCCCGAGGAACAGCGTGTTTAGTTTAAGAGATATTAATACAGAAAAATGGCCCACGGGACCCTCTATTGTATAGCGTATATGGAAAGCAATGAGGAAGCATTATAAGGTCTCAAAAGTGTGCATGTCTAGGTATAACAGGTGCAACTAGCAGCATCCTACATGCTTGGATATAATCCTAAAACTAGGGGTTTGTCAAGTGTCTAAAACTTTTTGTTCAAAAATGACTGCAAGGCAACCATAATATCTATTAAGTTGGATTATCGTAGTCTCCATATCCTATTAGGAGTGATAATTGGCCACGGTTCAATTGTAGTCTTTGAAGGTAATTAGGATACTTTGTGGAGTGTGTATGGGGATGTATATAGACAGTAGAGCACATTATGTGCTGTTATCCGAGACTACAGAGACTTCGTTTTACAGGGCTAGGCACTAGATTTCTAGATGAACTTGATAGTCTCTTTTCAGGTTATGTCAGGGGAATAGGTTGGCAATTCAAGAGATATTCTGTGGTGAATTTATATCTGTAAAGCTTTCTACTACTCCACAACTTTTTTCTAGAACTGACTCTTGAATGGTCTCCGAGTAAAGGTACCCACCCCTTCCAAATTAAACTACTACTATATTAGTAGCAATTTATTATTTTGACCTAATGTAGGGCTATAATATATTCATCGATTATCAAATTAATAATAATTTGTTTTCAACTTGTTTTTCTTTATTTTTAAACTAAACAAATATTAAATCGTGCTATATTGGTCATTCAATGGAAGTGTTAATTTTTTATTATTATATTTTTTAAAATATTAAACACTAATTTTATGGTCAATAATTTTGTTTTTCCAAAACTTAAGTATGGAAATATATTCTCTTTGGAGAAAATATTGCTAAATTTGTTTCAAAATTTGCATTTAAGACTTTGGATATAAGCACGTGTTGCTACTTATTTACTTCTCACACTTGTCTAATGAGAAGATTTTGACCATAATTTCTGTTATTTGTGAAAATAAATATGTTAAAACAAAAATCATGTGGCCGTTATTGTAAATGTTATTTTCAAGTGTAAATATTTACGATTTAGGAAATGTTCAGAAAGCGGTGGTGTAGTTAATTGTAATGCGAATTTAGAAAATATAATCATATGTATGTTTCGAATCGTCAGAGTCTGTTTCACATACACAGGTCAAATTTATCGATTTGTCTAATATTTCGGTAATTTAAAAAAGAGCTACTTACTGTGGTGTTGGTGGATTAACAATATTTAATAGTTCCGTTGGTGTTTGCGGCACCCTTTTTATAACTATTCTTCGACCATCTGTTGATCCAATGCCAATCGATGCTAAAGATCTTACGGAAGTTACATCTGAAAATATTTGATTGGCAGCACTATCACGATATAAATAGGAACTTGAGTCACCATCTTGTTGAATAAAACTGTTGATTGTTAATTCATTTGGATCGGACAAATAAGCTGTAAGATAAAAAAGAAATATAATTTGAATAAAAATTTAAACAAAAACCGAAAACTTATTCTGAAAATACATTTGCATTTAGAAAATATAACAAATAGGTCTCAAATAACACTTTAAATCTTGGTATTCATGTATACCAAACTGTCTTGGTCTGTTTTTGTATCCATAAATTACAAACGATGCATTGTCACACAAACTGCCGTTATTTTCCTAATTTTCAATTATTTAATATTACTCAATAATTAAAGTACTTAGTATCATCGTAATCCCCTAAGAATCTATTTGAATCATCTGACAAAAGTTGTTTATTATTTATTTTATATTTTAAACGTTTCTTTTCCATTATATTTTTCATTGAAAATGTGCAATAATGATAAACGATCTGCTATACGAGCATTTTAAAGATAAATCCATTTATAAGAACACAATGCATTCAATTTAATTTGGTTTTGTTAGCAGTTTATAAATGTAAAATAATCTGGGTGACCCATGTAGGTATTTATAATTTTATTTAGACACACTTAAAGATTTTGAAATCAAATACATATAACTAATGTGTTCTTAATTTGAAGCGATGTCCGTTGAATAAACAGAGGTCGTTGTCATTGTCACTCTAAATGTGCATTTTGACATGCACAGTGAAGGTGGGAGAATTTATTTTTTAGATCCAGAGAAATGTTTGAAAGAGATCTGATAATGACTTTTTTATACGTTTAAATGTTAATTTAGACCACGACTATCTTAGATTTACAGATCATATTTGGATGCAAGCTACGTATAACCTTCAGTTTGTATTTTGACTTGCCTAGGAGGTGAGCCTGTCAGGGATTTTAGAAGAACGAAATGAAATAACTTGCCAACAATGTTCGACTGAGTTGGAATCCAAACCCTAAGTAATTTGTTTGGAAGGTGCTATGAACAAGCCATTTAGCTTTCAACCTAAATTGTGGGCAAAGGAACTCAAAGTTCAAAAGTCGGTAGTTAGCACGTTCTTTAACCGAGCTAAAATTACGAGACAATCACGGAAATTATCTGCTATGCTATGTAATAATCCTGAGGACTAACTATTTCTACAGGTGCTTCAGTAGTAGGAATCTGCCCAAGTAGTGAAGCGAGGTTAATATTAATTTTATGTCCAATGTTCGAAAGGTGCCGTTGGAACTTGAAGCATTTTAGACCTATAAGGTAGATTTCGAAGTAAGTAGAAACAAGGTCCTAAAAGGGCTGCACTTGGGGAATGGACAAAGACACCTTGTTGGCTACCTCTAAAACAAATGGTCGGTCAATTATGCCGCTCCAGTGTGATATCCTTCGCTGAGTGATACCTCTAGTCTGCCCGGACTATAAACTGGTGATGATCAAATGTATCCTCGATCTTTCCTTAAAATGATTTGACATGGGATCGAACCAGAGCAACACATAATCTGGTACTACAGGATTTGAGCTGATAATGCAAAGATTGGGTATGTGTTGGTGTCAGATGTACAATCGGATACTTGTATCTGATGGATAGAAGGGATTCTGAGTTGTTTCTTTGGAGATGTCGGAATGACAGATGGCGTAACGGTTGAAGTGGCGGTGAAGTTGATTGAGACGTTATCGAAGTTGTATTATCTTAATCTTTAATTTATCGGCAATTTTCCTTCATGGCTGAGTGTGTTGGAGTTTACTCTAAAACATGGTCAACTTATCACAGTAGGTCCTTGTGGCCACTGAAATAAGTCTGACTAATTAAATATAGATTTGTTTTTCCGAACCACCAATTATGTCTTTAAGTGCTGTTGCCGAAACAACAGAAGCCATATGAGTAGTGTGGTTGGGCGACTTTAAGAGGTCCAAGAATGCACTGGGTGAGTCTTTAAATGATAAATGTTTGCAGGGACATGAGAATGTTTTTAAGGACATGACATTCCTCATGGCATCAATAGGATGTTTTCACCTGATGTTGGGTCCGCCCCTTTTATCGAATCTAACAAGCGATTGCCTTTTCTTTTGTCGGGGTTAGATTGAGCTTTACCCATGTCGCCTGTCATTCCCCAACGGTTTTAGGTTCCCAAAGCAACAGAAGCCATCTCAGCATTGGGGTTGGGCGATTTTAAGAATGCACTGAGGTGACTTTAAGAATGCAATGAGGTGAACTTCAGGAATGCACTGAGGTGAACCTTTAAATAATAAATGTTTGTAGGGACTTGGAATTCCTCATAGCATCAATAGGGTGTTTTCATCTGGTGTTGGGTCCGCCCCTTCTATCGACTCTAACGAGTGATTGCCTTTTCCTTTGTCGGGGTTAGATTGAGCTTTACTCATGTCACCTGTCATTTCCTAACGGGTTCACTATGGCAAGAGATTGAATAGCTACAGCAGCTTTGAATGACATTCATAGAGACGCCACCATTACCGCGGCTTTAGGTTACCGCATTAACATCGTTCGTGGAGAGATATAGTTGTCCTGAACAACTGAGATCAGGTTAGATCAACAGGCTTAACACCTACTGGCCCCGCATACTTCACTTAGCCCAATGGATTTATGGAATTAACCAGTAGAAGTAGACCAATTTCTTGGCATGGACCTTAGCACAGAACCCCCGGTTTATGACTGGGTAATTTAAGCTCCTACATCAGCAAAAAGTCTTATAATTCTAACTTCATTTCTACTGAAAACACTTGAGAGACTGATAGATCTCTATGTTAGGAGCAATATCGATACTTCCTTATGTACTATGCTAAACATGCCTACCTGAAAGGAGGTGGCAAGTTGTATTGAGCTGCGTTTTTGGATATAGAAGGAGCCTTCAACAATATTAAGATTGATGTAATTTGAGTATCAGCCCAATCCATTAGATCACTGCATTAGAAGAAGAGTTACCATGGCGACGCCAAATGGCCAGTTTTATACGTTAGATAAACGTTAGATAAACATTTTGCCGATCTGCAGGTAATGACATTCTGTAAAGTTCAGTTCATAGTAGGATCAAGTCAATTGGAAATGTTTTGACAAATTGGTCCATTGTAGGATTTATACTCTATAGCAGGTCTTATTCCATTCTACATTTATTATATTTACATATAAATATTGGTAATATAATAAAACTCATAGAGGATTGGTACATAATTAGCCCAAGTCCATCTATAGGGCCATAGCGACTATTTAAATAGTTTTATTAAATACAATTCCATACTAACTAAATATAATTTATTAGTCACTTATAAATTTAAAATTCTTGTAAATTAATTCGCTCTTTTTTAATTAAATTAAACGATAGACACTTTTTAACATCTACCCCACTGTGCAATATGATTAAATCTCAACAGTTACAAATTTTTACAATTGATACAAATTAAATTAAATAATTTTTTCAAACTATGAAAAAAATAATAATAAACCTCTTTAATATTTTCAAAATTTTGATTCACACTAAATAACTACTTACCTGATACCACAGAACGCATGCTGCTGTTACGATCGTTACGTGGACGCAAACCAATTCCCAGTGATGGAGTACCGTTGGCACTGGCAATGCCACTGGCAAAATTATTATTAGTTGATGATGATGAAACTAACAGAGCTGAGACAGGTCGCACACTGGGCGATGGTTGGGTTCTAGAGAGAGCCGATGATGCTGGTGAGACTGATGTGGTGGATGATGGAGATGACAACAATAATTGTGTTGATGTTGATTGTGATGGAAGTGTGAAATTGCTGTTGTTGCTGGCAGAATAAATTGATGTGATTGCAGGAATGTTAGACGAATACAATGCATCCAATGTAGATGTGGATGATGTGACCATTGTTGTTGGGGCATTTGTTCTAGTGACTGCTGCTGCTGTTGTTGCTGTCATTGTTGCATCAGTGGCGTTATCAGATTCATAATCCTCAATTGTAAATTTAACACTTGTGTTGACATTAGATGTTGTTGGTTTTACTCTCCTCGTTTCGGGCACATTTAACTGATGATGAATGACATCCGACCGAGGCAATAACGATGGTGATGTAGATGTTGTAGTTGTTGATGGTTGTGCACGAAATTTGTTTACCGAAGCTTTCGGTGATGGTGTTGAAGGGGTTGGCGTTGATGGTGTGCCGATTAATTCACTAAGATTTTGATTTGTTGGCGATCGTAGGGGTAATTTTTGAAGAGATGTCAATGATGTCGTTGACAAAGCAGTTGGAAATTTTTTATCTTGTACCATAGTTGAGGTGGCTGGTATTATAATGAATTTATGAGAACGTATTGAGGGGGTGCGTAATAGAAATGTCTGATCATCAGCATCACTGTCGTATAGATAACTGTGTCGAAAATTCATCGATCCCTGTTTACCAATTTGTCCGAGTGTGGGGGTGTTGGTGGTTGACGATGCTGCCGATGGTGATTTGGAGCCCATATTCATGAGAGCAATCGGTGATGATACGGTCTTCGAAAATGTTGGTGATACTGGGCTCTGTGAACTTCCCAATTGTGCTGCTTTGCTTGTGGTGGGTTTATCACTAGGTTTCATTTCCATTGTTGTTGTTGTTGGGTGGGTTACACGTTTGTTGGATTTACAGTCTTTTTCTTGGTCCCTTTTATATTTGGTTTTATTATTGCAGTTGGTGGGTGTTTGTTATAGTTTTTATAACTTTTATTATTTGTTAGTTTTCATTTTTATCTAAACATTTTTTGTAATATTTAATTATAAACAATTTTAAAATTTCTTTTAATTATTTTGTTGAATGTTTTATAAATTTTTCATTAAATATTTTATTCTCTTTTATTGTGTTTTAGTTTATCTAATAAAAAATTTAATTGTTTTTAAAATTGTTCTAATTTTGCGTGTTTATAACATTGTGTGTCTTGATGACACATTGCATTTGTTTTTTGTTTGCCCCACTGTATGGTATTTGGTTTGCTTAGTTTGACCTTTTGCTGGTCCACATTAATCATTTAATTTTTTTTGTTTATTATTAATTAATTTTATTTTAATATTTCGCCAGACACGAATATTTTATTTAATAATTTCATTTAATTTTTTAAATACAAAATGAATATGCAAATAATTTTTTTTTTGTGTTATTTTTTATAATTTACACATTTTTATAGAATTTTTTAATTATAAACGGTTACAACTAATTGCACTTAATTAAGTTAAGGGTTATTTTAAGTTTTTTTTTATAATTTATTGCATTTTTTTCGTTTTTAGAATATTTTATTGATTTGATCTTGTTGTGTTGAATTAAATAATGAATTGTGTGAGGTAAGGAAAGACAGACTTGTTGGAGACATTGTTGGTGGGTGATGATTTTTTGGGAGTTTTTTTTTTAGTATATGAATGTCGATATTAGGTGAGCAGTTTTGGGTTTTTCTTAAGTTACTTGATGAAAGTAATTTATCCTTAAAATTCTTTAATAAAAAACAATTAACAATGTATAGTCGGGCATTAGGGAATTTATGATTATATACAATTCATCGTGAGATTAGTGTTAATAGCGGAATTATTGACTTTCAGGTAATTTTTTAAAGGGGATTTTGAATGGGGGTTTGGGTTAAGTGGCCCGATCATTACGAAAATCAGCAGTTTCCTTTAGAAATGCTTAAGTGTAAGGCAATATACCCACCATCAAAACATTTATATATATATATATGGGTATCAATTATGGACCGAGCTCTACAGAAATCAAGAGAGACAATGCCTATCGTGGACAGGGAATATAGAGAGTCTATGATCTATGCCTGAATGCTCGCTTATAAACATTAGGCTGATATTTGGAATAGGGTTTATGTCAATTATGGACATAGCTCTTTCGAATCAACAGAAATTAATTTTTAAAAACAAAATATTTTTGTCCAATTTTTAAACAATATATGGGCGGTATGGTCAACTATAGAATGAATGTCGTAAAATTTGGTAGTTCGATTTTGGTTGATATTTGGTTGATTTTAATTAGTAATTTTCTGGAGGGTAGGGTGAGTTACGGGTCCATTCCGCATTATATTCGGTAGCAAGATTTAAGTTCTTATAAATGCCGAATTTCATAACAGTACTCCTATTTTTATGACAGCAATGGGCGTTAAAATAATTTTCTGAAGGGGACCTTATATGGAGATTAGGGCCAATTTTGAACCGATCCTCATACAATTTTATAGAGAGATTTTGTTTCACACAGAACTTTTCTGTGTCGAATTTCATCGCTACACTCGTATTTATAAGCCAATAATGAGAGTTAAAGTAATTTTCTATTTATATGGGGGTAGGGTCAATTATGAACCGATCCTCATAAAATTTGGTAGAGACATTTGGGCACGTAAGAAACTTACTTATGTCGAATTCCATTGTTATATTTTTAAGCCAGTAATGAGAGTTGAAGTCATTTTCAGAAGACGTTCTTATATGGGGAGTTGGATCAATTATGGATCGATCCTCATAAAATTTGGTAGAGAGATTTTGGGTCATAAGAAACTTACATATTTCGAATTTCATCGCTATGCTAGTATTTTTAGGTCAGTAATAAGCTTTCAAGTAATTTTCTGAAGAGGGTTATATGGGAAGAAGGGTAAATTATGAACCGATTCTCATAAATTTTGTCTCATATGAAACTTATTTATGTCAAATTTCATATCCATACTTGTATTTTTATACTCTACACCAGTATAGTGGGGAGGGTATTATACGTTTGTGCTGATGTTTGTAACGCATAAAAATATGGGTCATACCCACCTTAAAGTATACCGATCGACTCAGAATCACTTTCTGAGTCGATCTATCCGGCTGTGCATGTAAACCTTGTGCGCAAGCTACAGGCCATAATTTTCAAGATATTTTGATTGGATGGTCCAATCGAGTTTTTCTGCACAAGGACGATGCCAATTGAAAATGGTTGAAATCGGTCCATTATTTTACCTAGCCCCCCATACAACCTTACCTTCCGATTTTGAGTTTTTAACTCATAACTACGTCAAATATACTACTATCTCACCTCAAAATTGGCACAACTAAGTTTTATATAGGCATATATGACCATGCCAATTTTTATAATGATCGGCCCTCGTTTGACCCTAGCCCCCATACAAATCCCTCTTTAAAATATTTTAAACGTCCTAAAATGTACTTATAAGCATTAATATCGCGATGAAATTAAGCAAAACTAACCTTTATATAGAAATACATCCCTCTTCCCAATTTCTTGAGGACTCCCATATAAAGCCTCTTTTAGAAATTTAGTTTTTCATTAATAAATTGCTTAAATACATCGGAATTAAGGTAAAATTCATCATAAAAGTTTCTCTATGAAAAATAAATTAGAATATATCCATGGTGTAGGGTATGTTATAGTGGGTCATGTCCGACTATACTTTCCTATTGCAGTTATGGCTGTTAAAGCTACTTTTCGGTGGGCCACTTGTATAGGGACTATGCGAAAACATGTACCGATATTGTCCATTTTCAATACCAAACAAACCTTATCTTTAGGGAATATTATTGTAAAATTTCTAACTCCTTCCGTTCGGACTCTATCATGCTTTTAATAGATAGACGGACGGACATGGCTAGAATTTAATAAGGACTCAGAATATACGTATATACTTTTGTGGGTCTATGACCAATATTTCGGAATGACAAAAACAATATACCCCCATTTGTTTTGATGGTGAGTCTAAAAATAAGTACGATTTTTTCCCCTTTAAATGCCCAATACGGCATGAAAATGATATAAAAAGAATCAAATTTCGAAAAATGACCAGATATCTGTTTATTTTTTAACGTATACATATATCGATTTTTTTGATGTGTTTTCAAAACTGATGTGGTAAAGTCCACATACGCGTTCAATGGAGCTCAATCCTTTGCTTTTTGTTTCGAACTTTTTAAAATTTTATTGGCCTATGTTGTTTATCTCAGTTTTTGAATTTTCTGTAACTAGTTGGGTATTGTAGGTTTCTAGTTGTTTACAATCAACTATTTCGTATAAATTAGTATGTAATTTTAAAGAAAGACAGGAAGAATTTAAATAAAATTGTTATAAATTATTCCATTTTTTACACAATTATTTCTTACGATTATGCAAATCATGTGTAATAGAAATAGACTAGAAATCTTTAGACAAGAGTTTGTATTGAAAAGTGAACAATTTTTCCATACATTGTTATTCTATGCAATAATCTCTAATAATTAAATTATTTAATTAGTGTGTTTAAAATTTTATGATTGATTTTATATTCATTTTATATGACTTTCTTAAATATGTTTTAGTACTTAAAAGTTGTTTTCTTTTGCAAATTATTAAATTTGTTTCCATAAATTTTATTTAATTTAACCAGCTTAGGAAGTAATATAATATTAATATAATTGTGCAATTTTATATGTTTGTTTATGAGCGGTTGTTTATAAAATGTTTTTTTATTACTTGAATTATGGGTGAAAATTAAATTTTTTTTAATACAATACATGTGTTTATTATATGCAAGTTTTTATACGGAATTAAATAATACAACTACTAATAAAGTATTGTATAGGTATTTTTGTTGTTGTTGTTGTTCAGAACAAACAACTTTCATTTGTATCGGAATATTTGAAAATAAACAACAATAAATAAAGGAAGAAATACACGTAATTAGAAAAAAACTTTTGCAAACAGATGATCGACAAACAATTGTTTTGATTGTTAATTTATTGCATGTGTTTTTTTTAATTTAAAAATTTTAATTAAAATTTTTTTTTGTTTAATTTTTATCAAAATTTGAAGTTAGGAGAATTTCAACACTTTTTTATTAACGTATAATTGTTTTAATTTTTTTAATGCATTTAAATATTTTGTTTTATTTTAACTTTAATTTACTTCTTTATGTTTAATTAAATTTTTTACTCGTTTTCGTTTTATATATTTTATATTATTTCTACGGAACGTGCTTTAACACGCGCTGTCAAATGTCAACTGATCTATAATACGAGAATATCGTTTAAACATTTTTTTAGAACAATTGTATTTTCAAACTAAATGTGCAAGATAATTTTATAATAATGTGTAGATACTTTTATTTATTGTTATTGTATTGTAGTTTTGTTGTTGTTGCTTTATTTTAAATATTGTATATTAAATTCTATACTGTTATTTCACACTACAGTAGGGAATATGTGTTTAAAAGTGGGGGATATAAAATTTAATGGAAGATTATATCAAATTAAACATCTCGATTTATTTAAAAGTTCTAAATTACAATTTGATTCTTAGAGGAAGCTTTCAGAATGCGGCTAAATACTTGGATCTATAAATGTCACTTTGTGATTACCCGTAATAATTGTCTTTATTATGAAAAGCCCTACAGAGGTCATTATATGAAAGCGCAACGCATCTAACATGCCTTTAGTTTCCAGACCTAGACAAGTTCAGATAAGATTAGTAAACGTCTCCATCATTATAATAACAATTCCTATAGAAGTTATCACTACTTAGCTGAGATCGATACGGATCGAATGGAGTTCATTTTATTTCATAGGGTCCTACATATGTTACAAGTATTCTCACTTGACCGGCGACATGTATGACATGACATAACTTTGAAAGGCAACATTTATAGGCCAAAAGAAGAATGTCATAAAATTCGACTATGAAAATTCATCAGCGAAATTCATCCGAAATGCCATAATCGATCAAGATGTCGAAATACTTTATGTACTTTTATGGTACTTTTTCAATCGACGGGTGAGCTGACTAGACGCCCTTTGGGTTTCTTACACGGTGGCAAATTTTGTCGGTCCATTTACAAGCATTTTACTCAAGTACTCAAGCTATCAAATCTCTGACCATTGCAGCCCCGTTGCTTAACTTTCGAGATGCAAAAACATGACTTCCATTTACAACCACGCAGATGGGATGGCCTCTGATGAGTCGACAACAGCACCTAGAGACGTTTTCAGTAGACCGTAACACTAATCCATCATATAAGTCGAGGACCCGTTCTTACTCACAGAAAACACACTGTGGTAAATCTGCTATGAACAATGTAATCCCTCAACATACCTGGACAAGGATGGAAAATTCAATAGTATCAATAGTATAAGATACCTTTCATCCATCACCATTCAATCCAGCACACTTCTCATTCATTCGATACACTCATAGAGAATAACATCTGACTCATTCACTCTAGGTATACAGGTACGTAATATCTATATACCCTACATCCATGCCTGTATCTTGTATCCAATGTTAAGTTTCATAGTCACTCATCTGTGAGGGATCTGGGACTATGAAAATTCATCAGCGAAATTCATCCGAAATGCCATAATCGATCAAGATGTCGAAATACTTTATGTACTTTTATGGTACTTTTTCAATCGACGGGTGAGCTGACTAGACGCCCTTTGGGTTTCTTACACGGTGGCAAATTTTGTCGGTCCATTTACAAGCATTTTACTCAAGTACTCAAGCTATCAAATCTCTGACCATTGCAGCCCCGTTGCTTAACTTTCGAGATGCAAAAACATGACTTCCATTTACAACCACGCAGATGGGATGGCCTCTGATGAGTCGACAACAGCACCTAGAGACGTTTTCAGTAGACCGTAACACTAATCCATCATATAAGTCGAGGACCCGTTCTTACTCACAGAAAACACACTGTGGTAAATCTGCTATGAACAATGTAATCCCTCAACATACCTGGACAAGGATGGAAAATTCAATAGTATCAATAGTATAAGATACCTTTCATCCATCACCATTCAATCCAGCACACTTCTCATTCATTCGATACACTCATAGAGAATAACATCTGACTCATTCACTCTAGGTATACAGGTACGTAATATCTATATACCCTACATCCATGCCTGTATCTTGTATCCAATGTTAAGTTTCATAGTCACTCATCTGTGAGGGATCTGTTGTCTTCTTCAAAATCACCGAACTTATCCCGAATTATTCATTGTCTTCCCGCGACTTCTCCAATAACTGGCGCAAGACAAAGTCCGAAACTTTGCCTGTGGGCTACGGGTTGCCATGGTACCAGATTATGTGGTTCTCTAGTTTGACCCCATGTCAAATCATTCCAAGGAAAGGCCGAGGATACATTTGATCATCACCAGTTTATAGTCCCGGTGGTACTAGAAGCACCTCTTTTGCCCGGGATTGTAATAATACCAAGATGGGGTCTTTCATCAAGGTAACATGCCCCCGGGGGGCATGTCTTTATTTTACGAATCCATTTTTTGTTGGAATACTTATTTTCGATCATAGCATAAC
Organism: Lucilia sericata; assembly: GCF_015586225.1. NCBI lineage: Eukaryota > Metazoa > Arthropoda > Insecta > Diptera > Calliphoridae > Lucilia > Lucilia sericata. The sequence goes on along the minus strand of NW_023994061.1, from coordinate 1,299,110 downwards.
TGAATGCAGAAACGTAATCGAAATGCAGAACAGGGGTGACTAAGATACCGTGATTATGTTAAATTATTGTGGAAGTACTACATATTTTGAACGCTTTTGATAGAGATTGAGCTTTTTCAAAGTTTAAGACATTTTGTAGAAAGAAGTTATCCAGAATGAAGTTGAGTAGAAGGAAATACATTACCATTTGATCGTCAACGTTTATGATTCAAGTCAAAGTCTTATCAGCGACATCAGTTTGTCCAACTTTGCTGTCGATGTAGTACAACCATCCATTGAAATTGAATTTAGTCTGTAACTATCGGTTTATTAACTTACCTAATTCTCCAGCATTGTCCATAATATCCTTTAGTAGATAGTTTATCTTAGGTGCACCCATAAGATATAGATTATTAGTTCACAATATATTGTCTTTCATTTACACAAATAGCATGCACTGTATTATTGAGATATGTATTTGCAAAAACACTTGAAAAATGTCTTTTGCTCAATTTACTTAAGCTCAGCTTTTACTTTTTATTTTCTATTTTCTTTTGCAGTGGTGGGTGAAAAGTAACTTTAATCTAAGGGGAAAAAATAACTGTTCTAGTTTAAAGATTTTCGTTCTACTAACTGAAAATAAACCTTTACCATTCCCGTTCATATTAAATATTTTGTGCATTATTATTCTTAAATACTTTATCTTTCTTTTAGCATTTTACTGATAACGTTTCTTTTTTGTATATGATTTAAATTTCATTTAATCAATCTACTTGTCAGTGGAGCTTACATTACGTTGTAATCTTAGTATGTTCTCTCACACTTAAGATAAAATATCTACTACTTCATTCATTCAGATCACATTTGTTTTGCTTTTGTAGTTGTTGTAGTTTAAGTGACGATATAATTGTCAACTTAATCATTTGTCTGTTTTTTTTACTCTCTAAATATCTCCGGTTGCAAAAGTCAAAAGTGACAGGGATGGGAAGTTGCATATGATTACAATAGTTTCTCAGTATAACCATTATTTTCCTTAGGATGATTCCTATGTGTAGATATATTCTTTAAAACTTTGAAAAGCCTTTTTAAATAAATAGAAAAATCTTTAAATCCACCGAAATTCTTCATTGCATTACAGATATCAATCAATATAATTTGTTTAAATTTTTATAATGAGTTGGGACTGATTTATATATAACTATTTATAGTTAATTTTTTTGTTAAATTTATAATTCTAACTATGCCGTCTCTGCTTAAAGAGTCTTGATATAAAAAACTTTTCTGCTCTTTCTAGTAAAAGCTTTTAATGTAACCATTGTGGGGTTTATTGCAAAAAATTCCGTTAATTTAAATAAAGTTATGAAAAATAATTATTTTCTTATATTCCTCCCTAAAAACTATATGATATAAATAAACTACAATATGAAAGTCAATTCTGGACCAGAAATCCCATAATTTTTTACATACGTTTAAAATTCTGTATATATTCATTAAATAGACTATTTTTTATCTTGACGGATTATATCCTTTAGCTAGTCATAGTTAGCCGATGAAAGTCATTTGTATTATATTGTCGTATTATATTATCGATAGTAGTTAGCCGACCAAGAGCCGAAGAATTTATCTCGTCGGATTGTATTTCTTAGCCAGTTATAGCTAGCAGTCGAGATTGTATCCTCGGCCTTTCCATGGAATGAATTGACATGGGGTCTTAACAGAGAACCACATAATCTGTTACAACGAGAACCGAGAGCTCGCATTGCAGTGTTTCGGACTTTGTTTTGTCCCCGTTAATGGGGAGATCGATTCGGGATGCTCGTGGTGACATCGAGAATGTCGGTTAAAAGACTGATGCACGGTAAAGTCTATAATTCTGGATAAGTTCGGTGCTGTTGCCGATGTCAACAGATATACCACAGAGGATTAACTGTGCGTTGGAACGAGTTGGTGTTAAGTGTAGATGATACAGGATAAATGTAGGGGTATACGGAAATTACCCGCTCGTATAGCCAGAGTGAGTATGTCGGATGTTGTTTTCTAAGGTGTATCGAATGAATGAGAAGTGTGTTGGGTTGAATGGTGATGGATAAAGGGTATAATATAAAAGTGATAACATTGAATTTTCCTTCCTTGTCTAGAAATGTTGAGGGTTTACTCTGTTCATACCCGATTAACCACAGTATGTTCTCTTTGAGTAAGAACAAAGTCCTCAGGGCAGAGTTTTGGACTTTGTCTTGCACCGGTTATTGGAGACGTCCCTTCGGGGTGCACGTTGTGGTTGTGATTTAAACCAAAATTTGCGGGGAGAGAATGGACGGTAGAGTCTATAATTCTGGATAAGTTTGCCGTTCCGAAGTCAACAGATACCCCACAACACAGGCCATCCCATCTGCGTGGTTGTAAACGGAAACGGTTGTAAACCTGAGTAAATTGCTTGTAATGGATCGGCAGAACTGCCACCGGCTTGTAAAAAGCACAAAGGGGCGGTGGTGAGTCGTCTAATCAATTCAGCCTGCGGTGGAAAATGTAACACCGTGAAATAAGGCCAACACAGCAGGTGTAAAGCACCTTGCCACCGATATATTTAAGCAATTCATTTTTGAAAATCTACATATTGTGAAAGGAAGTGGGTGTTTTATGGGAATAGAATATAGTGAATGGATTTAATTTTAGATAAAATTAGTCTTTAAGGCGAATTGTGGACATTTAAGTGATTTTCTGTAGAAGGCTTTGTATGGGGTATAGGGTCAAATGAGTCCCGATCATTACAAAATTCATCAAGGTCATCGAGGATAGTATAAAACTTAGTTGTGCCGTTTATTGTCGAGTTACGAGTATATTAAACATAATTATGAGCTGGAAAGCCAAATTCGGGGGGTTCAGTTGTATGGGGCCTAGGTGAAATAATAACGTACATAATATGTACGTATTTTGTGTTAACTCTGACCCCAAACATTAAAATTATATTTTTTAAACTTGAGGGATCCGTACTTGAATCGAGTGTTTTATACATAACTAGCTATACCCAGTGTGCTTCGCTACCCTCATCGTAATGGAATAAACAAAATATTATTATTGTTGAAGTACGAAAAAGTACCAAAAGACCTTTTTTATTTAATTTCATGATTCGAAGTTAAATATTATAGAAAATTAAAAAAATACCAGTTAAAGAACGAAAAGGTGCCAGAAAATACTCCAGTTTAGACTTTCATTCTTTCAAGTCCCTGATTGTTTCTAGGTTCACTATAATAGAAAACTTAAAAAGTAACAGCTGAAGAACGAAAAAGTACCAAAAAGTCCTGCTTTATAGATTCTCATTTACTCCGGGTTCTGCATGCTTAATTTCATGTTTATAATTTTAAAGAAAACTTTAAAAAGTACCTGTGTAGAACAAAAAAGTACCGAAAAGTCCCTTTATTATTAATTTCAGTTGGAGAATGAAAAAGTACCAAAAAATATCACTTGGTACCGGGGTTCCAAATAACACCCCATTAGCATATTTAGTGTTTCTAAATCTAAAAATGTTATCTAAATTGTGTTTGAATAAACATTTGAATACGGTCTTAGTGGATCTATTTGGTGGGTGTCCAAATTTCAGCTCTTTACCTTCAGCCGTTTAGGCTGTGCGATGATGAATCAGTCAGTCAGTAACGTTAGAATTTTATATGTATATACATTTCAGGATTGTCCAATAGATTTATTTAATTTAGTTTAGGACAACTTTTGTCCAAGATTGTCGGGTTAAGTTTTTTTTGTTTTCTAAATAATAAGAAGTTTGGGTTTTTTATATTTTTTATTTTATTTATTGATTTTTTTATTTAATATTAGTTTTAATTTATTTATGCATTTATTAATATTATTAATATAATTTCGTTTTTATACAGGTTTTCTTTTTTAAATTAAATTTAACTATTTAATATACAGAGTTTTTATTTTTGTGTTTTAATTTAATTTAAAAAGAAAATAATAAAATGCCAGTGCAAAAAGTATGATTATTTAATTGCATTTAAAATTCGTTAATTTAAAAATTAAAAAAAAAAGAAAAAGAAAAGTATGTTTTTAAAAGTAGATGAAAAACTATGTAATCAAAATTATTATTGTTTTTTTTTTTTTAAATTGAGACTTTTTTAAGAAAATATTTTTTTTTTAATTTAAACAAAAGCCCTGGCAGACGAAACTATAGGGGGGGGGGGGGGGGGAGTATATTTATTAGTAAATTAGAAAATAAAATAAAAAAACTTGAATTGTTAAAAACAATATAGGAATATGGTTTAATATACAAAATAAGATAGATAAAGAGATAAATAAACTTATTTATTAAATATAAAATTTGCATTTTATTTTTATTTTTTTTTTTCTAAAACGTTTTTCTGAATAAAAACTAGTATTTACAACTATAGTTGAGTTAAACAAAAAAACGAAAAATAATTAAAGAATTTTTTTTTAATTATTTAGAAATAACGTTTTAGTCGTTCGTGGTTCCTATAATTAAATATTGTTTATTTTTTTTTGTTTAAATTTTTTCTTTTTAAAAATTATATTAGGAAATTGACTTAAAATAGTGACTATACATTGTGTGTTTTTAAGTTTTTAGTTTTTTTTTAGGGGGTTTTTTTATTTCTTAAATGTTTTGGAAATTTTGCAAAATTTTTAGAAAATTTAAGGAAAAATCTACTTTATAAAACTTAATAATTTTATCTTTTTTTTATAAAGTTTCGCTGCTTTAAGAAAAATTATTAATTTAATAAATTAGTTTTTCCTTAAATTGATCGAAATTTTGCTTAAAATTTTTGAAAAATAGTGGAAGCCAATTTTGTAATTTTCGTATATTTTATGTTAATATGCTTTTTAAAAATCACATTTTTTTTTTTAATTTAAAACATTTTGATCATGTGTGGGACTTTATTTTGAGTTAAAGTAGAAAATAGGAAGACATTGGAATGTTTTCCTGATCAAAATGTTAAACATCTTTTATATATATTTAAAGCATAAAATTATTATTTAGCAAAACAAGTTATTTTTGTTGCTTTTATTTTCAGGGAAATCTTTAAATAAAACAACTATTTATTAAGTTAATTAAAAAAAATATTAATATATCAAATCCTCCATTAGTCATTTATATAAAAAAAAAATAATTTACATAACCTTAAAAATTATTATAAATAAATTGTAAAAAAAGTAAATTTGCAGTTTTTCTTAACCAGTTCCTTTCGAGGCAGAAGATTTTGTTTAAGGATTTTCTTTGAAATCAGTGTGTGTGTGTTTTGGTGTGTTTTAAAAGTGTGAAGTACCTTTTTGTTTTTGGAAAATTTCGTTTGGAAGATGGCTGAATCTAAATATCAAAAACAAATTTTTTAGTTTTTTAAAAAATTCTCTTAAAAAAGAATTTAGAAAAACATAATTAGAAAATCTTTTTGACAAAATCTCTTAGCAGTTATACCATATGAAAATGGCTATAGCTTTCATTATATATTCTGGTTATAAAAAAATAGGGACTAAAACAAAGGGGAGAAGGAGTTATTAGGAGTATTTTCCAAATATATGCATTGTTTAATTGGCAGTTTAAAAAAAGTTTGTTTTCAGCATTATTCTACCGCTGTAAAAGTATGTGTTGAAGTGTGTGTTTCTCTAGATATCTATGTATGTGTGCTTGTCTAAATCCTGTGCTATATACAAAAGTAAACTGTATTACCCCCATTATCCAGGGGGCAATTCTAGTTCTAAATATTTAATAATGCAATAATAGAAACAAAACAAAAAAAAAAATTAAGCAAAACTAAAGAAAACTTGACTAATGAAGAAGTTGTCGTTAGTACGAGAATTTCAGAATAGTTTTTCTTAAACGTACATGTGTTTATGTGTGTTGAGTGTGGCTAGAGTGTTTTTAAAGTAAACAGCGTTTCTTAAACTTTGTGCCCTTTTTCATTCTTTATATATTTGTAACTTATAAGCAGTGTTGGTTATTTAACTTTGGCAGTTTTGTTTCGTTTTTTAAATTATTTTTTTTTCAGTTGAAAATTAAACTACTTTTATTATAAATTAAAATTTGTTTTGTTTTTTTTTTTAAATACTATACAATTAAAGAAACGCTGTTACTTTTACGTTTTGTGCAAAAACTATTTGAAATTCTCATGTTAGTTTTTTTTTTAAGAATTCTATATTTATATACTAAAAATATTTCCTTAGATTATTAAATAAAAATGTTTAAATTTCCAAAAATTTTATACAAAAATTATTTTAGTTTCATTTACTTTTTTAGTTGATTTTTAAAATACTTTTGTTTTTCTTTATCCGTGTTTTTAAACCTTAAAGGTTTTTCGTTTAAGTCATTTTTTTTTATAAATTTGTTTGAAACCTTTTTGCACTTGGTATTTTTTACAATTCTTAAATTTTTTTAATATTCTTAAATTTCTAGGTTTTTTTTGTCTTTTAATTTTAAAATTTTCACATATAGGTTTTTATATCTTACGATAAGTAGTCTGGTGTGGGTTCTGGCACTGCTTCGGGGTTGGTAAACAAGGGATTGGGGAACTCTGGTGGATGGGGCAAAGGCGCTAAGGTCTTGGGTCTTCTGCGATAGGCCATTAGCCAGCAGGATACAGCCACGGCCACAGCAACCAATGCCAATAGGGCAGTTATAACCAAAGCTATGATAAGACCCACCATAGATACACAAATATCTTCCACTCTTTGAGCGGCCGGTTTAACTAAAACAGAAATGAATCATATTAATTAAATGTCCCTTATTTATCTAAAACTTTTCCACTTACTATTGGCATCATTAGCTCCCGTTGTTGTTCTCTTTTCAAATGTCAATATGGCATTGGACGAGATGGTTATTTCTTCTCTTAACTGTCCTTCCATACCCGTGTTGGTAGCTATAGCGGTGGCATCATCGGTAGAATTGTCAGCAATAGCACGACGTCTTCGGCGACCGAAAGCATTGTAGCCACGGCAATTAACGGGTTGACATTTGCCGAAGCAAACTCTTATATTACATTGGAAGCGTATATTGTCGGATGAGGGGAATTTGAAGGCATTGAAGTTGGCCAACAAGCTATTAGTATCTGGATTATATTCCCATTCACCGAAAATGGAAGGATCAGTGGCACAACCGTTTTCATCTGTGACTATATACTCGTTTTCAATATTATCCTCCATGGTCTTGGCAATACATGAGCGTGCAAAGCCTCCATAAATAGCTAAAAAATAAATTTTAATAAAAAAATAAATCATAGTTTTTAAAAAAAAATAAACAAATACTTACTGGCTGGTTCAACATCAACTTGTAATTTAAGGTTATCACCAATTTCAGCCGAGTTAATTTCTTCGCCCTCGTGTGTTATGATTCTCATTTGACAAATAGGTGGTGGACCGGTATTTGCAATAGTGCCGGCTGTTGTCAACATGGATACATTAAATCCTAAGGTCACATTCTTTTCGCCTGTTTGATAGACACACTTGATGTTATAAGCTTGAGCCTTGTAAGTCACCAGTTTAGGATGTTTCTGTATGACCAACACGAAGCTGGCAATATCCTTAACGGCTTGCATGCCACAGCTGCCAAAGTGTACACGGAATATTTCGGTGCGTGGTACTGTTTCGCCAGCCAAGTTGACAACACGACGACATTCTTCATCCTTGCTGTGACCCTTAACGTAGAGCACACCATTGAAGCCAGGTTCGGTAATGTGTATTTCCACCTGAACGCCATCAGCTAAACAGCTGACTACCATATCTGGTCTTGGGAAGTCTGTACGGAAGTTGGTGTGATTACATATCGTGTCTGGGTTGCCAGTGTAGCCGGTAATGCACTGACATTGGGCGCGATGGTTTATGGCGTTACAGAAAGCATTAATGCCACAAGTCTTAAGCAAACATGGGTCTTCACATGTTTTGGTTTCTGTGTTACAGTAGCGGTTGTCGGCACAGTCATCATTGGTGTTACATTCGGGATTGTCTTCGGGTATACATTCGCCACTATTTGTTAGGCGATAGCCATGATCGGTAGGGCAAATACAGCGTCCTCTCTCGTCTATAACAAAACCTCTTTCCAAAGCACAAACGCAATGGCCGGACTCGTCGATCTTAAAGCCTTGTTGCGGCGAGCAGGGAGTACAGTATTCATAGACATCGAGAGCAGTGCCTGGAGGGCATACACATTGGCCGTCTATGTCACGTACAAAGCCCTTTTCAATAACACACAATGAACGTTTATCACACTGGACAGCAGCATTTCCGGTATAACCTTCCAAGCATTCACAGATCATGGTTCTAACGGGAACCGTATCTAAAACACGACATTCAGCATTGACTCCGCAAGGCTGGGTGGCATTGCAAGGATTGATACATTCACCGCGAATACAAGCTGTTTGACTTGGACAATCGCCATCATATTGGCAAATGGGTATATCACGTACAGGTTCGCAACCGTTGCGTCGGGCTATTGTGTTAGGTGGACAAGCACATTGCGGCTTATGTTGGTATACTTTGCAAACTTCGTCAATAGCACAGGCTGCCGTAGTATCACATGGATTTTCACATTTACCGTTGACACAAGCCTTGCTAGTGGGACATTCATCATCGACGCGACAACCCAAAGTTTTACAGGATACACGAGCGTTTCCTCTAAAGCCTGGTATACATTCACATACGGCGCGATGATCGACGGCCAAGCACTGAGCGTTTACACCACACTGTTCACCTTGACAAGCTGGTACACATAATTGATTGCGGCAAGTGTGTGTGGAAGGACAATCTGAATTGATAGAACATTCCACCTTTGAGCATTCGAATTCTGGATTGCCTTCGTAGCCTTGACGACATGTGCAAACAGGTTTGTGATCTTTAATGCGGCATTCGGCGTTGATACCACAATTGCAAGGATCGCGACATACACCATTTAGACAAGACTTGTCAGCAGGACAATCTGAGTCAGCAACGCAACCACCTACTTCAATGACCGTTTTTGTAGGTTTGCAAGTACCACTGCCACTACTTATGTAACCATCGGGACATACACAAATCATTGTTCTGACTGGTGATGTTGGTGTTACCACGCATTGAGATGGTCTGTTGCAAGGTTCCAAAACTAAGCAAGGATCTACACATTCGTCATTAATGCAAGCCAAGCGAGAAGGACAATCCGTATCTAGACGACATGTGGGTTGTGGTTCCGGTCTACAGTCCACATAAGGATTACCCAAGAATCCTGCAGGACAGCGGCATACAGCTAAGTGATTTTGAGGTCTACATTCAGCTCTGGAAGAGCATGTATTTTGATAGACACAAGGATTAACACATTGTTCGTTCATACAGAATTTATCGGAAGGACAATCGTTATTCGATTGACAACCAATTACACGGCATCTTTCGTAAGCATTGCCTCTATAACCACTCTTACATCTGCATTGAGCTCTGTTGGATTGTACATAACACTCAGCATTAATACCGCAAGGATCATTTACCAAACAAGGATTAATACAATTGTTGTTAACACAAGCCTTGCCGGAGTCGCATTCACTGTCGACACGACAGCCAATAGATCTACAGGAAGTGTATGGATTGCCTTCGAAGCCATCTTGACAAGAGCAAATGGCACGGTGATTGGATATTTGGCACACTGCATTCGTTCCGCAGTTGCAAGGATTGCGACATTGTCTGTTGATGCAGGCCTCTTGGTCAGAGCAGTCGGAATCCGCTACACATCCAGGACTTTGTAATACCAATTGTTTGCATTCACCTCTGGCATCAGGAACATATGATGATGGGCATTCACATACCATGGTGCGCACAGGAACGCTGTCCAAAACGCTACATTTAGCAGAAGGAGCGCATGGTGATAATTCCGTACAAGGATTCTGGCATTTGACATCAATACAGGCCAGGCCACTAGGACAATCGCCATCATCTCGGCAAACGGGTTCCTCTTGTCGGCGCTCACAATAAGCATAAGGATTACCTAAAGGTAAATGGTCAGGACATCTGCAAACGGCACGATGTTGTAAAGCTTGGCATAAAGCATTTTGGGCACAAGGATTATCCTGGTCGCGACAAGGATTAATACACAAGTTGTTGACACAGGCTTGATTTGAGGCACAATCGTAATCTGAATTACATTCCACGCGAATACAACGAACGAATGGATCGCCTTGCATACCAACTGGGCAACGGCAGGTAGCTCTGTGGTTGCGACCATAACATTCAGCATTCAAAGCACAAGGATCGCTAATCAAACAAGGATTCACACATTCTCGGTTAACACATTGTTGATCTGTAGAACATTCATCGTCCGATTGGCATCCGATTTGAATGCAGCCATACTGGGCATTACCAGAGAAACCAGGTTTACAGTAGCAAATAGGATGATGGTTGCGTACTTGACACTCGGCATTGGGACCACAATTGCAAGGATTTACACATTGGTCATTGACACAAGACTCCGTTAGTTGACAATCCGAATTGGATTTGCAGCCAACAGTAATGACGTCACGAGCTAAGAAGCAAATCAGAAAGGTTAAACTAATTACCGCAAAAATATTTCATTGTAATACTTACGTGGTATGCAGACTTGTCTGGCATCACCGGAATATCCAGGTGGACAGCGACAAACTGCTTCTCTGTGTTGGACATGGCAATAAGCTCCACGTCCGCAGGGTTCTTCAGCGCAAGGGTTAACGCAACGCTCATTGCGACATGTCTTGTCATTGGGACAATCATCGTTATTTATACATTCAGCTGTAGGTATTTTAGGTTGCTCTATGGCCACAAATCTACACTCGACACGTGGATTACCGGTATAACCCTTTGGACAAGTACACTGAGCATAGTGGTCTCTAGACAAACACTGGGCATTAACGCCACATCTTTCCAAGCGGCAGGCATCAATGCACGAACCTCTTTGACATACTTCAGTATTAGCACATTCTTGATTATTCTGGCAACCAGCAACAACGTCATGTCTTATAGCTACGCAATTGCCCGAGGTATCAGTTATGGTGTCACTGGGACATTTACAAATCATGGTGCGAAGCGGTAAAGTATCTAAGACAGTGCAGGTTTGTTGTGGTGTACAGACATGTGGTGTTGCACATGGATTTGAACATCTCTGGTTGATGCAAGCCAATTGTGTTGGGCAATCAGCATCTTGCGTACATTCTGGTTTTGGTTTCACAGCTGGTGGTTGTTTTGGTAGTACACAGTCCTGGTAAGGATTTCCTGTGTATCCAGAGCGACATTGACACTGAGGTTGATGATGTCTAGCTAAGCAAATAGCGTTGACGGCACATGTGTCTTCATCACAAACAGGACGGCAAACGCGATTTAATCTATCGCAGGCCTCATGATCAGCACAATCTTCGTTGTATTGACAGTGTCCGGTTATGCAGGATACGAAAGGATTGCCTTGAGTGCCAGCTGGACAAACACATACAGCTTGATGATTTTGTGGTTCACACATAGCATTAATGCCGCAGCGAACATTGCCGTAGGTGCAAGGGTTGACACAGTTTTCATTGATACAAGCCTTGTCATAAGGACAATCCGCATTAATTTTACACTCGGCTATAAAAATTATATAAAGGGAACAATATTGTATTAAACGCAATTATGGTAATATAAATTATACTTACGTTTGAAACATTGAACTTGTGGATCACCACCCCAGCCAGATGGGCATGAGCAAATGGGACGGTTATTCGAAACTCTACATTCAGCGTTTCCAGCACATGGATTACCTTCGGCACATGGATCCTGGCAACGTTTGTTAATACAAGCTGTTGTGGGAGAGCATTCCGAGTCATGTGCACAACCAGCCAAAACATTAGCTAAAAAATCACAAAAATAATGGATAATTAGTTAAATATCACAATTCAAGGTTTGTTTTTATCTTACTAGGTTGATAGCAGTTAGTGAATGGATCTCCTTGAGTACCCTGAGGACATGTGCAGACAGCTCGGTGCTGTTGAGCCAAACATTCGGCAGTACGAGCGCAAGGTGAAGCGTCAATGCAAGGATTGACACAGTTACCATTGCGACAAGCCTCTGTAGAAGGACATTGTTCATTGGATTGGCAACCTTGATCACGAACAGGTTCTAAAGATAAAAATGAAAAAGTTAGCATTTAGTGGTTGACTAGAGGTGCTATGGTGCAAGTGCTCTTTTAAAGTTAGAAGCTAGATACTAAAGTGCTTATGGTCTAAGGAAGTTAGGTATTGCAAAAGTATTATATCTGCTGAAAAAGAATGTTAAGATAATCTTTGTACAAAAACAGGCTGTAAAAGACAAAAATCTTTGAGTTTATTTAACTCCATTCGAATAAGTAATATGAAATATGTCTAATAACTATGCTCTATTTACCTTTGCGACAGCCAACATCAGCGTCACCCACAAAACCGGGTTCACATTCACAAATCATTGTCCTTAGAGGTAAGGTGTCGACTACAGAACATATGGCGTTCGATCCACAAGGTTTAGTTACAATACAGGGGTTTTTGCATTCACCACTAAAGCATGCCAGTTTACTGCTACAATCTGAATCCATTGTACATTGAGGAGCAACCTTTGTTTCTTCGATTTCACAGCGCACTGCTGGGTTACCTACATAGCCGGGTGGACATCTGCACTGTGCTTGATGGTTATTGACGCGACATTGGGCTCCTATTCCGCAATTGCAAGGATCTTCGCAGCGTTCATTGCGACAGGCCAAGTTGAAGGCACAATCATCATCGCGAGTACATTCAGGACGTTCGCAGCGTACAAGAGGATTTCCACGATAACCATCGGGACAGTGGCATCTAGCTTTATGATTGTAATCTGAACGGCAGACAGCTTGAGCACCACACTGAGTGTATAGGCAAGGGTCTGTACATTGTTTGTTGATACAGGCCTCAGTTGCAGGACATTCATCATCAGAGCGACAACCAATCAAGTAACAGTTGTTAAGGGCATTTCCAGTGAATCCTTCATTGCATACACATAATGGTCTGTGAAGTTGAACATGGCAGCGTGCATTTTGACCGCAGATATTACCCAGTTCACAAGGGTTCTTACATTGTTGATTGACACAAGCCTTATCGTTACTACAATCGCTGTCAGATGTACATTCTGGTCTAGGTACTGGTACCACATCCATTTGCTGCAAGCACTGACTGTAGGCAGAGCCATAGTAACCAGGTGGACAGGTACAGATAGCCTTATGATTAATCGCATTACAAATAGCATTAAGGCCACAAGCATTAATGCAAGGGTCGCGACATTTTTGGTTAACACAAGACCTATCTCTTGAGCAGTCTTCATTAACGACACATTCTGGATATGAACATGAGGCAACACCATTAACGACGCGACAAATACCATTCGACCGACAAGGTGAAGGGTTGCATGGATCGACAGGTTCCAATTGCTTGGGTGCTTCGTGGCATTCAACAAATGGATTACCCACCATTGTCGAGGGACAGCTACAAATTGGATTGTGATTTACAGTTTGACATACAGCTCCATAGCCGCATACTCCTGGGCAAGGATCTATACATTTATTATTGACACAAGCCTTATTCTTGGCACAATCTGAGCTGAGCGTACATTCTGGTCTGCATTCTTGTCCATACGGGTTACCGAAGAAACCAGGCAGGCATTCGCATACAGCTTGGCCACGTTGCACCTTGCAAATAGTGTTTTGGCCACATGGTGTTGGATAGCAAGGATCTGTTTTTTCCACCGGTATGTTCTCGACCTTAATAGGTGAGCATTGTACGAAAGCATTGCCAGTGTAGCCAGGAGGACATGAGCAAATCGGTATATGATTGTTGATCGAACAAACAGCTTCAGTACCACAAGTGCCCGGGCATGGATCGGCACACTTCTGACGTATACAAGCACGATTGGCGGGACATTCAGAGTTGCCCACACATTCGGGACGACATCCTTCGTAAGGATTTCCAATATAGTCATTGACACACTCACATGTAAAGCCTGAACCGCGAATGCGGCATTCTGCATTGCTACCACAAGGTGAAGGACGGCAAGGATTCTTTGGTTCCTCATGTTTAGGAGGTAAAACTGAAATAAAAATATAAAGTCATATAATTTCACTGCCTATTCAAAAAAGCCTTTATAGTCTCTAAATATAACGCAAAAATTCGAAGATGCCTTACTTTCTTTACGTTCGTAGCACATACGGAAAGGATCGCCAGTCATACCATTAGGACAATGACAGTTAGGTATGTGTAGTGTTACAATACAATTGGCATTAAAGCCGCAAGAACCGGGGCAAGGATCACGACATTTTTGATTTATACATGCCAAAGTGTTGCTACAATCGTCATTACTGGTGCACTCGGGTCGACAGTTTGGTGGCGCACCTACAAAGTCAGCTAAGCAAGTACATCTGGCTTGATCATTGACATTAGAACACTGAGAATTGGGGCCACACGGTGAAGGATAACAAGGATCTTTTGGTTTGGCTGGAGGTTCATGACGTATTTCTAGGGGTTTGCAAGAAATTAAAGATATGTTACAAAACTGTTCAGAGCTGGAATTTGCTAAAAATATTCTACCTATTCTGTTGCAGGCTGAGTAAGGATTTCCTTCGAAACCTCTTAAACATTCGCAGTGTGCCCTATGCTGTACGGCTTGACATTCGGCATTCAAACCACATTTACCCGGACAAGGATCTACACATTTGTTGTTGATACAGGCATGTACCGGTGAACAGTCTGAACTGGAATAACATTCCAAACGACAATTTGGAGGATTACCCAAGAAACCGGTGATGCAAGAACATATTGCATTTCCATTACGTTCTAAGCACTGCGAGTTGGGACCACAAGGTGAGGGCTGACAAGGATTCTTAGGTATTTCATCGCGTATGGGTTCGCACGAAACAAATGCATTTCCTGTCATGCGTTCCGGGCAGCGACACATTGCTATGTGATTGTTAACCTCGCACAAGGCATTGCGACCACATGTTCCGGGACAAGGATCAACACATTTATTACGTACACAAGCCCGATTGCGAGCACAATCTGAATTGAGCACACATTCTGGACGACAGCCAATATAGGGATCACCATGATATTCAGGCAAACATGAACATTGGCCATTGTGGCAAACTGAATTTGAGCCGCAAGGTGAAGGATTGCATGGGTCTACAGGGTCTTTAGGTTCTGAAAATGTTTTACAAAATGTTTTTTTTAATACTATCCTAGAAATTGCTTAAATAACTAAATTGTCATACTTGGTGGTGGTGAAGGAGGCAAAATTCTACAGCTAGTAAATGGATCACCAGTGTAGCCTACAGGACATGAACAGCTTGGTGTGTGATTAATTACATTACACATAGCATCAAAGCCACACGAGCCGGGACAAGGATCGCGACATTTTTCATTAATACAAGCCATGTTACTAGCACATTCAGCATTGATGGTACATTCCGGTCGACAGTTAGGCGCTGCTCCAATGTAGTTTGGCAGACAACTGCATGATGCTGCACCATTAACTTCTCTGCATTGCGAGTAGGGTCCGCAAGGTGAAGGCAAACAGGGATTGACAGGTACGGCAGGTGGTTGATCTTGTTTACGTTCCGGTATAAGTTGACATCTTGTGAATGCTTCTCCAGTATAGCCAGGTTTGCAAGAGCACAGAGGACTGTGACTTCGTACATGGCATTCAGCATTTACACCACAAGATCCCGGACAAGGATCTTGGCATTTCTGATTAATACAAGCCTTATCGGAGGGACATTCCGAGCTAACTACACATTCAGGTCGACAAGCTGGAGGAGAGCCAACAAATTCTGGCAAGCAGGAACATACAGCTTGTCCATTGACTTCGCGACATTGGGCATTAGCTCCGCAGGGCGAGGGTTGACATGGGTTAACATACACTGGAGGTTTGGCTATACATATTCAAAGTAAAAAACATTAATGCCTTGGACATTTGATTCAAAATACTTAGTAATCAAAAAGGGTTTTAGTTCGAGAAGCTAAAGCAATTATTAAATAAGCACTATTTACAATATTTTAAAGCAAAGCAATTATCTTATAAAATAAATTATAATATAATAGCGTACACGAGTACGAGTGAGAAAATATTGAAAAGCGTAAATAGAAGAGGTTTTAAGGCTTTAAAGTCAGTACAATATTGGGTGCATTTTTCGAAAGGCTTATCTGAGGGGTGGATTTTAATTGTTGGTTTTGGTAAGAACACTCTCTTGTTCCCCAAAGGGTCATTAACGGCGTTTTTTAATATTTGTAAAATGTTACTTGGTTATTATAGTAATTATTATTAGGGTTGGTTTGTTGGTTGGTTTCGTTAGGAATTTTATGCTTACGTTCATCTAACTGCTTTATACATTGTCTATAAGGATCACCCTGATAACCTGCTAAGCAAGCACAATTGGGTATATGATTAACGACTTGACATTGAGCATTATGACCACATGTTCCAGGACAAGGATCACGACATTTTTGATTTTGACAAGCCTTATTGGAAGCACAGTCCGAATTGCGTAAACATTCAGGACGGCATGCCTCATAAGGATTACCATAATAGTCTGGTAAACATTGGCAAATACTCAAGTCATTATGAACACGACACAAAGCATTGGAGCCACATGGGCTGGGACTGCATGGTACGACGACTTCGGTGGGCGGTTCTTGTTGACGAACGCATTGGGAGAAAGGATCGCCAGTTAAACCACTTGGACAATAACACATGGCACTATGAGCTAAAACACGACATTCGGCCTGATCACCACATGAACCAGGACAAGGATCACTGCATTTTTGATTAATGCAGGCTTTGTCTGAAGCACATTCGGCACTAGTTATACACTCAGGTCGACAATAAGGAGCTTGACCGACGAATTCTGGCAAACAAGAACATTTTGCGGAATTATCTAACGGGTCTAAAGAGCACTGCGAATATGGACCACAAGGCGAAGGTTGACAAGGATTTGTAGGTATATCAGCTTTAGGTGGAGGAGAAGGCAATGGTTCGACTGTAATGTATTTAACAACAAAAGTATTAAAAAAGAAACTAATTATTTTTTATATTGAATACCTATTGGCAAACATCTAACAAAAGGATTTCCCGTGTATCTGGGTGGACATGAGCACATTGGCCCATGATTGTAGGCGTGACAAACCGCAGTTACACCACAAGCACCAGCACAGGCATCCTTACACTTTTGATTCAAACAATATCTGTCGGCCGGACAATCGTAATTCGAGGTACATTCGGGTCGGCATGAAGGCGGTGAACCTAAATATCCTGTAATACAACTGCACACAGCTTGCTGATTAATTTGTCTACATTGTGCGTTGGGACCGCAGGGTGATGGCTGGCAAGGGTTCTGTGGAGGAGGCTTAGGAGAATCTTCTCTAATCGGTTCTCTTATTGCTGCACAACGTATAAATGCATTACCAGTCATACCGACTGGACATGAACACATTGGAGTGTGATTGATAACATTGCATTCAGCATTTTGGCCACAAGTTCCTGGGCAGGGATCCTGACATTTTTGATTAATACAAGCACGATCTCTAGGGCAGTCGCTGTTCAAAATGCATTCTGGTCTACATCCCACATAAGGATCACCATGATATTCCGGTAGACAGGAACAAACACCTCTTTCACATTTTGCATTTGCACCGCAAGGAGAAGGAATACAAGGATTTTCATCGTTTACTTCTGGTAGTGATGTTTTTATAATAGGTGGTTGTGGATGGCAACCAGTAAAGGGATCACCTATCATTCCAGCTTCACAAACGCAGTTTGGTATATGATTTACTACGTTGCATAGGGCATTGAAGCCACAAGATCCAGGACATGGATCACGGCATTTTTCGTTGAAACATGATAAATGAGCTGGGCAATCGGAGTTGACTACACATTCAGGTCGACAGTTCGGAGGTGAACCTATATAATTTGGTAGACAAGCACAAATAGCAGCGCCATTACGATTATGACACTGAGCATATTGACCACAAGGTGACGAATAACAAGGATTAATGGGTTCTTCTTGAATAGCAACGATCGCGGTAGGTGGAGTAGTAGGAGCAGGTGGTGGAGCTAAATTTAACAAATTTGTACTATATTTAGAAATTCTTAATTTCATATTTATATGTTTCGAAATCTTACGTGGTTGACTATAACATCTACTGAAAGCATCACCAGTAAATGAAGGCAAACAAGAACACATGGGAATATGATTTATAACGCGACACTCAGCATTGAGACCACATGTACCCGGACAAGGATCTGCGCATTTTCTATTAATGCAGGCCTTATCTAAAGAACATTCACTATTGGTTGTACATTCTGGTCTACATGCGGGCGGCGAACCTACGAATTCAGGCAAGCATGAACATACTGCCTGTTCATTTATTTCGCGACACTGAGAATTAGGACCGCACGGTGAAGGCTGGCAAGGATTTACATAGACTACAGGTTCTTCTAGAGAGTTTTTTAAAAATCAAGGGGAAAATATTAGTAGAAAGCCTTTGGTGCGATTTAAGAAAATCTTACTTTGCTTTATGGGACGACAAATACTATAGGGATCACCAGAGTACCCGGTGTAACAGGTACATGTTGGCAAATGATTTGTTACATGACACAAAGCATTTTGACCACAAGTACCCGGACAAGGATCTTGACATTTTGTCTGAATACAGGATTTTGTAGAAGGACAATCGGAATTCAAAACGCATTCGGGCCTGCAACCTTCATATGGATTACCAAAGTAGTTGGGCAAACAAACACAAGATCCAGCATTGTTATGTGTACGACACTCTGCATTTGATCCACAAGGATTGGGTTCACATGGATTAATCTGCTCATGGAATGGTGTGTGTTGTTGAGGAATTGAAGGCCTATATTGTGGAGTTTGTGGCATCGCCTCAGGCCTATGTGTTGGTGATTCCGGTTGGTATATAATAGGTGGTTGACTTTGAGGCTTTTCCGATACAAGAGGACGTCTTGTTGGTTGAGGATAAGTTTGGGGTTGAACATAGTCGGGCGATTCCGGTTGGTATATAACAGGTGGTTGACTTTGAGGCTCTTCCGATACAGCAGGACGCCTTGTTGGTTGAGGATAAGTTTGTGGCTGAACATAGTCGGGCGTTTGTGCTTGGGGCACTTCAATAAATGGTGGCTGTCTAGTAGGTGGAGGATAGGTTTGTGGCTGAACATAGCCGGGCGTTTGCGTTTCAATAAATGGCGGCTGTCTAGTAGGTGAAGGATATGTTTGTGGCTGAACATAGCCCGGAGTTTGCGTTTCAATAAATGGTGGCTGTCTAGTAGGTAGAGGATATTGCGGCCGAGGTGGAACATAAGGTTTTTGTGGTACATCCGCTTGACAATTTGTGAAGGGATCACCTATGT
Source organism: Lucilia sericata (assembly GCF_015586225.1). Lineage (NCBI taxonomy): Eukaryota > Metazoa > Arthropoda > Insecta > Diptera > Calliphoridae > Lucilia > Lucilia sericata. Next base: position 1,279,748 of record NW_023994061.1, on the reverse strand, counting down.
ATCCCGGAATACATGTACACATAGCAATATGATTTACAGTTCTACACTCAGCATTATTACCACACACTCCAGGGCAAGGATCTCGACATTTCTGATTAATACAGGCCAAACTTGAAACGCATTCCGAATTTGACACACATTCTGGACGACAATATGGAGCGCTTCCAATGTAATTTGGTAAACATTTACAAGAAGCTGCACCTTGAACATTTTCGCATTGAGAATAAGGTCCGCATGGTGAAGGTATACAAGGGTTTTGTGGTACAATATCGCGTTGGGGTGGAACTATTAAATTAAACATTATTATATCGTTGCTTGATTTGATAGGTAATATAAATCATACTTATTATAGGTTGGCATTCAACAAAAGGACTGCCAGTATAACCAGCGGGACAAGAACACAATGGATTATGATTGACAACGTGACATACGGCCTGATATCCGCAACTTCCTGGGCAAGGGTCCTGACATTTCCTATTGATGCAAGCTCTATTCGATGGACATTCAGAGTTTGTAATACATTCGGGTCGGCAAGATGGAGGAGAGCCTAACATGTCTGGCAGACAAGAACATGACGCTACACCATTTGCTTCGCGACAATGAGAGTTGGGACCACAAGGCGAGGGAATACAGGGATTTTGATGTTGTATTTCAACTATGGAAATGAAAAATAAACTTGTGACTTCGATGTTATTGTATACAAATAGCGAATTATTACGTTTTTGCTTGGGCCTACACATAATGAAGGCATCACCTTCCATATCATCACTACAATGACACATAGGCACATGATTATGAACTTCACAAATGGCATTTGAGGCGCAGGTTCCTGGACATGGATCGCGACATTTTTGATTAATACAAGCCTTATCACGAGAACACTCTGAATTCAAAATACATTCTGGTCTACAACCGCGATATGGATCTCCTTGGTATTCAGGTAGACAAGAACAAATACCGTTCTGGCATTCGCTGTTAGGACCACAAGGTGATGGATGGCAAGGATCGTCGGCTATTGGCGTGGGAGCTAAATAAAATTTATATTCCAATTGAATTTAGGTTTAAATTGCGTGAATTCAGAAATCTTACGTGGTAAAGCTAAGACCTTAGGAGCACATCGTGAGAAAGGATCTCCCGAATAACCGTCGGGACAAATACAGGACGGTATATGATTAATAACCGAACATAATGCATTAAGACCACATGAACCGGGACAGGGATCTTTACAACGTTCATTTATACATGATTGATGATTAGGGCAATCTGAATTTATAATACATTCTGGGCGACAGTTGGGCGGTGAACCAACATATGTGGGTAGGCAGCTACAAGTAGGCTGATTATCATTAATCAATCTACATTGTGCATACTGGCCACAAGGTGAAGGTACACACGGATCCCTGTAGGGTTCCCTAAGTGGTGGTGGTAATGCAGGTATTGGCGAACATCTCGTAAATGCATCTCCGGTATAACCGGGACTACATCTACAAATGGGAGAGTGATTCATAACACGACATTCCGCATTTAAACCACACACGTTGACACAAGGATCCTGACATTTCTGATTAACACAAGCCTTTATCGCTGGACACTCTGAATTTACTGTACACTCTGGTCTACAATTCGGTGAAGAGCCAACATACTCAGGTAAACAAGAGCATATTGCTTGCTCATTCACTTCGCGACACTGTGAATTGGGACCACATGGTGAGGGTTGACAAGGATTGACATACTCACGTATAGCTAATTTACATATAAACAGTTTAGTACAACTACATAAACATTAAATAATATTATATCTTAAATTCTTACGTTCTCTAATAATATTGCAATAGCTATATGGATCTCCGGTATAGCCATCGAAACATGAACAGGCTGGCAAATGATTGATGGCATTACACATGGCATTTTGACCACAAACTCCGGGACAAGGATCGCGACATTTCTGATTTTGACAAGCTTTATTAGCTGGACAATCTGTATTTACTACACATTCAGGGCGACAGCCTTCATAAGGATTTCCGTAATAGTCAGGCAGGCATTGGCATGATCCAGCTCCATTAAGTTCGCGGCATTTAGCATTGCTACCACAAGGGCTGGGCGAGCAAGGATTAACTTGCTCCCTTTCAATTTGTGGTGGTGGATAACATAAAGTGAATGGATCACCTATGTAACCGCTTACGCAACTGCACGAGGGTGTATGACTAACAACATGACAAACGGCGGATTTGCCACAGACTCCAGGGCAGGGATCTTGACATTTCATGTTAATACAAGCTAAATTACTTGCGCATTCCGATGAACTTATGCATTCAGGTCGACAATTAGGTGGGGATCCTGTGTAATCTGGCAGACAGGAACATGAAGCCGAACCCCTATCAACCTTGCACTCTGAGTTGGGGCCACATGGCGATGGTATGCAAGGATTGACTGGTTCTTCTTGTATTTTGACGGGGGGTTGCGGTAGAATTTGACACATTACAAATGCATTTCCAGTGTAACCTGACGGACATTTGCAATAAGGCGTATGGTTGACAACATTGCATTCAGCTCTTATGCCACAAGATCCAGGGCAAGGATCTCGACATTTTTGATTAACACATGCTAAATTGGGAGGGCAATCGGAGTTTATAGAACACTCAGGACGGCAATCCGGAGGAGATCCCAAATAATTTGGCAAACAAGAGCAAACAGCTTGCTCGTTTAATTCCCTGCACTGTGAATTAGGCCCACAAGGAGATGGCTGACAAGGGTGTTTTGGTGTTTTAAGAATGGGAGCTAAAAACAATATAACAATTTTTCATTGTAATGACGAGAATATTTGTAATAGAAAATGATATATTCTTACTTTCTAACGCTACGCATTGCACAAAAGCATTGCCTGTCATGCCCGGAGGACAACGACACATGGGTACATGATTGTAAGTATCGCACAAAGCTCCAATACCACATGTTCCAGGGCAAGGATCTTTGCATTTATTGCGTATACACGCCCTATCGCGTTGACAGTCTGTATTTAAGACACATTCCGGCCTACAACCAACGTATGGATTTCCCTGATATTCCGGCAGACAGGTACACTGGCCGTTATTACAAACAGCATTTGAACCACAAGGCGATGGGTGACAAGGGTCTTTTGGTACAACTAAGAAATGTTTTGAAAGGATTTAATAAAAGCTATGATAAAAAACAAAAATTAAACTTTATATTACTTGGATCTTGCACGACAGGCTTAGGAACACACGCGGTGAAGGGGTCTCCCATATAGTCTGCAGGGCAAGAACATATGGGAGTGTGTGTTACAACTGTGCATAGTGCAGAAATACCACACGATCCGGGACAAGGGTCACGACATTTCTCATTAATACAGGCCTGGTTAGAAGGACAATCAGCATTAATTGAACATTCCGGTCGACAATTGGGTGGAGCGCCAAAGTATCCTGTAACGCAAGAACAGGAGGCTTGTTGATTTATAACTCTACATTGGGCATTCATGCCACATGGCGATGGTACACATGGATCTCTATATGTGTCCTTCACTATAACCGGCGGGAGTGCTATAAAAAGTATTAAGTTAGTTTCTTCTCTTTGATAAGAAATTATTATATTACGTTCTGGGGTAATTGGTAAACATCTTATGAAAGCATCTCCAGTAAAGCCGTCACGACAAGAACATAAGGGACTGTGATTTAATACACGACATTCTGCATTTATTCCGCAAGTACCGGGACAAGGGTCAACACATTTCTGATTACTACAAGCTTTGTCAAACGAACATTCACTAGATATGATACATTCTGGGCGACAACTTGGTGGTTGGCCAATAAATTCAGGCAAACATGAGCATATAGCTTGGTTCTTTAATACACGACATTGAGAGTTTGGCCCACAAGGTGAAGGCTGACAAGGATTGCTAACATCAAACACGGCTAAAAAGGAACAGTAATTACAATTTAAAATCTTATCTTTATAATGCATTCTTAATAGGTATTACGTTCTGGTTGAAGATTGCAGTAGGAATATGGATCTCCTGTATAACCGGTAATGCAAGTACAAGTTGGTAAGTGGTTGTGTACATGACATTCGGCGTTGCGGCCACATGTTCCAGGACAAGGATCTTTGCACTTGCTGTTCATACAAGCCAAATGGGTGGGACAGTCAGAGTTGATCACACATTCTGGTCGGCAACCTTCATAAGGATTTCCTAAGAATTCAGGCAGACATTGGCAGGCTCCTACTCCATTGCGTTCCAAACACTCAGCATTTGGACCACAGGGATTGGGTTGGCAGGGTCGTATCGGTTCTACAGGTGTATCTTTAACTATCGAACAAAGAGAGAACGGATCTCCCGAGTAACCACTAGGGCAATAACACATAGGTGTGTGATTAATGACACGACATTCGGCATTAGAGCCGCATACTCCGGGACAAGGATCGCGACAATGTTGATTAATACAAGCCTCACTTGAGGAACACTCCGAATTAGTCACGCATTCTGGTCTACAATTTGGTGGTGAACCTACAAAGTCTTTCAAGCACGAACAAGAAGGACTTTCACCAATTGCTCGACATTCAGAATTCGGACCACAGGGGGAGGGTCTGCAGGGATCTTTGTATTTGGGTGTATCAAGTTGTGGAACAACTAAAAAAGAATATTTGTTATTAAATGTTTTCTTCTGAAATGTGAGCAAATTTACTTCTTATTGGTTGGCAGCCTATAAATGGATTACCACTGAATCCATTAATACAACGACAAATGGGACTGTGATTGTGTACAGAACATTCGGTATTAGATCCGCATGCTCCGGGACAAGGATCGTTACATTTCTGTTGTAGACAAGCCTTATTTAAGGCACATTCATTGTTGGTTGTACATTCTGGCCTACATGTTGGAGGTGCTCCTATATAATTTGGCAAACACGAGCATACGGCCTGTTCATTTAGAACTCGGCATTGAGCATTTTGTCCACATGGTGAGGGTTGGCAAGGTTGATTTAATCTTACAGGCGGTCTTGGTTCACATTGAATAAATGCATTGCCAATCATACCTTCTGGGCAGTGACACATGGGCACATGTTGATGAACTTCACAAATGGCGTTGGAAGCACACGTTCCGGGACAAGGATCTTGACATTTTTGATTAATACAAGCCTTATTTGTTGGACAATCGGAATTGAGAACACATTCAGGCCTGCATCCTATCAAAGGATTTCCTTGGTATTCCGGCAAACATGAACATTGACCGTTTTGACATATTGCGTTAACTCCACAAGGTGAAGGGTTACATGGATCTTCATTAGAAGGTGGAACTTTTATTGGTTCTACTGGTGGTTGGCGACAACTGACAAAAGGATCGCCTATCAAACCTTGTAAACATTGGCATATAGGTGTATGATTAACCACATGACATTGGGCACTAAAACCACAAGCTCCTGGGCAGGGGTCTTGACATTTTTGGTTTATACAGGCCTGCGAACTAGGACAATCGGAATTTATAGTACATTCAGGTCTACAATTAGGTGGTGATCCTCTATATGTTGGTAAACAGGAACAAGAAGCTGAACCGCCTACGTCACGACACTGGGCAAATTGACCACAGGGAGATGGCAAGCAGGGATTAGGGGAAACATCCTTTTGTGGTATTGGTGGAGGTGCTAAACAAAAATTGAGTTTAATTAAATACCCTTTTATGAAACCTAAAAAACTCTTACTAGATGGAATGGGATAACATCGTGTAAATGCATTGCCAGTGAAGCCATTTCTACAAGAACATATAGGTGAATGACTAACGACACGACAATCAGCATTGCTACCACAAGATCCTGGACAAGGGTCTACACATTTACGATTTACACATGCTTTATCGAATGCGCATTCCGAATTTGTAGTACATTCAGGACGGCAAGTGGGAGGTACTCCCATGTAATCAGGCAAGCAAGAGCAGACAGCTTGATTATTAACTTCACGGCATTGGGAGTTGGGTCCACAAGGTGAAGGTTGGCAAGGATTCACATACTCTTTGATAATTGCTAAATTTAAGAGGTAGAGAATTGGTTAAGGTCTCGTTTCAAAATGCGGCCTATTAAACTTACGTTTTTCTGGTATTTGGCAATATTGATAAGGATCACCTACATATTCTGACATACACTGACAAGTTGGCAAGTGATTGACTACACTACAAATAGCATTTAAGCCACATACTCCCGGGCAAGGATCTCTGCATTTTTGGTTAACACAAGCTTTGTTCGAAGAGCAGTCCGAATTGGAAACACATTCTGGTCTACAGCCTTCATAAGGATTTCCAAAATATTCGGGTAGACATTGACAAGATCCGGCATTATTCTCTTGTCGGCAGACAGCATTAGATCCACAAGGATTTGGCTGACAAGGAGTTACATGATCAGTTAGCCTTACAGGGGGTATAGAACAACCTGTGAATGGATCTCCCGTGTAGCCAGGTGAACAAGTACACATGGCGGTGTGTGAGATCACATTGCACAAAGCATTTTGACCACATACTCCCGGACAAGGATCTTTACATTTCTGATTAATGCAGGCTTTATTGGATGGGCATTCCGAATTGGATACACATTCTGGACGGCAGTTTGGTGGAGAACCAGTAAAATCTGCTAAGCAAGAGCATGATGGTGAGTCTCCGACAACCCGGCACTGGGAATTAGGACCGCATGGAGATGGTAGACAAGGATCCGGTTTATCATCCAACTTTTTAGGTGGTTCTACTACAGGTTGGCAGCTTACGAAAGGATTTCCTGAAAAGCGTGATGGGCAAGTGCAAATGGGAGCATGGTTCACCACATGGCACATTGCATTCAAACCGCATGATCCCGGGCAGGGATCCACGCATTTGAGATTTTGACAAGACATTTGTGGTGCACAGTCAGAATTTATGGTACATTCCGGTCTGCAGGATGGTGGGTTACCAATATAATTTTCGATGCACGAACATACTGCTGTATTTTGATGAACTCTACAGCGACTATTAGGTCCACAAGGCGATGGTTGACATGGATTTGTGTCAACTGGCTTAGGCTCAATATCGCATTGAACAAAGGCATTACCGGTCATTCCTTCAGGACAGCGACACATCGGAACATGATTATAAACATCACATAAAGCATTATTTCCACAAGTACCCGGACAAGGATCTACGCATTTATTGCGAATACATGCTTTATTAGTTGGACATTCTGTATTTAGTACACATTCGGGTCGACAAGCTACATAGGGATCTCCCTGATATTCGGGAATACACGAACACTGACCATTATTGCACAAAGCATTTGAGCCACATGGAGAAGGATTACAAGGATCATCTTCTACTACAGGTTTAGCTAAAGAAGTACGTGAAACATTAAAAAAATTCTAAACAAAGTATTCGTAGTAACGCTTACGTTTTGGAGCTAATTGACAGGCGGTAAATGGATCACCGACATAACCTTCGGGGCAATGACAACTAGGTATGTGATTTTGAACAGTACACAAAGCATTATAAGCACATGATCCAGGGCAAGGATCTATGCAACGCATATTTATGCATGCCATATTTAGAGAACACTCTGAATTTGTGGTACATTCAGGACGACAGCTAGGAGGAGCACCAAAGAAATTAGGAAGACATGAACATGATGCTTGACCATTTCTATTTTGACATTGTGAATTAGGGCCACAAGGCGAGGGAACACATGGATCGCGAATAGGCTCAGCAAACACTACTGGTGGTGGAGCTAAAATTTGGGATTTTACAACACATTCTTTTAAGAAATTGGCTGAAAAAAACTTACGAGGTATGGGGTAACAGCGAGTGAAGGGATCTCCAGTGTAACCATTTTGACAACTACATAAAGGCACATGATTACGTACATTGCACAAGGCCTGTAAGCCACAGACACCTGGACAAGGGTCTTTACATTTCTGATTAATACAAGCCTTATCTGCAGAACATTCTGAACTTGTAGTACATTCGGGTCTACAGGTAGGAGGAGCTCCTACATATTCTGGTAAACAAGAACAAACAGCTTGTTCATTAGACTCTTTGCATTGTGAGTTGGGGCCACAAGGAGAAGGTTGACAGGGGTTAACATATTCACGAATAATGGCTGAAGAGGGAATAACAACATTATACACTAAAATAGGCACATATTGATGATTTTTCTTACGTTTTTCCTCCTTTGCGCAATAACGATATGGGTCTCCTTGATAACCGTATAAGCAATTACAAGTTGCCTGGTGATTTCGCACAAAACATTCAGCATTGAGACCACATGTGCCAGGACAGGGATTTTTACATTTCTCATTTACACATGCTCTATTCGAAGGACAATCAGAATTTACTATACATTCTGGACGACAGCCTTCGTATGGATTGCCGAAATATTCTGGTAGACATTGACAAGATCCAACTCCATTTTGTTGGCGACATTCGGCATAGGGTCCACAAGGCGAAGGATTACAGGGATCAACAGTTTCAACAGGATTCTGTTGAGGTATAGGAGAACAGGCAACAAACGGATCGCCGGTGTAACCGTTTTCACAATAACACATCGGAGTGTGGCTATTAACACGGCAAAGGGCACTTTGACCACATAGACCTGGACAGGGATCTTTACATTTTTGGTTCGAGCATACTTGGTGCGATGGACACTCTGAGTTTGTTACACATTCCGGTCGACAATTTGGTGGTTGTCCAACAAATTCTGGTATACATGAACACGATGGAGTTGTTCCTATAGCTTTACAAATACTATTTGGACCACATGGTGACGGTTGGCAAGGATTCGAAGGTTCTACATCCCGTTGAGGTTCAACTGTATTCATAAATTCACAACTCGATTATTTAGTAGTGTTTTCAAAAAAATCTAAAAAAACTTACTTATTCTATGACACTGTATGAAAGGATTTCCGGTATAACCTTGAAGACAAGTACAGAATGGACTGTGGTTTACAACATTGCATAGGGCAAATCGTCCACACGTTCCCGGACAAGGATCAATACATTTTTGATTTTGGCAGGCCAAATTGGCGGGACATTCTGAATTAGTTGTGCATTCAGGGCGACAACTAGGAGGAGAACCTAAGAAGTTTGGTAGACATGAGCACACAGCTTGATTATTTATTTCGCGGCATTGCGAATTGGGTCCACATGGAGAAGGCTGACAGGGGTTGCGGTACACCTCAGCTATATTAAGATAAATAAAAATAACAAATCGAGTACTTTGCGATTTCGTAAATTCAACCTACTTTGTTGCACCGGTTGACACAACACAAACGCGTTTCCAGTCATGCGATCAGGACAATGACACATTGGTATATGATTTCGTACTTCACATATGGCATTGGAGGCACATGTACCAGGACAGGGGTCACGGCATTTTTGATTTATGCAAGCTTGATTACTGGGACATTCTGAGTTCAGAACACATTCTGGCTTACAGGCTACATAGGGATCTCCTTGGTAATCTGACAAGCAAGAACATACTCCATCACCTGAACAAATAGCATTGGAACCACAAGGATTGGGATAACATGGGTCCCGTGGTACATCTTTTTCGATTTTCGGTGGAGGAGGTGCTGGCTGACAGACAACGAAGGCATCACCCACATATCCCAATTTACATTTGCAATTTGGTATATGATTAATGACTGTACATTCGGTGTTAATACCACATGCGCCAGGACATGGATCGCGACATTTTTCATTAATGCAGGCTTGGCTTGAAGGACAGTCGGCATTGATTGAACATTCAGGTCTACAGTTTGGAGGTGAACCTATATAATTTGGTAGACACGAGCAAGAAGGCGAATCGTATTGATTGCGACATTGTGAGAATGGACCACAAGGGGACGGCGCACAAGGATCGCGGTAAATTTGGACATCCTTAACAGGGGGTTGAGGAGCTAATTTTTCCAAATTGAAAAATAATAAATATAATTTTTCGGGGTGTAAAGGGCGTAAAAGCTTACATGGTTGTGGATAACAGCGCACAAATGCATCACCAATCAAACCAGGGCGACATGAACATAATGGATTATGATTTCTAACGTGACATTCGGCATTCTGGCCACATACACCGGGGCATGGGTCTGAACATTTGCGATTTATACAAGCCCTATCTGAAGGGCATTCACTATTTGTAGTACATTCTGGACGACATGCTGGAGCTACACCTATAAAATCAGGAAGACAAGAGCACACGGCCTGCTCATTGATCTCGCGACATTGAGAGTTGGGACCACATGGTGAAGGTTGACAAGGATTAACATATTCTTGACGTATAGCTAAATTTAAATATTATACAATGTTAAAATCACCCGTTAGTAACTAACATATCTAACTACTACTTATTAAATGATAAAAAAACTTTTTATGTTTGTAATATCTTACGTTCTTGGGGCTTGGAACAATAACTGTATGGATCTCCAGTATAACCAATGAAACAATTACAGTTGGGCACATGATTTAATACGGAACATTCTGCATTGTTGCCACAGGTACCTGGACATGGATCGCGACATTTCTGATTGTGACAAGCCTTGTTGGTAGGACAATCAGAATTTAAAACACATTCGGGTCGACAACCCTCATAAGGATTACCAAAGAATTCTGGCAAACACTGACAAGCTCCTGCACCATTGCGTTCTATACACTGAGCATTTGCACCACATGGCGAAGGATTGCAAGGATGTAGAGGTTCCTCATGTATTCGCACTGGTATTGGAGAACACAATGTAAATGGATCTCCTGTAAAACCAGTTTGACATGTGCACATAGGAGTATGTGAAACTACACGACATATGGCTGAAGCTCCACATAGTCCTATGCAAGGGTCTTTACACTTTTGATTAATACACGCCATGTTAGTTGGACACTCAGAGTTAGATACACATTCAGGTTTGCAATATGGAGCTGAACCTATGAAGCCATCTAGACATGAACAAGCTGGAGTATCACCAACTGCTTTGCATTGCGAATTGGGACCGCATGGTGAAGGTCTGCAAGGATCCTGAGGTTGTGTGTCTTGTGGTGGTGGTTCTATAATGGGCTGACATGCCACAAATGGATTTCCAGTGTACCGTGGTAAGCAGGTACAGAATGGGTTGTGATTAACTGTCGAACATTGTGCATTTCTTCCACATGATCCTGGACATGGATCAACACATTTCTGATTGACACATGCCAAATTGGCAGGACATTCTTGATTAGCGGTACATTCTGGACGACACGCCGGAGGTGCTCCCAAATAATTAGGTAAGCATGAACATACAGCTTGTGAATTTACTTCGCGACATTGTGAGTTTGGACCACAGGGTGATGGTTGACAAGGATTGCCTTTAACTGGTGCTAAAATGTAAACAACATTATTGTTTTCTTTTACTTCCGGTACATGTACTTCAAATGTTTGATATTTACGTGGAATGGGAGAACACAAAATGAAAGCATTACCGGCCATGCCTTCAGGACAGGTACACATGGGTATGTGGTTAATAACCTGACAGAAAGCATTCGTTGCACACGTTCCAGGACAAGGATCGCGACATTTATTTTGTATACAAGCTAATTCACGAGAACAGTCTGAATTCAAAACACATTCTGGTCGACAACCGGTATAAGGATCGCCTTGATATTCTGGTATGCAAGAACAAACACCATTATTGCATTGGGCATTGGGACCACATGGCGATGGATTGCAGGGATCGTCTTTGACAGGTGCTAAGAAAATTTAATCTTATTATTTTGTTTTAATCCAAACGGCGTAATAAGCTTACGTGGTGGTGGTGGGGCAGGCTGGCAAACAGAGAATGGATCTCCAGTGAAACCAGCAGGGCATCTGCAGTTTGGTGTGTGATTATTAACCTCGCAAAGAGCACCTAAACCGCATGCTCCTGCACAAGGGTCGCGGCATTTTTCATTAATACAAGCTTCATTACTAGGACAATCCGCGTTAATGACACACTCTGGTCTGCAATTTGGAGGTGCGCCTATATAATTTGGTAAGCATGCACATGAGAACGAATCACCTACACGTCTACATTGAGAATTGGATCCACATGGAGAAGGTACACATGGATCTTGTGGCGTTTTTTGTACTTGAATTGGAGGTTGAGCTTTAGAGAAAAACACAAATTGAATTCGTTGTATGAATCAAAAATTTCTAATATCCTTACGTGGTATGGGACGACAAATATAGAACGGGTCTCCTGTAAATCCGGATCTACAAGTACACAACGGACTATGATTATGAACTCTGCAATTAGCGTTAGTGCCACATGTTCCTGGGCATGGATCTACACATTTTTGATTGACGCAAGCCTTATCGAAAGCACATTCGGATGATTGTGTGCATTCGGGTCTACAAAGAGGTGGACTACCGACATAATCAGGCAAGCAAGAACATACGGGTTGCTCGTTTATTTCACGACATTGAGAATTGGGTCCACATGGTGAGGGTTGGCAAGGGTTAACATACTCTTTGATGGCTAACAAAGGCAAAAGCAAAATGAAATCATTGATTTAAGAAACCTACTTGGCATCATTCAAAACTTACGTTGCTTTACAGGTAAACACGAGCGATAAGGATCACCTTCATAACCATTTATACAGGAACATCTTGGTACATGATTGAGAACATTACATATGGCGTTTTGACCACATGTTCCTGGGCATGGGTCACGACATTTCATATTTTGACAAGCCAAATTACTGGCACAATCAGAGTCCAGTACACATTCCGGACGACAACCTTCGTAGGGATTGCCGAAATATTCGGGGAAGCATTGGCATGATCCCGCATCATTTCTTGCAACACAACGAGCATTTTGACCACATGGACTAGGGTTGCAGGGATCAATATGATCTAATTGTTGTGTTACTTGTTGTTTAATGCATTGAACGAAAGGATCACCTTCATAGCCTTGTGGACAGTAGCAACTGGGTGTATGAGAAATAACACGACATTCAGCTTCTGCTCCACACAGGCCAGGGCAGGGATCCTTACATTTCTGATTGATGCATGCTTGATTCGACGGACATTCTGAACTAGTAACACATTCGGGTCTACAATTGGGTGGTGCGCCTATATAATCTGCCAGACAAGAACAAGATGGACTGTCGCCTACTTCGCGACATTGTGAGTACGGGCCGCAAGGTGATGGCTGGCAAGGTTGCCGCACAGGCGGCGATGGTGGTTCTATTCTTGGTTGACAACTAACAAATGGATTTCCATCATATTTATCAGGACATCTGCAGTATGGACTATGGTTGTTAACATGGCATAACGCATTGCGGCCACATACTCCAGGACAAGGATCGGTACACTTCTGGTTTAAGCAAGCCAAATTCAAAGAACATTCTGAATTAGATGTACATTCTGGCCTGCATAATGGTGGACTTCCCATGAAGCCTTCTATACACGAACATACAGCCTGCTGATTAACTTCTCTACATTGTGAGTTGGGACCACAAGGTGAAGGTTGGCAAGGATGTATTGGCAAATCTTGTTCTACAAAAAGTTTCAGTTTTAAAATACAAAAAATCGACTAAAATGCTATTACAGTCTTACTTGGAATGGGGGAACAAAGTGTGAAAGCATTACCCTGCATGCCCTCAGGACATCTACAATTAGGTATATGATTGATAACTTCGCAAATAGCATTCGATGCACATGTTCCTATACAAGGATCTACACATTTATGTCTAACACAGGCTTTGTCGCGAGAACAATCCGTATGCAGAACACATTCAGGTCTACAGCCAGTATAAGGATCACCATGATACTCTGGTAGACAAGAACATTGACCGTTGTTACAATTTGCGTTGGCACCGCAAGGTGATGGATTACAGGGGTCGTCCGGAACGACTTCAGCTTTTAAAATAAGGGACAATATAAAATAAAATATTTGAATTTCATCGAACATTTGTAAGGTCTTACTTTTAGCGGGTGGTGGTGGAATTGGATTACAAACAGCAAATGGATCTCCTGTAAAACCTGTTTGACACGTACATATAGGAGTGTGAGCGCGTACAAAACATAAAGTGTTAATTCCACATGAGCCTGGGCAAGGATCACGGCATTTCTGATTAATGCATGCCTCTTGAGAGACACATTCCGAATTTATGGTACATTCAGGTCTGCAAGAAGGTGGCGAACCCAAAAAGTTTGGTAAACAAGAGCACGATGGTGAACCACCAATGTCACGACATTGCGAATTGGGACCACAAGGCGAAGGAACACAGGGATCTCTGGGTTGTTGGGGTGTAGGATCGGCTCTTTGTGGTGGTATGCGGAAGCAACGGACAAACGCATCACCAGTGAAGCCATTGTTGCAGCTACAAATTGGACTGTGGTTACGTACTTGACATAGAGCGTTTTGACCACAAACACCAGGACAAGGATCTACACATTTACGATTAACGCAAGCCTTATCCGAAGGACATTCGGAACTAGATGTACACTCTGGCCTACAAGCCGGTGGTGAACCTATATACTCTATCAGACAAGAACAAACAGGTTGACTGTTCACTTCTCTGCATTGCGAGTTAGGACCACATGGTGAAGGCTGACAAGGATTGACGTATTCACGAACAGCTAAAATAAAACTTTTATTAGAGGAATTTCCTATGACAATTAACGAAGGCTTACGTTCATTTCGAAGAATAGAACAGAAGCTGTATGGATCTCCAGTGTACCCAGGTACACAATCACACGATGGCAAATGATTAATAACCTTGCATTCTGCATTTTGACCACAGGTTCCTGGACAAGGGTCCACACATTTTTGATTTTGACAAGCTTTGTTTGAAGCACAATCCGAATTCAATACACATTCTGGGCGACAGCCCTCATAAGGATTACCGAAATATTCTGGCAAACACTGACAAGAACCAGCTTCTCCACGTTCGATACATTTCGCGTTAACACCACAGGGATTAGGGATACAAGGTCTCACTTCTTCTACTGGTGTCAGCTGCACAGGGTTGCAAACAGAGAATGGATCTCCAGTATAGCCTTCGTTACACAAGCACATGGGTGTATGTGAGAATACCCGACAAAGCGCGTTCTGACCACACAATCCAGGACATGGATCTTTACATTTCTGATTTATACACGCTTGATTCGTAGGACATTCCGAATTGGAAATGCATTCTGGTCGACATTGTGGAGGCGAACCAATAAAATCGGGCAAACATGAACATGAAGGAGAATCTCCATTAACACGACATTCCGAGTTAGGACCACATGGTGATGGTTGGCAAGGGTTTATAGGAACTTTCTCATCTCTTATGGGCTCTACAATTTCATGACATCTTACAAATGGGTCGCCAGTCATGCGACTACGACACCTACAGTATGGTGTGTGGTTAACAACATTGCATTCAGCATTAAAGCCACAAGTTCCCGGGCAAGGATCTCTACATTTCATATTTTGACAAGCCTGATCTGGTGGACAATCGGAGTTTGTTGTACATTCTGGTCTACACTGCGGCGGACTACCTATAAAATCAGAAAGACAAGAGCAGACAGCGGTACCTTGGACTACACGACATTGGCTGTTAGGACCACAGGGCGAAGGCTGACAAGGATTTGTTGGCACAGGGGCTAAATTGAAATACAACAACAAAGAAATGTTTAATGGCGAATTCACCGCGAAAAATTAAAATTTTATTACTTAATATGGCACGACATTCGAAGAAGGCATTTCCCGTCATTTTTTCGGGACAATGGCACATAGGAACATGATTGTGAACCTCACATATGGCATTTGCCGCACAAGTTCCTGGACATGGGTCCACACATTTATTACGTATACAAGCTCTATCGCGAGGACATTCAGAGTTAAGAACACATTCTGGTCTGCATTCTACATAAGGGTCTCCTTGATACTCTGATATGCAGGTACATTGGCCGTTATTGCATATGGCATTGGGGCCACAAGGCGAGGGAGAGCAAGGATCATCCAAAGGTGGTGAAGTAGTAGCTGTTCGAGAAGTTATTATAACTAACAGATTGCTAATATTAAAAAAAATTTATATCTTACGTTCTGGTGGTTTTGGCGAACAACTAGTGAAGGGATTGCCCACATAGCCTTCGATGCAAGCACATGAAGGAGTGTGGTTTATAACACGGCAAATGGAATTAATACCACATGCTCCGGGACATGGGTCTCTACATTTTTGATTAATACATGCCTGTTGACTAGGACATTCTGAGTTTATTGTACATTCTGGTCTACAATTTGGAGGTTGTCCAATATATGTTGCTAAACAAGAACACGACGGTACACCATTTGAATTGCGACATTCCGAGTTAGGACCACATGGTGAAGGAACACATGGATCTCTGATTTCCTCTAGTTGAACTTCCGGCGGAGGAGCTACATAACACAAACAAATTAATAAAACTAACCTATTTCTATTATCTTTTCCAGCTTACGTGGTATGGGGTAACATCTAGTGAAAGCATCTCCAGTGTAACCGCGATTACAAGAACACAAAGGACTATGATTGCGAACCCTACACTCAGCATTTTGACCACAAGGAGAGCTATCACATGGATTTATACATTTCTGATTTATGCAAGCCTTATCAGCAGAACATTCTGATGATATGGTGCATTCTGGCCTGCAGCTAGGAGGTTGGCCTATAAATTCTGGCAAGCAAGAACAAACAGCTTGTTCATTGACTTCACGACACTGACTATTGGGACCACAAGGAGAAGGCTGACATGGATTAATATATTCCATCCGTATTGCTAGAGATAAATAATGAATTGAGTATTTGCGAAATGTTACTTTTAGTATTTGCTTACGTTCTACTGGCTGGGTGCAAATGCGATACGGATCGCCTGTATAACCGGCAAAACAATTACAAGTAGGCAAATGATTTACCACCTGACATTCGGCATTTTGTCCACAAGTTCCTGGACAGGGGTCTTGACATTTTTGTAGTTGACAAGCTTTGTTTGAAGGACAATCCGAGTTAAGTACACATTCTGGTCGGCAGCCCTCGTAAGGGTTGCCATGATAATCCGGCAAACATTGACAGGATCCGACACCACTACGTTCTCTACATATAGCATTTGGACCGCAAGGTGAAGGATTACAAGGCGTTAGAACCTCTACGACATCTCTTTCAATAGGAGGATTGCATTGTACGAATGGATCTCCGGTGTAGCCGACAACGCAAACACATTGTACAGCATGACTAACTACACGGCATTCGGCATTTAATCCACATCTTCCGGGACATGGATCTACACATTTCTGATTAACACAAGCCAAATTGCTGGCGCAATCGGAACTGGTTACACATTCGGGACGACAGTTTGGAGGTCTTCCTATATAAGATTCAAGGCAAGAACATGAAGGAGATTGTCCTATGGGTTTGCAACGAGAAAATGGTCCACACGGAGATGGGTGACACGGATCTTGAGGTACCACATCGCTTACAGGTTTAACTGAGAATGCGAAAATTCAAAATTAAATCGGAAACTAAAATTTTACAACTCGCTAACTTACTTATACGCTGGCATCTAACAAACGGATTTCCCGTAAAATCATTCGGACAGGTGCAGAAAGGACTATGATTTACTACCGAACACAATGCACTAACTCCGCAGGTGCCAGGACAAGGATTCTGGCATTTTTGATTTAGACAAGCCTGTGTGGGCGAACATTCTGAGTTAGAGGTACATTCTGGTCGACAAGTAGGCGGATAACCTATAAATCCTTGAAGACAAGAACAAACGGGCTGTTGATTAATTTCACGGCATTGAGAATTGGGTCCACAAGGTGAGGGTTGGCAGGGATTCGTAGGCGTATCCAATTCTACAAGAAAATACTATGTTTACTCTACACTAGATCAAATGGCTAAATCTGGCTTACTTTGTTGAGGAGAGCATCTGATGAAAGCACTTCCTTGAGTACCTTCGGGACATCTGCACATTGGTATATGATTGATAACATCACAAATGGCATTATCACCACATGTACCAGGACAAGGGTTAATACATTTACTGCGAGAGCAGGCTTTATCGCGGGGACAATCCGAGTTTAAAACACATTCTGGACGACAACCTGAATATGGATCTCCATGGTATTCGGGCAGACAAGAACAAACACCATTATTGCATAAAGCATTTGCACCACATGGTGAAGGACGACATGGATCAGAGGGTTCATCTAATAATAATATATATACTTTTTAAGTAAATCCTAACTTTTAAATGTTTTTAGCAAATGACTTACTATAGACCTCAGCCGGTGGTGCTGGTCTACATGAACTGAAAGGATCACCGGTATAACCTTCGGGGCAAGTACATATGGGTGTATGATTAATAACACTGCAGACTGCTGAAAAGCCGCATGAACCTGGGCATGGATCCATACATTTTTCACGAATGCAAGCTTTATCTAAAGCACATTCTGAACTTATCGAGCACTCTGGCCTACAGTTGGGAGGAGCTCCTATATATGTTTCCAAACAAGTACATGATGGTACACCATTTACATTACGACACAACGAGTTGGGTCCACAAGGCGAAGGAACACAAGGATCTCTTGCAAATTGTTTAATAACAGGAGCAGGTGCTAAATTTAAGAGAATGACGATAATAGTCGAATTTCACTAACAACTGAAAATATTTATAATTACGTGGTATGGGATAACATCTGGTAAAAGCATCGCCAGTAAATCTAGGTCTACATTGGCAAATCGGACTATGGTTGCGAACTCTACACTCAGCATTAAGACCACAGGTGCCAGGACAAGGATCCTGGCATTTTTGATTAATACAAGCCTTGTCAGCAGAACATTCAGTGCTCAAAACACACTCTGGCCTACAGGAAGGAGGAAAACCTATATAATTCTCCAAACAAGAACATATAGCCTGACCATTTAATTCACGGCACTGAGAGTTAGGACCGCAGGGTGATGGAACACAAGGATTTGTCGGTTCTTGCAAACGGACGGCTAAAGGTTAAAAGTATAAATCAATATTTCTAAAGGCCAAACTTTACAGTTAATATTTCTTACGTTTCTCTGGCTCTCTTTGACAATATCTATAAGGATCACCTATATAACCGGCTAGACAAGAGCAGGTGGGTATATGATTGGTTACCGAGCAGACGGCATTCGAAGCACATGTACCAGGGCAAGGATCTGTACATTTATTTTGTGTACATGCTTTAGTTGTTGGGCAATCAGAATTACGAATACATTCTGGTCGACACGATTGATATGGATCTCCATAGTATTCCGGCAGACATTGACAGGAACCAATGCCATTCTGTTCTCTACATATGGCATTTGAACCGCAAGGATTTGGTTCACATGGTGTTATATGTTCATTGACAATACGTTCTACGTTTGTTGCACAATTAAATGGGAAGAGAAGAGCAGAACAAGAGAAAATTATTTTAATTAATTTTCTTAGAATTCTTTTAACCATTAAAACTGATTAGTACTACATACTCAGGTGTTGGATTTTTTTAATTGGTGATTTGCATTTGGGTGAGTAATTTCCACAAGTTTTTTTTATTTTTATTGATTGGTCAGTGAAGCTTTAATATTTTGGTTTTGCAGTTGTTTATTTTAAATATATAATTTTGTTTAAATTTTATTGCTGTTATATTGGTATTAGAAAATTTTGCACTACTTTTTATTTCAACACTACTGGTTTTTAATGGGCATTAATTGCTTTTTTTTTTAAATAAAAAATAAAACATTAATTATTATTGTAAAAGTGCACAAGTTGATTTTTGTTTCAGTGTATATTTGAGCTGTGTTTAGCGGTGTTAAAAGAGCTGTGTTTAATAAGTGTTACGCGTTTTAAATTTTCATTTTGTTTTAATTTCATATAAATTAAACTTAAGTAAAAACTCTGGTATTATTATTGTTATAAATTAATTTTATTTAGTTTATTTTTAGTTTTTTTTTTTTGGTTACAGGTTTCTTCTTACATCCTAAATTATTATTATTATTATTATAAAATTATAAACTACTAAATTTGGTAAAACAAATTAATAAAGCATTATTTTTTTGGTGTGTTTTTAAATCAGGGTCCAAAAAGAGCAATAAAAGTACCAACGTTGATTGTTTTTCAGAATACAAACGATAAAAAAAGAAGCGCAGTGTTTTTGTTGTGGTTTTAAATATTAATTTGGCGTAAAGGCTTTGTGTCGTTTTCATAATGGGTTAAGTATTATTTGTTGTTTTTTATAGGGTCAAATCAAGTAAAAGTAGTAAATAAACGCAGTTGGGGCCAATTAACGAAAGCGTAGTGTATTCAAAACAGGGTTAATAAGGGTCATTGTTCAAATACATTTTCTCACAAACAAACTACTATTAAGTATGTATGTATTTATGGGTAAGATATTGTGTAAATATATTTTGGGTTTATTCAATTGTATAATTAGGGGTAAAAAGATAAGCATTTTCAAAAGAATTTTATAGCATTAAGTAATTAAAAAGGCATTACGTTTTAAAAGGCAGATAGTAGGCATTTTTGACTAATAATTTTTGCGTTATATTTTGATATACATATATAATTAAAAAGGCATTATTATTTAAGATACTTTAAAAATAAATACTTATTTGAAAAAAAGTACTTTTATCGTTTGCCATATAAGACAGCAAAACCCTAAAACACTTTCAATATACTTTGAAATTCAGACAATTCGTACAGAATTAAAGTAATTATTGAAATCCGCATTTCGCTTAAGAATTTAAAGCTAAAAATTCATTTTAATTTTATTATTAATTCTTTGCAATGCAGTTGTATTTTATGGTGATAAAATTACTTTTTTCGTTCTATTAGGCTAACAAAAAAATTCAACAAATTAGAACTAGATTTTTTTTATTTATTTTATTAATTTAATAATTTAAAACGCGTTTTTAAGATTTAAGTGCCATTTGCAGTGTTTTTCACATTTAAACATATAAAGTGCTGACATTTAAAACATTTTTTGCAAAAGAATATGAAAAGGAGTTCTCTTTAATTGTGAGAATATTAGATTCTCGTTGTAAATCTTAATTAAATCAAAAAGTGCTAGACGATTTTTTATAAATGTGCAAATTTGTAAGCCTTTCTTCAGATTAAGATAGTCCTAATCTATTCAAAACTCATGCCTTGAAAGACAATAATCCAAAAGTTTGAGTCATTCTTTACTAGTATTCTTAGTTTAAAATAAATCTCTTAGGGGTAACATATTAGTTACAATTATTATTTTTTTTAAGTAAAAAATACTTTTTTCTGAAGAGAACTCCCTAGGCTTATAAAGCTTATGACATTTTCATAAGGTATTTAAATGAACAGTGTAGTTTCTTTAAGTGTAATGACATTTTTTGCAATTTTATATTAAAAAAAATTGCCTTTAAAAATAAATTTAGACACGTAAAACACGGTGAAAATCTTAGTTCTAATCTGTGCTTGAATGTAAAAGAAGTAAAACTGAAACTTAAAAAAAATTTAATTTTCAATATTCTTTTGAAAGTAATATTCCTTAAAGTTTTCAATTTTAAAATTTAAGACATTTACATTTCAATAATTTGGTTTCAAAGTTGAGACCCTTAACCGAATTACTAAAATTCAACAGACATATTAAAAGTGGCCATCTTTTAAAATGTCCTCTATGTCTTAAATCAAAATGTACTCACTGTTAAGTATACAAACTTTAAAATCTAGTTGAAACCGTAACATAGTTTTACTCCTTTTATATTTATTCTTTCAAGGCATAACCATTTTTTAAATCCAATGAAGCATATTAGCTAGAAAGTAAGTAATAGCTTTTTCAACTAATTTCATCAACTTCCATCACCATTAATAATTTTTGGTTATGCCTGAAACCTAACAGTATAAGGAAAATTATAAAAATCCTACCTGGTATTGGTTGACAGCTAGTAAATGGATCGCCAATATAACCAACTTCACAACTACAGATGGGCATATGGTTGGCAACAGAGCAGCGGGCATTGAAGCCGCATGAACCCACACAGGGATCTTCACATTTTTGACGGATACAAGCTTTAGTTGATGGACATTCTGGATTGATGGTACATTCGGGTCTACAATTTGGTGGAGTACCCAAGAATGTAGCAGCACAGGAACAGGCTGGACTATCGCCCACAACCTTACATTCGGAGTTGGGACCACATGGCGATGGTACACATGGGTTAACGGGCCTTATAGGTTCGATAGCCTTTGGTTCTTCATAGCAGCGTGTAAATGGATCTCCCGTGTAGCCATTATTGCAAGTACAAATTGGATTGTGGTTGATAACTTGGCATTTGGCAAATTGACCACAGGCTCCCGGACAAGGATCCACACATTTGCGATTGATGCATGCTGTTTGTAGAGAACATTCCGAACTAACGATACATTCTGGTTTACATGCTGGTGGTGAGCCCAACATACCGGGCTTGCAGGCACATCTGGGACCTTGACCCGAAACTTGACAGATACTGTTGGGTCCACATGGATTTGGTTGACAGGGATCTGTTGGTACCAAATCATTGCGCACCACTTGGCGACAATTGATGAATGGATCGCCGGTATAGCCCTTAGGACAAGTACATACAGGTATATGATTGGTAACATCACACTGGGCATTTTGTCCACAAGTTCCTGGACAGGGATCAACACATTTCTTATTCAAACAAGCCTTGTTTGGTGAGCAGTCAGTACTCAAAGTACATTCTGGTCTACAACCAACATAGGGATCTCCTAGGTAGTCTCTTAAGCACACACAGACACCGCCTGGTTGACATTCAGCATTGGCTCCGCAAGGTTGTAAAGCGCATGGATCCATTTCCACTGGAGTCTGAGTCTTTTCTTCAATAATTTCAATGCACTGGCTGAATGGATCTCCGGTGAAGCCAGAGCGGCAAGTACAGATAGCCAAATGATTTTGTATGCGACACTCGGAATTAATACCACAAGTACCATCACAAGGGTTGCGGCATTTTTCGGCAATACATGCTAAATCAGAGGGGCAATCTGTGTTAACCACACACTCTGGTCGGCAATTAGGTGGAGCTCCTATGTAATTTGGTAAACAAGAACATGATGGTTGATCTCCACTGACACGACATTCCGAATATAAGCCACAAGGAGAAGGTATGCAAGGATTTTTGGGTTTAGTTGGTTCATCTTTAGGGCGTATGGGTGCTGGATAACACCTAGTGAATGGATCACCAGTCATTTCCAATGCACAACTGCAAATTGGATTGTGGTTGATTACTTCGCACTTAGCATCGATACCGCAAGTGCCAGCACAGGGATTGGCACACTTGAATTTATGACAGGCCTTATTTTGTGGACATTCGGCATTAACTGTGCACTCAGGTTTACAATTTGGTGGTGAACCAATAAAGGAATCCAGACATGAACATACAGCCAAACCATTTGATTCACGGCATTTACTGTTGGGACCACATGGTGAAGGCTGGCAAGGGTTGCCAGGTGTCGGTGGTGGTAACTTTGGTTGTGGTCGGCAGTTGGAGAATGGATCGCCGGTATAGCCTTCATTGCATACACAGTTAGGAACATGGTTGACAGCATAACATTGAGCATTTGAACCGCAGATGCCAGGACAAGGGTCTTTACATTTGTTGCGTATACAAGCCTTATCCGTTGGACAATCAGAACTAAGAACGCACTCTGGTCGACAGCCCTCATAAGGATTGCCTTGGTATTCATCAATGCATTTGCAAGAAGCAGCACCATTACGTTCAATACATTCTGCATTTGGTCCACATGGTGATGGTTCGCAAGGCTTAACTGGTTCTTCTTCTTGTGGAATACATTGAACAAAAGCATTGCCAGCATATCCGACTGGACATGAACATGATACGGAGTGGCTAATAACGCGACATTCGGCATTAGTGCCACAAGAACCAGGACAAGGATCGCGACATTTATTGTTAATGCAAGCTTGTGTTGAAGGACAATCTGGATTGATGATACATTCAGGTCTACAGTTAGGTGGTGATCCGAAGAATTCGGGCATACATTGACAGGAAGGACCGCTGGGACCAGCCTTACAGATGGAGTTAGGTCCGCATGGTGAAGGTACGCATGGATCCCTGGGTATCTCTGGATCTCTTGGGGCTTCAATAGGTATATCGAAACAACTCTTGAAAGGATCTCCCGTCTTGCCAGGTGGACAACCACAAATAGGACTGTGATTGATAACTTCACAACGGGCATCTATACCACAAGAGCCGGCGCAGGGATCAACACATTTCTTATTGACGCAAGCCTGTAAAGCGGAGCACTCACTAGATACCACACATTCTGGACGACATTGTGGTGGGGATCCAATGAAACCATCTAAGCAAGAGCAAACGGCATGACCATTAATGTCGCGGCATTGGCTGTTGGCACCACAAGGAGATGGTGAGCAAGGTTCGGCTGGTTTTTCTGGTTCCTCTATCTTCAAGCGACAGTTCGTAAATGGATCTCCTTCATAACCCTTGACACAAGAGCACACGGGAATATGGTTTAATACTTCACAAACTGCATTGACACCGCAAGTTCCAGGGCAAGGATCGACACACTTGTTGCGCAAGCAGGCCTTATCACGTGGACAGTCAGCAGACAGAGAACATTCTGGACGACAACTTTCGTAGGGATTGCCTTGATAATTATCTTGGCATCTGCATTCACCATTGAAGCAATCTGCATTTGGTCCACAAGGATTTGGATCACATGGATCATTTGGAATCTTTGGTGTTTCTGTAACGGGCACAGGACTGCAGCGTACAAATGGATCACCAGTATAACCATCCAAGCAATTACATATAGGAACATGGTTGAGTACATGACATTTAGCTTCAAAACCGCAAGATCCTGGACAAGGATCGCGACATTTCTGATTGATGCAGGCTTCGGTGGGACCACATTCTGAGTTAAGGACACATTCAGGTCGGCAGTTTGGAGGAGCACCAGTGAAGTCTTGTAAGCAAGAGCATGCAGGGCTACCACCGATGATTTGGCATTTAGAGTTCGGGCCACATGGTGATGGAACACATGATGGAGGTTTTTCGGTACTTGGTTTATCATCCACAACAATGGCTGTAAAAAGAAATTACAAAAAAAATTTGCATATTTTAGTCTTTTCCAATTAATTGGTATTGTTAAAACTTACGTATTCTTGAACACTTGACAAATGGATCTCCAGTCATTCCTCTTGGACATGTACAGATAGGGCTGTGATTCTTGACAGTACAAATAGCCAGTTGTCCACATGTATGTTGACAAGGATCTACACATTTGTTGTTCACACAAGCCTTTTCGGTGGCACACTCAGAACTAACCACACATTCAGGTCTACAGTTGGGAGGTTGATTGATGAATCCTGACTGACATGAACACACTGCTTGATCATTGATATTGCGGCAAATACTGTTTGGACCACATGGAGATGGTACACACGGATTGACAATTGGTCTTGGTGTTACTGGAATTTGTTTGCATTGGAAGAATGGATCTCCCGAATAGCCGGCAGGGCAGGTGCAAGTTGGTACATGATTGTCAACCGTACAAATGGCGAATTCTCCGCATATATTATCACAAGGGTCTACACATTTGAAACGTACGCAGGCTTGAGCAGGTGAACAGTCATCATGGGCTTCACATTCACGGCGACAACCGCGTTCAACATCGTAAGGATTACCTTCGTAGCCTTCGTGACAGTAGCAGGCACCGGCTCCATTGCGTTCACGGCACTCGGCCTGTGGACCGCAAGGTGATGGCTCACATGGTGAAGAATGTGGTTGTTTTGGCAATACCGGTGGAATAAGTTGACAACCGGATATTGGATCTCCTTCGTAGCCATCATTACAAGAACAAACAGCATTGTGTTGTACAACCTTACATAATGCATTTGATCCACAAGAGCCTGGGCAAGGATCGACACATTTTTCATTTTGACATGATAGATGGTTTGGACATTCATCGTGGTTTGTACATTCTGGTCTGCAATTAGGAGGTCTACCCACATAGTTAGTTTGACATGAGCAGGCAGCTTGTCCTCCGATTTCCCGACACAATGAGTTGGGTCCACAAGGTGACGGTACGCAGGGATTCTCAGGGTCTCTTGGTTGTTCCTTTGCAGTAATACATTCAACAAATGGATCACCAGTCATACCAGCTGGACATGTGCAAATAGGGTTGTGGTTAACAACCTGGCATCTAGCCTGTGAACCACAAGCTCCAGCACATGGATCAGCGCACTTCTGTTGAATACAAGCTCGATTTTGAGGACATTCTGAGCTGACAACACATTCAGGACGGCACGTTGGTGGAGCTCCAATGTAGTTATCCAAGCATGAGCATACTGCGTGACCGTTCGATTCGCGGCACTGACTGTAAGGTCCACAAGGTGATGGTTGGCATGGATTCAAAGGAGCCATTGTAATCATTTCAATAACTGCACAAGAACGGTGTGGATCTCCGGTATAACCTTCGAAACATTGACAGTTGGGTGCATGATTTAGGACACGACACTCAGCATTAATTCCACAAACGCCTGGACAAGGATCAATACATTTGTTGTTCAGACAAGCCTTCGAGCGATCACAATCCGAATTTTGAACACATTCTGGTCTACAACCGCTGTAAGGATCGCCGAAGTATTCAGGCAAACAAGCACATGATCCGGCTCCATTGCGTTCACGACAAACAGCGTTGGCGCCACATGGACTAGGATTGCATGGATCGCGTGGTCGTTCCGTAGTAGTTACTGAAAATTTTATAAATTTCAAATTAATACCATAGAAGGGAGCAGAGAACAATATAAATTGAAAGAAGTAAAGGATTTTGAATTTCTATTTGATATTTAGAAAAGTGCTTTTTAAGTTAGTCAAATAAAAATCCTTTACTTCTGCTGAATAGAAAAAGGAAAGATATATACTTAGTTGTACAGCACTACAGCCAGAGAAAGGATCTCCGGTGTAGCCAGGTTCGCATTGACATGTGGGATTATGCTTAATAACTGTACACAAAGTATGTACACCACAAGTACCCACACATGGATTCGAACATTTTTGATTCATGCAGGCCAAATTGGCAGGACAGTCAGAGCTACTCATGCACTCGGGACGACAATTAGGTGGTCGTCCCAGATAGTTTGGTAAACAGGAGCATGCAGGTGAATCACCAACATCGATGCATTTCGAGTTGGGTCCACATGGAGAAGGTACACAGGGGTTACCAGTTTTTGATACAGGAGGTTTATCCACTACATTTACAGTCATACATAGAGTTATAGAGTTTACATAGAGTTGGTAGAGTAGTAGAAGTGTAGAGTTGGATAGGTTACAGGTTACATTTAACAACAAATTATGTTTACATTTGGATGATAGTGTAGGTGTAGAAATATTAAAGTTGGATAGGATACACACATCAAACACATTCAATATAATAAAATAAAAAGAGGATACATAAAAATAGAATAACATTAATTGTATATACATATAAAAAACATGCAAATAGATGGACTAAGGATGGAAGTCTTTTCGTAGAACTTTCCATCCTCAACCATAGGAGAGAATTGAAAAAGGAAAGTGTTTACAAAAGGAAAGTAAAGTATATAGTTTCTTTCGAACATCAAAGTTTTTCTCTTACACGCTTCTTTCGTTTTCCAATTCTCTTCGTTAGGAAGAATTAAGAGAGAAACATGCTTACATTTAATTCTAGAACATCTATTGAAAGGGTCTCCTGTATAACCAGGGGGGCAGGAACATGCTGCGTAGTGATTGATAACTTGACAACGTGCTTCTAAACCACAAGTGCCAGGACAAGGATCTACACATTTTTGATTTTGACATGCCATATCTTGAGCACAATCGGAACTGACTATACATTCTGGACGACAGTTAGGAGCTGAACCTATGAAGTTGGTCTGGCAAGAGCAAACAGCATGGCCATTTACTTCGCGACACTGACTATAGGGACCACAAGGCGAGGGTTGACAAGGATTAACATCTTTGGCAACTGGGGGAAAAATATAGGAAATGTTAGTGAACCTATTAACAAAGACTTTAAACACGAGCGAACAAAACATACGTGGTGGTAGTTCTGGTTCCGGTATAATGCGACAAGAGCTGAGGGCATTACCAGTATAGCCAGGCAAACAATGACAGGTTGGTACATGGTTACCCACGCGACATTCTGCGTTAATACCACAGACACCGGGACAGGGATCTGCACATTTCTGATTAACGCACGATTTATCACGAGGACAGTCAGAATTAACTACACATTCGGGACGACAACCGCTGTAAGGATCTCCAAAGTAACCTTCGAGGCATGTACAAGAACCAGCACCATTACGTTCTTTACATTCGGCATTTGTGCCACAAGGTGTAGGATTGCAAGGCGTAAGACGTTCTTCAGGAACCGCTGATGTAATTTTGAAAAAAATAAAAAGCTTATTAGGAAAACCTAATGAAAACCAAACCCTAACAGATTTCTTACGTGTTGGATTACAACCGGCGAATGGATCTCCAGAAAAGCCTGATTCACAAGTACAAACTGGGGAATGGTTGACTACATTACAGAAGGCATTAAAACCACAGGATCCTGGGCAAGGATCCTTGCATCTCTCGTTAATGCATGCTAAGTTAGACGGACATTCCGAATTAATAGTACATTCCGGTCTACAGTTAGGAGCACGTCCTACAAAGTTCGGTAAACAAGAACATACAGGAGTTTCACCCACAGCACGACATTGCGAATTTGGACCACATGGGCTAGGTAAACATGGATTTGAGGGTTTGTCATCTACCCGTCTTTCCTCAATTTTCATACATCTTATGAATGGATCTCCAGAATAGCCTGGTGGACACGAACAGATGGGATTGTGATTGGTAACCTTACAAATAGCCTCATTGCCACAAGTTCCTGGACATGGATCTACACAACGCAAATTCAAACATGCTCTATCCTGAGAACATTCGGAACTAACCGAACATTCTGGTCGACATGTTGGAGGTGTGCCTATATAATTGGTTATGCATGAACAAACCGCATGACCATTTACTTCGCGACATTGACTATAAGGACCACAAGGTGAAGGGCGACAAGGATTTACATTTTCCATTTCTAAATCAACAAAAGCGAAACATTTAGCTAACAATGAACACCCTAATCAATTAAAAGATTTTATATTACGTTTAATTTCTTTGCGACAATACTGTGAAGGATTTCCGGTATAGCCAGAGGGGCAACTGCAACTGGGCGAGTGATTTATAACATGACACTCGGCATCCACGCCACAAACTCCTGGGCAAGGATCTCTACATTTGTTGTTTATACAAGCGCGGTTCTTAGCACAGTCCGTATTAAGAACACATTCTGGTCGACATTCAGTATAGGGATCACCATTGTATTCGGGCAAACAGGTACATGAACCTACGCCATTCCTTTCCTTGCAAACGGCGTTAGCACCGCAGGGACTAGGATTACAAGGTTCAGCCTTTTCGGGTGGTACAATAACTAAACAAGGAAATTTTATAAAATTACATTGCGACCAATACGTACATAGATACATAAATTCAGCGTTTGAAGCAAAAAAGGAAATAGGTTTATACTTATATACTAAATCTTACTTTGTGGACTACATTCTGAAAATGGATCACCCATATAACCCTCAATACAGCGACATATTGGCTTATGATTATTTACAATACATGTGGTAAATGAACCGCAAGAACCCTGACAAGGATCTTGACAGCGCTGGTTTATACAAGCCAGATTGCCTCGACACTCCGAGTTCGATGTACACTCGGGTCGGCAATTTGGCGATCTTCCTATATAATTGGGCAAGCAAGAGCAAACTGCTTGCTCATTGGCGGATGAAACACGACATTGAGAATTGGGTCCACAAGGTGATGGTACACAGGGATTGATGGGATCCCTGACAACTGGTCGTTCTTTATACACATACACATATTTATATATTTACATACACAATATCAGAAGAATAATAATAAGAAGCATGCAGGAAATGATTTTAAGCATATTACAAAGAAAAGAAAGGAAGAAAAAGAGAAATAAAAATAAGAACAATAAATATTTTGTTGGGATGAATGACGAAATAAATGACATGATGAAATAGATGGTGGATGCAATACCATCTGAACGAAATGAACAATGATAGACGATGAAGTTGTGATCTTACTTTCTTCATATATACAGCGTGTGAATGGATCACCAGTAAAGCCAGGCATGCATGAACAGATGGGATTGTGATTGACAACACGACAAAGGGCATTATTGCCACATGTTCCGGGACATGGATCTTTGCAACGTTCGTTTATGCATGATCGATCTTGAGAGCAGTCAGAACTACTCATACACTCAGGTCTACAGTTGGGCGGAGCACCTATATAATTGGGAATGCAAGAGCATACGGCATGGCCATTTTGTTCCCTGCAGTTGCTATACAGACCGCAGGGCGATGGTACACAAGGATTGCTGGGTACAATATCATCTAAACACAAAGTTTTACATTGGAATTAGGTTTTTTTAATTACTTGCTTAAACCGTTTGTGAGTAGCAGAGTGTGAGTGTGTGATTAATTGGGAGTTGAGTGGGTATTTTCTTATATATTATTAAGAAGGGGTTTTTAGGGGTTCGGTTAATAATCCAATTTCAATTAAGGGAAATTAATTAGATTAGAGGTTAGCATGGGAGTAATAAAATATTGACGGCTAGTGTTATATAAAACCCCTTCTTCTGTTTTTTGAGTTAGTTGGGAATATTTCTTTTCTATCATGCTTACGTTTGGGAATTTCTGGTATAAGATGGCAACCGAAATTAGGATTTCCCGTAAAGCCCAGCATACAATCGCAATTAGGTTGGTGATTCAACACAAAACATTCGGCATTATTGCCACACACACCCGGACAGGGATCCACACACTTATTATTGACACAAGCTTTCGATCTCGGACAATCCGAATTCAAAACACACTCGGGTCTACATTCAACGTATGGATCGCCAAAGTACTCGGGTATACATTTGCAAGAAGCCGCACTATTGCGTTCTTCACACAAAGCATTCAAACCACAAGGACTGGGAGAGCAGGGTTGTATAGGCTCGTCGGGAACTATGGCGGAATAAACACAACATATTCAGTTAGCAATTTCTTTATGGCCCTAAAGACGATAACAAAACTCATAACCTACTTTCTATTAAAAGATAACAGCCCGAGAAGGGATCTCCCGTAAAACCAGGTTGACACATGCATACTGGAGCATGATTACTAACATGACACAAGGCGTTATTGCCACATGAACCGATGCAAGGATCTACACAGCGATTATTTACACAAGCCATTTGTGACGAACACTCAGAATTGATTGAACATTCAGGACGACAGTTTGGTGGTCGTCCAATATAGTTGCGTAAACAAGAGCAAACTGCACCAGTAGCGGACACTCTGCACTGAGAGTTAGGTCCACAAGGTGAAGGTATGCAAGGGTTTTTCGGTATGGGATCATTTGGTAAATCTGGTTCTTCTACATTTTAAAAATAATTAAATTAAATCTATGTTTAGCGACAAAAAAAAAAAAAAAAACAAAAACCTACTTCTTTCGGGCAAACATTGTTGGAAAGGATCTCCTGTAAAGCCCTGGGCACAAGTACATATGGGTGAATGATTTGTTACCCTACATCTGGCATTATGACCACATGTACCCGGACAAGGATCTTGACAGCGTTGATTAATACAAGCCTTGTCCGAACTACATTCAGAGCTTATAATACATTCTGGTTTACAATTAGGCGGCTGACCCATATAGTCGGGCAAACAAGAACAAACTGGACGATTTCCTTGAACACGACAGGTACTAAATAGACCACATGGTGATGGTCGACACGGATCTTTGGGTATTGGTAAATACATGTTTGATGGTTTCTCATGACAAATTCGCATTGGGTTTCCAGTGAAACCCGATTGACAAGAGCAAACCGGTAGGTGATTTGTCACTCTACAAACAGCATTAAAACCACACAAATTCTCACACGGATCGACACATTTCATATTCATACACGACTTTGTACGCGGACAATCAGAGTTTTGTACACATTCGGGTCTACAGTTAACGTAAGGATCGCCGAAATAGTTTGGCAAGCATGAGCAAGCACCAGCACCATTGCGTTCTTTACACACAGCATTCGAACCGCATGGTGAGGGATAGCAAGGATCGCTAGGCAAATCTGGTACCACAACTAGATGATGAACACAACCATAAAAATAGTATAGGAAATATATAGTAAACCAATACAAATACATAAATATAAGCTAAGTAAATATACATAAATAAATGCAAATATACATATCAAACATAGAAAGACATTAACTACATAAGGAATAAATTTACAAATAACATGCATATATAAAATTTTCAAGAGTTTTGTTTCACAAACAAATACCCCATTACCCAGTTTACACTTAAAATAAAACAAAACTGTAAAAAGATTATACATTTTAACATAATAACATTTACAAAACATTTTCCCTTTATGGGGAAAACTGTCGGAAATATTATATATTTTAAAGAGGGATAGCAAAAGTAAAAATTTGTACTTACTTGCACGCATACTACAGCCGGCATAAGGATCACCTTCGTGTCCTTCAATACAAGAGCATATGGGTCTATGATTCTGTGATGTACAGAGTGCATTGAAACCACAAGCTCCCACACAAGGATCTTCACAACGTTGAGCAATGCATGCTCTATTAGAGGGACAGTCTTGATGTATAACACATTCTGGACGGCAATTGGGTGGAGCACCAAACATGCCAGGAAGACAAGAGCAAGCCGCTCTATTTTCAACTTCACGGCATTCAGAGTTAGGCCCACAGGGGCTTGGTATGCAAGCATTTACATCACGACTAGGTCCAGTGGCTATATTAGGAAAACATTTTTTTTTTTTCAATAAAAAAAGGAGATGAAAATAGATGCAATTTTTGAAGTACTTACGTTTAGGTACACATTGTTCGAAAGGATCTCCAGTCATGTCGGCTGGACAAGAACAGATTGGATTGTGATTGACAACTTGACATTTAGCATTAAAACCGCAGGTATTGGCACAAGGATCAGCGCATTTCTGATTGATACATGCCAAATGTTGGCTACATTCAGAGCTAACAACACATTCTGGACGACAGTTGGGAGGAGCTCCAAAGTAATTGACTTGACATGAACATGTGGGACGACCATCAACCACACGACAAATGCTATAGGGTCCACAAACATTAGGTTCACAAGGACTAACCGGTTTAATTTCTGCAAAGAGTTACAAAATCTATGAGGACGATTCTTAAATCTTTATAAAATAATAAGCAACTTACGAATATCCTTCTTGCAGCCAGTAAATGGATCACCAACGAAGCCTTGGGCGCAACTACAGACTGGTACATGATTAACAACAGAACATTCAGCATTGTTGCCGCAAGTTCCTACACAAGGATCACGGCAATGTTGCTTAATACAAGCCAATTGAGCGGGACATTCACCATTGTAGACACATTCAGGTCTACAGCCGGTGGAGTAGGGATCGCCTATGTAGGGTTCAATGCAAGTGCATCTTGCAATACCATTGCGCTCTGTGCATACAGCATTTTCGGCACATGGATTGGCATAACAAGGATCTACATGATCTTGAGGTTCTAAAAAAGACATCAAAAATAATTTACTAAAAGTTATATATATTTTTTATATTAATTACTTACTTTGTACAACTTTGGAACAACCAACGAAGGCATCTCCCTCATAACCATCATCACAACTGCAATACGCGGCATGAGCAATGACATTACATTTGGCATTATGACCGCAAGTATTTGCGCATGGATTTTCACACTTTTCGTTAATACAAGCCTTATCCGAAGGACATTCGCTGTTCAAAGTACATTCTGGTCTGCAGTATGGTGGACTTCCTATGTAGTTAGCTACACAAGAGCAAACTGGTCTACCTTGCTTAACTTGGCATATTGAATTGGGTCCACAGGGCGATGGCAAACATGGATTTCCTGGCCTGCTTTCTACCTCTTTAGGCGATTCTTGTACTGGTACACATGATACGAATGGATCTCCTTCATAACCGGCATCACAAGAGCAAATTGGATTATGATTTAATACCTTACATCTGGCTGATGCGCCACAGGTACCAGGGCAAGGATCAGCACAGCGTTGATTGATACAAGCTTGTTGCAGAGGACATTCAGAGCTTACTATACATTCGGGTTGACAAACTGATGGTGAACCCTTGTAGCCAGGCAAACAAGAACAGACGGCATAGCCTTCATCTGAAATTAGACATCTCGAATTGGGGCCGCATGGTGAAGGTTCACAGGGATTTCTGGGCACGGGCAAGTATTGATTGGGTGGTGGATGTTGTTGTCTAGAGCACGATTTGAATGCATCGCCAGTAAATCCTTCGGGGCAAACACAGACAGGACCGTGATTAACCACTTTACACAAAGCATTGATGCCGCAAACTCCTGAGCAAACATCGACACATTTGGAGTTAACACAAGCTCGGTCTGCAGGACAATCTGAGTTCAAAACACATTCTGGTCTACAGGCTACGAATGGATTGCCAAAGTAGCCACGTCGACAAACACAAGTCAATAGTCCATTTTGTTTTTTACATTCAGCATTTGCTCCACATTGTAATTTAGCACAGCTTGGTGAAGGCGCTGGTTTATCTGCTAAAAGAACTACACATTGTTCGTAGGGATTGCCGTATAAACCAGGAGGACATTGACAAATAGGATTGTGTTCGTAGACATGACACGAAGCCTTATGACCGCAAGATCCGGGACAAGGATCTAAACATTTTGATCCTAAACAGGCTTTATCAAATGGACAATCTGAATTCGAAACACACTCAGGTCTGCAACGTGGGTTATACTGAGAATCGGTACCAAAGCATGGATCACATAAAGCCACACCGTCAGCATAAACTGAACAGACATCAGATGGGCCACAAGGTGAGGGAACGCAAGGATCTCTAGAGACGTTACGTAAGACACCAATGGCAATACACTGGCGGAAAGCATCACCTGTAAATCCATCCAAACAGCGACACACTGGAGTATGTTGTTGTACAGAGCACAAAGCATTAATACCGCAAATAGTACCAGCACATGGATCGACACATTTGTGGTTGACACAAGCTTGATTGGAGCCACAATCTGAATTTATGTCACACTCAGGTCTGCAGCCAGATTGAGGATCTCCCAAATAATCTGGCAAGCATGAGCATACAGCTCTGTTATTCATAATCTTACATTCACTGTTCAAACCACAAGGACTGGGCAAACAAGGATTTTTAGGTTTCTTAGGAACATCCATAGCGGTACAGAAAATTCCAGGGTTTCCGGTAAGTCCTGGATTACAAGAACATACGGGATGATGTTGTTGGACACGACAGCTGGCTCCATGACCACAAGCTCCAGGACAAGGATCGTGACACTTAAAGCCCATACAAGCCTTGTCCAAGGGACAATCGTCATCAACTTGACATTCATAGCCGTGACAACCCAACAACGATGTAGGATCACCCGATAAACCATGAGGACATACACAAGCACTTTGACCATCTCCGGCTATCACACATTCCGCATTGGGACCGCATGGATTAGGTTCACAGGCAGATCTGGGTGGTTCGCGACAGCCCTGGTATGGATCTCCGGCATAACCTGGTTTACAATAACATTCTTCGCGATTTCCAGCGACATAACAATCGGCATTTCGACCACAAGGGCCAGGTTTACACAGTTCTATGGAAACTGAACGCTCTTCGCACAAACGGAATGGATTGCCGACCTTGTTGTCTGGACAGAAGCAAACGGGATTGCGTGTTGAATCACAAATTGCACCCACACCGCAAGGATTAGGATCACAAGGGTTAATGGGTTCAATACAGCCTCTAATTGTGTTGGGACTTTCGACATAACCTGGTAAGCAGGTACATTTCGAGAAACCATTGCTGAGCATAGTACACTGTGTATTGGGGCCGCAGGGTGAGGGTTCACAGGGATTTGAGGGCAATTTGCAAGGAACGCTTGGTGGTTGTCCTTCATATTCCGGTAAACAGAAGCAGATGGGTTGGTTAGAAACCATGCGGCATCCAGAATTGGGACCACAGGGATTCGGTGTACACTCATCTCCTTCAGGAACTAAAAACAAAAAAGTTTATGGAGAATATGGTGAAAGGCGAACATTTTTATAACCAACTGAATACTTACTGCAATTCTTAAATGGATTTCCTGTAAGACCCTTAGGACAATAACAAATTGGATTACCATTGTCCAATTCACACAAGGCATTAAGGCCGCAGGGATTGGGATCGCAGGGATTTGTAGGTGGACTACAGGCGATAGCTGGATTACCAGTGTAACCGGGAGGACATTTGCAAATACCGCGATGGTTAACAACATCACACAAGGCATAAGCTCCACAGCTACAAGGCGAAGAACATTTTCCATTGATACAGGCCTGACTAGAATCGCACTCAGAATCGGAACGGCAACCTTGCAAAACAGTACATTCCACATAAGCATTACCAACAAATCCGGGCAAACATCTACAGTCGATGCCATGATTGCTTGGAATACATTCAGCATTTTCACCACATGAATCTTCTTGGCAGGGATTGATGCAGCGACGATTTAAACGATCACACAATTTGTTCGGTGGACAATCCTCATTGTATTGACACACCGGTGTGCGAACGAAAGCTGTTTTGGAATGTTTTTTATATGATGGATATGGGTGGTTGGTAGGTGCAGTGGCACAAAATTTCATTGATTGATTTGTTTGTTTGTAGGGTGTATGTATACAATATTTTGTTTGTTTTTAGATTCCAATTGCAAAGTGTTTAAATTTTATGGACAGGGAATTTTTTTTTAAATTTAACGGTGTTTTGTTTTAATAAAACAGTGTACAGAGTTGATATTTTTACACGTGCGTTTTTTGTTGTTGTTGTGGCAGAGTTTTTTTTTACAGTGTTGTATTTTTATATTTTGATTGATTTTAGATGATAAGAAAAAGTTAAGATATTTATAGATTAGAAAATGTTTTATATAAAATAGTGCAAAACAATTCAAGAGCAAAGAATACATTGAAAATTACATACCTGGTTGGCAACCCACATAACCGTTGCCTTCATAGCCATCGGTACAACTGCAATCGGCAGCATGGTTGGTATTAATACATACAGCATTTTGGGCACAAGGATTGTGAGCATCACATGGATGTTGGCAACGACGATTAATGCAAGCTTCCGTTATAGAACAATCGCTATCATGAGCACATTCCACTAAAGGAAAGGAACACAAAAAAGTTTAAAGGAATTAGTTATAGAAATATTTTACAATATTAATATTATTATTTAGTTTATTTATTTCTTTGTTAAAATATTAATTTATGAATATTTTAGTTTCGTTTTAGTATTCTTACTTGATTTGTCGGTTGGCATACATTTGACGGTGGGATTACCTTCATGTCCAGTTGGACATGAGCATATGGGTCGATGCATTTTCGCTACACATTTGGCTGTGGGAGCACAAACATTAGCAAATTCACATGGATCTTGACACAGACCCATGTAGCATGCTTCACTCTCAATACAATCGTTATTCGAACGACAGGGTTCGGGATTTTTAGGTGAACCTGGTGATTCTACATGTTTTTTTGTTTAGTTGATGAGGTAGGTGATTTCATTATTTATTTTTATTTGTTGGTTAGAAAAAAAGTTAAAAATATTATTGTATTAAAAAAAAATTTGGTTAAAAATGTAAAATAGTATTAAATAAATTAAATAAATAAATTAATAAATAAATTGAAATATTTAAAACTAATGTTGGTTTATATGTACATGTTATTAATAATGCCTTGCGGACCATGGTAGGTCTCAGGGAAAATGTGGTTTTTACTTTTTGAAATAATATTTACAATTTTTAAACGAATTGTATGTACAAAGTATTAGTTGGATGTTTGTATATAATATTTAAGTAAATAATTGGAATCTGTATCTAATATATTCGATATATACATATGTTGTTCAAAATCTTTTGGATTAATCAGGTTTAAATCCTAGTCTTGCAGGACAAAATGACCGGTTTCCCATAGAATGAAATTTAGTATATCTAAAACAATATAACACTACAATCCTCAATTTTTTTTTGGAGCCACTTTAGTTCAATACGAATTTCTAAGACAAAAAATGGGCGGAATAGCAATAGGGGGCGTAACCATAAGAATTGAATGCAAAAATTCACATATCTGAAAAACTATTCGCTCTAGAATCCTCTAATTTTGCACGAACGACTTTGACATCCATGTGAATATTTAGGGAAAAATGGGCGGACTTAAAATCGGGGCTGTGGCACCTCCCATATTCATTAAATACAAAAATTCGTTTATATGGAAAACTATTAGTGCTAGAATCCTTAAATTTCGCAAGAAGAACATTGACATTCATGCAACATTTGGAGAAAAAAAATCGGCGGACTTGCAATAAATTAATACAAAAATTTGTATATATGCGAATCTTATACAGCTATAATCCTAAAATTGTGTATGGGTAACATTAAAATCTATATTAATAGGGCATGTGGCATCTCCAAAATGAATAAAATACAAACATTGAAATATTTGAGAAACTATTATTACATTTAGCATGAACATCTCTAAAATTGACCAAAAAAAGGTGGTTTTTCGATTTTAAGCCCGCTATTTTGAATGAACTTTGATCCGACAAGAATTGTACTATTAAAATTTAAATGGACTGGTACTAATATTTACATATATGTATTTATCTTCTAACTCTATTCTTCAAAAAAAACGTATAAACCTATAAGTTATCTAATTAAAAATGTTGTTATTTATTCATTAAAAAAAATTATACCTTTTACACAATTGTTTTCATTGGTTCCATCACCACGACACTTAAAACGACACTGGCCCAGAATACATAATTGATTGGGGGCACAATTAGTATGAACTGTACAAGTAGTGTTAATAACTGTGATCAATGTGCTTGGAGTGGTAGTACTTATACTAGGGATAGTAGTAGTAGTAATTATTGATTCTGTGGTAGTGGTGCCCATGACACCGATTTTAGTTTTATTATCTAACTGTGAAGGCGATGTTGAAGTCGTTGTTTCAACTACCATATCAACGGAACTGAGTGTTGTTGTTGTGCCTGGAACTTCAGACATTTCGGTAACCATACCCGTTAGGACTGGAAACATGGTAGTGGTTAAGTCTTCTACCACTTGTGGTTGCATGGTAGAGGGTCCTTCCACTATAATGGCAGGTCTGTATGTGGTTATATCGGGTGTTAGTGTTTCTTTAGTAGTGGTAGTAGTGAGAGGTTCCATTATTTCGGGCGAAGTGGAGACCGTAGTTCCAGCCATTGTGACTGGTTCTTGTGTAGGTGTGGTGGATTCAGGTGTTAGCACTGGGAACATAGTGGACTTTTCGGTTACCATAGTGGGAGGTGTGGTAAGATTGTCATTAGCTTTAGCATCTTCTGTTACCATCATAACGGGGAATGTAGTGCTATCGTATTTCGGTGTTGTAGTCAAAAGTGTGGTTATATTAAATTCATCCAATTCATTGGAAGTATCTATGCGTGTAGTCTTCATTTTGGGTGTAGTTCTATAATCAAAGGGACCCTTCACATCTTCTCCTGTGGCAGGAGTGGTTGAGGAAACTTTTGCTGCCGGTGTAGTAGTGGTAGTAGCATCTGTTATATCATTTTCACCATCACGATAATGTTTAGTTAAGCCCGTTTTACCAGGAGTCGTGCTCTCTATAGAGTCGGTAACAGTTGTAACATCTGGGGCAGTAGTGGTAGTACTGGATTTGGGAGTTGTAGTTTTCTCTACTTCCGTCGTTACCGTTGTCGGCACTTCACCTTCATCTTCTTTCTTTGTAGTTTTTGGTTTTGGTGTAGATGCGCTTGGGCGTCCAGTTGTATTGGACGTAGAGGAGGTTGTGATAATGGTAGTGGTAGTTGTTACCGTTGTTATATCCTTATCGGTAACTATACTAGGTGTTGATGTTGATGTTGTTTGAATTGGAGTAGTAGTAGTAGTGGTGGTGGTATTTATGGTAGGTTTTGTATCTATTAGTTTTGAAAGTGGTATATGTTGGTTTAGGGGGCGGGGTCATACGTTAATATATATTTACACAGTTGGTGTTGTTGGTGATTTTTCGATTTGGTTATAGTTTATTTTTTTTTTATTTTGTGGGTGGGGTTGGAAAGGTCATTATGAAAGAAACATATATACAAAATTTGAATATTTACAAATTGTTTAGTTTTGTTGTAATAATTAAATTAGTAAAATGTGAATATGAATGATTTTTTTAAGTGTTGAATTTCCAAATATTTTAAATTTACAAAAATTTATTAAAAATTGTTAAAAAGTTTTAATATTTGTTTAATTTTTTATTAAGTGTTTAACAATAGGATTATATTAGTAAATTTTATTAAAAAAAAGCCAAATATGTTTTGTTATGATTTAGTAGAAATGGAAAATTTGTCAAAATTCAAACTTACCTCGTATGCAGGCACCAGTAGTGGGTTCACAGCGATAACCAGGAGCACAATGCTCACAGACTGGTGTGCGGCCTATACCTAAAAAAAGTATTTTAAATGTTAATATTTTTTCTAAAATATTTTTAACCCTTAAAGCTTAAAAGAGCCCTAAAAATTTGAATCACTCTTACCTTCTTGATGACATTGACAGCCGTCACATTCAAAACCTGCTGGACAATCTTTTCTACGTTGACATTCACATACACGCGAGCAAACCGGTTGATGTTCAATAACCTTGCACTCCTGCTGAGGACCGCAATGGTTGGCCAATGAGCAAGGATCAGTGCAGACAGCATTAATACAGGCTTTTTGAGCAGGACATTCCTTGTTGGAAGCACAGCCAATTTCTGTTGCATTTTATTAAGTTGAAAAATTAAAATAAAACAATAAATATTATAATATTTTGCTAATTAAATACATAAACATTTAGATCATTCTCTTAATGGGTAAAATAAAGTTTTGTAAATAATTTATAGAAGAGTTTTCAGTTTGATTGTTTCAGTTTATTGAATTTTAACTAAAATGAAAACTTTTTTTGTATATTTTTTTTCTAAACAAATGTTCTTTGGTATTTGATAGTTTAAAATTATTTTTTTTTGAAATTATTAGTTGTTATGATTTTGAGTTAAAAATTATTAAACATTTAATTAAAAAAATGTCTACTTTGTTTTGGTTTTATTAAAAAGCCATACAACATATACACATGCTGCGTTTTTATAAGTCCAAAGCTAAAAACTCTATATAAAAAGCTTGCCATAACCAGTGTTAGTATAATATAATTAATTTTAATAAACCTTTTACCATAATATATACATCATTTTACATTATTTACACTATTTTCGCATACTAGTTGAAGAAAATTTTTTTTTTTTTTGCAAATCTTTCAACAAACAAATGTTTACATGCAACATTTTGTGGAGAAAGCAAACATTTCTTTAAGAGCTTTTTATCAGGTAAGAGAGTAACTAAGAGTAGAAATATAAAACAATACAACAACAGAAGTATTTGTTGCTAAACATGCTTTTAACCATAAAATCCTTATTTGTACAGATCCCTTAAAACTAAACATTTATTGAAATGATTTATTATAATTGTTCTAAAGAGAGTGCTAAACAGATCTTTGAAAAACATTTAAGAGGGCCACAGAGAACATAAAAAAATAAATTGACAAGTCAGCGTAATAACTAACCAGAGCAGGCTACAAAAATAGTGAGAGAGTAGGAGTGGAGAGAAAACAAAATAACATTCAAAAAGTGTAATTTTACATGCAGACATTCCAGAGAATTTCAAGGAATTCTCTCAAGAGATTTCTTAACTCAAAAGAAAGTTTATGATTTTGTTTGAGGAGAGAATGGGTGTCGGTATATGTTCAAAGAAAGTAAGAGAGAGAGAGAGAGAGTTTGAGTAGCTAGTGGTTTGGAAAAGGTGGGTGAATTCATTCCTTCATTTACTTCAATGTGGTAGAAAGGACAGAGCGAGAAAAAACATGTATTGATGCGGATACAACAAGACGTTCCTTGATGGTGTGACCGTGTGTAGGTTAGGGGCATAGATGGCAAATCTCATTTCATCTAGTCATACGATGTTTTCAATGAGATTTCTGCCCCTGTACACACACTCATCATTGAGTCTTCCTTTAAAACCTTAACCTCGCATAACATTTGCATTCCAGGAAGATGAAAAGAAGAAGACACGTTGTGGTAGGTGGAAAACACTTGATTTTTGTTTTGTTCTAAAATTCAGTTACCTGCTGTTATACGACAATCGGTGGTAGTTGGGAACAGTAGATCAGCTTGGGAACAGTAGCACATTGTTGTGTGATTAAGGGTATGACAGTATTTAAATGTGGGCGTATATTTTTCACATATATTCGGATAATAGTCACAGGGTCTAGTACAGCGTCGTCCGATGCAAGTCTCGTCGTCTTCACAGTCATAGTCGGTAATGCAACAAACTTCGGTTTTATTAGAGGTTAGCGTAACGGTAGTAGTATAATTCATGGGTCCAAATGTTTGTGGATACACCAAGGTAGTTGGGGTGGTGTAATAGGGTTTCAAAGTAGTTACCTCTTTAGCTACTAAGGTTGTTAGATTAAATTGTTTAATTGTTTCCGTAGTGGATTTTTCGGTAGTGTAGAAAATTTCGGTGGTTTCTTTGTATTTAGGGGAAATTGTTGCTGCAATCGTGGTCGATTTGGTAGAAGTTTCTGCTGTAGTTGTTGGTATTGATTCAGTTTTTGTCACCATATCAATTGGTACATTGTTAACAATTTCCACACCAGCTCGGGTTGTTTCAGTAGTTATTGTAGTTTCATTAGGCATTATTGTGACAGGCAATTCGGAAGCTATTTCAGGTTCTGTTGTAAAAGATTCACTAACGATAGTAGTTCTTACTGAAGGCAGTTCGGTTTCCTTCTGAATTTCGGTGGTTTCTTTTGTAGGTATTTCTGTTACTAGTCCTGTTGGAGTAGAACTTTCAATAGTTTTGATTATTTCTGGAAGTATTGAAGTTTCAGTTTTAGAGCTAACAGTAGTTGTGGATTCTTTTGGAGGGAATGTTTCTGATGGCATACTTGTTGAAGAAATTTCGGATTCCATTTCAGTTATTGAGGTAAATGTTTCACTAGTTGTTACTTCTAGCGGCAAATCTGTACTACTCGATGTAGTGGATTTTTCTGGAGTTTTTGTAGTTTCAAAAAGAGTCGTTTCTTTTGATGGCAGACTCGATGAAATTGATTCTGTTGTAGCTATGGATTTAGAAGATGTTTCAATTTCTGTGAAAGATTCAGTTGTTTCTTCTAATGGAAGAATAGTTGTTGAGGCGATTTTAGTGGTTTCCTTTGGAAGCATTGTAATTGGAATTTGGGATTTAGTTGTTTGATCTTCTATAGGAAAACGTATAGTTGTTGCAGGCATTTCTGTTACTTCCTCTGATGGTATTGCAACAGGAGTTTCTGGAACAGTTTCGGGCATTGCAGTGGTTTTTTCGACAGATATAATTGTAGTTGATATTTCGGGAGATTCTTTTTCTTCCGG
Source organism: Lucilia sericata (assembly GCF_015586225.1). Lineage (NCBI taxonomy): Eukaryota > Metazoa > Arthropoda > Insecta > Diptera > Calliphoridae > Lucilia > Lucilia sericata. The sequence goes on along the minus strand of NW_023994061.1, from coordinate 1,236,070 downwards.
AACTGTAACAGATAGTACGGTACTTTCCTCCACAAGGGTACCTGTAGTTGGTATTTCCGTTGTTTCTTTTTCTTTAGGTTGTGTAGTTTCTTTCTCCTTCATTGATGTTGTAGTGGTAATTTCTGTTGTTGGAATCAATGACTCGCTTATGGTTGAAATTCTTTCTTCTGGAAGTACTGTAATTGGTATTTCTGTAACAGTTTCATAGGTTAAGGTTGTTTCTTTAATTGGAATTTCCGTGGTTTCTTTTCCCACTATATTCGTAGTGTCTCTTGATGTTACTACGGTTGTGGTCGGCATTTGAGTAGTTTCCTTTGAAGAAGGAAATTGGGAAGATATTTTAGTTGTAAAACCAGATTCCGTAGTTACTTCCATAGGCATAACAGTAGTAATTTCTCCTGGAGAACTTGTTGGAATAGTATCTGTTACTCCCTTTGAAGTTATAGTAGAAGGTATTTCTGTGACGGTAACTGGTTTTGTGGTACTTCCTTCAAGAATAGTGGTAGTAGATTCTTCTGCTGGAATTTCAGTCGTTCCCTTTCCTTCACCAGAAATAGTTGTGGTTTCCTTAGATGATATCGCCATCTTTATAGTTTCTTCTGCTGGAATTTCAGTCGTTTCTTTTTGAGAAGCTGTGGTAGTTATTTCAGTAGTTGGAGTGAAAATTTCACTAGTTTCCTTAGATGGTAATTCAGTTGTAGTTGGAAATTGTGTTGCGTATTTGAATGGAGTTGTATCTGAAACTTTAGGTTCTATTTCAGCTGTGAATGTAGTTTCCTCTGGCAAAGATCGTAATGTCGTTTTCTCTGTAACAGTATATGTTTCACTTGTAGTATCCTCTGATACACTACTAGCTGTACTTATTACTGTAGTTGGAAACTGTGTTGTTTCCTTTAGTACGCCTGTAGCAGCTGTTGAAATAGATAATCTTGTGGTTGTTGTTGTATCGACTATTTCTGTTATTGGAGAAAATTCAGGCTCCATTTCTATTGCAGACGTTTCTATTTCCGATTTGGTAGAAATAGCAATTGAACTTTGTGTAGTGGTTTCATACTCATCAGACTTTGTAGTTCCGAATTCTGTTGATGGAATTCGAGCAGAAACTTCGGACAGTGTGGTATCAATTTTGGTTGCAACAGTTGGAGTAGTTTCACCAATAGTTGAAGCAAATGTTGTTGATTTCATAGTTGTCGTTTCTTTGGGTAATAATGAACTTGTTGCAGTTTCTGTTACAGTCTCCTTAGTTATTTCCTTGGGTTCAGTTATTGTTGTTTGGGGAATTTCGGTAGATAATGTTACTTCTTTACCCTGTTCTAAACTTTCTATAGACACAGTACTTGTTTCGATAGATGTTACACTAGTTGAAGGTTTTTCAACTGATGGTTTAGTTATTTCTTCTAAACCCTTGTCAGTTTGACTTTCTAAGGTTGATATTGTTGTTACTAAAGATTCGTCTGTGCTACTAGTACTAACAGATTTTGTTGTATCGTAGGATGTTGTTACATTTTCGATTTCATACAATTTCGGTGTAGTTGAAGTATCAGTTGAAATCTTGGTGGAGGTTTCCATAAAACTAGTTATTTCCGTAGACGTATCTGTTTTTTCTTTAGCTTCAAACATTGTTGTTTCTCCGTCAGATTTCATAGTTGTTAGAATCGTGGTTGTGGTTCTGTCCATGGGAATTTTAGTTGTGGCTAATTCTCCAACTGTCGTTTGAATTTCTTTTGGAGTGGTTGCGATTATTGGCGGTAAATAAGTTTGTCCAGCATAACCTTTAGTTGATTCATATTTATCTACGTCCATAATTTGTAGGGTGGTCAAGTCAATTCTTGGTTCTTTACCGGTAACTATTACCGAAGGAGTTTTAGTAATATCTGCGGCCAGTGTAGTTTCCTCCTTTAAGGTAGTCAAAGGTGTGGTTGTTACATATGGTATACCCGTAGTTTTTCCAAAAACTATTGTTGTTTCTTGTTCAATTTCAGTGGACAATTCAGTGGTTTTATCGGAAACTGTTGTTGTTTCAATAAATACTTCCGTTGTAGGAGCTTCGGTTTCTAAGGTGGATTTAGTTGTTGATTCCACTGCTTTGGAAGTAGTTTCGATAGTTGATGTCGTGTAATCAGTACTCTCGACTGAGGGTTTTGTTGTAAACTCACCTTCTATAGTTACAGCTTCTTTAGACTTTTCGGTGGTTTGTTCAACTTCTTTTTGTGTAGTAAATTCAGTTTCCGAGGATTCTGTAGTATATTCTGGTGCAGCAGTGGCAACAGTTTTAGTTTCTGAAGTAGAGAGTTTTGTTGTAAACTCGCTCTCCATAGTTACAGCTTCTTTCGTACTTTCGGTGGTTTTTTCTACTTTTTTTTGTGTAGTAACTTCAGCTTCCGAGGGTTCTGTTGTATATTCTGATGCTGCAGTTGCTACAGTTTTAGATTTTGTAGTAGAAGATTTTGTTGTAAACTCGCCTTCCATAGTTACCGCTTCCTGTGTCCTTTCGGTGGTTTGTTCTATGAATTCTGTAGTATATTCTGGTGCAGCAGTTGCTAGAGTTTCCGATTCCTTGGTAGATTTAGTTGTGGAGTCCATTACTTTTGAAGAAGTTTTGATTGCTAACGTTGTGTCATATGAAACTTTTTCTTGGGTGGTTAGTTCCTCAACTTTCAGAGTAGTAAACTCTGAGGGTTTTGTTGTAAATTCACCTTCTGTAGTTACAACTTCTTCAGTCCTTTCGGTGGTTTGTTCTACTTCTTTTTGAGTAGTAAATTCATCTTCCAAAGATTCTGTAGTATATACTGGTGTAGCAGTTTCAGATCTCACAGTAGATTTCGTTGTAGACTCCATTGCTTTAGAAGAAGTTTCGATTGATGTTTCTTGGGTGGTTTGTTCTTTATCTTTTTGAGTAGTAAATTCAACTACTGAGGGTTTTGTTGTAAACTCATCTTCCATAGTTACAACTTCCTTTGCCATTTCGGTGGTTTTTACTACTTCTTTTTGAGTAGTAAATTCAGTTTCAGAGGATTTTGTACTGTATTCTGCTCCAGCAGTAGCTAGAGTTTCAGATTCTGTAGTAGATTTAGTTGAGTCCATTACTGTGGAAGAAGTTTCAACTCCTGATGTTGTGTCATATGAAACTGTTTCTTTTGTGGTTTGTTTTTCATCTTTCTTAGTAGTAAACTCAACTACGGAAGGTTTTGTTGTCAACTCACCTTCCACAGTTACAACTTCCTTTGTCCTTTCGGTGGTTTTTTCTACTTCTATTTGAGTAGTAAATTCAGTTTCCGAGGATTCTGTAGTAGACTTAGTTGTGGAGTCCATTACTTTGGAAGATGTTTCAATTGCAGATGTTGTGTCATATGGAACTGTTGTTTGTTGCTCTTTCTTCTGAGTAGTAAACTCAATTTCTGAGGGTGTCGTTGTAAACTCACCTTCCATAGTTACAGTTTCTTTCGTCTTTTCGGTTGTTTGCTCTGCTTCTTTTTGAATAGTAAATTCAACTGTCGAGGATTCTGTAGTATATTCATGTGTAGCAGTTGCTGGAGTTTCAGATTCTGTAGAATATTTAGTTGTGGAGTCCATTACTTTTGAAGAAGTTTCAATTGCTGATGTTGTGTCATACGAAACTGTTTCTTTGGTGGTTTGTTCTTCATCTTTCTGAGTAGTAAACTCAACTACTGAGGGTTTTGTTGTAAACTCAACTTCCATAGTTACAACTTCTTTTGTCCTTTCGGTGGTTTTTTCCACTTCTATTTTCGTACTAAATTCAGTTTCCGAGGATTCTGTAGTAGATTTATTTGTGGAGTCCATTACTTTGGAAGAAGTTTCAATTATTGATGTTGTGTCATACGAAACTGTTTCTTTGGTGGTTTGTTCTTCATCTTTCCGAGTAGTAAATTCAACCACTGAGGGTTTTGTTGTAAACTCACCTTCCATAGTTACAACTTCCTTTGTCCTTTCGGTGGTTTTTTCCACTTCTATTTCAGTAGTAAATTCATTTTCCGAGGATTCTGTAGTAGATTTAGTTGTGGAGTCCATTACTTTGGAAGATGTTTCAATTGCAGATGTTGTGCCATATGAAACTGTTTCTTTGATGGTTTGATCTTCATCTTTCTGAGTAGTAAACTCAACTACTGAGGGTTTTGTTGTAAACTCACCATCCATAATTACAACTTCCTTTGTTTTTTCGGTGGTTTTTTCCACTTCTATTTGAGTAGTAAATTCAGTTTCCGAGGATTCTGTAGTAGATTTAGTTGTGGAGTCCATTACTTTGGAAGATGTTTCAATTGCAGATGTTGTGTCATATGAAACTGTTTCTTTGGTGGTTTGTTCTTCATCTTTCTTAGTAAACTCAACTACTGATGATTTTGTTGTAAACTCACCTTCCACAGATACAATTTCTTTAGTCCTTTCGGTGGTTTGTTCTACTTCTTTTTGAGTAGTAAATTCAGCTTCTGAGGATTCTGTAGTATATTCTTTTGTAGCCGGTGCTGGAGTTTCGGATTCTGTAGAAGATTTAGTTGTAGAGTCCATTACTTTGGAAGAAGTTTCAATTGTTGATGTTGTATCATATGAAACTGTTGTTTGCTGCTCTTCTTTCTGAGTAGTTAACTCAATTTCTGACGGTTTCGTTGTAAACTCACCTTCCATAGTTACAACTTCCTTCGTCCTTTCGGTGGTTTGCTCTACTTCTTTTAGAGTACTAAATTCAGTTTCCAAAGATTCAGTAGTATATTCTGGTGTAGTATTTGCCAGAGTTTCAGATTCAGCAGATTTAGTGGAAAAAGTTTCGATTGATGATGTTGTTTCTTTTTTCTGAGTAGTAAACTCAACTACTGATGGTTTTGTTGTAAACTCATCTTCCATGGTTACAGTTTCTTTTATCCTTTGAGTAGTAAATTCAGCTTTCGAGTATTCTGTAGTGTATTCTGTTGTAGCAGTTGCAAGAGTTTCAGATTCTGCAGTTGTGGATTCCATTGCTTTCGAAGACGTTTCAATGGCTGGTGTTGTGTCATATGAAATTGTTTCTTTAGTTGTTTCTTGCTCTTCTTTCTTAGTAGTAAACTCAATTTCTGAGGATTTAGTTGCAAATTCACCTTCCATAGTTATAGTTTCATTCGTCCTTTCGGTAGTTTGTTCTTCTTCTTTAGTAGTTGTGGTATCCATTACTTTCGAAGATGTTTCAATTGCTGATGTTGTGTAATCTTTGGTTGTTTGTACCTCTTCTTTCTGAGTAGTTATCTCAGCTTCCGAGGGTTGTGTTGTAAATACACCCTCCATTGTTTCAGTTACTACTGGTTCTGTAGCTGTTGTAAATTCTTGTGTAGGTATTGTAACCGTTTCGGTGGTCTGTTCTACATCTTTTTGAGTAGTAATTTTAGTAACTTTAGAAATCTCTGGTACAGTGGTTGTAGTCATTTTGGTTTCCATTGGCTCCGTTGAACTTGATATTTCTGAAGTTGTGTAGTCCGTACTTTCGGTAGATATTACTGATTTCGTTGTAACATCAGCTTCCATTATTTCAGTTACATCGGGAATTTGTGGTTTTGTCTGAACCGTGTCTTTATAAATGGTGGTTGTCAATTTCGAAGACTCTGTCGATGTTTCTGTTTTCGATGTTACTGGTACTTCAGTAGTTGTTACTTGTTTTGGAGCGGTAGTCTTAATTGTTGTATACGAAATATCGGTTGTTGTATTGGTTTGTATCGTTGGTTTGAAGGTAGTTTCTGTGAATTCGGTAGAAAGACCTTCGGTGGAAGGTTTAACAGAAGTATCGATTTTAGTTGTAGTTTCTAGATCAAGAGGTGTAATAGTTGTTGTATCTTTTGCAGTGGGAATGGGTATTTTTGATGGAGATGGAGTTGTAGCTCCAGTTATTTCATGAACCCCTAATGTGGTATATTCGGTTTCTTGTTTTTGTTCGTCAGTAGTTTCAGTTATATCTGTTGGTCTAGATGTAAATTCTGTTGAAATTCTACTGGTCGATGTTTCAGATAGTTTTTCAGTTGTAAATGATTTTGTTGTTGTTTCATATTCAAAGTCAGTAGCTGATTTTGTCTCTGTTGTATCTGATGCTAAAGGTTTAATTGTTGTTGCTCTAGAGGATTCAGTTGTAGGAATTTCGATTTCTGAAGAACTGGATGTTGACATTTCAGAAATTGTAGCAGTTGTTTCTGTTACCTTTTCAATATCAGTTGCCGTTTCAAATTCTTTTGACCTTAAGGTAGTTTCTAATGATGATGTAATACCCATAGCTAAAGTAGATGTTTCATATTCCGTGGATTTTTCTGTAGAAACTTTCACGGTTTCATAAGTTGTAGTATCCTGAGTGATTGTGGTTCTTGAATCCATGGTCAACGTTGACGTTTCATATGGTTTTGAGGTAGATAAGGTTGTTTCAATAGTTTCAGGTTTTAAGTACATAGTTTGCGTAGTTGTTTCCATATCAAGTTTGACAGAACTATCAGCATAAGAAACAGTAGTAGGTTGATAAGTTTCCTTATGAATAGACTTAGTAGTTGTTTCGGAATAAGGCTTTGTTTCGGTAGATTGTGCAGTAGTTATTTTGGATGATTCAGTACTATCAGTTGGCTTTTTAATTTCAATTCTTGATGTGGTAGTTTCCTCAACTTGTGCGTCTATGGAAATTTCATCATCTACTCTATCAACTGTTTTAAACGTTGAATATTCAAAAGGTATTTTTGGTGGTAAGTAGGTATATGCTGGTCCCGGCTTTTTGGGTTTCATTTCCATTACAGTTTCAGTAGATGTCGATGACTTTGGTTCAGTGGTTACCATCTTTTCTGTTGTGGTTGCCATAACAGCGGGTATGGAAGTAACTGTAATATATGGAATACCAGTAGTCTTACCATATTGAGTAGTAGTTTCTATTGATTCCGGAGTAGTTTCTCTTGATAGCATTTGAGTAGTGGTGTCTGAAATCTTTTCAGTGGTAACAGAAGACTTTCCAAGTTCTTTGGTAGTAGCTGCTGTAGTTTGCTGTTCGGTTATTAGTGAAGTTGTTTCTTGTTTTCCTGTTGTACTGGTAATTACACTGGACGCTTTAGAAGCAACGGTAGTAGTTTGATATTCTGCAGTTACTGTGGATGCTTCCTTAGTTATTTCTGGTACCATAGTTGTTGTGTCCATTGATATTTTACTTGTAGTTTCTAAATATTTAGTGATTATGTCTAATGGAACAATTGTTGATTTAGTAACCTTAGCAGTAGTTTCATACAATTTCGGCTCAATGGTGGTCGTTTCAGCACTAGAACTTACAGTGAAACTTTCAGTTGTTTCTTCAGGTTCGAGAGTTGACACCGGAGTAGTTATCTTTTCTTGGCCAATAGTGGTCGGTAGGAATGTAGAAGGTAAGCCACTTGTTACATATGGAATTCCTGTTGTTTTACCAAATATTGTTGTTGAAGTCTCAAACACATCCATTTTTGGTGTATAATATGCAGTTGTGATTTCCCCTACAATATCAGAAGAAGTAACGCCTTCGTCCTTATCTGTGATTCCACTAATAGTAGTTGTATCCTTTGAAAATCCTTGAGTTGTGGATTCAATTTCCTTTCGATAAGTTGTAGTTTCTGTAGCGACAGCTTTAGTGGAAGTTTCTATGCCCATTTCAATACCCAGTGTAGTTTTACCCGTAGTTTCATATTCCTTGGAAGTTGTTGATTCCGTGAAAGCTTTTGTCGAACTTTCAATGGCTGTATCTTTCAGAGTAGTTTCTTTTAATGAACTTTCTTTATCAAAAGCAGTTGTTTCTTCGGTTTCTTTTAAAGTTGTGGTTCCATACTCTTCAATGATTCCTGGGGGTGTTGCTAGTGTTGTTGTCGTTTCGCCAGAAGTGGTGTCACTTTCTTTAGGAGTAAAAGTAGTTTCTATGACTGAACTTTCAGTTGTTTGTTTTGCTTGTATGGTTGTCTCGAATCCTTCTTCTATTTTAGGCGTGCTTTCACCTGGTAAGGATTCATATACTGTAGTTGGTTTTTCTGCTGGTGTTGTTGTTTTTTCAAATTCTCCTGAAGTAGTTTCTTTGGTAAAAACTTTAGTTGTAGTTTCAATTTCCATACCAGAAGTAGTTACTTCAACTTCCATTCTTGTTGGAACCTCAGTCGAAGGTGTCGATGTTTCTTCGCCCTCTGGAATAGTGACTTTTTCTGCAGCCATTACAGTTGTTTTTCTCAGTAATTCTTCTGTTGTTGTTTTTACATTTTCAATTCCTGTAGTAGTTCTACCTAGGGTTGTGGTTTCAAATTCTTTTCCAAATTCACCAGAAGAGGTTTCTGTGGTTTCGATTGTTTCTTTGGGCATTTCTATCGTAGTACTTTCTGATGTTTTTATAGTAGCTGTTTCCGATATAATACCTGGAGTTGTAACTTTCGATATTACTTCCGGTGTTGTAGTTGTAATTTCCAAATCTTTAGCAGTTGTAAAGCGACCTTCTTCATCACTTCTAGTTGTTGTTTCCGATATAATTCCTGTAGTTGTAACTTTTGATATTACTTCTGGTGTTGTAGTTGTTATTTCCAAATCTTTAGCAGTTGTAAAGCGTGCTTCTTCATCACTTCTAGTCGAGGTTTCGAATTGCATTTTACCCGTTGTTGTTTCTATATATTTCAATGTGGTATCCTTTTCTAAAGCTTTTGGTGTTGTTACTTCAGTTGGTGTATCATAAGCGTAGCCAGTCGCTGATTTTGGAGTTGTAGTTAAGTCATCTCCAGTTACGCTTACTTTGCTAACCATTTCAGTTGCTAATTCTTTGGAAGTTGTAGTTTCTTCGAAAGTTGTACTTTCTGTTTTAAAGCCAACATATTTTGGGGTTGTCATAGCTATTTTTGTTGTTGTTTCGAAAGTTGGGATTTCTGTATCTTTTTTAATAGTCGTACTTTCAATTTCTTTTCCGGTTATATCCTGACTTATAGTAGTGTATGATGCTTCAGTTGTAGTTTCTCTATCGGAAGTTGTTGTTGGTTGCTCCATATCTTTAGATGTTGATGTAGTTTCTATTTCTATATAAAGTGTTGTGCTTTCGCTGAACTCTCCTTTAGCTGTAGTTGAATCTTCGACTGTGCCCTTTTTAGAAGTTGTAGTTTCATAAGCTTCATCTTTAGCTGTGGTTTCTCTATAAGTTGAAGTCTCAACTACCTCAGTAACTCTCGAAGTGGTATCTGTTATTGAAACTCCTTGAATAGTAGTTTCTTCTTCCACTACTCTTTTAGCTGTAGTTGTTTCCATTTCTCCTTTCCTAGTGGTTGTTTCTTTAGCTAAATAAGTTGTTTCTTCTACTGTCATCTTAGGAGTTGTAGTGACCATCTCCATTTCCTTAAATACTGTAGTTTCCTCTACTGCTTGACCAATGGTGGTTAGTTTTTCTAACTTCACAGTAGTTGTCTCTATTTCTTCTTGACCCATAGTAGTAGATTTCAAAGTGCTTTTTTCTAATGTTGGCGTGGTAAGTCCAAATCCTGTAGTTTCATCCAATTTCTGTTTTATTGTTGTTGTTTCAATGGTCTCAAATGTTGTGGGTCTTTCACTTGCTAACTGTTTCAAGGTAGTGGTTTCTAATTGTGCAGGAGTCGTTTCAACTGTTTTTCTCGTAGTTCCTTTTTCAACAGGTTTGGATGTTGTTGTTAAAGTTTCTATTTCAACTTCCTTCATTGTAGTCAAATCTTCAGCTTCGTATGTTTTTGATGTGCTAGTTTCGATTTCTGGTATTTTTAATCCCATATCGCTGGTAGTTGTTTCCGGTGATATTTCTTTTCCACTTGTAGTGGTTGCAAATTGATCCGTTTCCGTAAACCTGGTTGTTGTTGTCTCTCCTTCTCTATAAGTTGAAGGTTGGGAGACATCTTCACCAATTGTTTCTGTTGTGGTAGATTCACGGGTAGTTCCTTCTGATTTTGTTGTTGTAAAAACTGTTTCTTTAATAATAGTTGTTGTTGTAGTGGGAACTTTTGATGTTGATGTTTCAAATTCTACAACTGTTGGTACTATCGTTTCCATTTTAGCTGTGGTTTCCATAGCAATGTATTTTGGAGTGGTGGCTCCCATATCTTCACCAGTTTTTATACCAATCATGGTAGTGGCTTCTTCGGGTATTTTAGTTGTGGTCATTTTATCCAATTCAGTTCCCATTGGAGTGCTGATTGGAATTGATGTAGTTTCATCTACTTTTTTTGAGTACATAGTTGTTTCAATGCCTTTAGTTGTTGAAGTTTCCACAGACTCTATAGCCATTGTTGTTTGATCCTCCATGATTTTAGGTGAACTTAATTTTTCTGTGGTAGTTTCAACAAGTTTGTGTGTAGTAGTTTCCTGTTCGACTGTTACCATAGTTTCCATTTCAATTGACTTAGGAGTTGTTTCTACAGTTTCTTTATACAATGTAGTTTTGGTTATAGAAGTTTCCGTAGTTTCTTCCTCCATTTTAGTAGTATCCGCAATAGTTGGTTTTGTTGCTTCTGCTAAAGAAATTGTTTCAGTTTCTTCTCTCATAAAGGTCGAATCTGTAGGTTTTGGAGTAGTTATTTTTCCTAATATACTCATTGTTGTTTCCTCCGTTAAACCTTTAGAGAATGTAGTTTCTTCCTCCGTGCCAATTTCTTTAGGCATTTGAGTTTTTGTAGTCGTTTCAATTTCTTTCACTGATTGAATTGTAGTTTCCTCTAGCAAGTCCTTAGATGGAGTTGTTACTTCAGCTGTAACCGATTTTGTAGTTGTTTCCATTTCTTTAGGAGTTGCTATGGTTGTATCATATTTACCGACAGTGATGGTGGTTGTAGCTTCACCCAATTCATCCTTTAATGTTGTTTCTTTTGTCAGACCTTTCGACAAAGTAGTTTCTTCTATTGGAATTAATTTGGAAGTAGATGTTTCTTTAAAAGTTGTTTCATATTTTTCTGTTGTAATTTCAATTGGTTTAAATGTTGTTCTTTCTTTTGCCATAACATATTTTGATGTCGTGGTTTCCATTTCTTTAGGAGTTGCTACGGTAGTATCGATTTCTGATAGCTTTGAAGTTGTTGTCTGAACTTCGGTTGTCTCTAAACCTTCAGAAGATGTCGTTTCAATTTCAATTTCTTCTGTTGTACTTTCAATTGATTTGAATGTGGTCTTTTCTACCAATTCAATGCCCATTGTGGTCTCTTCTTCCAATCTGGATTTTGGAGTGGTAGTTTCCATTACTTTAGGAGTTGCTATTGTGGTGTCTATTTTGGTTAATTTTGTGGTTGTTGTTTCCAAACTCTCAGGAGTTGTCGTTTTATCTACTGAAATTAATTTTGGAGTAGTTGTTTCCATAATTTTAGATGTTGCTACAGTTGTCTCAATTTCTTCTGTTGGAGTTTCCATTCCCAAAGTGGTTTCTTCGCCTAACTTCGATTTTAGAGTTGTAGTTTCTATTTCTTTAGGAGTGGTCAGTATAGTATCAATTTTTGATGATTTGGAAGTAGTTGTTTCCGCTCCAATTGTCGTTTCTATATCAGCAGTCGTTATGGTTGTATCATATTTTCCTTCTGTAACGCTGCTGGTAGTTTCTCCCACTTCCAGTTTCATTGTTGTAGCCTGTGTTAAACCTTCTACTAATGTCGTATCTTCTATTGAAACAAATTTGGGAGTAGATGTTTCAAAATCTTTAAGCGTTGTCTCATATTTTAATGTTGTAGATTCTGCTAACTCTATTCCCCTAGTGGTTTCTTCTTCTAAACTCAATTTTGAAGTAGTGATTTCTATTTCTTTAGGAGTGGCTTGTGTAGTATCAATTTTAGATAACTTTGAAGTTGTAGTTTCTGCTCCAGTACTTTCTGGATACATGGTACTTTTGTCAACCTCATATGTAGATGTTTCCACATAAACTTTACCTGTAGTTGTAGTTTCAATAGTTTTCGGTGCAATAGTAGTTTCTTCGGTCGTGCCTTGAGAAGTTATCTCAACTTCTTTGGGAGTTACGTCGGTAGTAGTATCTGTCAAATCAATTCTCATAGTTGTTTCTTTTACCAAATCTTTAGATATTGTAGTCTCCTCAATTGAAATCAATTTCGGAGTAGTTGTTTCAAATTCATCAGTTACTTCTCTGAACGAAGAAGTTGTTTCCATAAATTCTTCACCTTTAGTTGTAGTTTCTATAGCTTTTGAAGTAGTAGTTCTTTCCAGCATGCCCTCAGTAGTTATCTCTACTTCTTTAGGTAATTTTTCTGTAGTAGTTTCAGTTACTTTTCCCACATCAATTCCTATGGTTGTTTCTTTTACTAAATCTTTAGATATTGTAGTCTCCTCAATTGAAATCAATTTTGGAGTAGTTGTTTCTTCAGTTACTTCTCTGAGCGAAGTAGTTGTTTCCATATATTCTTCACCTTTAGTAGTAGTTTCTATAGCTTTTGGAATCGTAGTTTCTTCTACCAAGCCCTCGGAAGTAGTTTCTACTTCTTTAGGCAATATGTCTGTAGAAGTTTCAGTTACTTTTCCCAAATCAATTTGTATGGTTGTTTCTTTTACCAAATCCTTAGATAATGTGGTTTCCTCAATTGAAATCAATTTTGGAGTAGTTGTTACAAATTTCTCGGTTTCATCGCCGAAAGCTGAAGTTGTTATGCCCTCAGAAGTTGTTTCTATTTCTTTAGATGTTGTTTTGGACGTAGTTTCAGTTGCTTTCCCTAAATCAATACTCACAGTTGTTTCTTTTACCAAATCTATAGACATTGTAGTTTCCTCCATTGAAGTAGATTTCGATGTCATTTCACTTAAAGTAGAAGTTTCCAGTGTTTCATCACCACCCGTGACTAAAGTTGTTTTATCTAACAAAACCTTAGCGGTAGTTAATTCTCCAGTTTCCACGACTTTTGGAGTTGTTGTGCTGCCCATTATATTGAAAGTTGTAGTATCATACTTAACTGTACTACCCTTCAATTCCGGTTCTAGAGTAGTATCTTTGAAAGTGGTAGCCTTCGTGGTACTATCATAGGACATTGTCGTATCTACTTCTGCTATAATTTCAGTATATTTGGTACGCATTTCCGTTTGATTTGTTATATCGGCCGTAGTATATTTCAAAGTTGTTGCTTGTGTTGTTAAGTCCGTAGCGGTCAGGTCTGTTGTCTGTTCTGTCACGGGACGTATAGTCGTAATATCTATAGGTTTGCCAGACATCAAAGGTATGCATTGATAGTTGGGCGAGCCTATAAAGTCTTGTGAACATATACATGTCATAACCCTGTGTGCTCGGACTATACAGATTTTGGATTGTGCACATAGTGTTAGGCACGGATCCAAACATAGACCCTTCGCTGAGCAATATAACATATCTGGACAATCGGCATCGGATGAACAGATTATATTGGCCTCTGTTGTTGTTGTTGTAGTAGCTGTATGTCCGCATTTAACGTTTTAGTGTAGATTTTTTGTTTGTTTTTTGAATTAGAGGTGTTCGTTTGTTGGAAAATTGTTTTTAAAAAGTGTAAAATATTTTTGTACAATTTCAGAGTTATGGTGAATTATTTTGTTTGTTTTTTTTTTATATATATAAAGAAAATATTAAAAAATATATTAATAAAATTAAAAAATATTTACAAGTTTAAAGAAAAATTTTGAAAAATATAACACAAAATAAAAGTAATTTATTGAGAGGAAGAAGAGAGAGAGAGTAAAAAGAGAGTTAAGAAGTGAAACAGAGTGAAAAGTGTCATCAATTCTTAAAATTTTTTATAAAAAACGCAGAAAATTTGTACATTATTTTCAAAATATTTGGGAAAGATATACACATTTTTGGGCCAAAAATTTCATCTAAAATTCTTTTAAGGGAAATCATAAAAAAAATTTACATAGTTGTTGTTTTTTTTTAAATTAGTAAACTTTGTATACAACTTATAATAATTATTTAAGTTTTTTTACACAACATACAAGGTAAAAAGAGAAATTTTTGGTTAAATTATTATTTACCTAAGTAATTATGTATTTTGACTAGTATTTACATTTACACAAGTTAGCTACTAAGTATTTGGTTTATTTAATTCTGTTTGGTTTTTTTTTAATTTTTGTCTTAGTAAATACAGATTAGTAAAACTTTTTTTTAATTGGGGGGTTTTAATAAATTACATATACAAATTTTACAAAATACCAATTCTTTAAAAAGTTTTTAAAATATTTTTTAAAAAATTTTTAATACAAGTTAAGTTATAAGTTTCAGGTAAGTAAAGGGGGGAGTTAAGTAGGGGAAAATAGGTCAATAATTTTGGTGGTGGTTTGTTGGTGGTGTAGAAATAGTTAAACACACAAAAAATGCAATATAAAAAGGTTCTTGCATTTAAAGTTGTTTAATTTATTTGTTTTTTATTATTGAGCTGTAGTAGTGAGCATGAGCGTGTGTGAATGTTTTAATAAGGATTTAAATTATTATTATTATAATAAAATTTATTATTGTTTAATGTTTTTAATTGTTTATTAAATCAGACTTGTAAAAAAGAAAATCTTGTTTTTTTCTGTTCCAAAAAAAAAAACGGACAAACATTTATCTTAGGGTGTAATAATAACAGTAAATAAAATTAACGTTTAAAGAAAGCTTAAAGCTTAATTGTGATGAAATATTTGTTGTGGTGGTTTTTAGGTTTTTGTAAGATTTTGAAGGTGTCTAAAGGACAGACTGTGTGGTTTAGTTGGGTAAAAATCAAGGGAGAGCGTAAAAAAAGAGACAGTAACAAGGAGAGCGAGTTAAAAACAGAAACTATTAAAAAGCTTTGTTTTTATTTTGATTTTTTTTTTTAATATGAAAAAGCTTTTCTTTCGAGGGGGTAGTTAAACTGATAGAACTGGTTTTAAATGTTTGGTAACTATACACAGCAAGAAAAATAGTTAAAAATGGAATTTAGTTTGTTTGCTTGTTTAATTTAAGTAAAACAGTAAAAGACAGATAGAGTTTTTTTGTATTTTTTTTTTTGGTTTTTTTGTGATGCTTTACCTTTTTGACATCCATAACGAGAATCGGCTATAAATCCACTGGGACAGAATTTACATATCGGCTTATGATCCTCTACAATACAAGGTGAATTGGGAGCACATTGAGCAAAATCGCAAGGATTTACACATTGATAATTGCGACAGGCTAAACCAGCCGGGCAACCAGCATCACGCAGACAAATCGATATCGAGGGCTGACAGTCTTTCATGCATATGCAAACCGGTTTATGATCCTGAACCTCACAAGATTTATTCTCGGCACAGATGGGTGTACGACCCACTGGCACTATGCAGGGATTACGGCATTTGCCATCAGTGCAAGCCATATTGGAGGCACAATCATCATCTCGATAACATTCCCGTTTCTCGGGTGCACAAGTCAACTCTCCAAACTCATTGACTATAAAGCCCGTCTTACAAACACACACCGGTTGGTGTCGTCTGGTCTCACATTTCTTGTGGCCACGGCAAATGAATTGGGGATTCTGGCAGGGATCCGTACACTGGCCATAAGCCCCACATTGCAAATTGTCTGGGCAATCACTATCCTGGGCGCACAATATCTGTTCTTGTGGGTCTCTGGGTTGGGTGGTATCATCTTCACATTTGGGATCGGGTTTGCATTCCACCTCTGGACGTCCTATAAAGCAACTTGGGCAAGAACAACGTGGTCTATGCAGTACGGTTTTACACAATGCATTAGCTCCGCAGGCACCTCGTAGAGTACAGGGATCAATGCAATGACCTTGTTGGCAAGATTTCTCACTGGGGCAATCCGTGTCGGCTGTACATTTTTCGGTGTCTATAATAATGAAGTCGTGTGGTAGAAATAGAGTGATAGTTTTGGTTTTTTGTTTTGTTTTTTTTCTTACTATGTGACATTCAAGGGACATTTTATAAGATTTAAGATAAAAAAATAGGTGCTGGGGTTTCTAAAATTTCTTGTAAATTTTCAAACAACAATTGATAAATTGTTGTTTCTATAAACAAAGGAATTTAGAGAGAGAGAGGGTTATTTTGTGAGGGGGGTGTAAGGTGGAGGGGGAGGTAGAGATAATAAGGGTTTAATAGTGTATTTATGTGTAAACTTAAGAAACTAAACTAACAAAACATTCAGGCCTAAAACGTAAAACAAACTAAATTTCTGAAAAGTGTATTTTTTGGTTTCTTTTTTTTTGGTAAATAAATAAAAGTGTATAAACTATAAAATTTAGTAAAAAAAAATATTTATGTTTAAAAGAAGCGGGAGTTTTGTGTAAAAGTTTTGGTGTTTTTTTTTTTTTTGTTTGGGGGGGAGGAATAAAGGGGGAAAAATAGTAGTAAATGTTTAGTACCAGGGGTGCTTTTATTTAAAATAAATAATTAAAAAAACTGTTTATAAAAAGAAAAATAATTTTGAGTTTTATTATATTAAATTTCAGTTCAATAATAACAACTGCAAATCCAGAGAACTGTGAAGGGGATTAGACATCTCACATTTTGTTATAATATCTTTGTAATTAACAAATTTATTGCTGAGGCAATTATTAGTTTTTGTTTATTTTTTTGTCTTACGTTTTATTTTTTACAGTGTAAGCTTCCAATTTTAGATAAATTTTAGAACAAGCTGATGATGATTTGATTTAATTGTTTGTTTGATTTATTAATTTTTTTTAAGGATTTTTCAATAATTAAAAAAAACAAGTTAAGCCCAATTATGATTAATATAATTATTAAAAAAAAAATTAATTAAACCAATTAAATTTATTAAAAAAACGTTTAATAAACGACATCCAACACATGCGCTCTGCCCTAACGCGAGGACACGTTATTGGAGGATATTTTTTTTATATAAATAAATTTTGTTTTTTTTAAAGAATTTTATATAAAATTAGGAGTTTTATTTAAATTAAAGGAAAATTAGTTTAAGGGTTAGTAAATTATTAGCAAATTTTTTTTTTTTGATAAAAAATTTTTACAAAATAAATTTAGAAAACTGCTGTTAAGGAAATTTTGATTTCATATTTACATTTAGAGTAAAAAGGATTAGTAAATAATGGAATTATTGTTTTTGTAATGATTATATACAATTTGTAAAAGAAAAAAATATTTATATGTACAACTTATGGCTATTTTTAACAAAATACCGGAACTGCTTTTTAGGGTTAGTAAAAAAAATTTAGTTACAAATTTGCCTTTTTTTTTTAAATAGGAATAGAAGTTTTATTTTTGCTAAAATTGGTTTTTCAATAAACTAAATAAAATGGAAAACCTAATAAAAAAAAATTCTTTGTACAATTTGTTTAAAAAAAATATTTAGCTTTTAAATTCTATGGTATGAGCATGAATTTTTACTTTAATTTATCATAAAAATTTAAATATATATTTTTAAAATTTGTATAAATCATTTTAAGGCGTGCTGTTATAAAAAAAATATGAGAGAGAGTGAGACAGAGAGTGAGTAAGTGAGAGAGCGACAGAGTAAAAATGGCATATGTGAACTAGGTGTGAGAATTGTCCCGTCCACAGTTCCCAATCTGAGACTTTATTTTTACTGATATTTATTGTTGGTTGTTTATATTTTTTTTTAATTATTTATGTTTCTTATTTAAGCTCAAAATTATTTTTTTTTCTTAAAACAAGTTTTCATTTAACAATATATTTATATAAGGATAATTTAGGGATCTAAGGATTTGGAGGGGAAGGGAAGGTTTAGTTTTATATAGGGTACAATGCAGGTTTCAATACTTCTTCGGGTTTCTTATTTGTTCTTTTTTTTTGGTTTAATTAAATAAATTTTGTGTGACCAATTTGATTATTTTTTTAATAAAATTTAGATTTATTTAGACATATCGCTATCGCGGCATTTTTGTTTATTTTAAAGCTGTCGCTTGATGTTTACTATTGTTTAGGTCACATTTTGTCCTACAAAATCTGATAAAGGGTCTTGGGGTGTTTATTTGTTTTTAAGGAAGTGCTGTTTTTTTCTTTTGAAAGATCTGTGCTATTAGAATTTTATTTGTATTTGTTAAAACAATTTTAATTATTAAAATTTGTGTTTTATATTATTTTTTAAAAAATTCAAATGAAAGCGTAAAAATAAGTACTTTTGTAAGAAAAAAATATTAAGGCTTTGGGTCAAAATTAAAGACATCATTATCATGGTCTTGATATTGCTTATTAGTTCTACAGACAAAAGTCAAGGTCCATTTTTTGTTTAAGTTTAAAAGCTAGTTTTATTGTTAATACTTTAGCAAAACTTTAGCAATATTTCGTCTCTTATGGACAACGACAAAACCGGACCGAATACATATATTAGAGTTTTATGCCCTCAAAAGCCTTAAATTTTTATTTTACAGGTTTTAAACGATTTCATTTGATTTTTTTTAAATAAATTGTTTTATTTGTAAGAAAATGCCGCGTGCGTTTATTAGTTTAATTAGTATACTAGTGTTTAATTATGCTAAGTGTATAAAAGTGTTCATTCTTATTTGGTGGTCTCACATATTTTCTAAAAAAAAACTAAAGTTTTGTTCTACTAATGCAAAAATTGTAAAAGCTTTTAAATGCCTAAAGAACCAGAACTTTGTAGGATAATATTAAAGAAAGCTGTCTGGGATTCAACTATGGATCTAGGTACAAACCTAACAAACTGAACATTGCAGGACAACAATGTTTAATGAAACTAAAAACTAAATGAAATGTTTTGATATGATATTCCATTTCCAAAAGAAAGCTTTCTAAGTAATCTAAATGAGAAAAAAGTCTAGTCATCATTTATTTAAAGTTTTACAGAATGCTCATAGAAAGCTTTTAAATGCTGTGTCATATTTTTCCATTACCGCCAACACAAATAAATTGCATGCTATTTATTTTGTTAGCTTTTGGCAGAGAAAAAATATTTACCTCAGCATTATGATCAAGCTTTCGATTAAGCTTTTTTACTTTAAATTGATTATTTTTTACAAATTTTTAAAGAAAAGCTTTTATATTCAAACTGTCTAACTACGACTATGCTAAAGGATTGAAATGATTTTTATGAAGATCATATCAAAGCAAAGCTTTTTTTTGACAATAATGACAAAACGTAAACTTTGCAAATAACATACAAATGCATAACAATTCATTTTTAATGAAAAGCTTTTATATCCTAACAGTCTAACTAAAACTATGGTAAAGGATTGAGTTGATTTTTATGAAGATGATATCAAAGCAAAGCTTTTTTGACATAAAGTCAAAACTTAAACTTTGCAGATAAAAAAAAAATAAATTTAAAAGCTTTCAATATGAAAATTTTAAATTTTGTATAAAAAAATTTGAGCTTTTGCCAAAATTTGTGTTTAAATAATTTTCTTAAATGTTTAGCTCAACTGAGCTTTTTCAATTTAACAGAATTTTAATGTATAAGAATACATATTTTCGAAAATAAAGCTCTTAACCTATAAGCTAAACGTATATGTTTACTAATAAAGTGATTAAAATATAACTTTAAAAAAAGGTCTTAAAATTAAAGCTTTAAATAAATTCAAGGAAAAAGCTTTTATAAAACGAAAAGAAAAAAAGTTTATTAAAGAAATATCTTGTTAGCGAAAGCATAAAGCTTAAAGCTTTTTTTAACGAAACTTTTTATCTTGGTTTTTCTACTTAAATAGACTTTTAAGAATAAAAAGCTAATTTGTGTGATACGCTGTATTTGATTTGTTGTGGTGAAAAATGATCATATAATTGTTATAAATGTACCAAATGATCATGTTTTGTTAGAGTTGAGTTATAAAAAAAAGTTTCAAGATTTGAGTTAAGGATGAGTTAGGGTTTCTGGTAACAGTTTGTTGTTTTTATTTTATTTTGGTGTTTTATTTTTTGGGGGGTTTTTGAGAAATGTCAAGGTGTAAATGGTGGGAGGTTAAATATGGCTTTGTTATATTTAAAAAAAAAAACTTAAAAATGTATTATTTTTGTTTAAAAATTAATATTAAAATAATTAAAATAATAAGGCACAGATTGGGAGACCGCGATAGCGACAGCGACATTCCACGAATTTTCTTGTTTTATATTTTTTTGTTAATTACTTAATTTTTGCATTGATTTTAAAGATCAATTTTATTTTTTTCATATGCTTATGAGTTTTATTATTTATTGGGAGAAATATATAAAACTTACATTGAAATTTCATAAAAGCTAATAAAAAAAGCTAAAATTGTTGATAAATAAAAAATGGTAAAACTAATAAAAATGCTAAACTAAAAACAGGTGCATTAATTAATAAAACAAAAAAAGGGGGATATTAAAAATATTTGAAACAAAACATAATTTGCGTGAGTAAATTATTTTCAGTGTATTTTTCATATAAAGTTTTGTTTGAATATTCTTTCTATAAAAACTAAAGGTGTGTGTGTCTGTATTTGATTTTTCATTGAGAGAGTATTATAAACAATATAGTTTTTTTTTTTTAATTTTTTGCCCGTTTGATTTGAATTTCCTGTTGATTATATTATTTATGATTTATTTAACATGTGTATAAATTGTTATTTAAACAATTTTTTAAGTTAATTTAATAGTTTTTATTTTATAAAAAAAAAACTCAAAATTTAGTATTTACACACACTACTAATAATACTGTTGGTAATAAGTGTAAAAAATATTATTAAACTTTTGTCAATTATTCAAAATAAACCTTTTTGTTTAATAAAGTTTTAATAGTAGAACGAGTTAAGCAAAATAACAAAAAATTATTAATTATTAAAAAATATGTAATTAACAACTTTAAACCCTATTATTTTAAGTAAGAAACTTTACTAATTGTTAATCTAATTTGTTTTTAATAACATCATTAAAATGTTACTCACACAATTTATTAATAAAAATAAGAAATATTAAAAATTGTTTATAATTTAAACAGAAACCCTATAACAAGAAAACTTTGTGATCTACCTAGGAAAGCTTTTGAAAAGCTCTAGATTTTTAATAGGGGAATCTGAGTGAATCTGACTACTTACTACTACACACTTACCTTGTTTGCAAACATAGTCGTAACCTTGGCGCACACATTCACCCACAACACATCCTTCGGTTAGGCAATTCTTGGGTGGCTGAGTTAGGAAACCTGGCAAATCGGGGAAAAGAGGTAAGTATATTAATTTCTTAAAATGTTCTAAACACTTTGGGTGTTTGTGAGAGATGAACGAGTGACACGAGTATGAATCGTTTTATATCACACGTAATAGTGAATTTAACTAATCGATTTTTGTGCAAGATCATGAGCAAATTAATGAGAAAAAAATCATGCGAATGCTAAACGAACATTCGTATATGTTTATGAATAATATTTCCAATTTACGTGCACATGCTAATGTAGAAACTCACAATTTTTAAATGCACATAACCTGTAAAATTATACTCTTTTTTAAAACTCTTTTCAAGCAAACAACACTCAGTTTTGAAAACAAATTTCACTCTAACATCACTCAACAGCTTTCAAGTAATTCTCTCATGATAACCTCTCATACTTACATTGTACATAGGGATCACCGTTGGGGAAATCTTCGGGACAGTAACATTGGGCTTCGTCGTGTGGTAAAACTTGACAGGCAGCATTTAGACCACAAACTTGATCGTGGCAAGAATCGACTATATTGCCATCACACAAGCAACCCTTCTTAGCATCTCCCACACAGCCATCCATGCAGGAGCATTCATAACCGCCGGGTACTTCGTTGCATTTTGAGTTTTCACCACAAGGATTATTGGCACAACCGCCTTCCAAGGGCTGACATTCGGTGGCAGCATCGCCAAAGTAATCGGGAGGACATGAACATTGTGGCTTGCGATCGACAACACGACACTGAGCATTAATGCCACAGGCACCATATTCCAAACAAGGATTACGGCACTTGCCCGAATCGCAACGTTTATTCGATTCACAATCTTCATCATGTTGACATTCAAATTGTATACACTCCTTGCTAGGTTCACCCTCATAACCATCGGGACAATAGCAAAGCATGCGATGTTCGGAGACGGTACATAAAGCATTACGGCCACAAGCCTTCTTATTAGCACAAGGGTCAGCACATTGACCATTAACACAGCTTTGATCGGTAGCACAGTCACTGTTGGATTTGCAACCAGCCACACAGGCTCCACGTTCGCAAAGTTGACCCACAGGGCATGATCGATTGGGACCACATTTCGAGCGGCATTTGCCACGTGAACATAATTGACCGCAAGCACAATCACTAGTTCGGCTACAGGTTTCAGCGCAGTAAGTGTTAGTTTCGTCACAATGACACGAAGGATTACATCTTTGTGGTGGCAATTGACAACCGGTGAGACCATCTCCGATGAAGCCATTAGAGCAACTACATTGGACGCCGTGATTGACTACCAAACAGTTGGCACATTGACCACACTGTCCGGGGGTATCACAAGGGTTTTTACATTGCTTGTTAATACACGATTGATCTTGAGCACAGGTCAAGTCATTGCGGCAACCAATTTGGCAGATACGATTTTCACAGATTTGTCCTTGAGCACAGGCAGAATCAGTATTGCAGACAGTGCGGCAAGTACCGCGCATACATTTCTCATCAGCCAAACAGTTCTGATCGTTGCGACATTTGCTCTGGCAACTGCCGCCATAACACAATTGATTAGTTTGGCAGTCGCTATTGCTGGAACAAGTGGTAATTGGAGGTTTGCAGGAAACTTCAGCATTACCCACCAAACCTTCAGGACAAGAGCAAACCTTTTGATGATTGACTACTTCACAGCGAGAATTGGTACCACAAGCACGGGCATCTGAGCAAGGATCAATACATTGTTGATGTACACAGGCCAAATTATCGGGACAACCTTGATTGGAACGACAGCCAGGTACACAAGATAAGCCCAAGCATACTTCGCTATTGCGACAATCATCATCACGTCTGCACAAAGGTTTACAAACACCATTCTGGCAGCGTTCATTGGACAGACAACCCAAATCATCGGCACACAGAGGACGGCATACGGCTTCGAAGCACGCCAAACCATTGGAACAGTCGCGGTTTTCATTACAATCTTGGGGAGGTGAGCGCACGCAACCCACTTGAGCTGTGGGGCTTGGCACCATGCCAGCCAAACAATTGCAAGAGGCACGGTGATTGGATACGGAGCAAGCAGCATTAGGACCACAGGGATTTTCAGAGCAGGGATCAACACATTTATCGTTGCGGCAGGATTCCGAAGCGCTACAGTCGTCATCAGTGTGACAACCGTAAACGCATTTATTGTGCAAACATACATGACCCAAGAAGCAATCATTATCGACACGGCACGTTACTAGAAAAGGAAGCATAATTTGTTGTACCTCCGCACATTTTCTACTACATTGCTATTCCTAAAAGCGAAGCCTATAAGCCTTTAAAATACTTACACATGCAGTTGCCTCTTAAACATTTTTCGTTGAGAGCACAATCCTGATCAGCAGAGCATTTAGGGAAACACATAGAGTCGCGACAACTCAAACCTGAACCGCATTCCAAATCTGTTGAACAGGCAATTGGTATACGGACACATTCAACTTCTGGGTTGCCGGTGAAACCATCAGGACAAGAGCATTGTTTGAAGTGAGTATCGATTGAGCATAGGGCGTTCATGCCACAAGCTTGAGGTTGAGAGCATGGGTCAATACATTGACCACCTTGGCATATTTCATTGTTCGAACATTCGGTATCCAAAACACAAGCAGCTTTTGTTGGTAACGAAAGATAGTAAAAATTATGTTACAAATATGGTTGGGAGGGTTAGAGAGATTTTAACATTAAACACTTAAAGGGGGCGGGCGAATACTAATTCAGTAATTTTGAAGGTTGGTTTTTTCGAAGAAGGGAACACTTTTTTGTAACTATCATTATTGAAGCACAAACTTTTTATTTTAAAATACACATTTCTGAAAAATTCTAAACTTTTTATTGGGAAACAATGGAATTATTTCTTTTGTAAAAAGGAGTTTTTAAACTGTCCAATTAAGTTTTTTTTTTGTGTAAATATGTGTGTAGGTGTGTTTATTAAAGCTGTGAACAGCTAGTTCACAGTAAAGTTTTTATTTAAAACCCTTTACCCCTGGGGTAAGTGTGTCTACTGGATTAAACTAAAATTTTATTTTATTAAAACCCCTTTAACCATTTTTATTTTTTCTGTTTGAAATACTTAAACCTACGTGTTAGTACTTACGTTTACAAATGCTGTCCGAACAATATGTATTGGTCGGACAATCGCTGGTAACTTGACAAGGTACTGGCAATGGTTTACAACCATTAACCCGGTCAGCGGGATTGCCATCGTAACCATTGCGGCATGCACACTGAGCTTTATGACCTTTCGGAATACATTCCGCATTTTGGCCACAACGCACATTAGCGCAAACATCATGACATTTAGGTACACCATTCAATTGTGTGCATTCAGCATGCGGTGGACAATCTTCGTTGGTCTCACATTCCACCGAAGTACGACAACCCTCGTTGTAGGGATCGCCAACAAGACCAGGTGGACAAGTACATTTAAATGAACCTCTAGAATTGCGGCACCTGGCACCAGGTCCACATGGGGCATCTTTACAGAAATCAATGACATCACAACGTACTTTAGGATCACCGGTGAAACCAGGTTGGCAATGGCAGACTTGTTTGTGATTCTCGGTGGTACAGAGAGCATTGTCGCCGCAGGGTTGTCCAATGAGACAGGCAATCTTACACATATTGCCATCACAAGTCTTGTCATTGGAACAATCATCATCGGTATTACATTCCACCTTGCGACAACCACTCTTCGGATCACCAAAGAAGCCTTCTTTGCACTCACAATCGGCAGCATGGCTGCGAGCAATACATTCGGCATTACGACCACAAACCGCGCGACCTAAGCATACATTTTCACAACTGACTCTACCATAGTTATCGACAATACAATTTTCATTAGGACCACAATCTGAGTCTTCTCTACACAATACTTCCTTGGTACAGATATTGTTCAAACAGAATTGGAATTCAGGGCAAGTAGTATTTGATTTGCAGGTAGGTTGACATACTCCTTGTATACACAGTTGATCAGCAATACAGTCGCGATTGGATGAACATAACGACGAACAGATACCGTTGGAGCAAATGCTACCTGAAGCACATTGTACGTCGGAGTTACAGTACTGCAATGGAACACAACCCAATTGGGGATTACCGGTGGTACCCTTTTCACAAGAACATAAGCCAATGTGATTTTGTGCTGTACATTGAGCTTGAGATCCACAGGCATTTGGAAGTGAGCAAGGATCCACACATTTGGAGTCTAAACAAGTCTTTTCGCTGGAGCAATCGTCGTTGTCAGTACATTCAATATGAACACATTCAATTGAAGGATCTCCACGGGTATTAGCAGGGCAAGTACAAATAGCACTGTGTGACTGAGCAAGACATTTAGCATTAACTCCACAGGCATTTTCGCGTTCGCAGGGACTACGACATCTGGAATTCTGGCAACTTGCCGAGGAAGGACAATCTGAGTCAGTTAAACATTCATTAGGATCGCGGCAACCAGCATGAACTGGATCACCAATTAAACCTTCGGGACATTGACAAGCAAATGAGCCAGGTAAGTTTTGGCAGAATGCTGTGCTGTGACAAGGACGGCTTAAACATTCATCTATATCTTCACAAACTCCATTGTTTAGTTGGTAGCCTTCATAACAAGTACAAATAGCTTTATGATC
The DNA here is from genome assembly GCF_015586225.1 of Lucilia sericata. NCBI lineage: Eukaryota > Metazoa > Arthropoda > Insecta > Diptera > Calliphoridae > Lucilia > Lucilia sericata. The sequence goes on along the minus strand of NW_023994061.1, from coordinate 1,210,398 downwards.
GCCAACATTGCAAGATCCTTTACCGCAGCTAATCAAATCACAAGGTCTGATGCAACGATTAGTTTTTTCATCGCAAGCTCTATCGCCGGCACAATCATCATCATTGATGCACTCCACCTTGAAACAACCCACTGAGGTATCATAGGGGTCACCCAAATGTCCTGCAGGACACTCACAGAATGCTTGATGTTGGTCAGCATGGCACATAGCATTTGTACCACATGATGTAGCCGAACAAGGATTTGAACATTTATCATTAATACAGGCCAAAGCAGTTGAGCAGTCTTCATTTTTGTAACATTCTTTGGGGGCTGAGCAACCCTTTACATAACCATCACCAACAGTACCTTCAGGACAGATACATTTGAAGGAGCCAGGGACATTTTCACATTTAGCGGACTTATGGCAAGGTGCTTCAGTACATTCATCAATATCCGCACAGCCGAAAGGAGTGCCAATGAAGCCTTGAGCACATTTACATTTACCTCCTAAACATAATTCTGTAGGAGGACAATCTGCGTCTGAGTCACAGCCGGGTTGGCAAGTACCATCGTTGTTACAAATTTCTCCGGGTAAGCAATTATTACTAGTGTAGCAGACCTTGCGGCATACTTGTTGGTAACAACGCTCTCCCACAGCACAGACTGAAGTCTTTTGACAGGGTAAATTACACTGGTTGCCAATACACATATGACCACTGGGGCATTGGTTGGTTGCTAGACAAGGAGCTGGTACTCTAACACATCCTTGCTCGGGTGTAGGATTGCCTTCAAAACCTTCTGGACAGGAGCAGTGACTGCGATGATTGTCAATGTTGCATAAAGCATTAGGTCCACATACACCTCCCGCTTGACATGGGTTGGCACATTTATTGTTAATACAAGACTGATCGGAAGGACAATCTTTATTGCTGCGACAACCTATAGAACATACGCCTTTAAGACAAGCTAAACCAGGTCCGCACTGACTGTGATCTAAACATGATATAACACAAACATTTTGTACACAAGCTTCTCCAGAGGAACAATCGTTATTTTCGCGGCATATAACACGACATTCGCCATTGTAGCAAACCTCACCGCCGCAATCAACATCCGAAGAACATCTTGATACGGAGCGAACACAACCTTCTTTGGCAGACTCAGCTATAGGTTGGAATCGGAAAGGACATGAACATACTGGTTTACGATTTACTACTTTGCATTCAGAATTGGGTCCGCAAGCATTATCACATGGATTAATACAACGACCACCGGCGCAAATAGTGTTAGCTGGACAATCAGCATCTCCATTGGGACACTGACCTTCTGGACGACAGCCCTGCTTAATTGGATCGCCAATGAAATGTTCTGGGCATTTGCAAACTGGTTTATCTGCAGTGACTTCACAAATGGCAGTATGATGACAGGTACCTGGTGTGCAGCCTCCAGTTTTAGTACACTCTACTTCGGGAATAGGATTGGCTTTGAAGCCAGGAGGACATTGACATACAGCTCTATGGTCTTCAGCCAAGCAAATGGCATTTTCACCACATGATTCTTGATCACAAACGTCGAAGCAAGTGTGAGTCATACGATTGCAAAGTTGATGTGTTGGGCAATCTTTGTTGTATACACAAGGTACACTCTGGCAACCTTGGAAGGGATCATAAGGATCGCCTGCGAATGGACCAGGAGGACATTGACATTGAGCTTGATGATTGTTGGTAATACAAACAGCACGAGGACCACACTTGACTGCTTCACAGGCAGGTCTGCAGGACAAAATTTCTTCAGGACCATATTTAATACAGGCTTCAGATTCTGCACATTCGGCATTAGAGCGACATTGGTGTTTTTGTTTAGGTTGACAGCCGTTACGATCATTGGGATTACCCACAAAACCTGGCAAGCAATCGCATCTTCCACTATGTTCCTTGGCCACACAAACTGAATTGGCTGGGCATGTAAATTCATCGCAAATGGAAACACATTTCAAAACACCTACTACATCTGGTCTACATGCAGAAGAGGTGGGACATTCTTGGTCAGTGGTACAATCCGGCAAGCTTGGTTTCTCACAGGCCGATTTAACAGGATTCCAAACATAGCTGTCTGCACAGCTACATATGGCATTGCCGCTGTTATCAATTTTACAAAGTTCATTAGTACCACAAACCACCTTTGTGCAAAGGTGAACACATTCTTTTGAACCTTCATTAACTGCTGAACAGGTGTAGCCTGATTCACAATCATGATCAGATTTGCATTTATCTTCCATATCGGGAACTTTTCTTTCTGGTTGACAACCCGATTGCAAATTGCTTGGATTACCAAAGTAACCCTCACTACATATACAAGAAGAACGATGATCGTTGGCGACACATAGGGCATTGGGGCCACACTGAATTTTCGAGCAGGCATCAACACACTTACGTAAACCTTTGCTAAGTTGGAAACAAATTTCGGAATCCTTACAGTCGCCATCATTATTACATTGGCCTCTAATTGTGCAACCAGTTTCCTTGTTATAGGCATCGCCCATATAACCCAGGGGACACAAACATTTTCCGGAATCGCAAACTGCACGTGGTCCACAAGATATTTTAGAGCAGAGATTTTTACATTGGCCATTTTCACATGAATAGCCATCAGGGCAGTAAACACGTTCATTACATTTGCAATTATGGGGATCGGCACAGAAGGTATTGTCAACTGGTTGGCAACTTGTAAAGGGATCTCCTCCGAAACCAGATAGACACAGACACTCAAATCCACCATGAGTATTAAGACAAGCAGCGTTTTGACCACAAGGTTTGTTAATACATTCATCAATATCATGGCAACCAACGTAGGCGTTACCTGCGAATCCTTGAGGACACACGCATGAAATTCCATTTCCATCAGATCTACATTCAGCGTTAGGACCACAGCTGTTAGGCTCACATACTGTTCTACTTTCAGCTCCACATCCTTCGTAGGGATTACCTGTGGTGCCGGCATTACAAGCACACACAGCAGTACCATATCCATATTCGCAGTGAGCATTGAGAGCACAAGGAGGATTACATTCGGCATATTTAATTGGAGGCATACATATCAAATCGGGATTACCGATAAAGTTGGGTTCACAGACACATTTTCCACTTGTCTTATCACACATTGCACCTACTCCACATACTACACCTTCGCATCTCTCTTTGCAACGACCGTTTATACAAATTTGTTTACGATTGCAAGGTCTAGCGGCAGAACATTGATCAGTTGAACAGGAACCACCAGGGAAAGGATTTCCAAGATAACCCTGAGGACATTTACAGGTAGGGCCTTCAGAAGTAGGAATACAAAGTGCACCTTCACCGCAAATTACATCCTTACACTGTGATACGCAATCTCCTTCGGCATCCTTAACATAGCCGACACGACAGCGACACCAACCAGCATGGTTTTCAGTTTCACAGAAAGCATTTGAACCGCATAGTAAACTAGCGCAGGGGCTGATACATGTACCTTCGACACAGGCCAGGTTGCTAGCGCAATCATCATTGGTGGTACAAGAACTTTTAGGTTCACCAGATTCCAAAATGCATCCACTCTTGTAAGCATCCCCAGTGAATCCTTTAGGACAAACACACTGATAACCGCCCTTTTTGTTAACGCAATAAGCACCATATGCACAAGGTAAATGGGCACATTCATCTTCATCGGTACAGCCCAACAGAGGATCTCCCTTATAACCCACTTCACACATACACTGAGGTGGATCGGTAGGGGTACATTTAGCATTAATACCACAAGGGAATCTTTCACAAGGACTCTTACATTTGTTGTTATCATAAGGATCCAGGAAATAGGGAGGAGGACAAACGCACTCTCCAGGTTGCACACACTTTTCATTAGTATTACATTCCTTGTCGGCGGCACATTTACGTTGAGCTGGTGAACATTGACCATTGTAAGCATCACCAGTATAGCCATCGGGACAAATGCAGGAGAATGAACCAGGTTTGTTTATACATTCAGCTCCATATGCACAAGCTTTGCTGCCAGGGTCGGAGCATTCATCTACATCAACACAGGAACCATCAGACATTGTTTTGTAACCCTTGGGGCAAGCACAATAACTAACACCTCCAGCTATCGAAATACATTCGGCGCCGTTGGGACATTTTTCGCCGCCATTAGAGCAACCGGCTAAAATGCAACTGTTTCCTACCAATTTGTAAGGAGCTTGACACTGACATTCTGGGGAATTGCATTGTTCGCACATAACGAAGGGATTACCATTGAAACCGGAAGGACAACGGCATTCGTAACTGCCGGGAAGATTTTTACACAAAGCATTCAAACCACAGGCGGGCTTGGCTCGAGTAGGGGAACATTCATCGATATCTTGACATTGACCGGTACCTGGATTACGTTCATAACCCTGGCGACAGATACAAACGCTGGTGCCAGTATATGAATCTGGTACACAAGACTCGCCAGGAGCACAAGGATTGGAATCAGAACAGGTGTCTGGGGCACGAGGAGTAACACAACCTTCGCGATAAGGATCTCCCGATGCGCCACTGGGACATTGGCAGAGATAAGCACCAGGTGTATTTGAACAAACAGCATTTGCAGCACAAGGATTAGCTTTGCATTCGTCTATATCATTGCAACCACCAGGTGTTTCTGGACTGCCAGTGAAACCTTCAGCACATAAACATTGGGCTTGACCATTGGCCAACATACATTGGGCATGAGCACCACAGTTCTTGAATTCACAAGGATGTCTACAATCATTACCAATATTAGGTTCGGGACATAAACATCTCTTGGCTGGATCACATACAGCATTGCCAGGACAATCATTGTCATCGATGCAGGTTACAATCGGAACACATTTTACTGTAGGATCAGGGTCTGGTATAGAATCTTCGGGACATTTACAGGTATAGCCACCATTCATATTAATGCATTCAGCACCTTCACCGCATTTGTTGCCTGTTCTACATTCATCTACATCTACACATTTTGTAAGAGGATCTCCTGAAAATCCGGCTGGACAAGAGCATGAAAAGCTTCCCAGTGAGTTGGTGCAAGTGGCATTAACGCCACAACTGCCAAAAGGACCATGTACCGTATCACATTCATCAATATCTACACATCCAGCGGCGACATCACTAGGGTTGAATGTCCAACCATCCTCGCAGATACAGTATGCTTCATTACCATCTGGTTTACAATAAGCATGCTCACCACAGTGAACATCCTCACAAGGTTCCTTGCAGCCAACTCTAGGGGGAGTGCCCACATAACCAGCCTCACAATCACACCTATATGATCCAGGTGTATTTGTACACTGAGCATGTACTCCACAAATATCAGCATGTGTGCGGCATTCATCGATATCCACACAACTGGATCCCAAAGGTTCAAAACCATCCAAACAGAAACATTGATTTTCTATACACTCAGCATTATTGGTACAATCGAAGTTACTGGAACATTGGATATTGACATCCACTTGCTCACAGGCAGTCTTAGCATCTGGTTTACCAGCAAAACCTTGAGGGCATTTGCATTCATAACCAGGTTCCTTATTTTCGCAGATAGCATGGGTACCACACGGTTTTTCCAAAGTCGAACACTCGTCAATATCTGTACAACCGCGGAAGGGATCGCCGGTATATTCGGGTTTGCAATTACACACAAAACTACCGATTGTGTCAGTGCAAACAGCATTTTCGCCACAAGGATTATCTTGACATTCATTGATATCTGAACGAAGGAACGAACGATATGGGATTTAGCAAAATAACACAAATTGGGTCACGCAGTGGAAGTGAGACATTTAGTTTTTTGGGTTGATTTGATTTCATTTTTTTGTGTGAAAGCCATTAAGCAATTGTGTTTTAATTTTTTTGGTTTGTTTTAACAATTGCACGGTAAAGGTGACGTGGTGATAAAGTGTGTTGTTTATAAAAAATTTTTGTAAAAAGGTTAATGAAATTAGTGTCTAATAATTATAATAAAAAAAATCTTAAAACTAAATAAGAGCAGAGAATAGCGTGAAAGTAGAGCAGCAGTAGAATTTGAGAGAAATAACGATAAAGTGATAGATGTCAAACGATTGTAGAGTAGTACTAATGAAATGTTTGAGAAAAATAGTGAAAGATTCAAGACTGAAATAAAGCATGATAGAAAAGCTCTTTTTCATGAGAGAAAGAGAAGAGCTTATGAAAAGCTTACAATAAGTTTTTAAAATGTTGTTGAAAATTTGTAAGCTTTTTGTATGGTGCTGGGCGAGGATTTGTTATAAAATATAATTTTCAAAAGTAGGCTGAAGTCATGTAAAGGAATTAAGATGATCAGTTTTAAAAGAAGGGATTTTTGAATTTTTGACTAATTTTTGTTTAAAAAAGCTTTTAAATGTGGTAGTTGTTAAACTTTAAAATAAAACTTTAACGTTGTTTTATGCAAATGAAATAGGTGTTTAATAAACATTAAGATTTTGTTAAAAAGTGGTCATTAATCTGTTGAGATTCAAGCTTATCGATTGTTAAAAGTTATAAAAGAATCTTAAAGTTCCCGCAGTTTTGCATTAAAAGCAATTCAAATATTAAAGTTTATTAGAGCTTTTTTTTTTTTTTTTTTTGCCAAAGTCCTAAAAGCTTACAAATTATCCTCAAACAACATTTTAGCTAATAACTAGTTAGAAAAAAAGCTTTAAAGCTAACTAATATTAATGATACTAACTTTCACAATGCAAATAACCCTGGCCTTGAAAGCCGCTTGGACACAAGCAACGATATGAGCCAGGAAAATTAATGCACTTAGCATTGGTGCCACATTTAGCGATACCATCATTCATGTTACATTCGTCTACATCTATGCAAGCCAAACCGGCACCAGTTTTGGCCACTAATAAAGCTGTATTTTCTGTATCTGTATTTGTTGTAGGTGTATTGTGTGTTGTTTCAAGCAAAGTAGCCGTTGTTGTATTACGATCATCGTATGCGAAATTTTCGAGCATAAAACCAGGCGGACAACGACATGCAAAACTACCGCCCATATTCACGCATTCAGCACCCAAACCACATGGATTGTTAATAGAGCATTCATCGACGTCTGTGTTTTGTTTGTGTGTGTTTATTGGGTTTGTTTTGAATTTGTTTAAGTGGATTAGTTTTTTTTTTTGTTTTTATTTGCCATAAATATTTTAGGTGAATGTTGTTGTAATAAATAATTAAACCATTATTATTATTAATGAGTTATTTGCAATAATTGTTATTATTGTTTTAAAAATTATTAATGTTAAACCATAATGAAGTCGTGCGAAAATGTTGAATTGCATATTGATGTAATAATGAAGTGCCATTCATTTCAAAGAATTGAATAAATTTTGGGTTTTTTTGAAAAAAATTCAGTCGAAATTGAGTTGTTCGATTTGGTTTTTTTTGGTGGGTGCAGTTTATATAAGAAAAATACAATGAAAATACGAAAAAATTTAATTTAAGCTTTAAATTCTGTTTGCTTGCTATAGAAGGCAAAGAAGCTTTAAAATGATCAAAAACAACACTTACCTTCACAACCTTGAGCCGGATCACCAGAATAACCATCAGGACACAGACACTTGAAACTACCGTCTGTATTCAAACACTGAGCATTACGTCCACATGGCGAACGGGCACATTCATCAAAGTCAATGCAGCCAGTTTCTGAACGTCCATCGCCTTCATAACCTGCAGGACAGTCGCAGCGATAACCGCCCTCCAGATTAGTGCATATGGCGCCAGGACCACAGACATTACCATTACTGCATTCGTCGATATCATGACAACCATCGTAGGGATTGCCGTAAAAGCCTTCGGGGCAGGTACATGTGTAATTACCGGGTGTATTAATACAATGGGCATTTTGACCGCAAGCTTGAGGATTTCGGCACTCATCGATGTCTAAAGGTATAAGAAAATGAAAATATAAGTTTAGATTATTATTTTTTTTTGTTTTGGTTTATTTTATAGTTTAATTACTTACCGGTACATAGTACTTCACCATCGCCTTCATAGCCATCTTTACATTTACACAAAAAGTGTGCTGGTAAATTGCAACATTCGGCATTTTCAACGCAGAGCTGTGCTATTTGTGGATCTTGACATTCATCGATATCTGGAATTAAAATATTTAAAAATTTCAATTAGAACAAAATTTTAACTTCTCAGATATAGGGTTAATCTTCTTGCGCTTACTTTCAGCTAAGAAGTAGCTTAAAATCAAAACTTCTCCAGTTTAATCCTAGAGAAATTTGGAATCTCTTTAAATGTTAAGTGAAAATGATCTTGGATTTAATGATTTATATAAAAAGTCTTAATAGGTGCCCAGTTAACAGTGTACGAAGGACCATTGTGTATCTAAGTTCCCACAGAAGGGGATCTTAGAAGGAAGTACATAAGAACGCTAAAGCGAAATCGCTTTCAATATGTTATAGTCATATAACCATGATAACCTATTTAGAGGTCCTTTGATCTCATTAGCTGTGGTCCTACAACATCCAAACTTAATATTGAAACTTAGTTTTGCTAAAATCGAACTCCCCTATAAAATGTACTATATAATATGATCGTGTGCTTTCGTCTGAGTCCAAATTAAAACTATCAAAACTGAACACAAAACCAGGCTTGGGGGTAATGATTACATAATGTAATCCATTACATAGTTAATTACAATTACATGTTACGTGTAATTGAGCAATAACCAATTACAATTACTTGTTATGTGTAATTGACCAATAACCAATAACAATTATGTACTTGTAATTGTAATTGAATTCTTGTCAATTACAATTATTTGTAATTGAAGTTTACCAATTACAATTACTTTTAATTACAATTTTGGTATTACTAATTACAAATTACAGATAATTATAAGGAAAAAAATCACAATTACATGTAATTATAATTGGAAAAACTTCAATTACATTACATTCTAATGTAATTGTAACATTTCAATTACAATTATTCGTAATTGAAGTTTTGTCAATTACAATTATTTGTAATTCGAGTTTACCAATTACAATTACTTGTAACTTCAATCACATTACTTCAAATGTAATTGTAATTGAAAATATAATCATTACCCCCAAGCCTGCCCAAAACTCTGTTCTAGACTTGTTAACAATTTTACAAGTTTTTGCCAAACATACCAAATATTTTTCAACATTTTACTTTATAATGAAGTCTATTTGCTAAAAAAAATAAACATTGAAGAATTTAACATTGAATCTAAAAAAATTGTATGACAAAGACATACCACGCAATTTTTCTGCTCGAATGACGACAGTCAACGTACGCATTTCTTAGAATCGAAAAAAAATCAAGAAAAATCACAAAATGCAGGTGGTTGAGATTTTAAAATAAAACTTTGATTGAATGTATGATTGAGTGATGGTATTTAAAAGACAGACAGACCTCCATGTAACATTTAATGTTACGCATACTTAACATTGATGGGGACATTTAAATGTTATATTTTATGGACATTTTGTTTTTTTTTATAGAAAAAGACATTGAAAATATACGGTTTACGAATTTTATAACAACTTTTTTTTTAATTAGAAAGATTTTATAAGATTTAAATGTGTTTTTAACTTGCAATAGAAAAAAAATGACTTTCTATGGAAAGTATTTTTTTTAACTAATACCAACAACTTTAGCTTTATGTTATTTAATCAAGTGTATCATTTCTTGGTCTTCAATATTAAGACAGCTGTCAGTTTGTAAATAACTTTAAAAAGGAAAAGACAAAACATTGTTTCAGTAACTAAAAAACGTTCTCAGGGTATAAGAAAAATTGCTTGAAATAAACTAATTATTTGGTTTGTTATTAAGTAAAATGTGTGAATAATTGTTTAATTATTATTATAATTTAATTATATGCTATTTAAGTTAAAACAATTTTACGCATAATGATTAATGTGACATCATCATTTATATTTCAGTTATTTCAAAATATGCTTTTATATTTAAACGTTTCTTTTTTTTCAAAGTTAAGATTTTATGTTAAAAACTATATTTTTTCATTTCTTAACCTTGATATTGTCTTGCTGTTATGCTTTTATTTTTTTGTTGTATTTTTATCTATTGTTAGTTATCTAATATGGGTTTTATTTAAATGTATTTAAACGTTGCTTAGATGCGTAACAAATAATTAAGCTTTATTCTGTTGTTTTTTTTTCCAATGTTTTGTTCATTAGTTTAGACCCCCTCCCTTACAGGTCTAGCTGATCAAGTGGAACTTCTGAAGTGGCAAAATATTTTTTTTTATAAAAGTCTTTAATTGCAAACATGTGCGTAGTTTACTTTTAAAACTTCTAAATAATTAATGATTTTTATTTTGCGAATTTTTTGCTAACTCTTTAGAAAGACTTCAAAATTTTTAATATTCTTTGATTTATTTTCATTAAATTTATTTTTCGATTATTACCCTTAACACCTGTTTGTGTCTTAAGTCTTTTGTTTTGTGTTAATTTTTTATGTTTTTTAATGAAGCATGCATAATGTAATTACAAATTTTAAGTAGTTTTTGTTTTTATTTCAGCTCATTAATTTAAGTAGATTTGCCTTAGGCCTTTTTTTGTGGCAGGAACTGTTTGGAAACAGAAAGCTTCTGTATGAAACATGTGAGTAATTTGTACATTTATGTATATGACCTTCATCAAGGTGATAAATATGATGTCATTATGGTAATTGTCATAATATTCATTTGTCACCCTATAAAGGGGAAGTTACTTCCCTTTCCAATGGCTTTCGACATTTTTGGAAAACATAAAAACAAGTATTGCAATAATATCTCTCCATCCATAAGTCTGTCCATCTCTATATACATATACTGGGCCTAGTGAAAAGGGTACATGTATGTGGAAGAGCATTTACTATATTACTAGTAGTACGCATTATAGATTACATAAATCGTTAAGAATCGTATATATCTATGTATATAGACGATTCTGAGGCTTATCAAAATGTAGCATTCTTTATTAAACCTTTTTATATAAAAGTCAACTTTATCCAATCGAAATTCTTTAATAATTAAATCATTTTATTACTCACATTAACAATTTAGACAAATTTACTTTTGCAACATTAAAAAAACCTTCAACTATGCCACAAAACCGTTAACTAATGTTAAACATTAAATGCACAAAACACAAACTCTTCGCTGAGCAACAATATTTCAAAAAGTCTATCAAGACAAACCAAACTATTAAAAAAAACGTGATATAAATTTGAATATTTTACCACCAATGAATTGACAAAACGAACACATTTTTCATATACTCACTCAACAAGTTTCTTTTGAAGAAATATATAAATAAAAACCAAAAAAAACTTGCAACTCTGTAACAGCATTAAGAGTTTTGAAAGTACAAAAAGAAAAAAAAAAATCAACTTGAGGTTCCCACTAAAATGTAAAAGAAATATCATTTGCAACTTTTCCAGAATATTTAAAGAACTCCAGAATAACAGCAACTAGCGAAAAAAAACACAACACAACCCAACACTCACTCACTACAGCTCAAGAAACCAGAAGTCAATGAAAAAGCTTAAGAGGAAAAAAATGCTAATGTATACGCATATAAGTTTCCACTTAACCTCATTTCTTTCAAAACATGTCCAATGCATAAATAAATATAAGAAAAAAATGCATTTGCACATAAACATAATTCAAAAAAAGCTATATACAGGAAAAGCAAAGAAATGTTAAAAAAAAAAAAAATTATTAAAAAAAAAAGAAACTCAAACCCAACTCCAACTAAGGCCTATAAAAATTGCATAATAATATCTGTCCGTCTGTTCGTGTGGCATATAAATATGCATACGTATAAAATAAACATTAAAAAACTAACTGTGTTTAAACCTACAAAATGCTTCTTAAAATATACAAACTCATCTTTATGGCCATAAATATATACAAAACAGGTGCTGCCTGTTTTTTTGTGTGTGTGTGTGTATGTTTACACAGCTAGAAAAGGAATTGAAAATGACATTACAAAAAATAGCATTTTATGCGTAATAAATACCGGCAAATAAAATTATAATGGATTACATACCATTCCAGTCCAGAGTATGCAAGTGAAACACGATTTCGGTTTTAACAGCGGGAAGTGTGATTAAAATAAATATTAAATAGCGTGTTTCTTTTAGAAGATAAAACCATATGTAACATATGATTTGTAAGTAATTAAGTTATTTTTTACTTGTTAACATTTCAGAAAAGTAGAAAAGTTTCTGAACTTTCTTATACTCATGGGAAATAGAATTAGAGCAAAATATTTTCCTGTAATATTGAAATTATTGGGAGCCAGGACTAGGTTTTCGAACATGAAATTAGCTCTCGTGATCCTCGTTGTAATCCTTTGACACTTTTTAGAGAATTGATTATCTTCTTGCAAGTATGATAGGAATTATAATTTCGACAATTTAAGTTATTCGGAAGATCTGTTACTGAGAGATGAAAGAGATTTGATCAGAAGTTTAGACTGATCTTATTGTTATATAAATATCTCTGATTTTAATCTGTTCAGTTGTAGGCACTCTTTAATTGATTTCCTCTGATAGGAATTTTAAAGATCACAACTAATGTTATTCTGAAGATCTGTTACTAATTGATCTACCAGATCTGATCAGAAGTGTAGATTGATCTTATTGCAATATGTCTCTGGTATTAACCTGTTAATCATTTACAAGAAGAATGAAAGGGATCAGTTCAGTTGTAGACATTTGATTTCCAATTATTTCGTATAATATTAATTTAAAAGATCATTACTGCTGTTGTTCTAAAAACCTGTTACAGATTGATGTAACAAATTTGATCAGAAGTGTTGAACTTACTGCAATGTGTCTCCGATATCAATCTGTTAATTCTATACAATAACAATGAAAAGAATCAGTTCAGTTGTAGACACATGATTTGGAATTGATCTCCTCTTATTTGGTATTATGATTATTTCTGAGGTTAGGTTAGGTTATGTGGGTTGCTCGCTAGCAAGAGAGTTCACTCGGAAGCCTTTCCCTAATATTGAGAGAATGGTTTCCTTCCCTAATTTCGTTGACTACTTGGTTCGTTCGGTCTCCATGAAAACCAGCCGGTGCTTCGAATAAAACTGATCTTGTTTATTAGTGACGCATCTCTGAGACAGTCTAGATCATGGAAAAGAGCTCTACCAAGTCAGAGTAGTCTGTGCTCTTGTAAGGCACAGACATAGAAGGTGTTGTACCGATTTCACTTTTTCGTCCAAGCAGCTTCTACAGTAGCTATAACTTGGATAGCCCTTACGTTCCGACATATGTCCAGTCATACAGTGCCCAGTAATTATACGAGTTTGAAGCCTAATCGAGTTCTTACTAAGAGACAAGAGAGTCCTAGTCCTATCTGTTGTCAGAGTGGGCCAGAGCAGTCTCGATATTCTACAAGTGGTAATATTTGACCACCTGAGTTTCGTCTCACTCAAAACCCACCCATCTATCAATTTTGATAGGGTCGTCAGGAGAGTGTGAATATCCTTTTGCGCAAGGGTTTAAGTCTGATTACTTCTGAAGTTGTACTGAATTTCTGTCACAGATTGATCTAATAGAATTGATCAGAAGTGTAGATAGATCTTTTTGCAATATGTCTCTGGTATTAACTTGTCAATCCCTTGAAAGAAGGATAAAAAGGACTTGCTTAAGCCGCTAAACATCTAGATCCTAAAAAGATATAAATTGATCGCAAGAAAACTACGGTCAGAAGAGATTTACCAAGCTCTATAAATATATGGATGAATAAAGAATAATAGGAAAGAGACTGACAGAATACAAGACCAAAGATACTAGCAAGTTGAAACAGATCTGCACCGTATACATAATAGTTGAATGTACCAGAACTTGCGTCCTCGATTGTAAGAGAAAAGGAGAAATAAACTTAAATTAAATGCTTCTAGAAGTTCGGCATCCAGTATGGTTTGTTCATGATATATTCATTTTTATCTAAGAAGACCAAACAGTAAGACTGATACGGCAGTATTAAACCGTTAAGCAAAACCTCTTGGCCTTGTCTAACGGTAGTACAAGTTTTCAAATTCTTTAAAATCAAGCCACACTAATGTTTATCAAGCGTCAGCATAAAGCACTTGCTACAGGGAACAGGTTCAAAAGCCGGTAGCGTGCTCATATCTTTTACTACTAATCCTGATTCTAAAATAATTAAGCATTTTCAGTAGATCAGGTTCCGAATAGCAAATGAAAAGTAATTATGATAAATATCTGTAGATGAAAGGAGTCAAAGCTTAAGAGCGACATTGGCATTTTTTCTGATATCAAGAGAGGACTAACTTTTTACTGAACTTTAGATGAATGATCATTTTTCTGAACATCTGTTGATAATCATCACATCAGTTGATATTCATGTTCATTAAGAGTGATATTGAGATTATCTCTGGTATCAAGAGAGGAATGCCCTTTTACTGATCTTCAGATGGATGATCTTTTTACTGAACATCAGTTGATAATCTTCACAATACTGTAGTATTGTTAAGGCCATGTCACTTTCCACTATGGTTTCGTTGATCCCCTAATAAGAACTCGACGTTATAGTGATCGTTTCAAATTAACCAATTAAAAAAAAAACACTAATTTAAAACGCATTACCTCTCTTAGCTGTACCTTCTTCTTGTTATAAGAAAACTCATTAATTTTATAATTGAATGGCGATAAGGTCTTCTTTAAGTGCCGGAAATTTTTCATTATTTAAAAAAAGCCTACCAAAGAACTAATTTTATTATTATTTCGTCTACTTAATTTTTGTTATTTTAACTATTTTAATTTACTTTAAAAATTTTGTTTCTTAAAATGGCCTTGAAAATGTTTGTTTACTTAAGAAAAATAAAATACATTAATGGTTATTTAAAACATGGTATAAAATTAAGCCTACCGATAAACATAATGAAAATGTAAATGGATTTCTAGACAAAAAAGTGAAATCTAATTATTTTATTATTAGTTTCAAATGATTATTTTCATTTTAAATTTTCTATTAAAACTAAACAAATTTTATTTGTTAATATAATAAAAAACAAGAAGTTCAATTTTAACGAACTTTATTAAGATAAAAAGGGGAGTTGAAAATGAGTATGTTTGGAACTGCTCTTTGATTTGTATAAAATAATTAAGTTCTATTTTCAAATTATTATTTATTACTTTTTTTTTTTTTCTTAAAACTAAAAATATTTCTCACCATTAACTAACTAGGTGTAGATTATTTTTAGTTTTCTTAACTTGTAGTAGTTATTTAGCTGAGAAGTCATGAAATCTTATAATCACTTCCTTGATATCATACTTTCAAAGCAAATACTCCCAGAAACTTAATCATGTTTATGGGTAAGAGTTCGTTTTAATTTTTTTTATTTGTAGTTTTTTTTTTATTTAGCTTGTTGTTTAAAGCCATGTTACGTGTTGTGGTAACATCTTTTGGTTTAAGATTATTTATTATTACTTTATTTTTGTTGTTATTGTTGTTGTTTGCTTTAGAAAGAACATATTTCTGCTACAGATAGTAAATGTGTTCTAACCATAATTATGCACCTGTTATTAGAAGAACCAAAGTAGCAACGAAACAACCTGTACAATTTTATAATTAAGGTTTTATTAGATTAGGAAAAAGCTGAAAGAACCCCATTGCCAGCAAATCTTCCCAAACATGTTGATAACATGTTTTGGTTTATTTGCCGGACTTGAAGTTTTATTGTGCAGTCATGTAGTCTCTTTTAAGGAGATGGAAAAGTACAAAGGAAATGGCATGAATTGTTGGGAATTGAAGAAATTAAAAACTTAGCAAATAAATCAATATGTTGGCATAATAAATGGCCTAAACAGGAAAAATTATTGATTTTGATTTTAATTAAAAAGTAGAGGAAATAACCAGTAATTAGGACTATAAATACTGGGGGAGTATTTATTAATATCTGTCATTTTAACTATTTTACAAATTCTATGTTTGTTTTAATTGTTAAACAAATATTTACGCACCATAACTTAAGTCACTAGTTTGGCCTCCAAAATAAATCTCACGTATTTAACACCAACTACCATATATTAAAAATTTCTTAAAGCCACATGTTTTGAAAACTAAAACACCAACTTCAAGTTTAACATTTTTGCTGCGATCATGCTTTAGTTTTTTTTTTACACGCTCATAACATAAGATCTTAAAAATTTGATAAACTTGTTACGCTTACTACATGTTACACTAAAATAAAATATATGTTAAGCGTAAAAACATCAAGAAGAAGCAAAAACAAAAAAAAAAAAAAAAAAAAAAAAACTATAACACCAAAGTCATCTAGATGATGATGCATCATCTTCATCATCAGTCTGATCTACATGAACTATACAACATAAAAACTACAAAAAAAATAAAGCTATTTTAGTAGTTTTGCATATAAAATCAGATACAGCACATAGTTAAGCTACTAAAACAGATTCTGTTTATATTATTACTAATGTTGTTGTAGTTTTAATTTTATGCCACTCTTCTTCTGTGGCAACAACTTCTACGGCCACATATCTACTACTACTACTACTTCTACTTCTACTAGTGGCAGTACTACGATGAACATGCATTGACACGCGTAATTACTTGAGTGTAAAAGATGTTACTCTATGATATATGTTTGTTTGAACCACATAGTACATGAAACTCCAAAAAAATGTAAGACACAACAAGATCAACCTAGTAAGCAGCTTTAAAATAGTGATCGACACAAAGAGCATACAAGAATTCTCTTAAGAAAGCTTTAAAACATTTTTTTTTAATTTAAATTTTTGTATTTCTTGAGCTTTGCTTTCGTTTCCTATTGGGCATATGTGCCGATCTCTGTTTTCTATAACTATCGGCTTTAGAGAACCTTTTATGCTGTGAAATTCGTAGAATACAATATGGAGTTGTAAAAATGTATTTAATTAAAGTGTCACTAATGATGACAAGTCGCGAAGGGAAAAACGGTTTTTTATCTAGAGGCAATTTTTGGCAGCAATAATTTTCCTTTGATTTGTAGGAGATGAAAAGTAATTATTTTTATAAGGGAAAAAATTTCAAAATTTTGAATATAATTAAATAATTAAAGAAAATAGATTAATGTAAAAGTTTTTAGTCTGAGGTACTGGAATCGATACAAAATTTGTTTCGTTATTGGTTCAGCAGTTAAATGAAATGATTCTAGTTCTAATCAGACATGGAAAATTTAAACTACTAACTTTCTTTAACTATGTCGAGTCTATGGAAAAGACAAGTCAATTAGTTAGTCAATGAGCGTCTGTATCGTTATTGGTTCAGCAGTTAAATGAAATGGTTCTAGTTCTAATCAGACATGGAAAATTTAAACTACTAACTTTCTTTAACTATGTCGAGTCTATGGAAAAGACAAGTCAATTAGTTAGTCAATGAGCTTCTGTATTGATTACTTTATGGACTGGGCTAAAAGCTAATCTGTAGGCTCGTCTATGGTCTAGTCTATTGACGTGTCAGTTGACTAGAGTATTTACTAGTCTATGGACTTGTCTATGAAGTGATCTTTGAATAGTTTATTATATAATTTTAATCGATGGGCTAGACTATTAAAGAATAGTTAGTTAGTTTATTGATTAGTCTATGAACTAGTCTTTTGACTGAGATAGTATAGTCTATGTACTATTCTATTGATAAGTTTAGTCAATAAAATATTGACTAGTCTATCGGCTATTGGCTGATCTATGATCTAGTCTATGATCTATAGACTAATCTATGGAGTAGTTTATTAAACAGTCTGCACAGAGGGAGAAATAAATATACACGTCTGGTACCAAATTGACACCAAACTGTTTGAAATTTTTCAATACCATCCGTTGTCAAAGTATATACATACGTAAGAGAACACTATGTATTGTTGACAACATTGCAACAATTCGTTGTCGAAATCTAAATTTTATACACATCCGTTGTCTAAATGTTAACAAACGTGGTAAGCTCACTATTGACAAACAATCCGTTGCCTATAGTAAGCTCACTATTGACAATTTTAATCCATTAAATATTGTCTAGTCTATCTACTATCCTAAAAAACAGTATATTGGCGGATTTATGATTTAGTCTGTCCCATTTGTCTACGGACTAATCTATGGTTTAGTTTGTTGAATAGACTGCGAACTAGTTTATTAAATAGTCTATGAGCTAGTCTTTCGACTACTTTATGGACTAGTATATGAACTATGTTTTTGACTAGGTAATGCATTAGTCAATTGATTATTCCATGGAATAGTCTATTAAGCAAAAAGCACTGGAATCCGTACAATAATACTGAATTTTCACAACCTACCGATAAACTTCCGGGTAAAACAATTTTTGTGTGAAATAATCAGTAATTGAGAAAATAGCGCTAATACTGATATAGCAAAGTACTCTCTCTCTCTAATAAATAAATTTAGAATATAATTTGTAATCGAATATAAAACGAAATGTATAATTGGGAAGTCAAATCATGAAATGATTTTAAACTTTTTCAATAGTTTTTATCTTAGATTTAAAACACAGAATGTCCCTTTAACCCTTTCACGCACAAAACTAAACCGCTGGACTTTTAATGGATATAACTTCACTACACACTTTATTTTAAATGAAAAATGTAAAAAGTGTTTTCGAAGGATATCGCAGGATATTATCCTTTATAGCATGTAATGACATCAGATTCTAAAAAATAAGTTATTTTTCTGTAGAAATAACCATTTACTGTAGCTGTGAACTCAAAATTACGCTCTATATCGAGAAAAATGTAAAAAATCTTGGGACACCGGTGTCCTGTATACGTGAAAGAGTTAAATCCAAAGTTTGTTAGTTCCTATATTCTCTTTCCTATTAAGGTGTAAGTGACAGTAAAATATATATTTAATATACTGTACTATTACTGGAAACATATAAGTACTGGTCTATTAAATATCATATAAATGAGCATATTTCTAATAGCACTGAAACCTTAAAGACATTTTAGTATTCCTAGTAAACTGCTAATTTGTTAATGATAAGTTACATACAATTAGCTGTTGTCAACAAGTTTTTCACTTAAGCTCAGCAAACAGAAACATAAAATAACTACCTAATTACCTAACATATAAGAACTTCTACAGCATTTCTACTCTTCTATACACAATTAATAATCCAGTTTCCCTAAACACTTATACACATTTCCTCATAACATTTTATTTAATGAATTTTAATTTACTCACTAACATGCTCATTCACCTCCATATATAAACAATCCTAACTAACTAAATATTTTTTGTACAAATCCCTTGAGTATAATTTAACTCCTGCTAGTTGTTATAACCATTTCTGTTAAACAAAATATTTAAATATTTGCACATTTATAATTCAACTTTTTCCCTCTCGTTTTCATCTTCTTGAACTGTCACAATTTCCTTTGAATTTCTAACATAACAAGTAATATGAACATCATGTTAACATCTATCTATGTATGGTTTTTGTTCTATTCCTAGTACTCTTTTATATATTTTTTTATTGATCTGTATTGAATATTTGTTATTTTGTTCGTGTTTTGTAGTTTTCTTCCTTATTATGCCATTATATTTAAGTATTACATAATCTAAATTCAATGACGTTGTTACATGTTGAGCCACTTTGTTTTATTCAATATATTCTAACTCTATGTCATTACAACAAAAATATATACATATGTATGTTTGTTTTAACTTTGATAGATAGACGGATGGGATAGTTACTTGTGATAGTTTGTGAGGTTTATGTTTATATTAGGGGTATACTTCAAATGCAGAACTATCATTGTCCAGGAAAGCCGATGTCCAAGTGCACTCATAACAAAAAGCTACCAAAAGTTACCTTATTCTTACAGTTATTCCTTTGAAGTAATTCAAAATTTACATTTTTAAAATCATTTCTTGAGCAACTATATTATCAAAAAAGTACTTACCAAAAAGTACTTTTTTGTTCTATTTGCAAAAATTATACCCCTAATATTATTGCCTTTGCAGTAGTTTAGTACGGAAAAGTAAAAATCAATGGAAAAGATTAGTTTATATATATACATATGTATATATATGTAGAAATCATACCGTATGGTAACACAAACATCACCAGCAACTACAACAACAACAAGAAAAATTTTGAAAACAACAACAAAGAAAAACACTTTTCACTATTCAACCAAGCATTCATGTGTAATAAAATATTTTACGTTTTTTTTCCTTAGCCAAAAGGTTTATATGAAAAACACGTTACACTGTTTCCTTAAAGGAGATGGGCTATGATATTCACTTCCTTAATTTAGAGATAAAAGGGGATTTTTTTATTTAGTGTATGTAAATGCTTAAAAAGTTCCAAAAAGTTTCCTATTGTCATTTTTTTAGGTTTTAAAGAAACTTCTAGGTTCATTAAAGGGGAAATTTAAATATAAGTATTAAAACAAATAATTTTGTGTTTCTATTTTATTAATGGGGAAATTACCAAAAAGTACTTTTAGAACAAAAAGTACCACAAGCTTTAATTTAAGATTCTTAAATTAAAAATTCATAAATTGAATATTTTTAATTATTCTAAATTTTTGTTAAGTCATTCAACGTATATGTATGTACCAAAAGTACTACATTCTTTAGTAAAGTGAAAAGTACCAAAAAATGTACAATTTAAAATCTAAAATGTTCTGAATATGAGTACATATCAGAGAAAATCGGATAAAGACAATAAGATCTCTCGTGACCTTTTTATGAAAACGAAAGCTTTTGCTTGTATACAAAACAAACATATCAGTAAAGGAATTCATTTAATGCATACTCACTGCCGATAAAGATAAAGCTATATTTAAGAGCAGCTTTATCTTAACCAGGTATAACCAGGTTCTCTCTTTATAATAAGTTCTATAAATGTAAGTGTGTAAGTCTTTTGGCAACCCAGCAATTCGACAAAGAGTCAATGCATCCGAATAGACAGTGATTTCTATTGACGTCTAACCACCTGGTTGGCACTAAGTTTTTCTTGACGAAAGAAAGGTGAAGATAATCGTCACATTAGAGTCCCCTTTGTAAGCAAGAGAGTGGACACTTAGTAGACAAACTTAAGCTTGTTGTCTGTATCTTCGTAATCTATGGGGTGACGATATTAAAATAAGTGATAGGTAAAATAGGTAGTTCGGAACTGTCCGACCGAACTGCTGAAAAGCTTAACAAGTTCCTTCATAAGAAGAAGGATGAAGATAATCGTCACTTTATAGTCCCCTTTCGAAGCGTGAACAATTAGAAAACAAACTTAAGCTTTTTCTCTGTCTCTTCGTAATCTATGGGGTGACGATATTAAAATAAGTGATAGGTAAAATAGGTAGTTCGGTACAGTCCGACCGAACTGCTGAGAAGCTCAACAAGTTCCTTCATAAGAAGAAAGGTGAAGATAATCGTCACTTGAGAGTCCCCTTTCTATGCGAGAGAGTAGACACTTAGAAGACAAATTTAAGCTTTTTGTCTGTCTCTTCGTAATCTATGGGGTGAGATATTAAAATAAGTGATAGGTAAAATAGGTAGTTCGGAACTATCCGACCGAACTGCTGAGAAGTTCAACAAGTTCCTTCATAAGAAGAAGGATAAAGATAATCGTCTCTTTGGAGTCCCCTTTCTAAGCGTGATAGTGAACACTTAGAAAACAAACTTAAGCTTTTTCTCTGTCTCTTCGTAATCTATGGGATGACTATATTAAAATAAGTGATAGGTAAAATAGGTAGTTCGGTACAATCCGACCGACCTGCTGAGAAGCTCAACAAGTTCCTTCATAAGAAGAAAGGTGAATATAATTGTCAATTGAGAGTCCCCTTTATAAGCGAGAGAGTGTACACTTAGAAAACAAACTTAAGCTTTTTATCTGTCTCTTCATAATCTATGGGGCTAAATAAGTGATAGGTAAAAATGGGTAGTTCGGAACTGTTCGACCGAACTGCTGAGAAGGTCAACAAGTTCCTTCATAAGCTCTCTTGATTTTACATAGATGTAAGCTTGTGTTTGTTTAAGACATAAACAAGACCAGTTAGAGATCTTGTTTAATCTATGGGTGAAGAAGAATGGTGAAGATAATCGTCACTTTAGAGTCCTCTTTCTAAGCGAGATAGAAAACAAACTTAAGCTTTTTGTTTGTCTCTTCGTAATCTATGGCGATGTTAAAATAAGTGATAAGTAAAAATGGGTAGTTCGGAACTGTCAGTTAGAGAGCTTGTATAATTTTTGCCGATACAAAATTTAGATTAAGCTTTTTTATATGTAATTATGACTTTATCAGTTCTATAGAAGTAAATGTATAAGTTTTATCCGTTAAGTATTCGAATTTACTAAAACTCTTAGAAAAATTGGATTTGAAAAGCTAGTATGTATGTGTAAAATCAAAAGAGCAAGAGAGGTTTCGGCCAGAAACTTATTACTTTACTACTTTCTATATAAAGATTTATGTGCAAGATATCAAAGTGCCCTGTGTGAGACCAATAAAAGAAAATTATCTTTAAATTGATTTATTTCATTTCAGTTAAAGATGATGGTTAAATGAGAGTTAAAATCTTAACCCAAATGAGTGTTTTTTGTTAAATAATGTTTAAATGAAATAAATCAATTTAAAGAAAAAGTTTTAAATTTAATTTAATATTTAATTAACAAATCACCTGATTGTTGGAGAGAGATGGCAGTACTACTAATTGGCGTCACAATTTTACTTTGTGTTTGTATTTACGATTGTCCCGTTCTCAAAAAAGTTTGGAACACATTTGGATTTTCATAGCGGGTTGAATCCATGGTGGATTCTCCATAAGATATCGAAACAAATAGAAAAAATTTTGTAAGTTAAATCTGAGAAATAGGTTTAGATTCTGTTATCAGATTGAACTTTTAGCTTTTCATGCAGCTGAGAACTAAAATAGTTTAAATAAAGCTGTATAAAGTACAAAATAGAGAAAAGGAACATTTTAAAGAGAAATTTAAGTTTTAATGGCCATCTAAAGCCCTTAAAATAAGTTCTCTAATAAAATTATTTGCCTGAGCTTTAACTAATATTCTAATCATCATAAGGGAAACAGTGTCATATTGTTTTTCCTACAATGTAAAGTTTTATTTTACTTATCATCTAGAAAATCTTGTTGCTGACTGTTTTCGTTGTTGTTGTTGTTGCTGTTATACTCGTCTATATAAAAAGATGCTATCATTAGATGACTTTATAGCTTGAATTATTTTACTTCTTTTACCTTTTCATCGTTATACTATTCTAAATGTAACTAACTAACTAGTATAGAAACTACATACACACACATATGTACATATAGTGGTAGATAGTATAATACTAGTTTTCATTACTATTCTAAACAAAAACCTCTACCGTATTCAATGTAACTTTGGAATTGTAAACACAGACAAACAAACCAAGAAGTAAACATATATACATATATACATATAAAGTAATGTTTATATGGCTTATGATTATTGTTTTGTTTTGATCATATTTGATTTTTTTCTATGCATTTGTATAAATATTATTTAAGGTTATGTTTATAGTAGTAGATACCGTTAAGAAATGTACAAAAGACGACGACAACACAAGGAAAAACAAAAACAGAAAATGTTATGCTTGAGAGATGATTTTGGGGTATAAAATTTCTTCTATTAAGTTCTCGTTTGAAGTTTTTGAAAAAAAAAACACCAAACACCCTACAGAAAACAGGTGTTTGTTTTAATTGTAGATATTATTTAGAAATTTGTCATTGTTTTTACAAAAACTGGAAAATTACAAGGAAAACTATATGATGGGGAGTTTAAATAACAACCTCCTGCTTTAGAAAAAAACGATTGCATGACTTACCTTCACAATGAAGACCATCACCACGATAGCCAGGAAAACAGGTACACGTAAAACTGCCGAGTGTATTCGTACAGTGTGCAAATACATCACAGGGACGGTATTTGCATTCGTTCTCATCTGTAATAGAAATATAGAAACAAATATTAGTAATAAGGTCATTACTTATAAAGCCCTCTGAAAAAGTTAGTTTTCAAAATTAGTCCCCATTTTCTCAAGGTCTGGTTTTTTACCGTAACTCTAAACTAACGCAATATAACGTCACGATAAATGTTAACCAGACTCTGAGGTAATGATGCTAAGCATTCTTAATTGCTTTATTTAAACCTAAAAATTTAACTCTTTTCAAATTTTATAACAACAACTTACCTTGAACGTTACAATTACAACCACCCCAGCCATCATTACAATGGCAGACACCGTTTAGACACACACCATTTGTGCACTGAGTGCCATCTTTATCACAGTCATCTACAAAAAGAAAAAAAGGAAATGAGACATTTAGCAAAAAATTGTACACATAGGTGGGAACTTTTATTTCTATTCTAGTTCCACTTACTTGTGCATTTAAGCTCTTTATTAAGCTCATCGGAACCAAGATAACAATCTTGATTGCCGTCGCATAATTTCGATAATTCGTATAATTGTAAATAGTCGGTTGACTCATTTACTTGACAACCAAAATAGCCATCTTCCAAATTTAGAAAAAATACTTCGTTACGAAATCGACTACTTTTTAAATTTGTTTTAAATGGCGATAATTGTGTTTGTGTATATAATTGTGGTTGTTGTAGTTGTGAATGTACCTAGAAGAAGAGAGACAAATAAAAAAAATGTTAAATAACTGTTTATGTTATAAAAAAACAAAAGACTTAAGAACTAAACTTTTTTTTTTAATACAAAAGCTTCGATTTTGCGCTTGATTAAAATGCTTATTTAAATACAAACTTTTTAAATTATATTATGCAAGTTTTAATTTTAGCTTTAAATCTTTAAGGTGTTGTTAATAGATCTTTTGTTTTCTAACCAAAATCAAACTTAAAACGGTTTGTGATATTATCTTATAAATTTGCATATATTTGTAGATGTTCTTAAGAGAAGTTGTTAAAACAATAGTTTAAAATTGTTAAGTTTTATTTTTTTTATTAAAGTAGCTAATGAATATTTAACGAGGTGTCAAATATAGTTGTGAAATTATTACATATATACAGACTGGCCTAAATGTTTCAAAGTTAAGAATATAGAAAAAAATATGAATTCTTTAAAATATAAAAATATTTCTAAAGTCATAACCTTTATGTTAATTTTAAAATTAGGTCAAATATTTTATTTTAAATTTATTAAAGGTGTTATAAAACTGCTAAAAACAAAGTTTGCAAATTTTAATTTATGCTAAAAATTTGCTTATAAAGAAATTATTTAAATAGTTTTATGAGTTTGTGGAATTGGTAAAATTTTTATAAAAATTGATTAAGATTTTAAAAAGAAAGTTTCTTTTTGGAAGAGAAAGATGACGCGTTAAAAGTGTTAAATTTGTGAGTTCAACTAATATATTTAGATTTCACCAAACTGATATCATTTAAAGTGATTTATCGGCTAATTATATAAATTTTAAAACTAGTTTGGTTCTAGATAAAAAGATGACATCACATATTTCAACATAAGTCGATAATGATTAATCCGATATGTAATTTTCAAACTAAGAATATTTTTTAATATTCTGAGACAATACAAAGATTTTTGAGAAATTTTAAAATTTCTTGTTTTTTTCAAAATTTGTTAAAAATCTAATACAAGTCTATATGTTATTATAATTCTAGTACATAGAGCTAGATAAATAGTAAGTAAAATCAGATTAATGGTATTAAATTTATTCATTATGAAGTGATGATGACTCATTTAGCTGGAAACGTAAAATTAAGAAATATTTGTTTTGTTTGGAAATTTATAAAAAAATCCCGTACTATCTGAAATGTTTGTTTATAAAATTCCTCATAAAGCTGAATATGTTATAAATAAAATAAGTCATATTTTATTGAAATCCATACATTAGCATTGACTTAAATCGCTATAAATTGAATTAAATTTGGTTTTGTCAGAAATTGCAAAATTTATTTTGTTTTTTGGGGTAAAACCACTTGATGGTAAACAACATAAAAATTTGTTTATTAACTTTAATTAAATATATCTCGTTTTATTTGCGACATATTTAGCTTTATAACCCAAAAATAAAAACTAGCATTTGGAATCATTTTAAATTTTACATATTCGTTTGAAAAATGTTACTTAATTGGTAATAAAATTAATAGTTATATCTCGTATAGTACAGAAGCAATGGCAGCAAAATCCAATTTTAATATAAGTATTTGAAAACAAAGTAGAGTAAACGTCCTTATGGGAGGGTAGCTTATATGGGGAATAGGTAAAATAATAAACTGAATTCAACCTGTTTAATATAGGATTAGTTTTTAGACCAAATTAAACTATTGTGTCAAACAGACAGACAGACAGACAGACAGATGTCACAACAAATCCGAAGAAATACTAATTCACAAGTGTCTCTGCTTGGAAATCGAACTCACAATCTCTGGTATGACAAAATTAACACTAACCATTAGTCATCCGTAGACACACTACTTTAAGTTTAACAAAGAAAATATTACGCTAAGTATTAAAGCTTTCTCTTTAAGTTCAAAGCTTTCAATGTGGATTTCTGCCGAAACTATTACGTAAAGTTTTTCTTAAGATCTGAAAGCTCTCAAAGATAACTTCTCACAAACATAATTCAACAAAAACCCTTAAGAGAAAAGTAGAGGACCGATATTTTTTGGGGGTGAAGATTTTATTAGAGTCATCTTTAAGCTTAACAAAACCCGTAAAGAAAGGATTTACTAAATTTCAATCGAAGCACATAAAGACGGACAGACAGACAAACAGACAGATATACAGACAGACAGATTTGTATGTCACAACAAATCCTCCATCGGATGTTCACTAGTGGCTCTGGTGTAAATAGAACTCACAAATTCTGATATGATAAATTCTGATATGACACTAACTATTAGTCTTTCGTAGACACACTACTTTAAGTTCAACAAAGAAAATATTACGTAAAGCTTAAAAGCTTTCTCTTTAAGTTCAAAGCTTTCAATTCTCTCGAAATTTTCCTATTTTTTAAAGGATTATGTTGTAGCCAGACAAGTTTAAGAATATTTAGAATTATTCAATTTCTAATGAAACAATTACGTTAAGCTTTTCTTTTGATCTGAAAGCTCTCACAAATATAATTCAACAAAAACCATAAAGAGAGGAGTTGATTTACTCAATTTCAATTGAAGTACATAAAGACGAACAGACAGACAATCAAATGTCTTCAAAAAATATAACTTTCTTTGTCATTTCCAAAAAATTTATAATTTTTCTAAACTAAATTTGCAAAGAAACAAAATCATAAAAAATTCATTTTCAAAATACATCAAGCATCAACATTCAGGCAATAATCAAACAAATATTACAATTAACGACTCCATTACAGCGTATCATTTGTAGTTTTTTTCTAACACTCGTAACTCAGTTATCAATTCAAAACATAACATTGAACACACTGTAATCTATATGTATGTATAGCAAGTACGTCTGAACAACATTTAATTTCAGATGTTATATATCAAACTATCACTTGATAATCTTTTACAACAACAACAAGAAAGCAAGTGATGTAGATGACAGTTATAACGGATGCGCACTCAAATAAAAAATGAGCAAAAAAATAAAAGAAAAAAGTGCTGCAACGCTTAATAAATTTAATTGCAATTGCTCTTGAAATTATAAAAAATATCTGACAAAAAACGACAAGATATACAATAGATACTTCAAAGAAAACTTCAGATTTATATTACAAAAAACCCTCTCGCTGTTGCTTTTACTCTAACTTTATCTGTCTATCATTTTTCTAATAATAAAGATGATAGACTTGGCAGGCCTGTGACTTTAAACATTGTATTGAATTTAGTTTTAGTTGTTTTTTTTTTTTTTGTTTGTAAAGGTAGTCATATAGACAATGTCATGGGACTTTGAAATGTTCAGATAATAATAAAAAACTACTACTCATCTATTGTTTTAAGATTAATAATGATTTTTTTATTATAACTACTAGCTACTGCTTAAAAGGTTTTTTTTTCTGAAACCTAAGAGAGCGGGTGTTTTACTTAAATGTTTTTTTTAATAAGTAGCATGTGGTAGTCCATTTGGAAGCAAACCTGTGAGTTTTTAATGAGAAAAAACATAAAAAAAGATTTTATTGTTCTAAACATGATGATAGAGTTATTAAAACTTTTATATAAATGTTATACAACAACATACACACATATGTTGGTATGACGTCTGACAAGGTCAGGGTGTTTTATTAACTCAAAGCTTTAGGTTAAAAAGGAAATAAATTAAAAAATAGTTAATAATGATTCTACACTTTATAAAAGACTAACTTGAACTTGTCGATTAAAATGCTATTTATGTTTAGAGTTTCATAAAAAATGCCTATACATGATTAAATAATTATAAACTTTATTAAGTTAAGCTAAGATAAAAAGTATCTAACTATAATTAGCCAGCTAAACTTAATTAGTTTTTTTTTTTTTGTAGATTTTCTACAAACTCACTTTTATTTTAAAAATTTGTTAATTTTTTATTATTATTTTGTTTTAATTACCAACTATTTTTGTTTGCTTGTGATTTATCTTATTTTTATTATTATTAATGGCTTTTCATTCACAGATTTTCTCTCTTGAAATTATACGCAAAACTCAGCGATGTGTATCTTGAAAACATGCAATATGAGTATATTGTTTAAGGTTATTTTTTGTTTTTGAAGATGAAACATATGTTTTTTTTTAATTCCAAGTTTTGCAATATGTTTAATTGCGTTTTAAGTTTTATTTAAAGAATTAAATGGAATGGGAATAGATGCCAGTGGGTTTGTGGGGGAAATTTCTATAGATTTATGGGAATGGAAATTAGAAATTGCATTTTAAAATAATTATTATTGATTTCGTGTAAAAGATAAGGGGATTTTTTTAAAACTTATGTTTTCAGTCTATAGATTTCTATCAAACTTTGTTAGATATAATTAAATTTGTCTAATTAAATTTTTGAACAAACTTAATTAACGAGATTCCATAGATAAATATCTACCGCTACTTTTCTGAAAAGCTTTTTTAAAAGCTTCTAACAAAAATTGCACACAATAGTCAGACAAAGTTAATAATGTTTTACACCGAAAGCTCTCAATGAGAATTTTCCACACAGACAATATCATTTGAAGACGTCGTGCTTTACAGATTAAATTTTGAATATTTTATAGTTAAACTACTTTAAGCTCAATAAAACCCTAAGGAGAAAAAACTAGTTAAAGCCATTCGTCAACCATTTTTGACAGATTTTATTGTAGAAAGATAAAGTTTTGAATACTTCAAGTGCTATACTTTAAGTGATCTACAGCTAGATCAATAAGAACCATCAAGAGAAAGTATTTTGGTAAAGCTTTATATCTTGCTCTCAAAGCTCTCAAAGTGAAATTTGCAATCATCTTCTGAGAGGTTTTATTGTAAATAAAGTATAGTATTTTAATACTTGAATTACTTTAAGCTCAACAAAAAACTGAGTGGATATTATGTAAAGCCTTAAAGCTTTCCCTGAAAGAGAATTTCCCACAAAAAGCTTTTTAACCAAATACATCGTTGATATGCTTTTGAATGTTTTATAATCAAACCAATTTAGTTAATTAGTTTGAAAGGAGGATGTATGGCACATAAAATTCGAAGAATCACATCTAGGCCTCTATCGGGATTTTACCAGTGTTTCTAATGGGAATCGAATTTACAACTTCTGGCAGGTCAGAAAAGAACTCTTACTACTAACCTTTAGTAGACACACTACTTTAGGTTCAACCTAAAACATAAAGAGAAAATATTACGTAAATATTTAAAGCTTGTTCTTTAACTTAAAAGCTTTCAAAAAGTAGTTCTCCCTTAAATGTAGCACTTTTTAAAGGATTGTAGCCAGTTAATTTTAAGAATATTTAAATTTATTCAAATTCTAATGAAACTTTTACATCAAGCTTTTACTAAACTTGATCTGAAAGCTCTCAAATGTTATTTCCCACAAACACAATTTAAAAATAACCCTAAAGAGAAGAGCAGATTTAGTCAATTTCTAATGAAAATACTCTAAAAGCTTGCTCTGAATTTCCCAACCGCCTTTTGAAAGGTTTAATTGTCAATAAAGAGTAGCATTTTTATAAAAAACTGAGAAAATATTAAATAAAGCTTTCTCTGAAATAGCATTTTCAACAAAAGTAATTTCATTCAAAGACATAGTTTAGAGTATTTTATAATCAAACTACTTTAGTTAATTAGCTTAAAATCTCTTCAAATCCGAAGAAATACACCAAGGCCTCCATTGGGTCTTTACCAGTGTTTCTGGTAGGAATCGAATACACAACCTCTGGTATGACAGAATAGAACACTATCAACTAGTTTTTCATAGACCCACTACTTTAAGTTCAACTACCATACAGAGAAAATATGCAAAGCTTAAAACTTGCTCCTTAACTTCAAAGCTTTCAAAGAGCATATCTTCCAAAACTGTTTTAAAGAATTATGATGAAGCTATTTGAGGTTAGGAATATACACAATTTATTCAATTTCTAAAACTATTACATAAAGCTTTTTTAAGGCTTGATCTGAAAGCTTTTTAAGGAAGTTTCTTACAAAAACAATTTAACAATAACCCTAAAGAGTAGAGTAGATTTAGTTAATTTCTAATGAAAATATTAAGTAAAGTTTTAAAACTTACTCTAAAAGCTCTGGAAAGTACAATTACTATTTCCACAGAAGACATCGTTAATCATTTTTTGAGGAAAATTTTATAAGAACCAGATTTTGTTAAAATCATTAAACCACTCTAAGCTTAATAAATACTCTAAAGGGAGGAATAGATTTACTCAATTTCATTTGTAACACGTAAAGCTTTAAGACCAAAACCTGATAATGACTTAGTATTATGTATGTGTTTGTATTTGTGAATAATTTTGAGAGGACAAAGAAAACTACAATTGAATTCAAGTTTTCTCTTAATGTCAAAAGCTTTTTATACAAAAGCTGATGAAGTGCTGAAAAATGTCTTTCATTGATGTTAAATATGTTAGCACCTAAAGCTTTAAAAGCACTAAATATACAGTATGCCGGATACTATTTTAAAAGCTTTTAATCATTTCTTAATATTTGCAAAAAACTTTATTAACTTCTTTCATATTAATCATGATAACTACAGCAAAAATCTTCATCTTGTTAATCATTTGATTTGAAAGCAATTTGAATGTATAATTAAAAGCTTTAATTTAAATAAAACAAATTTATGAACATCAACACCTCGCATGTCTTTTGATATGTTAAAATTAACATTCCCACAAACATTTATTACAAAATCTCTTAAATTTGTTGAAATTTAACAAGAAATTTTTTATTTGGCAGACATTAAAAGAAAAAGAAAATTAATCAATTTTATTATCGCTAATTTAATCAAATTAAATTATTTCGAAAACAAATTAAATAAACATACACACGAACTTTAAAAAAGCCCATAAAAGCTCAGACAACAATAACAAACTAATAATATTTGTTTAGGTAAATACAATTATACAAATAACAAAATACAAAAAAAAAAAAAAGAGAAAGAAGTCAATAAACTTTAGAAATTGTTAAGCAATAGAAATGGAAAGAATAAATAACAAAAGAAAAAAAATATTTTTAATACTATTACATCTTTCTTAACCATAAAAAAAGAAAGATGGTTAAAAAAAATAAATTTTTATTGGCTTAAAATTTAAATCTTATTGTTGTTATTGCCAAAAAAAAAGTTTTTGCTACTTTAGCTAATATTATAGTTGGCAATAAGTATTACTTGTTGGTGTTGACAAACAAAGCAGAGAAAGAAGTTATAAACTCTAAGACCAATGACCGTTCTATCTTTAGATCTTTTTTTTCTTTCTTCACTGCAGTAGACTGTTGCTTAAGCCCAAAGGTCTTTCAACTTTCTTTGCTTTCATCTTGACTATCATATAACATTGATGATTATTTTTCCCAAGAAATCTTAACTTTGAATATAAATTTTTTTTATTTATTTATTTATATTTATGAGGTTTATGTTGGTTGCTGGTTTATTGTTATTTTTTTTTTTATTTATTTTAAAATTATAAGTTTAATTTGCATGCTTTTTTTCTCTATTTGTTATATGTAGCTAATGATGTTTTCTTTAGGTTTTTTTTTTGTAAAACTAAAATCTATAATTATTCTTAATTGTCTTTAATATTAGCTGTTTTATTATTTATTACCCAACAAAACCTTTCTTTCGGTGTTTCAATTTTCTGTTGTTAATACTTTTGGCCAATTAAATATGCCGTTTTGGTTTAGTAATAATAGTTAAACAAAAAAAGAAATACCGTTGTTTGACTATTATTTGCACATCATTAATTTCTGCTGTTTTTTTTTCTTTCATTAAATATGTTTAATTTCTGTTAATAATTTATAATTAACTTGAAATTGTTGTTTTGTAGCTGCGGGCTAAAGTTTTAGAATTCTTTTTGAAAAAAAATTATGATTTCAATAAACAGCTAAACTGTTACTATAGCACTCTTGTCATTCTCATGCTATAATGTAATTAAATTGCTATAAAATATTATTTAAGGCAACAATTTTTGTGCAAAGATTTTATTTGTATGTTCTTATATAATGACGTTTAAATATGTTTGTCTGGGAAATTGAAATCAAAGTTAAAATTAATTGTTTTTCCATTTTTTAAACAAAAGACTTAAGACACGAACTTTTTATTTTGTTGAAATTAAAACTGTGCATGCTCAAATAAATATTTTTCTATGTTACAATTGTGTGAATTTTTTGTTTTCAAGTTTAGAACAAGTGGTTACTTTTTTCGTTGTCAATTGAGGAAGTGTTTTTTATTTGTTTGTCATTAAATAGTTTGATATTTTTATTATAAATATAAAACCTTGTAATCTTAAGTAAAGCATAACGTTGAGTAATTAAGGATTTTTATACCATACATTTTATTGGGTAGGGTATATTGGGTTTGTGCTGATGTTTGTAACGCACAATAATATTGGTTCTATACCCAACTTAAAGTATACCAATCGGATTAAAATCATTTTCTCAGTCGTCTGTCCATCTGTCCGTCCATCCATCAAAACTTGTAATCAAACTGCAGGTCGCAATTTTGATGATAATTCAATGAAATTTGTCCCAGGGACCAAGCCTATTGAAAATGGTTAATAGGGCTTGTAAACCTTGTAATCAAACTACAGATCGCAATTTTGAAGATAATTCAATGAAACTACAGGTCGCAACTACTACTAATGAAACTACTGGTCATAACCCTATTGAAAATGGTTAACATCGTTCCTTTATTTCACCTAGCCCCCATACAACTCAACCCCCCGAATAGGGACTTTAAATTCATAATTACGTTTAATATACTCGAGATACGAAAAAGCTGCAAAACCAAGTTTTATACTAGCCTTGATGAATCTCATGAATTTTATAATTATAGGGTCTCATTTGACCATAGCACCTTTGTATAGGTGCTAAGTCAACATATGACTTAAATGTCCACAATTTTATTCCAAAATAAATGGCTTAAGTATATCTGAGGCAAGGTACAATTCAACATAAATGCTTTATTATGAAAACTAAATCACATTTTATTTTTAAAACAGGTGTAGGGTATTATATCGTAAGAAAATATAGTCGGCTGTTGCCGACCATATGATACCCTACACCTGTTTTAAAAATAAAATGTGATTTAGTTTTCATAATAAATTTTT
Organism: Lucilia sericata; assembly: GCF_015586225.1. Taxonomy (NCBI): domain Eukaryota; kingdom Metazoa; phylum Arthropoda; class Insecta; order Diptera; family Calliphoridae; genus Lucilia; species Lucilia sericata. Next base: position 1,176,627 of record NW_023994061.1, on the reverse strand, counting down.
TGGAGATAGTAGATCATTTAACATAATTATGAAGTCAAAAGCCTTATTCGGGGGGTCAGGTTGTATAGGGGCTAGGTGAAATAATAGACGAATTACAACTCAAGAAGCTCAAAGTTCCATATTTCATCAAATTATCTCAAAAATTTGCGAGTGCGCACAAGGTTTACATGGACACACAGACGGACAGACTCAGGAAGTGATTCTGAGCCGATTGGTATACTTTAAGGTGGGTGTAGGGCCAATATTTTTGGGTGTTACAAAGATCAGCACAAACGCATAATACCCTCCCCGCTATAGTGGTGAAGGGTATAAAAATAGTTAAAACAGAGACTTTACTAAAGGAAAGAGTTGCGCGGAATACGAATCTAGCATCAGATTTACTCCATGACATCATGCTTTCAAGATATCCTAAAGTTAAAAAAAGCTTTTTGTCATATTTGAAACGAAATTAGCTTAGATATATCGAAGAAGAAATACAGAACAAAGATTAAACCTTTATTTTAAAGTCAGCAGATTGGCGTGTCATAAGTAAGGTGTTAACCCACTGTTATAACATCTAAATTAAGGTCACAAATGATGGTTTTTAAAACTTCACTAAAATATGATTCATTAAAGAAAATCCTATTCAAGATTCGAATTCAGCCTTTAGAAAATGATGGCTTTTTCGGGTTGAAAATTTGTTGGCTTTCTAATCTTAGTTTAACTTTAAAATGGTTCAAATTAAAAAGGACAAAGCGAGTTATGTTGAAATATGTGTAATTTTCTTTTAGTGACGTCAGAATGAACAATTATAAAGTAAGTCCAGGGATTCGAATCTATATATTAAAATTTAATCTGCTTTTAAAACTTCTTAATAAACCTATTATTAAAATTTTAATATAAATATATAGAAAAAAACATATACTTACTGTACTCGAAAGTAGCACTATCCACGTGACTAGTGGCAAAAATATTTTCATTTTTGCTGTAAAGATAAAGAAGATAAAAAAATACATAAATTAATAAATTATTCAATAAAAAGACACAAAAAAAACATATTGAATTAAAATCTTTAACATAAAATGCATTTAAAATCGTTAATCAACTTAAAAAAAATAACATACACTACCTTAACCAAGTTTTTTCTTAATTTATCATTGGCAAGCTTTATATTAAAGCTTTTATCTTTTATAAAGTTTTCTGTTTTCCTGCTCTTTTTGTCGAGAACAAATATTCTACTCAAATTATATAGTCGTACAACATTAATTGATAGTCTAATAGTAAGAGTAGCGTCTCTAAAGCGCCTAAACTATGACTAATTAATTACACTTTTTCAATGTCAAACTGTCACTGTAAGTATGGTTGGTGAAAAAAAAAAAAATGCTAAAATACTAAAGACAAGGGCGCCATAGCGCCAAATTGAGGCGGCTTAAAACAAAAACTAAAAGCACATAGTACTTTACTTCTATATAAGAAGAACCTTTGTAAGATTTTTGCTGTTAGTTTAATGTTTAACTAGCTGCTCACGCTTAATGTGTAAATTTAAATGTATGCGAGCTAAAGACCTAAACTTTAGGTAAAATAAGAAAAATTGCGTAAATTGATATTTTATGCTTTAAGCATAACAAGTGTTTATAAATCATGTTGGCTGCGGGTCTAAGGAAAAGAAGGAAATTCTAAACGCATGTTTGTGTTCGAAGAAAAAAAAAACAGGTGAAATATATCTTGCATTGTTGGTGTGTGATAAAGGCCAGACGGTTTGTTTGCTTTAGCGAAATGAAATGAAATTTAATTCAAGGTTAGATTTAGTTGTAAAAGTCTTATATTTGTCAGAGAATTTTAAAACGTAAGACTTAAAGAGTCTCAACACTTTATTATGTCTGATATAGCGACATGTTTTTGTGAAAAGGTTAAATTAGATCAGGGTGGGAAAAAAATACGATCAGGTGAAATTTTCTAGTTAAAAATTTAAATAAATTGGTGTTTTTGTAAAGAAAATGCTCTAAATTAAAACATGAAATTAATTTAGATTGACAAGGACAAAAAATTTACTAAAAACAAAAGACTTAGAACACAAACTTTTAACTAAATATAAAATAATAAAAATAATTAAAAGAGAGAGAGAAAAAAGTTGTAAACTTTGAAAAAAAGCAAGAGTTTCTCTAGTTTAGATTGTAAAAGTCCATTCAAACAAAAGACTTAAAACACAAACTTTAGTTCATTAAATGAAACTTTAGCTATAACTCTAAATTAATTGTTATTTTTGTAAAGCAAATGCTAAGGACAAAAAAATATAAAAAACAAAAGACTTAGAACACAAACTTTAAATTATAAAAATAATAATAGAGAGAGAGAGAACTTCTATTAAAAAATAGAGTTTAGTTTAGATTGTAAAAGTGGTGGCGTTATTTCAGACGTTATTTCAGAAAAAAGGGTCATAGTGTCCATGAACATAATGTCCAAAAGTGTCATAATGTTTATGGACTTTGTGACACTTTTAAAACATAAATGTATTGGAAAATTTGTTTAGGATTTAAGAAAGTGTCACTCTTTTCCTGGATAGAGTTGCTTGTAACTTTGGAATCATTTAAAAAGTGTCCTGGATAGAGGACCTTCGGCAGGGTGCAGATGTTTAAAACTCCGGTGTATTTCGAATACCGTCAATATTAAGACTTTTTATGATAAATGGACTATTTGTAATCCATGGACTTTATGCCACTTTTCTCATCCACATTGTGACACTTATGAAAGTGTCATAACGTCCATGAACACTAAGACACTGTTTGACACACCACCATAAAAGTCCATTTAAATAAAAGACTTAGAACACAAACCTTAGACCATTAAATGAAACTTTAGCAAAAATTCGAAATAAATTGTTATTTTCGAAAAGAAAATGCTCTAAATTAAAACAGGACTGTGCTTTAGATTGTCAAGGGCAAAAATGTGTTGAAAACAAAAGACTTAGAACACAAACTTGAAATGAAATAGTAAAAATATTAAAGGAGAGAGAAATAGTTGAAACTCCTCATAAAAGCAAGACTTTAGCTTAGATTGTAAAAGTCAATAGAAACAAAAGACTTAGAACACGAACCTTAGCCAATTAAATTAAACTTTTGCAAAAACTCTTAATAAATTGGTATTTTTGTTAAGAAAATGCTCTAAGCTTTAACTTGTCAAGGACAAGCAATGTGTTGAAAACAAAAGACTTAGAACACAAACTTTCAAATAAATAAAAAATAATAAAATATTAAAAAAAGAGAGATGAATTAAAAACTTCTCTTAAAAGCAAAAGGTTCAATTAAAACAAAAAACTTAGAACACAAACCTTGGATCGTAAAATAAAAAATTAAAATAGAAAAAGTTGCACATTTTAAATGAAACAAATACCTTAAGTTGTCATAGACTTGTTAAAGTTGAATGAAACAAAAGACTTAGGACACAAACTTGAAAAAATAAAAGTAAACAATGAAAACATAAGCCAGAGTTTCAAAATCAAACTTTTAAAACTATAAGCTATTTGTCCTTAAATTTCGGTAACAATTAAAAAGCAAAAATAAATTTCTCTCCAATAAATTCAAAAAATGTTAAAACCAGAGACTTAGAATACAAACTTTAACACAAATAAAAAATATTAAAATAGAGAGAAAGAATTGAAAACTCCTCTAAAAGCAAAAGTTTCAGTTAAAATAAAAGACTTAGCATGCAAACCTTGGATCATAAAATAAAAAATTAAAAGAGATAAAAGTAATGAACTTCAAATTAAACCAAGACATTACATTATGTTGTCAAGGACTTGTTAAAGTTGATTGATACAAAAGAGTTAGAACACAAACTTGACAAAAACTTTAAATTTTATCCAGAGTTGGTTTTAGGTTGTCAAAGACGACTAAAACAAAAAACTTAGGACACAAACTTGGGAAAATAAAAGAAAACATTGAAAGGATGAGCAAGAGTTTTAAATTCAAACTTTTATTACTATAAACTTTTTAGCCTTAAATTTGGGTAAATTTATAAAGAAAAATTTCAAAAATCTGTCTTAAAACTTTGAAATTTGATAAGCTTCATGAAACCACATAATTTCTTTTCTGCACCTACGAAACACACTACTGATTTCCTTCTGTTAAAATTTATCCAAAAAATGTTTTTGTTAACCAAAAATCACCTAAGCTTAAAGTTCAATTACCTGTCACCATGTTTTACACATTTTTTTTCGGGTAAAAAAATTAAATTTTTTATGTTTCTTTACTTATATTTTGTTGTTGCTTTTGTTTTCTTAATTTCTTTCATAGTTTATTAACCTTTTCATACATATATTTACATGGTATGAACAAAATATAAAAATTGTCTTTATCGTTTCTTATGAAAACGATTTGTATATTGTTTTTTTTTCTTCATTTTGTACATGTTTAATTTCTTTCATATTGTCGTAGTGGTGGCTCTTCCTTTATACAAATTGTTGCTTCTTTTTCTTACCAGCTTGTTGCTATTGCAGAGCTGGTGGTGTTTTTTTTTTCTCAAGTGTTTAAATCAAGTGCGTGTTTGAAATTTTAACAAATTATTATTCTTTAAGAAGTTTGCTGTTGTTGTTTGTTTCTTTTGGTTTTTTGCTGAAGGGTTAATAAAATACTTTAAGCAGGAAATCCTATTATTTGCTTAGGTTCTAACAATACAGAATTTACTTTTTTTTTTGTTTGTGTTGCTTTAAGAACAATGGTAATTGTTGTTAAGTTAAATGAAATATTTTGAAGATGTTTAAAGATGTAAGCAAGTGTTTGTTCGATGATTTGCAGTTTCAAATTTGATGGTTTTTTTTGGGGGGGTTTGGTTATAAGAAAAATGTGGCTAAATGTTAAGGAAATGCAGCTTGAGTTTGATTTTGAAATCATTGTTATTTTGTTAAATTTTTTTCAGTTTTTTTATTAAAAATTAAATGATACTTATTATTATAATTACCATAATATTTATAATAATTAATTCTTACAAGTGTTCTTTTTTTTGCGAGAGCAAAACAATGATTAAGCATAAATATCATGTTGTTTTTCAATTTATTATAATGCAGCAAACTACTTGATTATACGTATTCCTTATACATTTTTGTTACTGCAAAAAAAACCTATAATATTTAATTAAATATTTTCAACATGATTTTTGTTCAATTATTAACAACAATTCTTAACTTAATTGAATCTTCTGACTGTATATATTAAACTTAATTTAATAATGAAATAAATTAAACTCTTTTTTGTCATCACTTAAACAATTTTGATCATAGTTGATCAATAAAATATTTTAAATTATGAACATGGTTTGTACTGCATATTAATGACATTTTTAGCACAGATTCTTAATTTAACATCTGTTAACATGAGAAGCAAGAGGAAGCAAAAGGAAACGTAGAAAACCAAAAAAAAAAGGATTCTTTTGGGAGCATTATTACTTCATTAAGAGACGTAAAACACAAAAGTTATTGAAAGCAAAACAACAACAAAAAACTATAGCTTAAGGCTGGTGTAATATATAATATGTTGTCCATTTGTAGGACTTGTCTGGGCCTCATTATGTATGATATTGTTTTATGTTGTGCTGTTCTCTTTTTTGATTTCAAAAAGCATCATATGATTTATGAGATTTTAATGAATGAATTTCTTATAGAAACAGACAAAAAAACCATATATAATTTAAACTAAACTCGGTATTAACAACATGTATGTACAAATTTTTTTACAACAACAGTTTGTGTTTGTTGTCGAGTATTCTGAGGGTACTTGTAACTTGTTAAGCTAAAAGAGCAGATAACCATGTAACCGGTTTGGCATTTTTATTTAACATTTATTGTAAAAATGTCTGAAATAAGAAACCTTGACATTAAAAATATTTTTAATTTGGGTGTTTTGTTTGTAACAAACAAATAAACAAAATAATAAAAATTTTTTTTATGTAGAAGAAAAAGGTGTTAAGAATTCTTAGTTTTTTTTTTTTAAATCGGCAAGTAAAAAGCTGTTTTTTTCTCTTACTTACTGATTAAACCTGGTTTTAAGTTTTATTTTTAGCTTTCAAACTAAAACCTACAATTGTGTTAAAAATGTTTTGTATAAAGTGTGTAGTTGTGTGCCTTTTTATTTGCACTAACTTGTTGTCATTTTATTCAAAGTTAAATAAAAACTGACTTCTTCATATTTCTATTTGCTAAATCTAGTAAAACCGGAAATTTTACGCATTTTAATATTTTTTTATTTACCATTATGTATTTTTATTTTTTAATTTAGATTTTTTTGTAGCTTTTTGTTTAATGCATTTCTTGTGTGTTGTTATGTTTTTTTTATATTTTTTGTTTATTTTTGTTGCTGTTGGTTAGTAATTTTTCCTGCTTTTTAGTCTGTCTTCGTCCAGCTATAGCCTGGCTGTTGTTGCAAGCAGAAAACTGCATTAGACATTGATATGCAAGAATAGCTGGTATGTTTGGTTTGCTTGTCTAGCTGGTTGGTTGGTTATTTAGTATAGTTTGGCAAATAAATTCATTTGTCTTTAGTGGTTTTGACCAAAAAAAAAAAATCTCATAGTTATAAACAAATTCAACTCGACATATATGTCGAGTTAGATCTCCTTTGGTATGTTTAGCAAAAATGAATTTCAAATATGTGTTATTTGAATTAAATAGACAGAGGCAATTCTTTTCTTATTGTCACTATATGTTTATAAGTATGTTTGTGTGTGTTTGTTTTTATAAAACCCCCTTTAAATGGTGGTTACAATATTTTTGTGTCTCTATGGTGTTTGGTTTTATATTTTGGACAAGTTTTCGTTTTGTACATATAAGCGTAATGATTGTGGACAAGCAGTTATGAGGTTTATGGGTGTCTGTGTTAAGGAGACCAAAGTCAATTGAGTCATTGGTTTGTTTTCGATTTAGCTGAGCTTAATTAGGAAAAGTTATGTGTGAGATGATCTTAAGTTAATGGTGAGATTTTAGTGCAAATAGTTTGCCGGATTTAGAATTGTAATTTGAAAGTTATGTTTTAATAAATTTATAATCTCAGGCCTTTTCTTAGAGTCCTCTTGAAATATAAGATAGTGGATAGTGGTTAGCTGGGACAATGAAAAAAGTAGGAAGAGGCTATGTTATATTTATGTTAAATATCTTGAACTTACTTAAAATGGTCTTATCTAAATGTCTAAAAAAGACAGAGTAAATCAAAAGACTTAGAAAATAAACTTGAAGCTATAACAATATGCCAAAAGAGAATAAGAGTTAATTAAAACCAAAGACTTAGAACACGAACTTGAGAGAGTAAAAATGAACATAACGAGGCTTAGAGAGTTATAAACCAAGTGATTGTTTTGAGTTGTCAAGGACATGACGAAGATGATCAAAACTAAGGAAATAAAAGTTTATTAAAACAAAAGACTTAGAACACGAACTTAAGAGAGTAAAAATAAACAATACGAAGGGTAGTTCTAAAACAAGATATTGTTTAAGATTATAAAGGACATAACAAAGGTGATTAAAATAAAGGAAATAAAAGTTTATTAAAACATATGACTTAGAACACGAACTTGAGAGAGTAAATATAAACAAAACGAGGTTTAGAGTGTTATAAACCAAGGGGGTGTTCAAGGTTGCCAAGGACATGCCAAAAATTATTAAAACAAAAGACTTAGAACACAAACTTGTAAAAATAAACATAGAAAGAGCGAAAGATGCTACCCGGAGGCATGTCAGGAAGGAGCTTCGGTTATACAAGGATAACATACATAGTTGTGTGCAGGATCAGTTGGCACAATCCTCTTATATGGCAGATTTCACTGAAATTTATAGAGAAGTCATTATGTCGTATTTGGAGGTTGCCCACCGCCAATATTGAAAACAAATGGCCAGCAGAGTATTCCTACCAATAGTTCGGAATGAAATCCACCACTATTCAATTACAGGCAAATCTATTTCACTTTGTCAAATGAATTTATGGAAACATTCCACACTTTTTTTTAGAACTGAACCTGAATAGATAGTTGTATAGCTTTTACAATAACAACAGTAACAAAAACAGATACTTGATACAAAAGTTTTGGGACGAAAAGTCTCCCATTGGTTCTAATACTATCAAAAGAATTCGATTGACTCGTTTAATAAAATTTCATAGAAATCTTAATTTATCATTTATCAAGAAAAAAAAAAAAATTGTGACAAAATCGTATCTACTTAAGCTATTTGAATAATTACTAATATTATAATGTAACTACTGTTAGAGCTCAAAAAACAAAAACAACATACAGACTCTTGCCGTGAAACATGACAGCCGCCAATCTTAAAGACACAACATTTTACTAAGAAAATATAAACATCAATTGGTAGACAGCCTACAACAAATCACTCCAACAAATGCCAAAGAACACACCTTTATTGCTGAAGACAAAATCAAGAAGACCATCCTTGAAATTATGAATAACAATTTAATGAAAAGAAAAAAAAGAAAAAAAAAAACAGCGCCAACACCAACAACAAAAACCAGATTAATATAACTAAGATTTCTTATAAACATTTAATACAATCAAACTAAATAAATTGAAATGAATTTGTATTTAATGGTAAGACAAGTTTCGCTAAAATGTATGTCATTTTTTGCGTTTTTGGTTTTGAATTTGAGTTCATAAACAAGTGTGATATCATCGTCATAAACACAGCATCTGAAAGCTGTTTTCTGAAATCAATTTAAAGAGTTTGTGTTGAAGAGAGAAAAGACAAAGTTGAATTTTTAATTAGTCACTTAGAATTAAAAAGAATTTAGATGAGTTTTTATTGATATATTGAAATAGTCAAATTGAAAAAGAACTGTTAGACAGGTTTTTGTGAAAAAAAATTCAAAAACCGGACAGCTTTTGCTTGACATTTAAGACAACATTTGTAAAATATTAAAAAAATATTTAAGTTAATTATAAAATCTAGTTAAAGCTTCTTGCTAAACGTTTGCAGTTCATAAAATAAACCAAACCCTTTTGTAGAAATTAAGTTAATTAAGTAATCATAGGGTTTGAAAATTGAAATACTTAATATTAGTTTATTTATTTAAGGATCTTTGCTGGTAGTATTTTCCTCAACTTTATATGACAAAATCCAAGAAAATTTTAACTAGAATTAAACTGCTCTTTTGCTCGGAAAGAAGAACTTTAATAGAGCTATTCTTTAAGAAAAGTCTAAAGGTCATATTAGTAACCCCAGTTGAGATATATTTAAAGTTAAAATTTCCTAGTATTTCACCATATGTTTTTATGCTTGAAAAAAAGTTCTATAAAAAGGGCTTCCATTTTCTTCTTTTTTCTTTATTACTTACACTGTTTTCTTATCATGATTATGCTTAAGGTGTATATTTTATTTAAGCGTTTATTAGCTGATAAACAAAACTAGATAAAACCGAAAAAAAGCACATTAAGGCCCAACAACCTTCTGCCACTAAATATGCACAAAAAAAATTCTTAAGCCACCATAAACAACTACCAAGTTAAAAAAGAATTTCTTATTTTTTTTTAGAAAAAAATTATTTCATAAAAAAATGCAAAACAAAAATACTTGTAAATTATCGTATGAAATTGTAGACCAGTGCTGGGTGTGTTGTTGAAATTTTTATTGTTGCAACTTTAGAAAAGCAACATTTTTTTCTTTGCCGTTTATTTTTATTTTATTATGATTTTATTTAAAGATTTTTTTTTATATAGCTATACTCTTATTACAAATTTCAACATACAAGGAAGTGTAAATAAAGCTGGACAAAAGAAACTTATAAAAAAACAACTCGTGTTTTTTGGTTTGGTTGGCTCTAAACAAAGAATCTAAAGGTAATGCTTACTACAAGGCTTTTAGCTAGGAACAAACCACTAAAGAAGAAAGTTGTTGTTGGGTTAACACCCATCATAATAAAATTAAAAAAAAAAAAAATCTTAAAAAAAAAACAATTGAATTTTTATTTATAGTGTTGAAATGTTATTATTATTTAAAACATACAACCACAAATTCTTAACACTATACAATTACATTTTTAAAAATCTTTTTTCAGATTTTTAACGAAAGTCTTTTGTTTGTTAACCAGAACTTTAACTATACAATTTTGTTTAGAAAATAAATTTTAAGTTGAAAGACTAGTAACGGTAGTTGTAGCTTTTGTTATTTGCCTTATTATCTTTTAAAACGAGGAAATATATCAATAAAATAGTCATAAAAATATAGCAGTAAACCTAAAAAAACAAAATTCTTTTTGTTTATGATATTTTTATCTTTGACAAATCTTTAGAAATTGCTTTATGATAGTTAGAAATGTTAGAAATGTCAATGCTTAATGATACAATGTGAAATTGAGAGAAAAAACCAAACGGAAAAAGTAATTTTATTACCTTTTTTAATGGTTGTATTTGATAGGACTTGTTGATTAGTTTTAATTAGTTTGACCTACATTTGACAAAGATGGCAATCTATTTTTATTATACCTATTTTTTATATTTATAACTTTATTAATTTCTTAGAATTTTTATTCTTTAACATCAATTTTCAAAATATATTGTTATTAAAAATTTATAAAAATTTTTTAACATACCCTTTGCTTCCTTTAATCTTAATAATTTCTTTTTTTTTTTTGCTTTTACCAAATATTTTGATGTTTCTCACTTGAAGTTGAAAACTAAAATGTGCTTTTAAAACAAGAATCTTAAACCAGACGTTAAATAATCAAATGACTCAATAGGTACAGCACAACAAAAAGTAATACTTAAATAGCAAGATTATTAAAACAGAAAAAAACGTAAATTTATTTTAAATAACATGAAATTTGAGATATGTAATGTGGGTGTAAATTGTTTTTTATTTAATACCAAATATAAATTTTAAATAAATTGTATATATAATGTGGACAATAACTAATGTAAATTGAATATACTATTATAAAAACAAAAGACTTAAGACACATGCTTTCAATGTCCTGCTGAGCTTTTAAGACAATGTTAGGCAAAGAGCTCGGAGAGAATAAGATGTAGCGAGAGTCAGGTATAGAGAGTGAGAATTTGCTATTAAGCAAACAAAGACTTAAGACACATGTATAAAGCTAGCATTACTAGTCGCAAATTTCAGGTACTGATCAAGGGTTTTGATTGACTTTAATTGTTCTCATTTGTTGACAAATTCAACTAGAATAAAATCAACAGGTTAAAAATGTCTATTATTTTATTGGTTTTACGTTAATACTGAAAACCAAATATAAATTTTAGATAATTTTTTAAAATTTAGACAAAAAATTCATTAAAATTCATTTCGACAAATAAAAGACTTAAGACACAAGCCTTAAATGTCCTGCTGAGCTTTTAAACCAAAACTAGGCAGAAGTGCTCGTAGAGATTAAGAGCGTGAAAGAGAGATGAAATATGTACTCTCTACCAAACAAAAGACTTAAGACACATGTCCCACTGAAATTTCCTCCTTTATTTTCTTCAGTTGCATTCATTTGTTGACAAGTTCAACTAGAATCAATCAATAGTAACGTAAGAACGATCTAAGATTGTTATTTCTTGGTTCGACAATATTACAGAAAGACTTAAGACACATGCCTTTAATGTTTTGCTCAGTTTGAAAACCAAAGATCGACAAAGAGCAGAAAAGAAATAAAAGTGAGAGAGAGAAAATCGACTCTGTTGCAAACAAAAGACTTAAGAAACATTGTCCACCGCCAATTTTATGTCCTGCAGACAGGACAAACTTTGTTGACACATTTAACTAGAAACAAATCAACAGGTTAAAAAGATGTGTTATTTTCTAGGTTTTACGATATTACTGAAATTACTATAAATTTTAGATCAATTTTGTATAATTTAGACAAAAAATTAAAGAATAAATTTCGAAAAATAAAAGACTTAAGACACATGCCTGAATGAGGGAAAAAAATCGACTCTTTACCCAACAAAACTTAAGACACATGTATAAGATAAGCATTCTTATATATTTTCTGAGATTTTCTCTTTAATTTTCTTTAGTCATTTGTTGACAAATTCAAATAGATTCAAATCAACAGGTTAATAATATCGTTAGAAAGATCTATATAGTTATTTCTTGGTTCGATAGTAGTACAGAAACCCTGGTCGTTTTAGTCAGCAGGGATTCAGGTAAATTAAGGGAAAAAATGTGGGTGGACAACGAATTTTTGGAAAATTTAAAAATATAATGTTCAAAAAACAAAAGACTTAAGACACATGCCTTTAATGTTTTACTGAGTTTATAAACCATACAATGGCAAAGAGAAAGGAGTAAAAGAGAGAGATATATATAGAGATTCGACTCAGTGGCGAACTTTATGTCCTGTAGAGATTTTCTCTTTTATTCTTATTAGTTGCTCTTATTTGTTGACAAATTTAACTGGAACCAAAGCAACAGGTTGATAATATTATTAAAGAAACTGGAAATGTTTTCTTTGTTTTATGTTATTACCAAAACCCTGTTCATTATTGTTAACAGGGTTTCAGTTTTGTTAACTTTATAAAGAATAGTTTCTTAACAGTTCTTTAAAATTTTAACATTTCCTTATTTTAAAGAGATTTATAGGATAAATAATGATTCCAAATATTTACATGAACTTCTCTACTACGAAATATTGTTTAATAAAAAGCTTTTAAGTTTCAAATCTTTACATTTTAAATCCTTCCAGTTAATAAAGTTTTATGATGTTTAAATTTTCTAAAATTTTATTTTTTCCATATCATTCCAAAGTCTTTAGCATCTTAACACTTCTGCTAAACCTTGCCTAATCAATTATATTAAATATAAATTTAAATAGTTCGATAATGTCTCAATTATGTCAGGCTATTTAACATGCACAGACAAACAAAAAACAAGCAACAGCAGCAGCAGCAGTTACAAATCGTCTTTATACATTAACAACATTGAAACTAGTAACAAACGTATAAGTAGAAGAAAAAAAAAAAGATCAAAGCCCTCTGCAAAACAGTTTAAACAATGCAATTTATAAAACTCCAACATGTTGTAATGGATGTTTTTTTGTTGTTGTACCAACTTTTCTAGTTGCAATCAACAACAAAACAACAACAGCAGACGAAATAAAGAAATAAAACAAAATTTAGTTACAAATCACTTATGCGTGCCAAAAAGGCGCTTGCCGGCTTAAGAGTTATACCTATGTGAATCTTTAGGATTTTTAGTTCAGATTTAACTACTTTTAAATTTGCCTTCATATACAATATAGCCAAAGACACACACATGACATTTGCCACACTTGTTAAAGCACGAAAATGAAAACTAAACTCAGGAAGGGTTTATAAACACTGACGTTGTAACAATTTTGTTAAAACTCTGATTTTTTTGTTTAAGCCTTCTGTTTTGTTGTTGTTGTTGTTGCAGTTGTTTTGTTAAATCTTTTTTAGACCAAATACACAAAAGGGTTGTAAATCTTAAAGACTTTAACAATATATCAAGTAAAGTAAGCATTTATGTTGAGGAAAATGAAATGAAATGAAAAAAATTGGACTCATTGCTTTAGCAATTTATTATTTTTCACAGATTGTTATTTTTCTTAGTTTATTTAGTTTTTTATTGTCTACATGATCTTCATCTATATCAGAGTATATCTTCTGCCTCTTACAACTTCTCCACATACATACATTTCATGTCACAGTGGTATGTGAACAACTTTATATAGAAAAAAATGGCTTAAAGAACAGCTACAGACAAAAAAAAAGAGTTTTATGTTTAAATTGTTTATACAAAAATTTATTTGTTTTTATCTTATTGTAAACAAACTCATCCACGTTATATGAATTATTGTTTAAAAATAAACAGCGTTTTATTATTTGTTTGACTATTAAAACAAAAAAAGTAAAAGAACGCACTCTCGTATTGATTTAGTATGTGTTCCTTTTACAATGTAAAGAAGTGTCCTTCTCAGCGGGCAATGATCTTGGGCTTTTAGTAGCTGTATATCTTTTAGCTGGTACTTTAATACAATACTTAAGTTTGTCAACAACTGTGTGCAAATAACATGTGTGTGTGTGAGCGAGTGTTTTCATGTGTAACTAGAAATGTTTGAATTGTTAAAGGGAAATTCAAATATTATTGCAAATTTACAAGGAATTTTAAACGGTTTTTGCGTTTTTGTTTAATCAGCAAGAGTTGAGCAAAAAGCTTGAGAAGAGAAATACCAAGAAATTGTATAGGAATTAGAATTTTTAATGTAAGTACTTGTTAAAGTTAAAGTATGACTTAATGACAAATATTTGTTAATTTGTGATTTGCATGCCCTTTAGCAAGAATAATGTCTTAAGATTTTAAGTTTTTTGTTAAACTTTAAAATTTCTTAGAATTTATTTGCAATATCTCTCTAATTAGCATAAAGATGGAGGATTTTAAATTGGTTTAGTTAAGGAAATTTGTTTAATGAATCTTTTTGAATCATATGGTTTTTAATAAACAAAAAAGCTGTTTCATAAAAAAGCTTAAAAAAAAACAAGAGAAAACATTTCCAAGCAATTAATACGTTTACAAAACTTCAATTTTTGTGTTAAGAAAGCTTTGTTATCAAATGCTGCAAAAAAGAGCATTTTTGCAGCTTTTGTGTTAAAAAAGCTTTATTATTAAAAGATGCAAAAAAGAGCTTTCTAATAAAAGCTCTTTCTAAAGAACAAAAAAAAAAAAAAATAGAAAAAAGCTTTAGGGATATCAATAAAAATTTATAAAAATCACTTTTAAAATAGAAAGCTTTATCACAAAAAGAATTTTTAAAGTCTTGCCCAGAAAAAAACAAATAAAGCTGTTTAATAGGCAAGCTTTATTTTTTTAATAATTTATTTTTTAATAAAAATCTTTCTAAGAAAAGTATTTTTAGAAAAAATTGTTTTATAATTATTTTGTTGAATAAAGCTATTTTATGTGTAAGCTTTAATAAAGTTTTTTTTATTAAAAAGCTTTATCACATAAAAGCCTCGCACAAAAAAAGCTTTTTCTAGAAATATTTTTTGATGAATAGAGCTGTTTTATGGGTAAGCTTTATTAAAGCTTTCTTTATAAAATCGATTTTCATAAGAACACAAAAAGCATTATCAGAATTAATGTGAAAGTTGTTTTCTTCCATAATATTTTTATAAAAGTACATAAAAAGCTTTATTATAAAACATTATTTTATGGAAAATTATATTTCATTCTTTCATAAGAAAGCTTTTTAATATCTCCTTGTAGTGTTGTTGAAAAGCTTTTTACTTTTTGTAGAAAAAGGAAAGTTTAACGAAAGGTTTTATAAAAAATTTCAACAGTCGACGAATTGTGATAAAAAGAGGAATTTATTAAACAATTCCTGAGAAAAACAACTTTTTTGAAAAAGCTTTCTAAAGAGAAAACTTTGCAGATGATATTCTTTGATTGTTTCTGTAGTTTTGATAATTTTTTATTACCAGAAATCTCCAACAAAAATGCCGCGAGTTAGATATTGAAAAATATTGAAGAAAAAGCTTTCTATAGTAAAGTTTTCTCCAAACATTTTATTTTATATAATTTGGTTGTAGTAATGTAACAGTTCAATAGATCTTTCCGTTTGTTGTTTCCGAGTCGACAGTCATTAATCGAATGTGAATCAAATCATACCTGATTGAAGATTCAGTTATTGTGGGAACATAATTAGTTACTGCAAAGAAACAGCTTAAGAACTACCATAAAAGTAAAAGTCTTCTCGTAAGATAAATATTTCCACAACTCATATTAATCACTTCAAACATTCTAAATAAAATGTTTCAAACTAGTTTTCAATAGCTAACTACAATATCCAAACAGAAAAATGTATCTTATTTTCATTGAAAACTATTCTTCAACAAATAATTCCCATTAAGTCCTTTGTTACTTAATGGTTTCCGTTTTACCAATGTGTTATACGTATTAGGAGGTACGTGAGTTAAAACCATAAACCTGCCAATGATTAAGTATTAACAACGGCTTAAAGGTGTTTTTTTCACCTTTTTTAAAAAAAACAGAAACGCTTGCTTGTGCAGACACTTTTCCTTAAAGGAAAGAAACATCAAATGTATTTGTCTAATTACGTTGAGTTTAAATGTGCAAAACATTTATCATTTTGTTTTAAGACAATAAATAAGAAGAAGCAGATGAAAAAGGTAGTAGAAATAGAAAGAGTCGTAGAGAAAAGAACAGTTAACTATGGCCAAATCTGTTTTGGTTTTAACTAAATGATTAAGTACAGACATACAGCCAAAAGGAAGTTAATGTTGTTTGATTTCCTCATAGTTATTCTAATACTCACGCAAACTCATAGATACTATATTACATGCTAACATACCTAAATGTTCTTATTGTTGTTGTTGGTTTGCTGGTATTCTTAGTGTTAACAACAAATACATGAAATAGTTTTAGTTGTAACTACAAGAACGGCGCGTCTAGGCACCAGTAACTTCGACATTTAACTTGACCATTTTTTTATTAGTTGTTGGCTTAGGCATTTTTGTGTTTTTTTCTTATTATTTTTAAAGTAATTCTCTAACACTTAATACTTATTTAGTACCGGTTAGTTTAGTTAGTTGTTTAGTTGACTGATTTTGTGGCAACTAAAGAGGATGCTACAATTCCAACCAGTTTTTTTCTTGCAGTTTGTGCAATTTTAGTTAAGCTTTGAGGCTGCTGAAACTGGTGGGTGCTAAAGAGTCTTGATTTTCATAATGTTGGTTTTTTCTATATTTATTTGCTTTTAGCTGCTTAAATTAACAGTTACATTCTTAGATTTCTTAAAATAACCAACGGCATACTTTAAGACTTGTTAGGCAAATGAAGATTTTTTTCGAGGTATACATATTGTTGGTATTAGTGATGTTGCTAGTCTGGTTTTTTCAAGTTTATAGTATTTGATTTTTTTTTCAAATTTAAAATTTTTTTGCAAACATTTTATTAAACATGTTAATTTTTTTGGCTAAAAAAACTGGATTTTTTGTATAGAATTAGAACAGGATTGTTTAAAAAAACATTTATTAGTAAATCATTAAAACTGAATAAACTGGTTCATGCTTATTATATTATTCTATAAATTTTCAAAAAAAGAACATTTGTCAACAAATTAATTAAGCTAATTTAAAGAGATGTTTTTCAAATTTATTTTTAAATATTTTTTGCACTAACAACAATTTAATTTATAGTGTAATAATTTACCAGATTTGTTTGTTAATTGCGTGGTCATTTAGAACGTTTTCTTTTATAGAATTATGTAAGATTAAGATTTTAATTAAATGAGTTTAACGCATACATTTTAAATAAATTTATTGCTGAAATGGAAATGTATTTTTTTTTATAATTTTTCAGACTTCTGATCTCCTATTAATGATTTCTACAAAACGATAAGAGAAAATATAGCTAAGCAGGAGTTCTCTTTAGTACACTAGCAAATGAGCAAATGAGTCTATAGTCTAGTCTATAGTCTAGTCTATAGTCTAGTCTATAGTCTAGTCTATAGTCTAGTCTATAGTCCGTGTGGAGTTGTCAGATCTCCGTGTGGAGTTGTCAGATCTCCCATCGGACGCGTCCCAGGTGGCGGATAGGGGGAGCTAAGCATGGTCTTTTTCGACACATTGGACATAATGGTCGAAAACGACGACGCTAGCTCGAGATAAGGCAGACCTGACTAGATACATTTTTGACAAATGGTCTAACAAGCCTGTCATATCTAGATGAGTGCATGAATCAGGACAATCTTTTATCACATCAGTGGATACATTTTTGACAAATGGCCTACTGATATGTAAAGAGATGGTAGAGTGCTGATATGATTTATGGTACACCTGATAACAGGCGGTCATATATGATAACAGGACTTCTCCTGTTCCCCATGCACAAATCCGCGGACCAAAACTGTCAACCCCACCCCCATCCCCATATTTCCCAATCCACCTAGTTTATCCCTCTTCAATCCAATCCCAATAACCCATTCCCTCATCCCCCACTTGTAAGGTTAAGGTGGTTGGAAGCAGTGCCGAGAACCTGAATGGCTAGTTAGTGGTTAAAGAGGACTAGTCGTTAACAGCTCCCCTCCGATGCCAGGGCACGGATCGGTTGTAATGCTTAGCCTAGCCCACGTACGCCGTCCCTGCGTGGGTCGTCCACCCATTACGCGCCTACTCGTGGGAATCACATGGAGAAAAAAACAAATAAACAAACAAACAACAAACAACCCGTGGAAAGCCAGTTGGGGAAACCTAAACTGGTGGACTGCAAACAGCCTGCTATCCAACCTTCTGGTGATAGCACGGCTGAACGCAGCGAGGAAATCTTGTCCGTAGTGGCAAGCACCTCATCAGCTGCACAAGCCTTAGCTGGTACGCCAGCAAATACCCCTGCCTCGGGCACTGCGGACCAAGCAGTGACCCCCGCGACTTCTGGACAGGTTGGATCGTCGAACTCGATGTCGGGTCCAACTAATGCCCCCTCAACCGCCCTCACGGCTAACGAAAACCCCCCTAGTCGCAAAGATCCATCTAGGAAGGCTTTTGTTCAAAGGCGTGCCGCCATGCGTTTAGTCGAGCGACTTGGAGTTAAGTCGGTCGATACGCTTACCCCGGACGAAAAATCGTCCCTAGATTGGGCTAAAGCCCTACTGGCTCAGCCGGAGTGTTCTGACCCTCCTACAACCTCAGATGCAGCGGACCAAGCTACATCTGCAGGGCCTAAACGGCAGCGATCGGAGGAAGAACATGCTCTCCAGGCAGTCCCACAGCCGAAGACTAAACGTCAGAAGCAGTTCGAGACTCGTATAGTCAATAGACCCTACAGCGAAGTTGCCAAAAACCCGCTGGTTAGGGCCATTGTTGACAAGAGTGTCAACGACGGAGCTATCTCCCAGGATAAATGGTTGATAATCCGTCAAAAAATGCTGGAGGTGTATTGGAAAATTCTCAAAGAGAATCCCGGTCCATCTCCGCAGAATGATGATGCTGGCTGGTACCAAGGTCACATCAAACTGCTGGCGTGCACGAACGAGCGCTCAGCAAACTTGCTTAAGTTGGCGGTTACGTCTATAGGGGAAGTGTGGCCCGGCGCGAAACTTGACGTGATCCCGGTTAGTGAGATACCTCGCAGACCGAGATCAATCACGGTTATTCCGGCGGAACCACACGAACCAGAGGCGATTCTGGCGTACCTTCAGAGTGGAAACCCTGACCTACCTACCCACAATTGGAAGGTAGTCAAGGTCTCCGAACCTGAAGGTGCTAACAGAAAGGCGGTCGTGGTCCTTAATAAGGAATCGTTGCCGTTACTCCGAGAGAAGCAAGGCAAAGTATACTACGGATTTGATAGTATCAAGCTGCGCGTCTACCGGGGTGACGACAAACTAGACCCCAAACCGGTAAGCACGGACGGAGGAAAGGTAGACGATACCACTAACTCTGACGACCAAATGGACGCCCAATCAAGTACAGACTTGATTGGGAATCTATTTGATAGCCAGGGCGAAGTGATTGACGAAGACGAGCTTCTGAAAACAGACCCAGAAGACGCCGACGTCACAATCGTCTACGACCCTGACCAAGATGAAGGTGATCCAAGTGAACCTTCACCACTCTAAAGCAGCTTCAGCTGCATTACACCTCCACCTTGGATATCAAGGGGAGGATATAGCGTTGATCCAAGAGCCGTGGACCCATAACGGCAACATACTTGGAATCAACGTAAAAGGCTATAGAATACTATACGCAAAAGGCACAGGTAACATTAGATCTTGCATACTTGCTAAAAGCACCCTAAATATCTTCATTCTATCTGATTACAGTGATGAAGATACAGTAACCGCAGCATGGGAGACAGAGGAATCCACAATGTGGATCCTCTCCTGCTATATGGCGCACGACCAGACAGACCCCCCGCCAAGTAACACGGTCGTCAGGGCAGTAAGTGCAGCAAACGGAAAACGCATCCCTGTTATTATAGGCGCAGATGCAAACGCACACCATACACTATGGGGTAGCACCAACATCAACACACGAGGTGAGTTCGTATTAGACTTCATTTTAAATCATAATCTTGAAGTAGTAAATAGAGGTTCAGAACCTACATTTGTAGTTGCAAATAGACAAGAGGTACTGGACATAACGCTTGTAAATACAAGTCATTCGCACATAATCCGAAACTGGAAAGTATCGGAAGATTGTTCCTTTTCAGATCATAGATATCTCGTATTCTCAATAGAAAATACACAGGAAAGGAAAACCCCCTTTCTAAACAGAAGAAAGACAAGATGGGAAGAACAAAATCGAATCCTGACAAGTCTTCTTCAAAATACGCCGGAAATAAACAATACAGCAGATATTGATAGAGCTGTAGACAACCTTACACGCTCTCTTAATCAAGCAACAAGAAGAACATGCAAACCTTCGATACCAAAGGGTAAAAGTAAACCTCCTTGGTGGTCCTCGGAAATAGCGAAGACTAGGAATAGATGTCGCAAACTTTTCAATGAGGCCAAAAGATCAGGTGAATGGTCCACATATAAAGCCTCATTGAATAAATTTAAGAATCAGGTTAGGAATGCTAAACGCTGCTCATGGAGAAGCTTCTGTGGTAGCATCGAAAGCTCTTCAGAGACAAGTCGTTTATGCAAAATCCTGTCTAAATCACAAACCGTTCAAGGCTACATCCAAAAGCAAGACGGTGAGTGGACAACGAGTGGACAAGAATCCCTACAGGAATTAATGGACACTCATTTCCCAGGTAACTTACCATTAGATATTACAATGGAAAGACCACAAACGTATTGTCAAACCCCGATCGGAATAACTATAGACGAGGGAATGATAAAATGGGCAATAAACAGCTTTAACCCATATAAGTCACCGGGCCCGGACGGCATAATTCCAGCTGACCTGCAATATAATGCAGAATTAGTTATACCATGGCTACTTGAAATATTTCAAGCCTGTCTTACATGGTCATACGTACCAGAACAATGGACCAAATGCAGTGTGACGTTTATCCCCAAAGGAGGAAAAACAACGCACATTAAGGCAAAAGATTATAGGCCCATAAGTCTATCATCGTTTCTGCTTAAGACCCTAGAGAGGATCATTGACGTCCACATAAGATCGTCAATAGATCCTATGCTCCTATCTCCCTCACAACATGCCTACACCAAAGGCAAATCAGTTGAGACGGCCCTACACTCACTAGTGGGACATATAGAAAAGTCCTTGGAATTTGGTGAATACACGTTAGTGGCCTTTCTGGACATAGAAGGAGCCTTTAACAACGTCAAACCCGACATCATCATATCAGCTCTAGAAGAGCTCGGTATTGAGACATCAGTGATTAAATTCATAAAAGACCTTCTTCAACACAGGATTATCCGTTCTAACATGGGAATGGCATGTATTCAAAGAATGGCAATCAGGGGCACACCTCAAGGTGGAGTCCTATCACCACTTTTATGGAATGTGGCCATAAACAGCCTACTAATGAAACTGGACAACCAAAGATACAAGACTGTCGCTTACGCAGATGACGTTGCGGTAGCAGTATCAGGTTTCCATCTGAATACGATATCTCAAAGACTCGAATCAGCACTCAATCTACTAAGTAAATGGAGCGTTGATAGTGGTTTGAGTGTAAACCCTAGTAAAACCGAACTTGTACTCTACACCAGGAAATACAAGATCGAAAATTTTACCCTACCTCGACTAAACGGAGTCGTACTCTCACTTTCGAACAGTGCGAAATACCTAGGGGTGATACTTGATAGTAAACTATCATGGAAGGAAAATATCACAGCCAGAGTAAACAAAGCCTTAATGGCAATGTACATTTGCAAGAAGGCCATAGGAAAAAGATGGGGACTAAATCCCAAACTGGTAAATTGGATCCATGAAGCGGTTATTAAACCTATTCTCTTTTACGGGGCTGTTGTCTGGTGGAAAGCACTGGACAACAACTCCAATTGTATACTTCTTGATAAGGTACTAAGAAGGATAGCAATCCTTATAACAGGAGCACTGAGAACAACTTCAACCAAATCTCTATTCGCAATGCTTAATTGGATCCCAACGGATCTGATAGCCAGAAAACTGGCACTCATCACTGCCCTCAGACTTGATGCCATAAATGCTTGGACACACAGGCCATACGGCCATGCGGCTATTATGAGGGAAACATCTTTCCTCCCGGGCAATATTGATTACTGCATACCCAAACCTTTCCTCCGTAGGGACTTCGGATACACAATATCCGAAAACTCTTCACCGGAGGATAACAGTTCCCCAAGAACCCTCCTGGTATATACGGATGGTTCTAAAAAAGGGGAACGAGTTGGAGGTGGCATTTTTATCCCTGAATTTGGAACTAAAATAAGCTTTAGGATACAGAATAATTGTAGTCCACTACAGGCTGAACTATCAGCCATAAAAAGAGCAGCAAATTGGCTTTGGTACTACAGAATATCAAACAGAGATATTCAAATTTGTACCGACAGCCAAGCTGCTATCAAATCCCTGATTGGTGTATATACTACATCTAAACTAGTCCAGGAATGCCGGGCATCCTTAAACAGGATGGCGAGACATTCAATAATCGTGCTCAAATGGGTACGGGGACACGGGGATTTGACTGGCAACTATATCGCTGATGAATTAGCGAAACTAGGAGCCTCAATGTCCGACAGAGACATAGACATCTTTTGCGGAATACCGCTAAAAGCTTGCAAGACCATAATAGATGGAAAGTTCTATGAAATTTCTCAGACAAGATGGCGTAATGAACCAACTTGTATCAATACAAGGAAGATATGGCCAAATTTGGACAGTAAACGCACGTCATATCTTCTGCAACTAAACCGCCCTCATATCAGCAACCTTGTTGCTGTCATTACGGGGCATATCTCATTGGGAAACCATGCAAGAAGACTTGGAATTCCCCACAACGACTTCTGTAGAAGCTGTCAAGACGAAGAGGAGGAAGAATCCATCGAACATCTTCTCTGTCAATGCCCGGCGCTAGCGGACACTCGATCCGTATATCTAGGAAAACGACTATTTGATGACTTGTCAGAACTATCCAATCTAGGACTGGATAACATAAATGCCTTCATCAGGCACAGTAACTGGTTTTAGGACCACCAAGCCATAATTAAGGCACTCACTAGTCCGCAAGGACAGACCTCTCAATCTTCTCTTCCACTTCAATTTCTCTTCTATGACTTAATCCTAAACTATCTTCTACTATCCTCTACCCTCTTTCTTTTATATTTTATTATCTTTACAGGTATCACAAAGGGACCAACAGGACCCAAGTGTGCGTCTTTGCAGCCTGAATACCTAACCTAACCTAACCTAGTCTATAGTCTAGTCTATAGTCTAGAGTCATATAGTCTAGTCTATAGTCTAGTCTATAGTCTAGTCTATAGTCTAGTCTATATGTCTAGTCTATAGTCTAGACTGTATCTAGACTATAGACTGAATCATAGACTAGACTATAGACTAGACTATAGACTAGTCTATAGTCCTATAGTCTAGTCTATAGTCTGGTTCTCTAGTAGTCTAGTAGTCTATAGTCTAGGTCTATAGTAGTCTAGTCTCTATAGTCTAGTCTATTGTCTGTTATAGTCTAGTCTATAGTCTAGTCTATATGTCTGAGTCTATAGTCTAGTCTATAGTCTAGTCCTATAGTCAGTCTATAAGTCCTAGTCTATAGTCTAGTCATATGTCTAGTCTATAGTCCTAGTCTATAGTCTAGTCTATAGTCTAGTCTATAGTCTAGTCTATAGTCTAGTCTATAGTCTAGTCTATAGTCTAGTCTATAGTCTAGTCTATAGTCTAGTCTATAGTCTAGTACTATAGTCTAGTCTATAGTCCTAGTCTATAGTCTAGTCTATAGTCTAGTCTATAGTCTAGTCTATAGTCTAGTCTATAGTCTAGTCTATAGTCTAGTCTATAGTCTAGTCTATAGTCTAGTCTATAGTCCTAGTCTATAGTCTAGTCTATAGTCTAGTCTATAGTCTAGTCTATAGTCTAGTCTATAGTCTAGTCTATAGTCTAGTCTATAGTCTAGTCTATAGTCTAGTCTATAGTCTAGTCTATAGTCTAGTCTATAGTCTAGTCTATAGTCTAGTCTATAGTCTAGTCTATAGTCTAGTCTATAGTCTAGTCTATAGTCTAGTCTATAGTCTAGTCTATAGTCTAGTCTATAGTCTAGTCTATAGTCTAGTCTATAGTCTAGTCTATAGTCTAGTCTATAGTCTAGTCTATAGTCTAGTCTATAGTCTAGTCTATAGTCTAGTCTATAGTCTAGTCTATAGTCTAGTCTATAGTCTAGTCTATAGTCTAGTCTATAGTCTAGTCTATAGTCTAGTCTATAGTCTAGTCTATAGTCTAGTCTATAGTCTAGTCTATAGTCTAGTCTATAGTCTAGTCTATAGTCTAGTCTATAGTCTAGTCTATAGTCTAGTCTATAGTCTAGTCTATAGTCTAGTCTATAGTCTAGTCTATAGTCTAGTCTATAGTCTAGTCTATAGTCTAGTCTATAGTCTAGTCCATAGTATAGTCTATACTCTAGTCTATACTCTAGTCTACAGTCTAGTCTATTGTCTAGTCTATTGTCTAGTCTAGTCTAGTCTATAGTCTAGTCTATAGTCTAGTCTATAGTCTAGGGGAAAACAAGGAAGACCAAACTCCAGATTTAAATATACCAAAGTTATCTTGAAGTCTTTGTAGTTGTTGTTTTTTTTTTAAATTAATCTATGTATCTTCCCAAATCAAACACTTATTTCCCAAATCTCAGTCCTTGATAGGTGTTTCATTATTATTATCGAAGTCTTTTAAAATGTCTCTTAAAACTTGATTTCATTAGCTGAGTGCCAATTACAATTTCTGTCCCATATTCCCAACTAAAGCTAAATATCTAAATTCTTGTAATATAGCATTAATCAAAACCTTTAGTATGCAGTGCCTTAAAACCAGATGATATCCCACACTAAACCATACACCATATCAGTGACAATATCAAAACTCATTATCAATACCCCAACCAACTTACAAAAAAAAAAAAACTCTGCATGTTGCCTTGTTTTACTACAAGTCTCATACAATTTTAACTTAACGCTTCTTTGAATGTCAACAATTGCACGCTGTTGCAACGCTGGCAACAGTTGTATATATGTAGTTGGTTCTTTCATTAAACTCCGCAGTTTTCCTCAGCTCAATTAGCAAAATTTCAGTACTACTAAATCCTTTATCATTTAACAACATTTTTTTGCTTTCATACGTTTTTCATTTATTTTTAAAGAAATAAAACACAGAAAAAGTTGTTATTTTAAAGAGCCTAGAGAAAACGTTATTGTCTATAGGTCCGTCCCTCTGTCCGTCCGTCCTTCCGTCTGTTTTGTCTGTCCCTTGTATTTGTCTGTAAATAGTCTAGTGTTTGTTTTATTTGTTTGTTTAAATGTATGTATATATTTGATTGCCTTGATGTCGCTTTACAACTTGAAAAATTCCTTTGATCTTGTGATATTTTTACAAAGAAGATGAAAATAAAATCGAACTAAAAAAAACCTAGAAAAATTAAAGGTTCAATTTAAATGCTGTTAATGTTTTAATGCAAAGACACACAAAAAAAAAAACTGAAATAAAACACATTCATACTCGTACTATTTATTTAAGCAGAGGCGGTTATATTTATCTTTAAGTCAAGGGCTTAAAAACTACAAAATGTACGAACAAAAATCTTTTTGTTCAAGAAAATCTTTTATTTGTTCTCTTTTTGTCTTTTTTACTTTAATTTTGTATTTGTTCATTTACCAAAATGGATTGTTAAATGGCATGTAAAGATAAAGTACAATCATTGGGTTTAAAAATTTAAAAAAAAAAAATTAAGATATGTCTTCTTACTTAAGGGTTGAAACTAAACATATTGATATTAAAAAAATGAGATTGTGTTTTAAAACTTGATTTGTTTTATATTTATTAAATATGCCGAATTTAGCTGACTATGTAATACTATTAAACTATTATCTCTATGTTTGCCTCTTGTCTTTTAAACTTAATTACATTGCTTAAAAATTTGAGCTCATTGTGGTCCTATAACTCTTGTTTCTTTTAATATGTCATCTTACCTCTTTAATAAATTTTAAAATGCATTTAATTTATTTATGTAGATTAGATTTTTAGTTGCTCTGGTTTTCTTACCTGTAAAGATACAAAAAAAGAATAACAATTAGTTTGCTGTTTATAAAGATATATTTTGTGGTTTATAACTAATGTTAAAGAATAAACAACATTGTTGCAGTTATCTTTTACCAAACATAACTTAAGGCCTTCTCTGTTCAGATAATAAACTATAAATTTAAACCACATTTTAAAGTCAGATTAGGCAAATATTTGACTGCGTGTGTTTAATGCTTCTATGCTTTAAGTTTAAATAATATTTTTATAGAAATTTTGACAACAGTCTATTCAAGTTGAGCAACATTTTTAAAGAAAAGTTGTTCTATAACATATAGTAAATGGTCTAAGAAACTTTTTTATTTAAAAGTGGTCAATAGTTTGAGGAACTTATTTGCGGAAAAATTTTCCTTAGTTTTCAAAAATTTTCTATATAAAATTTGCCAACAATCTATGCAACTTTTCCATAGAAAATTTCTTAATAGTCTAAGCAACTAAGTTGTTGCTAAGTTGTTAACGAATCTGAGCAACTTATGGAAGCATCTTTTATATAGGAAAGTAATCAATAATTTAAGAACTGCTTCTATATAAAAGTTGTCTACAATTTCTATAGAAAAGTTGTCATCAGTTATAAAAAGGTTGTTAACAATCAAGTCGAAATAAATTTTCCATAGAAAAGTTGTTAACATTTTGAGCAACTTTTCTATTGTTGTCAACAATGAAAACAACTTTTCAACAAAAAATAGCAACTGTAAGCAACTGTTCTACACAAAAGTTGTAATATTCTATGCTACATTTCTATAGGAAAATTGTTAACAGTCTAAGCAACTTACCAACAAACTGAGCAACTTTTCGATTGACAATATTATAATAGACTAAGCAACTTTTATATAGAAAAGCTCTCCGTAATTTCAGTCACTTTATTACTATAAAGTTGTCAATAGTTTATGTATTTTTTTTATAGAAAATGGCTCAACTGTTTAAGCAACTTTTATATAGAAAAGTTTTTAACAGTTTAAGCAACATTTCTATATAGAAATTGTCAACAGTCTAAGCTACTTTTCTATAGATAACATTCCAATAGCCTAAGCAACGGTTATATGTATATAGAAAAGTTGTCAACAAACCGAGCAACTTTTTTATGAGAAATTGTTTCGTAACTTCAGCCAGTCATCCATAGTAGGTACTTCTCTATAGTTGACAATATCTCAATAAAATAATAAATTTTTATATAGAAAAGTTGTCAACACACCGAGCAACTTTTTTTTATGACACACGTGTCCGTAATTTTACCGAATAATCTATAGAGAAGTAGTCGATAATCTTATCAACATTTCTATAGTAAAGTTATAGACAATCTGAAAAAAGTTTTTCTATATAAGAATTCTCTACAATCTGAGAGACTTTTCTAGAGAAAATTCTATATAATTTGAAAAACTTTTCTATAGCAATATTGTTTGTTTAGAGTTTAAGAACATTGTCTATAGATAGGTTGTCCTATCTAATACTAAATTTTCTATAAAAATGTTGTGCAAACTAACTACAAATTTCACAAAATTGAACAAGTTCGTTTCTTAAATCTTTTGTTTTTTTGACTGTTAAAAATTTAACAATTTAAAATAATTAAAATTTTTCTCTTACAGCTTGCCAATAATTAACATAATTTCTTGGACTATTACCTATCTATAATTTTATATTAACTGTGTTGGGAATAACTGTGTGAAGAGTGTTACATGTTCATTAATTTAATTATAAGTTAATAATACATTCTTACTAATAATGTTTATAAACTTAAATTTTAATTCAAAGTATTTTGTTTTATGTTGAAAAAAAAAAATGAAATTCCTAAAACATAATTTATGCTTATAGTTACTTATATAACCATAGTTACACATGAGTAACCTGGGATATAAAGTTTTTCTTTAGGAACACTAGCGGCAAAAGGAATAATAAAGACTTTGAAGGTAAGAAAAAAAAGACAGAACTTTATATAATTACTTATTATTATAGAAATGTTAAATTCTAAGGAATGAAATAATGAAACCACACACATGTTCTTGCCACTTTTCTTTCTACAAAGACCCACACATTTACTTTGCATAAGATCATCAATCATGCTAAGCTACCACAAAGTAGTAGAAGAAGGTTTTTGTCTTTTTTTATATGAATTTTTTATTTAGCAATTTGTGTAAAGAAATATGAAAAGAAATATTTAGCTTATAACGGAAGTATATACATACATACATACATGTTATGTAAATATTCACTTTAGCATTCTTTTAACCAAAAAGTACTTAATATGTGTTTATATAATAATTCTTTCTTTCGGAATATTAAATTAAACATGCTTAACAAAAAAAAAAGGCCAAAAATGAAATCATTAACTTGTCTTGTGGTATAAGGTTTGTTATTCTAAACTGTCGCCAGGGTTGTTGTTAATAATTCTAATTTGTATATATTATGTAAAATGCATAACAAAAGGTATGAAAAATAAAAAAAGAAGACAATTGTAAAATAATGTTTTGTTCTTGGTAACTTCTTGGTTTTTCCGCCGGAAATCCATAAGTAACAACTACATACTGTTTCATACATATACATTAATAAAATTAAGCATGGTAAGAGTATTTACAAAGAGATCCAAAAACAAAAGAATAAGAAATTGTTATTCTTTTTTTAACCACAATAATTATTTTTCTTTCTTTTTTTCTAGGTTTATTATGTTTAGCTTATTTCTTTTTCATTATTATTTATGACTTTTGCTATGACTGTTGCATTTATTTATATTTATAAATGTGTAAAAAATATGTATGTAGTATGGTTGTCTGTTCCCCTCTTCATACTTTAAACTTTTTTTTTAACCATAAACAATTTTTCAACAATTATTTGTGCATTGATTGAATTAAAATCAATTTAACCAACTATTATGTAAAACGTTAAGAAATGTTAACAAACTCCTTACATGGACTCCATTGGCGTGAATGGTTTAATGGCTTAAATGACACAAACAAAATAAACAAATTTATGCATAAGCGCGCTTATAATAGATCTATGACTCATTTGGTTTTAACTTTTTTTTTATATATATTTTCTTTTAGCCTCAAAACTTATAACTGATTTAAAATGTGAATATGTTTATTTTAATGGTTTATGCAAAAAAAGTATCATAGTAATTTGTTTATTTTAGCTTTTGGTAGGTAATTGTAATCATAATTTACATATCCTTTAAAAGGAAATTTATGTCTTTATTTACATAGACATTAACTTGATGTTATAAACATTTATTTTAAGTGCTTTGGTTATTTAATAATTCAATTATGGTAAAAAAAAGTTTATTAAACTTTAGAGAAAAAATTTACAAATTATAAATGTACAAACGTTTCTTTCGAATAATTATTGCCCAATTCTGATGAAGTTTTTAATTGAAAAACTGTTAAAAAACTAAGAAAGTTTTTAATTGAATTTCATATAGAAACTTTTCTATTGATAAGTTGTGTACAATCTAAGCAACTTTTCTATAGAAAAGTTGTCCACGTTAGTGAAAATTTCTTTAAATTGTTTTTTATCTGACTGGGATGGGTATGGGGTAGTGAAGCGATAGCGTCTCGAGCCTTGCAGGTTCCATTGAAGGCTCTCTTTAGCAATATCTGAGTTTTCTCTTCTGAGGATGTGGCCAATCCAGCGCCATTTTCTTGGCTGGACTTCAACGTCAATTGGGTCCTCGTTACAGATAGAGAGCAGATCATTGTTACGTATACGTCTTGGCCAGAATATCGCCATTATGCGCCTCAGGCATTTGTCTACGAACACTTGTAGCTTCTTTGTTATAGAACTGCTTACTTTCCATGTCTCGCACCCGTACAGTAGTACGGATTTAACACTGGTGTTGAACATCGAAATCGACTCCTCCATCTTTGCTAATAATGCTGCCCAGATAGAAAAATTCGGTGTTGTCATTAAGCTTTACTGGTGTTGTGATGTTTGTTGATATCTGCATGATCTTAGTTTTTCTGATGTTGATTTTCAAACCTACTGCCAATGCGTTTGCTTACAGTTTACTGATTTTCAATTGTATTCCAGAGATCGTATGTGACAGCAGCCATATGTCATCTGCGTAATCCAAATCGTGAAGTTGACCATTAATTTTCCATTGTAAGCCATCCCTCGCTTCACCATTAATTTTTGTGATGACAGAGTCTAGTACTAGGAGGAAGAGCATTGGGGCAGAACACAACCTTGTCTTACTCCGTTTTCCATTTCAAATAGTTCACTTTCCTTGCCTCTGAAGTGAACTAGTCAAAGTGCATCGCGGTACAGGTACCGTATTATCGCTATTAGTCTATCAGGTATCCCAATGTTCTGGAGACATTTCCAAATAGCTTCGCGATTAATGGTATCGAATGCGCGTTCAAAACCTACGAACATAAGAAAGAGCGGAGAATTCCATTCGATAGACTGTTCTATTATTATCCGGAGGCTATTAATATGGTCCGCACAATACCTATTTGGCCAAAGGCCTGCCTGTTGGCGGCGTAGGGTCAACTCTAGTGTATCACTCATGAGTGTCCAGACTGAGCAACATATTTATGCAGAAGTTAACTATAATTAGAGCAACTTTCTTACGGAAAAGTCCTCCAAAATCAGAGCAACTTGGAATATTTGTTTTAAAAAAAAAGCATTTTTTTTTTCAAAAATGTTGAAAAATTTTCTATAAATGAAATATTTTAAAGAAAACCTTTTTCTTATAGAATTTTTAACCTTTTGAATATATTTTCTTAAGTAAAAATTTTTAGAATCAGAAAATATTTTCTGTTTACACACAATAAACTTAAAAATATGAACTTATTTACAAGCATTCAAATAAATATATTATTTAGTTTATTTATGTACAACAAAGTGTAACTATACGTGTTATAATCATCCTTTTTGTTAAGCTTCTATATTTTACATAAAAACACATAGTAATCTTATTTACAACAATACTTCAGTCATATAACGTCATGACGGCAGTCTCTTGTCCGTCTCTGTATTTTGTTCATGCATATGTTTGTTTATGTTGACGATGACTTTTAACATGAATGAAACTACCACTAAATAAATAAATTGCTTTATAAATGAAATGAAAACCCGCAGTAATACAAAAATTTTCTTGCAAACAAGATGCTATAAAACCAATATAACATCATCTACTGGACATGAAACTATATAAACAATATTTGTTTGTTGTTATTGCTGTTGTTGTTAAAATAGTATGATATGTTTAAACAAAATACAACAACAAATCAGACATGAAATAATACATATAAACAAACAAGGTGGTCGTCGTTGCTTGATTATTCTTTGGAAATAAAAATGATTGCCCAGGTCCCTATGGACCTGTCTATATAAAAAAAAAATCACAAAAAGAAATACTCTAGACTAAAAATACTTACAGTTGCATATGACTACTACTACTACTACTATTAAAGCATTCATACATACAATTGATAGCAACAGTCTATAAATTGTTAACATATAGTCCAACTATAATTTAAATAAAATGACACAAAAAAACAACAAACTGCCACTACGGGCAACATTTAGCAACAACTTATTGCCTCAATAAAACAAAATTCCTTGGATTTTTATTTCAAATTTAAAAAAAGAAAACAACGAAAAACAACATAAAAACTAAAATAGCAAGCAACACAAAAAAAATATTGGTTTCATTGAATGATTTAACATTGACTTTTAATTGGATTAAAAAACTATTAAGAAAAAACTTAATTTTAATTTATGCTGAATGCTCTGCAACCATCTTTTTGCCTGTTTTTTCAAAATTTATTTCCTTTTCATCTAGTTTGGGTCCCTTAAGGCTATTTTTATCGATAATTAACACCTTGCATTTTATTATATTTGCGACATTATCATGCAGTTAAGAGCCACAGCGTGTCATTTGTATTTTATTACTTGATTGTACAATTTTAACATGTAGTGGGGGTTTTGGTTTCTCAGTTTATATTGCTAAAAATAAGATCAATTTCTTTGTTATGTTTGCCTCCTTGGATTTTTCTGCTTGTAGTTTGGTTTGCAAACATTAATGATATTGATTTACATGGAGCAAAAATTTATGTTGCAAAGGCAGATGAGAAATATCCAAGATAAAATTTTACTTTTATTGCTGAATTTCATTGGTATGTTATAGTTTTTTTAAATGATAATGTTTTGATTAAAATTTCTAAATTGGGTGATATTTTTAAAGATGATTAAAGTAGATTGAGTATTAATAATAAATATCTTCATTTAAATTTACATAGAAAAGAACTCTAAATTCAAAACTTGCTAGGTTTAAATAGTAAACATTTCTGTTAAGAATTTTACCCGTTGTTTTCAACAAAATTTTATAGAAATTTTTCTTTGGAGTACTTGCCCAGATTATGAAGAACTTTTCGAGAAAAAAGATGCCCAGATGAAGGGTACTTTTGCTAGCCTATGAACAACTTTTACAAAAATATTGCGTTGTTGAGAATTTAATGAGTTTCTCAGAAAGTTGCTTAGATTATAGACAACTATTCCATGGAAAAGTTGCTCAGATAGTAGACAAGTTTTCTATAGAAAAGTTGCTCATAGTAGACAAGTTTCCTGTAGAAAAGTTATTCAAATTGAAAAAAGTTTTCTATAGAAAAGTTGCTCAGATTGTAGATAACTTTTCCATAGAAAAGTTACCTAGACTATAGAAAATTTTTTCTCAGATTGTAGATGAGTTCTCTACAGAAACGTTTCACAGATTGTACAGAACTTTTCTATAGAAAAGTTACTCAGGCTGTAGACAATTTTCTATATAAAAGTTTCTTAGATTGTAGACTAGTTTTCTATATAAAAGTTACTCAGGTTGTAGATAAGTTTTCTGTAGAAAAGTTGCTCGGACTTTAGACAAGTTTTCTATAGGAAAGTTGCTTAGACTGTAGACGAGTTTTCTATAGGAAAGTTGTTCAGACTGTAGACAAGTTTTCTATGAAAAATTTACTCAACTTTTCTATATAAAAATTTCCCAGATTATAGATAAGTTTTCTATAGAAAAGTTGCTTATACTGTAGACAAGTTTTCTATAGAAAAGTTGCTCAGGCTGTAGACAAGTTTTCTATGGAATAGTTACTCCGACTGTAGTCAAGTTTTTTATAGAAAAGTTACTCAGACAGTAGACAATTTTCTTTAGAAAAGTCTTTTAGATTGTAAACAAGTTTTCCATATAACAGTTGCTCAGATTGTAGATATGTATTCTATAAAAAACTTGCACAAGTTGTAGAAAACGTTTCTATATAAAAATTTCTCAGATTGTAGATAAGTTTTCTATAGAAAAGTTGTACAGACTTTAGACAAGTTTTCTATAAAAAGTTGCTCGGACTTTAGACAAGTTTTCTATAGGAAAGTTGCTTAGACTGTAGACAAGTTTTCCATGAAAAATTTACTCAGACTGTAGACAAGTTTTCTATAGAAAAGTTGCTCAGGCTGTAGACAAGTTTTCTATGGAATAGTTACTCAGACTGTGCCAAGTATTCTATAGAAAAGTTACTCAGGCTGTAAACAATTTTCTTTAGAATTTTAGAATTTTTCTATAGGAAAGTTGTTAAGATTTTATTTAGATAATAGAAAAGTTTTCTATAGAAAAGTTGCTCAGATAGTAGACAAATTTTCTATAGAAAAGTTGCTCAGATTGAAGACAACATTTGTGAAAAGATTCTCAGATTGTAAATAACTTAAAAAATGCTTTGATTTTTTTGGTTAAATTGTAGAGAAATTTTCTTAAAGTCAGTCGAAACTGAAATAGTCTATTTATTTTAGAAGTATGCATGTTTCGTGTTAAGGTCGAAAATAGAAAAAATGTTTAAGTTTGTTGCTTAAGTCTTTTGTTTATCAAACATATAATAAACTCCCATTTTATATGAATTTAAAATGATTAAACACTCTCGTCATTATTCAACATTCTTTAATATATTCTAATGTCAAGTTCACATTATCAATTATTTTCCTAGCTATACATATATAAATAATAAATAGTTATTTAACATTTTCACACAAGTTAACGAAAAACACAAAAAACAGCAGGTTAACTAAAAATAACATTAAACCTTTTATACCACCATCATCATTATCATTATTGTTAATAATAGTGAAAAAAAAACTTTACAATTGTCTAAAACAAAAAAACTGAAAAAAACCAAACACACGAGACTTGTAATACAGCAGTTGTGGTGTGTTATAAACAATTTTCAGTTCTAGTTTGTAAAACCAGCATAAAATTGTGAGATTTCTTTTTTGAAAATTTAGCTGTTTTTTTTTATAGAATAACAACAATGCGAAGATTAGAAAACAACAAGAAACCTTTTGTTTATTAAGCTGAAACAAGTAGAAGTTATTTGTTGTCTAAGTGTTGGTATTATGGAATCGAGTAAAAAAGAATCAAACCACATTGTAATTATAATAGAAAAAATCATGTTAAAAGTAACAAGTATAATTTTCAAATAATGTTCAGTTGCTTTATAAAACTACTACTATACTGATGATAATTTTTCCATCTATATTTTACAAATATAGAATTCAATATTCTAGCAGAATTTTGTAAAAAGAATTTTTTTCTTAAACTAAACAGTAACATGATTATTATAAAGCACAATAGTGAAAACAATCTAAAGCAACATCATCATCTTCGTCAACATCATTAATAATATATCAACAACAATAAGATATTTTTTTATATTGTTTTTAAGGAAAAAGAAAAAAGTAATAATAGCAAATGAAAAACATGAATCTTAACTTAAAAAAAACACAGAACTCTTAGACATAGATATTTTTTTATATTCTTTTCTTTTCTACTCATTTTAGACAACTACCACGTTTACTTCGGCACAATATTATTAACGTACAAAAACCACTTTGATAGTTGTATTTCTAAACTGCTGCCACATGTTGTGTTATTTTTTTCTACCTTAAAGCCAGCTACAAGAAGTTAAAGAAGAAGCAGCAGCAGTAGATGAAGCAACAATTTAAAGAAGAGGCAGCAAAAAGTAGAGAAAAAAAAATACAGAAACAGCACGTTGTAAAAATTGCAGTTTATTGACTTTTTTCAAATACAGCAACAATAACAAAAATAACATTGAAATAAAATCAGCTAAACCTCATGAGATTGTTTGTTGTTGCTATTTTCTTTCCTTTTAATGTTGTTGTTATTATTATTGTTTTTGTTGCTTTCATTGCTGATGGTAGTTATTTAAAGGTATTTTTTTTTGTCTTTGGTCTCAGTGTGATTGTTGATGGATCTATCTTAACTATTTTTTCCGTTTTTTTTTCTTTTATTTTTCCTCAAAGTTCACCGGAGGTTTCGTTTTGTTTCTGTCTGCTTATTTTTCTTCATTTTCTTTGGTCTCTTGGCTTTTGTTTTGAAAAGAAAATCACTGAAAATAGTTGAGATTTTTCTTTGTTTTGTTTTGATTTTCTTTTCGAGTAGAAAAACATGGTGGTCAGTAAATTGTTCTTTAGATAGAAAAAAGTTTCTAAAATTTTATTTAAAAAGGGTTTTTTAGTTATTCAAGTTTGTTGCTTGAGTCTTTTGTTTTTATAATGTGACTTTTATTTGTTTGTTTACTGCTGCCATTGTTTGGTATAGTTGAGTTGTTTTTTCTAAGAATATCAATCAATTCATCTTTTTTAAAGCTAAATCTATTGTTTTAAAGATAAATCAATGAATGGGAGGTTTTGTGAAGTAGAAAAAAGCTATGTTATGCTTAAAGCAATTATAATTTAAAGTTTTAAATTCATTATATGCAATTGCATCCGATTTATTTCATTTTCGCTATTATAGAAATCGAAGAAACTTCTTCAGATATCTTTGAAACATTATAAAGAGCTTGATATGAAAATAATATGAAATATCAACAGAAGTATAGAGATCAATAGTCCAGTAGACTACTTGTTTGTAAACAAACAAAATTTGTATTTTGTGAACTTTTTCGAAGAGAATTTATGTGTTTCTTTATCGAAAAATTTCAATGATTTGTGCCAAAATTTCTGTAATAAAAGTTGATCAACTTGTGCACAACTTTTCTATAGAAAATTTACTCAGATTGTGGAGAAGTTTTCTGTAGAAAAGTTTCTTACATTATGGAGGACTTTTCTATACATAAGTTGCTAAGATTAGGGACAAATTTTCTGTAGAAAAGTTTCTCATATTATGGACAACTTTTCTATAGAAATTTTTCTCATACTGTGGACAACTTTGCTGTAGCCAAATATATTAAAGCATAAAGAACTAAATTCAAAATACTTTATCAATTTGCCTTTAAAGCAATCTCTATTAGAAGTTATTTATAATAAAAACAAAAGACTCAAGACACAAACTTGTCTAAATTTAAAGATATTAAAAATGGAATTGACTATACATATACTTATGTATACATATGTAGTCAAAGAATCTACAATCGTTATATTAGTAATCAAAAATATTGAAAGAAAAAATAAAAGACTCAAGACACAAACTTGTGTAAATTAAAATATTAAGAAACATATTCAAATAATATACCAAGCGAAGACCTAACATAATATCGAATTGAGACCAATAGACCCTTCCATTAGTAGAAAGAACACCAACCATTAAAACAATTTGCCTCACATATCTCAATTTAAAGTTGTGTGTTTAAAAACAAAAGATTCAAGACTCAAACTTGTCTTTTTGACAGTAAACAATTTGCACTACATTGTAAGTATTTGTTAACGAAAAAAAACAAAACATAACAAATAAATATCTCAGCTAACTTTTTGCCATTCTTTAACAAAATACCACAACTAATGACTCATTCACTTAAAGAGAAATAAGAACCAAGCTAGTTTTTTTTTCATATTTTTAACAAGTTTTGCCTAAATGGTGTTGATTTAATAGTTTAAGGAAAAAACACGGAAATTTTTGTTTTCATTTAATTGGCCACGGTTTTTTATTTCTAAGTTTTTTCTTTAGTGCACACTTAGCTGCAGTTTATGCTTTTGTTAGGTGCATAAAAAGTAACAACAACAACAACAAAACTGGCCAATTAACGGTAGTTTTACAATAACAATCTACCTTTTGCCGCCGCTGCTGCTGCTGCTAATATTAACTGCATAGACAAATAGCAGTAGTTTGTTTGTAAAAAAAATAGTAAACTACAAATGCTTTAGCTAAGTCATATTGAAAAAAAGAAGGCGAAAAAAAACGTGAGACCAAAACCAAACAAATACTTAACGTATTTGAAAAAACAAAACAATTTACAACAAACTTTCAAAATACTGCTGCATGATTTAGAGATTTATCTATTATTTTTTTGTTTGTTTTGCTGTAGGAGGGTACCCTACACCTACTAAAGATATAGGGTATTATTCATAACAACTTATCAAAGGTTTATAGAACAAATTTTGTATGAAAAATTGTCTTATAAACCTTTGATAAATTGTTATGAATAAGGCCCTATTGGTCTTATTCATAAACTTTTATCTAAGGTTTATAAATCAAATTTTCATTTAAAATTTGTTCTATAAACTTTTGTTAAAAGTTGTTGAATAATATGGGTCATATTCATTATGCTTTATAACAACTTTTCTTAAATGAATTCGAAAAAATATATATTTTTAGTTGTTATAACCATATTATGTTTACTTTATGTTCAAAATGGCTGCGTGTTTATTGCAAACAAGTATATATTAGATCTAATAATTGTGACTAATAATATTTTGATTGCTGTGATCATATGTAAGATTTACAGTGACCATAATATTGTTGATTTTTTTTGTAATAATTCCATTTTTTTTCTGCCTGTCATGTCAACTGTTAAATATAATTATTTTAATAGGGCATCAAACGGTTAGATTGTATAAACTGCTTTTTTTTAAAATAATTTATCGAACTTGTAAGCATTTTGGTAACAAGCCAACAACGTCACCACCACCAACACCAGCCATCTAGCACCAAATGGCATTTAAAAAGTTTGTAAACTTCAAAGTGAGTGCAAAAAGCAAATATTTGTAAAACACACATTTAAAAAAAGCGCCCACTACTAAGCCACAATAAACAAAATAGGAAAAAAATGTTAAAAACCAAATTGGGGAGGTTTATATTATATTCATGCCAAAGAAAACCGAAACTTATGTCATGTTTATTTTAAAAACAAATTGAAAAAACAAGAGTTTTGGTGGCAAAATTTTCGTAATTCACAAAAACAAGAAATAAATAAATTAATGATTTTATTTATAACAAAAAAAAAAAAAAAACGGCATTGAAAAAAACTTGTTTAGAGTTTAAAATGATTAAAAGTTGAAAGAAAACAAACGTATTTATTTTGTTTGCCAAAGTGTTATTTTAATTAAAATTAAGCAGCTTTTTATTGAACTTTAATATTCTTTTTTGATTAGTTGTTGTATTATTATTATTTATGATCTTTGGTGGTTGTTAACGGTCTTTTGAAAATCCGTTTTAATTGCCTTTCTTTCAATTAATTTTATTTATTGAAATTAATATGTAAAACCAAGCCTTCTCTTTTTCATTAAACAATTTTTGTATATTTGCCTTTCAAACCAGTTTTTTTTTTGTAAGTTTCTTTAAACAAATATTAAAGCCCACTCGGGCTCAACAAGTTTTATTACATTTTAATACTAAAAAATGGAAAAAATGAATGTAAACATATGCAGTTACTTCAATAAAAAGAAACTAAAGTGGGCAACCTTTTAATTTCATAATTAAAATTGAAATTTGTTTTTAAAAAGTCCATGTTCTGTTTGTTTTTTAACAAAATTTCTTTCTTTTCTTACTTTTTTCTAGACATGACATGTTTGTTAATGTTCGTGTCTTAAGTCTTTTGTTTTATATTTTTAAAACTTTCAAAAAGAAATTGTTTAGCCCCCCAAAAAATCTCTTTAAATCAATCAAAATTTCTCTTGCTGTTAAATTAGTTTCTTTTGGCATACAATTAGTCATACCAACAGATTTTGCTTATGTTGGAGTTTATGGTTTTTTTTGACATTACGTTTGGTCTTACCAGTTTGTTTTCTTATAGTTTAAATACAAATTCGTTACAATTGTTTGTTGTTTTTGTTTATTTATTTATATGTATTATTTTTCAACGTATTAATTGTATTTCAGTCTTGTGGTTTGACCTTCTTTTAGTTTTCAATACATGTGTAACACCTCTACTTACTCATAAATATAAGAGTGTGGGTTTCTTTATTAAAATAAAAGTAAGTAAATAAATAAATAACTAAACCATTGAATGGTTTAAGTAATATTTTTTTCGAACAAAAATAAGTAAAATTAAATTAAAAATGATCATAAATATCTTTATGAGTTAGAAAATATATTTATATGACACCCACTTAAATGTTTTAATTACAATGAACGAAAAAAAATATCTGATGTCTTTTTATCTAACATAAATTTAAATAAACACAGGGCTACAAAAAGGCTTAAAAATCTATAAAAATCTTAAACTCTCTTTTAAAATATCAAATGACTAAACTTTTCTTTACATAAAGAACAAACTAAAGTTTACTTATAAAAATAAACAAATCTTATAAAACTGAGCTTTAAAGTGATTTTGTTGCCCTGTGTAATTTGTTTCAACAAAGTAATGAAACATGATGAAATAATTTCTTTCATTTTTTATTATTATCAAAATAAAACCTACACATTATTAAATTATTTCAACAATATTTTGCCTTTTGTACACTTTTACAACATGATTACCTTCGACAGGCGTCAGTGGTCTTGGCCAAATAAGCTTTAAATGGCTTAAAGAAATTATTAAAATATTAAACACAATCATAGGTTTTTATCTACAATTTAATAACTTATATTTTTATTCAATTAAATTTTCACATTTAATTCAATAAATTTTATAATAAATTAAACCTTTTCATTGTTTAACAACATTATAATTTTATACAGAAAAAAACATCGAATCTAAGCCTGGACCCTTTTGTAACCAACACAAGAATTTAAATTTAAACTGAAAGCAAAAGGGTATGGTAAATAGTAAAATACCAGTAGTTGTTTGTTGATTCCTAGACCTGTCAAGTCAAGTTATTCATACTGACACTTGCCAGTGATTTGTGGGCAAGAATTTGCATGTTAACAATCATCCTTCTTTAAATGTAATTTGATAATTGAGCTTCTTCTTCGACTATACACTCGTGGTAGCTGATCATTTCAATATCATTGGCATGCTTGAACATATAAGCATCATGATCATGTACAAACAACAGCAACATCATTATTAACTGAAATTGTTAAGTTTGTTGTTGCTGTTGTTGTTATTTGTATTCCTTCGTTTTTGGTCTGTGGTTTAAGCAATTTTCTAGGCAAAAGGACAAATAATTGTTATTTGGTGTCCAGTAAAAAAAAAGTTTAAAAAAACCACATGTAATAAATGTATTTTGTAGCTTTGGTATGTTATTTTGTTTACACACAAGAATTCCCTATTTAATTGTGCGGTTTGCATTAGAGTCAAACTGCAGCTATTCAGTCAGTCACTCATTCAGTCTATCTTTCAATCACTTAGCCCAGCAATATAAACATGTTTATAATTAGTTATAAATCAATTTAAAGATTTATGTGGCAAATCTTTAAGACAAAAAGTAACATTTTAATTTATTGTTTACCAGAGTTGACATCATTTTTTGCCAAATAGTTTCAACAGTTTTGTGAAACCAAAAAAACCTTCCTTAACTTCCGCTTTAAGCTTTATTAAAGTTTATTGTGCTTAAAGTTTTGTTATTCGTGTCAATTTTGCATTTATTTTATTTTTTAAAATTTTGAAATGATTTATTTTTCGTTGTTGTTGTATTAAGCTTAATTCCTTTTTCATTTTAATTTTTATATTTCATGTTTTTAAGTTATAAAATAAAATATTAATGATGCGTTTGTATCATAAAATCTAATTTGAATGTTTGAGTCTAACTGTGTTAAGTTAAACTTTAGTATATATAGTCTGCGTGTTTGATATCTTTAAGATTTTTTTATTTAGTAGCATTGAACATAGAATTTTGGCAATAAAATACAAAAAAAAGAATATAAAAAAGCAGCTTTAAGAATTGAATTGCTGGAAGTTGAAGATTGATTACAGTGATATAAAATGTGCAAAAAATAAAATAAAACTGTTTTAAAATATGCAGTTAGATTTGATCATGAATCTTAGAGAGTAGAGGTTTGGAGGATTGGAAAAATGAAAAAGTTAAATGAAGTTTTTAAGACATGAATAAGTCATTATGTATTAGAAACAATATTAAGTTTTTAAGTTTAATAACAAAGAATATAAAGAAATTGGGGCTTGTCAGTTGGTACGTAAAGGAGTTGTCATTCGGTACCTAACTCTAAGTATGTATTGGTAGAATTTTTGTATTAGTATTGGAGCTCCAACCACTTTCACCACACTTTCCAAACATACATACTTGCATAAAATCGTACATAAATATTTTAGGAAAAATAAATAACATTTAAATTTCTACATTCGCAGATTTTTTAATTTATTTTGCCCACATCTAATCAGTAAACATTTAATAAATATATTTTTCGGACTTAAAATCTCTTTTTTTGCAAAAAAATAAGTTTATTTTAAATAATTTTTTAATTTTCAATACCAAAATATACAACTTTGTTTTGTCAATTTTAATTTCAACACACAAAAATTAATTGTCAAAAAAATTAAAAAAATATTTTTTTAGTTTGTGAAAAATAAAAATATTTCGGATTGTTTAATGCGATAAAATTGTGTAAAAAATTAAAAAATAGTTATAAGTTTGTGAAAAAACGTCATTCAAGTCCTATTATCCCGGTATTTTCGCGAAAAAGTTTTGAAGTATTGTGAGAGAATTGAGTTCTCACAAGTGTGTTGAATTTACACAGAACTCGTCTGTGAAGAGAAGGAAATGTTATTGTTGTAAAACTATGTCATAGTCCAACTTCTTATTATTCTTTGTTTAATAATAAAAATGCTTTCTATAAGGATTCCCAACCATAAGTATTTCTATAAAAAGCTCAAAATTTTTTATGCAAAAAGCTGTTCTGTAAAAAGCTTTTATGTACAAGGCTTAAAAGCTTTTATATACAAAGCTTAAAAGCATTATATATGAAGCTTAAATGCTTTATATATAAAGCTTAAAAGCTTTATATACAAAGGTTAAAAGCTGTATATACAAAATTTAAAAGCTTTATATGCAAAGCTTAAAAGCTTTTACATTCAAAGATTAAAAGCTTTTCTCTAAGGATTCCAAAAAAAAACTTTTCTATAAAAATCTCAAAATCTTTTATACAAAAAGCTTTTATATACCAAGCTTAAGAGTTTTATATACAAAGCTTAAAAGCTTTTATATACCAAGCTTAAGAGTTTTATATACGAAGCTTAAAAGCTTTATATACAAAGCTTAAAAGCTTTATTACAAAGCTCAAAAGCTTTATTATTTATATAAAGCTTAAAAGCTTTATATACAAAGCTCAAAAGCTTTATTATTGATATAAAGCTTAATATCTTTTATTAACAAAGCTTACAAGCTTTTATATACAAAGCTTAAAAACTTTATATACAAAGCTTCAAAGGTTGTAAATACAAAGCTTAAAAACTTTTATATACAAAGCTTAAAAGCTTCCATATACAAAACTTTAAATGTTTTCTATAAAATGCTCAATAAAAAAACTCTAAAGCTTTGTCTTAATACCTTTACTATAAAAAGCTCAATATTTATTCTAAAAATCTGAAAATTTGTTATAAAGAACTCACATTTTTTTTAGTAAAAGCACAAAAGCTATTTAAATAAACTGGTTGAAAGTTTTTTTAATATTTAAAAAGCTTATTCTCGGGGGAGTTTTCCAGATTTTTCCTACCGAGCGCGTCCCCGGGTGGCGGATAGGGGGTGGTGATGGACCATCTGTCCTCTCCCAGCTTTAATTTCACTTAAGCTGAGGGAGGGCAGATTGTCCACCACCTGGGAATATTATATTCCCCGCGGACCAAAAAACTGGAAAAAAAAAAAAACAAATATGGAAAATAAAAATAAAAAGATAAAAGTTACGGTGCAGGGCCTAAATAACCCAGTACCGGCGGCAAGTGTTGATCTACTCGCGAGTCACGTGTCGTCGTCATCCTGCAATCGTGAGCAGAATACTACTACGGAGGTGGGTACCTTGGCCTCCGTGGCGGACAATGCGTCAAGTGTACAGCATGCCGCTGGCAAAAATATAGGGGTGAAAGAGAAGGATGTACTCGGAGAGAGCTCTAAGCTACCTCAGCCTTTAAATATAGGTGAGGGTTCCGACTCTGAATCCTCAGATGATAATAAAAATAATACCATTATAGCAAATCCCAAAAAGGATGAAGTAGAGCAAATGGTGAAAGAGGTGAGTGATAGCATAGCTAAACTACCTATTACTAAGAAAAGACTTTCTGGAGCACAGAGGAGGAAGTTGAAAAAGATGCTTCAGGAAATCATAGTTAGTCAATCCCACGACACTCCAAAGAAAAAATCGAACTCTCTCACAAGATCTGAGGCAAAAAGGATCAGGTCTCCCGAGGAGTTGACAACTGAGAATAAACCTAAGAAGAAAAAGAGCTCCCCGTCTTCTAATACACAGTCGAAGCCAAGCCATACTTCACTCAAAGGAATCTCAATTGAGAATCCTGCGAGTAAGGGTGACAACGCCAAGCCAGATATTCCGAAGACGAACACGTCGGCGAAATCAACCTCGAAGGTAAGGGAATCTCAAAAGAAGCCCCGAAAAACGAGGAAGGAGAAGCTAGACGGAGGAAAAGGAAAAGAGCCGCCATCTTACGCCACAGTTGCCAGAAGTAGGCACCGGGACGATCTCTGCTATGCAGTTTACGATGCCGGTAATCCGACAGGCAAAATTCCAATAGACCAACAGAGTAAAATAGAAGACCTGGTCAACAATAAGATAGTGGACCATGCAATCGCTTCGAAGGGCAA
The DNA here is from genome assembly GCF_015586225.1 of Lucilia sericata. Lineage (NCBI taxonomy): Eukaryota > Metazoa > Arthropoda > Insecta > Diptera > Calliphoridae > Lucilia > Lucilia sericata. The sequence goes on along the minus strand of NW_023994061.1, from coordinate 1,132,518 downwards.
ACAACCAATAGAGAGCGAGAGCTGCGAGTTCAGCATGGGCGTGATGTTGATGAGGTTGGCATCTCACCAATGTGTTAGCACCCTAAAGAACTTGGTGGAAAGTATCCCTCCTCCCTGGGACGGCGCTAGGCTGGGACTGGCAAAGAAGAGCGAGCTTCCGGTGCTCCTAAAGTCCACTGTCTACATAAAAGGATGGGGCAGTAAACTGGCTAATGAACGTATACTGGAAATTCTTGGAGGTCAAAATGCTGAGCTGGCCGTGGAAAAATGGGATGTCTTTTACAGGAAAGAAGAACCTGAGGGAACTTTATTTGTAATAGGTATCGACGAGAAATCCATGGCTAGTCTTGCCAAGAATAAAGGTAGAGCTTACTTCGCCTCTAAATCTGTCATATTCAAAATTGGGAAGGTGCCGATTGGAAGGGCTGTTACAACAAGCCTCGAAAAGGATACTAAAAGACCTAAGACCACAGCATCAGTATCCACTACTGATAACGTTGAGGAGTCAAATCCTAAAATCGAGGAATTTACCATTAACTCGCCAGAAGAAAGTGTAGTTGCCCTTTCCAAAATTGGGAAGGCGCCGATTGAAAGGGCTGTCAAAACCGGCCCCGACAAGGACACTAAAACACCTAAGACAGTACCCAAAGCATCATTAGCAAGTACTAGCAATGTTGAGGAGTCAAATCCTAAAAGCGAGGAGGAAATCACTCACCCGCCAGAAGACAGAACAGCAATGCTCTCCAGAATTGGGAATGTGTCTATTAAGAATATTGCTATTCCTATGCCTGATAAGGACACCGCAGTGCCATCAACAGTACTCACTGCATTAATAGCCACTTCAGGCTATCCGGAGGAGTCAAATCCAAAGAGCGAGGAGGTGACCACCAACTCGCTGGAAGACAGTTTAATGGATGACCATGATTGAGGTTATCCAAATAAACCTCCATCGGAGCGAGACAGCTACCAACGCTCTGATGGCTAAAATCAACACAGGTAAAATACATATAGCTTTAATCCAGGAACCTTGGACGATTCGCAACAAGGTTTCTGGATTAAATCACGTAAATTTCCAACTTTTCTACGCTGATACAGGATCTCGCCCGAGAACATGTATCTTATGTCACAAGAACTTATGTTTTCTCCTCTCAACAGGATTATCAACATCGGATGCAACGGTGCTGAAGCAAGGTCGTGGCAACATATTCCTTGCATCTATTTACCTGCCTTTCGATTCTCCGACACTACCACCAACGTCGGATCTGATGAAACTGGTTGAAGAGGCACAAAGGAAAAATAAGAAAATTGTAATAGGTTGTGATGCCAACTCGCATCATGTAGCTTGGGGTAGTACAAACACCAATCGCAGGGGACAAGCCCTCATGGATTTCTTTAATACTAAAGACTTGATAACATTGAACTTAGGTAATAAAGCTACCTTCGTCAATAGAATCAGAGAAGAAGTATTAGATATAACTATATGTTCAGAAGAGCTTATAAACGAAATTCAGGATTGGAGAGTTTCGGACGAGCACTCCTTTTCTGATCATCGGTACATAAGATTCAAAATACTAAGGCCACCACCAAAGCCGATAAAGTTTCGGAATAAGTCTAAAACTAATTGGACAATGTTCGGGACCTTACTAAAGAACCGTTTAGGTCAGGACACTTTTCAATGTCGAAATAAAGAGGATATAGATGCCAAAGTGGAAACGTTCACAAGTGCCCTGGTTGAATCGTTCGAGGACAGCTGCCCTCTGCGAGAGCGGAGATCTGCCCAGGAAAAACCCTGGGTAACTGGGGAGATCCGGAACCTTGGGAAGACTCTTCGCAAACTATTTAACCGGGCACGGCGTAAAAAGACCGCAGTATACTGGGATGAGTATCGTAATAAACTTGGTGAATATAAGAAAATCGTTCGAAAAGCCAAACGAGACTCCTGGAAACTTTTCTGTGAACAGGTAGATAGCGTAAATGACGTATCGAAGATAAAAAAATTCCTATCCAAAACTCATGTCCAACCGGAATCTATGATCGATGACACGGGCAGGAGGCTTGAGGATATGGAGGAGACAATGAAACTCCTAATGGATTCTCATTTCCCACCCGGTATATCGAATAACATAGATGAACCGATATTGGAGGAAGGGGAGGGTAACACGGAAATAGTAATTACAACTGACATGGTGAAAGGGGCAATCAAGAGCTTTGCTCCCTATAAAGCTGCAGGGCCGGATGGAATTTTCCCGGCACTTTTGCAGATGGAGGCGGGACTGGTTTCCGTACATCTGTCACAGATATTCACTGCATGCTTAAAATTGACATATACCCCAGTTAAATGGCAGGATGCAAGGGTAATATTTATACCCAAACCAGGGAAACCTAGCTATGCGACACCTAAGTCCTATCGACCGATAAGTCTTACGTCCTTCCTACTTAAAACCTTGGAACGGATAGTCGATAGCATGGTTAAAAGCAGCATACCATACAATGACCTTAAATATAAGCAGCATGCTTATGTAAAGGGACGATCGGTGGAAACCGCTTTAAATGAAGTTGTCCACTACATAGGTGAATCTTTCGATAGCAAACTGTATACACTGGCAGTATGCATTGACATCGAAGGCGCTTTCAATAACGTGCACACTGATACCCTTATCCAATCCCTAGACCAGTTTTATGTTGACCGGGTGCTCCGTAACTGGATCAACTACATGCTAAGGAACAGATGGATAAGCTGCGAGATGTACGATATAACTATCAGGAAAAAGGTATTTCGCGGTATACCACAGGGTGGCATTTTGTCACCTTTACTCTGGGTTACCACGATTAATAGCCTCCTAAGGACCCTAACCGAGAAAGGACTTAGACCTGTCTGCTATGCAGACGATGTCGTAATACTTTTAAAGGGAAAGGATCCAAATTACTTGTGTAGAAGAGCTGAGGAGGCTCTGAATACGGCCTTGAGCTGGGCTCAACCGAGAGGCCTCAATGTTAACCCGGCGAAGACGGAAATCTGTCTTTTCACAAGAAAGACAAAAATTTCTACATATACTGAACCTTGCTTCTTGGGCAAGAAGATACCGGTGACAGACAAAGTTAAGTACTTAGGTGTAATACTTGACCGGAAATTAAAATGGAGACACCACATAGAGGATAGGATCAACAAGGCACATCGGTGCTGGGCGATATGTAGGAGAACCATAGGCATGAAATGGGGTCTTAGTCCTACTATGACAAATTGGCTTTATAAAAGTGTAATTAGACCAATTCTAGCTTATGCTTCAATAATCTGGTGGACTGCTTTGGACAAAAAGTGTAATATCAAACTACTACAAGGAGTTCAGCGTACATGCTGCTTGGGTATAAGTGGTGCTATGTGTACTACTTCAACCAAGGCTCTGGAAACGTTGCTAGATATTCCACCCATTGAAACATATATAAGATATGAGGCGGCGCTTACAGCCGAACGGCTCTTTACTTTAGGCGAACTGGCCAAAAACGGTTATAGGACACGTCATCAATGTATACTGGACACATTGGAAGGTTATACACATTCATCGGACGTGCCTGATCGCATACCAGACACTGAATATGTCGGAAACTTTGAAACGCTAATCCCAGATAGAATGTCTTGGTCAAGCGGAACATTAGAGCAAATACCAGTAGGAATCCGTTGCTACACGGATGGCTCTAAATTAGGGGACAAAGTGGGTCTGGGGTTCTATATTGAAGACCCAGAAACAGAAATATACCACCGTTTACCTAATCATAACACAAGCTTCCAGGCAGAAGTACGAGCGATAACGGAATGTGTAAATTGGATTAGAATAAATATGGCGCCCACAGGGCTTAATATATTTACCGACAGCCAGAAGGCAATTTGTGCGATATCAGGTGATAGAATTAAATCTAAGACCGTATTGGATTGTAAGAAAGCTCTAACTGAATACTCTCCCAGAGGTAAGGTTCACATCATATGGGTACCAGGCCACTCGGGAGTAATCGGCAACGAAAGGGCGAATGTAATAGCTTTAAAGGGAAGGGAGCTCGATGTAGTTAACCTGACAAACGCAAAACCATTCGACGCAACAAAAGCTGAATTAAAAATATGGATGAGAGAATCCCATAAGGCCTCTTGGAATAATGAAACGGTGGGTAGAACCACAAAGATTCTATGGGGTGACCCTGATGAGAGCAAGACGAGAAATCTTCTCAAAATGAGCAAGTCTGAGGTTAGTATGATGGTACGTATTCTCAGTGGACACACAGGATTACGAGCACATCTATACAAAATTGGACGTGCGAATTCAGACGAATGTAGAGCATGTGGAGAGGACAGTGAAACTCTGGAGCACTTTCTTTGCCATTGTCAGGCATTCGTCGAAGTTAGATCCAAGTATCTTGGAAGTGATGTTATTCCGGAAATAACATTCTTAACCAACACCGATTGGAAGATTCTTAGGAATTACGTCCAGGAAACTGAGTTTCTGAACATTCAGTAAACAATTTTTTTTTTTTTTTTTTTTTTTTTTTTTTTTTGAATTGGAGCGCACAACAGGCCCGATAGTGGCCTAGGTGTATTTCTTCGGATTTGATGTAGTATACATCCTCCTATCAACCTAACCTAACCTAACCTAAAAAGCTTATTGCATAAAAAAGCTTAAACATATTATTGATATCCCAGCTATTTTTAAACCGGATATCCATTCTTTTGTTGGCTATTTGTGACAGTTTAGGTACATAATATGTTTACTTTTAATAGTTAAATTAGAACTTTAGTTTGTTTTAAAAGGCTTTTAGTCATGCAAACTTTAGCTTCAGGCAATAGCTACAGAAAACTGGTTAAATGCTAAACTTAAAATCGAACATTTAATTTGCCAAAATTCGCCAAACGAGGTCAAAAGAGAGAGGGTGTTGAACAAAATATTTGTAAATTTTTTATTCCCACTGCCAGACGAATCGGACAGAAGAAGTGTTATAAAATTTAAATTGTTTTTATAAAACTTAAAGAAATTTATAATTTTGAATTAAAATAAGGTCAATAAATTTTATGTTATTTTCAAAAAAATCAATTTGGCCAAACAACTTTCGTTTAGCAGAAAAAACACTTATAATTGCAAATTCGATTTTTGCAAATTTCAATTTGCTAGAAAATGTTAAAATATCACATAAATTTGTTATAAAAAAAAAACTCAAAAAATACAAAAACTAGCAAAACAACTTTTCAAAATAAAATCAATAAAATGTAAATGTGAGTCAAAAAACGTATGTTACTTAAGTCTTTTGAATGTAATAACAGAAACTTAAAGGAAATCACTTATTTAACTCTTTTGGGGAATAAAAGATTTTCTCTACACTTGATTCCTTTTTAACCAAAAAAAGGAGCAATATGCAATTACCTAAATTTATTTCTTATACTTGTGCCAGGTCAACAGGTAGGCAAAAAAAAAAAAAACATCAGACAAACTGTAACAAAACATGCGGGTTGTTTAATGTTGCAGTTCAGAAATATATAATGAAAATGAAAACCTTAAAAACCAAAAAAAAAAAAAGAAAAAAAAACTGATATATGTATGTGAACAGCAAAAACCAAACCAACCAGCCAGTCTTGAAATTTTTATTTAAGCCATGTTTTTATTTGAAATATAATAAAAAGACCGGCTGCTGGCCATACAGCATGACATCATTTCATATGAAATTCAGACAAAATTAAGAAAAAAAACTTGCTGTATTATTTTGCTTTTGGGTTTTTTTCTTTTGGTTCAACGTCGTTGTTATTGCTGCAATACAAAACATGGTGACCGTTTAAATATCATGATATTTGCCAAAAAATAAGAAGTGAAAAAAACTAAAGATTTCTTAACTTAATTTTAAACTGGTCCTTTTGTTAAACAAAAAAAAAAAACTTACTTTCGCTTTTTTGTTTGGGGTTTCTGTAGGCCCAAAAACAAAAAACAATCAGAATTTGGTACTTCTGTGGTGGGGCTTTCAAGGTAACCTGTTAGTTATAAAACACAAAGTATTGAACTGCTTTAAAACAACACTAAAAGGGATGCCAGTTAAAACTTGCAAGTTATATCATCTATATTCTTAAGAAATTTATAGCTAAATTGAGTGAAAGTTATACAATGTTTTCCAAATACTTTGTAGAAAAAAAAGAAACTTCAAAAATATCTTCAATTTTTTTAAGTATTTATTATAAATTTAAAAAATGTCTTATAACGCCTACTTGTTAATATTGTCAAGCCTACTAAAAATCTTTGAAATAGTTAAAGAAAACCTTTATGGTGTCTTCTTTTTTCAATTTTTTCAATTGCTTTTTAAGACTTGTGTTACGCCCACTGCATACACAACTTTTTTATTAAACATTTAAATTTATTTATGTAGAAATCTTTATTATTTTTTGTTTAAACTTTAACAAATTAGTTTTTTGTCTCAATATACTCTTTGCTATTTTAGTAGTCTATTAGCAAACACCTTAAAGTGTTGTTAGGTGGGCGTTATTTTGCCAAAATTTTTAAAAATTCAATGTTAAAGATTTTATTTGTGTTTTTTTTTTTAAGGAAAATGTTTAAAATTAATGTGTTTTTAACTATTTATGGAGTTTTCTTTAATAAAATGTTTTTGGTTTTTGTGGAAAACCATAAAATAATTCATAGAATAAAAGACCTTGAAAAAGTTTAATGATTTAATTTCAAAATTTTTAAGAAGATTTAGGAAATGATTAAGAATATTCTATTACATCTAAAATTTATGGTTAATTATTAATATCTTAAATTAGAAATTAATATTTAATATTTTCAAAGGAAATAAGTAATAAAAGTGTGTTTGATTGGTATAACAATTTGGTCATAAATTTATTGTTATAGCTAGGTTCAACCCTTAAATTTTAGTTTGTTTAGCAGTTTTATGACTTTTTATAGGAAATGTATAACCTTAAAGGAGACCAATGTTAAAATCTTTTTAAACAGAAGTAATTTTCTTTGACAAAGTCATTAAAATGTTCTTGATACAAAGAATATCCGACAATAAATGTAAGCAGTGATAAGCTATTAAAAGTAGGGATAAAGTTATCAGATTTCTAGTAGCAATGTTTTTGAACTTCTGGTTGAAATTTATGTTCAATAATTATGATATCTAGGGGTATAGAACACTTTATTCCTTGAAATTGGATTGTTTTTATACCCTACACTACTATATGGGGGAGGGTATTATGCGTTTTTACATCAGTACAATGTAACATCTAAAAATATTGGTTCTACACCCACCTTAAAGTATACTGATCTGCTCAGAATCACTTTCTGCTATGTCCGTCCGTCCGTCCGTCCGTCTGTCTGTCTGTCTGTCTGTCTGTCTGTCTGTCTGTCTGTCTGTCTGTCTGTCTGTCTATCCATGCAAATTCTGTGAGCACGCTACAGGTCACAATTTTCAAAATAATTTGATGAAATTTGGCACATACTCTTCTCTTGAAGATTAGTTGATATTGGTCCATTACTTCGCCTAGCCCCCATACAACCGTACCCCCAGAATAGGTCTTTTTAGCTTATAATAATGTTAAATATTGTACAATCTCTTTGTTTTATATTAGTTTAAATAATACTGCCGATTTTCGTAATGATAGGACCTCATTTGACTCTAGCAGCCATATAAAGACCCCTTCAGAAAATGACTTGAAGGTGGACATTCATATTTAAATACTATTATCACATTGAAATTCTACATAAATAACTTTAATGTCATCGTAAATCGCTCTACCAAAATTTATACGGATAGAACCATATTTACCTTTGTCCCCATATAACCCCTATTTCAGAACATCACTTTTTTTGGTAACAAATTGTTGAAATATTACGGAGTTAAGGAAAAATGCTTTATTATTAGAAAAATAATTCACATATTTAACATACTCACTGGTGTAGGGTATCATATGGTCGACCATGCCCGACTATACATTCTCACTAGTTATTCCCTAAGAAAGAAGAATATATTTGTATACATTTTATATTCAATTCTAAAAGATGATGAGATTTTGGAGCCTCTAGAATCAATTTGATAATAAGTGTATTTAGGAAATCTTTATGAGAAGCAAGTAATTTTACAACAAGTGTTGTTTTTAAGCTTAAAACCATACAAAAGCCTTAAAAATTACTCAATTAAGCTCAATTTGGTTACATAATTCATCCAAGCCCTAACAGTGGACTGTTTGCGATATCTATTTTAATGGTATAGGGTATCATATGGCGGGCCATGTTTGATTATATTTACTGTTTTTAATTTCTCGCTATTACATTTCTTCCCCAAACAAAAAAAAAAAAAGTTTGTTACTTAAGTCTATTGTTTTATAATAATATTATACATTAAATAGAAATAAAACAACAAATCTAAAACTCTTTTGCAAATTGTTGTTTAAAATTTATCATAATTTTGTTATTATTTTACCAAAAATAAAATTAAACTCAAGAAAACAACAGACCACACAAACATGAAGAAAAAACAAACAGCAGAAGAAAATTGTTAAAAAAATATAATAAAACTTTAAAAGAAACTTATAAAACAAAGAAAAATATCATCATCATTCACAAACATAAAATTACCCTAATAGACTGCGAGTGAAAGTTTTGCACCTTTTGCTAACACATAAAACAGTCAAAAAGCCAAAACAACAGCCAAACACACTCTAATATTACAAATAAAATATTTTTATTAGCTATTTAATTTACTTTAACATCATAATGAAGATAAACAAAAAAAAAAAAAAAAAAAAACTTAAACTTTATAACATCTTCCATTTGTTATTTTAGTTTTCTGCTTTTCGCCTTTTGCAGTTCCATTGAAATGACTGGCATTTTGAAAGAAAAAGTTTACATAAATTGTTTAGAGAGAAAAAAAGAAAATAACGAAAAATAAATATGCAAATATTTTGTAAACTATTAAAATTGTTTGCAGAAAAAATTTAACAAAAAAAAACAAATGTTGCTGATGTTATATGAAAAACATTAAGTTTGTTTTTTTTTCGAGGAGGGTTAGTTAGAGGTCTTTGGTTTAAACCACGTTTATGCTTTTATTTTTTTTTTAAGTTAGTCTATTTTCATTAAATATTTATAGTAAGTAAGTAGTTGTTTTTTTCAGTTTTTTCTGTTTGATTTAGTTTTTTCTTTGTAGACTTATTTGTTTATTTCGTATGTTAAGTATGTCATGAGTTCATGTTTGTATTGCTTGTATATTTTTAAAGAAAATACTCAAGATATATTTAGTTTTACTATAAATGCTTTTTTTCAAATATAGAGTGTGTTAGCGCTAAAAAACTATAACCCCTGGGCTAACCAGTGGCTAACAGTAATAAAATATAGTTTTTAAACAAAATTTAGGAAAAGAGATCAGGAAAATTTTTTTGATATTTGAAGAACACGAATTCTGAAGCGAAATTGATTTAAAGTGAGAATATTTTTCATTATTACCCAGTTTTTTTTCCAAAAGCAAAAGACTTAAGCAAAAAACTCTTTAGTTAGTTTAAAAGGAAGATGTATGTAACAACTGATTAGAAGAAATATACTTAGGCCCTTATAGGGCCTGTTATGGTCTCTTTTACCTGATTCTCTGTAGGGCATCAAAGAACTAGGAAAACTTTATACATGAACAAAATTAATTCTGAACCTAAATTGATTTAAAATTAAAAAAATTTTCATTATTAAATTGTTTTTTCCAAAAACAAAAGACTTAAGCAAAAAACTCTTTAGTTAGTTAGTTAGTTTGAAAGGAAGATCAAATGCAAAGAAATGCACCTAGCCCATTATCGGACCTGTTGTATACTCTTTTACCAGATTCTCAGGATCTAGGAAAATTTACTTTATGTTTAAACAAAAATTAAATAGTTTTTCAAAGAAAAAAAAAAAAAAACAAAAGACTTAAGCAAAAAACTCTTTAGTTTGTTTGAAAGGAAGATGCCTGTTACACTACATCAAAAGAAATACACTTAAACCACTATAAGGTCTGTTGTGGGTTCCTTTTTTGTGGTAAAAATTTAACCCACAACATCCACTAACCTAAGGAGGCAAACAAAAAACTCTTTAATTTAAAGTATCTTTTCTGATTTACTTTTACGTTAAATTACTCTATTTACACATCCTTCCAGTAGCTTAACATAATGTAATTTTTATTTAAACATTAAAATTTGTATCCTGACGACAGTCGTTTGTCGTCAGCCGTCTCCATTCTAAACAAACTGTCAGTTTGATGACTACTTGTTTCACTTTTTTTCGAGGTATTTCCCATAACATTGCTTTGTTTATGACAGCTTACTCTGTGTAAATTTTAAGAAAAAAAAAAATTCAGCTAATGAAAGTGAATTTTCTCAATAAAATATTATAGTTTATATTACACTTGTTTGTTTGTTTTGTTCAACAACACGTTTATAATGGGTCATTGACGGTTTTAATTATGAGAATTTTTTTTCGTTTGTTTAAATGTTTATGTAATTAAAGCTAAACAAATGAGGGGAGATTTTCTTCAAAAAAAAAATTAAAGAAAATAAATCAACTTGTTATAAAAAGAAATAAAATTGAAAAGAAAATGTTAAAAAAATTTAAATAAAATTAAAATAAAAATTAAATTTTAAGCAACTTAGGTATTTTAAATGTAAAGTTTTATGAAATTTTTTTTTTACACAATAACTTGTTAAAGAAAAATTTAAATGCTTTCACAAGTGACAGGAAATTAACACATTTTTATATCAATGAAAACATAGAAGATTAAATATAAAAATTAAACATAAATTTATGCAGACAAATTGTAAAAAATTTCAAATTTTTGAAAATAAAAAATGATGTTTCTCTCTTCCCCTTTTTAGTGTAAGATTTTTATAAGATTTTCTTATTTCGTTTTATATTTCTTTAATAATTTGATTCTTCTTTAACAATCTTCAACAATTTGATTGCTTTATAAAGTAAACTTTCTAAACTACAATGTTTGTACAAACATTTAAACACTTTTTCAGTCATTGAAAGTTGGAAATTTTAAATAGAAACAAAAGACTTAAGCAACATGTTTCGTTTTTTTGCAATCATCATTTTTTTTGATTATTTATAATTTGTTTTCTCAAAAAATTTCACAGAAATATGAAGTGCTTTATTAAAATTTTTAAAATTATTAAAAAAGCGTGAAATATGGATTTTTTTTCATAATGGAAAAAATTGTTCACATTAAATTGTTTTTAAATTGTAATAAATTAAGCAAGTGAATGTTAAACAAAAGTTAATTTAAATAAAACAACATAATTCAATTAATTTTAAGAAATTGTAGAAAATTATACATAACTTAAATTATGAAAAATTAATTGTTGTGATTTTGAATATATTTTGCAAAAGTGTTGAGTAAAGTTTTGAAATAAATTAAATTTTATAAAAATAAAATTTACTAAAATAATGAAATTGAGTCATTCTTTGTTTAATAGTGACTGTCACAGGCAGGCTTTGAAGAGTCCTTTTTCTTGAAACTAAAACTTTTGAACCAGAGTGATGTTTACAAAACAACGTTATATGATAAAAGTGTTACAATAACATTATTTATTAAATTAGCTGTAAGGAGCAATTTCAATTTTTAGATAAAAAACTTAACTTAAGTCTATTTTATAAAGAAAAAATTGAAAAACAAAGTTTTTCCAAAGTCTCTCAGATTCCTTTCATAGTCAATAATGATTCTGATTTTGATTTAAGTTTCCTTTTTATGGCATTTTCAAAAGACTTAAGAAACAAACTTAAAAAATAATTTTTAGTAGCGTTTTTTTAAACTTAATAATATGATATTTAGGCTTTTGCTGAAGCAATTTAAATGGAAATCATGAAGACATGGTTCTTATTTAAAAATTTTCTATCTTTTAATAATTTTCTTATCCAGTGAAAAATAAATATAATTAAAAAACTCAACACAAGTTTTTGGTTGGATTTTTAAAGAAAAACAAAAGACTTAAGAAACAAAGCTTCCCAAGCGGATACTGATTAACGTTAAAATTTAAATTAAAGATATTTTATGAAAATTACAAATTTGCAATGAGTTTGTAACAGTTTTTTATAAAAAAAAAATAATTAACAATATCCCATCAGGGTGGTAAATCAAAAGAAGGAAAACTTTTTTTTTAAATATTCTATTAAAACAAGCCATAAATCAAAAGACTTAAGAAACATAATTTTTGTTAAATCTAGTTGAGGAAATGGACGAAAATGTGAATAAATAAGTTTCTAAGAAAATTTGTTTTTTTTAAAGAAAAACAAAAGACTTAAGAAACAAACTTAAAATATCTGGAGTTTATAAAACTTCCCAAACGGATACTGATTAATGTTAAAATTTAAATTAAAAAGATTTTATGAAAATTGCAAATTTGCAATGAGTTTGTAACAGTTTTTGTATAAAAAATAATTAAGAATATCCCATCAGGGTGGTAAATCAAAAGACTTAATGAACAAACTTTCGTAAGGAAAACTTTTTTTTAATATTCTATTAAAGCAAGCCATAAATCAAAAGACTTAAGAAACATACTTTTTGTTTAATCTAGTTGAGGAAATGGACGAAAATGTGAATAAATAAGTTTCTAAGAAAATCACTTTGTTGTTAATAGTATTTGAAAGTTAAAAAAAATTATAAAAATTTCCGTCCATATACTTAATCAAAAGACTTAAGACACAAACTTAAAACAAAGAAATTTTTTTAAATTTTTCCTTTAAATCGATCATTAAATCAATAGATTTAGAAACACACATTTTTATAAAATCTACTCTAATCAGAATAATAATTTTTATTTTTTTTTTTAATTTTTGTAGAAAAAGATTTCAGAAAAATTTCTATTCAAACAATCTTTAAATCAAAAGACTTAAGAAACACAATTTTTATATATATTTTTTAAAAATAAGGAAAATAAAATGTTTTACAAGTTTTTTATTCAAAATTTTCTTTCTACTTCAGCATTGTTTGGTCAAATCCTTTTGTTTGTCGGAAAATCACTTGTTGGTTTTGAAAGTCATCATCACAAAATTAATATTGTTAAAAAATTTTAAATATTTTTATAAAAAATTAAGTCTTTTTTATATTTTTAAGATACTTTTATCCTTTTGATCAACGTTTAATAGTTTCTTAGATTATTAGAGGATATTTAAATATTTTTTATTTTTATTATTTAAATACAAAAGTATTTTGTTAAAATTTCACATTAATATTAAGGAACATTTGCTAATTTTGTCCTTTTATTTGCATAAGTGTTTATATTTTAAATTATTGCAGAACTTGTATTTTATTTAAAAATGTTTATTTACTTTTTCAAAAGTCCTTTTTAAGGATATTTTTTAATATAGTTTTAACACAGTTTTTTTATGATAAAAATTTGGAGTTTTTTTTTAAATACATTTATAATTTTTAAATATTTTATTTCTTCATGATATTTTTATATATGTTCAATTATAAAAGCACAAAATTTAATTGTTTTAAGTCCTTTATTTATGTCTTAATCACTAAGATTTAATTTTTTTCTCACCATTTTCTGTTAACAAAAATAATCCAAAATTAGTACATGCTTTTGCCAGCTTAATCAGCTTCAAAAGTTATATCCACAACAAAACAGTTGTTGGTTTTTAACGCCTTTCTTTTTGCTTTTGAAAAGCGTTAATACACAGAATTATTTACACTTTTATACACACAATTCTTTTTTTTTTGTCGGGGGGGATTTTTTCTTGTAACTATTTAACAATTTCTATTGAATTTTGTAAAGAAAACCAAATAATTTCGTTTGCTTTATTTGATTTTTTGTTGTTATTGAAAAAGCAAACTTTCACTTGAATTGATTTGAAAAAAGACTTCACACACACTTTTTTCTTAGATCAAATAAGATTTTTGGTTTAAACTTTTATTTGTTATTTTCTTATTTTTGCTTCTATTAGCTATGATCTTATATACTTTTTCTATTGTTGATTTTTTTTAACTTCACACACTAAGTTAAGATTTGAATTTTCCTAAGACAAGAAAGATTTTAGTTGATTTCTTGTTTGTTAGTTTGAAAGCATAAACCAGCAAAGATTTTGCTTTCTAGAAAATCCAACCGTACCGCACGAGCGCTAAAAACAAACTGATCGTTTGTAGTTGGTGCTAGAAGCCAACAACCATTTGGTGCTAGTTGGCAGTTCAAATTATCAACAGGTATTGAGAGTAAGCCTGCTGTTAACAGGTGAGTAATGGTATGTTAACAGAGTTAACAGAGAATTTCAATTAGAGAATAAATTCAATGAAATCTGTTTGGTTAGTATGAGTAGTATTTTGTTAAAATATTAAACTTGCAGATGACTACGTTGACGACGATGATGATGATGTTTGATGATGTTGTTGGTTAAGATGACTAGATCACTAGTTAGTTGAGGCTGCCCACACTCATTTATTTGAGACCATTTTTGGTAGCTTGACTTTGATGCTCTTTTTGTGTTCGTTACTTTGACTTTTTTCAGTTGGCTAAAAAGCTAATCATTTTTTTGAAGAAGATATATGTATAATTTCGTTGCTTTAACATAAACTTAGAAATCTACGTTTTTTGTTTATTGTATGTTTGTACGTCTGAGTCTGTGTTGTTCAAATTAACGCCTTAGTAAATAATATTTATTCTATTGTGTGTATTTTGTTGATATTGTTGTTGTTATTTCAAACAGGTTGTTTAGCTATTGACATGTTTGATCGGTTCATTTATTAAATCAAGTTTATTGACGCAATTTTATTATTTTATTTATTTATTATTTTTTTTGCTTCAATGTGTATTCATTAATAAAATAAAGAAAAAGAAATATTAACTACAAGAAATCAATTTAAACGCCTACCAGACACCTACTTCTTATTAAAAGTTTTCCAAAAAGTCTTAAAGACATAAAAACTTAACAAATTTTTTGAAATTATACAAAAAAATATAACTTTCGCTAATGCCTGGCTGCAGATGAACGCTTCGCAACAGACACTTTGAAATGCAGTTTGTCTTGTTGAAATCTCAAAGATGACTACATTTAAGCGTCTGTTGGCGTAGGTGTTGTCTTAAGGTAACTAACTGCATAATGCGTGAATTTGGTAATAATTTTTGTTGTTTTTCAAAAAAACAAACTTTATGAATGAAATCATTAAAATCTTGAAAATTCGACACACTACTCGTAAACATTTCAAAGAAACTTAAACAACCTAGTTATTGATGTCACATTTTTGAAGAAAAAAAAATCCCGCAACAAGTTTAACTTGCAGCCAAACACATTAAAAAATATCTATTGAACAGTTAAGACTTTTAAAAATGAAAAATCAAAAGACTTAGACAACAAACATGTCATGATTATGACAATTTAACAATAATTAATGATTAAATATTTGTAGTGGTAAACGTTAGTTATTATTTGAAAATATTTTTCTAAGTTGACCTCATTTTATAACAAGCTTTAATTTGAGTACTTGTTTTTGAAGGAAGACTAGCATTTAGTTTTAACATTTAAGTTTTGCTAACAAAAGAAATATTCTGTTAAATTAAGAAGCAGAGGAATTAATTGATAGTTTCAAAAAGATTGTAAAATTTTTAAAAATTAAATAAGCTAAGATGCTCATTAAAACATAAGTAGTCATTTATCAATTTAGGCTTTACAATAACAATTTTACAAACATAAATACCATAAACCGGTATTTTTGTCTTACATACCCTATAACTATATCAAAATATCGACTTATTTAATTAAGAATAAATGTTGAAAGATTAGCACCTAATAATTAATGTATTATTTTTGGAACATACGTATAGGAAGCCAAAAACTATATACTCTTTGAAAATTAAAAATTGTTCTTCAAGATAATTTTTTATAATTTTTTCAACTATTCTATTAATAAAAAACATTAGAAATATTAATAAATTTTGAACATTTGTCTTTAATAGCTATAAAGTAACACAATGAGACCAATATGATCCTCGTGTGCTTCTAAGCTGTCAGGAAATCTAACCTAAGAAACACAAATACAAAAGACTTGGGAAAGAAACTTTAAAGCAATTAAATTATTGAATAAAAACTTTTGGAATTTAAAGGCAATTGGTTTTCAATACATATTTTATGAGAAATATTTTCTTTTATGAAAAATTATTTCTGGAAATGAAATATTAAATCAACAGACTTAAGAAACACACTGCATTTCATCACAAAAACTATATGAAACTGAATTAAAAGACTTGAGAAGCAAACATTCCTTAGTAAACATATTTTTAGTGTACGAATATAAATAACAATTGTTTATTTTCAAAGATTTACATATCGAGCTTTTTCAAATGGGATCTTATGAAACGAATTCAAGATAAATTAATGGGTATCATTCATATTTTTCTTAATGAATTTTATGTCATACCTCCATTTCTAATTTCCAGATAACAGACACATTTACCATTCTTACCTATTGGAGATTGGGAAAATGAGATAAACTGTGAATGATTAGATTAACCTTAACCATAGGACAACCTTTGAACGGGATCAAATATAGTCTGCACACAAGCATACAGACAGATCTCATTTCTTAATAAAAACATTGGTGGGTGGTATAAATATTAATGTATCAGAAACTTTTAATGATCTAGGCATTAGAATACAGAGTGATGTCCACTAGACCAAACACATTTTTCAAGTTACAACAGAAGAATTGAAGAATTTCGGTTTTATAAAAAGGTGTAAACGCTCAGTTCATCTTACTATTTATAACATTTACAACACCGTACAAGTAAATAGGAAAAATATTACGTACATTAGCAAGAACATGCACGTTTGAAACTGCGTAGCTTATATGTTTCCATCCATATTTTCCATCCCTGATTTTGGCATTAACAAAACAAAAACAACATACAGTTTTATACGGTGCTTGTAGACTTTCCTCTGCTTTGTTTTTATAAACAAGCAAACTAAGTACAAGAACATATGAAAATGTATGTTTTGTTTGATATTTCGTTTTGTCTAAGCATGCACAAAAATTCTAATTTTTGATAAAATTTTATTATTTTTTTTTATATTTCGTTTTGTCTAAGCATGCACAAAAAATCACATTTTTGATAAAATTTTCAGTGGTTGTTTCGGATTTTTGAATATATATCTGTAATTTAAAAATTTTATAGAATAATTGAAGATTTTGTCCGAAAGCTATATGTGGTCTTCAGAAAATTTATTTCAACAAACATACAGATAGACAGACAGACAGACACACAGACAGACAGACACACAGACAGACAGACAGACAGACAGACAGACAGACAGACAGACAGACAGACAGACAGACAGACAGACAGACAGATAGACAGATGGTCATAGCTTAATCGACGTCATTATATACAAGAAACTGACCAAAAACGGTTATAGGACACGTCATCAATGTATACTGGACACATTGGAAGGTTATACACAATCATCGGACATGCATGACCGCATACCAGACACAGAATATGTCGGAAACTTTGAAACTTGAATGTCTTGCTCAAGCGGAACATTAGAGAAAATACCAGTAGAAATCGGTTGCTATACTGATGACCCTTAATTGGGGGACAAAGTGGGCCTCGGGTTATATATATTGAAGAAACAGAAATATACTATCGTCTACCTAATAATAACACAAGCTTCCAAACAGAAGACCGAGCAATAACTGAATGTGTAAACTAGATTAGAATGAATATGGGGCCCACAGCTCTTAATATATTTACCGACAGCCAGAAGACAATTAGGGCGATATCAGGTGATAGAATTAAATCTAAAACCGTATTGGATTGTAGGAAAGCTTTAACTTAATACTCTCCCAGAGGTAAGGTTTTCATCATATCTGCACCAGGCCATTCGGGAGTAGTCGGCAACGAAAGGGCGAATGTAACAGCTTTAAAGAAATTGAGCTCGAGGTAGTTAACCTAACGAACGCAAAACCATTCGACGCAACAAAAGTCGAATTAAAACTATGGGTAAGAGAATCCCATACGGCCTCTTGGAATAATGAAACGGTGGGTAGAACCACAAAGATTCTATGGGGTGACCCTGATGAGAGCAAGACGAGAAATCTCCTCAAAATGAGCAGGTCTGAGGTTAGTATAATGGTACGTATTCTGAGTAGACACACAGGATTACGAGCAACTCATTGCACGTGCGGATTCAGACGAATGTAGAGCATGTGGAGAGGACAGCAAAACTCTGGAGCACTTTCTTTGCCACTATCAGGCATTTGTCGAAGTTAGATCCACGTATCTTGAAAGTGATGTTATTTCAACAATTAAACAATACAGTCAGTGAACAAATTTAGTTTTTTTCATGAAAAGGAGCACACAACAGGCCCAATAGTGGCCTATGTGTATTTCTTCCTCCTATCAACCTAACCTAACCTATATATAAGGACTTGGAATATATTTACTTTATGGGGACAGAAAATTATATTTCAGAAATAACAGAACGTTATGTATATATAGCTTTCTCACGAAGGTGATTGGTATAGCAGGAAAATCCTAAGATTTGTTAGGATGATACCCACTAGTTTGATACCTTTATGCTTAGAAATAACAGGGCGACTACAAATATTTTATACAATTTTTTAAGAAAATCCTTAATATGGAAAAATTATTAGAGAAATGCTGTTAACTGCTGTACAAAGTTATAGTTTACAATACAATGTTGTCGCAATTGTTGAATTTATAAACTTGTTCTGAACATAAATTTTACATGCTCTAATGATGTAACTTCATATATAATAGTCATATTTTCAACTTAAAATTTTATAAATTTCCTCGAAGCATATTTTTGCTTAAATAATTTGTTGATTTTTTTGTGACAATTTATCTTGTTGTTACAATCTTAAACTTTATTTTGCAGTTACCGCGCCCAGCTCTTTTCAGCACTACATATGGTCTATATAAAATAAGAAAAAATAAAACAAACGAAAAAACCACACTTCAACCTTCATTACAAATAAGTCATAAATGATGCATAAGACCTTAAAAATATTGCTGAAAAGACGTGCTCTAAATTTAAATGCGAAAAAATTACTAAAAAGTCCTTTATATAAAAATCGTGCTCATATTAAACGGTAACAACCCCCCAAAAAAAAAAGAACAAGAGCAGTTTTTAAGCAAAAACAGAAGCAGTGATCAGCAGTTAAAACATAAAGAAGATGTGTTTTTATATGGCGATTGTTAATTTACCAGAGAATAATTAAAATTACTTATAACACGTTCGACAATTATGATTTCTTTGTTTTGTTGCATTTTATTACCTCTTTTTTTAAGCTTTTTTTTACAACAATGGGTGTTTTTGTGGACTTTAACATGTTGCCAAGTTAATTGCTGCTAGTTACCTTAGTTGTATATAAAATAAAATGAATAGGGGGTTCTGAATTATTGGCTAAAGTGTGTATGTGTTTGGTTTTCATATTAAATAATTATAATTAAACAAACATTATAGCAATTAAGTGGTAAAGCTATTAATAATATTGAACTATTTAAGGTAATGCTAATGAAAGTTGCAGCAATATTATGTTAATATTATTTATAATATTTAGGAAGTTCTTGTGAATATATAAACAGGATTTAACAGTTTGTTGTTTTAATGAAATTAGATCTTAGATATAATTCACGTGTCATTTGTAATTAAGAAAGCACAACGAGTTTTAATTACTTAATATTGTTGTCGTAATTCACCCATATTACAAGGATAACTTGATTTTTTCCCACCTACAACTGCTACTCATTTTACTCACTATTCATGATAATGATCATGTTTAGTAATATATGAAAAATTTTCAACACATGACTGATATACTTGCAAGTATCTGATTTAATGATTTTTTTATAAAAGTTTGAGTATAACTACTGCCAGCTATAAATATATAAAAAAAGACAGTTGTGTTATTGCCGCTACTGCTACCGTTTTGCCTTTAAATCAGAATAAAAAATAACGAAAAAAAATAATATCGTTTTTCTACATTAAACTTTTATAAATGATTTAACACAAAGATACTCTACACACTTACAATTATCTAGAATATAAGAGAGAGAGAATTCATTCATAAAATTACTTTATTTACAACAGCAACAAAATATCTCAAGAATATAAAAAAACATGAATAAAATACCGAATGATCGAATAAACGTACGTAAGACTACTATGTTGATTTTATAATTAAATATTCACAAGATGTAAAAAAATAAAGAGCAAAAAGTTTTTTTTTTTTTTTTTTTTTTTTTTTTTTTTGAAAAAGTTGATGTTTACAGTTTTAGACAATAATTTAAATGATTTTATGAGGCCGAGCTTTGGCAAAAAAAGAAACCGGCAAAGTATTATGCAATATTTAAGTTGTTTAGTGAAAAAAAACACACAATTCTAGAATTTTAACACAATTTTGTTTTTGGTGCATGTGTCTTAAGTCTTTTGGGTTGACGTAATAGCAATAAAAGTATTTTATAGAGAAGCACCTGGCAGATAACTGGATTAAATTTTTAAAGAAATTTAAATTTATGTATCCAGCTAGAGGTATAATACGCTCCAGCTAGAGATATAATACGCTAACGGTGAAATAAGTGCTAATTAAAATACATTTTATTAGGAGTATTCTTTGGGGTTTTTCGGTTTCAAATATTATTTTGGTTTATTTCCTGAAACAATTCTTACAGCTTAAGTAATTTGTATTTTAAAAGGTATTGCAGACTTTAGTATACCCTACACCACTATAGTGGGGAGGGTATAATGCGTTTGTGCTGATGTTTGTAATGCATAAACGCATACACCCGCATTAAAGTATACCGATCGACTCAGAATCACTTTCTGAGTCAATTAAGACCTGTCCGTCCGTCTGTCCGGCTGGCTGGCTGTCCACTATACGAGTTTTTCGGCACAAGGACTATGACTATTGAGATCAGTATACCGATCGACTCAGAATCACTTTCTAAGTCAATTAAGACCTGTCCGTCCGTCTGTCCACTATACGAGTTTTTCGGCACAAGGACAATGACTATTGAGATCGGTCTATTATTTCGCCTAGCCCTCATACAACCTGACCTTTCAATTTGGAGTTTTTAACTTATAACTACGGCAAATATACTACTATCTCTAGCCCCCATATAAACTCCATTTTAAAAAATATCTTTAGCGTCCAAAATTTTACTTATAACGATTAGTATCACGGTGGAATTCAGCATAACTAACCTTTATATAAAAATACAGCCCTCATCCCAATTTGTTGAGGATCGGCCCATATTTGACCCTAACTCCCATATAAAGCCTCTTTTAGATATTTCGTTTTTCATCAATAAATTGTTTAAATACTTCGGAATTAATGTAAAATTCAATTCTTTATGAAAAATAGATAATTTTAAAAATATACTAATGGTGTAGGGTATCATATAGTCGGCCATGCCCGAATATACTCTCCTACTTAATGTAAAATTCTATTCTTTATGAAAAATAAATAATTTTTAAAATATAGTCGGCCATGCCCGACTATACTCTCCTACTTGTTTTTACAATACATATTTGTAAGAGAAAATCTTAGAACTAGTACTAGAACGAGTGACACTATAATGACTTAAAATTCTTGAAAAGCTTTCATAGAACCAGTGACTTCGCCATTATTTCTTGAACTCGTTCTCTGGAACATTGTGTTGTACTTTAAAAGAGTTTGCCAAGAACCAGCTATTTGGTACTAGTCAGACAGTGATACTATACTTGTTCAATGTAATTCATACTAGTTCCGAAACAACTTCTAAATATAATTCACCCTATCATAGTTCTTTAATACTTCCACCAAAATTGTTCCTAATTTTAAAAAATTCAAACAAAAATCGCTCAAAAAAGAACTAGTTCAAGAACTGTTTTATTGAAGGCTAAAGAAAGTTGAAAAATGAACTAGTTCCAGAACTAGAAGGCTAATGAAAGCTTATCTAGAACTTGTTCCGTGAGTAACAAATTCGAACAAAGCTAGGTAGGTTGTGTGGGTTGTTCGCATAGCGAGTTCACTCGGAGGCCTTTTGGCCCATTGTGGCACCCTTATAGTTACAATTTCCCTTATGCTGATGATTCACACATAAACAGAAAAGGGTTTCCCTCCCTAGTTTTATTAACTATTTGATTCATGTGGTCCTCGTGAGAACCAACCGGTACTTCTGATAAAACTGACAATATTTACCAGTGACACTTTTCTTAGACAATCCAAATCATGGAAAAGAGCACTACCAAGATGTATTAGTCTTCGCTCTTGTAAAGCTGGACAATCACATAGAAGGTATTGTACCGATTCCTCCTCCTCATCTTAACAACTTTTACAATAGCTATAACGTGGGTAACCCATATGCTCCGACATCTGTCCTATCATACAGTGTCCAGTAATTATACCCGTGAGAAGCCTGAGCGAATTTTTACTAATATACAAAAGAGTCCTAGTTCTAACATCTGTCAGAGTGGGCCAGAGCAATCTAAATATTTTGCAGGTGGTCGAATATCACCGAATATATCCGTCTCACTCAAAGTCCATTTGTCTATCACTTTCGATAAGGTCACCAAGGGTGTGTGAATATCCCATTCATCAGATATTTCATTTCCCCAAATGCCCTCATATCCTGTCATGTCATATTGTACCAATGATTGGATACAGTTGAGAAGACATTCCGACTTGATAATATTGGAGTTAATAGTCTTGATTGATGCAAGGCTGTCCAAGTACTTAGATATGTATAGTCGAGTTCTCGTGATTCCGTTCTCCGATTTTTATTGCGGCTGTATCGATGGCATATATCTCTGCTTGGAAGATCGTGCAGGTATCGGGTAATCGAAGAGATAACAGAAGGTCCAGTTCATTTGAGAAAATTTGCGAGCCTGCACAGAAAAAATTATCGGTAGTTTATTTTCAATTAACATGTTTTCCTCTTTCTTTAACTTTTATTTAAACAATTTTTTAATTGTCATAATTATCTCATTGTTTTGATCCTAAGTATACAAATTTGATTAAACTTTTAATTGAATCAATTAATTTTTTAATTGGCTGAAAAAGTTTTTCCAGCCTACTTTTTTATTTTGGTTTTTTGTTATGATATTTTATTTAAATAATTTCATTATTTATAACGGAAAATAATTCTCAAATAGTCAATAATATTTTAGGCATAAGAAGTTGAAGTTTCATAAATATTTTAAAATTTATAAATCACTTTATTTGTTCAAATGTGATAATAAAGAGATATTTTTGAGAGTGCTTAACGCATTGTTAAAGGTAAAGGAATCCTTTAATGTTGTAAGCATTCAATTAATGCTTTGATTGTTTCAATCATCGACTTTATTGATTTTTAATACATTTTTAACCAAACTGTTCAATTTATTTGAGTAATAAACTAATTAAAATGTAAGTTTTATTTTATTAAATATTTAATTTATCCAATTAATGAATTAACTAATTTTAAATTTTGAATTTAATTACTGATGTTAATTGTTTTGATTATTTCTTTAATTGGAAAAAAAATATTTTTTTACAAATTTCATAATTGATATCATCATTTTGTTGATAGGTGCAAAACTTGCTTGATACAATCAATTTGATAATTAAAACACATTTTTAGTTTTTTCTGTGTGTACTACAGGTACATTCGAACAAAAGTCGTTGTAAAAAAGAACTGGTTCCATAACAGTTTCATAGAACGAGTGTAGTCTTCATATCCCGTCCACAGAACCAGTTCTGAAAGTGATAATTTCCAACAGAAAATCATCGATCTTAACGTTAAAGTAGAACAAGTACAGACTACACACGTAACAAATTCCAGAACTTATTATCTGTAAAAGCGATTTGGATACGACACTCGTTTTAGGAAAAGGTTCTAAAACCAGTTCTTTCCTCAAAGGTTTTTGTTCAAATTTGTAACTCTCACAACTAGTTCTTGGGAAGCTTTAGAGGATATATACACCTTTTTGGGACTGTTCTGGAAATAGACCTTTTCTCAAAGATTTTTGCATAAAATTATTGATCCTCAATCAGCTCAGATTAGATGAAAACATTGATTCAGGATCACAACAATCAACACCTCTCTATCCAAAATTAGAACCAATTGCTTGGACATAAAGTCTACAGGTGATTCAAATAGCCTGACATAAACTGTCTGTAGAAGTTTGAGGCTAGACCTCTTCGAAATTGAAGGAGGTATGCGATGTATATTCCATCAGAGACAGTAGTCTAGACCCAACTGATTTGCTCATCATATAGGTGCACTGTGAAGCTGGACGGAAAAGTTAGAAAGTATATGTAGTCGGACATGACCGACCATATGATACTTCATTTTTGTGTGTTAAAACATCAGCACAAACAAATAATATCCTCCCCACTATAGTGGTGTAGGGTATTTAAAATAATTCATTAATTTAATTTCAAGTACTCATAATGTCTTAAAGAGAAGTAAGCTAAAGCTTGTCAAATGTCTTTCAAATAACCAGAAATAAAGTACATTTAATAAACATATCACTTGGTTTGCATTATGATAAAGACATTCATATTTCAAAGACTTGTTTATGCTTGAAATGTCTGAGTGTCAAATTTTGTCACCATACTCTTCATGGACTAAGACATATGAAATTTGCAATATTTATTAAAATGTCAAATATATGTAGTTTTTTTTTTCAAACGAACAAACAACTAATACATTTATAAGACGAATATTTTTTTAACATTTTTAAATTTACCAAGAATTTCTCTAAGAAAATTTGCATATAAACAATCTTGACCATTATTTAACAAACTAAATGTTAATATTATTAAAACGTTTTTGATATCAAAAAACAATGCCACTACAGTGACATCAAATGCGAGTATTCGCATAAAATATCGGGCGGCGCCATGTACAAGTCAACAGTATTATCTTTCTTTCAGCTGTCATACACAATGACGTCTAATTAACATTTGTTCTAAAGGAATTTCAATATTTTACAATTCAGTTACGAAAAAAACTCTATTATTTGATTAGTAATTTTATTCGAAGTTGAAATTTTAAGTGATTGTTTGTAATATGGAATCTTTGAACTTTATAAAAAAGTTCGTGTCTTAAATCTTCTGTTTTGTGTTTCATACTGCTGATTTTTTTTGAGCTTATAACAAATACTTTAAAACTTTGAAGTTTTATAAACAAAATACTCTTAAGTATTTGCTTTTAATTGACAAATTTATTTTAAAGTGTTTGTGTTTGGCTGTGTGTAAATTTTGGCCTTAGGGTTAATTTGGTATTTGTTGGAGTTTTTGTTATTTGTTTAAGTAAAAAAAGTATTTTTTTGAAAATCATTTTATTTGTTTATGTCAATTTGAAAAGAGACGAAAAAAAAAAATAAATCATACCAAACTCACTTTCACAAAATCTGATTTATGATTTATTTATGAGCAGTAAATAATTGCGAAATAAGTAAAAGTGTATTAAAATGTTGGTCAAAGGAAGTTATGGAATGCCCTACTCTAATAAGAAGTAGATACACAATTTAATTTTTTCTTTTGTAGTTTTAGTATTATAATTCATACAAAATAAAAAAGTTTCTAAATATTTCAAATTTTTAAATATTTGTTATATCAATAATTGATTTTAATTGTTTTATAGCAAAATATTTTTTAAGTTAATATTTTTGCAAATATGTTATTAATTAAATGTAAGGTCATTAATATCAACTCGTCACCCTACACTGCAGGATATAATCGAATAATAAATTACTTTATTTTTTTGGCCAAACTAGTCTGATCGAATTACGTCAACATGCTTATTGCAAACCATAAAAAATCGCATTAATTTTGAATTTTTCAAATACATAAATAACATTGAAAATATATATATTTTTTAATTTAACAATAAATTTGATTTTATTGAATGCAAAATCCATACCTACAAAAATAATAGCGAAATGAATAGACAAAGAAAACTATATAGACAACTACAACAACCATTAATAATGCTGCAATAATAATTATTGGAAAAAAATATTAAACAATTCATTTGTAGTATAGTGGGCGATAGAAGTATTCGTAAAAAGACAATCGATAAATTTAAGATTTAATTGTATAACTTGTGAATTACATATGTATATAATTTTTTTAAAACTTCTGGGACGATTATATTCTATCTTTCGTAAATCTTTCTGGGAAACTAGTTCATAGACTTGTCAATAATCTGATCATATAGACTTATCTACAGTCCAGTCAACATACTAGTCAAAAGCCTATGGACTAATCAGACATATAGTTCAGGGACCATTCAGTAACATTGTCCGTGGACTGGTCAACGAATTAGTCAATAAACTTATCAACAGTCTAGTCCATGGCTAGTCAACAGTTAAGTTCATAGAAATGTTAACAGTGTAGTCCATAGCCTTGACCATGTAGTCCATAGCAGAGATACAAGCCGAGACGGCTCAAATCGGCGGCGGCTGGCCGCCGCTAATATTTAGCAAGCCGCTCCGCCGCCGACTTCTTTCGGCTCAAAGCTAAGCCGGCTTAAACGTAGCCGCTGATAAAGATTGGAATCGCACATGTCTTTCAGAAAATAATTTCAACAATTTGAACAGAGTTACCACTATTTTAAATTCTTACGGCAAATTCAAAAGAGTTGCCACACAATATTGTGCTAATATTAAAATAGTGATAACTTCTATAATAATGTCCATTTTCTGCAGAAAAAAACTTATATAGAGACAGGTTTCTATATAACAGACTATTATACAGAGATTTTTCAATATAATAAACGCTTGTATCTCTGGTCCATAGTTTATTTAATGGACTACAGACTAGCCAATAGATAAGTCCACAGACCAGTTAACAGAATAGTATTTAGACTTATCATAGACTAGTCAACAATCTAACATATAGGCTTGTCAACCATGCAGTCCAGTCAACAATCTAGTCAATTGATTAATCCATAGGCCATTTACCTCTCTAGCTTATTAACTAGTTGACAGATTAGTTCATATATTAACCAACAGACTAGACTGTTTCGACTAGTCAATAGATTAATCCTTAGAACAATTAGTCATCTCGTCAATAGACCATAATTTAGTTAATAGATAATAGATAATATGGAATAATCAGTCATCTAGTTCATGGACCATTCAGCAACCTTCTCCGTGGACTGGTTATCAGATTAGTCAATAAACTAATCAACAGTCTAGTCCATGGACTAGTCAACCGTTAAGCTCATAGAAATGTTAACAGAGTAGTCCATAGCCTTGTCAACCATGTAGTCCATAGTTTTCTTAATAGACTACAGACTAGCTAATAGACAAGTCCATAGACCCGTTTACAAAATCGTATTTAGACTTATTGTCAACCGCATAGTCCAACCAACAATATAGTCAATTGATTAATTCATAGGTCATTTAACTCTCTAGTTCATAAACTAGTTGACAGACTAGTTCATATATTAGTCAACAGACTAGACTGTTTCGACTAGTCAACAGATTAATCCTTAGATTAAACAGTCATCTCATCAATGGACCAGTAAACAGACTAGTATTTAGACTAATCTATAGACTAATCAGTCATATAGTCCATAGACAAGTCAACAATCTCACCTATAGTCTGGTCAAACGTGTAGTACATTCACCAGTAAACAGTATAGTCAATTGTTTAATCCAAGAGTCGAATGAGCATATATTAGTCAGCAGGCTAATATATGAATTGACTACTCAATAGATTAATCCATAGATTAGTCAGTTATCTCGTCAATGGACCAGTCAGCGATCTAGTCTGTGGAATAGTCAATAGATTAGCTAACAGTATAGTCTTTAGACTGATGAATAGTCTGGTACATGAACCAATCAATAGTCCATGAAATAGTCAATGAACTAGTCAATACATAGTCCACAAACTAGTTAATAGATTAATCCATAGACTGTAGTTATCTTTCTAGTTCATATACTAGTCAACAAAATAGCCAATAGCCAATAGCTAGCCAATAGTCTAGTTCATATATTAGTAAACAGCCTAATCCAGACTAATCAATAGTCCATATGCTAGTCAAAAGACGAGATTTTTCTCACATTACTGTTGCTAGGGGTCACCTGCATGATCGTTTATTGTTAAATTTCACAAAATTTCCGAAATATGTCAAATGATTGCCGATTGTTTTCGCAAAACAGCAAACGATTCTTGTAAACTAAAGAAAAATTTCAACTCTACGTAAACTTTAAGTGATCACTGTATACCAACAATGGTATCAAATTTGCAGCAATTACTTTAGCAAAAATAATAATTATTATTATTGTGAGTATCTAACAAATTTAGTTCAACAAACAACACACTTCACATGTATTTATACAAAAAAAAATTTAAAAACTTTGTGGATAATTTAAATGCTAAATACTAGAGACTACGTCTGACTGCCAGAAGGGAAGGAAGACAGTACACTGAAATTATGTAAGACTTTTAGTATACTCCCTCTCTTTAACCATCATTAGTTTATGCTCTCTATCTCTCTCGCTTTTGAATGAAAACATATATAGTTAGCTTATTGTCATTAGTTAAGAGGTTGTGTGTTAACTGATTTTTTTATTTACTTTATTTTTTTGTATTTGTACAAATAGTCACGTAAAACAATTAAATGTAGTTCACATAAATTTAAATAAATTTTTTCTGCCTTAAACATTTATTTTATTGGCGCCAATTGTAACGCATACATAAAAAATTAAAAACTCCAAACGAAACTGTAAAATTTTCAGTGAAATAAAAACATTTGTTACATCTTTTTTAAACAATTTTTTAAAAACTAACTACAAGTTTTTTCCACTACACACACCTTTAGCAAAAAAGTATAGTTTTTAACACATTAATTATAATTTAATCATGGAAAATAAATTTTATTTAGATCCGCTTTATAATCGAATTAAGTCTCGTAGTACCTCCACATATAGGTACTAGTTACGTAGTAACGTTTCAACTATCGGTATTAAACTGAACACTAAATGTGGATTGAAAATTTAAAACAAATTGTTTATTTTTTTAACACAAAAACGTATCTATGTCCCTGTCTGTGTGTATGTGTACTTGGCTTAAAATATCTAGTATCTATTGTGTGTACATATGTGTTAGTGTAGTTGTAGTTAGTTTAACGTTTAATAGTTTTAATGCAATTTAATAATTTTTGTTGTTGTTTAGACTTGTTTTAATTTCATGTTTGTTTGTTTGCTATTTTTTTATCAAATTTTTTTGCTTTGCTTTTGTTTTGCTGTAAACAATTTATATTGTTTAGTAAAGTAGATAGAAATAATACAAAACTAAAGTCAAAACGTTTTATATTGTCTGATCAGCTGAGTTGGTTTTGTATCTATTTTGTTTTTTCTTTAAATTCATTTCATCGTATTGTTAGAAAACAAGTTTAAGATATACAAGTTAGAAGCTTGTGTATCTTAAACGAGTATAACAGTTGTTGGACTTATAGTTTAAAGTGTTATATAGCTAGAGTTGCCACTAAATTTTTTGTATCAACTAATTTTTTGGGGAGACTATAAATAATTTTAAATGAGTTTTTTTAATACGAGTATAGATTTTATAATTCAATGTAATTATATAGTAATTATTACCTTATTTAATGTTAATCAGTAATTTACTTATTTACAAAGTTGTAATAAGTCATTGAACACACATACCTGTAAAAAAATAAAAAAATAATTAAATTAAAAATTCTTATTGAATAAATTTGAAATAAAATCTATATAGTATAGTATTGCAAACATTTTTATACTTTAACAATATGTCTCTATAATACCGGATGATTTTAGAAAGAATATTAAAATTTTAAAATTTAAATAATTAAGATAACTGTTAATAAAATTTAGTATAAATATTAGACTTCATTTAAGGAAATACAAAATCTTTCCTAATTTTGTGATATCAGAACGGTTATCAATCATTGATAAATATGTTGTATTATTGTTAAATTCAAAATCATTCATATGAGTTTCTAACCAATGCCAAACTTATGGGTCAATTCTCATATAATTTTGTGGGTCAATTTACATATATATGGACAATTTCATGTCAAGTGACCCATTTGCACCAAGGTTAGCATTGAAAAAATTTTATTCTTTAGTTAAAAAGTAAATTTTTTGATAGATATCCCACTTGCATCCCATTATTGGACTATAAAGTCCTTAAATTAAATTGTATAAGCTTTCTTTTAAGCAAAAATGTTCCAATTTTGAAAAAAAAAATAATTTTTTGTTTTTTTTTTTGGAAACAATGAAGTAATAGCTATCTGAACCCCTTTGGGTAATTTTTGCTAGGACCAATACGTGAAAAGTTACACTCATTTGAATAAACCCCTGTACACAGAGGGAAAAAGAAATATACACGCCTGATAACAAATTGACACCAACTGTTTATAATTTTTCAATACCATCCGATGTCAAAATATAGACATACGTACGACAATACTATGTAATGTTGACAACATTGCAACAATTCGTTGACGAAATCTAAATTTTATACACATCCGTTGTCTAAATGTTAACAAACGTGGTAAGCTCACTATTGACAAACAATCCGTTGCCAATAGTGAGCTTTAGACAACGGATGTGTATAAAATTTAGATTTCGACAACGAATTGTTGCAATGTTGACAACGTTGCGTTTGGTATCAGCCGTGTATATTTCCTTTCCCCTCTGTGTATGACCAAAATTTTCAATTTTGACCCCCTTTTGGGGTCCCATGGTACTAACCTTGGTGCAAATTACATCCAAATCGGAAGATATCGATTTTAAAAGTTGGGTCACTTGACACTAAATCCCCCATATATAAAAGTTATTTATCCCGAATTTCATCGAGGTACTAGCATTTATTGATAAGTGAATTATAAATATTCAAGTCATTTACTAAAGGAGAGTTTAAATAGGGGCTTGAGATAAAAGAGTCTTGATCATTACGAAAATTTGCAGTATTGTTAAATCGTCCCAATTTTTAGTTGAAATACCCAGCAAAAAATAAACGAAGTACTTCCAAAAGAATAACATTTATCACCACTTCAAAAGTAGCACTAAGTGAATTTTTATTACCTTCTGTGGAAGTGATTCTATAATACTACAATTTCACTTCCGAATAACTTAAATTAAATAAAAATTACTTTTTGAGAATGACTTCAGAAGTAGTGAATTTGGAATAAAATAAAATGGACATCCCTCCCATAACAAGCCTGTATTAAAATCATCACTTCTTCAGATCTTTTTCAGTACTTCCATAGAGTAAATTCTACTTCTTTTTTGCTTCTTTGGAAGTTATTTATTTGCTGGGTAACCGTCACAATTTTGAAAACCCCCGGCTTTTGTCATATGTCCCATTGAGATGTTACAATAGAGAAAATACACTCGTTTAAAATAAAGTTTTAAGTTAAACATTTAACCTCTGTGAAACAACCAAGGTCCTGAACCCAGTTTAACGTATACCTATCGGCTCAGAATCAATTTCTGGTTTAGCTATGCCCGTCTGTCTGTCCGTTCGTCTGTCCGTCCATCTGTGTGTTCATGTAAACCTTGTTCGCACGCTACAGGTCGCCATTTTGATGATAATTTGATTAAATTTCGAACATTCTCTTCTTTTGACCCAAAGACGAAGCCTATTGAAAATTGTTAAAAGCGGTCCATTATTTCGCCAAGTCCCTATGTAACCGTTCCACTTGAATAGGGCTTTTGAGCTCATAAACATGTTTATTGTTATTGAATCTCTTCAAAAATCGCTAAAACTTATTTTTATGTAAGTCCAAATGGTACTGCCATTTTTCATAATGATCGGGATTAATTTGACCCTAACCCCCATACAAAGTCATATAACTCCCCCCTGCGCCATATATCTCCTCTCTTAGAAAATCTTTTTTTTTGTCAACAAATTGTTCAAATATTTCTAAATTAAGGTAAAAATCAAAATTAGTGCTTTATTATTAAAAAAAATATTGCACATTTTAACATAATCACTGGTGTAGGGTATCATAAAGATGGTCGGCCATGGCCGACTATACATTCTTACTTATTGTTTCCCATAACACTACTTTATTATTGTTTAAATATCTCTTGCATTTCCTTATATATCGTCCATTAAA
This sequence comes from Lucilia sericata, assembly GCF_015586225.1. Taxonomy (NCBI): domain Eukaryota; kingdom Metazoa; phylum Arthropoda; class Insecta; order Diptera; family Calliphoridae; genus Lucilia; species Lucilia sericata. The sequence goes on along the minus strand of NW_023994061.1, from coordinate 1,100,438 downwards.
AGGCAGAAAGTATTGTCGAACATGGTTGACCATATGACTCACTGCAAACGCTATGAGCCGATCTTTATAAAATTAATAGTATGAATTGGAAGGAAGTCAATCGTCACTGCATTGATTAGAGTTAGAAATCTAGTTCAAAGAAATCAATACATGACAATGAATCTTTTCGCTTGCGTTTTTTACAGCCCACTCTGAAATTACTTGATTACTCTGAAATTACTCTGAAATTACTTGGGGACAGTAAAATGACTTTCTCCACTCTCGCTTACAAAAGGGTCACTAAAGTGACGACTGCCTTTTTTTCGATTGCAGAGAGTATATTCGTGACGAAAGTCGAATTCATGGTTAGATGTGGAAATGGCTGTAATTTTCAAATACATTGACTCTTTGTCGAACTGCTGGGTTATATTTCAACTTTCCCACTTCTTCAGATCAGCAATTTGTTGTATTTTATTTAACTGTGTCATATTCTTATGTATATTGTTGCTACTAATAAAAATAATAATTTATGGGAGTGGTTGTAAAGAGTCAAAACAATTTTAAAACAAATTTATCTCAGACTCCCATACATTTATTATTTACTTTTTTCCAATAAACATGGCGCTTACATGACCAATAATATATAAACATCTGATTTGCTCTAAACATGTTCGTGCTTAAATATGTTTTAACATTTAATTTAAACTTAAAATCCATTCAAATTTAAGCTGTCTAGTGAATAATTGCATTTCGCATAAAATGACTTTTGAAAAATTTGTTCTAATTGTAAAATATGTTGAATTTGTATTTATCAAATGCATCTTTTAACATTTCCGTTAGTAGTAAATTACGAACAAATTTCATTCATAGCAGGCGTCTGTCATTATTTAAAGTCACGTTACTTCAAATTAACACAGACAAACACTGTTGACACCAGCAATTTGTACTATATATTTTCAAGTAGACAAAAAAACCGCAAAGGAGAAGTAACCCTCCTAAGTAAATATGGATGTAGAAATAACAAAAGTATTTATTGTAAATTTCAAGCAAGAGGATATTTCTCTTTTATTAAATAAGTGCTAATACATTGTTTCTCCATAAAAAAAGAAACATTTTAAACGTGAATAGTTGAAAAACTACAATATCCATGCATCTACGAATAATAAATATTTATTAACACATATTTCTAATTTAAAAGAAAAATATTAATAATAATGACTCGTATTAGTTGAAATATCTGTTATAATGTTTCGGCTTTAACTGCAATTATTATTATTTATTTATTTTTCTATAATTTATGGCTTTTGTGCAAAACTGAAATGACACAATTTTTCCTAATTTGTTTGTCAATTTTACGTACTGTATGTTGTCATTGAGTTATGCACAATAATAAACAATTTATTTTTTTTTAACTAGAAATAATTATTAAAAAAGATTTCATTTTTATTTGTTGGTGTGTGTGTATGTAGATTTAACTGGCGTTAAACATTTGTATAAATATTGGAAATTTTAGATTATTTTAGTATGTTGTTTTTTTTTTTAAAGCTGCTGTTGACAATTGCAAAAAATGCGGTTTTAAATAATACATATGATATCATTTATTAAAAATGTACATATGAACATCTCCGCTTGTCATTTCATCATAAAATACCCAGTTGAAAATTGGTAGTTTTGTATATTTAATTTAAAACATGGTATTGTTTTTTATTATCAATATATAATGATTGGCAAATGTCATTTACTAAAGGGGACCTTATACGGGGGGGTGTTATAAACCTATTTTGATTTTAAGATAGTTACTGGTTATATTAAAATAATGATTCTTAAAGATATTTTCTGGAAAGGATCTTATATAAGGGTAGGGTATCCTGATAAAATATAGTAAAAGCTTTCGTCGAACGTCAATGATATTTTTAAGCTAATTATGGCTGCTCAAACTGTATTCCAAACGGAAACTTGTCCTTCCTACTTAAAACCTTGGAATGGATAGTCGATAGCATGGTTAAAAGCAGTATACTTGACAAAGACCTTAAATATAAGCAGCATGCTTATGTAAAGGGACGATTGGTGGAAACCGCTTTAAACGAATTTGTCCACTACATATGCATCCTTTGATAGCAAACTGTATACACTGGCGGTATGCATTGACATCGAAGGTGTCTTCAATATCGTGCACACTAATACTCTTATCCAATCCTTAGACCTCATGCTAAGGAACAAATGGATAAGCTGAGATATGTACGCTATAACCATCAGGAAGAAGGTATTTCGCGGTATACCACAGGGTGGCATTTGGTCACCTTTACTCTGGGTTACCACGATTAATAGCCTCCTAAGGACCAAAACCGAGAAAGGACTTAGACTTGTCTGCTATGCAGACGATATCGTAATACTTTTAAAGGGAAAGGATCCAAATTACTTGTGTAGACGTGCTGATGAGGCTCTCTATACGGCCTTGAGCTGGGCTCAACCGATAGGCCTCAATGTTAACCCGGCAAAAACGGAAATCTGTCTTTTCACAAGAAAGACAAAAATTTCTACATATACTGAACCTTGCTTCCTGGGTAAGAAGATACCAGTGGCAGACAAAGTTAAGTACTTAGGTGTAATCCTCGACATGAAATTAAAATGGAAACAACACATAGAGGACAGGATCAACAAGGTACATCGGTGCTGAGCGATATGTAGGAGATCTATAGGCATGAAATGTCCTACTATGACAAATTGGCTTTATAAAAGTGTAATTAGACCAATTCTAGCTTATGCTTCAATAATCTGGACTACTTTGGACAAAAAGAGCTATATCGTTGCTAGATATTCCACTCATTGAAATATATTTAACATATGAGGCGGCGCTTACAGCCGAACGGCACTTTACGGTAGGCGAACTGTCCAAAAGCGGTTATAGGATACGTCTTCAATGTATACTGAACACAGTGGAAGGTTATACGCAATCATCGGACGTGACTGATCGCATACAGAATATGTCGGAAACTTTGAAACGCTGATCCCAGATAGAGTGTCTTGGTCAAGCGGAATATTAGAGCAAATACCAGTAGGAATCCGTTGTTTACCAAATCATAACACAAGCTTCCTGGCCGAAGTCCGAGCAATAACGGAATGCGTAAATTGGATTAGAATAAATATGGCGCCCACAGCGCTTAATATATTTACCAACAGCCAGAGGGTAATTAGGGCTATATCAGGTGATAGAATTAAATGTAAAACCGTATTGGATTATAAGAAAGCTTTAACAGAATACTCTCTCAGAGATAAGGCTTATATCATATTGGTACCAGGCCACTCGGGAGTAGTCGGCAACGGAAGGGCGAAATTAATAGCTTTAAAAGAAAGGGAGCTCGAGGCAGTTAACCTGACAAACGCAAAACCATTCGACGCAACAAAAGCTGAACTAAAAATATGGGTGAGAGAATTTCATAAGGCCTCTTGGATTAATGAAACAGTGGGTAGAACTACAAAGATCCTATGGGGTGACCCTGATGACGAAAAATCTTCTCAAAATAAGCAAGTCTGAAGTTAGTATGATGGTTCGTATTCTGAGTGGACACACAGGATTACGAGCACATCTATGCAAAATTGGACTTGCGGATTCAGCCGAATGTAGAGCATGTGGAGAGGACAGTGATACACATATAATAAACATTTCCTTATAACTTCATGAAAAATGTAAATTACCTGTAGAATATTAAAATAGTAAACAATTCCCCAAAATTCACCAATTCAACTGAAATAATTCACAAAATAATATAATGTGGTTTGGAAAATCCCTATTGGGTATTAATTAATTAAACATTATTTTAAATCTACATATCGATACCCTATATTCAAAAAGTGCTAAATCAATAAAGTCTAGTTTTCAGGAAAGCAAAAAAACTATTTAATTCGTGAAATATTGCACTAAAAGAAAATATTTCTTCCATAATACGTTTTTAACATCCTTACTAATTCTTACCTATGAAAAAATTTTAATATTTTGCACATTTTAGCGACTTATTTAAGATAGCACTTTTTGGTCGACAAAAAAACAAATATTTGTTCTAAGTTAGCATGTTTTGTTCAAAGAATAGAACAAAAATTTCTTCTAATAATATGCGTTATTTTATAATTTTATGAAATGTTTTTTTTTTTAAGGGATATAAGTCAAACCAGTAAGTCCAATAAGATGCATTTACACCATTTAAGTAGAAAAACTCATGGCATATCTGCTTGTTTACTATTCCTTATTCTCAGTACAAATATTTTAAATTATGAAAAGTTTTTGAATATAAAAAGTACCAATATTTTTTGAATAATACTCCATAATTTGCACATTTAAAGACTTTTTTATAATCAGAATTCTAAATTGGAACCATAGAATATTATAGATCTTAGTGTTATAAACGATTTCTGAAATAACTTTACAATTTTTGGAAAAACATTATTTAAAGTATAAAACTGGCTTTATATACAATTATATAAATGATCATATCTTAAAAACTATACATTCAATTTATTAATCTTCACCTGTTTTGTGTTCAGCATGTTCATCTTGTTAATATACAAAATAAATTTTAAATAAATTTGAAGTTTTAAAAAATGTTGTAAAATTTGTATGGAAGTTAGCACTTATTTTCTTCAATAAAAATTTAACTTTGAGATAGCATATTAACAAAAATTGTTGTTAAAAGTGCAAAAATTACTTTTTTGGTTTCAAATTTATACCAGACGTGGATCATGCATTGAGGAATCCTTTTGCATCAAAAACTCACTTTGCCCAAAATTGAGTTCGCACTTTTTGAATATAGGGTCACGATATAAAATAAATTTATAAATGAATTTTAATTATTTGAGATTTGTTGTTGCTAGTTTGTTTTTTTGCTGCTGCTATTACTGGATGTATGAATAAATATTTGTATAAAAATTTAACCTAAATTTATCAAGCGTAAAAAAGTTTGCAAATTTTAGTTTTTTTTTTTTTTTTTTTGCTGCTGATCAGTTTCCATTATTTTATGCAATATTGGGTTGGAAGATGTGTATGACATGGGAGAGCATTTGCATGTTGTTATTGTTGGCGTTTTTTTTTCGTAGTTGTTTTTCGTTGTTGTTGATAATGTTTAGAATATGTTACTTAAACACAAAGTGACGTTATTGACAACGCGTGTTAAACATGACACAAGACACACAAAACAAACTGACGTTAGTAACATATACACACACACAAAACACAACTAAAACTTTAGATTTTGTTCATTGTTTTGAATAAAAATCTTTTTGCTAAATTAAATTGAAAAGAAAAACAAAAAAAAAAACGAATTAAAAAAAGAAAACAATTGACCTAAAAATATAATCAACATCAAATTACACCATGATCAGTTAATATCACCTGAGTTGTAGCACTAATCAGATGCATACGAGCAACACTATACCAGTATAAGTACGAGGCAAACGGAGAGTATGGAAAAATGACGATTTCAGCAACTAAGATGATAATGATGATCATCATCATGCTGATGAGATGAGCTAAATTTTTTTTTATGAATTTTAAACACGTTTTAGTTTCTAGTTGTTGTTTAGAATTATCATTTTAGTTTTTTTGTGTTTTTAGAATTCATCAGTTGTTCTTTATTTTGAATAGAAAAAATAAATTTTATATAAATCATATATCTATATGCATGTCATCACTAAGGTCATTGAATATTCAATTTATAATATATAGTATACATTTGTTTTTATAACATTTCTTTTATTTGTTTTGTTTTTCATTTTGTAAATTGATTTCATTTTTTGTGTGTTATTGTAGAGTACACTATGGGATGGAAAAGTTAGTAAGCAAGCTTAATGTTGAAAGTGTTTAAGGAATTTTCTATTTCAGCTACATAATGTCTGTCCAAATTGCGTAGAGTACATAATCGCTACCCAGAGGAATACGGCGGTCAATTTCGAAGGCCAGTGACTCTGCAAAAGCCAGTTCTAATATGTAGAAAGGAAAAAAGGCATACGCTATCTATTGGTAGACCACATGTTAAATCCCTGGATATCGTTTGAAATGAAATATCCAGAAGAAGGATTTAGAACTGAATAATTTTGTTTATGCTTATGCTAATCCAGACAAAGTCTTATCAAAATCATAACAATTATGAAGGTGACTATGTGCAACTGAACTAACTGAGAAATTTTTGATAAGTCAATATTTCAATGGTGATTTGGTAGTGTGTAATGACCATAAATATCGAAAACTGAGTGCTTTGCCACATATTTTCTCATTCGAAGATCAGTGTTAGCATCCAAATATCAAAAAGTGAGAGCTTTGCCATATATTTTATCATTTGGAGATCAGTATTAGTATCCAAATGCCTTCCAAACCGATTAAGTACAAAACATTAAGCATTGACCAGCTTAATCCTTTGACAACCATCTTTTTTTTTGGCGGAATACATTTTATTCTGTTTTGTTTTATAATCGCTGTCCATGGTCTAATAATAGTTATGAAGGAGAACAAGTGTTGCCCAGAGGTTCATATTCGCTCTATATGTCAATTAAAATGTGGACTTTTCATCCAATATTGGAACGAGTGTGGACAATTGAGAGAGGACGTTGTGTAGAGTAATAGTGTAATACAGCCAAGCAACAATATTGTTTCGCATTGATTTAGTTCACCGATAACAATCTTTTTTCACATGCCCTACGCAATGCTCCGTGATCTACTGATGAGATATGTTTAATAGGTTGGCCCCAAAATTGAAGTTGCTGATGTTCCCACCGAAAATGAAAATTTTGTTCATTCTAAGAAACCAATTCTCAAAATTTTTGTCCTGACGTTAATATTTGGTGAGCTGGATCAAATTCGTAAGATGTTTGGAATGAAATGGGGACTTAGTCCCAACGTAGTTACATGGATGTACACAGCTGTAGTACGGCTTATTCTTATATACGGATATCTTGTACTAAGAATTAGATTGTTGTAGATCAGCTATATTGGAGAGATCAGCATGTATTGGGATAACAGGTGCTCTAAGAACTAGCTCTAAACTCTATATTGCACATCCTACCAATTGATCTGCATATAATGGCCATATCTGCTTGCAGCGCAGCGAGGCTTAACTCATCCGGAAGTTGGAAATCAAGAATATATATAATCTTGATCCAACCATTAAACTATATTACCCCACACATGGACTTTGATAGAGTTTTCAAAGTCAGAGTTCGTTCCAGGAGCGAGTGGTGTAGGTGTAACCCACCGAATATACCACCAGAATCTTTACAGATGGTTCTAAAATGAACTGCGGTGTTCTGGTGTCTTCTGTAAAGAAGCTGGCATAAGTATATCTTACCGTCTTCCCAACAACTGTAGTGTCTTTCAGACTGAAATATTTGCCGGGCCTCAATATTCGCGGCAACATAAATTCATCTGTGTTAAAATGTAAAAAATCAGGAAAATTTCGGAAAAATTTTAAAATTTCGATTACTTTTGCTGTTACACAAAAATTTTGTATACGCCATTGAAAGCGTCTCTCAAGGACCTTTCTTATGTTAAAAAATTTCATATCATTCCTTAGGAAGAAATATGAAAAAAATCATAAAAACCTCAAGAAAGGACATTTTTATCCTTTGATCCAGCTTACCAAATATTGATGTCAGGACAAAAATTTTGAGAAACGGTATCTTAAAATCAATTAAACTGTTATTTTAGCTGGGAACATTGACATATTATTTTTCCTCTCTACAAACGGGGCCACCCTAATATATAGTGATTTCTCATCTATTCATGGGATTTCCCCAAACTTTGGCAGTATATTTCCGATCTAAAAACCATTAAAGTATGGCTGGTTTTCAAAATGATATTTGGCACTGTGTAGGGAACTTCGTCTAATTAGATTAGCCAATATCTGCATTTTCTACGTCAAAATTTGACGATTTCATCGGAACTGTTTGATTTAAAAGAACTCTGATGAGAAAAATAATTTGAAGATATCGATCATTACTAGGATGGCCTTATAGTCAGTCAAAGACCTTAATTCCATCGTAAAAAATCAAAATTACCTCTTAAGATGAATGCGGAATTATCATCGAATGCGTTGTCTTTGATCGAGCTTGTAATGTGTTATGGCATCGATTATGAGAACGGATTCAGTGGGTGTACTATATTTGAAATATTCTAGTCTATACATGAACGAAATAGGATCATGATAATTTTGGCTCTTTATAGAAATTTTGTAAGACTTTTTATAAACCAATTTGTTGAACCTCCTAGCAACTACTTCAGAAATCCCACTGAATGAAGAGAAGTTCAAATAAGTGAATACGAGCCTCTTTTGCGATCTGTCATTTACGGGTGCCATAGTATTCATGAAATTAGCCGAAAATGTAAAGCAGTCTCATAGTCTACTACCTAAATTGAGAACCATTCATGCAACTTAACACAAAAACTATAAATAAATTTTCATGAATATTATATTAAACATTCAGCACATTGCTCCCATAGTGCATTATAGGCTTTGAGTTAAAGCTGACATTAGATTTTATCAATTAAAAAAAACTATATGCAATAATATGCATGTCTATTTATACAAACAATCACAAGGCACATACATACACACAAATAATTCATTCAATCTGTATATAAAATCTACGTAATTTTACTGTAACGTTTGGCATACAGAATTGGTTGTTTTGTTGTTCATTCTTTTGCTACTCTATAGTACACATTCATACATGAATTAAATAATACATACCAACAAATGTAGGTAATTTAAAACTATTGGCGGCTTAATTTTTCCAATGAAAAAAAAAAAAACACAACTACAAAAAAGAAGGTGATAAATGTTGTTAGGTTGCATGAAACGTCATCGCATAACTGATTAATGCGTGAGGCGACACTGAACACAATTTACTCGACTACACACACATATATTACACTTGTGTACATATAAATAGTTACGTGCACGCGAGGTTAATTTTTGAAGTTTCTTTAGTATTTTGGTTTTTAGAAGTTTAATTTTCGATCTTGGTATATAAATTTATAAGAAACGGATTTAAATTGGTTTCGACCTGTGTCAATGGGTCGCTTTATAATTGTTAAGTTATTTAACACTATAGATCGTATATAAGGCTTAATTTCGAAACCTATATTTTCCCTAGTCGGATTTTAACGGTTATTCTTTTGTTTTCTTAAACTTTTTAGATTGCCCTCGTATTTAAATGTTTACGTATGTCTGGTGTGTATCATAAACAAGTACCTAGAAATATGAAATGATATTGAAAATATGCAAAAAAATACAATAACAAAAAACAAATTCAAATAAACGGATTTATTTTGCTGCTTTTTCAGTTTTTTGTTTTTTCTAATTTCTATAAGTGTGAGTGATCTACAGAGAGCTGCGAACAAAAATCAAAAGACTTAAGCAACAAGCACTATAAAAACCAGATTACATACTTATAAAAAACAACAACAGCAACAATAAGAGTAAGTAATAACTACAACAACATCAAGAGTATTTGTTGCAAGCAAAAGAAATGTTAGTTGGATTTTTATCTTCGTCTTGTTGTTCTGTACTGATGTTAGTGGAGTTGTAGTTGTTGTTTCTTTGAAGTCGTTTGGTAGCGGTAATTGAAATGTAACGGTAAATTATGTAAGTAGAGTAAAGGTGAATTAATAGCAAAAAAAAAAAACCAAACTAAGAATCAAACAGAAAATAAGTCTAAAAGAAAACTATGACGACGATGATGTTCATGATGACTAAAACCAGAAAAAAAAGTCAAGATAAATAACCATCATCATCAGCTTGTTCTTGATGTTCTGTTTTCCTGACTCTGCCATCAAACAGCTGAAAGCAAACTTAAGAAGAAACTTAGGCTAGACTCTAATACTACATATCAAAAGCCTCAGCCATACCAGATGAAAATAATTAAAATAACATTTTAAAGTGTTTGATAGAATGACATGTGATTGAAAGGAATGTCTATGGACGAATGAACAAACATATGACTAAAAGTTGTAGGAAAAATTAAATCAAGAAAAAAATTCAAAAAAAAAAAAAGAATCAGGAAACAACTGCATGATTTCTATGTTATTTTTTTCTGCTTCTTCTTTGCTATTTTCCTTTCTTTCAATTAAGTAAGAATTACACATTGATTGATATGATTGACAAGTATTAGTCCATGGATTTTATTTATCATAAATCATATACAACTTTCGAGTTTCATTTAATACAATGTGATGCGATCAAAAAAAAAAAAAAAAAATTATACTTCAGAAGTGTATGATTGCATTTTAAATTAAGTAATGTGAAAAATGTTTTCTAGAGTTATTTACTTATTATGCAATTCTAATAACATTTGCAGCCTACGGTTTCAATTAATTAAATATTTATGTATTTTTTTAACTTTATTGCCTTATATATTATTTTTTGAGGAATCTAGATTATTTTATTTAATTTTCAAATTATTGCTTTATAATTTATAGGTTTAAAATAACTGCAAGGAATTTGGAACAAATAAAATAAAATTACATAATATACAGTATGGTTGGCCTGTGCATACATATACATGCATATATCTGATGAAAAGTTGTTGAAAAGTGTTAATTAAGTTATTCAAAACTGTATAAGAAGGATAAATAACTGCGAATAGTTTTATATTTTATTTAAAAATAACATTTTATAGAATAATGAGTTTTTCAAATATTGCAAAATTTCTGTTAAACCTGAATCTTTGACATCATCTCACAAGGTTGTAATTACGCTGCAGATAAGTCCAGGAGAATACAATTTCGCTCATTTCAAATCGTTGCACTATTGCGTAGATAATGGAACTGAAGGCAAAATTGTAGGCATAACTGCAGGTGTGTTTGATCGAACTCGACTACGCCTGTCTTCTCTCAACGCTAAAAATACTGAAATGATCAGAATTTATGACCAACAGTAACTGATTTAAAATGTAACTTCCTCCAATAAAAGACGTAACTTCTTTTATGTATCAGTCGAAGATATAAAAGTTCAGATTGAATAAGCCAAGTCGGGCGTATGGTATACATAACTGCGTATGGTATTCCTCACAACTGTCGAACAACGCAAATTTTCAAATCTTCAACTTTAACGTGAAGTCATACTACTCTATAGTAGCGGATCGTGAAAAATTATTCATGTATTTTGGCTCGAAAGAATAAGTAACCAAAGAAGCACAGATTCGTAGGCGAAAACAGCGTTGGATTGGCACAAACTAAGAAAACTGTCAGACGATATTACGAGAAGGAATATTGACGGAAGCCCACTGAGCCGGAGACGATTGGCTAGACCTAAGAAACATAATTGTTGTAACCATAGTCTAAGAAACTCACATTATGTTTATACTTACGGTTGTAGTCTAAACATATTATGATTATTATTACTATTATAAAATATGTATGTATAATATTATTATCAAATACAGTAGTATTATTTTATCATAATATTTTCCTATTAATTGTTATGTAATACATGATCTTATTATGATCCAAAGTAATCATAGTTTAACTCCATGTATTCTTTACCAATTTTACTAATTCAGTAAGCATACTCAAAATTTATAATAGCGATGAATATACAAATGTTTATAGTAACTAAAATGTTACTGAAATCAACTGGAATATAACAATAATTTGTTTATGACAACAATAATATTGTTACAATAAACATATTGTAGTTTGGAAAGTTTGGATAATGCTGTAGGGTTATATATGTAGTTTCGAAGGTCGTTTTTCCAAAAAAACACCCTTTTTAATCTAATTCATACCCTACCTTAATGCATCTACGAAGTCGAGCAAATGTAAATCTATTCATAGACCACAGATGACTCTAATGCTATTCAATATAAATTATTATTCTAATTAATTCAACATTTGTTGACACGATAGAGAATTAAATTTTTCAAAATTTTCTATATTGATTAGAAGTGTTTAATCGTAAATTTCCATTCAAGCTCTCTGAAAGGTCTTAAACAAAAAGTTATATAAGTCTGAAATTGGACAGAAATATTTACTAATAGTCTTATAATCCAAATAATAGCAAACAAACTTGATTGTCTAGATGAATCAAAATGTGAAGATCTGTTTAATGATTCTTATTGGTTATAACATAACAGTAAAAAATCAGTTACCTTTTTTAAAAACCCAATCACAAATACTACCTAACTTAATAAATTATCATTTACTACCTAAATAACTTCCCCTTTCATCCGGTACTATGAAAATGCTATATTCTATAAGAAATTTTTGTCTACAAAACAATTATGCAGGTCTTTTAGCCTGTGACTAAATGTATATTTTTCATCTTACCCTAAATGCCAAATATATTGTCTCTACATTAATATTTATCAGTTTTAGGCGATCTAAAACACGTTCAAAATAAATCGTACGCATCTATTTATAAATTCAAAGCAATGAAGTGGTAGACAAACATTTATCATGAATGCATTTGTAATTTTAAATACATAATAGTTTACTGGCAAGTAGTTGTAGATGGATAGTTTTTTTTGGGTAACAAGTGTACAAATATGAATTTTATAGTTTGTTTTACATTTGTACTGTAATGTTGCAACATGATTTTAAACACATGCATATTTTAAAAGAATCTGATAACAATATTTTTAAAACTTGGCACAGATTTGTGACAAATATTTGTTACAGGAATTTTACAAACTTTGTGGATTATTTGAATATTATGATAAAAATTTATTAAGTGATTAACGTTGGTTATCCTGTTAGTTCACTTCGCGCGAAAAGATTCCGTTTTGATCGGACCACTCTACTCGTCAGATGTAGTATTGTATAGTATAGATAGATGGCTTAGATCCAGATATCTCACCAAGATTAAATATGAAGTAATTGCCGATAAAACGGTTTATCTTAACCGCTAGAGCAGGGCATTCGCAAAGAAAATGGAAGACCATTTCTTCCTTTTCCCTGTCTTTGAAACTGCGACAGTGTCCATTGAAGTGGAGCCTAAGCCGACTTGCATGTCTGCTAGCACCCAGTGTCCTCTTATTACTGTTTTCAAGCTCGATGTATCCCGCCTACTTCGGTTTATAAGGGACCCAAACAATGGTAATGTCAGACAGTCGACCCAGTCTTGACAGATCTTTCTTGTACTGTCTAACTAATAGGGATACCTACTGCTTTTGATAAAATCTAACGGATTTGCTACTGAAACGGCGTTGGAGGTATCCAGAGCAGATCCCGTTCTGGCAAGCTCTTCTGCCTATTCATTTCCATAATAGTCCCTATGCGCAGGGACCCACACAAGGGTAATATCAAACAGGCAGATCCTTCTTGCATTGTCTAACTAATAGGGAAGTTGTAGTATAAGAATTTGGTGAGAGAAATGTCACTTGACAATCGACAAAAATTCCTATATTGCCGCGAGTATTAAGGTCATGTAGTACCTTGCAGGCTGATATTCAACCTGAAAGACACTACAGTTGTTGGGAAGACGGTGAGATATACTTATACCAGCTTCTTCACAGAAGACACCAGAACCAATATCGCAGTTCATTTTAGAACCATGTGTAAAGATTCTGGTGGTATATACGTTCGGTAGGTTACCCCTATACCACTCGCTCCCGGAAGGAACTCTGACTTTGACAACACTATCAAAGTTCTTGTGTGGGGTAATATAGTCGGATGGTTGGTTCAAGATTGGTGGTAATAGGCTTTAAATCTTAGCGTGTCCATATGTTCTTGATCTCAAACTTCCGGATGAGTTAAGCCTCGCTGCGCTGCAAGCAGTTATGGCTATTATATACAGATCTATAGGTAGGATTTTGAATATAGAATTCAAAGCTAGTTCTTAGAGCACCTGTTATCACTGTACATGCTATAGCTGTGTACATCCATTTAACTATATTGGGACTAAGTCTCCATTTCATTCCAAACATCTTACGACAGGTATAGTAGGCGACCTTCTAGTCTGTTAGATCTGTGCTGGTGGGTTTGATTTCCTAGTAAGAATAGTTCGAAGTACATTACTCTAAACTTAAGTAATAAATATATAAATCTACAATTTACAACTCAAATTATTAACAAGTAAAAATTAAACAATAATTATTTATTACTATATTATATTTTTTAAATAGCAATAATTATTAATATTTTGTTAAAAATACATTTTTATGTACTTTTTTATTTATTACTTACATGAAATATTTGTCTATAACAAAAATCTCAACAATTTAAATTTCTAAAATGTTAACGTCATTTCCACACAATTAAAAAAATTAAAATAACTTATTCCCTTTCCCTCGTTGAAAGCAGCTCTGGTGTTAACAATAATTCATTAAAAATCATTATTAACTATATAAATAAAAATAATGAATATTAACAATAAAACATTTTCTCAAGCAATTTCATCCAAAATAAAGTTAAGAAATATTAGAATTGTCATTTAGGGAATATGTAAAATAGAAATTCTAAACAAGCTAAACATCATCATAAACGGAAAAAATAATAAAATACAAATAAATTTCATTTAAAAGCAGTTGAGTTGTAGTAATCTATTGAATATCTACTTTAACATTCTATTATTGTAGTATTTTTGTATTTGTTATGGTCTTTTGTTTTGTTTATTTTAGCCCCCAAAGGTGTTAAAATCTTAACAAATAATAGATTATAAAACTACATACAAAAACAACAACAATAATCACACTATGCACCTTTTTCCTTAAACTCTTTAAACGTGGCCAAGTCTTTAAAATATGTTATTCTTCTTTTATTTTTTTAAAAGAGAGTTTTTCTGGGTTGGTTTTGAAAATTTGTGTCTATTTGAATATTTGTCTTGATATTCATAGCAGACGTACTGAATGGTGCTAGAAGAAAATTTTAGAACATTAACAATGTAACTGGTTTTCTTCCAGGTTTGTTGTTATCTTTTGGTTAAAGTTGTTGTTGTAGTTGCATTTATTGGTAGCAAGTTGCAACACTGAGTTGTTGTTTTCTTTCCTCATTATTATTTTGTGTTACTTACCTATCCAAAACTTCAGGAACAAAAAAAAAAAAACAAAATATCGAATATAACAACTACCTGTTGCAGTTCTAACTTCGTTACAACTTTTTGTTGCTTTTAGCATGAGGTTGCAGCACTGTTGAGTTTCAAGTTGTTGTTTTTGTTAGAAACTATTTTGTGCGTTCATTATTTTTTTATACTTTAGTTTGAAGAGTGTTTGTAAGTGCAATTTTTCATTAGATTTGAAGACAGTTATTTTAAGGACTGCATTCATAATAGAAGTTTTTAAGTCTTAATACAATAAGTTTAAATATTAGGAAGTTAAATTTTTTCCTTATGAAATACATAATATATACAACTACAAGGCTAGTTACTAAGGAACGGGCGCAGGACACATTTCAATGTCGAAATTGAAAGGACAAAAACGCACTTTTTCAGATGGAATGGGAAAAAGTTTCAACTCATTAGTCAATTATATAATTATTCTGTTTGCATGAAGTTGGTATATACTCTGCTTAGTTGGCAGCAAGCACGGGTACTATTTATTCCTAAATAAACCCATTTCCATGGATGTTATGACACAATAAATTGAGTCATAGTTTCTATGGACGTTATGACAAGGATGTCGAAGTGCTTTACGTGAGTACCTGGCGTGTAGCCCTATCTCACGGTGGTACTTTTTCAACCACTGGGTGAGTAAAAAGTAAACAACTCACCACTACCCCTTTGTGTATCTTACACGCAGGTCGTAATTTTTGTACATGGATAAAGCAATTTGCTCGGGTACTTGAGCTCTCTAAACTCTGACCATTGCTGCCCCTTCGCTTAACTTCTAAGATGTAAATCATCACTTCCGTTTACAACCACGCAGATGGGATGGCCTCTGCTGATTCGGCAACAGCACCTAGAGACGTAACCGGCAGACCGAAGTACGAATCCATCAAATAAGCCGAGACTTTGTTCTTACTCACAGTGACACACTGTGGTAATTCTGATATGAACAGAGTTTACTCTGAACATATCTGGACAAGGAAGGAAAATTCAATGGTTTCATTTGTATATGATACCTTTCTTCCCTCATCTGACAACCCAGCACACTTCTCATTTATCCGAAACATTGATAAGAGAAACACATACGACACATTTATTCTAGGTAAACGGGTGGGTGAGGCCCACATACTCCACATTCATCCCGTACCATATACAATTAATACCAACTCATTTCCAACGCTTAGTCCCACAGTCACTCCTCTGTGGGGTATTTGTTGTTTCGGCAACAGCACCGAACTTATCTCGAAATATTGACTTTACTTTACATCAGTCTTTTAACCGCAACTCACTCTTCCCGCGAATTCAGGTTTAAATCACAGCCACTACGTGGATCCCGAACGAACCTCAACAATTGACAATTTCAAAAGTGTAACAATGTCAATGACATTAAGTCGTAGATTTCAAAGAGTCCATTTATCAAAAGAAAGGTTTAATTTAGAGAAACCGGTATTCGAAATACCCTAGAGTTTAAAAACCCTGCGCCAGTCCGAAGGCCGCCTATCCAGGACACTTTTTAAAAGAAATCCAAAATGCAACATACACCAAATTTGGGCGCAATTCATTTTGGGATAAGAATGCCCCTTTCTTAAATTCTAAGCAAAATTTCCAATACATTTCTGAATTAAAAATGTCAGAATGTCCATATTTCAAAAACTGACATAATGTCCATTTACTTTATGATATGGCATAACGTTCTTTTGACGCGCCATTAAACGAATGTCTTATCGACCCTTAAGTCATTTCTGTTTAAAACTTTGGAACGTGTCGTCCATAACAAAGTTAAAAGGAGAATACCGAACAAAGACCTGAAATGTAAAGAAACTGCTTATGCTTATCTATCCATTGTAGACCAGTGAAAACTTCGAGTTGGGAAGGTCCTAAATACATACTTAGTAGTTTCAATCAAGATTACAACAAGAGATTACAAAATTCATGCCTACACTGAACACCGGTCCTTGGCCGGGAGGATGTCAGTGACCGACAGAGTTAAATTATACATGTAGGACGCTGCGTAGCAGAACAAAGTTAGTTACTAGACATGCCAGACTTTCCTGATCGCAAATCTGAAACGAAATTTTCAATAAACATTGAGATTTTGGCCCCAAAAGCTGATCGTGGTCAAACGGAATACTATAGCAAGCATCTGTAGAAATTTTTTGTTAAAAGGAAGGATATAAACGAGAATACAAATAGGATCCGGAAAACTCTGAAACCGAGATATACTACTGTCTTCATAATCACATTATTAAGACAGTAATAAAATAGGCATCAAATGGGAATAATCAGCAATGAACATAAATGTTTTTGCTATAAAAGGATGGAAAATTTAGAATATTAGCTCGGTTTATGCTAAATCTTTTGACGAAAAACATGGGGGAGTGTTTCTCATATAGTCACTTGGAATAATGGAACGGTATGTAGGACAACTAAAATGTTACGTTCCCTCGGCAAATAAAACTTCACACCGGAACGACCCGAGACATAGACGGCCAAAAAGTGTCAACCCAGCGACAGCTGTATCAAGGAATGAACTAATGACCACAGCCGAACTGTTACAAAACAACAACACTAAAATGCTACAGAGTGACCTCAACGAGAGCACGATGGATGGATAACTGAATAATATTTGGCGAATGGATCCAGACGTATGTATGTATGTAAAGAATGCTGAGGAGAGAGAGATAAAGTTGGAACACTTTCTCTTTTATTATAGGCTTTTGTCGAAATTAGATCCAAATTTCTTGGAAACCACGTTATTCCAGATGTAACATCCCTCAGAATAATGGATAGGAAACTTTCAATGACATATATACAGGAAACTGAGTTCCCGAACATTAAAAGATAGTTCTGATTAAAGATTTTTTAGTTTCACATTTAAATGTCGAAAATATTATTGTAAAATATGTCCCAAAAACTTAAGAGCGTTTAAGTGATTCATTGATGAAACAGATATTTCCAAAAGCAGTTCTTATATAAAGTCTTGGGAAGAAGTACTGACAGTTCTATGGAGAACTCTGAAATACATAGATCTTAAGGCGATTGGATGTTCAAAATATGATCACAAACGTATAATAGTGGAATCGAAAAATATTTTGTCTAAATTTATTTAAAACATGATGAAATGATTACTTCAAAAACTGTTCACAATAGAACAAGTAGGCTGTAATGTTTTTTCTACTGTTTAAGAAAATTGCAGTATGTCTTACATAAATAGAAAATTTGTTGTCTTAGGCCACGAAGCATGTATGTATAAAAAAATAGTTTACAAAAATATACAGTTTTTTGTTATTTTCTTTTCATTTCTTTCCTTTTAGTGATTACAGTAATTTTTTAGATGTTCCCTATCCACTAGCTATCTGGGAGTTAATAGTACGACCCCTCCTTGGGTGTGTGTCTCTGTTAGATGAATGTTTGTAGTTACACTCATCAACTAGAAAAAGCAACTTTAATTGAAAGTTACAGTAACAGTAGCTTAGGTTTTTTTCTTCTATTTACTTTTGTATCTGTTGGTTTGGAGACTGTTGGTTTTTTCTATTTAACAAAAAAAAATGTTTTGCTTTTTTTCTATAACGCTTTAAGTTGTACTAGTTGCTGTGCTTTTCCTCAGGCATTTGCATAATAGTTTCCCATTAGGAATGAATAGTGTTTTCCGTTTTTTTTCCATTTTATAAGTGTTTATTTTTTATATTTTTTTACTGAAGAAACATGTTTTTTAAACCTTTAAGGAAAATTTGTAAAATTACGGTAGTTGAGTTTTTATTTCAAAATTATTTTATTTCAATATATTGTTTCTTTTGTTGGATTTAAATGAAACATTTACTGTTAATTGTGGAGTTTGTAGTGAAATGTGACTGCAAAGGAATTTGATTTGATCGAAGAGCATAGTCCATTAAATCTATCTTTATGGCTCTATCATACTCTCTTTCTTATTTAGGAACAATTTCTTAATAGCAAAACTTTTACAGAAGGAAAAGAGTTTTTCTTAGAAGACTTTTTCCAGTAAGATAAAAGTCCTCCTTAGGAAGACTTTTTCTATATAAAAAGAGCCTTCCTTAGGAAGGCTTTCTCTATCAAAAAGTCTTCCTTAGGATATAAAAAGAGACCTTTTCTATATAAAAAGAGTCTTCCTTAGGAATACTATTTCTTCCTTAGGAAGACTCTTTCTATGTAATAAGAGTCTGCCTTAGGAAGACTTTTTCTATATAAAAATAGTCTCCCTTAGGAAGACTATTACTATGTGATAAGATTCTTCCTTAGGAAGACTTTTTCTTCCTTAGAAAAACTGTTTCTATTAAAAAATGCTGCTTAGGAAGACTGCTTCTATATAAAAACAGTCTTCCTTAGGAATATAATAAGAGTCTAGTCTAGAGGAAACTAGTCTTCCATAGGAAGACTTTTTCTTCGTTAGAAAAACTGTTTCTATTAAAAAAAGTGCTGCTTCTACATAATAAGAGTCTTCCTTAGGAAGACTTTCTCTATATAGAAAGAGTCTTTCTTAGGAAGACTTTTTCTATATAAAAAGAGTCTTCCTTAGGAAGACTTTTTCTATATAAAAATAGTCTTCCTTAGGAAGACTGTTACTATGTAATAAGAGTCTTCCTTAGGAAGACTTTTTCTATATAATAAGAGTCTAGTCTAGAGGAAACTAGTCTTCCTTAGGAAGACTTTTTCTTCCTTAGAAAAACTGTTTCTATTAAAAAAATGCTGCTTAGGAAGACTGCTTCTACATAAAAAAGTCTTCCTTAGGAAGATTTTTTCTATATAAAAAGAGTCTTCCTTAGGAAGACTTTTACTATATAAAAAGAGTCTTCCTTAGGAAGTCTTTTACTATATAAAAAGAGTCTTCTTTAGGAAGACTTTTTCTATATAAAGAGTCTTCCTTAGGAAGACTTTTCCTTTACAAAAAGAGTCTTCCTTAGGAAGACTTTTCCTTTATAAAAAGAGTCTTCCTTAGAAAGACTTTTTCTATATAAAAAGAGTCTTTCTTAGGAAGACTTGTTCTGTATAAAAAGAGTCTTCCTTAGGAAGACTTTTTCTATATAAAAAGAGTTTTTCTTTGGAAGACTTTTTCTATATAAAAAGAGTCTTTCTTAGGAAGACTTTTTCTATATAAAAAGAGTTTGCCTTAGGTAGACTTTTTCTATGTAATAGTCTTCCTTAAGCAGATTTTTTCTAAAATTAAAATTATTAAAAACCCATAATATATCAAATGAGTTTCACTCTCTTCATTGTTATACTCAAAATTTCCGCCTTAACGGAAATAGATTTGAAATTAATTAATTTTAAAATCGTATAAATAAAAAAATAATTTAAAATTTTTGACATTATTGTTTACCGTTCTTGTGCTCATAAATCGCCTTAACTAAATCCCAACGATCGATTTGAAATTTTCTTACATGGAATACGAGTAAAAAATATTTGTATTATTAACCGCTGGCTATGACAATGATTTTATAAAATAATATGACATAAAATCGTGATAATTTTTGTATTAAATATAGACTAGCACAAAAAAATTAAACAGAAACTTGTTTAGAGATATAAACATTACCAACTTTTTTCATTAAATTGAAAAAAACATTAAAGTTTTATTCAGAAACCAGAAAAACAATATCATTGAAACAATGATTTACTTTAAGCAGGAGAATGAACAACTCCAACACTCCAACCACTGAATGAAACAGAAGAAAACAGGCTTGGTCTTAATAATGGAATGAAATAAATACAAATAAAAATCAACTTAATTTTTGTTGTTTTTTTTTGTGCAATTTATAAATTGGCTTTTGGCCAGATTGAGGTTTGGTCTTATTGGAAACGTGGTTAAAACATAATGCTCTACTTGTATGCGAAATACAACATGATAAGCGGATTTTGTATGGTTTATTTCTGTATAAAAAACCAAATAATAAATTATGGTTGTTTGAAAGTTCTCTAGAAATACAAATGTATATATATGAATTGGTTTTCACACATATACATACACATATACATTAAAGTTATATTTTATTTAAAAAAAAAAGTTTTGCTTAAAAATGTTACCTGCTTTAAAGCAATGTCCTTGATCACAAAATCACATTAAAAATCTGCACCAAATTAAAACAAACCATTTAGAATAAACCTTTTAAATATTTCTTGTCACAAACTTATATATTTATTTTAAAAACCGTGTTCTTCTACAGCTCTAAGAAATCTTAGTTAAGTCACTATTAATACCCTTTAAAGCAAATGTTTCCCAGCATATGATCAGTTTGGTTTCACACACACACACATTTTGCAAACGATTATTTGTTGAAAACCAAAGCAAAAGTTCCTCACATCACATCACTGGGCGACATGTTTGTATCTTAAGTCTTTCGTTTAGCTCAGCCATACCATTAAATATATTTTGAAATGCTTAACAATTTAAATACCATAAATTCTTTAATATTTCTATTTAAAGATTTTTCATTTCATTTTTTACCATTTCATTTCTTAACGCTTTTTTATCACACAACAACTATCAACAATTAAATATATAGAAGAAAAAGAAAAATATATTATTTTCTTTCCTGATCATATGTATGTATGTTTATGGCGACCATATGATTTTATATGAAATAAAATTAAAAAGAATTTTTATATACAGAAATATTTTATGACAGAGCAGTCGCGGCAGCAGCAGCTTAGTGCAAATAGCAAATCTACACAAAAGATAAACAAAATATAAGTTGAAAAAAAAAAAAAAAAAAAAAATTAAAAAGAAAAATGCGAAAAAAACCTCTTGATAAAAGGGAAAGAACTCATAAGACAACCTACCACTTAAAAACTATTATTATCATGATTATTACAACTTATTATTGGCACACATAACTATTATTACTTGTCCAAAGTTTTCAGCCCTTTTTTCTGCGTTAAAGTCTTTTAGAAATTGTTAAAATAAAATATATAAAAAAAAACTGAAAACGCCAAGAACGTGCGTCCATATTCAATATTGTATGTCTGAATGAGTGAAAAAAAAAACGAAACCCACAGCCATACAATAATCATAATAATAACAAATAGTAAAACTGCTGATTGGTACAAGATGTCGATTTTTGCTATTAATAGAACAAAAAAAATATATGCATTGAAATTTAAAATAAAATTTTTATTATAGAAAATATATCTATGCAAGTAAAATACTTTTAAAATTAAAAACTACAGTCAGGCATGCCTTACCTTTTGATATCCTACACTAAAATGTATGAGTAGGAAGGAAGGACGGAATACCAAAACGATTGGATACAATGAATTTATGTCGTATTATATATTAAAAATTTTCTAAATCTGAATACAAATATCTGATGCAGTCCTAATAAAGGGACCCTAGAAGTGATGTTTGTCCATGGGCCGAAAATGGTTTGTGTCACAAATTTCGTTAAATTCTTAGGAAAGTTTTGAGTCGACACAGAAAGTGATTCTTAAAGATTGTAATATGTACTTCTAAGTCAGACAATTATTTCTAATGTTGCAAACCTCAGCACTAAAGCGGGGTTGTAGGGTATTAAAAAGTAATTGTTTTATTATACTGGATAAAATTGAAAATAAAATATTAACTCATAAGTGGTAAGGGAAAAATTTTAATAATTTGTTTACAATCTTGCATTTTAAACGTCAATTATATTCTAAATAGCGTAGTTAATATCCTAATTATTCCTTCAATGTCACAAAGTTTGATAGTTAATTTACTAGTGAATACTTATTATTAAACTTCGAAGAACACAGGAATTCGAAAGATGCTTTGCAGAAGGTTGTCATGATAATTTTTAAATAATTAATTTTAATTAATCATTGTAATTAAACCTTAAAACTAACAAGTAAGAATGTATCGGTCGGGCATGGGCATGTGATACCCTACAATGTGGATTATTTTCAATGTTAAAGCATTTAAGTTATTTATTGCTTTAATTGTGAAATATTTAAACAAATTGTTGACATAAAAGCGATTTTATGAGAGCGGCATTATACGGGGGCAGGGTAATGGACATATCCTTATAAATGGACATGTGGATGGATATGTCATGTCAAATGAACCCAAATCAGTACGAAAATAGGCAGCAACATAACGGACTGATAATAGACCGATTTAATAGGCCAAAAGAATATTAAGAACCAAATTTCATTAAATTATCTTGAAAATAACGACCTGTACTGTGCGCACAAGGATAACATGGAAAACATGACGGGCGGAAAGACGGACATAGCTTAGTCGACTCAGAAAGAGATTCTGTATACTTTAGTAGGGTGTAGAACCAATCCTTTTGGGCGTTACAAACATCAGCACAAACGCATAATACCCTCCCCACTATGTCTACAGGAAAAGCAAAAACACGTTATAAGCGAAAATTATTATGATAAGAGGTAGTTTTCAGAAGACAACAAGTAAAAGTGATATTTGGAATATGGTCCATAATTGGCGGACACATTCCTTTCGGATTAACAAAATATAAATTTTTAGAAACAAAATATTTTTGTCCAACTTTTAAACTATGAATATATGTGGGCGGTAGGGCTGATTGTTGTTAAATTTGGTAGATAGATTTCGGTTCATATAACACTTATTTGTTTCGAACTTCATCGCTGTTCTCGTATTTTTAGTTCATTCAAGACTGTTTAAATTGAATTTCATCATTGTATTTGCATTTTTATGCCAGTAATAATCGTTAAAATAATTTTCTGAAGGGAGCCATATATGGGGGGTAATAATTTAATAAGGACCCATATTGGCCATTTTCAATACCAAACAAATCTTACCTTATTAAATCGTCTCAGAATTTAATAAGGACCCATAATATATATACTTTTGTGGGCCTATGACCAATATTTTGATGTGTTACAAACGAAATGACAAAATCAATATACCTTCATCTTTTTTGATGGTGAATAAAATGTCTAATTTCTCGACTTTAGATTAGATTGAACGGACACAAAGCACTGCGACCTATGTGTGGATCTTTTGTGCAGCCCATTGGTTCACTATACAAGTTTTAGTTCGAGCACGAAGGTAACTGGTTTAGTTGGTGAGAGATTGAAGATGTCTCCTGGGGTTAGCAAGGCAGCACCCAAGATCTTAGCGAGACCCGAATGTTGGGCAGTTACTTAAGATATGTTATGAGATTTCAACTTGTATGCCACAGAATCTGCACAGATTTGTTGAGGAGTTGCTAAGAATGTAGAGTAAGTAATTCCGTTAGTACTCTGAGATCGCTATTATTGGGCGCTAGTAGCTTTTGGGATATTCCCGTTGACAGTGTAATCAAACGTTTTGTCTGTCCGAGCCTTGGTATAGCTTCCCAATGGCGAATAAATTCAGATTTTACCCAAGAGTCACATTTAGCTTTGGCATATCCTCGGAGAATGCCAAGTAAGGGCTAAGGGATGATTAGTTGGCGAGGAGCGCCCCTATTTTCTAGGTAGTCTGCCCTTTTATTGCCAGAGTGACCCTCATGGCCAGGTATCCAACACAAGGTCAGTTTGTTATGTTTACCAAACTCATTGAGTGAAGTCAAGCAGTCTATTACAACACCCGACCTTATCTCATATGACAATAGGGCCATGAGTGATGCTTGGCTATCCAACATTATACTTACTCCTTTTAACAAATAAAAATGGCATATATTTCATCTTAAAAGATTGGAGGATAGTGCACAAGGAGAATATGGGCCACAAATGCCCCGTTTTGCCGTTTATTTGTTTGGACCCATCTGTGAACCAAACTTGATCAGCTTTTTCTTGCCACCAAGTTTGATCAGTTCATAAGTCCCTATTTGGTATAATAACCTCAAATGATCTATAGAAAACCATAGTTGGTGACCCACAGTCGGGAATTTGTCGACTTTAAAATAAAAGTTAATAAATACTGGATATTTTTAATTGTTTTCGGTTTGTTACTACGATCTTTTAGGGGTCAACGCATCGCCATTTGGGAACCATTTTTTAGAGTTTAAAAAATCGTAATATCTTAAAACTCACATAACTTCATATTTTATAAATAAAATCAATTTTCTATACTTTTGGTGTTTGTTAGGTGAACCGATATCACCGATTTTTAATACCAGCCCACTAGCTCTTTTCGTATGGATCCTGTTGTGTTTAACGACCCAGAACTTTCATAACTCTACGGTTATTTTTTCGACAACTCTAGGCCTATAAGAATAAAAATCAACCCTCTATTTAGGAAAAACTTCTCTGATACTAGTTATAGCTATGCGATTTTTAATTGACCAAACAAACCACTGTCTATAGAGTAAAGAGAGAAAATGAGCGGAAAGTTACTTGTAATAGTGCTGATAAGCCTAAATTGGTTATAAACTTCAAAACAACAGAAAGCAACAATATTATTCGCCAACACAACAATTGTAATAATAAGAAGTGAATATGTGTGTTGGTGTATATGTGGCCACTTCTTTTACTTTTTCTCTTTTGTTTGCAATAAACACAAGAAGTAGAAGAAAAGAAATAAGAAAGTATAGTGGAGTAAGTCGGACCATCTGTTACCCTACACCCTTTACCAGTAATCAACAATTTGTTGAAATACATAATTATTTATTGTAAAACTGATTTCAGAAGTATGTAGTGTCTAAAAGAGGAACAGAGTTAATTATGAAGCGATTTTCAAAGAATTTTGAGATTCTATTTAACATCTTAAAAGATGGTTAAAGTTTGAATTCAAAATTTAAACTCAAAACGAAAATTGTACAATGAGTTCACAGTTAATATGATTCTGAATAGATCGATACACTTCAACATAATACTGACCCCATTTTGATGCTGTAGGTTACAAATAGAGTTGCCATATTATGAATAATGATCTGATTGTTTTTATGTTAACTTTTTTCGATAACAACTCTCCACCCAACAATCACTGCAGCACAATCACCTCTATACTTTGTATTGACTTCAACCACCAAAGAAATAATAATAAGTGTTTTGATTTTTTTGCGTTGTTGTCGATATTGTTGTTGTTGTTGTTGCTGCTGTTGCTATTACAAGCAATTTTTTATTTGGTCTTAAACATAGTTTGGATTTTCTTTTGACTAACGCGCTTTTGTTTTTGCTGTGTGTGTTGCTGTAGGTGTGTATGTTTGAGTCATGCTGTTGTTGGCATTTTGCCAGTTACCAGTTATGTAGTTACCTTGATGGTCGTTCACTTCAAACTATTACCGCTGCTTTTATAGATCATGTTTTTTTTGCACTACAATTTTGTTATTGTTTTTATGGTTAAGTTCTCTTGGATCTTATTTAATACCTACAACAACTTGGTCAATCAATATACAGACCAAGAGTTATAGAAAAATCACTCACACATTAACCGGCTTCGAGTTTCAAAGAGAGCCCAGCTATAGTAAGAGACTTGATCAAATAACTTTAGCTAAAGACAAAACTATTTTCAAATATATTTCTAGACTTTGGCTTGAAGTCAAGGCGCTAAAAAGTTGTTATTTTTTTCTATAAGATTTTGTTGTTGTTGTGTTAAATAAATATAAACAATACAAAAAAAGAACTTAAAAGAACTTACTATAAATAAATCAAATTGCAGAAAAATCACAACAATTGCAAATATGTTTTCCATCAAGTATTTAAGGTTGCAAGAAAAATCTATGAGGGAGACAGATTATAAAATAAGAATGAAAAATATAAAAAAATAATTAACATTTTCCATTATACTCTGATTCTCTATGAAATACTCAGCTGTGAGCTGAGTGAAATGTTGATCACGGTACGTGATGGTTTATTTTCTATTAAAAACCTTAATGATGAGTAAATAACTTTGAAAGTTTTTCTCGTCGCATATTTGTTTAATGAATGATGGGCAAAATTGAAACTTGATTAATTTTTAATCTGTTTCTTGGAATCATACTTAGTAGTACACCCACTGGACATTGTTGTGGGTAATTGTGTTTAACGTTGCCAGGTGGAAGTAATTTAGGAAATTCCAGAGAATTTGTTATTCCGTTTGTAATTTTCACAATAAAATTTTCCGATCTATAAAGTATATATATATAATCTGGATCCTTATAGATAGTGAAGTTGATTAAGCCATGTCTGTCTGTCCGTCAGTTTGTCTGTTGAAATCAATATCTTCGGGACCCAGATCTTCAATACTTCTATAAAATATGCTTTCGAGAATTTTCCTTCTTAAAATCAGAAAAATATGTCCATAAATAACGGAGAAATGAGTTTTTACTCTTGCGATGATTCACACAAACTCTCCATGCATTACGAGTTCGAGGGAAAAACCGATTAACATCTAAAGCGACGTAAAGGATACGGAGGAGTATAATTTTACAAAGAGAGAGATTTTGCAACTACCACAAATCTCAGATCGCTTCTGATCATTTCTATCACATGTATATGTAAATGTATTTGGTGCTGAATAATTAAAAAACACTCACAATATAATTCTGATCTAACGAAATCGTTCTAATTAACAAAGTCATTATCTAAAGGATAGGGAGGTGAAATTACAATCTCATTATCATCTGAAAACTGTCTGATCAGTTTTGAAACTACCCTAATTGGATTATTAGGACTTGTGCTAAATAGAATGCCATCAGAACGAAAAAGATAAGATTCTTTGGATCAGTATTGGATTAGAATTGATCAGACTTCTTCAAACAGTGTTTAATGGTTTAAGCTAAAGAGAAAGAAGTTCTTAATCGCCTTGAGGATAGTGCAGACTTATCACAATCACTCTAAAGCAGGAAGCTATTTTTTCGACGAAATAAATAAAGTTAAATCTCTGACTCTTAGCTATGTTTATTTTACCTATAACATCATTTTAGCTATAACATCAGTCAATGAATAGAATTTGTAAGATTCATACATATTTGTTTAGAATTATGATGTAAACAGAAGTACCACAGTAGTTTGCTTAAATATAGGAATTTCTATAGAAATATTGTCTCATTATGCAAATAAATTGACGACAACTTTTGCATATTTTAACAACTGTTAGATTAGCAAACTATAAAGTTGACAAATATTTAAATTGCGGAAGAAATAAAAAGCTACTGGCATTTAAAATTCCTCTTAATAAACATGTGTTTACTTTCTAAATTAAAAAAAAAAAATATTAAATAAAAGTTTTAAACACCCCCACTCTTGCTCCAACACAAACAACTAAACTAAAACATGGCACCAAACAAAGTTTATTTCTTAAGTCTTTTGTTTTTTTCCAACAATTTCAACAGATTTCAAAGGAAGTAACTAATTATCCAAAAAATTAAAAAAAAAAAAATAAAATTTTATTTAAATTGTTTTTTTTTTTTATTTGCAATTATTTTTTTCTTATTTATTTGTATTTTATTTAATGATCAATAAATCCAGGCTATTAACCTTGAACTTTTTATTTTTTTGATATTGACAATAAGACACCAATATGAACAAAACTTTAATACGCCACTGTACTCTAGACCTACTTTTGGTTTTAGTTTCTTTTTTTATTATTTTTATTTAATGCTGACTTGCTGTGAGTACCCATATCAATGTTTTCTGATGACAACAATACAATATAAATATCATTAAAATGGACCTTCTTTAACATTATTTGTTTCTTAATGCAACAACCATAAAAACAATATAAATAAAATACAAACATGATTACTTTTTTGCATGAAGATCGTTTTTTTTTTTAAACAAAAGACCCACTAAAAACATTTCAAACAAATTGCCCATTTTAGTAAGTTTTGCATGAATGGTTTGTATGTCAGTGAGGACAAACCAAAAAAAAAAAAATGCAAAAACCTGCGTTGAAAACATATATGCAAAATAACTTGACATTATGAAAGTCATTGTTAAATTTAATAATCCGTTTTACTGACATTACAAAAAACATAGAAAAATATTATTATAAATAATGATGACATTATGTGAAAATTATCTAAATATGTTTAATAGCAAAAATATATATATTATAGCGGTTAATTCTTTATAAAATAGCGGTTAATTTAATAATAAATTAAATAATTTATTTGCTAATTTGTGCAAACATTGGTTGTACATATTGTGTGATTTTTTTTGTTAACAAAAGGAAATTATAAATTTAGAATGAAATAAAAATAAATAAGAAAATATTTATTTAGCTTGTGTTAAATGTTAAACAAAAGATTTAAGACAAATATATACACGTTTCAAAAAACAAATTTTTAAATATTTTTAAAAGACAAGCTTAAAGATGAAGTCATTTAGCAAAATAAACAAGGAAGCATTCAGTTAGTTATTTAACTTTTTTAGAAGAAAGAAAGGCGTGCTCAAGTAGTCGTGAAAATTAGGAATATTCTAAAAATACCTTTTTAGAACTTAAAGTAGTTTATCATTTAATCGTCTAAAGACTTACTAGTCTCTTGACAAATCCATTGTTAATATTTTCTAGTTTCTTGACTGGTCTGTTGAGTCTAATGAGCAAACTGCTCATTTAATGGATTATTCTGTGAAATCCTTTTTTGACTAGTCTATTGAACAGACTATTGGCTAGAGTATTGACTAGTCTATTGAATTGTCTGTTAACTGATCTAGGTCAATTAACTAGTCTAAGCAATGAGTTGGCTATTGATTCGTCTATAGACTGGTCCATTGACTAGTCTATTGATTGCTCTATTGACTGGTGTATTAAATGATGTATTGAATAGTCTATTAGCTGACAAGCCTTTGGACTAAGCAATTTTCTGTTGTGAAAAGTACTGAAAAGAGTGGCATGTTTATTGACATATCTATTGACCAGTCCATTGACTGATCCCTTGAGGTGTCGATTGACTGATCTGGGTCTATTGACTAGTTATACCCTCCACAACCATCAGTTGTGATAGAGAGTATATAAAAATTTGTCGTTCCGTGTGTAACACCAAGAAATATTTATTTAAGACCCATGAAAGTATATATATTCTGGGTCCTTATGAAATTCTGAGTCGATTTTAGTCCGTCTGTCCATCTGTCCGTCTGTCTGTCTAAAACACGCTCACGTTAAAGCTAAGCAAAGGAAATTAACCAAATTCACCCAAAATTTATTATTATTATCGTAAGTAGCTTGGTATTAAAAATCAACAATATCGGTTCACAACGTAAAAAGTTATGAGTAAAAATTTTAGACTACCTCGAAAAAATTACGTTTTTTTTCGAGGTATTTTGTCACACATTATTTTTTCTGGGTGTTTAGTTATATTCAAAATCTTTACAATTGATCCAATATTTCCCATAGCCCCCATACAAAGGTATATATTCCCGGAAATTAGTTTATCGTTAATAACTTACTCAAATATATCGGTATCAATGGCGTGTTTATTAATTTTTCAATTGACTGTTCTATTGACTATTTATTGACCGACTATTCTATTGACTGATCTATTCACTAGTCTATTGACTAGTCATTAAACGAATCTATTTTTCGTTGTGGCATGTTTATTGACCGATCTATTGACTGATCTATTGATTAGTCTATTGATTAGTCTTTAAACGAATCTATTTTTCGTGTGGCATGATTATTGAACGATCTGTTGACATGTTTATTGGCTTATCTATTTACTGGTCTATAGAATGATCTTTCAACTAGTTTATTGACTGATCTATTCACAAGTCCATTGGATGATCCCTTGATTAATCTATTGGCAAGTCTGTGGTCTAATATACTTTTCGTTGTCAGAATGTATTGGAAAAATGCAATTTGTACTTTCTCTGTGATCAAACACAAAGTGAATTAATCATCGGCTTAGAATAATTTGTACCACAGATTTTCTCACCTGATTAAGCATTTTCCTTCATTCTATCATCTATCAATTTACATAAATCAAACTACATGCTGCAATGTTATTTGTATGAAATTTGGCATGCTGAGTTTTTTTGGCTAAAAGTTTATATTAAAAAAGGCATTCTCTAATTTTACTTAATTTCCATATAAAAGTTCATTAGTTAGTTAGTTAGTTTGAAAGGAGGATGTACATATATACATCAAATCCGAAGAAATACACCTAGGCCTCTTTAATTTTTTTTAATTTTAAAAATTCAATGAGGATCGGAAGTTTATAACACCTAGATCCCACACTAGGACCATAGTGATATAAGGATCTGATCTGACATGCCCAAAAACAATAATAACGTATTATATAATTACTTAATATTATTGTCTTTAAAACTCAAATCCCACTTAAGTTTTCTACTTAATACTCCTGCCAAATATGGAAAAAAACTCATAAATAATTATTACTTTAAATTCATATACACCCCCTAACTAATAGCGGTTTTTATTTAACAAAAATGGAACAAAAATTGAAGAAAAATTAATTGCAATAAATTATTTTATTTATTGCTTTGTCTTTTCGACTTAAATTTCAATTTCATGGCATGCATTTAAAAGCTTACATCACCTTGTATTGAAAATAAAATTTCACTGTTAAATATCAGGCAACATTAAGGCAGAAAAAAAAACTTACATTCCCTTAAAACGGCAATTGTCACAAGAAGCAAAACAAAAAACACAAAAATTCCCATTGCTCTAGAGCAACAAATTCGTATAAAAATATTTAGGTAAAATACACAGTATTTATACAATAATTTTCGACTTCCTTTAGACGTCAACTACTAAACTTTTATGTTGTTTTTGTTGTATCATGCATACAACATGCCATAAACGGTATAGAAAATTGGAAAAAAATAACTAGAGTAGTCCACATGGTTTGAAGGCAAGTAAGTGAATGACAGCATATTACAGACAGACGGACAGACGGACAGACAGACATGCTGAGAGTTACAATAAAGAAAAGAAACATGTCACTTAACTTTGTAATCGTTTTTTTTTTTGAAAACAATAACAACTTTCACTTATTTTTTGTTTTATTTTCGCATTCAAATGTTCAAATAAAAAGTTGGCGTTTATCATGTGAATGAAATGGGCCAAATAGCCACAAGATTGTTTGTATTTGATTGAAATAAGGAAGCAAGAAGACAGTATTTGTCCCAGTTTTCATAACTTAGCGAACATTAGTTATTAAAGTTTATGTCTTAAGTCTTTTGTTTTAATGTTTAAAAAATTTAAAACAATTTCTTTATTGTTTCAAAGATTTTCTATTACTTTTATTCTGCAATTTTAATTGAATTATTATCATTTAAAGGGTTTGTTTCTTAAGTCTTTTGTATTTTTAAAACCATAATCAGTTTCAAAAGTTATTTAGCAAATATATGTATTCTTTAGAAGTTTGTGTCTAAAGTCTTTTGTTTGCTTTAAAAAAAAAAAAAATTATTTAAAATTTAAAAATTTATATTGATAGGGTTTGTTTCTCAAGTCTTTTGATTTTCAATAGTTTTAAATATTTTCCCATACTAGTCGTTGCAAAACTTTTTTCCCAACTTTATGGAAAATTTAGATTTTTTTTCTTTAAATTCACCATATGTAGCTCCTCTACCCATTAATCATACTAATTTTCATTTATTATACTTTTTTTAGCCTTAAGGTTATTTTTAAACAAAAAAAATCAACACACAAAATACATGTTGCGAAAAAAAATCCGGTTACACCAAACTCTTCATAGTTTATTAAATTATTATGATCTACAAATTGGTTTAAAAATTCAATTATCGGTAATTTTATATAATCCTGAATAAAAATCTACTAGAAACAAAAAAAAACTCTACACAAAATTACCATAATTCAATGTAATAAGGAAATCATATAGACATTTAAATATAGATATTATAAGACAACTTTATATAGAACATTGTTGCAAAAGGTTATAATTTTGATATACCAACTGCATACCAACTGACTGTTCATAACTAAGTTGTCAAATTTATTTATAAAAACATCTAAAGAGTATAATTGATTTTTGTTGTTGAGCGGCTTTTTGTATTTATAGCAAAAATGTGTGCTATAAATTTCAATATTTTGTGAAATTCAATTTAATGCATTAAAAATGTTTATTTTATAAACACACATCTTCGTTTATGGCTTAAATTAATTCCAATGTCTTTTTAAATAAATAAAAAAACTGTTAAGTTTATGGTATTTTAATGCTTTTTGAGCTTTTTTAATATTATCTAGAATTTTAATTTAATATAAAAAGTTGTCTTGTCTTATTATAACCAAATTTGTTAAGTGTTTCGTTACTGTCACCAATAGCGTAATATTTCTTTTTAGTCTAGTTGGCATTTTAAGATATTTAATTTATGTTATAGAAATTTATTTGAAATGACTCAACTAGCCACCACTTTTCTAGACTAATTTAGAAAATACTTTTCTGAAAATATCGAAATAATGACGGAGTTTTAAGTTATTAATAATTTTGTAACTTCTTTTTAAGAAATATTCTTTAAAATTGTAAATTTTGAACATTTTTTACTTTTTGTTATATTATTTAACTATATGATATAAATCATTAACTTTATGATAGTCCGTAAAAACTTCATTAATTTTATATTAGTTTTACTTAACTATTTTATTAGTTACACATCATAAAATCAGCAAATGGCTGGCAGTAAAATCTGTTGCTAAAATTTAATGGCAGGTATGTTATCTATCAGTTTACTATACGAGCTATTTGACTGTGCATTAGTGTAAAAATTTTTTGACATTTGACATTTTCACAAATATTACTGGAGTGCATTATCCGTTTAGTTTAATTCAGGCATGGACCATGCTCATTGCTTTTGAAAACAACAAGGCCCATACACTGTATTGCATATGATCTTGTTGAGGATCACGTACATACTCCCATAATTATACCCTACACCACTTTAGTGGGGAGGGTATATTGGATTTGTGCTGATGTTTGTAACATACAAAAATATTCGTCCTAGACCCACCTTAAAGTATACCAATCGGCTTAGAATCGTTTTCTGAGTCGATTAAGCTATGTCCGTCCGTCCGTCCGTCCGTCCGTCTGGCAGGCTGGCTGGCTGGCTGGCTGTCCATGTAAACCTTGTGCGCAAGCTACAGGTCGCAATTTTCAAGATAATTGGATGAAATTTGGCACGCACGTTTTATTTGACCCAAGGACGAAGCCTATTGAAAATGGTTAAAATCGGTCCATTATTTCACCTAGCCCCCATAGAACAGAACCCCCCGAAAAGGGCTTCTGAGCTCATAATTATGTTAAATATACAGATATATCGATAAAATACGGCACAACTAAGTTTTATAGAAATCTTGATAACCCTGCCAAATTTCATAAAGATCGGGCCCCATTTGACCCTAGCTCCCATACAAAGTCCCCTTCAGAAAATTACTTGAATGTCCCAAATTAACTTATAAACACAAATATCGCGATGAAATTCAGCACAATAAAATATTATGTAAATATAAATATATTCACAAAATTTTATCGGGCTTGGTCCATATTTGCCCCTAGCCCCCATATAAAGCCTCTTTCAGAAAATTAGTTTTTCATCCATAAATTGCTTAAATGTATCGGAACAAGGGAATATTGAAGATAAATGCGATATTATGAAAAATAAATCACATTTAATATTCATAACTGGTGTAGGGTATCATATGGTCGGCCACGCCCGACTATACTTTCTTACTTGTTTTAGTATGGGAGTAGTTTTGAGATAAGAATATTTCGTAGAAATTTGGTACACAAATAAATTTTTTTTGTTAATGGTTGAAAGAGTTCTATGGTTTCTCCCA
The DNA here is from genome assembly GCF_015586225.1 of Lucilia sericata. Taxonomy (NCBI): domain Eukaryota; kingdom Metazoa; phylum Arthropoda; class Insecta; order Diptera; family Calliphoridae; genus Lucilia; species Lucilia sericata. The sequence goes on along the minus strand of NW_023994061.1, from coordinate 1,065,803 downwards.
GCTCCTACAGATTTATCTCTAAAGGCATTATTTTGAAAACAAAAATACATCCAGATGCATATTTAAATCGTGTGATTAAGAGCTAAGACGCACATTTGTTGGGCTAATAAATAGTCAGTCAGAAGGTTATACTAAAGAATGGACTTTAAAGAGTCAGTTTTATATAAGTACCAGCTATACCCAGTGTGCTTTGCTACCTTAAAAAATATAAATAAAATCCTACTTTACGATTTTTGAAGATTCTAGCTCTAATAGTTTCCTAGGTATACGATTTTTATACCCACCATCCAAAAAGATGGGGGTATATTGTTTTTGTCATTCCGTTTGTAACACATCAAATTTTGGATCCTTATAAAATTTTAAAACGATCTAGTTATGTCCGTCCGTCTGTCTGTTCAAATCACCATAGGGACCACACGGTTAGATAGTTAAAATTTTGCATAAATATTCTCTATTGAAAATATGCAATATCGGTCCACATTTTCGGATATCACCATAAAAGTGGACCCCCGAAAAACTGCTTTAACGGACATAACTGTTTTAGAAATATGAGTATACCGATCAAATTCCACATAAATAAGTTTCATATGAACCAAATTTAAACTAGAAAATTTTATGAGGTTCGGCCAATAATTGACCCTACCCCCATATAAGGTTCCCTTCAGAAAATGACTGTAACGCTCATTACTGGCATAAAATTACGAATATTGCGATGAAATTCGACACACATCAGTTTTATGCGAGCCAAAATCTCTTTAACAATTTTTTGGAGGATCGGTCCATAAATTACCCTACCCCCCACATAAGGCCCCCTTCAGAAAATTACTTTAATGCTCACTACTGGCTTAAAAATACGATTATAGCGATGACATTTAAAATAACTAAGTTTCTTACATACCAAAACTCTCAACTCACTTTTATCAGAATTGGCATATGATTGACATTACCCCCCATATAAGGTCCCCTGCAGAAAATTACTATAACACTCATTAGTGGCTTACAAATACGAGTATAGCGATAGAATTCGACACATATCAGTTTTATGCTAGCCAAAATGTTTTGGAGGATCGGCCCATAAATTACCCTACACCCTTCAGAAAACTTTTATGCTCATTAATGGCTTGAAAGTACGAGTATAGCGATGAAATTCAACATAAGAAAGTTTCTTACGAACCAAAATCAATCTGCCAAATTCTATGTGGATCGGTTCATAATTGACCAAATCTCCCATATAAAGTCCGCTTCAGAAAATTACTTTAACGCTCATTAAAAATGCGATGAAATTCGACACAAGTAAATTTGTTGCGAATCAAAATCTCTCCACCAAGTTTTATGTCGGTTGGTCCATAATTGACCCTAAAATTTATATAAGGTCCCCTTCAGAAAATGACTTTAACGCTCATTGCTGGGTAAAGCGATGATATTATTTACACATAAGTCATGAGTCAAAATCTCTCTGCCAAATTAAGTGAGGATCGGTCTAAAATTGACCCTACCCCCCATATAAGGTCCCATTCAAAAAATTAATTTAACGCTAATAACTGGAATAAAAATTCGAGTACAGCGATGATAGTTGAGGCAAATAAGTTTTATATGAATCAAGTCGGTCTACTGTTATGAGGATCATCATTCCGAATTAAATGAGGATTGATCTATAACTGACCCTAGCCCTTTATAAAGTTCTCTTCAGGAAAGGGTTTTGCTTATTCCTTATTTTAAAATACGAGTATAGCGATAAAATTCGACATACACAAGTTTTATACAAATCAAGGTCTATGTACATTTTATGATCATTATTGACCCTGCCGGCATGTAAGGTTCAATTCAGAAAATTACTCTTACACTCATGACTGAATCGAAAATATGAGTAGAGCTACTAACCGAAACCTTTCTATCAAATTTAATGACAATTGGTCCATAATCGACCCTACTGTTCACGGTTTAAAAGTTTAACAAAAATATTTTGTTTTAAACAATATTTCAAAACAAGTAAGAAACCAATTGCGAATATTAAATGTGATTCATTTCAATAATGAAGCATTTCTGTTGAATCTTATATAGGTTCCAAACAATGTCTATTCATGTACGTTTGTATGCTGACTAGGAAAAATAAAAGACCGATTTCAATCATTTTCAACAGCCTTCGTCATTGGATTCAGAGAAGAGTATGTGACAAATTTTAACAAATTATATTGAAAATAAAGAGCTGTAGTGCGTTTGTACGGTTACAAAGGCTGACATACATAGCTTAATCGAATCAGAAAGTGATTCTGAACGACAAATATTTTTGAGTGTTACAAACATCATCATTTTGTACAGATTTTTGGATAGATAATAGTATATTAGATGTAGTTAACAGATAAACGGCCGAAATCGGAAGGTCCGGATGTATGGGGGCTAGGGCAGAAATTGAGCCGATCCTTATAAAATGTATTATTGGGAATTATCTATATACATACATATATAAAAATGAATGTGTGTTTGTTTGTATGTTTACATGTTTGTATGTTTGTATGTTTGTGTGTTTATATGTTTGTATGTTTGAACGTTATAGACTACAAAACGGCTAAACCGATTTTCTTCAAATTTTCACAGCGTATTCCTGTATGTCTGGCAATTAGGGTTGCCAGCCTGGCTGGACTTGGCTGGATTGTCCAGCTTTTTTGATGCTTGTCCAGATTCAAGCTAAAATTTAATTTGCCCAGCTAAATAGAATTTTTTAGTACACTGCAATAATTTTTATGTTATCTTTGTCAAATCATGAGAGTTTATTTGTTGTGAGAAATCATAATAAATATTGTCAATCTAGCGTTTTTAAAACAATTTAGTTTGTCTTTCTCTTAGCGATTTTGTGTAAATTTTTATTTTAAATTAAATTTTTTAATAATATGTTTGTATCATGAAGTTTTAAAACAATCCCAGGAAAAATTGTATTAGTTCTACAACTAGTTCTAGAACATATGATTTTAGCCTGAACTCGTTCTAGTTTGGCGTTGAGACCAATGATTTTTGTTCGAAATTGTCACCTTCGGAACTGGTTCTGAGGAAGCGTTATGGAGTCAACACTCGTTCTTTTGAACGCTTTTGGAACTAGTTCCTTAATCAATGATTTTTGTTTGAATTTGTCAACCTCGGAACTAGTTCCAGAGAAGCTTTACAGAACGTATAAACAAATATTTATTTTTTAGCGTTTTTGTTTGAAATTATTAAGATTAGGAGCAATTTTGAGAAACTGTTGTGGAATTTTTATTATTGCACAATGTTATTTACAAAACTTACATACATATACATATCCTACGTAAAATTTAAGATAATTCTTCCGCACCTCTAATTTTTTAAAATATTTTTTGTAAGGATATACGTTACAAGCAGCTAACTTTCCCTTCTCTCGGTACCATTCAATTAGGGATCTTTTTAATATCTTGTAGTTCAATTGAATGCAAAAATATACATTTGAACGTGTTTTCTATTTCCATTAAAATAAATTTTTAATTTTTTTACTACCGATTTGGGCAAACGACAAATATACTACAATCTTCCCAAAAATTGGCACAACTAAGTTTGATATAATTATAAATAACACTGTCATTTTTCGCCATGATCGGAAATAAAAAGTAGCCTATTGCCAGATATACAGGAATACGCTGTGAAAATTTGAAGAAAACATATAAACATACAAACAAACACACATTAATTTTTATATATGTATATAGATAATTCCCAATAATACATTTTATAAGGATCGGCTCAATTTCTGCCCTAGCCCCCATACATCCGGACCTTCCGATTACGGCCTTTTATCTTTTAACTACGTCTAATATATTACTATCTATCCAAAAGTCGCACAATGTGGTGATGTTTGTAACACTCAAAAATATTTGTCCTTATTAAGCTATGTGCGCCTTTGTGACCGTGTAAACCTTGTGTGCACGCAACAGATCACAATTTTGAATATAATTTGTTAAAATTGGTCACATACTATTCTCTGGATCCAATGACGAAGGCTGTTCAAAATTATCGAAATCGGTCTTTTATTTCTCCTTGTCAGCATACAACCGTACATGAACAGACATTATTTGGAACCTATATAAGATTAACAGAAATGCTTCATTATTGAAATTAATCACATTTAATATTCGCAAGTAGTGTAGGCTATCATATGGTCGTCCACGCCCGACTATAATTTCATACTTGTTTTATTTTACAATTTTAATCATCATTTAAAAAGTAAATAAAATCGAAAGATTTCATATAAAATGCAAAACATTTGTGAATATCGATCGAAATGTAGAAGTAACTAATCAATAGTCTTAGCCATGAGTGAGAAATACAAAATTTCTAAGTGGAATTTTGTGATGTAATTATGAGAAAATAAACCTTAATTGAAATGCTTAGAACGTATTTTCAATTAAATGTGGATTCATTCAATACCTTCGTTAAATGATATATAACACTATGGTCAGACAAATAATGTTGTTAAATTAATGTTACTATTTTATTTATTGCCACATGTTGATATACATAAATAAATAATAGACAAAATTTAAGCAAAAAACAATAACATATATAGATCTATATTAGTTTTTTTAATAACGGTTCACATTTAATTAAAAAATATTTTTTAAAACTAAAATTAATAAAACCATAAATTAACGTGATGTTGACTTTTTTAAACATTATGGTGGGAAAGCAACATAAAACTATACGACAACTTAATTTAGTACGAACTACGAGAAAAAATAAACTTACAACTAAATTGAACATAAAAATTGTACAGACAGACAGACTGTTAAAAAACAGTAGCAAACTGACCACAGCCAAGAAATCGACACAAGAATGTTTATTCTTTTTTTTTTATAAATTTATATAAAAACTGTCAACAGTAAATTAAATGAGGGGAAAAAACAATGTGCAAAAATTGAGAGAAAAAAATATGTCCAGCTAAAATTTATGGGTCAAATAAAATTTTAGTATTACCTAGAGCAAAATACATACAGGGAAAATCGTATAAAAAAACTATAAAAAATAAAATATCATTAAAAATTCAATCACCTTTGAGTATCTTACATGTACCCAAAAAACATTAATCTTATAAAAAGTTAAGCAAACAATTTTTTTTTTCACAAAAACAATTTGGGTTATTTTGCCATTTTTTAAAACAGTTTGAGACAATCTTATTCCGAAGATTGTATACGTTCATAAAAAAAACACAATTCGGGTTTAAAAAAACAAATTACAATATTTATTCACAAACACTAGTAGGTTTTTATCATTTACTTGACAAGAAGGCACGTCCGGTACTTAAATAAGTCTGGACAATGATCTTCACTGTTCAAGTGTCAGAATGCTACTTAAATTCTACACAGCAATGTCGCTGCTTTTATACCCTTTTGCACACATAGTTGTCATTAATTCGTAGGGATCATTATACATTAACATAGTTGCAAAATAAGGTAAAAACAAAAAGTAACAAGGTTGTATTTCATAAAGAACGTTAAATTCAAAAATATGCGTTAAATTTAAATATTGGTGTGACTTTTCACAGGGTTGTATATTAAACAATAGTTAATTCATTATAAGCAAACGTTAAATTCAAAAGTATTAAATTTAGTGGAAGGGTTGTATTTTAAACAAACGTTAGGTTTTAAATATAGTTTTAAATAATAAAAATATAATAAAATACTGTTAAATAAATATGGACTGCTACAGACTCCCCCTTTGATGCTGAAATCGTCCCGATGATGCATCAAATTCTTCATCTTCTAAGCCGGCCTCTACTTCTTCTCATTTTCATTGGCTGTAACGATTCTCTTGTCTGTGCTTTTCCTTGGGTTGGTTTGTTGAAAAATTTGGAACCATTTTCCAATAAACTTTGATTACGTTGGTAACCATATGTACGCTCCCCCTGGAGCAAAACTGCACCAAGAGAGTAACAACTGGAACATTTGGACATTAGTAATTTGTCCAATTCTTCACATATATTCTTGGCTGGCCTTATACTATTGGAATCTTTTAAAATGTGGATATCCAATAAGTATAAAGGCATAAATATCTCGGATAAATAGGCATCCTGGTCGGTTTTCCTTACTTTTATTGGTGGTGCAAATAATGTGGATACTTCACCAGGTGTCCTTTCTCCAATAGGAATCGCATCTCGAAAAATATTTTGTATGGCATGTGGCGAATAATCATTTGAATCTTTTGGTGTGTTGGGCATGGGTGAAATCTTCTTCTTATCTTCAACATAACTAATGAATTTAGAAATATTGCCCATTGCCTTGGTACATGGTGAACATTCACTGCTGTCGATGTCCATACTGAAAACTCCAATATCCATAGAGTTTTTAAACAGAAATCTGGTTTTGGGCTCGTCCTCATAATACCAGCACCTTTGCGCCATGTTAAGAACAATTCCGGCCTGTTCCAGGAAATCTGCTCCAAGCAAGGTACGGCTTTTGTCTGTATTGGGGAGATAAACGAGTCGGATTTTCCGGACTCTACCGCCAATGACCACATCACATATTGTGTGCATCACCTTACCAGTAGTGGTGGAACCGTTGGCCAATGTCACCTCAGCACGGACATCTTGGAAAACACATCCATTTTTCGTCAAGATTTTCTTCAGGTTAAGACTGGCTATGCTGGTTTTTGCACCAGAGTCGAATATTGCTTCTCCTTTTAACCCAAAGATTTCGATGTGTGTTGTCGGCAATGAGTGACCAATAGTTGTAGATGAGAGAGCATTGAACGAGAGATATTGAGGACTTTCTTTTGCGTGGCTACTGCACGTAGGGCAATTTGCACGGTACACACCTGGTGCACCACATCCATAACATGCAAACGTAGGTTTCTTCATCAAACTGGTATGTGGTTGGCTCACCTGTTCCATTTGAATTTGTTGCTGCTCTTCCACATGTTGTTGGGCTTGTTGCTCGTCATGCTTCTTCTTCTTGAAACAATTTTCAATATTGTGGCCTTTCATACGGCAAAAACAGCAGCGGCTGTTAGTAACATTTTCATGTTTAATTTGTTCGTTTGTTGTTGGTGTTGGTCGGGCTTCTGTTGCAAACATCTCTGCCTCTCTGCTTGCTGAAATGAGTTCGCAAAACGTTTTAACATTTTCGCGGCGGACACGCTCACGAATGGTTATATTCAATAGGCCATATACCATATTGAGCTGCACTTCTTCAGTTACAGGAACCTTCAATTGAGAGAGCAAGAGCCGCTTCTTGCAGATAAAACTGTCAGTTGGTTCCTTCTTCTGTTGTTTTGTTTCAAAAATATTTGAAAATATACGCCAGTCCGGTATTGGTGGCGAAAATGTTGCACGGATGAGAGCTTTTGCTTCTTCAAAACTGCACACCGTGTCTTTCACGCCAATCCACCAAGTGGCTGCGTAGTCTTCAAGCAGCAGGGGCATTCCACGTACTGCATCCGGGTCAGAAATCTTCTCTATGTCCTTGTAGACACTAATGGCAGCCAAAAATTCTTCCACAGCAGCGGGATCTCTCTGCCCTTTGTAGCGTGCTGTGCATTGGGTAAACGAACCGCCTCTGCTGTTACCACCCATAGCCGCTAAAATCTGCTGGAACTGTTCCGTTGAAAATGTTGCCATGCTGTCGTCTCCGGCTTCGTTTACTACGAAAACCGTCGGTGTGCTGCCGGTTTCGTTATCTACGAAAACCGGTTGGTTGTTGCCAACGGCTTCGTTTGCACCGAAAACCGTTTGGTTGTTACTAACGGCTTCGTTTGTTACGAAAACCGTTTCGTCGTCAGCCTCAGCTGATATGTTGCTAGCTTCGTTTTTAACGAAAACTAGTTTGACGTCACTATTACCTGCTGCAGATGACGCTGCGTTGTCTTTATCGGCCACGGCGTTGGCCTTCTTCCTTTCCACCTCGGCTTTTAAAGTCTTCGAGGCCACTAAGTTGGGCGCCAATGAGACAATCTTATTCCGAAGATTGTATACGTTCATAAAAAAAACACAATTCGGGTTTAAAAAAACAAATTACAATATTTATTCACAAACACTAGTAGGTTTTTATCATTTACTTGACAAGAAGGCACGTCCGGTACTTAAATAAGTCTGGACAATGATCTTCACTGTTCAAGTGTCAGAATGCTACTTAAATTCTACACAGCAATGTCGCTGCTTTTATACCCTTTTGCACACATAGTTGTCATTAATTCGTAGGGATCATTATACATTAACATAGTTGCAAAATAAGGTAAAAACAAAAAGTAACAAGGTTGTATTTCATAAAGAACGTTAAATTCAAAAATATGCGTTAAATTTAAATATTGGTGTGACTTTTCACAGGGTTGTATATTAAACAATAGTTAATTCATTATAAGCAAACGTTAAATTCAAAAGTATTAAATTTAGTGGAAGGGTTGTATTTTAAACAAACGTTAGGTTTTAAATATAGTTTTAAATAATAAAAATATAATAAAATACTGTTAAATAAATATGGACTGCTACAAGTTATATTTTTTTCATAAAAAAATTGTTTGAAAAATTCAACTTATTACGTAAAAAAAATAGCGGCTTTAAACCCAGGAGTTAGAAATAATTAATGTTGAATGAGCAAATGAATGAAATCTCAAAAGTTCAAAGACTTTTAATGATGCTTGAGAAATTGTCAATTTCAACATGATTTTGTGTTTATAATTTAATTACACTTTGGCTAATTAAACACGCATGTGTGGGTATGTTTATGAATATTTAAATGTCATTTTGCCAGCTCAATTAAAGCGACAGAGTTCAGGCGTAATTTATCGCTAGCAAAAACTATTTAGAGTATTGTTTTGAGGTAAAGCAGAAAATGAATAGTTATAAAAGATATATGTTTGTCAAAATGATGTAAAAATTGTTCCATGTTAGGAATATCCGTACTCTTTTATGAAAATGTAGTGAAAGGAATTATCAACGATGTGATACTTAGAATAGCTCCCAAGATATTTTGATCTAACTTCGACGTAAGCTTGACATTGCAGATGAAGTGTTCCAACGTTTCACTGTTCTCTCCGCATGCTCACATTTTCTGAATTTGTTCTTCAGTTTTGTATAGGGGCAACACTGAAATGAGATTCCACTATAATTACGTACCAACTATGGAGATTTCAAGTCATTCTAGGATTACAATAGTGTTACCCACAGTTCCATTATTCCAAGTGGTCATTCTCTCGCCCATGCTTCTTAATTTAATGCATCTATCTGATTAACTTCCTCAAGATCACTTTCCTTTATACAACTACATTCGTTCTTTCATTACCAATTATTAGAAAGTGGCTTGGTTTCATCTTATAAGAAACAAGTTAGAGTGTTATATTCGGCAATGCCGAATCTTTAATATCCTCCACCACCAAACTACTTTTTATTAAAACCCATTTAACTATCTAATTTTTAGATGACCAGTGAGGGTACTAACATTTATGCACATGTGGAACTAATTTTGATTAGGCCCAGAAGAGTTATTTTCGGATGTGTACCTTGTATCGCTGATATGACATATTATGGGCCTATCTTGCCGATGCCAAAAATTTAGGAAAATGATTTGCATATTTACAAACCATATTCCTGTCGAGGTTTACTCCGAGATCGTTATTTTTAATGAACTAATTCGTTTAAGTGATTTTTGAAACGATATCGGAGCTATGACCAATAATAGGCCAATTCGAAAACATTTTAGCAGAATGATTTATCTATACACAGAACATACTCATTTCAATTTTATCCGTATATCATTTAATGATAAATTTTGTGGTATTAAGTTATTTTCAGAAGTGAACCTTATATGGGAGCTAAGACTAATTATAGACCGATCCGGAAAAAATTCCGTATAATGATTTATATATACAAAATAAATATTAAGACGAAGAAAACTACTTAAGAATTGGAAAAAAAAAAAAATTTTTTTCAAGGTAGTCTGAAATTTTTAATTATAGCTTTTGACGTCGTGAACCGATTTTGCTAATTTTCAATACCAACACAATAATGAATATTTTCAGAGAATTTTGTTGAATTAATTTGCTTAGTTTTAACATGATCGTGTTTGAACCAGACATAGAATGGTCCTCAGTTCGCTACCAACCGATTGAAAATCCTGACCTCAGTATAGTTTTTGAAAAATAAAATATTTAAGATTTTTTCGAAATAGGTCTCTAAAATTCCATAATTTTGAGCTGATTACGGGAAAAATCATTTAAATTTTTTTGTAGAATACTTTTGGTCCACAAAATGATTTTTAGTGGATTGGAGAAGCAGTACATTGAAACGCATCGTTTTAGAGGTATTCCTCCTAAAAAGTGGTCCAAGGGACACCCTAATATACGTATATATCCTCTATCACCACTGATGAAGGTGGAGGGTATAAAATTATTGCAATGATATGTATTCTAGCATCAGCCCTTCTTAAACCAGTAAAGACTGAATTGGTAGTTTTAACCAAATATATAAAGCACCAGAAACCAATTTCAGTTAAAAGGCATTCAGAAAAAAGTTGCGACAAATCAGTTGTTATATAAATTAAAAGTCAAATGTCAGATGTTTTGGACGCTATATTGAATAAAGTTATTGTTGGCAGTCGTATTTTTATACCCTACACCCTACATTATACGTTTGTGCTGATGTTTGAAACACACAAAAATATTGGTCCAACACCCACCTTAAAGTATACCGATCGACTCGGAATCACTTTCTGAGTCGATTAAGCCATGTCCGTCCGGCTGGCTGGCTGTCCATGTAAACCTTGTGCGCAAGGTACAGATCGCAATTTTCAAGATATTTGCTGAAATTTGGACCATACGAGTTTTTCGGTTGAAATCGGTCCATTATATCATTTAGCCCCCATACAACCCTACCCCCGGAAAGGGCTTTTGAGTTCATAATTATGTTAAATATTGTAGTATCTCTACAAAAATCGGCAAAACTTAGTTCTATATACGTGTTAATAATACTACCGATTTTCGTAATTATTTGACCCTAGCCCCCATACAAAGTCCCCTTCAGAAAATGACTTGATGGTCAATAATTCAATAATAAACACTAGTATTACGATGAAATCCAGCATACATAACTCTAATGTAAACGTAAAGCCATGTACCAAAAATTATAAGGATAGGCCCATATTTACCCTTGCCCCATATAACCTCTCTTTTAGAAAATCACTTTTTTCAACAAATTGTTAAAATATTTCGGAATTAAGGTAAACAACTTAAATGCTATGTTATTAAATACAATCCACATTTTTAACATACTCAGTGGTGTAGGGTATCATATGGTCGACCATGCCCGACTATACTTTCCTACTTGTTTTTATTTACATGAAACCTTTTGAAAAGTGATGGTGTCTTTAATCTTGTTCTCCGAGTAGTTTAAGTACAAGTTGTGATGAAATTTAAAAGTTTTTGGTACCCAGAAGTTATATTGTAAAGTATCGGGCCACATTTAATCTAAGATCCCACATTTGGTAAGATAAAATTGGAAAAAAATAATTTCATCAAATAAATGATTCACTTTCACATTTTGTATAGTTTGGTTCTTAATTAAACCATTAAAGTACTTAACTATTCCAAAATCATCCTGATGTCAATATTAAAAGTAAAGATATATGACAATATACATAATTCAAAATTACTATAATAAATTAGTGCATCATGGTAAAAATAAATTGAAAATATTGATTCATTATCATCATTCCTAAATTCATTTTAAATTCCTTAATTTCCATTACTAATAATTTTCGTTTCAAGTCAGTTGTTTCAATTATTTGTTACTTCAAATAAGCATTCCATTAGGTGTCAGTTATTTGTCATTGAATTTAAAAACTTATATTTAGAGTTATTAAACGAAATAATTGAAAAATATATAAAGTTCATTCCATAATAAGTAAGTTTGAAAATAATGAAAAATCTTAATATGTTAGTAGTTTGCCAATATTTAATGCTAATTAAAATAATTTAATTAAACTCATTTAAGCTTATCTCTTAATATCCATCAGCTGTCAATCTAAGAACATACATACATAGTTATAATAAAAAGTTGTTCAAAATCACAATGAAGTGTGTCTCAAATTCGTTTTGACCTTTGTTTAATTTTCTATTTAATGGTTACTTTTTCTTCGCTTTGATACATGACTAAATAAGCCTTTAATACGATTTTTATTATATTGTTATACCCTCCACCACCATCAGTGGTGATAGAGGGTATATATAAGTTTGTCATTCCGTGTGTAACACCAAGAAATATTCGTCTGAGACCCAACAAAGTATATATATTCTGGGTCCCTATGAAATTCTGAGTCGATTTAGCTATGTCCGTCTGTCCGTCTGTCTGTCTGTCTGTCTGTCTGTCTGTCTGGTTAAAACACGCTCACGTTAAAACTAAGCAAAAGAAATCAGCCAAATTCACTAAGAATATTTATTATTGTCCTAAGCAGTTTGGTATTGAAAATCAGCAAAATCGGTTCACAACGTAAAAAGTTATAAGTAAAAATTTCAGACTACCTCGAAAAAAATTACGGTTTTTTCATAATTATTTTGAAGTTTTCTCGGAAACTACTAAAGATATTTCGATGAATTTTGTCACACATTATTTTTTCAGGGCAGTAATCAATTATGTTCAAAATCTTTACAATCGATCCAATATTTCCCATAGCCCCCATACAAAGGTATATATTCCCGGAAATTAGTTTATCGTTAATAACTCCCTCAAATATATCGGTATCAACACAAAATTTTGTACATGCAAATATAATATGAATAGAAATCATACTATTAACGCAGATCTCAGTCGGTCCACAATTGGTCATAGCTCTCATATAAGGTCCGCTTCCGAAAATCACTTAAACGCACATATTTCTTTGATGAGTAAAGCTACTGTGATAAAAGTCGAGTTAAATGTGTTTTGTATACATACAAATCATTCTACCAAATTTTTTACGGATCGGTCCATTATTGGTCATAGCTCCCATATAAGGCCCACTTCCGGAAATCATTTAAAAGCTCATATATCATTGTCAAACAAAGCTATCTTGATAAAATTCCACACAAATATGTTTAGTCTAAATATGAATCACTCTACGAAATTTTTTCCGGATAGGCCAATAATTGGTCATAGCTCCCATATAAAGTCCACTTCCGAAAATCACTTAAACGCATATATTTCAATGAATTATAAAGCTATTGGGATAAAATTCGACACAAATATGTTTTGTATACATACAAATCATTTTACAATTTTTTTTACGGATCGGTCCATTATTGGTCATAGCTCCCATATAAGGCCCACTTCCGAAAATCACTTAAAAACACATATTTCATTGTCAAATAAAGCTATCTTGATAAAACTCGACACAAATATGTTTAGTCTAAATATGAATTACTCTACGAAATTTTTTCCGGATAGGCTCATAATAGGTCATAGCTCCCATATAAGGTCCACTTCCGAAAATCAATTAAACGAATATATTTCATTAAATTCTAAAGCTATAAGGATAAAATTCGACTTGAATATGTAATGTGTACATATAAATCATTCTACCACTTTTTCCCCGGATCGGTCCATTATTGGTGATAGCTCCCATATAAGTCCCACTTCCGAAAATTACTTAATCGCACATATTTCATTGTTAAATAAAGTTATCTTGATAATATTCGACACAAATATGAATTGTCTTTATATGAATCACTCTACGAAATTTTTTCCGGATAGGCTCCCATAGAGGGTCCACATACGAAAATCAATTAAACGCATGTATTTCTTTGAATAATAAGGCTATCGGGATGAAGTACGATTTGAATATGTTTTGTGAGCATATAAATCATTCTACCAAATTTTTTCCGGATTGATCCATATATTGTAGTAGCTCCTATATAAGGCCCACTTCAAAAAAATCACTTAAACGCACATATTTCATTATCAAATAAAGGTATCTTGATAAAATTCGACACAAATATGTTTGGTGTAAGGTCATAGCTCCTATACATATAAAGTCCACTTCCGAAAATCACCTTAACGCAAATATTTCATTAATTAATAAATCTATTGTAGTAATCATTATACTAAATCATTATACTAAATTTTTTCTTTATCGGTTGATAATTGGTCACAACTCCCATATAAGGTCCATTTCCGAAAATTACTCAAATGCACTTGATAATCAAAGTTATCGGGATAAAATTCGACATAAATGTTTATTTTGTATATATAAATCATTCTACGGGTTTTTTTCTTCCGGATCGGTCCATAGGTTGTCTTAGCTCCCATATAAGGTATACTTCTGAAAATCACTTAATATCACTTAATTCGTAATTAAATGATTATATCCGGATAAAATTCAAAATGAGTATGTTCTGTGTACAGATATATCATTATATTAAAATGTTTTCAAACTGGCCTATTAATATACATTTTTCTCGACCTAATTAAAATTAGTTTGACATATGCATAAATGTTAGTAGCCTCAATAAGGAAACAAAAATTTCGCCAAGTTATCTAAAAATTAGATAGTTAAATGGGTCTCAATGAAAAGTAGCTTGCTGGTGGAGGGTATTTAAGATTCGGCAGAGCCGAATATAGCACTCTAACTTGTTTTTTTTTTCTTTTTGTACTATACACATGTTTGTTACTTATAAAGTAAAAACGTGTTAAATGAAACAACAAAAATTGGCAACAAGTTTTGTGTTTTAATGAAACTGGTGTACGAGTATTATTATTTTTATTCAGTTTTTTTATAAGCAGACACCGTTTAAATTGAAAAAAAAAATATATATATATATTTATGATCACTGGTTGATGAATAAAATGATGTCATTTTGTTTATCAAAGTAAAGAGTGTGATTAAATATTTATATGAATTTAGATTTGAATTATTAAATTTTTACTTTTGTTTTACTTTTTGTGCATTGCAATTCAAACAAGTTGACAAGAAAATTTGCCATAAATTTGTGTATAAAATTAGAACTTAATGGAAGTAGTATAATTTTAGTGTTTTATGGTTATAAAAATGTGATTAATTGTAGTTTTTTTTTTGTTGTAAAATAATATACCATTTATTAAACGAATATGAAAGATTTTAGCAAAAGATTTTCAAAAATTTCTAAGATTATGCCTTTTATAGACTTCACCTTTGAGAGAAGGGTATAAGTCGAAGTGCTTGGTACTTTTACAACCACTGACTGAACATCTGCTTTATGTTATAAATGAAGATCTGATCTGATCAGCTGTTTATGTGATCAGAGATATTCGAAAGCTGATCAGATAAACTGCGGATCAGATCAGATAAATAGCTGATCAGATCAGATCCACTTTTATAACTTAAAGCAGATGTACTTTTACTTTGTGGTATATCGAAAAATACATACTCCCATCCATGAATTTTACAAAAGTATACATACTCCCAGCTATGCATGAACCAAAATTTGTACGGAAAAAGTGCCGTACAACTCTCACAAAGAACACAATGTGATAAGTTTGGTATGAATCAGAGTTTATTCTGTTAACCCTGTCAAGGAAGAAAAATTCAATGGTATAATTTATATAAGATACCTTTCATCCATAACCATTCAACCCAGCACACTTATTATTTATCCGATACACTTATTGAGAACAACATCCGACACACTCACACTATCTGTTGTTTCGGCGACAGCATAGAACTTATCCCGAATTATAGACTTCACCATACTGTCTTTCTACTAATATTCTCTTCCCGCGTTTGGGTTTAAACGACCACGTGCACCCCGAAGGTACCTATTCAATAACCGCGACAAGGCAAAGTCGAAACTTTGCCCTGTGGACGTTCGGTTATTGGTAGCACCGCATTTCCCTCGGATTTCAATATTACTAAGAGGAGAAGTTTGTCAAGAAAACATGCCCAAGAGGGGGGTTGGTTCTGAGAAGGGTATTAATGTCGAGTGCTTTACGTGAACACTTGCCATGTTGGCCCATTCCACGATGGTCCTTTTCAACCACTGGATGAGCTTCTGTGACGAATCACCACCGCCTCATTGTGCTTCTTACACGCAATTTACGTATATGGAATTTTCGGTTTTGTATACGTGCACTTTGCTCAATTACTTGAGATATCTAATCTCTGACCATTGCTGCCCCATTGCTTAACTTCCGAGATACAAGAACATCACTTATGATTACAACCACGCAGATGGGATGTCCTCTGTTTAGTCGGCAACAGCACCTAGAGACGTAACCGGTAGAACGAAGTACGAATCCATCAAATAAACCCAGACTGTTCTTATTCACAGAAACACACTGGATAAATCTGGTTTTTCTGAACATACCTGGACATACCTGGACAAGGAATGAAAATTGAATGGTATCACTTGTATAAGATATCTTTCATCCATCAACATTCAGCCCATCACACATCTCATTCATCCGACACACTCATAGAGAACATCCGACACACTCACTCTAGGTATACGGGCGGGTATAACACTACATTCATCCTGTATCATATACACTTAACACTAATTCATTTCCAACGCTTAGTCCTTCTCTGTGGGTTATCTGTTGACTTCAGCAACAGCGCCGAACTTATCCCGAATCATAGATTCCACCGCATGTCAGTCTTTTAATTGACAAATTCATATAAACCACAGCTACTACGTGGATCCGAAGGAACCTCAACCAACTGACCAGCCAGGACAAATTCCTGCGGCAAACTGGCCACCCATAGTACCAGATTGTGTGGTCTTCTGGCTCTACCGCATATCAATCATTCCATTTGATCATCACCAGTTTATAGTTCCGTCAGACTAGAGGTATTGGTAGTACCTCTATAACCAGGAAAACAGGGAAACATACCCAGTATATAATAATATATCATTCCGTTTCTAATTTCCTCTATATAATTTTCCGACCCTATAAATTACACTGTACAACACAAAAAAAATACAAGGTCCGGCCTATAAATTTTGATAGAGGAGACAAAAACAAAAGACACGTGTATCGGCGTTTTGAAAGTTTACATCTGAATTTCGTTTGAGGGGGGGTTAAAGTTTCCCAACTCTGGCACATTCTTATTGTTAATCGGCATAAGTAACAATGAGACCCTTCCATTTAAGGTATAAAATGTGTTCAGCAATATAATGTAAAACATTACGGAGAATATTTTTGTAGAATATGTTAACCCTCTAACTCCTCAAGATATGGGTCTTTTTGTCCTTCTTTTAAATAAAGAGCAAAAACACTATTAAAACCGAGATTTAAGGGGTTAAAATGTTCCGCAAAAATATTCTCCGTGAAATTTTACTATAAGTCCCTGAATACACCAATATGGAAAATTCAACCAGAAAGTCAGAAGTAAGACACAACAAAAGAGAGCTCACTGTTTATATATTAAACAGTGAAAGAATTGTTTAAAAATCATGACTGAGTCCAAAGGCGATTGGGGGAAAAAAGTACTTTTTTATTTTTAAGTTATCCAAAAAATTTTTAAGATATGTATAAAAAATTTATACCTTTTGAAAAGCTAACTTTACATAAAATATTATAAATGGAAAAAAATTTTGAAAATATTGATACCGAGGGGACCAGATGCATGTCAAAAACGCCTATTTTTATCTAAAATTCAACTTTAGGGCGAAAATTCTCAAATTGCATAATCAATATCAAATTATAGTGACCCATTTTAGATGACCCAATATGTTCTTAATTATTCTGTAAATGGTTTCGATAACCCCGAGCTTGGTATGGATGTTATGGCCAAAAAACTAAAAAAATAAATTTTTGGGATTTATCAAAATGTTTTTGAGAAATTGAGGGATTTGTGTTAAGAAATTTAACAATTTATTTTAAGTTTTCCATTCTTAATGAAAAGGGTTACATAACTGTAAATTTTCGTTAAAAATTATTCGTAAATAAAAATTTTATATTCGCAAAAATTAAAAAAAAATATTTTTGCCACATTTTTAAAAAAAAGTATTCCATGAATTTCTAAATTGCTAAAAAATGTATGAATTTCTGAAAAGTAAACTTAATTTCCAATCCATTAATATGTAACATGTCTACATTGTTCTTTTCACATGTAAAATTAAGGAGGAAATATCTAATATCTCGTAAAATTCGATCCCTTTGATTTTTAATCATTGTGACGTTATGTATTATTTAATTTTTGCTGTCACAATTTTACCATGAGATGTTAAATATTTCCTCCTTAATTTTACATATGAAAAGGACAAGGTAGACGTATTACATATCAACGGATTGGCAATTAGCCTACTTTTCAGAAATTCCTAAATTTTCGCCCTAAAGTTGAATTTTAGATAAAAAATGGGCATGCACCAGGTCCCGTCCGTATAAAAATTTTCGAAATTTTTTCATGTTAAATTTTTGGGGTACTTTAAAATAAAATTCTTAATAAATGCGAAATTAACCCTAAGCTCTCTTTTGTTGTCTTATTTTTGACTTTCTGGTTGAATTTTCCATATTGGTGTATTCAGGGACTAATAGTAAAATTTCACGAAGAATATTTTTGCGGAACATTTTAACCCCTTAAATCCCAGTTTTAATAGTGTTTTTGCTCTTTATTTAAAAGAAGGACAAAAAAGACCTATACCTTGAGGAGTTAGAGGGTTAAAATATTCTACAAAATGTTCTCCGTAATATTTTACATTATATTGCTGAACACATTTTATACCTAAAATGGAAGGTTCTCATGATTTCTTATGCCGATTAACATTAAGAATGTACCAGAGTTGGGAAACTTTAACACTCGCTCAAATGAAATTCAGATGTAAACTTTCAAAACGCCGATACACGTGTCTTTTGTTTTTGTCTCCTCTATCAAAATTTATTGGTCGGACCTTGTAATTTTGGAAAAAATTTGATTTTGTTGTATAGTGTTATATATATTTTGGATCCTTTTGGATAACGTATTCGATTATGCTATGTCCGGATATTTGTATGCCAGTTGAAATCAATTTTTTTTTTTCTTAAATAATTCTATAGGCTAGGATCTAATGTGGTCCGATCATAACAATAATCAACAATATGATTAAGGGTCATATAAGTTTGAGATCTTCTCAATATTGTAGATCTAATTTATTTGAAACAATTATAAGCTCTAAAGCATTATTCGGGGTTCCGGTTGTATGGGACCTTTTCGAAATAATGAATCGATGCCCATATCAATATCCAAATAATCCATTATTAGTGGTGGGTATAGATTTTTATACCTCTCATATACATACTTATATAACTATCTATTATATTTTAACAGTTGCTTTTTTATTACAAAAGATTTAATGCATGAATTGTGTATTGGGGCGCATAGCAATTATCTATTTGTCATCTTCAAGCACGAGACCCTTGAAAAAATCTATTTAAATACATAACATATATTTTTATGCTCAATCACACACACTACATAAGTATATTTCAAATAAATCAATATTACTAAGTATATTATTTTTAATATTCAAGGTTAAAAATTATACTTTTTTTCAAAATTACACTTTAAAGAGGTTCTGCTTAAATAATCACAGAAAAACGCAAAAAAACGTTTAAAGATTTTAAAATAAAAATATGAAAAAAAGAAAGAATTGTCATACTTAAGTACATTTGAGTAGGTACAAAAGATAAACAAATAAATTATGAATATTAAAGCTTAAAAGAAATAAATTTAGATTTCTTTGTTAACTAATTAAATATGCAGACATATGTTTAAATATTTAGTTATTGTTTGGTAGTAAATAAATAATAAATAATAAATATTTACCTAAATGTTGTTGTTAAACATTTCTTCGTATGAAAAATCCTTGATGCATTAATATTTACGCTTGAAGTCCGTTTTTTTCTCGGTTGTTGTTTATTTCTCTTAATTATTTATTATTTATCTTTTTATGATTTTTTAAATAAATAAATTTAATGTATTTTTTTTATTTTTTATGATTAATTATTTTTTATTTTCTTGTTATTTTTTTTTGTAATATTTTTATGTTAATTTAATTATTTACACAAAATTGAAGAAAAACAATAAGAATAAACACTTTAAGTTGTATTGTTTGGTCGATTATCTCTCCTTTATGAAGTAATGATTTTAAATTAACTATTAATTGTTGTAAAAACACATAATTATAATTATTATGACTTTTTTTGTTGCAATTTTTTTGTTTAATTATTAAATATTTTTAAATAAACTTTTTACTAGCTGTCGTTGTTAATGGCAAATTGTTAAAACAAAAAGCTGTAATGGAAAAAGTTAAAAAGATAAATAAATTATTAATTAATGAATACTCGAATTTATAGCATTAGTAATTTGGCATATAATTTTAAAATTTTTTTGCTGAATTTTTTTATATTTACTTAGTATAGTTTTACTTGTTGTTAACTTTGCACAATTTCATAATTTAAGCTTATTAAAAAGTATTTACTTCACCCACATTTTGATCATAATTTATGGCATATTTACTTTTTTTTAACTTTTTAAGTTTATAAGGCTTTTTATGAAACGTATGTATATGATTTGTGGAGCGTTATATATGTAAATATTATAAAGATTTTTATGAAGAAGGAAGCAAAAAGAGAGGCATTATACGGTGGAGTTAAAATGTAATGAGTTGCGGAGCAAGTTCAATTTTTCGCAGTTATTTTCTGAAATTGTGCGTTGTAATTAAAGCTTTTCCAATTACAATTATTTATAATTATAATTAGAAATTCTTTATTTTTTCCATTTATAACAATTACTTGTAATTATAATTGGCAAAACTTCAATTACAATTCAAATTTCTTGTAATTACATTTACTTGTAAATGAAGTTTTAAAGGTACAATTAGCTTAAATAAATTTATGGAATAAATGGAAGAATTTTCAATTACTGTTACTTGTAATTTGATTTTTTTCCTTTGATTACATATAACTATAATTAGTAATACCTCAATTACAAGTACTTGTAATTGACCAACTTGAATTACAATTACAGCAATTATAATTACAGTTACTAGTAATTATAATAGGCAAAACTTCGATTACAATTACAAATAATTATAATTGTTTATTGCTCAATTACACATTACAAGTAATAGACCACATAATTAATTGCTTTCTGTAATCATTACTCCCCAAGCTTGCTTTGTATCAGATATTAGAGCCATATCTATATTATTTATGTAAAATTATGTCGTGTTGTTAGTGAATTACAAGTGAACTTTGACCTTCAAATCATATTCTGAAGGGAAAATCGGCAGTGTCATTTAAACTTCTATAAACCTAAGTTTTGCCGAGGAGGATAGATGGAGTAGTGTTTATGGACATTTGATTTAAACCTTTTCATATCGAAAGTGGCGGGAAATACTTCTTCAGGAAGAAGAATGAATTTTCTCTGTAATGTGTTGTGCGGTCCACTGGCCAATTGACCACAAATGGGTGTGTTCTTGATGAGAGTCGTGTGCTGCGTAAAAATAAACGGGTATCGGGAACGAGTTCCCTAATTTCAGAGAAACACATTCTATTATAGTTTCGATAGAACAGTGAAATACACCTCACGTTGCGACGGTACTCCAGTGAATCAATTGAGTTGGATACCCTACTGTCACCGATAAGTACCTTCGCCCTGTCTTGTAGCTCCAAAATAGACTTCGAAGCTCCAGCCTATACATGGGAGTTGTATTCCATTTTCGGTCGGATATAAGTGGTGTAAATAGTAAGAAGGATAGAGGGAGTAGGGAGCTGTCATCGGCAAAAGAGTAGATAGAGTTGGAAGTTTGACATAGAAAGTCATTTATGAAGATAAGAAATAGGGTAGGAGAAAGAACGGAGCCTTGCGGTACCCTTGAATTAATCTTTAACTCTTTTGATAAGATTTTAAACATTTTCAATAGCGTCCTTGTATCGAAAAAAGAGTATGTGCCAAATTTCATCAAATTATCTTGAAAATTGTAGCGTGCGCACAAGCTTCACATGGACATAAATCGAATCAGAAAGTGATTCTGAGCCGATTAGTATTCGTGTAGGACCAATATTTTTGGGTGCTACAAATATCAGCACAAATGGATAATACACTCCCCACTAAAGTAATGTAGGGTATAAAAATTCCCCGAAATACACTTTTACAGCATTTTATCAAAATGGGTCCATAATTGATCATACATTACCCAATGTTCCATTTTCTAATGAATTAGGATAACTTAGGAATATCTCCAAAATGTATTGCACCGATTAAGTGGTGACCTCAACCACCAATAATAGGTAAGTATTAAGCGTTCTAGTTTTTCGTCGTGGATTTGATTTCCACCAGAGGTACTGGCATTGAAGCGCGCAATAGGACCGACAGAGACCTAGATGTATGTCCTATTTTTTAAATTTTAGTTTGGTTTACAATT
Organism: Lucilia sericata; assembly: GCF_015586225.1. Taxonomy (NCBI): domain Eukaryota; kingdom Metazoa; phylum Arthropoda; class Insecta; order Diptera; family Calliphoridae; genus Lucilia; species Lucilia sericata. The sequence continues at coordinate 1,043,459 of NW_023994061.1, read as the reverse complement.
AGACACAAAATAGTAAATATACTCTGGAGTTTGTGAAAATCTATGTACAGGAGGGGCTTTAGCATTCTTTTGGGTAACTTTGCTTTTTAAATTTCTATAATTTTATGATATGATAACAGATACTTAAAAAAATTCAAAACATATTACGCTAAACCTTTCTCAAACCATAAAGTACAGCATGTCTGGCTTATTTTCTATTATTATTATTTTATAAAAAGCATAATTTTTTAAATACTAAGGAAAATACAACTATGATTTTTCATACGCCTCTCTTTCTAATTATAGTTTTGTTTATATACAATTGTATGTATTTTATAGCAACAGTTCATTAAATTTATATAAAGCTTATTAAAAAACATAAACCGCAATTATTCAGTTCTTGCAATTTAACTGCATATATACATATGTATGTATATGTACACATACATTTGTATGTACATGAGTTAATATGGAGCAATTAATGTGGTATAAAAAACTGCACATTGAATAATATTTCTATAGACTTTTGGCATTTATTATGATTTGTTGGTTTAAATACTGGAAACAAAACCAATAAACTTTTAAACGGTTAAGCGATATAAAAAAAAAAACAAAAGACTTAAGAAACAAACCTTGTTAGTAATAGACAAAGAAAATTGAAGTAAAGAAAATATATGTGTAAATTTTGTTGTACAACAAAAAAATTAGGGTGATTGCTGAATTTGTTATATTATTTTTTTTATAAAAATTGAACTTCGTGATATAGTTTTTTGTTTGTAGTTTTTTTTCTTCTAGTTAGTTGATTTTATATTTCAACTGAATATGTATGTTTACATACAAAACTAAACCAAAAAAATCCATTAAGTCTAAATATAGACTAAAGCTATGAATATTCACAATTTTTATAACACAGATTGGCTACAAACATACATAAACAAACAAACAAACATATGCTCGCTAACAGCTAGGCAACAGAAACTGCAACATGTATCAGCATACCATTATTATATGGAACCGGATATGTAGGCATAATACGCATCTCTACTATATAGCTTTTTTTGTGGCAGTTTTTTTTTGGTGTTGTTGCCTCTATAGCCCCAATATTGCAAGTTTATGTTTGTTTATATGTTTCTACGCATGGCATAGAATCTAAATCGTACCAAAAAACTGCTAAAACTGAAGTAAAATGAACTACAAAAGCAAGAAGAAGAAAATAGTAGCCAAACATGGTACTGGCAGGCATACAGCCTCCGTTCTTGCATATTATTTAAACCGCCAGCTATATTAAGTTCTTTTTAGTAAATACAATATATTCCTGCAGTACATAAAAATATAAACAAGAAAACTAAATAACCACACAATGGGTCTGAAGTATATGATATTTCGAAATGTTGATAAATTTCATTATTAGAAAATTTAATAAGGATATTTTCAATTTCTCTAGAATAAATTTTCCATTTAAGTAATAAAACAACAACAAACAAAAAGCAAGAAAGTCAGCAAGGTGTCATACTGTTGATCAGCACCATCAATATGATATCCTCCAGAGCCAATAATTACCAAATACAAAACATCAAAGTCTCGACTATAGAGGACACTTTACTATAAACTATAAAGCAGACTATAAAATGGACTATGCAGTAGTCTATAGTAGAGTAAACAAAAGGCTTTAGCAAAGTAAATCAAAGTCCTGACTTTAGTTGAACAAGGTCCCAAAAATACAGTAAAATATATAGTCGATCTTGGAGAAGACTTTGTTCTCAAATAAAGAGTTTACTTCTATAGATTGGACTATAGTAGCTACTATAGTTATTGCTATAATATATATCATACTCTCGACTATAGTATGTTTGGTTGGTCTATATAGATTATTGGAAAGTAGATTATAGTCTCTACTATAGAGTTGACTGTAGTCTCGACTTTACAGTAAGCTAAAGTGTCGAGTATAGACTAGACTTAGTAGATATAGGATCGAGTAGACTATAGATTTGATTGAAATACAAATTATAGTTTCGATTATAGACTACACCATAGTCTTGACTGTAAAATTGATTATAATCTCGAATATAGAGTAGGCTAATGTCTAGACTATTTACTAGAAAAGGGTCTTGACTAGAGCAGACTAAAGTCTTGACTACTATAGACCAAAGTCTCAGCTATAGACTAGATAATGGGTTGGACTATACAGTAGTCTATTGTCTATACTGTAGAGTCAAAATAGTTGACTATAGTCTACTCTATACTATGGACTGTAGACTAGTGCAGACTAATGTCTTAACTAAGACCGAAGTCTTGGTTATAGAATAGGTAATAGGTTGGACTGTACAGAGGTCTATATAAGTAATATGTTGACTATATTTATATAGTATCGAATTTAGAGTAAGCTATATCTCGACTATTGACTAGATTGTAGTGTACATCTAGATTAGGGTTAGATTAGGTTGCTAGAAGGATTTATAGTACATCAAATCCGAAGAAATACACCTAGGCCACTATCGGGCCAATTGTGCGCTCCTTTTCATGAAAAAAAATTTTGTTCACTTAGTATATTACTTTTCAATGTTGAGAAACTCAGTTTTCAGGACGTAATTCCTAAGAATTTTCCAATCAGTGTTAGTCAGGAATGTAATTTCCGGAATAACATCACTTCCAAGATACTTGGATCATATTTCGACAAATGCTTGACAGTGGCAAAGAAAGTGCTCTAGAGTTTCACTGTCCTCTCCACATTTTCTACATTTGTCTAAATACGCACGGCCAATTTTGTGCAGATGTACGAGCACATCTGCACACATCCTGTGCGTCCACTCAGAATACGTACCATCATACTTGCTTCAGACTTGCTCATTTTGAGGAGATTTCTCGTCTTGTTCTCATCAGAATCACCCCATAGGATCTTTGTGGTTCTACCCACCGTTTCATTATTCCAAGAGGCCTTATAGGATTCTCTCACCCATATGTTTAATTCAACTTTTGTTGTGTCGAATGGTTTTGCGTTCGTCAGGTTAACTAACTACTGTAGTTCACTATGATAAAAAGTAGACTATCGACTACTATACAGTCTTGACTGTAGACTAGACTCGAATAGATTATAGTCTCAACAAGAAAGTATATTATAATCTCATTTAAAATGTAGAATATAGAATCGATTGAAAGACAGGCTATAGCCTCGACTATACAATAAAGCATAGTTTTAACTGTGGAGTAGACTACAGTCTCGAACATAAAGTTAACTACACAGAAAAAATTATCGGTAGTTTATTTTCAATTAACATGTTTTTCTCTTTCTTTAATTTTAATTTAAACAATTTTTTATTTGTCTTGATTATCTCATTGTTTAAAACCTATGTTTACAAATTTGATTAAATTTTTAATTGATTCAATTACTTTTTTAATTGATTGAAAAAAATTTTCTGGCCAACTTTTCTATTTTAGCATTTTCAAAATATTTTATTTTGATTTCTTATGCTAACAATGTTTATAATTCTTAAATAGTCAATAAGATTTTAGGCATATAATATTCAAGTTTCTTGACAATTTATAAAACACTTTATATGTTCAAATTTGATAATAAAGTGATATTTTTTGTAAATGCTCAACGCATTGTTTAAGGGTAAAGTATTCCTTTAACATTGTGAGTAATCAATTAATAATTTGATTGTTTTAATCATCAACTTAATTGGTTTTTCATAAATTTTCTACCAAACAAACTAATTCATTTGATTAATAAATTAATAAAAAATTAGATATTATTTTTATTAAATATTTAATTTATACAATTAATGAATTAATCAATTTTAAATTTTGTCTCAATTATCGACATTAATTGTTCTGATTAATTCGTTATTTGAAAAAAAAGTATGTTTTTTTAATTTTTTTACAAATTTGATAATTGATATCATCATTTTGGTGATAGGTGCAAAACTTGCTTGATACAATTATTTTGATAATTGAAACATATTTTCAGTTTTTTCTGTGTATAGACTCGACTATAGAGTTAATTCTACTCTCGGCTTTAGAGTAGATCATAGTCTCGGCTATATATAATTTTAAACCGTACATAGTAAGGACTGTTAAGTTCTGACTAACGAGAAGACAATAGTCACAACAATAAAATCGTCCACAGTCTCGACGAAAGAGCAGATTATGGATTCTACTTACTACACAGTAGGTTATATTCTCGAATATAGAATAAAATAAAGGATAGAGTAGACTAAGTTTCGGTTAATTAATATGCTCTCGTATATTAATTATAAAAATATATATGACAAAAGATTAAACAGTACGTTGTGATGGAATTTTAAATAAATACGATTCTAAATAATAACTATTCAAAGGAAAATAATTTTTTAGCTTTAAAATTTTGAACCTTACTTGCAGAATCTTCGAAATATTTCTATACATGTACAATGTTTCAATAACATACATATGTACATATTTTGGGTGAAAATACTAATTTGATGCAATACTTAAAACTGTGCAATACAGCTAACCGCGAAAAAAAATATCTTCTTCCATTGTGCAACAAAACACCATCAAAAAAATACTAAAACGATGAGCTACAGAAATCAACTGCATATTTTAAGTTAAATTTAAACTTTGGAAAAAAAATCTAAAATAATTTTTATTTTTTAATCCCTTCTTAAGCAATGAAGGTAATGTTTTTTTTTTTTTTTTTATTTGTATTCTACTTTGTTTTATGTAGTTGTTGTTATTGTGCTGCATTCTTTGCATATATTAAGTAGTTTATAGAGTTAAACATTTATTGTATTTAAGCTTAGCCGCCACTTTATTGTTATTTGTGTTGTGGCTGTTGGTTGCTCATCTTCACAAAATACTACAATCATTTTCTCGACTTTTATAAAGCTCCTCTACTTACACATATCTGGTAGCGCGTATACTATGATCTAATTTTGAAGTAGTTTGTGTTTGTTAGTGGGAGATGTAACATTAAGGGTTTATTGAATAGATTTAATACATTAAATATAATATCCTTTACTTGTCAAAATATGGACAATACATAAATTTAGTATTTTTTAGAAATTTGGGTTGTTTTTCTTTCATAAATATGTTTCTATTTATGTATTTTTATCCTTTGATAAAACTAAATAATCCTTGAGTTGTAGATAGATTTGTAGTATCTCAAAAAGTCAGATTTGACCGCTTTTAATTTTTCCTGCTTGTTATTTAGTTTTATTATCTTTGTCTCCACTGCTGTTGCTATTATTTTGTTGCTGTTGTTGTTTTTTTTTAGCAATTTGCATGTAAAACAATTTGCTATATTGTTGGCTAGTTTAGTAGCTGTTTTTATTTTTGTATAAATATTATTACTGTTGTTGTTGTTGTTGTTGCATTTGTTGCTGTTGTTACCATTTGTAACGAGTGCAATGTTAACAGTGCAACTGCAACAGTTCATATATTGTATGAATATACAGCTGCAACTACAACAACCGCAACAACCAACCTACAATAATACTAAACATTGTATGAAAAAATATATGTATATAAAGTTGCTTAATGTTGTAATTTAAATGTTGTAATCGTTTTATGTTTGTTAAGCTTCTTGTTAAAAAATATATTTGTTGTTTACACTTTATGTGAAATTGATTTAAAATGTTTATAATTATTTGGCATTAATTTACTTGTACCAAAAAAAAAAAAAAATTCAATGATTAAGTAATTAAATGTTTGGTTTATACATTTTAGCATTTATTTTCTGAAAATAAGCAAATCACGACCACCGTTATTCATTAGCTTAACAATGGTATTGTATTAAGATATATTCATAAGTCATGGATAAGAAATGATAGGTTTAAAGAAATGTTTATAAATAAGAAAAAAATTATATAAAATCTATTCAAAAGAAATTATAGTGGCGTGGCCAGTGATTAAGAGAAAAATTTAAAATCTTTTCTTTAAATAATAGGGGCTATTTATAAAACTTTTGATATGTTTTTGTCTTAAGACATTATTTGAATTTATAACTTTTATAATTGATCTGTGTCATACGATAGCTATTCAAATTGAATGAGTGAGAGAAATGTTACTAAGAAATATTAGATGTTAAAGAACTTTGTAATGCTGTTGACCTTTTCAATAAAAATCGTAAATAGAAGAAAACAAGAGAAATAATTAAAGGTTATTAAGTAATCTGTGATTATACTTATTAATTTTAATAACTTAGGTGTAAATAAGAATAATAACCTTTCGGTATACTATAGATCTAGCACCAAATCTATGTGGACAAATATTATTAGAATTTTATGTCTTTAGGGTAGGTGATTATTGGGGTTCGGGTCAAGAATCGTTCCCAATATGAATGATATTGAGAATAAACTTATGTTTTATAAATTTGACATTATCTAGTGATCAATGAAGCTATCGTCCGATGTTCAGAAATTCAGTTTGCCGGACGTAATTCCTAAGAATTTTCAATTTCAGTGTTAATGAGGAATGCTATGTCTGAAATAATATTACTTCCAAGATATTTGGACAAAGACAATACTTCACAGTTTTACAGTCCTCTATATATGCTCTACATTCGTCTGAATTCGCCCTTTTGAGAAGACCTCTCGACCTGCAATTTTTAGGATCATTTAGGGCCTTATGGAATTCTCTTTTCAATATTTCTGATTCAGCCCTTGTTTTGTATTCGTTACGTTCTGCCTTACCGTCTACTAAAGAATGGCCTAATACACACATGATGCAAAACTTACCTCTAGAAGAGGATACAATTAAAGTTTTCTTTCAATTAAATATGGTCTTAAATTTAAATTTAATTTTATCGCCTGATATCAACCTAATTGCCTTCTGGCAGTATATAAAAATGTTAACCCCTGATGGGCGCCATATTTATTTTAGTCCTATTTAGGTATTCCGTTATTGTTTGAACTTCTGCTGGAGGCTGGGATACTTCTATATAGTATCCCAGACCCGTTTTGTCCACCAGTTTAGAACTATCGGTGTACCAACGGATTCCTACGGGGATTTGCTCTAATGTTCCGCTTTACCATGACATTCTATCTGGGATCAGTGTTTCCCGACATATTCTTTGTCTGGTATACGATCGCCCACCGATAATATTGTCTTATTTTTTTATATACATGTATGTTTTAATGTGTGGAATATCTAGCAACGCTTCCAGAGCCCTGTTGACGCAGTGCTCATGCCACCCAAGTACTACCTTTAATAGTTTGATATAATACTTTTTGTCCAAAGAAGTCCACCAGATTATTGCAGCATAAGTTTGTATTGGTCTAATAACACTTCTCTACGTGATCTCTCCATTTTAACAACCGTTCAAGGAGTACACCTAAGCACCTAACTCTGTGAGTCACCGGTTTCTTCTTTCCCAGAAAACAGGGTTCAGTATACTTTACAATTTTTGTCTCTCTTGTCACAACAGATTTCAGTCTTCGCCGGTTGTGCCCAACATGAGACCGTAATTGGATACTTTTTCCTTTCAAGTATTACAACATCGTCTGCATAGCAGAATTGTCTCTGTCCTTACTCAGATAGCAGACAGGTTTAAGCCCTTTCTCAGATAGCAGACAAGTCTGAGTCCTTTCTCAGGTTGGGTCCTTAGGAGGCTATTAATAGTGGTTGCTCAGAGTAAAGTGGACAATATGCCACCCCGTGTACCCTTTTCCTAATAGTACATCTCGCACATGTCAAACCTTGTAAACAAACTACAGGTCGCAATTTTGTAGATAATTGAATTTAGTACGAGATCTTCTATTGTCCCAGGGACGAAGCCTATTGAAAATGGTAATGATCTGTTCATTACTTCAAATGGGTGCTTGGCTCTTAATTATGTTTAATATACTCGTATCTCGACAAAAAGCGGTAGAACCAAGTTTTAAATTTTTACATTGATGACCCTGCATTTTGTAATGATTAGGCCTTACTTGACCATAGCCCTCATAAAAAGACCCAATCAGAAAACAAGTAAGAAATTATAGTCGGGCGAGGCCGACCATATAATACCCTACACCTTTGACAAAAATATAATGTGATTTAGTTGCCATAATAAAGCATTTCAGTTGACTTGTATCTTGCCTCAGATATACTTAAGCCATTTATTGTTGAATAAAATTGGGGACATTTAAGTCGAATTTTGAAGGGGCTATGGTCAAATGAGACCCTAAAATTAAAAAATTTATGGGGGTCATCAAGGCTAGTACATAACTTGGTTTTGCAGCTTTTTGTCGAGATATGAGTATATTAAACATAATTATAAACTTAAAAGCCCTATTCGGCGGGTTTAGTTGTACGGGGGCTAGGTGAAATAATGGACCGATGTAAACCATTTTTAACAGGCTACCATTTTTAACGTAGATCCATCCATATAATTTTATGAGGATCGGTCCACATTTTCCTCAATTTTTCAGAAAATTTGTTTTTTATCAATAAATTGCTTAAGTATATCGGAGACAAGGAACAATCTATCTTAAATGCTTTATTATGAAAAATATTTCATATTTTATTCTCTAAACTTGTGTAGGGTATTATATGGTTGGTCATGCCCGAACATAATTTCTTACTTGTTATAACAATATTTTGAGTCATCATCCATATAAAATGTGGACCACAATAATAAATACATACATTTGTTTGATCATTATGTAGCTCATATCAACATTTTATTTTTAATTATACTTAATAGTAATCTTTCCTATAAATATACTTTATTCAATGGTGTTAATTAAGGTACATATAAATAGATTTATAACATTGTATAGCCAGGTTTTCATTTTTGAACACACATACATATAAAAATATGCGTTGCTGCAATTAGTTGCAAATTCTTTTTTCTTTCGTTTTACAATAAACGAAACAAATGTCTATTTTTAATTTTCACCTGATTGCAAATTAGTTTAATTATGCGCTAAAAACTAAACTCATACTCACCATTTACTACATAGACTCGTAATGCCACACGATGAACTTGTGTTCGCACATCAAAATTCCAAATAGAATAAAAAAAATATATATCGAAAAGAAAACTACGGCACAAGAAGAAATCGAGATACAAACGAGATAATTACGTCAACAATAGTTAATAATGATGAATACAATAATGAAGTTGAGTAGAGAGATATAAGTAGAAGTGTGCAAATACGTTTGGGTTACGAAATGCGAATTTATTCTTCTACAAACTACTTCTATTTTTGTCTTTTCTTCTTGATATTGTTGTAGTTGTTTGGGAATGATGTTGACGCTTACGTCAGCGTTTGGTCTTTATTTTTTTTTTTTTTTTTTGAAACGTAACGTGTAAACGTAGAAACGACCGACCGTTTAAACGACGAAGAAATCAACGAATTTGTTGATGTTACTTTGTAGAGAGTTTAGCGTACGCGAGTTTTTTTAAGAGAATAACTAATTTCCTCTATATTGTTATTTTTTGTTTTCTATTCAAACGCCTGCTGCCACTAGTTTTGAGTATAATTTGCACACACACTCACAAAATACTCTTTCATAGACTAGCTTTGTAGCGGGCCACAGAGAGTGAGAGGTGAGGTAAGGAACCAACTTAGAGAGACTTTTGCCAAAATAAATTGCACTTGCACTCTTACGCTCACTTAGCTTAAAAACCAATTACACTCACACTAAGTTCACTTTTTTCTATTTCTAAACCGAGCACTACTTACGAGTCCACAACTAAGCTATTATTCGGAGTTGTACTTCACACGAAGTCTAAAGCAAGACTAAATGCGAATTGCACAAATTTGCTAATATAATGTGGAAAAATTATATTGAAAAACTTGTAAAAGCTAAATTAGGCAACTAGTTAACAGACCAGACAGACAGACAGACAGCAGTTGCATTCAAGTAGAGACTATAGAGAAACACTTGCTCTCTTTTCAAAGAGTAGCTAATTATTATGACTACAAAAGGCATATTGGCTGAAAATTCTTACAAAGAAAAATTTTACATTTTCTTCTTTAATACTGACTACTGGTCTGCATAGCAAACGTAGCGCTGTTAAATCTATTTCAAGAAATAGTTAAAGCCGTAGCGGCTGCTGGTTGATGGCCTAATAGTATGAGTATTTTTTCACCACGCTTGAACTTGACCAAATGCACAAATTGCCGAAGAATTGCTGCCAAATACATACACACACTACAGGTTTTAATGCTGGTGTGAGTGTGTGAAGGTAAACAACCCAATTGAGAGAGCGTGAGTAAGTGCAGTAAGTTGTTGTGCTCACCTGTCTACAGTTTTGTGTTTCTCATTTGTAAACAAATATTTCCAATATTGACAACTGGAAATATTTAAACTGTCAGCATTTTGTTTTGTTTTCATGTTTCTTCTCCATTTTACTTTTTCGCCCCAACGTAACTCACGTGGTTTAGTGCTTTTTAACTAGCAGTTTGTTTTTCTCTGTTTATTTGGCCGGTTTTTCTGTTTTGTTTATTTTTCTTATTTATTTTTGTTTTCTGTGTGTTTTACTATGTTTTGACAGTTGTTATTGTTGTTTTATAATTGCCATCAATAGTGGTGAATATGTTGAAATTTGTTAAAGTGTGTATAAAAACAAAAGACTTAAGAAATAAACTTTTTTCAGTTATTTTTTTTAATTTTACTTGAAATTTCTAGCAATAACTTCTCTAATGATCTAGATTTGTTTAGATCATTAGTCATTTTTACGATATAAAGCTATATATGTTTTCATGAAGTAATAAATTTGTTATTACATGTGGGTGGAGCATTAAGACTAATTCTTTTATGGTCAATGTTTAATGGGTAATAAAAATGTGTTTGTTAATAACATTGTTATTTGGTGATTTTTTTGTTTGTCAAACTGTTTAATAAATAATATAAAATCGTTAATTTCCAGGATGTTCTAGAATCCTATAAAGGAAAATTATTATTAGTAAAATTTATTATGTATTGGTTTATTTCGACCATTTCGACTTTTAAAAAAATCTTACCTAAACTATAAAATATAAGATCTGTTGTTTAAATATGTTATTATTTTGGAAACAAAAAGTTCGTTCATTTCTTATTTTATTAAGTAAGACCTCATAATTACCTCACGTTTAATACTAATATATCTTACTATGCAATGCAAACACAAATAAATTGCACTGATTAGTCAAATTAAATTCTATTTACAGCTTATAGATACTCTGAGCAAGTTAAGCTTGAAGAAGTTTTATTTCGTAGGAAATAGTTATTTCAGCCGAATTATTAGCGTTATTTTCGGTACAGAACAACAGTAGGGTAGAAGGGGGACCACTTCTTTTTTGAGGCGGCCTCAAATTAAAACCACAATACATATTCTTAATTTTTTTCTTGGTTCAGATACTTAGATATGTTGGCTTTAGTTTTATTCCTTTCAATCCTTCCTAAGTCATCCTCATGTACATATTTTTTCAACTTTTCCGCACAGACCAAAAACGGCGATACCGCCCCATCCATGGGGTAAATACGCCAAGGGAATGGGGCATATTTGTCATTAGTAAAATAAAAGAAAAAATTACAAAAATAAAAACTTATTTTGCTGTTTTATACTTTAATTCAATAAACAAAGTATAATAAACTAGATATTTATTGTTTATTTCACAAATCTTAACAAAAAAATTAAAACAAATTATTGCTGATTGTTCACTATTATTGACGTTCTAATACTGACCAATATATATGTTTTCTATCACAAAAACTAAAACAGTTAGCACAAAAAGTTCACACAGTGAAATATTTTCACAGCCCTTTGAAAAACAATTAATTATGTCTGCCTCCCACCACATGTAAAGTTAATGTTTCAAATTTTCAGGGATGATAGATAATCGATAAACGAAAACAAAATTTGATAATGCGATAAAATCGATTACTCAGTTTTCAAGTTATTCGCTATTGGCAGATGTGCCCCTATGGCGTAAGATCCCCCTTCTACCCTAAGTGATTATTTGTAGGCAAATTAGGCCTTTTTTAGAATTTCGGAGCATTGTATTCTCAAAAGAACATATTTTTCTATATTCTTCGAAAATATGTATATTTATAAACAGTTCAGCTGATTTCATCTCTTTACAGGTATTTTAAAATGTTTCTAAGCTATAATAAGATGTTATTTTCGAGCAGGACTAAGTACATTTTTAAAATTTAGTAGCATTGCATTTTCAAATAGGTCATATTTATCGATATCCATCAAAAATTAAATCGCTTTATAGGAGTTTTTACGTCGATAATAAATGTATACTATGGAAATGAGTTGGTGTCAAGTGTACATTATACGGGATGGGTGTAGGTACCCAGTAAAAACTTTCATTACCATGTAAAGGGTTAAAATTCTAAAATTTACTTACACAATAGCATTTTAGTACTTGTCATTGGAGGCAAGTACTTACCGCAAAGTACTTATAAGTAATTATAGAAAGTAGTCATTGTAAATCACATTAAAAACTTATATCTTCAATGGTAAGATGACTAATGAACTAGAAAGTATTTATATAACACACTATTAGCAATACCTTATTAGACTACTTCTGTGTAATCCACATGATATATAGTAGCCATTGAAAAGTATGTTGTTAGGTAAGTAATTACAATTGAAAGACATTACCTAGTTTTTGTGGGGTATATACGGACTTCACCCACCCGTATACCTAGAGCGTGTCTGTCGAATGTTTTTTTTTCATGAATGTGTCGAATAAACTCCCCGTTTATACTGGGTTGCATGGCGATAAATGAAGGGTATCTTATGCAAGTGATATTATTGAATTTTATTTCTTTGTCAGGGTATGTTCAGAGTTTACTCTGTTCATACCAAACTTACAGCAGTGTGTACTCTATCTTTGGCTTATTTAATGGATTCATATTTTGGTCTACCGATTACGTCTGGTGACGAATCAACAGAGGCTATGAGGAATTTTTCCTATATCATCGATTTAAAAAAAAAAAAATGTGAGCTTGTAAGGTTATGGGTTCTGGGGCATAAATGAAATTGAAAATACCACGAATCGTCTTTGTATGAAATTGTTTTGCAAAATATTATATTATCCTAGACAAAGTATCGAATAGATCTACAAGTAGCCAAGAGACGTGACAGAACTCAGGAGGTTCACAATTACTATTTGCAGAATACATATTCATAATTATCTGGTCATGTTTTTCATATAATAATTTATGTTGTTATTTAGATTTACCTAGATTTAGACATACCGAATCTTATATACTCACCATCAAATCATTGCCGAAAAGGAATGCTTTCTTATAAATAAACTTTGATATATACGAACCGATTCTTTTCTTATTATTGAAAAAAATTTGTAATTTATTAGATATACAGTAGCGAGCACAAAATATGCAACGCGTGACGATATGATCTTCGATTTCGTCTGTTTCGAAATAACGGTAATGAATCCATCTCTTCTTTTTGCTGTTTATTCTCTTAACTCTGGGCTTCCAAACAAGCGAAATTTTGTTTCAATTTCTATTACGCAAAGTGAAATATTTTATATTTGCTGAAAAAAGTGAACTTTTTTCGCGAGCACAAAAAATGCAACGCAATAAAATAACAGTAAATTTATGATTTTTATTGCGTTTTGAATGAAAGTTTCTTGAAGAAATTAAACAATACGAATATTATAATAGTAGTAATTATTATCTAATCAAAAAGAACTATTATTAAAGCTCTAGAGAATAAGAATCCATGCTTGAAATTGGTTCGTTCTTTTGAGTGAAAAATTTGGCGTAAATCGATATGAATCACGATTTCACTTCAGAAAAAGCATGGAAAGGGAACAGATAGTGGTTGTCTATGGAAAACTTCCACTTTTAAAGACCGTCAGGTGATTAAATTGTTTAAAATCGGCTGACGAAAGAAGATAGTGGACGTTGCTAGTTTCACAAAGGAGCATATGGGTGACTCTATTGGAGTTCACATTGCTCGCGGACGTTTTAATAAAGTGTAATTTGCTTGGAAAACATTTTACTAAGGAACCATTCATCAGTAGAGTCAAGAAAAACAAACCCCGTTATTTTGCGAAACGTATCAGCATTGGTCAAGTGAACAGCGGGTTAAGGTCTTATGTGACGACGTGAGCAAATAAAATTTATTTGGCTCCGATACCATAAATTTCTTACTAGATGGCCTAGACAAAGACAATATATTCGTCTAATAGTCACATATGTCGAAAAATCCATTTTGGAGTGGTTCAAGAAGCGAGATTTTCGCAATGAAATCACTGATTATATGTCAAGCATTTACAGTACCACCTGACCAATGCTTAACACATTTCTCAAACTCAAAGCGGTACTTTTTATTGACTCTACTAATCTGGGATTTCTTTGTGAATCATTTTCCAAGCAAATTACACTTTGTTAAACCTTCTGCGGGCAATTTGAACTCCAATAGAGTCACCCATATGCTCCTTTGTGAAACCAGCAACGTCCACTGACATCTTTCGTGAAGCGATTTGAACAATTTAATCATGTGACGGTCTCTAAAAGTGGTAGTTTTCCAAAAATGACCACTATCTGTTACCTTTCCACGCTTTCTCTCAGGTGAAATCGTAATACAGATCGATTTACGTCAAATTTTTCACTCAAAAAACAAACCAATTTCAAGCATGAATTCTTATCCTATAGAGCTTTAATAATAGTTATTTTTTGATTAGATAATAATTACTACTATTATAATATTCGTATTGTTTAATTTCTTCAAGAAACTTTCATTCAAAACGCAATAAAAATCATAAATTTACTGTTATTTCATTGCATTGCATTTTTTGTGCTCGCGAAAAAAGTTCACTTTTTCCAGCAAATATAAAATATTTCACTTTGCGTAATAGAAATTGAAATAAAATGTCGCTTATTTGGAAACTCTGAGTTAAAAGAATAAACAGCAAAAAGAAGAGATGGATTGATTACCGTTGTTTCGAATCAGACAAAATCAAAGATCATATGACCCCGCGTTGCAATTTTTGTGCTCGCTACTGTATGTTGAATTTTATCATCATATGTATATCGATATTAATTTGGCTTAAGTATAGGCCGTGCTTTAAAAACAAATCGGTTTTGTCCAATGTTAATAACCATAAACTGTTTTTTATTATGGACCTAATATCAACGTTTCAGACAATAATTATTTGTTCGAATTTCATCGCGGTACTCATACTTATAATTCAGTTATGAGGTTTAAAGTCATTTTCTAAAGAAAACCGATAATCGGGGGTAGGGTCACTTGAAAAATTTCAGTTCCTATAAAACTACCGCAATTTGTACGAACTTTTGAGGCATTCTTGATCGTTAAAGTCATTTTGTGAAGCATAGGCCCCCATAAATTTGAGGCCTCGGTGTCATTTTTGAAAAAGGTGATCATTTTCTCAGGCTCATATCTTGCAAAGCGTTAGGAATTTTGATTTACTCTCTGAGGGAATGTTGTTGCTCCTATCACAAAGAACAAAAATTGTGAACATATGAAGTCAAAAGAACGTTATTTTCATTATCAGAATCGCAAAAAGTATTTTTTTTAATTTTTGCCTTGTTCAGGTCTATAAGTACAGTGTTATGTTTCGTAAATAAGTTGTTTATTTCGAATTTCATAAAAGTTAAAGCAATTTTCTGAAGTGGTCATTAAATGGGGGGTAGGATTAGTTATCGATCTATCTACTTCAAAATCGATAGAAAGAGTTCAGTTCAGTAAAATCATTTCCTTGTTAATGTCGAATGTCACCGCTGAACTCGCGTTCTGGAGCCACTATCCAGTTGAGAGATTCTGGCTCGCAAGAAACTTACTTATGCCAAATTTCATCGCTATACTCGTATTTTTTTAGCCAATAATGAGCGGGTAGGGTCAGTTATGGACCAATCCTCATAGAATTTGGTACAAAAATGTGTTCAGTTTGGAACCATAGGAAGAAATCCTGTTTTGCAATATAAAATTGTTCAAAATAATAGATTTGAAAGCAATTTGTAGAAAAAGATAGAGAGTTTTGCATGCAGAATTTTTTTTTAAAAAGAGAAATTACAAAATGCTATAGAATAGCTGAACATATTTTTTGATTTTGAAATTTAATTTGCCATCAAAATCTCATTTTCATGAAAATGAGAGTTAGCGACTATTGAATAAAGTCACTTTAAATGTTTTATTAAAATACTATACTAACATGTGTATACTAACAAGAGTGGGTATATGTATACGTATGTATATGTATATGTATACACATATATACCCACCATCAAACCATATGCCGTAAAAAGAATGCTCCTCTATAAACATCAGGGTGATATTCGGAATATTCGGAATATGGACCGAGCTCTTTTGAACTAACAAATTATGAACCGAGCCACAAAAACTTTTGTGGAGAGATTTATATATAAATAATAAAATATAAAACTTATGTGTGTTGAATTTCATCGCCATAGTCGTACTTTTAAAATATTTATGACCATTAAAGCTGTTTTTCTGGAGTCCATTAGTATGGGGGCTGTCCAAAAATGTGGACCGATATTGCACATTTTTAATACCAAACAAACCTTTTTAATAGAGAATATTGTGGATATAAAAAAGTCATTTATTCACGAATAAATTTTATAATAAGATTAAAAATAGTACCTTTGATGCTTTTTAATGTCTGAAAAACATTGTAATTTTATTTGAAAATCAATGTCAGCATGCATTAAGTTTAAAGAAAAAGAAAACCATCGACAATTTAACAGCCTAATGCCAATGGTTCAATTTAGATTTTCCAATTTAGCACAGCAGCAAGTTAATAAGAAAATAGCAATAAACTGCCCTTTGAATGTTTGTGGTAAATTGTTTAATGGCAATTAATACAATTATATTACTATGCTGACTAACTTTTGCAGCTGCAGTTGGTCTATATCTCTTCTAAATCTATCATAAAACTTTATTACATATACCTTCTATGTATATGTAATAAAAACAACAAATATACGTTAAAATAATTAGTAGAATGAGTAGAGGTTTGAAAAATAAGCCAAGAGGGCTTGAAATAGAACCTTAGAAGTTTGTATGAATAACTATATAATGTTACTATAATAAAATTCTTTTCTTGGAGTTTTATATTTTTTTCTATATTTGTACATCTTCCTCAATTTGTGGCATATAATAAAATAACATTGTTGCAAACTAATCACTGTTATTGTATGTTGAATTGTGTGTTTATTTTCTTCACAGCACAATGACACCACAAGACGGTGTAATGATTTTTTTACAGATGATGTGCAGAAAAATCGAATGAAATAGTTTTGTCGGGCATGTCCACAAATGTGATAATCTATATTTTTAGAAGGTGGTGCTAACTAGGCCCTTGGACCTGGTATATATCGAATTTCTTAGAATTTACAAAAAGTACTTTCTAGAACTGTTATATATATTATATATATTTAAATATGATCTAAAAACGATATGTGTTTGAATAAAGAGTAAAATCATTTTAAATCTAAGTTACAAACATCGGGTATAACAAATAATACTTATTTAGTGATGTAGTGTATATCAATTAGAAGTTATATATTAGGTTTGTGTGTTTCGGTTTCAAAGGTCCAGACAAAGAGCTATAATATCAAGCAAATAAAATACATAGTATTGGTGCAAATTAAGAATCATAAATTTAAGTCTAATGTTTATTTTGATTAAGGTTTTCATATAAATTTTAATATTATACTTTATAAGTCATATTAAGACTTCTTTTTAATACATAAATGAAATAAAAATATCATATTTCACTTTAAGTATAAAAACTACAAACAACTTGGGTGTTTCTTAATGCTCTACAGAATCAGTTTTGGTTGAAACATGACAAAGATCGGAATCAGTTAAAGTAATATCTGAGAAAGTTTTAAGTTTAATAAACAAAAAGTTTTCAGTATTTATACCCAATAGCACTATAGTGGGGAGGGTATCGTACTCAATTTAGTTCTATGCGTCTGTTAGTTGATCCATGTAAACAGGACGTAATTTTGGAGAAGCCAGTTATATATATTTAAAATCGGTCGATTATTTCAGTACCATCAAATTTTATGAGGTTCAGTTCATATTAGACTCTAACCTTAATATAAAGTCCATTTCAGAAAATAAGATTTTCATATTATTAGAATTAAGCCAAAAATCTACATCTAAGTTGTTAAAATTCTATATAGAGTTTAATACAAACGTCATTGCTCAAATAAAAAATATCACCTTAAATATCAAATAAATGCCAAAAAAGTATAAGCGGTCAATGACAGTTAGCTTTTGCCGTTTTTTTGCACATTTTTATCTCACAAACAAAAGACTTAAGACACCAACCTTGTGAAATTTAAGTTGTCTAAGTTAAGCTTATAAGAAACAAGTGAGAGTGTTATATTCGGCGATGCCGAATCTCATATACCCACCATCAAACCGTATACTGTAAAAGTAATGCTTCCCTATAAACATCAGGGTGATACTACTCATCAATTTAACTGAAGAGGACCTTATAGAGAGGTTATGAATTATTGACCGTTTTTCATAAATTTTTTAAACCGATTTTGGTTCATATAATACATACACTTTCCGCATGAAATACAGGGGAAAAATTTACGTCTCTGTAAAAGTTTCTTATATCAAATTTTATAACTGTACAAGTATCGTTAAAGTGATTTTCTGAAGAGGGCCCTATATGCGGGTAGGATGAATTATGGGACGATCCTCAATAAACTCGGTAGAGAAATTTTAACTCGTCTAAAACATATGTATGTATGTGTGTCGAATTTCATCGCTTCACTCCTATTTTTAAGCCAGTAATGAGCTATGAAGTAATTTTGTGAAGGGAACCTTATATGAGGGGTAGGGTCAATTATGAACCGATCCACATAAAATTTGATAGAGAGATTTTGGCTCGCATTGAACTTATGTGTGTCGAATTTCATTGCTATACTCGTATTTCTAAGGCAGTTAAAGTCATTTTCTGAAGGGGACCTTATATGGGGGGTAGGGTCAGTTATTGACCAATCCATATACAATTTTATAGAGCGATTTTAACTCGCATGAAGCTTATATGTGTCGAATTTCATCGCTATATTCGTATTTTTATGCCAGTAATGAGTGTTGAAGTCGTTTTCTGAAACGGACCTTATATAGGGGGTAAGGTCAATTATTGAACAGACAATAATCTAGTTGGGGGGTTCTACATCAATGTCCAGGCCTAAAAATTGGGCTACTTCAACTGGATGCGTCCATAAATCCATTGGACAGAGTGAAGTAGGGTTGGCTGAGCAGTTGAATATGTGGTGGGTGTCATGAGGACCCTGACCACATGCATTACATTCGTTGGGGACGGCACGGTCTATACGTGACAAGTAGGCATTGAGCCTGTTGCTCCATCCCGATCTTAGTTGTGCCAGAACTACTCTTGTTTTTCGCGGCAGGTTTTCTTCCGCAACAACAATTCAAGCCAGTAATGAGCATTAGTCATTTTTTGAAGGGCACCTTGTATGGGGGGTAGGGTCAATTATGAACCGATTCACATAAAATTTGATAGAGAGATTTTGGCTCGCATTGAACTTATGTGTGTCGAATTTCATTGCTATACTCGTATTTCTATGACAGTAGGTAATTAGACTTAAAGTCATTTTCTGAAGGGGATCTTATATGGGGGGTAAGGTCACATATTGACCGATCCATATAAAATGGAAGAAAGATTATAACTAGCATGAAACTTATGTGTGTCGAACTTCATCTCTTTATTCGTATTTTTAAGCCAGTAATGAGCGTTAAAGTCATTTTTTGAAGGGGACCGTGTATGGGGGGTAGGGTCAATTATGGACTGATCCTCATAAAATTTAGTAAGGAGATTTTGACTTATATGAAACTTATTTATGTCGAATTTAATCGCTATACACGTACTTTGAAAACAGATATGCCCGTTAAAGCTGTTTTTCGGGGGTGCACTTGTATGGGGGCTATCCGAAAACGTGGACCGTTATTGCCCGTTTTCAATGCTAAATAAACCTTACCTATAGAGAATATTTGTGAAAAATTTCAACCCTCTAGCTCATTCCGTTTGGCTTCTATCGTACTTTCAACGGACAGACAGAGGGACGGACATGGCTAGATCGTCTTAGAATTTAATAAAGACCCAAAATATGTATACTTCTGTGGGTCTATGACCAATATTTGGATGTGTTGCAAACGAAATGACAAAATCAATACACCCACCTTATTTTTGATGGTGGGTGTAAAAAAGAATCTACCGCAAATTATATACACCATCATTAAAAATAAGGGATATATTTATTTCGTCACTCCATTTGTAACACATGGAAAAATTTGTCATTGACTTACACAAGTATATATTTTGGATTTTTCTTAGGTTCTAAGACCACCGTGATAAGCACGGGAGGAGAATAAAACGTCCACATATCGTTAAAAAAACTTGATGATGGCCTCAAAAAATGATTCCAACCCTCATAAATTGTATAAAAATATATTTTATACTAAAAATCATTTTAAGATAATAATAACTCTTTCTGATTCTGACACCTGTTTTTTGAAGTTGGGTATTTAAAATTCGTCATTATCGAACATAACACTTTTATTTGTTAAAATTTTCTTTTCGCCATTTTCAAATTCTCATTAAATTCTCAAGATCTCAAAAATTAATTTTAACCTTTTTTCCTATTCTTATACTTAATATTTTTGTGTTCTTTTGTCATTTGAAATACGAAATTCTTATTTGCAAATTTTTAATGAATTTCTCAACCCACCTTAACAAGCCAAAATTAATCATTATCTTTATTTGTTGTTAAATAAAAATTTAAGACAAACAAAACACAAATCGGCATTTTATTTACTTAACAAAACTCTTTTGCATAAATTACCAAAAAATAAATAAATTCAAACATTTTATTTTAAATTGGCATTTCAGCTAAACAAAATAAATAATGAACTGTACAAAGAAATCGTGGTTTTGAAAATAATTTTATTAAATTGAGTTTTTTTTTAATTTGTTATTTGTTCTTTTCAGTTTTGTTTATAATTTGGACTCTAATAAATTGTCTTGTTAGGAATGCACATTATTAAAGTCATTTAAAATAATTGCGATTTGTTTTATTTGTTTGTTATTTTTAATTTTTTCACGTGGTTAATAAGATGCATATTTGCTGAAATTGTCAATATTTATACTAAAGTTAAGTATTTATAACCAGCAAATTATTTGTGATGATAAATTTGTATTTATTGGCAAAAGTAATAAATTCGTCCTGTGTTTACAAAACAACAAATTTTTGACTTTATTACGCATTTGTTTTGTTATTTTGATTTTTTAATTAAATTCAATTTAATTACAGAGAACTGCATATTGTTTTCACTTTTTAGAATTTGATTATACTATAGTGTAAATACTGGTAAAATAGAAATAGCACAGTTCTCTGGAAATATTCCCCCATTCACTAGTTTTCTTCTTCTGATAGCGCTAACTAGTTATCCGTTTTCTTGAAAGGAAAATTTAAAAGAGATTGAATGCACTTTCGAGGTCTACAAAGATCATTACGATATTAAATGTATGTCTGCAGAGGTGGCATATAATACCATACAGGTTTTCGTACTGGAATGATATTCCTCAGAACGTTTTGAGGCTGTAATGCTCTTCTCATTACTGGTGCTACGAAGACAACTTTTGAACTGACTAGAGCAAAAAACGCTGTTACAGACCAGTTTTGTGGTATTCCCCTCTGAACCGTTAAACATCCGTCAAAACATCAAATTTCGAAAACATGTTTTATGGAAGCCCACGACCGTTGGTTACAAGTATATTTCCAGTAGGAATCTGTTGCTACACGGATGGCTGTAAATTGGGAGATAAAGTGGGCCTGGGTTTTTATATTGAAGACCCAGAAATTTACCTAATTCCAACACTAGCTTCCCGGCAGAAGTCCGAGCAATAACAGAATGGGTAAATTTGATTAGAATAAATATGGCATCCTCAAGATTTAACATCCCAACAAAAATAAAACGAAGTACTTCCACTTATCACCGAAGATGCGAAAATAATAATACTTTTTCAAAGCTGAAAATAATTTTTTGTTCTAACATTCTTGGGAGATAAAAAATTTTACTTTTGGGCTTCTGTTTTATTAAATGTATCTATTACCCTCATTAATGTTTAAATTATTTAAGTAAAATTAGTTGTATTCTATAATAATACAATTTCACTTCCAAAAAAAAGAGCATAAAAATTACTTCCTGAGAATGACTTCAGAAGTAGTGATTTCGGAATCAAATAAAAAGGACATTCATCCTATGACAAGCCTGTGTTAAAATCATCACTTCTTCAGCTCTTTTTTAGTATTTCCATCCAGTAAATTCTACTTCTTTTTCGCTTCTTTGGAGGTCCTTTTTTTGCTGGGATATTTACCGACTGTCAGAAGGAAATTAGGGCGATTATAATAAAGCACCGACCGAATACTCTCCCAGAGGTAAGGTTCACATCATATGGGTACCAGACCACTCGGGAATAGTCGGCAAAGCTTTAAAGGTCGATGTAGTTAACCTGACGATGTAGTTAACCTGACGAACGAAAAACCATTTGACGCAACGAGGGCATAATTAAAATTATGGGCGAGAAAAACCCATAAGGTCTTCTGAAATAATGTAACCGTGGGTAGAACCATAAAGATCCTATGGGGTGACCCTAATGAGAGCAGATCGAAAAGCCTACTCAAAAGGAACAATCTGAGGTTAGATCTGAGTGGACACATATGATTTCGGGCACACCTATACAAAATTGGACGTGCAGATTCAGACGAATGTAGAGTATATAGGGAGGACAGTGAAACTCTGGAGCACTTCCTTAGCCATTGTCAGGCTTTCGCCCAAAATTAGATCCGAATATCTTGGGAGTGATATTATTTCAGACATAACATCCCTCACAAAAACTGATTGGAAAAATTCTTAGGAATTGCGTCCAGGAAACCGAGTTTCTAAACATCGGACGATAACACATTTAGTGAACACTATATAAGGTTTTTGTGTTTACCAACCAACATTTTCTATGAAATGAAGCGTGTACAACAGGCCCAATAATGGCCTAGGTGTATTTCTTCGGATTTGATGTAGTTACATCCTTCTATCAACCTAACCTACAAGTATATTCTTCTTTATATTCTAGAATGGATATTTTCAAATCCTATATCATAGGTCTTCAAAGGTCTCAGTTGGTATCAGTTATTACTAGTCACTTTAGATTTAAAAATTACGTGTAGCATTATAATGATTTCTGTAGGACCTGTCATAATGAAGAACCATTCATTATCTGGGAATGGATCGTGGACGAACACTGACATAATCTATTATTCTTATATTTTTAGTAAACCGACTTTCTTCACTTTCAATATCTTTGATGTCCGTCCACACACAGATGGACGGACATGGCCAGATTGTCATAGGAAATATATAAATATAATCAGACTCATGTAACTAAGCATAATTATACATACATATGTATATGTACATTTATGAATATGTAGGTCACTAACTTTTAGAACACCACATACATACCTTAGTCGCCAATCATTGTCAAGACTTTCTGTCATAAATATACTTTCATATGCAAGAATAAATTTTGTTCATTTACACTTACGGCAACAATCTAAACTACTTTTCACAAACTCTCCTCAAGAAGAAATCAAATCACAAATCCATAGATTATGCTATTTTATAAAATATTAAAATTATAGATGACTATTTGATTTTCCATTTTTCTCTTCAGTAATTATGTATGTAAACATTTCCTTGATTATATATTCATCCATCCGTCTATCCGTCCAGCGGTCTATATAAATGCAACTTACAAATAAATACTTCAACAAACTATTTGCCTTGAGTTTATGTGGTTTTTACAAGTTTTCAGTTTTGCATCTGTATAAATATGTATAGAATAAAGTATGTCATTCACTCACTCGCTCGTTATTTTAATAAGATGTTAGACAATAAAAAACAGAAATAAAACTAAGTACATAGTTGTCTATGAAAACTAAAAAAATGAAAGCAAAAAATGACATATTTTTATTTGTCTTGTTTGCAAGTTTGTTGCTTAAGTCTTTTGTTTTGAGGTGTTGTTTTCTTAAGTTACAAAAACACTGCCGTCATGTTATTAAAAGCTGTGTTGCACTTTTTTGTTGCTTAATAGTCTCAAAAAAAGTTTAATTTGACTACAATAGTGTTGGACCTTCTTTCACGACAGCTGATGTCATTTCATTAGATTTTATTTATTTTATGCTTGGTCTAACATTTTTTAATGAAAAAAAAAAAAAGAAAACTGGCTTATTTTCCTTTATATTTCTTTCTAAAAACTATTGTCAATTTTTCTTATAAAAAGAGAGAGAAGGCTGTTTTTTGTTTAGAAAATAAAGTTATTATATACAGTGTTATATATTGTGCCACTCTAAGGACATTAAGCTTAATAGAACTAACAAGTTGGTATGTGTGTCGGCTTCGCAATTCTGGTTTTACCTTTCCCTTAATTAGAGGTTTCTGTTTGTTTTATGAATTCTCTGTCTGAGTTTGCAAAAATAAAAAAAAAAGATAAAACTCATTCATGTTGTTCGCTTAGATCATTTTGTTGCCTTTTCACTAATGACTTATCTTGTTATTTTAAATGGCAAACATGTTCTCTGAAAATGTTGCATAAAACGATAGGAAATTAAAAATTTAATTTCATCATATATAACCAACTTAAAGGCTTATGGTTGTTTTTATAGTTGTTCTTGTGGTGTTTTAGTAAAAAATAAACCCTTTATGAAGTGAACAATTTTTATAACACTTAATAATAAAAATAAGTAAGAAATTATAGTTGGACATATCCGAAATAATATAGGGGTATGGGAGGCAGTTTATTTGGATATTAGCATAAAGATTTAAGACTTAAGTTTGATACTATAGTTTTCAGAGGAAGTATTTTAATGGTGTCCTATGTTAGTTGTGGATCAAATTCTGCAGTATTTGTTAGATGTTGGATTTTTTCTTAATATAAACTAATACTGCTCTGCCTCTAGCTCCTCTATATCATCACATACAAATGTTTGATATAAACCCTTTTACCCATAAAAGCTCTAATTGAATAGTGATCAATAATAACTTCTGCTTGAATCCTGGGAATACTATACAATCTATTTACTGTTCTGATTGCCATCGAATCCAATTTTGGCAATTAGTCCCTTAATATTTTAAAAAATAAATAGTTTTGCTGTGTGATAAAGTCTCGGAATCAGATTTCCAGATTTGAGCGCTGTCAGACAAAATCGTCTGTGACCACATAATCCCGTAGTGAGTGTGTCGGATGTTTTTCTCAATGAATGTGTCGGATGAATGAGAAGTGTGCTGGATTGAATGATGTTGGAATGTTGTAAGGTATCTTATACAAGTGATATCATTAAATTTTCTTTCCTTGTCAGTGTATGTTCAGGGTTTACTTCGTTCATACCAAGTTTACCACAGTGTGGTTGCTTATTTCGGTCCGATTACTTCTCAAGATACTATTTCTGAATCAACAGAGCCAAACTCATCTGCGTGGGTTTTGCAACTCGTAAGTTTAGCAATAGGTCAGCAATGGTCAGAGGCGTGTCATAATATCCAGTGATATAATGTCCATAGACCTTATGACACACTATAAAGCGAAATAATGTTAATGGACATTATGTCACTTTTTTAAAATGTCATAATGTCCATGGACATTGTGACACTTTTAAAACAGAAATGTAATAGAAAATTTGTTTAAAATTTAAGAAAGGGACACTCTTATCCCGAAAAGAATTGCTCCTAAATTTGGTGTATGTTACATTTTGGAAAAAGTGTCCTGGATAGCCGGCCTTCGGCCGGGCGCAGGGGTTTCAAACTCTGGGGTATTTCGAACACCGGCTTCGCTAAATTAAGCCTTTTTTTGATAAATGGACTCTTTGAAATCCATGGACTTTATGTCCCATTGATCATGGACATTTTGACACTTTGGAAATTGTCATAACGTCCATGGACATTATGACTCAATTTATTGTGTCATAACGTCTATGGACATTATGACACTGGACATTATGACACGCCACCGTTAGAGACTCGAGTACTTGAGTAAATTGCTTATGCATGGACTGGATGAACCGTGTACAAATATTGCCACCAGAGTATACAAAGAATAAGGGGGCGGTGGTAAGTCGTCTAACAAGCTCACACTGTGATAGTAAAAGTACCAGCGTATAATGAGGCAACATGGCAGGTGTATGGTCAATTATAAATCGATTACCCTAAAATATGGTTGATGGATTTGGAATCCTATTAAACTTCTTTATGGAGTTGTTCATCGCTTCGTAGCATATTAGTAGCATATATAAGTCATTGTCTGAAGGGGAACTTATATGCACCGATCCCCATGAAATTTTATAGAGAGATGTTTTATGTTTTGTTACATTTATTAATGTAAATATATGATATTTGTAAAGCAGTTTTTGAAGGAGATCTCACATGGGTTTTAGAATCAATAAAGACCTGATGTTCGCCATTTTTAAAAAATAATTTCTGGGTACATAAAACTATTTGTTTAAAATTTCTTCACATCCATTCAATATATTTACGACTACTTAAACTGTATCCCGGGGGACCAATTACATGGGGGCCTAAGCGAACACATCTACCGATATTGTCTACTTTCAATATCATTTAAATATTTGTAGAAAATTTCAGCATTTTCGTTAGGATCCTATGGTTGTTTAACAGACAGACAGATAGACGGACAAATAGACAGACAGATAGACAGACAGATAGACAGACAAATAGACGGACAGATAGACAGACAGATAAAAAGACAGATAGACAGACAGACAGACAGACAGACGGACATGGCTAGATCATCCCAGAATCGTTTAAGCATACTGTCTAATATAGGATTCAAAAGCCACATGAATTAATATAAAAGCATGATAGAACATGAAATGGCTAAAGATTTACATAATTTAGTATAATCTGTCTGTAATTCCTTAATTTAGCGGTCGATTCAAAGTAAAAATGTTTATTATTTAAATTTAGATAAAACGAATACTATACTTAAACAATTTCCGGTTAAACTTATTTTCCACTTGCTAAGAAATTGAGCTAACAATATTAGATGAAAAAACTTTTGATTTACAAAGTAATACCTAGGCATATACATATACACACGATGGCATGTAGAGTGTTCAAATACCAAAAGTAATGATAATAAAATGAAAAATGTAATATTTTCAACCAATTAACAGTCTGTAAATTAACTGTCATCTTAGGAGGAAAAAGAAAAAGTAAATTATATTATAACATCAAATAAATAAATGATATGATATCATGTCTTATCTTGGCGTCTTCAAATACACCTTGTTTTTAGATGCTTTTGCATTATGTGAAATTTCTTTATTATCAGACATACAACAAGTATAACGAGTATTATTATTGTATTATGTTTAATTCTTTTTCTTTTAATTTGTATTTTTTTTTTTTTCAAATTATGATACGATCATAATACTTTGAATGATCTAAAACAACTTTTTCTCAAGATTGGATTTCATAACACCATAAAAATCTAGTAGAATAACAACTTACTAAAAAGGGAGTTGAGAGAGAGAAAGAAAAAACTTGCTAAGTTCTAGCAGATGATGGTGGTATCATTTCATTTGAAAATACATACATACTTACACGTACTAGAAATTAAAAGACTTTTCTAACTGTCAATTATGCATTACATGTTTTCCAAAGAAAATTACATTTATATTTTCTGCACATGCAAATGAAATAACAAACAAGCTATTCTGGTCTGACCGACCGATCGTCCGTCCATCCTTCTCCTGTTCGTGGCATAAGATTTTATTTCCATTTAACATTAAGTTGCATTGCAAAACACATAATGTTGCGATAATATACTAATAGTTTTTGAATTATTTAGAACTTCCGTTTGATAACTGTCATTTATGACATCGTTTTTATTACGTTACATGATCGAAACGTTTAGCTATGTTACGTTTAATTGAGAGAGTGAGATGTATTTATTTGAAATGATTCTAAGAAATAATTGTTTATATCTAATGAAATAATTTGCTAAATTTTTAAATTATAATATTATTGCATTGTGATACAATGGATTTGTTAAAGGATTTTCATAAAATTTCAAGCTTAGGACACATAATTATTTGGACTTTACTTAATTATTCAATGGCTTTACTATAATAAAAATTTAATTAATATTTCGATCTGCTGTCTTTTCATCTTTTTATAATTTCCAGGCCCCTTTTAAAACGTTCAAGTTCAAAATAACTTTTTAGTAATCACAATCATTTTTAACATTTAGTTACTTTAAAATAAAAAAAAATAAAAAAGAAAAATTCAAGTTCGTGTCTTAAGTCTTTTGTTTTGATGTTTTAAAAATAATTGTTCTCATTTAAGAACTTTAGGTACTTTATCTTTTTCAATTTTTCAGTTTTTATTTAATACCGTACATCAATTTAACATTAAACAAATCAATTTATCCAGACTGAAATTCTTAATTGATAAACGCCTAGAATAAAACACCCCTTTTAAAATAATTTGTATACCCTACACCACTTTAGTGGGGAGGGTATATTGGGTTTGTGCTGATGTTTGTAACGCACAATAATATTAGCCATATACTCACCTTAAAGTATACCAATCGGCTTAGAATCATTTTCTGACTCGATTTAGCTATACCCGTCCGTCCATGTTAACCTTGTAATCAAACTACAGGTCGCAATTTTGAAGATAATTCAATGAAATTTGGCACATGATTGTACCAGGGAAAATGTCTTCGTAACCTTGTAACCAACCTACAGGTCGCAATTATACTAGTCTTGATGACCCTCATGAATTTTATAATTATAGAGTCTCAGTTGACCATACACAAAGCCCCCTTCAAAATTTGACTTAAAGGTCCACAATTTTATTCAAAAATAAATGGCTTAAGTATATCTGAGACAAGGTACAATTCAAATTAAATGCTTTATTATGAAAACTAAATCACATTTTATTTTTGTAACAAGTGTAGGGTATTATATGGTCGGCCTCGCCCACCTATAATTTCTTACTTGTTCATATTGAGTTCATTCCACAAAGTACCTTTACAAAATATATGAATTGCATACGCAGCAAGTTGCAACACTGCGTGTTTTTATAAGGTTGATGTTTGGTTAAGGGCATTTCGGTTATTTCATTTGTAGTTTAGGTTTAATTTTTTTTTTTACTTTTTTTGTAAATTTTTCTGTATGCGAAATAATAATTTTCCACATTATAATAATGTTACAGTTTAATTGAGTTTTAGCATGCAACATTTTAAATTCAATTTAACTGTAAACATAACACTTAAGAGCCCTTAAGCTATATTATTCATTTTATATACAAACATACATATATACTATGTACCTATAAATACAATTACATCTTGAGGAATTCTTTTATATCATAATGTTTATAACTGCTGGTATAAATGACGTTGATGTTCTTTTGATGGTGGCAGTAGATGGAATTTTATGCAAAATAAACACATCAATTTAATAGTTAAGAATGATTTTAAATGTGCATTAATAAATATATAAATATATTTATAGTAGAAGACCACACACATTATTTACTAAGAACGACAAATACATATAGTCGACTGTATAAAGATATTTACTTATGTTTATACATTAAATTTTATAAATTCAATTAGGCTTTTTATGTATCAACTCTTGTTGAATTAAATGAATGTTTCAGATGCTGGTAGGACATTTGATCTGTCTAGGTTTCAAGTACAAAGACTAGCTGACTTGAGTTCACCAAATTGTGATCTCGTTGTGCTACCCTTGTTGCCATAGGAGATCTTTATTCGATTCACAAAGTTTAGGACGTTCTTTAAATTTGTCCCAGATAGCTCCTACATGCCTAAGAAAAAACCGAAATAAGGCTCCCTGCTATCAGTGAAAGTCTGACAATAGCAGAGAAGATGATATGTCTATTCTTCTTCCCCATTATGACAACTTCTACTGTAATCATTATATTCGAGACACACTCTCCTGGCATGATTAACAATAACACAGTGTTCCTCTTACTACCGATTTAGCATTCTCTCTACCTACGAAAACTTAATCATTAGCTTGACCTCGGAGTGTTATTTAGAGGCCAGGCTGATCCCGAAATAATGGTTTCGCTAAAACATCTGATTTGAGCTATTTTATATATTTCAGTTTCGGTTTGATAGACTAATCCTCACAAGAGATGGCAAGAACATTTTGGTTCATATAAGACTTTTTCATGTAAAATTTCACAAGTACATATGTACATATAGGAAATTTCGTGTCAAGTGATCCAACTTTTAAAATCGATGTTTTCTAATTTGTAAATAACCACAAAGCTCTTTTTAGCAAAAAAAAAAAAAAATAACAAAAACGTCCATTTTGAAAAAAATAGGGGAAAATTAAGTGCCAAATATTGAAATCTTGAGTTAAAAATATTTTTTTTTGATAGAAAAATGGGACTATAAAGCCCTTAAAGGAAATTGTATAAAAAATATTTTTAAATTTTAATTTTTTTTCAGAAGCAATGAAGAAATAACTATCTGAACTCCTTTGGACAATTTTTCCTAGGACCAATAGGAGAAAAGTTATACTTATTTGAATAAAATCCTGCAATACCAAAATGTCCAACTTTGACCCCCTCTAAGTGCGGCAGTTTTTGACCGATAAAGCTGAAAATTTGTGTCTGACTTACTATCCAATAGTACTAACCTTGGTGCAAATTTAATCAAAATCGATTTTTTGAGTTGGTTCACATGACATGAAATTGCGCATATATTCTGGGATCCTATTAGATTCTATTACGATTTGGCCCTGTCTTTCCGTCTGTCCTTCCGTATGTCAGTTGAAAACAGAAAATGTGAAAAATCGGAAATTTTTTTTTACCAAACTTCAAATTTGTGTAAGAATCGGTTCATAATTGACCCTCCCAATATATATGCCCAGCAAAACCATGGTAATGATTTGTACTTACTCAACAACTTACTTTCAAATGACTACTTCATTACTTAGAAGGAGTCTAGTAGTGACTTATAAATAATGTATTATATAAGTACTTACTTTTTAGCCTTAAAATTTCGAACTGTTTGTGTTAACAAAAAAAAAAACGAAAAACTATAATTTTTTGCGAAAACTAATAATAAACGCACTCGACGTATCCTCGTAGAAATTTGTTTTCTGAAAAACCAAACTACTTACTTAACTACCCATTTGCAAGCGATCGTAGTAAGTACTTACCTAACTTCATATTTGTAAGTGAGCGTCATAAAAACTTGACTCTAATGTTATCCCTGTGTTAAAATAATGTCATAAAATGCTACTGTGTAAGTGAATTTTAGCAACCCCTTACTTCCCAATGTATGTTTTTGCTTCACAATATGGGTTTCTCTAAATAAGTTATAGGTACAGAAACTATTTACCAAATAATCGGTTCATAATTGATCCTAACACTTATGAAACACCTCAGATAGAAAATCTCTTATATGGTCATACCCAACACTCATTTAAGAAATACTCGCCTAAATTCTAACAAACTTTTTTTCAAGTGTCAATAACCAGCTCCAAGTGAGTATGTGTAATCCCCAGATTGATAGTTCAAGATAAACGTAATGACAATATTCCTTAGATTACACTATGAATATAAATAAGTGATTTTAATAAAGTATTGTTATTAAAAATTAAATATTATTAAAAATATTTAATCCAATATAATTAACCTCGAAAAAATCTTAAATTTATAATCCTTCAACTTCCAATGCTAAGTTAAACACTTTTGTACCCAGCATCAAAAAAGATGGGGGGTATTGATTTTGCCATTCCGTGTGTAACACATCGAAATTTTGTTCACAGACCCCATAAAGTATATATATTCTAGGACCTCGTAAGATTCTAAGACGATCTAGCTATGTCCGTCCGTCTGTCCGTCTGTCTGTTGTTGGCACGATAGCGTCCACAAAAAAAGAGATATTGGGATGCAATTTTCCCAAAATATTTTTTATTGATCAGAAATATTTGGTACTGAAAATGGGCAAAATCGGTCAATGATTTCACATAGTCCCCATACAAATGAACCCCCCGGTTCATTTGTATGGGGACTAGGTCAGTTTTTTGACCTCCGAAATAAAATTCTGAATTATGTCGGACATATGACACACAAATGACCCCCCATATAAGGTCACCTTTTGAAAATTACTATAATTCTGATTACTGGCTTAAACATACGAATATAGCGATGAAATTTGACTCACATAGGTTTCATGCAAGCCAATATCTCTCCACCAAACTATATGTGGATCGGTCCATAATTGACCCTACCCCCCATATAAGGTCCCCTTCAGAAAATGACTTTAACGCTCATTATTGGCGTAAAAATACGAGTATAGCGAAGAAATTTGACATAAGTAAGTTTCTTACGACTGAAATTCTCTCCACCAAATTGTATGTGGATCGGTCCATAATTGACCCTACCCCCCATATAAGGTCCCCTCCATAAAATTACTTTAACGCTCATTACTGGCTTAAAAATACGTATATAGCGATGAAATTTCACATAACTAAGTTTTATATGAGCTAAAATCTCTCTACCAAATTTTATGTGGATCGGTCCATAATTGCCCCTACCCGCTCATATAAGGTCCCCCTTCAGAAAATGACTTTAATGCTCATTACTGGCTTAAAAATACAAGTAGATCTATGAAATTTGAAATAAATAAGGAACTGAAATCTTTCTACCGACTTTTATGAGAATTGGTCCATATGTGTATATATAACCCTACTTCCTATATAAATTAACATATTTAATTCGAAAGAGCACTGTCAATAGTTAAACCCCCATTAATGGACCTCTTTCAAATATTACAATGATGTTCTCATTAATATCGATACATAATAATAAAATATCAAAGCTTATTTATATGGCAGTGATTTGATGGTGGGTATATAAGATTCGACATAGCCGAATATAACATTCTTACTTGTTATGCCTATTAAAGTAGTGCCACATTACAATATAGTCTTATAGAAATATTTCAGCTCATACATGTTTTTATAAAAATTGTAAATTAAACAATTATAAATTTTTCATAAAGAAGTCAAAATTAATTTTCTAAAACGTGGTTCAGGGTGTTTCTCTTACAGCAGCAGTTGCACAACAACATTCAATTTGTGGCAGCTACGAATACCAAAATAAAAACCCCTTTGTCCGTCAAATACAGAAAAAGTTGTATTTTATAATCAAGTTAATCCAAGCCTCATATCACAGCCTAAAAAATATAAAATAAAAAAGGCAGACAGTATTTTTTTTTTTTTTTGTCTATAGTAGAATTTATAAATGTTGTAAATTGGTAGGGACTATGAATGTATTTTGTAATATTTTTGTAAAATAAACCCTGTTATAAACGCACTACACGCACTTGTTGTAACTGACACTTTTGACAGGTTTAAGTTGTGGCGCGTATGTGTCATATTCCGGGACACGTGATATATAAGAAAAAGAACAGGCAACAGCAGTCAACAACAATAATAACTACAACTACAAAACACACTTGTACATAGTTACTAAATTATGTATATTGTCCGTTGCTGTATAAGAGTGCGCCCATAAAGTAAATCTTTTTAAACTATAGTGCAACGAATTAAATGCATAAGAAGTGGCTTATGAACTAAGCCAAAATAAAGATTCGTAAAAAAAAAATCTTGACGTTTTTTATAAAATCCAAAAAATCCCTTTTTATATAGACAAAGTATTGTTGATGGCATATGGCAGCAGTAACAAATAGGTCCTTTGCAAAATGATTAAGAAAATTGGAAGCATTTAAAAGTTGTTTAAGCTTGAAAATATTTTTTAATTAAAATTGAAAGGAAGTTGTATAAATTTCACACAAAACTGTATTACATAGTCATATGACTAACTCTTTGAACTTGAACTTCACGCTTAAGAAATTTAATATATTTTTTCAAGTTGTGAGGGGAGTGTATGTTTTGTCACTTAAAGATATTTTGATATTTAGATTTTACTTCTAACAGGATGTTAGAATAAAGCCTACTAAAATAAGTAAATAAAAAAAAGTACAATTAATAATTTATAATCAAAAGGGAAGGGTTTAAATATGATCTGTAATTAACAAACTCATGTATAAAGTGATTACAAAATAAACCCTTTTAGTGAGTACCGATGGACTAGTTGGAAGTCGATTCCATGACAGATTCTGCCTTGTTTTACTACAAATAGCGTATGGAGTTAATCATTCTACATCATTAAGTTTAACTAATACTCACTTCCCTGGCTGCAAAGATGCTGTCAAGGAAATCTTCACTGACAGTAGGACTCTATCGGGAATCAATAACAATATCATCTCCTAACATAGAATCTCATAGGCGATGGATAGTTTTTCACCGTACAAATCACCAGGGCCAGATGGTATTTTGCCAAGGATGGTACAAAGTGCAAAAGATTATGTTATCCCCTGCCTTCATAGAATATATACGCTCATTCTCTCTCTCAACCATGTTCTGGTAAACTGGAGAAAGGTTACGATCGTTTTTATTCTCAAAGCTTGCAAAAAGAGCCATGAGAATGCGAAAAACTTTCGTCCAATAAGTCGTTAATCTTTTCATCTCAAAACGCTAGAAAGACTCATCGACTCACATATTAGGCAACGACTAGAGAGCTCATCGCGGCTTTCAACCAGTCAACATGCCTACCTTAAAGGACGATCTACAGAGACAGCTCTACATGAGGTTGTAAGAGTTATATAGAAAGATCGCTCGAATTCAAACAATATACTATGGGAGCCTTTTTAGACATAGAAGATGCTTTCAGTAACGTAAATACTTTTGCAATTCAACAAGCTCTTGCTAATATAGATATGAGTGATCACAAAATAAGTTTATTTTTCAATTTAAACGTGTTTTAACGAAGTTATAAGCGATTTTAGTTTTATTAGGGTTTCCGACCAAAATATCGATTTTTGAAGGGAAATATGAGTGATCACAAAATAGGCTTCAATTTAAACGTGTTTTAACGAAGTTATAAGCGATTTTAGTTTCTTCAAGGTTTCCGACCAAAATATCGATTTTTGAAGGAAAATATGAGTGATCACAAAATAAGCTTATTTTTCAATTTAAACGTGTTTTAACGAAGTTATAAGCGATTTTAGTTTTATTAGGGTTTCCGACCAAAATATCGATTTTTGAAGCGAAATATGAGTGATCACAAAATAAGCTTATTTTTCAATTTAAACGTGTTTTGACGAAGTTATAAGCGATGTTAGTTTCTTCAAGGTTTTCGACCAAAATATCGATTTTTGAAGGGAAATATGAGTGATCACAAAATAAGCTTATTTTTCAATTTATACGTGATTTAACGAAGTTATAAGCGGTTTTAGTTTTATTAGGGTTTTCGACCAAAATATCGATTTTTGATGGAGAATATAAGTGATCACAAAATAAGATTATTTTTCAATTTAAACGTGTTTTAACGAAGTTATATGCGATTTTAGTTTTATCAGGGTTTCCGACCAAAACATCGATTTTTGATGGAGAATATAAGTCAAGATTTTCGACCAAAATATCGATTTTTGTAGGAGCATATTAGTAACTGGTTAGTAACTATGTGGAAATCTAGAATAGTTAATGCAAGTCTTGGTAATAGCGTTAAGTCCAAATAAGTGGAACGAGGCTCACCACAGGGCGGCGTAATCTCTCCACTACTTTGGGTAAACATTGTTTACTCGATTCTTATGGAATTGGACAACAGAGAGATAAATGTCGTTGCTTATGCGGACGATGTTGTGATTCTGGTATCAGGAATGTTCCCAGACGTGATTAGCGATATTATGGCTGGTGCTATGGTGCTACTTAGTAACTGGGCCACAGACAGTGGTCTAGGAGTAAATCCAAGCAAGACAGAACTGGTAATATTCACAACAAAGATCAAGATTCCAAGCTTCAACTTGCCTCGGTTAAAAAACCGCGAAATCCCCTTATCTAACAGTGCCAAATATATAAAAATTATTCTAGACTCCAAATTATCATGGAAACTCAACATCCAGCACAGAGTCAAGAAGGCAACGGTCGCCTACTATACCTGTCGTAAGAAGTTTGGAATGAAATGGGGACTAAGTCCCAATATTCTTACATACGGATCACTTGTATGGTGGACTTCAACTAAAAAGAAGTTTGTTGTAGATCAGCTGTACAAAGTTCAAAGATCAGCTTGCATTGGGATAATAGGTGCTCTAAGAACTAGTCCTTCAGAAGCTCTGAACACTATATTCCCACCTATAGATCGGCATATAATGGCCATTTCTGCTTGCAGCGCAAGCGGAAGTTGGAGATCAAGAACATATGGACACGCTAAGATTTTAAGCTTGTTACCTCCAATCTTGAACCAACCATCCGACGGACTTTGATGGAGTCTTCAAAGTCAGAGTTTCTTCCAGGAGCGAGTGGTGTAGAGGTAACCTACCGAAAGAATATACCACCAGAATCTTTACAAATGGTTCTAAAATGAACTGCGGCGTTGGTTCTGGTGTCTTCTGTGAAGATGTTGGTTTAAGTATATCCCACCGCCTTCCCAACAACTGTCTGAAATGTTTGCGATAATGTCAGCCTGTAGAGTATTACATGACCTCAATATTCGCGGCAACATAGGCATTTTTGTCGATAGTCAAGCGGCACTTCTCTCACTAAACTTTTATACTACCACTTCCCTATTAGTTAGACAATACAAGAATTATATGCCAGGAATAGGTCGCCTGTCTGGCATTACCCTTGTTTTGGTCCCTGCGCATAAGGACTACTATGGTAATGAACAGGCAGATGAGCTTGCCAGAACGAGATCAGCTCTTAACATTCCCAACGCCGTTTCAGAAGCAACTCCGTTAAGTTTTATCAAGAGCAATATCCTCAGATTCTTTCTTCGAAAGGCTGAAAATAGGTGGAATAATCTAGACACATGTAAAGGGGCCAAGTTATTGTGGCCCTCCTTCAATGAGAAACACACAAAAAACCTTACAAACCGAAGTGATAGCAGTAATAACAGTACATTGGGTAATAGGCAGACATGCAAGTCGGCTTGCAAAGACAGGGAAAAGGAAGAAACGGTATTTCAACTCCTCTGTGAAGAGAAACCGCTTCCTTGGTAATTACTTCATATCTAACCTTCGTGATATATCTGAGTGTAGGCTTAATGATATCCTCAGATCTCTCACAGCTACAGGCTGGATCTAATATACTATATATACTACATCTGACGAGTGGAGTGGTCCATTCAAAACGGAGTCTCTTCGATTCTACTTGACAGTTCGAGTGTAGTGAACTACCACGTAAACCAACCAACCAACTAATCAAGTATAATAAAGTTGATATTGCAATAACTGATAATAAATAAATCATTTGCCAATTAAAAAATTGTGCCATGGTCCATTTTATAAGAACTTCGAAACAAAAAACATTTGCAATACATTTAACTGGTTTGTTCTAAAAATTTGATATCCATTTCAATACAATTCAAATTTCCTACACACACTTGTCAAACAACAAACAACATTTGCGACATGTAATAAACTTTCGCTCGAAAATGCATAAATTGTTGCAAACAATTTTTATTATGGCCACATAACAACAGAACTATTTTGGAAATTTCACCATTCAATGTATCACAAATACTCGTAAATGTCAGACTGTTTGGGGAAAAAGCAAAATGTGACACAAATTATAAAAAATATTAGATACTACACACATACTAATACCAAAATAGCAAAGAAATAAAAAAATCCATAAAACCAAAAATATGTTTTGGATTTAACATTAAAAAGAAAAGACAAATAAATACACTTCACAAAACTTGCCATCCTACACAGACAACTTGCAACGTAGAGATGAAAAAATACTAATATAATTGCATATCAAAACCTTGAACTTGACCTTAATGATTTGATGTGGCAGACAACAAATCAAGCAACAACACAATGCAAAAAAAAAAAAATAAAAAAGAAAGAAAACTTTGGTAGGTCGTATAAACAACAAAATATGTATATTGAATGGCATCATCATCATCATTGCCATCATCATGATCATGGTGATCTTCAACATGGGTGAAGTTCAAGTTTAAATTTGCCACAGCTGAAAAGGCACAAGAAGATGCAACAAGTAAAAAAGTAACAGCAAAAGAAGAAGACACAAATTTGTTGGTTAAATTTGTATAATAAACATCAGCAAATGTGGCACCATGTCTAATATGATTTAACATTATTAAACTACGTATAGTAATCATTATGAGCGTAGAAAAAAAAAACAACAAACGTAGACTAAGAACTATGAAAATATTCGAAACAACCTAAACTGAAACTAAATGCAGCAAGCAATGAATGAGGCAAAAATAAAAACCAAATTAAACTTTTTGACATAAAGTTTAATACTGTGTTTAGTTACTGTTTTCTGTTTAAGTTGCACACAATGAAGCCAACCAAAGAGAAAAACTATAGACAAATCAAGTGATAAAGCGATGTGGAAAGGAAAAACAAATGTGAGCTTTAAAATTGATGATGGCACCGTGAAGCAAAAGTATTCGAATATATGTCGAAATGCTTTACGTGAGTACCTGGCGTGTAGATCTATCTCACGGTGGTACTTTTTCAACCACTGGGTGAGTAAAAAGTAAACATCTCACCACTGCCCCTTTGTGTATCTTACACGCAGTTCGTAATTTTTGTACATGGATAAAGCCGGTCCATTTACAAGCACTTTGCTCCAGTACTTGAGCTATCTTATCTCTGACCATTGCTGCCCCTTTGCTTAACTTCCGAGATGTAAAACATCACTTCCGTATACAACCACGCAGATGGGATGGCCTCTGTTGATTCGGCAACACCACCTAGAGACGTTACCGGTAGACCTAAGTACGAATCCATCAAATAAGCCGAGACTTTGTTCTTACTCACAGTGACACACTGTGGTAATTCTGATATGAACAGAGTTTACTCTGAACATATCTGGACAAGGAAGGAAAATTCAATGGTATCACTTGTATATGATACCTTTCATTCATCATTAGACAACCTAGCACACTTTTCATTTATCCGACACATTCATAAGAGAAAAACATACGACACACTTATTCTAGGTAAATGGGTGGGTGAGGCCCGCATAACCCACATTCATCCCGTACCATATACAATTAATACCAACTCATTTCCAACGCTTAGTCCCACAGCCACTCCTCTGTGGGGTATCTGTTGTTTCGGCAACAGCACCGAACTTATCCCGAAACAATGACTTTATCTTACATCAGTCTTTTAACCGCAACTCACTCTTCCCGCGAATTTGGGTTTAAACCACATCCACTACGTGGATCCCGAAGGATCCTCAACTGGCCGCCCATAGTACCAGATTATGTGGTTCTCTGGTTAGACCTCTTTCCAATTTATGCAAGGACTAAGCCAGGCAGTAAATTGTAAACACCAATTTATAGTCCCAACCGACTAGAGGTATTGGTAGCGCCTATCTACCCCCGGACTGCAATACACCAAGATGGAATCTGTCATCAAGGATTACATGCCCGGGGGAGCTCTCAACTGATAGTAGAACTTTTCCTTCCTCAACATCTCGCTATACTTATCGTTCCCATTCCATCTAACCTCACTTGTCCTAATACCTGTAATTTCAGCTGCTCACATTTTGCAAATAAAACTGTCTGATATAAAGTACATTAGCCAAATCGAGTTTATTTAACATTGGTAATTGTCGTTGTCAGTCATCCAGATTGTTTGTTATTATTATACCCACTTTAGTGGGGAGGGTATATTGGATTTGTGCTGATGTTTATAACATACAAAAATATTCGTCCTAGACCCACCTTAAAGTATACCAATCGGCTTAGAATCGTTTTCTGAGTCGATTAAGCTATGTCCGTCCGTCCGTCTGGCTGGCTGTCCATGTAAACCTTGTGCGCAAGGTACAGGTCGCAATATTCAAGATAATTGGATGAAATTTGGCACGCACGTTTTAATTGATAAATAAAACGCACGTTTTATTCGACCCGAGGACGAAGCCTATTGAAAATGGTTAAAATCGGTCCATTATTTCACCTAGCCCCCATAGAACTGGTCCCCCCGAAAAGGGCTTCTGGGCTCATAATTATGTTAAATATACAGATATATCCATAAAATACGGCACAATTAAGTTTTATAGAAGTCTTGATGACCCTGCCAAATTTCATAAAGATCCTAGCTCCCATACAAAGTCCCCTTCAGAAAATTACTTGAATGTCCCAAATTAACTTATAAACACAAATATCGCGATGAAATTCAGTACAATAAAATATTATGTAAATATAAATATATTCACAAAATTTTATCGGGCTTGGTCCATATTTGCCCCTAGCCCCCATATAAAGCCTCTTTCAGAAAATTAGTTTTTCATCCATAAATTGCTTAAATGTATCGGAACAAGGGAATGTTGAAGATAAATGCTTTATTATGAAAAATAAATCACATTTAATATTCATAACTGGTGTAGGGTATCATATGGTCGGCCACGCCCGACTATACTTTCTTACTTGTTTTTCCTTCTGAATACTCTGCCTATGTCTTTCTAGTTCGATAGTGAGGCTGTTTTTCAATCACAATTGCACCTAAACACACCATTTTGTTATCAGGAATGCTTCACATGATTAATATTGCGGAAAAACCAAAAAGTTGCAGTTGAAAAACGAAAACGTACCAAAAATTCCTTCCAACAGATTTTCATTCACTCAGTGCCTGTGCTGAGCCGAAAGTAACAGAACACAGGCACAGAACTCAAAATGTTTAATTTTATGTTTCTAGTTTCAATATTATAGAAAATTCAAAAGTACCTTTTTATACCCACCATCAAAAAAGATTGTTTTTGTTATTCCGTTTGTAACACATCGAAATATTGGCCATAGACCCACAAAAGTATATATATATTCTGGGTTCTTATTAAATTCTAAGACGTTGAAATCACGATAGGGACCATATGGGAAAAGCTAGATATATATTTATATGATCCAAAATCTATCTAATTTTATGAGGGTCGGTCCATAATTGACCCTACCCCCCATATAAGGTCCCCTTCAAAAAATTACTATAACGCTCATTACCTGCTTAAAAATACGCGTAAAGTGATGAAATTCGACCCTCATAAGTTATATACGAGCCAAAATTTCTCTACCAAATTTAGTGAGGATCGGTCCATAATTGACCCTATCGCCTATACAAGGTCCCCTTCCGAAAATGACTTTAGAGCTCACTACTGGCTAAAAAAAATACAATTATAAACTTTGACACAAGTTCCTCGCGAATCAAAATATCCCTTCCAAAGTTTACGAGTATAACAATGAAAATCGACATAAAAAAGTTTATACTTAGGAACATAATTCTTCATTCCGAATTTAACATAATTCTTTATTCGATCATAAAGCAGTTTTCCTTATTTAAAAATACTTGTATAGTGATTAAATTTTACATACAATAGTTCTATATAAAACAAAATCTATGAGTTTTTATTTTATGAGTATCGGTTCATAAAAAAAGGTCCCCTTCGGAAAATTACTCATACGCTCAAAATCGCCCTAATATTTATGGAGGAGCATTCCTTTTACGGCATATTGTTTGATGATGGGTATATGAGATTCGCACAGCCGAATATAACACTCTTACTTGTTGAGATCGAAAATGAACCAGAATGTCCCCTTTTATAAGTTCTCATTTACTCAGGGCTCTAATGCTTAATTTTATGTTTGGTACCAGAGTTGCAAATAGCATATTCATTTTTATGTACCAAATTTCATCCAATTACCTTCAAAATTGCGACAGACACACGGACGGACATGGCCTAATCTACTCAGAAAATGATTCTGAGCTGATTGGTATACTTAAAGGTGGCACAAATCCAATATAAATCCAACGAGTAAAAGTTCTATATTCGGCTGTGCCGTATCTTATATACCCTTCACCCTGTTAAAAAACAGTCAGTACGAATATTATTACAAAAAATCAAAAAATACCAATTGTAAAACGGCAAGGCCCTTTAAAGACTGAAAAAGTGCCAAAAAGTCCCATTTTATACGTTCTAACTTAATCCGGGCTCTACATGCTTAATTTCATATTTCTAGGTTCAATATTATAGTACCTTTTGAAGAACGAAAAAGTACCAAAAAGTCCACTTTTAAGGGTTCCCACTTAATCCAGGCTCTACATAATTATTTTCATGTTTCTAGGTTCAATATTATAGAAATTTCAAAGAGTACCTTTTGTAGAACGAAAAAGTGCCAAAAAGTCCCCTTTTATGTGTTCTGGCCTAATCCGGGCTCTACATACTTAATTTCATGTTTCTAGGTTCAATATGATATACAATTCAAAAAGTACCTTTTATAAATCGAAAAAGTACCAAAAATCCCTTTTTATAGGTTCTTACCTAGTCAAAGTCCTACATCCTAAATTTCATGTTTCTAGGTTAAATATTATAGAAAATTCAAAAAGTACCTTTTGTATAACGAAAGAGTACCAAAAAGTCCCCTTTTATAGGTTCTTATCTAGTCAAGGCCCTACATGCTAAATTTCATATTTCTAGGTTCAATATTATAGAAATTCAAAAAGTACCTTTTGTAGAACGAAAAAGTACCAAAAAGTGCCCTCGCCTATTCCAGGCTCTACATACTTAATTTCATGTTTCTAGCCAATAACAAACGTAACGTAACGAGATGTTCATTCTTTGCTTTGTGTTTATAAACAAGAATTACAATAACAAATAACAAACAAGTAAGAAAGTATAGTCGGGCGTGGCCGACCATATGATACCCTACACCAGTTATGAATATTAAATGTGATTTATTTTTCATAATAAAGAATTTATCATCAATATTCCCTTGTTCCGATACATTTAGGCAATTTATGGCCGAAAAACTAATTTTCTGAAATAGGCTTTATATGGGGGCTAGGGGCAAATATGGACCAAGCCCTATAAAATTTTATTGTGCTGAATTCCATCACGTTATTTGTGTTTATAAGTTAATTTGGGACATTCAAGTAATTTTCTGAAGGGG
The DNA here is from genome assembly GCF_015586225.1 of Lucilia sericata. Taxonomy (NCBI): domain Eukaryota; kingdom Metazoa; phylum Arthropoda; class Insecta; order Diptera; family Calliphoridae; genus Lucilia; species Lucilia sericata. The sequence goes on along the minus strand of NW_023994061.1, from coordinate 1,000,408 downwards.
ACTTTGTATGGGGTCAAATGGGGCCCGATCTTTATGAAATTTGGCAGGGTCATCAAGACTTCTATAAAACTTAGTTGTGCCGTATTTTTTCGATATATCTGTATATTTAACATAATTATGAGCTCAGAAGCCCTTTTCGGGGGGCTATGGGGGCTAGATGAAATAATGGACCGATTTTAACCATTTTCAATAGGCTTCGTCCTCGGGTCAAATAAAACGTGCGTTTTATTTATCAATTATCTTGAAAATTGCGACCTGTACCTTGCGCACAAGGTTTACATGGACATAGCTTAATCGACTCAGAAAACGATTCTAAGCCGATTGGTATACTTTAAGGTGGGTCTAGGACGAATATTTTTGTATGTTACAAACACAGCACAAATCCAATATACCCTCCCCACTAAAGTGGTGTAGGGTATAAAAAAATTACTGTGTTTTGTTATACTCTACACAACTTTAGTGGGAAGGTGCAGGTCGCAATTTTCAAGATAATTGGATGAAATTTGGCACGCACGTTTTATTATATTATATTTATAAATGCTTTATTATGAAAAATAAATCACATTTAATATTCATAACTGGTGTAGGGTATCTTATGGTCGACCACGCCCGACTATACTTTTTTACTGGTTTTTGTTTGTTTATTGTTTTGTATAAGCATGCACGAATAAAGTAAATTTTTGATGAAATTTTCAGAGGTGGTCTCGGGTTTTTACTCATATTTTCGTTATTTATGGGCCGATTGGGCTGATTTTAAATGGCGTTCTATTCGATCGTATTTCCGATAGAATTATTGAAAATTCGGATCTCGCAGATATCTGTGGTCTTCTGAAAACTGATTTCAACATACACACAGACATACACACAGATGCCAGACCGCATCTTGGTGTATTGCAATCCGGGGGTAGATAGGTGCTACCAATACCTGTAGTCTTCCGGGACTATAAATTGGTGTTGACAATTTACTGCCTGACCTAGTCCTTGCATAAATTGGAAAGAGGTCTAACCAGACCACCAGAGGGTGGCCAGTTGCTCACAGGACTTGTTCTGGCTGGTCAGTTGGTTGAGGTTACTTTGGGATCCACGTAGTGGCTGTGGTTGAAACCTGAATCGCAGGTAGGGGGTGCCTGGTTAAAAGACTGATACACTGTGAAATATAAATTTTCAAGATACATTTCTGTTATCGTTCCTAGATGCAAGGAGCGGTACAAATTACAGAGCATGACTGTGGATTAATAAAATTTTGGGATTGAGCTGATAATGAAAAGATTGGGTAAACGAGGATGAACGATGATTCTGATGTCTACTTTGATTCTATAGAGAGAGTGGAGTGATTGATGGATTTGACGGATGTGTGATAATGGACAGACAGACGGACATGGCTAAATCAACTCCGCTATCTATAAGGATCCTGAAAATACATATATACTTTATAGGGTCGGAAAATTATATTATAGAAATTGCAAACGGAACGGCAAACTTATATATACACTTCTCACGAAGGTGAAGAGTATAAAAACTAAAGTAGTGTAGGGTATTTAAATAGTGAGAGTTTAAAATACCATTTCTACAAAAAAGTCCATATTAATCAAACCAACTAATTTTAATATATTAATTAGGATTTATCCAATACTATATAGTATTGCAATATAAAGTTTCCTCAAATTCTGAATGTATGTATATTGAAATGTATTCCTTTTTTAACCACCGTGCATTGACCACAGAACTTAAAATAAGTATTTTTTCATCTTCATCTGTAAAAATTTTAATTTTGTCTGTCCATTTATAAGTTTTATAACCTCTTAGTTTAAATGTCTTCTTTGAAAAAATACAAATATTTCATACACAACACACAAACACACAGGCTAGTAAATATTTTTGGTAAAGATCATCATGAGAATGATCATGACGATGATGAACTTTTGCAAATGACTCGAGACCAAATAAAGGAAGAAATCAAAAAGTCATACTTAAGAGTAATATAAACGAGTGCGATGAGAGAATAAAGCCAATTACTTGTGGTCTCTTTGATGGTTTGAAGAAGGACGGAAGGATTTTGCCTACTACATGGATGTTGATGATGCTGGTGGTTAGTTGGTTGGTTGGTTGGTGGTTATTGTTGTAAGGTCGATAATGTTGTTGTTAGTCATCATGAACATCAAGTCTTTTGTTTAACATAGTTGGTGTTGATAGCATCTTCTGCTTGATTTAGCATGTCTACTTGGTTCAACACTTTTTTTTTCTGTTGTTTTTGGTTTTCATTGTACTCGTATTATTACTATTTCTAAATCCCTGATGATGATCATCGCCGTCGTCATTGAATGAATCTTGCAAATCCTTATACAATAATTGTATTGTTACTATTTCCTTAACGTTTTTTTTCACTTTTTTCTTAAGCTTTTGATTTTTGTTTAATACTCTGTCATCATCATCTGTTGCCATCGTCATCACTACGCTACTCATGTTGTATGACTAAATGAAACAAACAAACATGAGACAGAAAGACAGTCAGTCAGTTAGTTGAACGATCATATGAAAATATTCTATTTTGCAGAGTCTGAAATATTAGGATTCTCAAAAGTAAGTCTTTGGTATGGATAAATGGCGAGCACAACATATCAAAAATAACTAAATCGTTTATTCCGAACTGATAATATTAGGATTCTCAAAAGTAAGTCTTTGGTATGGATAAATGGCGAGCACAACATATCAAAAATAACTAAATCGTTTATTCCGAACTGATTGTGTTACCAGAAGGATTGCGCTTCATATTATAAAGCTGTTTTGCCCTGGTCCACACTAGGAAACTTTTGTTGAGAAACTTTTTCTTAATTCTCTTTTGAAGTTTCCTTAATGTCCACACATGAAAACTTTTGTTTCAGAAACTACGTATTAATTGCATTGATTTGTTGTTGTACGAATGAGAAGAATAACAAAACAAAACAAGTTTCCGAGTACGGGAAACTCCGTACCGCGAGAGAGATGAATGATATTCTTTCTCTTTCTCTCTCACGCAAAATCAAAAGTTTCCCAATAAAAGTTTCCTAGTGTTGCCGGTCCACACTGTGTGATCATAACATATCCATCGCTATAATTCAGTATAATTGAGAGGGTAAATTCTCTGAAAATTCGATCTCTTTTACCATTGTAGACCAAAATTTGTATTTTAACATTGTCTTGTCCTTAATATCACTTGATTAAACAAAATCTATACCTAAGAACTTTTTAAGAGGAATTTTTGACTTCGAAAGTCTATGTATTTTATTTAAAATATTCATTATAAAGTGATTCCTTTCCAGCACTGCTCTACATTTAGATTAACTCTTTTCAACAGTTGAAGTTTTTGTAAATTTTCGTCGACTTACAATGACTTTATAATTATAGCAGAAATCAATCAAACTGTACAATACCGATTTCGAATCTCCTTAAGAAAACCACTCTTTTTTCCCTTTTTTTCTATACAGACAGAAATTATTTTATTTTACTTTATTGCACTCAACATTTCAGCACATTTTGAATGACAAGCACAGTGTACACATACGTAAATGTTGCATAAATGATTGTTGCAAAAAGGGGTTTATAATGTAATTTTGTTTTTTGAAGCCAACAAAAAAAAAAAAAAAAAAGAAAAAACCCAAATGAAGGGTTCTTCCTAGTCGCAGTTCTAGAGTCATGTCATTCCATTTGATTGTTCTACCCATCATTATGTTAAACATGCTTAAACATGGTGATGTGTAGAATATAATAAAATTGTAATTAATTACAACTTTAGTGATGGTAATTTAATAAGAATTTAAGTTTGTTTTTTTTGCATTATTTTCCTGTATGTTTTGAAATATTGCGGTTGGATTGTAGTAGAAGGTGTTTGGGCAAAAGGTGGTAGTTATAGTTTTAAGAATAGTTTGCTATATTTTTTGAAAGAGGGCCTTAAATTAAAGAGTATTGCAATTAATCATCACATGGACATTTAAATTATTTAATTTTGTTTAATGGACATCAAATGTCAAAAGGTTCCGAGTCCAATTTCTTCATAACCTAATGTCAATCATTCCATCAAAACTTTTAACCGCCACTCCCCTATTTTAGAGTACATAATAAATATATTTTCCCACAAATTATAGGGTTTCTTTCATTCTATAAGAATTGAATATATGAGTTAATAATGTGATCATCATCATATTTTTATAATTTTAAGCAGATTTTGCAACATTGTATTAATTAAATTAATTTATTTTATTTAATATCGGAAATTTAGTATGTCGGTGATTAACTAAGTCCCTTCGATGTTATTAATGAGGAATCGTTTTTCGGAATCCATAGACATATAATTCTCTATCAAATCTTTTACATCTTTTTAATCAACCACTTTCGAGTTTTCCCCATATCTGTGTGAATCAAGAACAATTGACTTCCACCTTATGCTTCTATCAAGATAGCTAGTTTGATAAGAAGGCCCTAGATTCTCTGGATGAACCCTCACTTATCTTGACGACTCCGCCACTAATGTTTCTATAAGAACTTACATCAGTGGACTTGCAACAACATCGCTGAAAGGCCTATTACGATAGTTTGGGCCTTTAATGAACATCGTAGCGAAGTTGACAAAAGATAAATCACAACAAACTTACCTCTGGCTCTATAAAAGTGTAATTAGACCAATCCTAAGTTATGCTTCAATAATCTGGTGGACTTCTCTGGAAAAAAACGTGTAATGTCAAACTACTACAGGTAGTTCAGCGAACATGCTGCTTGGGTATAAGTGGAGCCATGAGTACTACGTCAACCGAGGCTCTGTAAACAATGCTAAATATTCCACACATTGAAACATATATAACATATGAGGCGGCACTTACAGCCGAACGCTCATGACTTTAGGCGAACTGTTCAAACGCGGTTATAGGACACGTCATCAATGTATACTGGACACATTGGAAGGCTATACACAATCATCGGAAGTGCCCGATCGCATACCAGAGACAAAATATGTCGGAAAATTTAAAACGCTGATCCCAGATAGAATGTCTTGGTCAAGCGGAACTTTAGAGCAAATACCAATTTGGAGACAAAGTGGGCTTGGGTTCTTATATTGAAGATCCAGAAACAGAAATATAGATTTACCTAATCACAACACAAGCTTCCAGGCAGAAGTCCGAGCAATAACGGAATGTAAATTGGATTAGAATAAATATTTCGGCCACAAGGCTTAAAGTTGAATCTAAAACCGTATTGGATTGTAAAAAAGCTCTAACCGAATACTCTTCCAGAGGTAAGGTTCACATCATATGGGCACCAGGACACTCGGGAGTAGTCGGCGATGAAAGAGCAAATGTAATAGCTTTAAAGGGAAGGGAACTCGATTTAGTTAACCTGACGAGTGCAAAACCATTTGACGCAACGAGGGCAGAATTAAAATTATGGGTGAGAGAAACCCATAAGGCCTCATGGAATAATGAAACCGTGGGTAGAACCACAAAGATCCTATGGGGTGACCCTAACGAGAGCAGGACGAGAAGCCTCCTTAAAGTGAACAAGTTTGAGGTTAGTATGATGGTACGTATTCAGACTGGACACCCAGGATTACGGGCACACCTATACAAAATTGGACGTGCGGATTCAGACGAATGTAGAGCATATAGAGAGGACAGTGAAACTCTGGAGCACTTTCGGCTTTCGCCGAAATTAGATCCAAATATCTTGGAAGTGATATTATTCCGGATATAATATCCCTTACGATCATTGATTGGAAAATTCTTAGGAATTAGGTCCAGGAAACTGAGTTTCTGAACATCGGACGATAATACATTTAGTGAATACTATATAAGGTTTTTGTTTTTACCAACAAACATTTTCCAGGAAAAGGAGCGCGCAGCAGGCTCAATAGTGGCCTAGGTGTATTTCTTCGGATTTGAGGTAGATACATCCTCCTATCAACCTAACCTAACCTACCTCTGTGTTATATCAAGAGGCTCATGGTTCATTTGAATATCGGTTTCCAATAACTCGACTGGATGTTTAAAAATACAATTTTATAGCAAAGTGAATAAGTTTGAAGTACGTGTTGAAAGAGTTCTCCAACACAGGATGAAGTACCATGGAGGTACTTAAAACCATAGGTTACGGTATCGTTTTCACCTGAAACAAGAGATATGGCTAACAGTGCTCGTGTAATAATAAGTGGCATAAGTTTTTTCGAATCATTAAGATAGGGTTTACATTTTTGGTGGGACAATAAACTGCCGCCTTGTATAAACAGTTGCAGTTTATTGTCCCAGCGGCTTGATTGATTTCTCAAACTGCCAATTAATTTCTTTATTTGTTCAATAAAGGCACCCGTTACTCAGAATATGTTAAAAATCCAACGTCATCTAGAAATTTTCTCTGGACTCTAGAGCAAGAATCATCGACTAACTGCATTACCATTATTCACAAAAAATTAACACCTCTTTTTCCACAACCCCTATTAATCATTCCACTTGAATAGATAATTAGTGATACAAGTTTTAGGAAGGAGTTGGCTGGGTTAATGTCATTAACAGGAATTTAATATGGATAAAATTTTTGTCATATACAAGAAATATTGTTGTTGTTGTTAATATAATTATTATGTAATTAAGTCGTTATAAGAACAAACACTTAAAAACAAAAAATACAAGCTTTTTTGCTTTAGCTAAAATTAAAAATGTCATAAAAATCTTTACTAGACTCGCAAATATATTAAAAGTAAGATCGTGTGTTAAATTAAAACAAAAATATTGCCATAAAACATTTGTCATCTTTGCAAAGAAATTAGATACATAATGTCGTTTTTAATGTAAATTTTTTATAGTTGATGGTAATTGCTAATCTGCTATTATTTGAGATATTTTATCCAAAAAGCTATAATACAAATAAATAAAAATGAAAACTTGTTTAGTAGAATAAATCTAAATTATGTAAAAATAAATTTCCTAAAAGTATGTTGTATTTTTGGGAAAGGATCCAAATTACTTGTGTAGAAGAGCTGAGGAGGCTTTGAATACGGCCTTGAGCTGGGCTCAAGCGAGAGGCCTCAATGTTAACCCGGCGAAGACAGAAATCTGTCTTTTCACAAGAAAGACAAAAATTTCTACGTATACTGAACCTTGCTTCCTGGGCAAGAACATACCGGTAACAGACAAAGTTAAGCACTTAGGTGTACTTCTCGACCAGAAACTATAGGCATGAAATAGGGTCTTAGTCCAGGGGTCGGCAAACTACGGCTCGCGAGCCAAATGCGGCTCTTTGGATGTGGAGCTATGGCTCTTTAGTTTCATACGTAAGTTTTTTATTTTATAAAAAAAATATATACATATATTAAAATCTTTCTGAATAGATTAACGAGCAGTGTTTGTTAAAACTCATAAAAAACAATTCGCATACGTTTCTACAATATACACAACATTTCAACTTTGTTTAATCCTTCTGCATGTGAGACAACTAACAAATGAAAGTTTAGAGTCGTTTGTGAAACTTTAAACAACAAGTTATGATCCAAACTTTCTAAGGCTATACAAACCTATCTCTCCTATTGAATTTGTTCCATGTACAAGTTAGTATTGTAAGAAAATGTTTAATTCTTTAAATTTTTAGTTGAAAAGTTCCCTATAAACGATGGGGTATCATGAGCGCTCCTACGAAGTGCCATTAGATAAAATGTAAAACATGATCATACATTCCGAAATTTTCGTGATTTTCGAATTAAAAAATATTTTTTGGAAATTGAAAATATAGTAATTAAATAATTACTTAATAATGTAGAGAGTTTGGACACAGTTACCCAGGAAAAACTTACATTGAAAAGTAGTGAGTTAAAAAGCTAATAAAACCTATTTTCACTACTTCTTCATTAGCATTCTAAGTCATTATTTTAACATGGTGATGTCATTGGAGGCAAGTACTTCTACGCACGCTTACTAATAGGAAGTTAAAGAAGTAATTGCAATTTCTCTTACAAAACAGTTGTTGAGTAAGTTGTTTTGTTTTTTAATAATAAGAAGAGCTAGCTAGGATACGAACCAGGGACTTCGATTTTTTAGTCAAATGTTCTACACACTGCATAGCTATTTTATTGCGCATCAAATAATGGTTTTCACATCAAAATTAATTTTGTTTTATTTTTTGTAAAACACAATACTTAAAACGACAAAAAAAATGGCAATGCCGAAAATAAAGTACTTCTATATCAGATTATAAGAAAGTTATTACTAGAATACTTCTAAGTAATGCAGACGGTAAGTAGTAGTCATTGAAAAGTAAGTGGTTATGGAAGTACAACCCATTACCGAATTTTTGGCTGGGTAAATACTAAAAACTTGTTCTATTTAAAAACTTCAATATTTAAATATTGCGCGTTTTAGAAACGTTTTACAGTGTATTATGGACCGACACATCCTTACAAAATTTGGTAATGAGATTTTGGACCCTACTTGTTTGTGTTGATTTTCATCACTATACTTGTATTTTTCGTCGTTTTCGTGGACACTATATGGGTGGGTAGGGTCAATTCTGAATCCATCCTTATTAAATTTGGTATAGATATATTTGTTCCTATAAACTTGTTTATGACGAATTTCACCACTATGCTGGTATTATTAAGCATGTTATGAGCGTTGAAGTCATTTCCTGAAGAGGAATTTATATGGGGGTATGGTCAACAATGAACTGATCCTTACAAAATTTTGGAGAGAGATTTTCGTTCCTATAATACTTGTTTGTGTCGAATTGCGTCGCTATACTAATATGTATTATTAAATCAGTTATGAACGTTAAAGTTATTTTCCGAAGTAGACCTTTTAAAAGGGGATTTGTCAATTATGTTTTGTTTGTGTTTTTGTCATAATATTGCTATTATTAAGACAGTTATGAACGTTAAAATCAAATTTGGAAGATAGATATTTGTTCTTATAAAACTTTTATATTTTGAATTTCGCCGCTATATTGCTACTGTTAAGTCAATTATGACCGTTAGTCATTTTCTGAAAATGACCTAATATTGGGGTTGGTAAAATATTTATCTCGATTGCCGCCAAAATAATATATTACTTTATACTGTATTAGCTGCGTCATCAATTTTCGTGATTTTTACATTTCCTGATATGTTTCCAAATGCCTTTTAAATGATAACACTGTCGCCCTACTCTAATAAACTTCTATATTTTTATAAAACGAGTGCTTAAAAAATGCATTCGAATGACTCATATAAATTCAAAAAGTATTTGTAGTCAAAAATCTATATGTAAGATTCCTTGCAGAATGTCCTGTAGATAATTAAACCAAGTTTATGTTTTTGAAGTGAATTCATAAAGTATTTGTAAAGTTTTAATAAACAACAATTTTGTGGCTCTTTTAAAACATATGTTTTGTAAACTGTAATTTTTGGCTCTTCCGACTCAAAAGTTTGCCGACCCCTGTCTTAGTCCTACTATGACAAATTGGCTTTATAAAAGTGTAATTAGACTAATTCTAGCTTATGCTTCAATAATCTGGTGGACCGCTTTGGACAAAAAGTGTAATATCAATCTACTGCAGGGAGTTCAGCGTACATGCTGCTTGGGTATAAGTGGTGCCATGCGTACTACTTCAACCAAAGATTTGGAAGCGTATATATTCCACCCATTGAAACATATATAAGATATGAGTCGGCGCTTACAGCCGAACGTCTCTTTACTTTAGGCGAACTGGCCAAAAGCAATTATAGGACACGTCATCAATGTATACTGGACACATTGGAAAGTTATACACAATCATCGGACGTACTTGATCGCATACCAGACAGTCGCATACAGAGTATGTCGGAAACTTTGAAATGCTGATCCCAGATAGAATGTCTTGGTCAAGCGGAAAACTAGAGCAAACACCAGTAGAGGAATCCCTTGTTACACGGATGGCTCTTAATTGGGGGATAAAGTGGGCCTGGGGTTCTATATTGAGGACCCACAAACAGAAATATACCACCGTTTACCTAATCATAACACAAGCTTCTAGGCAGAAGTCCGAGCAATAACGGAATGTGTAAATTGGATTAGAATAAATATGGCGCCCACGCCACTTAATATATTCACCGACAGCCAGAAGGCAATTAGGGCGATATCAGGTGATAGAATTAAATCTAAGACCGTATTGGATTGTAAGAAATCTTTAACTGAATACACTCCCAGAGGTAAGGTTTATATCATATGGGTACCAGAACACTCGGAAGTAGTCGGCAACGAAAGGGGGAATATAATAGCTTTAAATGGAAGGGAGCCCGAGGTAGTAAACCTAAAAAACGCAAAACGATTTGACGCAACAAAAGCTGAGAATGTCATAAGGCCTCTTGGAATTATGAAACGGTGGGTAAAACCACAAAGATCCTATGGGGTGACCCGAATGAGAACAAGACGAGAAATCTCCTCAAAATGGGTAAGTCTGATGTTAATATGATGATACATATTCTGAGTGGACACACAGGATTACGAGCACATCTATACAAAATTGGCCGTGCGTATTCAGACGAATGTAGAGCATGTGGAGAGGACAGTGAAACTCTAAAGCAGTTTTTTTTTTTTTGCCACTGTCAAGCTTTCGTCACAGTTGGATCTAAATATCGTGGAAGTGATGTTATTCCGGAAATAACATTCCTGACTAACACTGATTGGAAAATTCTTAGGAATTACGTCCAGGAAACTGAGTTTCTGGATATTGAAAAATAATATACTTAGTGAACAATTCGTTTTTCCAGAAAAGAAGCGCACAACAGGCCCGATAGTGGCCTAGGTGTATTTCTTTGGATTTGAGTTAGTTAAATGAAAGTTTGCACAGGGCTTTGTCATGGAGTCTCAATTAAGAGCCTAGAAGTCAAAAGTTACAAAAATCAGTTTTTTACAAATATCTTGCTTCGACTTCAGATGCTACTACATTTCTATAGACATTTAATTTTTATACCCTACACCACTTTAGTGGGGAGGGTATATTGGGTATGTGCTGCTGTCTGTAACATACAAAAATATTCGTCCTATACCCACCTTAAAGTATACCAATCGTCTAAGAATCGTTTTCTGAGTCGATTAAGCTATGCCCGCCTGTCCATCCGTCCGTCCGTCTGGCTGGCTGTCCATGAAAACCTTGTGCGCAAGGTACAAGATAATTGGATGAAACTTGGCACACACTCTTTTTTCGGCCCAAGGACGAAGCCTATTGAAATTGGTTAAAATCGGTCAATTATTTCACCTAGCCCCCATACAACAGAACCTCCCGAAAAGGGCTTCTGAGCTCATAATTATGTTAAATATACATGTATATCAATAAAAAACGGCACAACTAAGTTTTATACAAGCCTTGATGACCTTCCCAAATTTCATAAAGATCGGGCCTCATTTGACCCTAGCTCCCATACAAAGTCCCCTTCCGAAAATTACTTGAATGTCCAAAATTAACTTATAAACACAAATATAGAGATGAAATTCAGCACAAATAAATATTATAAAAATATAAACATATTTACAAAACTTTATCGGGCTTGATCCATATTTGCCCTAGCAACCCCCATAAAGCCTATTTCAGAAAATTTATTTTTCATCCATAAATTGATTAAATGTATCGGAACAAGGTAATAGAAGATAAATGCTTTATTATGAAAAATAAGTCACATTTAATATTCATAACTGGTGTAGGGTATCATATGGTCGGTCACGCCCGACTATACTTTCTTAATTGTCTATATTCTAGTTGAACACCATGTTTGTTTGTTATTAGTTCGTTCGAGCTATAGGGCATTATTTTTCCATTACACTGCAGTGCACTGATATTTATGATATTTTCTGATGGTGTCACAGGTCATAATTATGAATATTTTAAAAATATTGTTGGTTACAATCCACATAAATATATAGAGTACATTAGAAAGATATCCGTATTTATGTCCAAATTTCATTTAGCTATTTAAAATTCCTCAGGACTATAAGATTTAAATTATTTAATAAAAAGTATTTATACTTAGTAAACTTGAATCTAGTGATCACTCCAAATAAATCGAAATTCTGATATTACAGGTGTGAAATAAGATCGCGCGTATACGTGTACCCTTTAATATTATTTTATTTAAACATTTTACTTAATTTCTTCTGTTACTTGAGGAAAATCTCCAGGGGTTTATAGTTTTTAACATTTTAACTATACCTTTATTTATTTACACATAAAATTATTTTACTAAATGCAGAAACCCAAACCTTTTTTATTCTTATACATTGAAGCACAACCAACATGGACTATTAACAGGCAACAACTTTCATCTACTTTGAAAATTCATAGCTTTTAGAAGCAATTGTAAGTGTTCTATAATTGCCAACACATTTTTGTCTCACATCTGGTAATTGTATCCGATTATTTATAGAATATAACCTATGAAGTAGTAAAATTTATAACCATACTCTTGCAAAGGAAATTAGCATGTAATTTATTATATTATATTTCTAAATGAAAACTACAGAATAAAAGCAGTGGAGCAAAAAACAAATAAATATTTTATATCCTTATAAATATAGATTTTTATAACACTTTTGTGCATTTAATGTCAAGAATGTTTCCATCTAACATTTCTAACATGAAAATCGTAGCACACTAGCAATCAGAGGAAATTTTTTACAACTAATTAAAAATGCAGCTACAATACTACAACACGATTTCCAGTGTACCAGCAGCTCCAGAGACTACCACCTGCGTTTGCCAGAAAGTACAAAATACGCATACAACGTTTAAACACTGCAGCATGCGCTTAACAGCAATGAGTAAAACTTTTAAAAACAGCACAACTTGTTAAAATTTCAATTGGCACTTAAGTGTTTTTGACCATAAAAAATTATTTAGTGAAAAAAACAAATAAGAACACAAACACTTACTCGTTTACTTGGCCTGACAAATGCGACTTAAATGCCAAAAGCATGTACACACGGACAGTGACCAGAAACAAATCTTAAATCTAAGCAGAAAAGAAAAACACCTAGGCACCATCCATGTCCCAGACACATTTATAATTGTAGCACTAGATACTTTTGGAGGACAAGCTAAAACAGGGAGAATCATATGAAAACAACGCTACTGGTCATAACCATATTTAATGATAAACGACATTTTTCTAAAGATGCGTGTAACAATTGTCACATATTGTTAGAACTAACGAGGAAGAGAATCTTCTTCTGCTGCTGCAACTGCTACTTAAATTACTATTCCCCAACTACAATTGGGGATAAAATATGACTTAAGATGGTAAAAATAAATTAGTAACAATTGATTTTTGTACACATACGAAATGAACCGTATGTAGTATTGCTGTAATTGTACACAAACGCATTAGTTATTGCACTTGAAGAAAAGATGAACCTAAGCAATAATAAACAAGTAAGAGTGCTGTATTCGGCTGTGCCGAATCTTAAATGCCCACCATCAAATCATATGATATAAAGTTGCCCTATACTATATGTATCGACCCTTTTTTATTTGTTATAACAATTTACTCAATTTACATATTCGATTTATTCTAAACTGTTATGTCGAATATCAATAATTTCTAAGCCTTATATGAAGGGGTTGGTCTAATATGGCCCGATCCTCATAATATTTGACAAGCTCATGACGAATTTTATTGCCATACTGATATTTTTAAGTGTCGTTTTATAAGGAGGACCATATATAGTCATTTTCGGAGGTCAGCCTTATATGGGATTTATGATTAAGTATGGACCGATCCTCATAATATTGGCAGAGAGGATTTTAGTTTATATAAAACATGTTTATGTCAATTTATGGAATTTTGAAGCAAGTTATGAACATTAAAGGAATTTTCTGAGGAGAACCTTATATGGGGGGGAGGGTCAATCATAAACCGATCCTCATAAAATTTGGCAGATTGATTTTAGTCCTTATAAAATTATGTTTATGTCGAATTTCGTTACATTACTATAATTTTTAAGCAAGTTATGAGCGTTATAGCCATTTTCTGAGAGGACCATATATATGGGGGGGGGAGGGTCAATTATGAACCGATCCTTATAAACTTTAGCAGAGAGATTTAAGTTCCTCCAAAACATGTTTATGTCAAATGTCGTTGATTTACTAAAGTTATGAAGCATATTATGAGCTTTAAAGTTATTTTCTGAGAAAAACCTTATATGGGGGGGTAGGGTCAATTATGGACCGATCCTCATAAAATTTAGCATAAAGATTTAAGTTTTTTATGTCGAATTTCGTTGCATTACTATCATTTTGAAGCAAGTTATGAGCATTATAGTCATCTTCTGAAGGGGACCTTATATATGGGGGTAGGATCAATTATGGATCGATCCCCATAACATTTGGTAGAGAGATATTATTAGTTCTATTAAAACTTGTTTATATTGAGTTTCATTGCATTTTAAAGCATTTTATGAGCGTTATAGTCATATTCAGAAGGGACCATATATGGGGGGTAGATGCTTCTTTTAGCCAGTTATGAGCGTCATAGTCGTTTCCCGAAGGGAACTTTAGGCGCAATGTTGGACCGATATTGACAATGCAATACTAAACAAACTGCATAACTGCATCAAATAAAAATATCTATGCAAAAAATCAGCTTGCTAGCTTCTTCCATTTGGCCTCTATCGTGTTTTCAACAGACGGATATCGTCTTAGAATCTACTGAGGATCCAATACTTAATATATATACTTTTATGGGTCTTAATCGAATATTTCGATGAGTTACAAATGGAATGACAACAAGTAAGAGTGTTATATTCGGCTGTGCCGAATCTTATATACCAACATCAAATCGTATATGGGGGGTAGGATCAATTATGGACCGATCCAGATAAAATTTGGTAGAGAGATTTTGTCTTATATAAAACTTACTTATGTCAAATTTTATCACTGTACTCGTATTTTTAAGCCAGCAATGAGCGTTGAAGTCGTTTTCTGAAGGGGACCTTATATGGGAGGGAAGTCAATTATGGACCGATTCCCATAAAATTTGGTAGAGAGATTTTGGTTTATATAAAACTTATTGACGTCGAATTTCATCGCTATAATAGTATTTGTAAGCCGGTAATGAGTATTAATGTAATTTTCTGAAGGGGACCTTATATGGGGGGTAGGGTCAATTATGGACCGATGGACCTCATAAAGTTTGGTAGAGAGATTTTGACGCATATAAAACTTATTTATGTCGAATTTCATCGCTACACTCGTATTTTTAAAATGGTTGTGACTGTTAAATCTGTTTTTCGGGGGGCCACTTGTATTGGGGATTGTTCAATACTAAACAAACCTTGCCTATAAGGAATATATGTGGAAAATTCTAACTCTATAGCTCTAATTTATTTGCAGGCTATGGGTATAAAAGAAATTTGTTGATGGGGGGAATAGGTATAATTTTAACAGTTATGACCGTTGAAGTTATTTTCATGTGTAGAAAGCAGAACCAAATATCAAGTCAGGAACGAACATCACAAACATCTGAGTCTATTATGGTATGTCAATTCTTCTGTCCTTATGTAGCATATGTAATTAAACTACAGATAGCAATTTTGAAGAGAATTCAATAAAATTTGCTGCATGTGTGGTTTTTGGTAAACGAGTATTTGACTACAAATGGTCCATATTTATATATGAATTCTTCCGAATTTTATTACTGCGGCGATAACCGACAAAAATATTCTGAAATAATAAAATTCTATTTTTTTCAGTGTAATTCCCATTATCATACAAATATGTTATTTTCTTCCAAAATTGAGTTATTTATGATTTGCAACGAAGTTGGTTCATTTCAATTAACATTGTTACTATTTTCACAAGAAAAATTAATGATTAAAATTTATTTAAAAAAAATTTATAGTTAACGTCTGGTTTTTACCTGTAATATTTATAAGATTGTGTTCAAAGGTAAATAAAACAAACATTTGTTTTGTATTTTCAAATTCATTTACTAGATGGTGTAATAAATTTCTTGTGATGAAATCATTGATTTTTATTTCTTTAAGCAATTGCATGATAAATTTTTCTTTAAAGGAAATTTCTTCTCTCTCAACTGCTAGCAAGCATGCAAACTTAACATATTAAACAGTAAATATGAATTTCATATCGAAATCAATATCGATCCCCGAAGTGTGTTTGGCGAGGAAAAATTAAGTCAAAGCTTAAAGGCATTAGGCAAGGGTTGCCCATTGTTGAACAATTTAGAACTAAATTTCATCAGTAAGCTTTTAGTTCTGGTTTGCTTGGAAATACTTTCTGTTTGCAGTCCCTTCAAATGCACCGTTGTTGGATACTCTTCTTGTTATTCACGATTCCTGTAAAGTATTGCCAATAATATTGCATTCCCGTTACTCTTTTTAAAATAAACCACAGTTATTAACACTATAAAATATTACAACTTCCAAATTACACATGAATATCAAATGTCTTGGCAACTCCTTTTGGAAAATTTATAGTTCTACCACTTTTTTCTAACAACTCTTGCTTATAATTTTGTTTTCTGTTTACCAATCTCCTACAGTACATTATTTTTCCCAATTTTTTCAAGTTGTTCCTGAACATTGTATTCATATTGAATTTCCATTTGTTTTGGTTTGTTCCTATTTCATGTCGAATTTATTTGTTTATTACTTTAAACATGCATACAAAACTCCACAATAAACAAGACTAAATTTACAAAAAAAAAAAAAATATTATTTAAACAAGATTTTGTTGGAATTACTATAAAGAAAATAGAATATATATTTATGTTAGTGGTTGTAGCAGTTTTTAAAGAGTGTGAGAAAGAGCAAGAGAAAAACTTCAACTTCAATTACTATTACTATTTTGGTCCACATTGAGTTAGTTGAATGTAGTATCGATTTATTCGTGCTACACTTGAGTTCAGGCAGCTGCCATGGATTATTAGTGCTAGATTTGGCAGAGATTAGTTCAACTTAAACTTCTAAAGTTAAGCTTTAACGCAATTCATACAGTCCAAATGAGAACAACTTAAAACGGTATATGGTTTGTTTTTATACCCTACACCACTAAAGTGGGAAGGGTATTATGCGTTTGTGCTGATATTTGTAACGCCCTAAAATATTAGTACTATACCCACCTTAAAGTATACCGATTGACTCAGAATAACTTTCTGAGTCGATTAAACGATGTCCGTCCGTCCGCATGTCCATGTAAACGTTGTTATCAAGTACAGGTCGCAATTTTCAAGATAATTTAATGAAATTTGAACCAAAAGCGAAGCCTATTGAAAATAGTTAAAATCGCTTTTATTCGCATTATTTCACCTAGTTCCCATACAACTGAATACCCCGAAAAGGGCTTTTGAGCTCATAATTATGTATAATATATGTAAATGTATATTGATAACAGTTCGCCCAACTAAGTTTTATACAAGCCTGGATGAGCTTGCTGAATTTCGAAGTGATCGGACCTCATTTGACCCTAGACCCATAAAAAGCCCCCTTCAGAAAGTGACTTGAATAACCGCAATTCACTTATTGACACTGTTATTGGAATGAAATTTAGCACAGACAAATACTATACATATAAATCTATCCAGCCCATTTTATCGGGATCGGTCTACATTTGATCTTATTCCCCATATAAAGCCTCTTTCACAAAATTCGTTTTTCGTCAATAAATTGCTTAAATAAATCGGAATCAAGGTAATATTCAAGATAAATGTTTTATTATGAAAAATAAATCACATTTAATATTCATAACTGGTGTAAGGTATCATATAGTTGGCCACTCCCGACTATACTTTCTTACTTGTTATTTCTTAATGTATTTAGTGGGCGTTCTTTCTATTCATTCCTTTTAACTGATTCTGATGTGGTTTTATGTTGTTGTTCTTGTTTTAAGATCGCTTAATGCGGGTGTATTAAGTCAGCAGTAAATAAATGTTTTAATGAATGAATTCTTCAACGAACAGAATAACTTTATTTATTGCAGGGTGACGATGGTCATACGCAAACCAGAGGCTCTGGTGGAAATACAACATTGATTACTACAGACGTTGAATTCAACTCTATTCTAACGACCCCAAAAAGAGATTGTACTTTAGTCTTGGAGAGCTAGTAGGTATCCTGTTGTTTGGCCTCTATGAAAGGCATATTGTTGGACGTTATTGTTACTGTTGTTTTATTAATACTTGAGGAAATGGAATTTTACCACAGTTTCCATGATTTTGGGATAATTTTCCTTTGTAAAACGGGATGATTTACAATTCTGAAAAGTATATTTAATGAACGTCTAGCCATGCTTGAAAACTTGGAATGTCATCTGGCCTAAGAGACTTATTAGTGTTGAGATCCCTTGAAACCATTTTCAGTGGTCGAGTTCGAAATAATATTTTTGGCATATTTACTAATACTCTTTCAGCTGGGACAGTGATTGATTGCTTTCTTACAAGCATGACTTACTAGTGTGTAGTCCAAATAAAAGCTTAGCTTTATCAATGGTCGTTGAATGACAATCTGTTTAACAAATGACGAGAAGGTCTTACTGCCCCATTGAGCAGTAATAATCTAAGCTCAAAGACGTTGCTCGTAAAAGCTTTTTCGCGTTAGCACTATTGCACACAAAGATCGCTCGATGTTTTCGCCAAATTCTGAATGCTTCCGACACCAAAAAGTTATTGTACTTTAGTTTTGGAGAACTAGTAGGTATCCTGTAGAGTGGCCTCTATAAATGGCATATTGGTGGACGCTTTTTAAATTGTTGCTTTCCTAATACTTGAGGAAATGGAATTTTACCACAGTTTCCATGATTTTGGGATAAGTTTCAGGCAAGCGTGAGTAATTTGTGACTAGTCCAGCTAAAAAGTTAGCTTTATCAATCGGGTCGTTGAATAACTGATCATATAACAACCTGTTTGACAAATGACCAGAAGGTCTTACAGCCCCATTTAGCTGAGCTCAAAGACGTATAAGCTTATATAAGCTTTTTCGCTTTGGCTCACAAGATCGCTCGATGATTTCGCCAAATTCTGAATTCTTCCAAACTGATCGCAATTCTTTCGTCTTTAAATATATTTATTAACATTTAAGTTAAGAAATCACATATAGACGGTAAAATAATTTACTTTATCGTATAAAATCTGTAGATATTTTTTCCTTATAAGAAATCGTTAGCTTGCTTTAAGTCGAAGCATTAATCTTGTACGATTGTATTCCCAATCTAGTCTTGGTCAAGTCATTGTTAGGGCTAAACAATGTTCATCCAATTTAGTTTATTAGCTGTTTCAGGTACATATTTAATTGAAAGCTGACTTCTGAAGAATCTCGCTCGATGATTTTGCCAAATTCTGAATTCGATCAGAAACAAAAATTGCATCATGCTAAAGCTTAGATTTTCTGACAAAAATATTCATAGAGGTGTTTCTCAGTAGACACTGGTGACATGCAAATAGGTCTTCCTGTAGAAACTGTGGTAGAAAAGTAATATGTAACCTGGAGCATGGTTGACGAATGCATGCTAAAAGCAGCGAAACCCAAATGGCACATTACTATTTGGAAAATATCAACAGTGTTCAGATACAGAAAAGTATTATTACTCTGTTGGCTCTTGATGATCAGGTTATTAAAATGATTTCGAATTTAATAAAACTAAAGAAATCATACTTTATAATAACTGATCTTATAACTGTGTCGTGAGTTAAGCTTGTTAAAATGTTATTGTACTTTTAGTAGTCGTCATACACTGTTGTATACAATTCCACCAACAACATGTTACTTAAAATATAATTTCCAAAGAAGTCTTTCGGTCTTTCTAAGTATGTATCTATCTGTATATCTATCTATACATCTGTCTGTTTATTCATATGTTTGTATATCTGTATTTTGTATTGTCTAAGTTTTCTAACTTTTAGTATCTACGTTAGCCTGTCTTTATTTTTGTGTTCTTCATATTTGGTGTGGGAATTAATGGGATGTTGATGATGATCATCATCATCTGCAGCTATTATTAACTTGATTTTTGTTTGTAGCTTTTATTATTGTGCCAAAATTGACCTTGCTACTTTGCTTTAATTATACACTTCGTGCCATCATCATACTACAATATCGCAGCGTGCTCATGACAAGAAGCATTTCCTTAGAGCGAAATAGAATTTGTGGTCTATAATTTAAATGAAATTTGTGTTAATTGCAAACAGAAAAACATAATGAGGAATTTTGTTTAAATTTATTTGAAAATAAATTTTTATTAAATCCACCAAGTTGGCGACATAATTACCAGGAATTCTATACAGTACAGTAAACTAATGCTTAGCGCAACGTTCCTGGAAAGAGTGGTAAACTTGGAAAGGTTTTGGTGCTGAAAATGTTTATATTAAAACATTAATGTTTAAATGAGATTAAAGAAATTAAAGCTAAACTATTTTTCAGTTTCAGTTAAAACTTTAATGCATTCTGGGTAAAACCAATTGCCAAACAACCAACTCAATTAAATAACCTCGAATTAACGTTCTGTTTTGGTTTAATTTGCTTTCCACTCTATAATTTTAATCAATTGTTGTAAGACTTTTTTGTTGTTACTTCTATCTACAGCGTACATCTGAGAGAAAATTATACAAATTGTTGAAATGTTGAAGCGATTCGTTAGATGTGATAAAAGTACGAGTATAACCTTTCGCACTAGAAAAATTAAAAGAATAGATACAGCAGCTCGAAAACAACTTCCTATTTAAGTTAAGTAAAAGAATTTTGTGAAACGCAGATGTAAAATAACTTTAGAGAAATTTGATATCTTTTAGGAATTGCAAGTGTGGGTCGACTATTTAATACTCTATAGCAGTGATGGGGAAAAAGCATTTTAAAACATTTACTCTGCTTGTGTGTGAAGCAAGAGGTCGAATGATGACAGAGTTAATGTGTCAATCTTGTATATGCCTATATTACATACTCGATTTGATCCATTAGTTAACAATCACTGAGTCAGTCCAGATCATGGAAGAAGTTCGTGATAAGATAAATAGTCATGTATTCTTGTAAAGCGTTATTACCACATAGAAGGAGTTCGAAATTGTTGAAAAACAGGTCCCGACGATCATAATCAATATCGCGACCAACGAAAATGGAAACAGTTCAAGTGCAATAGATCGACATTT
Organism: Lucilia sericata; assembly: GCF_015586225.1. Lineage (NCBI taxonomy): Eukaryota > Metazoa > Arthropoda > Insecta > Diptera > Calliphoridae > Lucilia > Lucilia sericata. The sequence goes on along the minus strand of NW_023994061.1, from coordinate 979,296 downwards.
TTCGAGGGATTAAATGTAACTTAGCAATTTGTACGTCAAGAACTAAATCTATGATATAAGAAATCTGAAGTTTTTTGTGTAGGGTACATATATGAAAAAAACGGATAATATCGCAACTTAAACAACACAATAAGATTACAGTAACAACTGAAAGTAATTTTTACAGTAAGTTAACTGTCAAAGTTTTATCTAAGATAAAGTGGGCAAAAAACGCTCATGATTTGCTAAAGGGGTTATAATACGCAAACTAAATGGGGATAAAAAGTACCAGAAATAAAAAACAAGTAAGAGTTTTATATTCGGCTGTGCCGAATCTTGTATACCCACCATCAAATCATTGCCAAAAAGGAATGCTTCCTTATAAATAAACTTTGATATTTAAGAATCGATGCTTTTGTTATTAGCAAAACAATTTTCTCATTTATTACATCCATGTATGTATAGGGAAATTTTTGTCGAATTTTGTCGCTGTCCTTGTATTTTTAAGGTAGCAAAAAGCGTTAAAGTTATTTTCTGAGGGGACGTTTGGTCAATTATGGACCGATCCTCGTCAAATTTTCTATAACGATTTTAGTTTAGGCTAGTAATGAGCGTTAAAGTCATTTTCCGAAGGGGACCGTATATGGGGGTAGGATAAATTATGGACCGATCGTTATAAAATTTTACAAAGCGATTTAGGTTTATATAGAATAAGTTTATGTCAAATTTCATCGCTATAGATGCTTCTTTTAGACCATTCTGAGCGTTAAAGTATTTTTCTGAAGGGGACCTTATATGGGGAGTAGGGTCAATTATGAACCGATCCATATACAATTTTACAAAGCGATTTAGGTTCCTATAAAATATGTTCATCTCGAATTTCATCGCTATAGATGCTTCTTTTGGACAGTTATGAGCGTTAAAGTCATTTTCTGAAGAGGAACTTATATGGGGGGTAGGGTCAATTATGGACCGATCCTTATAAAATTTTACAATGATATAAAGGTTCCTAAAAATATGTTTATGTCGAATTTCATCGCTATAGATGCTTTTTTTAGTCAGTTATGAGCGTTAATGTCATTTTCTAAGCGGGACCTTATATGGGGGATAGGGTCAATTATGGACCGATTCTTATAAAATCTTACAATGATATTAAGGTTCCAAAAAAATATGTTTAAGTCGTATTTCATCGCTATGGCTGCTTTTTTTAGTCAGTTATGAGCGTTAATGTCATTTTCTGAGGGGGACCTTATATGGGGTATACGGTCAATTATGGACCGATCCTTATAAAATTTTACAATGATATTAAGATTCCTATAAAATATGTTTATGTCGAATTTCATTGCTATAGCTGCTTTTTTTAGTCAGTTATGAGCGTTAATGTCATTTTCTGAGAGGGACCTTATATGGGGGATAGGGTCAATTATGGACCGATCCTTATAAAATTTTACAATGATACTAAGATTCCTAAAAGATATGTTTATGACGAATTTCATCGCTATAGCTGCTTCTTTTAGTCAGTTATGAGCGTTAATGTCATTTTCTGAGGGGGACCTTATATGGGGGATAGGGTCAATTATGGACCGATCCTTATAAAATTTTACAATGATATTAAGATTCCTATAAAATATGCTTGTGTCGAATTTTATCGCTATAGCTGCTTTTTTTAATCAGTTATGAGCGTTAATGTCATTTTCTGAGGAGGACCTAATATGGGGGATAGGGTCAATTATAGACCGATCCTTATAAAATTTTACAATGATATTAGGGTTCCTAAAAAATATGTATATGTCGAATTTCATCGCTATGGCTGCTTTTTTTAGTCAGTTATGAGCGTTAATGTCATTTTCTGAGAGGGACCTTATATGGGGATAGGGTCAATTATGGACCGATCCTTATAAAATTTTACAATGATATTAAGATTCCTATAAAATATGTTTATGTCGAATTTCATTGCTATAGCTGCTTTTTTTAGTCAGTTATGAGCGTTATTGTCATTTTCTGAGGGGGACCTTATATGGGGGATAGGGTCAATTATGGACCGATCCTTATAAAATTTTACAATGATACTAAGATTCCTTAAAAATATGTTTATGACGAATTTCACCGCTATAGCTGCTTCTTTTAGTCAGTTATGAGCGTTAATGTCATTTTCTGAGGGGGACCTTATATGGGGGCTAGGCGAAATCGTGGACCGATATTGCCCATTTTCAATACCAAACAAACTGCATCAATATAAAATATTTGTGCAAAATTTCAGCTCGCTAGCTGCTTCCGTTTGGACTCTATCGTGTTTTCAACAGACGGACAGACAGACGGACAGACGGACAGACGGACGGACGGACATGGCTAGATCGTCTTAGAATTTAATGAGGTTCCAGAATATATATACTTTTATGGGTCTTAGATGAATATTTCGATGTGTTACAAACGGAATGACAAAAACAATATACCCCCCATCTTTTTTGATGGTGGGTATAACAACTGTACTGCAATGACATGCAAGTCAAAGAGATGTGAATTTGCTGTAATCAAAAATTAAAAAAAAAAAAAAAAACATAATAAAATAAAACAATAATGCTCCAAAGCCCATTATTATAGGTAGACTTTTCAACTACAAAGTTACAAAAGTTACACTGAGAGTCGCACTTAAGATCAACAGCAATTCAATGATGTGACCCTTTTTTTTCTCTTTCGTTCACTTACACACGTTACCTATTACAAAAAAATTGCTGGAATTGAGTCACAAATTAACATGAAAAAGTCAGGCACAAATATCAGCGCGAGTGATCTGTTAACGATCACAGAGTCAGAGTCACAAACATAAATATATACACATGTACATTACAAACTTTCAGTTATATCGCAACACAGAGGTTGAGGTAACATACTAACGAATATTTCAAGTGTAAGTGGCATTAAGTGTGTAACAGTAATTTGTTGTAAGCAACAACAAGAAAAAAAGCGACAACAAATGAGACAAAACAAAATCTCTTAAAATGTATGAAAAAAATCAAAAGACGCTACTTTATAACTTAACAAATGTTTGTAGTTTGTTGTTTCAGCACTATGGGTCATAAGTTCACAAATGTGTGTCATATTTATAAGTGAGTTTCTAAGTTATAGGTCATAACCTGCAAAACAAAAAAGAAAGAGAATTATTTAACAAGTTTTACAAACGACTGGTTTATATTCTACAGACCAAAACAAAAAACAAAAAAACATTTAAAAACTTATAATAATCAAAATGATTTCATTCCGAAATTTTCGAGTACTTCCAACGTCTATCGAAATTACAATTAAAAGACTATTATTTACTATTTATAGAATTTTTAGGCGATTGAATAAACAATACCTAAAAAGTACCCTTTTTCGTTGCAGGACAAATGGCAAATGTTGATCTACTCGCGAGTAAAGTCTCATCGTCATGCTGCAATCATGAGCAATACTACTATGGAGATACCTTGGCCTCCATGGCGGACAATGCGTTAAGTGTACAGCATGCCATAGGCAAAAACATTGGGGTAAAAGAGAACGATGTACTCGGAGAGATCTCTAAGCTACCTCAGCCTTTAAATATAGGTGAGGGTTACGACTCTGAATCCTCAGATGATAATAACACCACCATTATAGCAAATCCCAAAATGGATGAAGTAGAGCAATTTGTGAAAGAGGTGAGTGATAGCATAGCTAAACGACCTATTACTAAGAAAAGGCTTTCTGGAGAACAGAGGAGGAAGTTGAAAAAGACGTTTCGGGAAATCATAGTTGGTCAATCCGACTACACTCTTAAGGAAAAATCGGATGCTCTCTCAATATCTGAGGCAAAGAGGATCAGGTCTCCCGAGGACTTGACAACTCAGAATAAACCTGAGAAGAAAAAGAGCTCCAGTCTTCTAATATACAGTCGCAGCCAAGCCAATTCAGAAACCTGCGAGCAATGGTAACAACGCCAAGCCAGATATTCCGAAGACAAACACGTCTGCGAAATCATCCTCAAGGGTAAGGGTATGTCAAAAGAAGCCCCGAAAAACGAGGAAGGGGAAGCTAGACGGTGGAAAAGTTAAAGAGCCTCCATCTTACGCTAAAGTTGCCAGAAGAAGACACCGGGACGATCTCTAATATGCAGTTTACGATGTCGGTGATCCGACAGGCAAAATTCCAATAGACCAGCAGAGTAATGTAGAAGATCTGGTCAACAATAAGATATTGGATCACGCAATCGCTTCAAAGGGCAATCAACCAATAAAGAGCGTGAGTTGCGAGTTCAGCAAAATTCCAATAGACCAACAGAGTAAGGTAGAAGATCTGGTCAACAATAAGATATTGGATCACGCAATCGCTTCAAAGGGCAAACAACCAATAGAGAGCGTGATGTTGATAAGGTTGGCATCTCACTAATATGTTAATATCCTAAGGTACTTTAGTAAGTGGAAAGTGTCTCTACTCCCTGGGACGACGCTAAGCTGGGACTGGCGAAGAAGAGCGAGCTTACGGTGCTCTTAAAGTCCACTGACTACATAAAAGGATGGAGCAGTAAACTGGCTAATGAGCGTATTCAGGAAATTCCTGGATGTCAAAATACTAAGCTCGACGTGGAAAAAAGGGAAGTCTTTTACAGGAAAGAAGGTTCTTCTCTTTTGAAGGAACTCTTTTTGTAATAAGCATCGGCCAACTCCATGGCTAGTCTTGCCAAGAACAAAAGCAGGGCTTATTTCGCCGCTAAAGCTGTCATATTCAAAACAGGAAAGGTGCCGATTGGAAGGGCTGTTACAACAATCGCCGACAAGGACACTAAAATACCTAAGACGGTGCGCACAGCATCATGGGCCGTTGAGGAATCAAATCCTAAAAATGACAAGGTTACCACTAACTCGCCAGAAAAAAGTGCAACAGCCCTTTCCAAAATAGGGAAGGCGCCGATTGAAAGGGTTTTCACAAGAGGCCGTGACAAGGACACTAAAATACCTAAGACGGTACCCAAAGCATCATTAGACAGTAGGTACTGGTAACGTTGAGGAGTCAAATCCTAAAAGCGAGGAGGAAATCATTCACTTGCCAGAAGACAGAGCAGCGGTGCTTTTCAAAATCTTGAAGGTGCTAATTATGAAGACATCTAGGCCTGATAAGGCCACCGCTGTGCCATCAATAGTCCGGAGGATCGAGGAGGTAAACAATTTCAAACTCTTTGAAGAATGTGTTGCCAACCCACTGTGTTTTTTGCATTTTCTAAAGTGTTAAAAACCATCAGTCTTTCTAAAAGACGTTGGGTGTCTTTATGCAGGTTTTTTGTTTTGTTTATTATTATTTTTTAGTCATGCAGCAGCAGCAAAGTGGAATTGTTGCCGGTTTTGCTTGTATACTGCCACAATCACATTTGAAAAATCACCATTAAATGCAAATTATTTTTATTATCAATTTTTCTTTAGTTGCAACAGAAAACTTTTCTGTGTCAATTTGCTGTAAAACTCCTTATTCATAAAATAATTCTTTCGTTGTTTCTTTAACGTTTTTTTCTTTTTGTTTGCAGCAAATGAACTGAAAGACATGAAAAAGTTATAAACATGTTCTATTTTTACCATGGTCGATCGAACGGTCGGTCGGTTGGTTGGTCGTTCTTATTGTCGTCTGCCGTCTGTTCTGTCCATTTTTCCATAATTCCTGTTATTGGTAAAGTGTTGATTTTTCTTTCCATCATTAAATCTATTTTTTTAGTTTTCGACTTTTGTGTTGTTAATTTCGAATCGTGTTTGCATTTCAAGCTCATCAAAATGGAATCAATGTTACATTTCGAATTCTATGAATGAAACTCTTTTCCATATTGTTTCTTTTTCAGTTTTTCTCTCATAACGATTTTGATATCTGTTGCATTGTTGTGGCGATGGTGGTGATTTTCATATTTGTTGCAATTTCCAAATCGTGCCTTACGTACCAAATGCCAAAGTAATGAAAAATTGTACAATGTTTGTGTGTAGTTTATTTTCTTTTCTGTTTTTTTTTTTTGCCAATTCAGATATGCTATAATAAGCTATAATTTTTGCATTTGATAACTATTTAGTGGAATAAAAAGTAGCCATTACATGAGGGAAAACGCTAGAAATGCTCAATTTTCGCTTTGTACATGGAAAATGTTTATTGTGATTTTATGCTGAACTGATATTTGTATTGGGGTCAGTAGGTAAAACGTTTTAAAATGTTTTTTCTTTTCTTTTGTTTTTATCGTTTTTTTTTTTTTTTTTTTTTTGGTTTTAAAAAATATTTCTTATAAGGATTTTATTTGAAATAGGTCTAAAAACTTAAAAGTAATTTTCATTTTTAGTTCAATTTATATGTGCATTATGTATGTATATTTTTTGGAGGGTTTATTAACAGAAGTACACATTTTGAAGTGTATTACTTATGTCCAAAGTACAGTGGTGAAGTCTAGTCTATAGTCTATATAGTCTAGTCTATAGTCTAGTCTATAGTCTAGTCTATAGTCTAGTCTATAGTCTAGTCTATAGTCTAGTCTATAGTCTAGTCTATAGTCTATTCTATAGTCTATTCTATAGTCTATTCTATAGTCTAGTCTATAGTCTAGTCTATAGTCTAGTCTATAGTCTAGTCTATAGTCTAGTCTATAGTCTAGTCTATAGTCTAGTCTATAGTCTAGTCTATAGTCTAGTCTATAGTCTAGTCTATAGTCTAGTCTATAGTCTAGTCTATGGTCTAGTCTATAGTCTAGTCTATAGTCTAGTCTATAGTCTAGTCTATAGTCTAGTCTATGGTCTAGTCTATAGTCTAGTCTATAGTCTAGTCTATAGTCTAGTCTATAGTCTAGTCTATAGTCTAGTCTATAGTCTAGTCTATAGTCTAGTCTATAGTCTAGTCTATAGTCTAGTCTATAGTCTAGTCTATAGTCTATATATAGTCTAGTCTATAGTCTATATATAGTCTATATATAGTCTAGTCTATAGTCTAGTCTATAGTCTAGTCTATAGTCTAGTCTATAGTCTAGTCTATAGTCTAGTCTATAGTCTAGTCTATAGTCTAGTCTATAGTCTAGTCTATAGTCTAGTCTATAGTCTAGTCTATAGTCTAGTCTATAGTCTAGTCTATAGTCTAGTCTATAGTCTAGTCTATAGTCTAGTCTATAGTCTAGTCTATAGTCTAGTCTATAGTCTAGTCTATAGTCTAGTCTATAGTCTAGTCTATAGTCTAGTCTATAGTCTATATATAGTCTAGTCTATAGTCTAGTCATAGTCTAGTCTATAGTCTAGTCTATAGTCTAGTCTATAGTCTAGTCTATAGTCTAGTCTATAGTCTAGTCTATAGTCTAGTCTATAGTCTAGTCTATGGTCTAGTCTATAGTCTAGTCTATAGTCTAGTCTATAGTCTAGTCTATAGTCTAGTCTATAGTCTAGTCTATAGTCTAGTCTATAGTCTAGTCTATAGTCTAGTCTATAGTCTAGTCTAGTCTATAGTCTAGTCTATAGTCTAGTCTATAGTCTAGTCTGTAGTCTAGTCTATAGTCTAGTCTATAGTCTAGTCTATAGTCTAGTCTATAGTCTAGTCTATAGTCTATTCTATAGTCTAGTCTATAGTCTAGTCTATAGTCTAGTCTATAGTCTAGTCTATAGTCTAGTCTATAGTCTAGTCTATAGTCTAGTCTATAGTCTAGTCTATAGTCTAGTCTATAGTCTAGTCTATAGTCTAGTCTATAGTCTAGTCTATAGTCTAGTCTATAGTCTAGTCTATAGTCTAGTCTATAGTCTAGTCTATAGTCTAGTCTATAGTCTAGTCTATAGTCTAGTCTATAGTCTAGTCTATAGTCTAGTCTATAGTCTAGTCTATAGTCTAGTCTATAGTCTAGTCTATAGTCTAGTCTATAGTCTAGTCTATAGTCTAGTCTATTAGTCTAGTCTATAGTCTAGTCTATAGTCTCGTATCTAGTCTATAGTCTAGTCTATAGTCTAGTCTATAGTCTAGTCTATAGTCTAGTCTATAGTCTAGTCTATAGTCTAGTCTATAGTCTAGTCTAGTAAGTCTAGTCTATAGTCTATTCTATAGTCTAGTCTATCGTCTAGTCTATAGTTCTCGTCTATAGTCTAGTATATAGTCTAGTCTATAGTCTAGTCTATCGTCTAGTCTATAGTTTCTAGTCTATTAGTCTAGTCTTATAGTCTAGTCTAGTCTTAGTCTAGTTGTCTATAGTCTAGTCTATAGTCTAGTTCATAGTCTAGTTACTATAGGTTCTAGGTCTATAGTCTAGTCTATAGTCTAGTCTATAGTCCTAGTCTATAGTAGTCCTTTAGTCTATAGTCTAGTCTATAGTCTAGTCTATAGTCTAGTCTATAGTCTAGTCTATAGTCTAGTAGTCTATAGTCTAGTTCTATAGTCTAGTCTATAGTCTAGTCTCTAGTCTAGTCTAGTCTATAGTCTAGTCTATAGTCTAGTCTATAGTCTAGTCTATAGTCTAGTCTATAGTCTAGTCTATAGTCTAGTCTATAGTCTAGTCTATAGTCTAGTCTATAGTCTAGTCTATAGTCTAGTCTATAGTCTAGTCTATAGTCTAGTCTATAGTCTAGTCTATAGTCTAGTCTATAGTCTAGTCTATAGTCTAGTCTATAGTCTAGTCTATAGTCTAGTCTATAGTCTAGTCTATAGTCTAGTCTATAGTCTAGTCTATAGTCTAGTCTATAGTCTAGTCTATAGTCTAGTCTATAGTCTAGTCTATAGTCTAGTCTATAGTCTAGTCTATAGTCTAGTCTATAGTCTAGTCTATAGTCTAGTCTATAGTCTAGTCTATAGTCTAGTCTATAGTCTAGTCTATAGTCAAGTCTATAGTCTAGTCTATAGTCTAGTCTATAGTCTAGTCTATAGTCTAGTCTATAGTCTAGTCTATAGTCTAGTCTATAGTCTAGTCTATAGTCTAGTCTATAGTCAAGTCTATAGTCTAGTCTATAGTCTAGTCTATAGTCTAGTCTATAGTCTAGTCTATAGTCTAGTCTATAGTCTAGTCTATAGTCTAGTCTATAGTCTAGTCTATAGTCTAGTCTATAGTCTAGTCTATAGTTATAGTCTAGTCTATAGTTATAGTCTAGTCTATAGACTAGACTATAGACTAGACTATAGACTAGACTACTATAGACTAGTCTAGTCTATAGACTAGTCTAGTCTATAGTGTAGTCTATAGTCTAGTCTATAGTCTAGTCTATAGTCTAGTCTATAGTCTAGTCTATAGTCTAGTCTATAGTCTAGTCTATAGTCTAGTCTATAGTCTAGTCTATAGTCTAGTCTATAGTCTAGTCTATAGTCTAGTATATAGTCTAGTCTATAGTCTAGTCTATAGTCTAGTCTATAGTCTAGTATAGTCTAGTCTATAGTCTAGTCTATAGTCTAGTCTATAGTCTAGTCTATAGTCTAGTCTATAGTCTAGTCTATAGTCTAGTCTATAGTCTAGTCTATAGTCTAGTCTATAGTCTAGTCTATAGTCTAGTCTATAGTTAGTCTATAGTCTAGTCTATAGTCTAGTCTATAGTCTAGTCTATAGTCTAGTCTATAGTCTAGTCTATAGTCTAGTCTATAGTCTAGTCTATAGTCTAGTCTATAGTATAGTCTATAGTCTAGTCTATAGTCTAGTCTATATTCTAGTCTATTAGTCTAGTCTATAGTCTAGTCTATAGTCTAGTCTATAGTCTAGTCTATAGTCTAGTCTATAGTCTAGTCTATAGTCTAGTCTATAGTCTAGTCTATAGTCTAGTGTATAGTCTAGTCTATAGTCTAGTCTATAGTCTAGTCTATAGTCTAGTCTATAGTCTAGTCTATAGTCTAGTCTATAGTCTAGTCTATAGTCTAGTCTGTAGTCTAGTCTATAGTCTAGTCTATAGTCTAGTCTATAGTCTAGTCTATAGTCTAGTCTATAGTCTAGTCTATAGTCTAGTCTATAGTCTAGTCTATAGTCTAGTCTATAGTCTAGTCTATAGTCTAGTCTATAGTCTAGTCTATAGTCTAGTCTATAGTCTAGTCTATAGTCTAGTCTATAGTCTAGTCTATAGTCTAGTCTATAGTCTAGTCTATAGTCTAGTCTATAGTCTAGTCTATAGTCTAGTCTATAGTCTAGTCTATAGTCTAGTCTATAGTCTAGTCTATAGTCTAGTCTATAGTCTAGTCTATAGTCTAGTCTATAGTCTAGTCTATAGTCTAGTCTATAGTCTAGTCTATAGTCTAGTCTATAGTCTAGTCTATAGTCTAGTCTATAGTCCAATCTATAGTCTAGTCTATAGTCTAGTCTATAGTCTAGTCTATAGTCTAGTCTATAGTCTAGTCTATAGTCTAGTCTATAGTCTAGTCTATAGTCTAGTCTATAGTCCAGTCTATAGTCTAGTCTATAGTCTAGTCTATAGTCTAGTCTAGTCTAGTCTATAGTCTAGTCTATAGTCTAGTCTATAGTCTAGTCTATAGTCTAGTCTATAGTCTAGATTATAGTCCATTCTATAGTCTAGTCTATAGTCTAGTCTATAGTCTAGTCTATAGGCTAGTCTATAGTCTAGTCTATAGTCTAGTCTATAGTCTAGTCTATTGTCTAGTCTATAGTGTAGTCTATTGTCTAGTCTATAGTCTGTTCTATAGTCTAGTCTAAGTATAGTGTATAGTTTTTTCTATAGTCTAGTCTATGGTCAAATCTACATATATTCTAGTCTATAGACAAGTCTATAAATTAGTGTGTGGAGTCTATTAGAGTAGTATAGAGTTTTGCTTATAATGTGGTCAGTCATGCTCGAGTATGCTGGTTGAATATTCTCTTTGTGCCGACCACTATCTCTAAGACACCTGCAATTTAATCAAATGAACTATGATTCTATCTTAAACGCTAAAATTCATCACATGTTAAAAATCACATAAAAATCATAAACAAATGTATGATATGATAATTTATTCATTAATCTATATTTTGTTTGTTAAATATTCTTCAAACATTTGTGGATCACGTCATTTATAACTAAACACAGACCTAAGATTAAACGAGATTAATCATACTACTTGTTTTACTCTTTTTAGACAAGATAAGTAATTTAGATTAATAAACCAAATATGGCCAACTAATTAACACCAAAATATTAGCCGGAATACCTAAAACGTAAAGAATTAGCAAAAAAAGACTCAAACCAAAACTAACAAATTAAACTGTTGTTTGTTAAAAATTAAATTTAACTTAACAAAAGTCGGTAAAAAATTGTCTTTATTTATAAGATATAAATTTATGTAAATTTTTGGCGAATTTTGCACCTAATTAAAATGTTACAGGAAATAAACACAGACACATACATACAGTAGCGAGCACAAAATATGCAACGCGTGACGATATGATCTTCGATTTCGTCTGTTTCGAAATAACGGTAATGAATCCATCTCTTCTTTTTGCTGTTTATTCTCTTAACTCTGGGCTTCCAAACAAGCGAAATTTTGTTTCAATTTCTATTACGCAAAGTGAAATATTTTATATTTGCTGAAAAAAGTGAACTTTTTTCGCGAGCACAAAAAATGCAACGCAATAAAATAACAGTAAATTTATGATTTTTATTGCGTTTTGAATGAAAGTTTCTTGAAGAAATTAAACAATACGAATATTATAATAGTAGTAATTATTATCTAATCAAAAAGAACTATTATTAAAGCTCTAGAGAATAAGAATCCATGCTTGAAATTGGTTCGTTCTTTTGAGTGAAAAATTTGGCGTAAATCGATATGAATCACGATTTCACTTCAGAAAAAGCATGGAAAGGGAACAGATAGTGGTTGTCTATGGAAAACTTCCACTTTTAAAGACCGTCAGGTGATTAAATTGTTTAAAATCGGCTCACGAAAGAAGATAGTGGACGTTGCTAGTTTCACAAAGGAGCATATGGGTGACTCTATTGGAGTTCACATTGCTCGCGGACGTTTTAATAAAGTGTAATTTGCTTGGAAAACATTTTACTAAGGAACCATTCATCAGTAGAGTCAAGAAAAACAAGCCCCGTTATTTTGCGAAACGTATCAGCATTGGTCAAGTGAACAGCGGGTTAAGGTCTTATGTGACGACGTGAGCAAATAAAATTTATTTGGCTCCGATACCATAAATTTCTTACTAGATGGCCTAGACAAAGACAATATATTCGTCTAATAGTCACATATGTCGAAAAATCCATTTTGGAGTGGTTCAAGAAGCGAGATTTTCGCAATGAAATCACTGATTATATGTCAAGCATTTACAGTACCACCTGACCAATGCTTAACACATTTCTCAAACTCAAAGCGGTACTTTTTATTGACTCTACTAATCTGGGATTTCTTTGTGAATCATTTTCCAAGCAAATTACACTTTGTTAAACCTTCTGCGGGCAATTTGAACTCCAACGTTCACTAACATCTTTCGTGAGGCGATTTTGAACAATTTAATCATGTGACGGTCTCTAAAAGTGGTAGTTTTCCAAAAATGACCACTACCTGTTACCTTTCCACGCTTTCTCTCAGGTGAAATCGTAATACAGATCGATTTACGTCAAATTTTTCACTCAAAAAACAAACCAATTTCAAGCATGAATTCTTATCCTATAGAGCTTTAATAATAGTTATTTTTTGATTAGATAATAATTACTACTATTATAATATTCGTATTGTTTAATTTCTTCAAGAAACTTTCATTCAAAACGCAATAAAAATCATAAATTTACTGTTATTTTATTGCGTTGCATTTTTTGTGCTCGCGAAAAAAGTTCACTTTTTTCAGCAAATATAAAATATTTCACTTTGCGTAATAGAAATTGAAATAAAATGTCGCTTATTTGGAAGCTCTGAGTTAAGAGAATAAACAGCAAAAAGAAGAGATGGATTGATTACCGTTGTTTCGAATCAGACAAAATCAAAGATCATATGACCCCGCGTTGCAATTTTTGTGCTCGCTACTGTATAAATTTGTTTTGAAATTAAAATCCCCATGATCTCATATTTGCGACTTTAAATAATTTATCAGTCACAATAAAAGAAAGAACTTAAAGAATAATTTCTTGGCCATTTGAGGATTTCTGGTTGTATGATTCTTATGATTTCTTTAAGGCATTCTGGGCTCCAAAATGTAGATTACATCATTGTGATTAGTTTGAAATTATAAGCAAATTATGTTTTTTTATAGAAATGTTGTGTCTGAAACAATTTAATTTGAAATAAATTTATTTCACAAAAAGTTGAATGAACGACAAAAAATTAATTTTTAAATCGTGGCAACAAAAAATTATAATTAAATCTTTCTAAATTAAAAAAAAAAAAATATTTCGTGCAGGGACTTAGACTTATAGACTTGACTTTTTTATAAATAAAAGACTTATAGACGTCCATCAAACACTGATAAATGAAAATCAAATATTAATATTTAACATGAAAACTAAATAACAATAAAAATAAAGAGACATGACAAAAAAGCATTCAAATGTTGCAATAACTAAAATTATGAATGCATATTTTTTTATATGAAGGTACATTGCCACAAATAGATTCCATAATTTAAACATGTCTAGCAAAATGTTGCAAATGAAATCGCATTGTGTTTGAGACACAAACAAAAAAAAAATAATAACAAGTAAGAAATTATAGTCGGGCGAAGCCGACCATATAATACCCTACACCTGTCACAAAAAAATGTGATTTTGTTTTCATAACAAAGCATTTAAGTTGAATTGTACCTTGACTCAGATATACTTAGGCCATTTATTGTTGACTAAAATTGTGGACATTTAAGTCGAATTTTGAAGGAGGATATGGTCAAATGAGACCCTATAATTAAAAAATTCATGAGGGTCATCAAGGCTAGTATAAAACTTGGTTTTGCAGCTTTTTGTCGAGATACGAGTATATTAAACATAATTATGAACTTAAAAGTCCTATTCGTCCGGTTCAGTTGTATGGGGGCTAGGTGAATTAATGGACCGATGTTAATCATTTCCAACAGGCTTCGTCTCCGGTAGCAGTTACAAAAAAACTGTGATTGTGCGACCTGTAGTTTGATTACAAGGTTTACAAGCCCTATTCGGGGGTTCAGTTGTATGGGGACTAGGTGAAATAATGGACCGATCGTAACCATTTTCAATAGGCTTCGTCCCTAGGACAATAGAAGATCATGTACCAAATTATTGAATTATCTTCAAAATTGCGACCTGTAGTTTGATTACAAGGTTTACATGGACGGACGGACAGACGGACAGACGGACGGACGGACAGACGGACGGGCATAGCTAAATCGAATCAGAAAATTATTCTAAGCCGATTAGTATACTTTAAGGTGGGTATATGACCAATATTAATGTGCGTTACAAACATCAGCACAAACCCAATATACCCTCCCCACTAAAGTGGTGTAGGGTATAATAAATGAAAATAAAAATCAACTAATAATAAAAAGGAGTCTTTATCAGCAATTCTACTGGTTAAACTGGGTTATTTATAACAAATCCTGTAGAAGGTTTTTGTCGCTTTTGCTTTTACGTTTGTTTTTTTTTTTGTGGCACATACGATGCCGATGCACTAAAAATAACTTAACTAAAACTTATTTTTTGTTTATCAGACAATACAATTCAGAATTCGCTTCATTTTGCTACAAAACAGCACTTTGTCATTCATAAAGGACACTACGCATGCAGCACACACAGTATGAGGACAACGCGAACCAAAAAAACGAAAGAAAACAGATCATTTTTTATTATTTTTTAAACTCAAATAAAAAAAATGTGGAATATGTTGCACCAATGCATGCTGGCTGAATTACTGACAAGACGGACGGACAAAGAGACAAAATGAATTACACATCACCATAAATGACAGTCAATAGATCAAAACTGAACTTGGTCGTAGACCCAAACAAAAAAATTACACAAATAAAACCAACCTTTAGGATAACTATTTTTAGAAACTGATCATGATTAAGATGTACATTTATTTCAAGAATTTTAAATACTTTTTACAAAAAAGGGATAAAGTTATTTTCTTTTGTCTATAAACCACAAAAGCAGAGATTTACAAAAAAGGCTTTCAATCACTGTTTGCGGTAGTTTTTTTTATTTTTGTATTTATTTAGTTTGACTTCACTTCCAATAATTACTTTATTATTAAGAGATTTGTAAATTTTATCTATTGAGACCATTGCTATTTTTAGCAAAAATGATTCCCACAATTACTCAGCACTTCAGTTACAAGGTTTATTTTGTGCATAGAAATTTGCTGTAAAAATTATATTGGCAATATCCGCATTGAAATTTGTAGCATCATTCATTCTGATCAATCACTACTATTCATTCATTCATTTTGTGATTTTTAACAAAAAATTTCTGATTCCAATAATGAAATAATTTGTCCGTCCGTCCGTCATCGATCAAGTGTTTAATCGATAAGTCATCATCACCTATCGAACGGTATGAGCAAATACAAACAGTTAGAAACGCAAATAATTTGCAAACAATTTTTTATTGATTTGAGGTTTTGTAAAAATGCCGTCATTCCATTGTTTTCTAATGAAACAAAGAGAAAAATAATAAATAAAATTATTTAAAAATTATTACGATAATGATTTATTTCTAATTGTATGAGTTCAATGTTTACACAAAGTAAGGCAAAATAAACGAAAATTGAAATACCTGGGAAGAGGTACGTACTACTTTTCTGATAGGCAGATCCGAGAAGAACAAGAATCTGTTTTTAAAATTTGCCAAACTGAAGCTGAAGGTTACTTGAATATATGATATTCAAGTAACCTCCCCCCGGGGCATGTTTCCATGATGAAATGTCCCATAATGGTGTATTGCAATCCCGGGGTAAAGAGGTGCTACCAAAACCTCTAGTCCGCCGGGACTATAAACTGGTGATGTCACTTCACTCCTCGGCTAGTCCTTGATATGATTTGACATGGGGTCTAACCAGAGAACCACCTAATCTGGT
This sequence comes from Lucilia sericata, assembly GCF_015586225.1. Classification (NCBI taxonomy): domain Eukaryota; kingdom Metazoa; phylum Arthropoda; class Insecta; order Diptera; family Calliphoridae; genus Lucilia; species Lucilia sericata. The sequence goes on along the minus strand of NW_023994061.1, from coordinate 963,372 downwards.
ACTACGGGTGGCCAGTTGGCCGCAGGACTATGTCCTGGCTGGTCAGTAGGTTAAGGTTCCTTCGGGAGCCACGTAGTGGCTGTGGTTTAAACCCAAATTGGCGGGAGAGTAAGTGGCGGTTAAAGGACTGATGTAAGGTAAGATCAATATTTCGCGATAAGTTCGGTGCTGTTGCCGAAACAACAGATACCCCACAGAGGAGCGACTGTGTGACTAATAGTTGGAAATGAGTTGGTGTTAACTGTATATGGTACGGGATGAATGTGTGTTATGCGGGCCTTACCCACGAGTTTACCTAGAATAAGTGTGTCGTATGTTTTTCTCTTATGAATGTGTCGGATGAATGAGAATGGATTAAATGATGATGGATGAAAGGTATCATATACAAATGATACCATTGAATTTTCCTTCCTTGTCCAGATATGTTCAGAGTAAACTCTGTTCATATCAGAATTACCACAGTGTGTCACTGTGAGTAAGAACAATCTCTCGCCTTATTTGATGGATTCGTACTTCGGTCTACCGGTTACGTCTCTAGGTGCTGTTGCCGAATCAACAGAGGCCATCCCATCTGCGTGGTTGTGAACGGAGTGATGTTTTACATTTCGGAAGTTAAGCAAGGGAGCAGAAATGGTCAGAGATTAGATAGCTCAAGTACTGCAGCAAAATGCTTGTACATTGACCGGCTTAGCCAAGAACAAAAATTGCCACCTGATTTCTTCATTGAAGATTGAAGGGGAGGTGGTGAGTTGTCACAAAACTCACCCAGTGGTTGAAAAAGACCACCGGTACTCACCTAAAGCACTTCGGCATTCAAGTAACTTAGAGAAATACATGTGCATTTTATTGGCAAACATGTTTTTCTGATTTTATTTTTGCACCGTTTTCCAAGTTTGGAGATGTTTTTACAAAGTATTTCATACAGGAACTGTACAGTTTATTAATTTATTAGAAAACTATGTCCGTTGAAGAGTAAAACGAAACATTTATTTCTAAAATCCATTAGCGATTAACGACGTTATTGATATTTTTCTTGATACATAATGTCATTATCAAGGCCTTAGCTTCTGCTTTCTAAATCCGTTGAAAAACTTAAAATCGGTTCAGATTCAACTAAGTTACTGACTTATAAGTGCTTAAAGGTACGAAAACCCGGTTTTTTAACCGTATCTTAAAATTTTGGAGGTATTTGGCAGATTTCAGTTAGTAAGAGTGTTATATTCGGCTATGCCGAATCTTATATACCCTCCATCAAACCACGTTTTGTGAAGGGGACCTTATATAGGGGGGTAGGGTCAATTATGGGTCGATCCTCATAAAATTTGGTAGACAGAATTTGGTTCGTATTAAATTGATTTGTGTCGAATTTCATCGCTACACTCGTATTTTTAAACCATTAATGAACGTTGCAGTCATTTTCTGAAGGGGACCTAATATGGGCGGTAGGGTCAATCATGGACCGATCCTCATAAAATTTTTTAGATAGATTTTGACTCGTATGAAACTTACTTATGTCGAATTTCATCTACATACTAGTATTTTAAAGCCAGTAATGAGCGTTAAAGTCATTTTCTGAAGGGGACCTTATATGGGGGGTAGGGTCAGTTATGGACCGATCCTCATAAAATTTTGCATAGTGATTTTGAATCATAAGAAACTTACTTACTTACTTCATCGCTATATTCGTATTTTTAAACAAGTTATGGCTGTTAAAGCTGTTTTTCGAGGGGCCACTGGGGGCTATCCGAAAACGGTGACCGATATTGCCCATCTTCAATACCAAACAAACCTAACCTATAAGAAATATTTATGTGAAATTTCAATCCTCTAGCTCTTTCCATTCGGACTCTATCGTGCTTTCAACAGACAGACGGACAGACAGACAGACAGACAGACAGACAGACAGACAGACAGACAGACAGACGGACGGACGGACGGACGGACAGACGAACAGACATGGCTAGATCGTCTTAGAATTTTATGAGGACCCAGAATATATATACTTTTGTGGGTCTATGACCAATATTTCGATGTGTTACAAACGGAATTTCAAAATCAATATACCCCCCATCTTTTTTGATGGTGGGCATAAAAACAGATTATTGTTTTCGGACCCACCTTTCAGAAAAATAGTATCACTTCCCAGGTATTTATTTTTGTCGCATAGTGTAATAAAACGAAATATTTTAATGGTTTTTTTCGACGAGTTAGAAATGATTGCACTTAAAGTAAATTATTACACTGAAAGTAAATTAGATGATAAGCTCGCAATGGAGCATACTCGAAGCGCATTTGGTTCATTGTGATAGCCTTAAATGATAATTCGTTATTTGGACAATGTTACCAACCGCTTTGATTAGGTTTCTCTCAGACACATATTTTAAGCAGTTCTGTTTTCTTATATGTATATCTAAAAAACTTCTGAAGTACATGGATCAGATCTGACATACATCCGATTATACAGTTAGTAAGCCAACATAAAGAATTAATAAATTTTAAAAGCGTTGAAGTGCTTTGAACAGTTCTGAACTTGTGCTGAAATAATAATCTTATAGTATGAAGAACTAGTTTAATTGGATTCCGTTTAACGTTTAGATAACAATAAATACACGTTTAAGACTAATTTAAGAACATCTAATCTCAGACTTGCTCAATTTAAGGAGACTTAAATTTATCACATTAATTGCCTTCTTGTTGGCGCCATATTTATTCTAATATAAGCAGAACACTAGCTGTAAGCTAGTGTTCTGTTCAGGTAGACGGTAGTACATATCTGTTTCTGGGTCTTGAATATAGAACGGTTATTTGCTTTAATATTCCAATTGACCATGATATTTTAGCTGGAATCACTGTTTTAAAGTTACCGATATATTATGTGTCTAATACACGAACGGTCACGTTCGATGATTGTCCAGTATACGTTGATGTCGTGTAACAACTTTTTGGTCAGTTCTCCTAAAGTTCGCCTAATATCTCGTATGTGTTTCAACGTGTGGAATATTAAGTAACGTTTCTAGAGTCTTGGTTGACGTAGTGCTAATGGCACGACTTATACCCAAGCAGCATTTGATATTACACTTTTTGTCCAAAGAAGTCCCTAAAATTATTGAAGTATTAGCTAGAATTGGTCTTATTACACTTTTATAAGGCCAATGTGTCATAGTAGTACTAAAACCCCATTGGTTCTCCTTTTGATCCTATCCTCCATGTGGTGTCTCCATTTTAATTTGCTGTCATTTAACTGGTATCTTCTTGACCAGGAAACAGGGTCCAATATTCTTAGAAATGTTTGTCTTTCTTGTGAAAAGTCAGATTTTCGTCTTTGACTGTTTAATATTGAGGCGTCTAGGTTGAGTCCAGCTCAAGGCCGTATCCAGTATTCAGAGTCTCTTAAGCACTTCAAGTAATTAAGATATTTTCACCTTAGAAGTTTTAAAACATCTTCGGTATAGCAGACAGGTTTTACTCCTTTCCCGGTTAGGGTCCATAGAAGGCTATTAATCATGTTTACCCAGAATAAAGGGAACAAAATGTCACACCTTGGTGTACCACTTAATACCCTTTTCCTGATAGTCATATCATACATCTCCCAGCTTATCCATCTATTCTACTATATAGCATGTAATTAATACAGTTACGGAGCACCCGGCCAACATATATCTGGACTAAGAATTGGATAAGAGTATCAGTGTGCAAGTTATTGAAGGAGCCTTCGATGTCAATGCATACCGCCAGTATATACAGTTTGGTATTGAAAAAACTCACAGTTTCACAGTTGGAATCGTGTAATGATTTTTTTAGAACAAAAATTAAATAATACAAATCTTTCCAAAGTAAAGGAAAGTATACTGTCCGAATCTAATGTTCATATGTTATTCCAAGAATGAAAAATTGTCATTTAAAAGAACTAAATAATTCAATAGGGTATCTTCTGTAATGAAGTGTGGAATTTCCTATAGGGTTTATTTATAGAAAAACAATTTTTCATTTTTTTATATGCTTAACAATTACAACTCGTTTATCGAAACACCTCATATGGTGGTGTTCCTTTAAAAAATGAACTATTTATCTTAAAAATTAATTCAAACTTTAATGTTCTACATAAATCAATTTCATTTTCTGTTTTTATCTAAGTATTGAACAGAAAAGAAGACGCCAATAGTGAAAAAAGCAAAAAAGACCAAAGTGTGATTTGTGTTTAAGCTTTACAAATTAAATGTTTAAAAAACCAGTAAATTACATACTTAATTAGCACAAAATATGTGTGTATAACACGCACATCTTGGCTTTTGGCTTTCTTAGATTTTTTTTACAACTAGAGCTAAAGGAGGGACGCCCCATAAACAAATGTACCCGGGCACTTTGTTTATCAATACAGTAGAAGTCAATGTGGCTGGAATGCACAATCAGTTGTGCGAAATATTTTGTTGGCAAATTCAAAGGGTTAGTAAAGGAAAACTAAGTTGGTTGTAACTTAGGTGTGTAAGTATTTCCAAATATTGAAGTTACTGGCAATTTTCGGTAATGCAAATAAGTTAAAAATTTGTGTAAAAGTTTTTGTAAATTTACAGTAGTTTTCCGATTTTACGAACCCATATGTTGTCAGGCCTGTTCGTAAAATTGAAAAGTTCGTTATATGCATTACTAACTAAAACGTGGGTTTTTGGTAGGAAAATAATTAAAAATAGGTACATAAAATATTTTTTAAATGTATTTTATAAAAATTAATTCTTTTTTTATAAAAATAGCACAAAACACAAAATTCCGAATCTTATATACCCACCTTCAAACCATATTTGTGTCGAATTTAATCGCTGTATTTTTAATTCTGTCATGAGCTTTAAAGTTATTTCTCGAAGTTCATCGCTATACTCGTATTTTTAAGCGAGTAATGAGCGTTGAAGTAATTTTCTTAAGGGGGCCTGATATGGAGGGTAAGGTCAATTATGGACCGATTCCCATAAAATTTGTTAGAGATTTCGGTTAGTATAGAACATGTTTGTATCGAATTTCATCGGCGTACTCGTATTTTTAAGCGAGTATTGAGCGTTAAAGTCATTATCTGAAGGACGGACATAGCTACATCGAACTAAAATTTAATAAGAACCCAGAATGTGTTACAGTTTTGGGTATAAAAGCACCGCTTGCTACAACTTAGGTTATTTGTTATTTTTGATAAATGTCATTTTATCTTCATTTAAATAATAATATTTTTATTAGTTCGTTAAACAGAGTACAAAAAACAAGTTTTGTTCGTTATTTAAGGTAGTCAATAGGAAAAATTAGCTTGTTCGTTAAATGCGATGTTCGTAGAATTGAATGGTCGTTAAATCGGAAAACTACTGTACATGGATACCTTAAAAGGTAAATAATTCAAATTACTTTATATTGTTACCAATTAAATATTTTAGTTGTAAGACTTAAATATTGCATATTTTAAGCTTCTTATTTCGCGAAATTAAATGTCAATTAGCGTATGGGTAAGGTATGGTCGAATCACTGTTTGAAAACTGTAGCTGATAGGCAGATTTCATATTCTTTACCCATACCTCGAACCTTAATGATGAACTTACATGGTTACTTATACTTAATAAACAAGTAAATACTCCTAACAATCCAGGTGAAAAAAGCCCATCCTTAGCACTAATAATAATGGCAATAACAAAAAAAAACGAATCAAATAAAAATCAACAACTGATCATCGCAAAAACAAAATATATACATATAAATTTGTTGCCGCATTTAGTTTTTTGCTTTGGAAGTATATTCTTCATTACTAAACAATGAATACATTCGATTCGAAAGATGCTAGAACAAATTCAAAGTTAAATCTGAAATATGTAGTAGTTGTTTCTTTACATATTAAGCTCGACTGCAGGATACCCTAACCAAAAAAGCTACTTTGGAAAATGATAGAGATGAAATGCAATTTAAAAGTGACCTCAAAAATAACACCGATAACTCAAGAATAAAAGTTTTAAAATACAGTTTTACAGATCAATATCAAGCAATATACAACTTTTTCATAGATCCTCAAAAACATCTCAACTCCGATCCGATTGTTATATCGCCTATACAAAAACTGTATCATCCAGTTTGACAAGCCAAAAACTTTGACACAATTTTAAACTCTTAGCTCTCGTGGAAACAGAATACTGAAAGGCGAAGAATGAATAGGACACTCTCTGCCTTTCAAAAAACATTGCGAAAGTAATGGAGTTCTTAAACTTATGGTTTATGCTGACTTATGGTACACTAATCTGGTTTAAATCAAAATTGACTTGTCTCTTTTAAAAAATACCAGTATAGAGATGAAATTCGACATAAACAAGTTTTATAAGTACCAAAATCTGCCCACCAGGTACCCTTCAGGAAATAACTTTAACTTCCATTACCAAAAAGTACTGAAATCTTACAGCGATGAAATCTTAAAAGCTTGAACCGAATTCACTCTACCATTATCGGTTCATCATTGATCCTACCCCATATATAAGGATGCCTTTAGAAAATTACTTTAACGCACATTACTGGCTTAAAAATACGAGTAAAGAGGCGAAATTCAACGTAAACTAGTTTTACAAGAATTGGAATCTTTTTAAAAAATTTCATGAGGATCGGTCGATAACTGATCCTACCCTCATATAAGGTCCCCTTTAGAATATGATTTTAACTCTCATTATTGGCTTAGAAATACGATAAAATTCGTCATAAAAAAGTTCTTTAGGACCTGAAATCTTCCTGCGAAATTTGAGGAGAATCGGTTGATAACTGACCCCACCACTATATAAGGTCCTTTTCAAAAAATGATTTCGACGCACACTTCTGACTTAAAAATGCTAGTATGGTGAAGAAATTTGACATAAATAATTTATATAAAGACCAAAATCTGAAGGGCTTGTATGGGCGGTATCAAATTTCATAACTGTACACGTATTTTTCAGCCAGCAATGATCGTTAAAGTAATTTTTTAGTTCTGAAGGGGACTCTATATGAAGGTATGCTCAATTATAGACCGATTCTCAATAAATTTGGTAGGGCGATTTTGAAGGGAACCTTATAGAGGGCTACGGTCAATTATGGACCGATCCACACGTGGTTAAGAGATTTTGGCTCACAAGGAACTTACTTGAGTCGAATTTTATAGATATGCTCGTATTTTTAAGCCTGTAATGAGCGTTAAAGTAATTTTTTGAAGTTGACCTTATATGGGGGGTAGGGTCAATTATGAACCGATCTATATAAAATTTGGTAGAGAGGTTTTGCCTGGTAAGGAACTTACTTATGTCAAATTTCATCGCTGTACTCGTATTTTTAAGCCAGTAATGAGCGTTAAAGTCATTTTCTGAAGGGGACCTTATAGGGAGGGTTGGGTCAATTATGGACCGATCCACATAGATTTTGCTAGAAATATTTTGGCTTGTATGAAACTTATGTGCGTCGAATTTATTCGTATTTTTAAGCAGTAATGAACGTTATAGTCATTTTCTGAAGGGGACCTTATATGGGGGGTAGGGTCAATTATGGACCGTTGTTCATAAAAAATGGTATGGAAATTTTGGCTCATATGAAACTTATACTCGTACTTCTAAAACAAATATGCCCATTAAAGCTGTTTTTCGGAGGTCCACTTGTATTGGGGCTATCCGAAAACGTGGACCGATATTGCCCATTTTCAATACCAAAACAAACCTTGCCTATAGAAAATATTTATGGAAAATTTAAACCCTCTAGCTCATTCTGTTCGGACTCTATCGTGCTTTCAACAGACAGACGGGCGGACATGGCTAGATCGTTTTAACATTTAATAAGGACCCAGAAAATATATACTTTTGTAGGTCTATGACCAATATTTCAATGTGTTAAAAAACGGAATGACAAAATCAATATACCCCCCATCTTTTCTGATGGTGGGTATAAAAATCTTGTAAGGATCAGTCCATAATTGACACTCCATAAATGATACCCTTCTGAAAATTTCTTTAACGCTCATGACTGAATTAAAAATATAAATATAAAAATACATACATATATATATATATATATATATATATATATATATATATATATATATATATATATATATATATATATATATATATATATATATATATATATATATATATATATATATATATATATAGTGACGAAATTCTAAATAAATTTGTGTTATATGAACCGATCTATCTACCAAGTTTTATGAGGATTCGTCCTTTACTGACCATACCCCTCATATGGTTTATGGTTATACAAATTGATATTTTTAAATCGGTCCATAATTGACTTAAGAGAGCCCATTCCAAATATTACCCTGATTTTCATATTAATATCGATTTATGATAATAAAATTCAACATAAATCTAATAAATGATTAAATTTCTTTGACAATAACAAAAGCATCGATTCATAAATATCAAAGTTTATTTCAAGGGGAGCATTTCTTTCACGACATATACATATATGTTGGTGGGTATATAAAATTCGGAATAGCCGAATATAAAAATCTTACTTGTTGTATATATAAAATATATTTCATTTAAAATCTTTACAAAAAATTAGGAATTATTCAAGTTTATATATAATTGCCAATTATCTGCCGAGTTATTTTTATTGATTGTAGATCTCAATTTTAAGATTTCTTAGAACCTAATTATGCATGTACTATATCCAATACAGGGTTGTCGGGTATGAGGATATAAAAATAAAGTAAACTAAACTATGAATAGAATATCAATAAAGTTGAAATAAAGATTTGAAAATATTATAAGTTATTCCTTCATTGATGATATAAAAACTATAAGGAAGCGAGTTAGAGTTGACCAATGAAGACTTTTGGGTACTCTACATCTAATAAATTAATATTTTGTTAATATACAATAAGCACAACAACTATTTTCACCTACAACTTGGCAAAAAATTTAAATTTTAAAACTAAATATTGAAATAAAACTGACCTGCTGCTTCACAATTTAATAAAAAAAAGCTTTAACTTAAATATTTTTATTTCCTGCTGTTACAAATTAAATATTAAACATAAACTGCTTTCATTATTTAACAAAACATGCCAAAAGTGCAAAAAAGAGGAAACATTGCTGGATATTGGTAAAAAAAAACTTAACTAAATGGCAGATTGTACGATTTATGGTTATTTGCCACGAATACGCTTTTTATGCGTTTGCATTATGAAATGAACAAAAAAAGTATTGAATAAAAAATAAAAAAAGAAAATGAAAAACAACTTGAAGGAATTTTTCAAGGGATCACAGTAGTGTGTTAAAATCCTATTTGGACTTCAACACAATACGACAATACATTTGATAGTTAAAGTTATGATTTGCTTTAAAATCATTGCCTCTTTCTATCTTGTTTACTCTAACTATATACATATGTATGAATGTCTGTTTGGTTGTGCGCCAAAATACATAGTGATCATCGTATGCTGGTCTATCAAATCCTTTTAGCTAAGGAATGTGTGCAGATGATGATGACCATCATCAACGAAGGAATATGTATATATGAATTATATTTGTGTTCAAAGTTTTTTGTTCCATACATTTCTATAGAATGGCGCAGTTTGTGAAAAGGAAGATGGGTAAATATTTTGACAACAAACATAAAACAGTCAAATGGGCATTTTAAAATGCCAATGGTGATCATTGGATTCTCAAACCTTTAGCAATACTAGGAGTAACAATAAAATACAGCTGTTTTCTGAGTTTTTTTCTAGAATTCTTTCCGATATGTACAAACTTTTATATAGAAAATGTTTGAAAATAGAAAAGTTTTAATTCCAACAAGTAAGAGTGTTATATTCGGCTGTGCCGAATCTCATATACCCACCATCAAACCGTATCTCATAAAAGGAATGCTCCCCTAACATCATGATCACTCATAAAATTAACTGATCGTTTTTCATAAAATTTTTTAGACCGATTTTGGTTCATATGAACATGTTTACATCGAATAGCATCGCTATAATCGCATTTTACCGAACTTTCCGCATGAAATTCTGTAGGAAGATTTAAGTTTCTATAAACGTTTCTTATATCAAATTTCATAAATGTTCACGTATTTTTAAGCCGTTAAAGTAATTTTCTAAAGGAGACCTTATATGGGGGGTAGGGTCAATTATGGACCGATCCGCACCAAATTTGGTAGATAGATCTTAACTCATATAAAACTTATGTGTATCGAATTTCATCGCATTACACGTATTTTTAAGCCAATAACGAACCTTAATGTCATTTACCGAAGGGGAGCTTATATGGTGATCAATCATACTCCGATTCACATAAAAGTCAGTAGAGAGGTTTTGGCTCATAAGAAACCTACTTATGTCGAATTTCATCTCAATACTCGTACTTCTAAGCCAGTAATGAGCGTTAGAGTAATTTTTTGAGGGGACTTTTTTGGGGGGTAGGGTCAATTATGGACCCATCCACATAAAATTCGGTGGAGAGATTTTGGTTTATAAGAGATTTGCTTATGTCAAATTTCATCACTGTACTCGTATTTTTAAGCCAGTAATGAGCGTTAAAATAATTTTCTGAAGGGGACCTTATATGGGGGGTAGGGTCAATTATGGACCGATCCACATAAAATGTGGTAGAGAGATTTTTGATAGCAAAACACTTACTTATGTCAAATTTCATCGCTATATTTGTATTTTGAATCCAGTAATGAGTGTTAAAGAAGTTTTCTGAAGGGACCTTTATGGGGGGTAGGGTCAATTATGGACCGATCCGCACCAAATTTGGTAGATAGATCTTAACTCATATAAAACTTATGTGTATCGAATTTCATTGCTTTACTCGTATTTTTAAGCCAATAATGAACTTTAATGTCATTTTCCGAAGGGGAGCTTGTATGGGAATTAATCATACGCCGGTTCCCATAAAAGTCAGTAGAGAGGTTTTGGCTCATAAGAAACCTACTTATGTCGAATTTCATCTCATTACTCGTACTTCTAAGCCAGTAATGAGCGTTAGAGTAATTTTTTGAGGGGACTTTATGGGGGGTAGGGTCAATTATGGACCCATCCACATAAAATTAGGTGGAGATATTTTGGTTTATAAGAGATTTGCTTATGTCAAATTTCATCGCTGTACTCGTATTTTTAAGCCAGTAATGAGCGTTAAAATAATTTTCTGAAGGGGACCTTATATGGGGGTAGGGTCAATTATGGACCGATCCACATAAAATGTGGTAGAAAGATTTTTGATAGCAAAACACTTACTTATGTCAAATTTCATCGCTATACTTGTATTTTGAATCCAGTAATGAGTGTTAAAAAATTTTTCTGAAGGGACCTTTATGGGGGGTAGGGTCAATTATGGACCGATCCACTTAAAATTCGGTGGAGCGATTTTGGTTCATAAGAGATATGCTGATGTCAAATCGCTGTACTGGTATTTTTAAGCCTGTAATGAGCGCTAAAGTAATTTTCTAAAGAGGACCTTATATGGGGGGTACGGTCAATTATGGACCGATCCACATAAAATTTGGTAGAGAGGTTTTGGTTTGAAAGTTACTTAAGCCAGTAATGGGCGTTAAAGTTATTTTGTGGAGGGTCCACTTGGTTCACGAAAACGTTAACCAGTATAGCCCATTTTCAATACCAAACAAACCTTACCTATAGAGAATATTTAAGGAAAATTTCAGCCTAGATCATTCCGTTCGTGTTTTCAACAGACAGACAGACGGACGGACGGACATACGGACGGACAGACGGACATGGCTAGATCGTCTTAGAATTTAATAAGGACCCAGAATATATATACTTTTGTGGGTCTATGACGAATATATCGATGTGTTACAAATGGAATGACAAAATCAATATACCCTTTTTTGATCCATTCCATTTTTGATGGCAAATACATATACTTGATTGACTTACGATCGTCTATAGGTTTTAAGATTTTTTGTTGAAAAATATTTTTTATGGAAAATAGAAGGGATCGCAAATAGAGGGGCACTATTGAAGACACTACTGTCGATTTTCAGATTATGATTTTCATAAAAACATATATTTTTTATTGTTAGTAAAGAATTTAACACTTAATAGTAAAACATCTTAAAGTTAAACCACTAATTGATTGACCTAATAAAAGTTTAAATTTTTTTCTTCGTTTCTCTCAACCTAAATATATTGAAATAAAAATTAAGACAACATTTTTACCACACACATGTTTAAATAGCCTAAAGTATTTATAATACCATTGCTTATGGAAATTTTAACGTTTTTATTCCTTAATCATTTTCTTAAATATACATTTTTGTTTTTTTCTCTTTCCTTGTTATTAAGTACTTTATCTTTTCTTAAATTTTCCATATGCTCCATAGCAGTTATTCTGACCCAATGCACTCTGTGGCCAATACATACATAACTACCCAGCAAAAACATACATTAAAAACAAGTAAGAAACTAGAAACTGATCGGGCGTGGCTGACCATATAATGCCCTACACCAATTGCGAATACTAAATAATAAAGCATTTATGTTTAACCAATGTAATAGGTTCCAAATAATGTCTGTTAATATACGGTTGTATGCTGACTAGGAGAAATAAAAAACCGATTTAAATAATTTTCAACAGCCTTCGTCATTGGATCCAGAGTATGTGACAAATTTTAACAATATATATTGAAAATTGCGAGCTGTAGCGTGCACACAAGATTTACACGGTCACAAAGACGGACATAGCTTAATCGAATCAGAAAGATTTTCTGAACCGACGGGTATACTTAAGGACAAATAATTTTGAGTGTTACAAACATCTGCAAATTGTGTCAATTTTTGGATAGATAGTAGTATATTAGACGTAGTTAAGAGATAAAAGGAAGGTCCGGTTGTATGGGGCTAGGGCAGAAATTGATCCTTCAAAATTTATTGTTGGGAATTATGTTTATATAAAAGTTATTTGTGCCAAATTTCATCGTAATACTATGGACATGTCACATGTGGACATTCTAGTCACTTTCTGAAGGGGACTTTGTACAGGGGCTAGGGTTAAATGATGGTCGATCCTTACGAAAATCGCTAAAATTATTAAGATTTATATAATAGATCATTTAACATAATTATGAGGTCAAAAGCCCTATTCGGGGGGTCCGGTTATATGGGGGCTAGGTGAAATAATGGACCTATTTCAGCCATTTTCAATACCGTTTGTCCCTGCACACGTTCCAAATTTCATCACAAAGTTTACATGGAAACAGACGGACGGACATAGCTTAATCGACTCAGAATTGATTATATAGAATACAAAATCTGGTTCTTATGTTCGTTAGTTCGCTGTCTTACTCGCAACATCACTGCTTAGTTATGTTATTGAGGGTCAAATAATGATTTTCACACAGAAAACTTTTTTTCTTTCCGAGTGTGTGAAAAGACAGTTTCTAGCTCGCAATCAAATAAAATGTGCAAATAAAACAGCCAAACTCAAAATAAAGTACTTACGTAACTAATTATGTATAACTGAATATAGAAATACTTAAAAGTAATGCAGTTTTTGCTGGGTATGTATATAAGTATAGCTAAAAAATATAGTTAACAAAATCAAATCTGTTGTAGTATGTAGTTGCCATTGAATGATGATCGAGTAGTTTTTCTTTACTTCGGTAGTAGTTTTTGCATTTTTTGCAGCTTGCTATTAAAGTTTAGTGCAGCTACTTACAACATGATCGCGTACTATAATATTAACGTAATGATGTGTCATTAATTTTATTATATTGTTGGTGTCTGTCCGTTTATCATTAACTGTACACCAAAAAAAGGAGAGACAGCCAAAAAATATTGATGTTGTAGAGAAAAGTTCAGCTACTAAAGCCAAAATATGTATTGAGCTATATAAATTCGGCTAATAAGCTTTAAGATGAAGTGATTAACTCTTACAGCTTAAGATCGAAATAAGTGACACGATGACCCTTGTCGTGCTTAAACAAGCACACCAACGAAATGGACCTTATGCGGGAGATTTGGTCAATTACAGATTTATGTATGAACAATGTATAAGGTCTATATATGGATGGATCGGAAAGCATCAACAATTTTTGTAGAATCGTATGTAAATTGTGACAGTTATGGCCTCTAAAGTACAGGTTAAAGGAACATTTTTTATTCATGAGTATTTTAAGTCATTATTTAAAAAAAATATGCTAACAAAACGACAAAACTCTAAATAAAGTACTTATGTATCTATGTAAGTCATTATAAGAGTATATACAAGTAATGCAGACGATAAGCAGTAGTTCTTGAAAAGTAAGTGCTTATGTAAGTACAAGCCTTTACCGAGTTTTTATTGGGTACTTTACGTAAGATATGTATGTTCTTAATATACAACTTTTTAATTCCCTATTTATAAGTACTTATTTAAGTAGTTATGTGTAAGCAAGCTTGATAAGTACTTGCCATGTTAAGATAATGAGTTAAAATGATAATAAATAAGTAGTGATAGCGCTTTATAGCTTTTAACTTATTACTTTTTAGTGTAAGTTTTTGCTGCTGCAGCTGCCAAACAACCAAATTTAATGCTTTATAAAAGTATTTAAAAACAATTTCTCAATAATATTTATGAACTCTAAGCTTTGTTTTTACCAAGTTCAATTAAGATTTTTTTAATAAGTTGGTAGTACGACGAGTTAATGTGATCATTAAATGTTTAATAAATAAATTACTTGAAAAAAAAGAGTGAGTTTTTTATAACCTGATCTTTTAAAAGGCTTAATTATCATTATATTTAAACACAAAATCAATTGATATTTATTAACTTTAATTGAACCGCATTTTTATAGTTCCAGGGGTTTTTCATGATCATATAAAAGCTGCCTAAAGCTTTATTTGTCATGCGCCATTCACATATTTCCTTTGTAATTTTAGTTTCAATATTTTCCATATTTTAATGTCTTCTTTTAAAAACTTTAATTTTATAATGTCAATTCCAATAACGTGTACGACATAAAAATGCTTTTATGGTTTTATAGCCAAATAAAAATATTTTCTTTAAAATGCCCTTGTTTAATGCATTAGTTATGTATGATCAGTTAACAAAAGGAATCATTTTTTGTTAAAAGTTATTAAAAATGTTCTTGCCTAGTTGATGATCTTATTATACCTTACACCACTATAAATAGTGGGGAGGATATTATGCGTTTGAGGTGATGTTTGTAAAACCCAAAATTACTTTCTCAGTCGATTAAAATATGTCCGTCCGTCCGTCTGTGTGTCCATGTAAACCTTGTATGCACGCTACACATCGTAATTTTCAAGATAATTTGATTAAATTTAGACCCAAAGAAGCCTATTGAAAATAGTTGAATTCGCCTAGTTGAGCTTACTGATTTAAATTCTATAGATGTTTTTTAGAAAAATAATTTGTCAATTTTAAGTAATCACAGATATGCACCCATTTTCTTCATCATTCCGACACTTCTATATTCATTTGAGTTCTACAATCCAAAGTAAAGTATGATATAAAACCATTTTAAGCTGATTTTAATAGGACGGCGTGGAAAAACGAATATGTTTCTCTAATTAGTGTAACAAGGACTCATTCGTCTGTGAATTTATTAAGGATTATAAAACAATTTATTTGTTACCATTAAGAAAAGGATGCAAATCTAGCGCCTGCTCTACAGTGATTCTTCGCTTTACTTAACAGTGTGTATAACCAAAGACTTGATTTTTGCAAAATTTTATGCTACATGCTGAGAACATGTATTTAATTAAAATTTTATGATGTCAATTTTTTTACAAAACGTTAAGAAAAAGCTAAAAAACTATACCTAAATAAGTAAAGAAAAGAAGAAATGAAACATAACTTACTCGTAAAATCTGGGGAATTCATGTAAAACTACAAGAATTACATGAGAGTATGTACAAGAATTTGGGGCTGATCACTACCGATTACCATGTGCTCTAAATAAACTTTTGCCGAAGTGTTTTCAAACTGTTAATAGTTATATTATGTTCGGTTGATCAGATCCTGTTATGCGTTCCTTTACTTGATTATGCTTCAATAATCTGGTGGACTGCTTTAGACAAAAGTGCAATATCAAACTACTACAGGGAGTTCAGCGTATAAGTGGTGCCATGAGCACTGCTACAATCAAGGCTCTGGAAACGTTGCTAGATATTCCACCCATTGAAACATATTTAAGATATGAGCCGGCGCTTACAGCCGAACGGCTCTTAACTTTAGGCGAACTGACCAAAAGCGGTTATAGGACACGTCATCAATGTAAACTGGACACAATCATCGGACGTGCCTGATCGTATACCAAACACAGAATATGTCGGAAACTTTGAAACGCTGATCCCAGATAGAATGTCTTTGTCAAGCGGAACAATAGAGCAAATACCAGTAGAAATCCGTTGTTATTCGGATGGCTCTAAATTGGGGGACAAAGTGGGGCTGGGGTTCTATATTGAAGACTCAGAAACAGAAATATACCACCGTTTACCAAATCACAACACAAGCTTCTAGGGAGAAGTCTGAGCAATATCGGAATGCGTAAATTGGATTAGAATAATAATGGCGCCCACAGCGCTTAACATATTTACCGACAGCCAGAAGGCAATTAGGGCGATATCTGGTGATAGAATTAAATCTAAGACCGTATTGGATTGCAAGAAAGCTTTAACTGAATATTCTCCCAGAGGTATGGTTTATATCATATGGGTACCAGCCCACTCGGGAGTAGTCGGCAACGAAAGGGCGAATAGCTTTAAAGGGAAGGGAGCACGAGGCAGTTAACCTGACAAATGCAAAACTATTCGACGTAACAAAAGCTGAACTAAAAATATGGGTGAGAGAATCCCATAAGACCTCTTGGAATAATGAAACACTGGGTAGAACCACGAAGATCCTATGGGATGACCCTGCCACTGCGACGCATTCGTCGAAGTTAGATCCAAGTATCATTCAGTGAACTTTTTTTTCATGATATGGAGCGTACAACAGGCCCGATAGTGGTGTAGGTGTATTTCTTCGGATTTGATGTAGTATAAATCCTCTTATCAACCTAACCTACTGTTCCTTATTGGGTTTAAACCAATGTTACTGAGGTGTGTAATATCTGGAATAACAACACTCCCAAAATGTTTGGATTTTCCATGAAAGCTTGGCATTGACAGATAAAGTGGCGCATGATTTTAATGTTTCATCCATATGCTCTCAATCCGTTCGTCTTGTTTATCAAAGTTAATCATCCTAAAGGAGATTATTTTTCTCCTCGTGTTGGGGTCCCACCACCAGGCGAGTACCCTGGTACCCATATGGAGCAGAGCTTGTCACTACCAAAATATAAGGTTATGGTTCTCTTACTGTCTAATAATTGCTTTTGAGCTAAATTTTTTTAATTGCTGAAAAACTACCGCATAAATGGTTTATCTTTTTTTATGACAATGGTTGCCACATATAAACTATTTTTATAATAATTTACTATTTCATTGCCAACATAAGATATATCAATGTTGCATATTACGTGTATGAGGTTACGGACATGTTGCACACAAATTTTATGTTGGATGCATACTGAGTTTGTGTACTATAAAAAAAAAACATTACATTACTCTCTATTTTATGACTTGAATGAGATTTATGCACTCTATACTGGATAGTACTGAATTATAAATGTGAAGGGGGAATACGGCCCACCGAACATCTACGGCCGAACTACATTTTTAATAATTAAAATTTTTAATCAAAACCTTTGTCAGTTCAGTCGAATGGTCGTTAAAATAGACTTTGGTAGTGCAGTTTTTTTCGATATGATAAACAAGGGTTCTTATACGTGGTATTTGTATTTATAGATCCTTTGTTATCTCTTTTGGTAAGTGTGAAAGGTTCGTTTGATGATAATATCTCATATTGCTTGAGTGTCAAACTCGCTTTTACTTTAAAGTTTAAACGAATGTGTAAGAGAGTGTATGTTAACAAATTTGAGTGAATATTTCTCTTTGCCAATATCTCATATTGCTTGAGTGTCAAACTCGCTTTTACTTTAAAGTTTAAACGAATGTGTAAGAGAATGTGTGTTAACAAATTTGAGTGAATATTTCTCTTTGCCAATTAATATAGAGATAGAGAATATAGAGATGGTATACAACTGAGGGAATTTATTTGAGAATCATTATATAGTTTGATCTTTAATGATTGACACGAGCATTTTCAATGCTTAGGAGTAACGAACTCAAAATTATACTTTGAATTAAGTTGAATTAATAATGTATTTCTAAATAAGTTTAACATGGAGTAGTAAGCATAAATAGTTGCCAATGCTTGCAAAATTTATATTATTTTCACCATATTCTTTGAAAAGAGGAGATTACATATAATCTGATTAGGTTTAAACATTTTAATATAAAAAATGTTTTATACATTATTGTTACATATTTTTTTCTACTTATTTTATTTATGTGATTTTCTTCATTTATTATTGTTTTAGTTTTTCATATCGATTGCTATTTTCATATAGATTTTCATGCACGATTGGCAGTTACAGTTCAAATATTCTAAATTCAAATTGTATTTACTTCTCTTCATATCATTGAATATATAAACTATTTCTTTATATTTTTAGTAGGAAATGTAAAATTTGATCTGATTTTATGCATACTGATGTTTATGATGTCGATGAAGTCGACAATATGATATTGACTTTCTTTATTGTATGGTAAATTAGAAGCAAATATATGGATGTTGCACAGCAACTAGAAAACAAAATCGTTAGAATAAAAATATTTTATTATATTCAATTTATAATAAAGCATAAATAAGCATAATTCTGGTAAAGAGATACTTTACAGCTGTGGTGACAAAAATATTAATCTAATAATATAGTTCTAAATATTTAGATGTTGCTATTTTATATCACTCAACTGTAGACTTCTTAAGATGACTTCTATACTTCTCTGTTTATATTGAACAATAATAAAAATAATTTTATTTGTAATTCTTAAGCATATTTATTTAATAACAAATTCTAATTCTTAGTTTGCTTACCAATACATAAAAATTTAATCCGCAATATCATGAGGGTGTATGATTTAATTTTTGTAAACATTAGAATATTATTTATTTTTCAAATGATATAAAATTTTGCATAACTAAATACAACCCGGAAGTTGTTCCATTAGAAATTTAAATGTTCATACATGCACTCTTACAAATGAACTCACAACTATACCCGGTAGTTCGGGGTGAATGATCCTAACTAGTGCTTTCAAAGTAATGAATCGCTAAGTTAGTAAGTCTAACCGCTATACATTTATATTTAAAAAAAAAACTTTTTATTTTCTTTATTTATTTTTTTCAACTTAAAAAATTTAATTTTTTTACGACATGTCTGAATTTGTGTTTTACAACTAAATATTCGTACATACTACAACTACTTGTATTACACAACAAGTTGTACTCAGTTTTTTTTTTTTTTTTTTTTTTGTACAAATATTTTGACTAACTTTACTCGTTTGTACTGACTGACTGCATTTAACTGTCTTAATGATTGATAGTTTTCTAAAGAAATAATGAAAAAAAAAATTAACAAAAAAAAAAAAAAAAAAAAATTGCGTAAATTTTATATTTTTCTCTGTCTATTTAAATATTCACAACACAATTTGTTAAAATTGTTATTTATTTTTAATTTCAGTTTTGTTTTTTATTCGAATCGTGAGAAGTGCATGATTTTTGGCATAAAAGCTGACATGTCCCATTTAATGGAAAAATTATTTAAACATTTTATAACTGAAAATATATATGTATGTATGTATGTTTATTTTTTTTATAAAAACCGTTATGTGCTCATTGTTTGATGGGATGAAATAGGTGGTCTTAATAGTGTTTAAATGATTACATGCAACAAAGATAATAGATTGTTATATAGAACTGATAAGTATATTCACACTTTAGGTAAATAAATATTGTTCCTCACAAACATCTGTTTTAATACCAGTACAAACAAGTAAATGAATCTTACACTGTCCGACACTCAAAACTAGACACGAATCTGATATTTTAAGTCGTTCACAGTTTTTTAGTTCGTTATCCTGTTTCTTTGTAAAAGGACTTCAAAATTTCAAAAATATAAATAAAATATTTTGAGTTATTTTTATTTTATTCTGTCAGAAACAAAAGATGTCAAAAATTTCTTTAAAAACTTGTTTGAAAAAATAATATTTAAAACCTAAATATGTAGATATTAGGTTAATAGGAGGATGTATCTACATCAAATTCGAAGAAATACACCTAGGCCACAATCGAGCCTGTTGTGCGCTCCTTTGCATGGAAAATGTTTGTTGGTAAAAACAAAAACCTTATATAGTATTCCCTAAATGTATTATCGTCCGATGTTCAGAAACTCAGTTTCCTGGACGTAACCTAAGAATTTTCCAATCAGTGTTCGTGAGGGATATTATATTCGGAATAATATCACTATCACAAGATAGTTGGATCTAATTTCGGCGAAAGCCTGACAATTGCAAAGAAAGTGCTCCAGAGTTTCACTGTACTCTCTATATGCTCTACATTCGTCTGAATCCGCTCGTCCAATTTTGTATAGGTGTGCCCGTAGTCCTGTGTGTCTACTCACAATACGTATCATCATACTAACCTCAGACTTGTTCATTTTGAGGAGGCTTTTCGTCCTGAATAGATAAATAGATATTAAAGGATAACAATTTTAACTAATTTTCTGAAGAGGACTTTAATGAGGTCAATTATGGACCGATCCTCATATATCAAATTTCTGAGCTTTAATTTAAGTACTGAGCTTTAAAATAACTTTCTGAAGGGGACATTATATGGGGGTAGGGTCAGTGGATCGACTAAACTTAATTTGGTAGAGAATTTTTGGCTCATAAGGAACTTACTTTTGTGGAATTTCATCGCTATACACGTCTTTTAAGCATGTAATGAGCATTAAAGGCATTTTCTGAAAGGGACTTTATATAGGGATTAGGGTGAATTATGGTCCGATCCCCATAAAATTTGTTAGAGAGATTTTGGCTCGTAAGAAACTTATGTGTCGTATTTCATCGCTAAACTTGTATTTTTATGCATGGTGGTAAGGTTAATTATGGACCGATACTCATAAAATTATTTATGCCGAATTTAATCGCTATATTCGAACTATTAAAATAGTTGTGACTGTTAGAACTGTTTTTCGGGGGCCACTTGTATGGGGGTATTTATACGAAAACGTTGACTCAATCGTACTTTCAACTTGTGTAGGTCTATGATCAATATTTCTTTGTGTCCAGATGTGGAATGACAGATAATCTTTTTCTTCGACAACATACACAGAACCACACTGATGGGATAAACGCTGTAGAATCGACAGCAGCACATAGAGATGTATTTGTTAGACCGAAGTATACAGACACAGCTAACACACTGCGGTTGGTCAGGTATGAACCGAGTGATAATCGAAACAGATAGATTACACAAGGCCAGGAATACCGTACATTCATTACCATTTAACCCATCACACAGACTTTTCGTTCGATACATTCAATACTTCTCCAGTTTCTAGTTCCGTAAGACTAGATGTACTGGTAACCCCTCTATTTATTCCATACAGGCCGCAATTTTTGAGAATATTTTGATGAAATTCGGACCATATGTATTTGTCGGTCCAAGGACGAAACCTTCCGATTTGTGTATTTTAGCTCATACAAACTTCAAATATACTAGTATCTCTTCAAAAATTGGCACAAATTAGTTTTATATAAACATACATGACACTGCTGACTTTTGTTATGATCGGACCTATAAACTTCCCATCAAAAAATTATCATTTATATAAAACGAAATCCCTCCTTCAAATAGTTTTATACAAACATACATGATGCTGCCGACTTTTGTAATGATAGGCCTATAATCTTCACTTTAGAAAATATCTTTTATATAAAAAGGATCGGCTCATATTTGATCATAATTCTCATATAAAGTTTCTTGGAGAAAATTAGTTTTTTACTAATAAATTATTTAAATCCATCGGAATTAAGGTCAAATTCGACATACAAATTTTCTTATAAAAAATAAATCATTTTTGAAAAATACTCTTACTATTGTAGGGTATTTGATGATTGGTTCCTACTTGTTATACCCTCCACCACCATCAGTGGATATAGAGGGTATATATAACTTTGTCATTCCGTGTGTAACACCAAGAAATATTCATCTGAGACCCAACAAAGTATATATATTCTGGGTCCTTATGAAATTCTGAGTCGATTTAGCTATGTCCGTCTGACCGTCCGTCCGTCCGTCCGTCTGTCTGTCTGTCTGTCTGTCTGTCTGTCTGTGTAAAACACGCTCACGTTAAAACGAAGCTATATAATTTAACCAAATTCACCCAAAACATTCATTATTATCCGGTACAGTTTGTTATTGAAAATGAGCAAAATCTGTTCACATTGGGAAAAGTTATGAATCAAAATTTAAAACAACCTCGAAAAAAATAAGCATTTTTTACACATTCTGATGTAATTTTCTCCAAAACTATGCAAGATAATTTCATGAAAGTCATCATACATTCGTTTCTACACAAAATATTTATTTCTGCTGAAAATTGCCAGCATCGGTCCATAATTTCATATACCTCCCATACAAAAGTGCATATTCCCGGAAAATAAGTTTTTTGTTAATAACTTCCGTCAGAATGTAGCTATCTTCACAAAATTTTACAGATTAAAATCTTACTTTAATAGAATTCATTGAGAGAAAAAATTTTCTGGATCAGTCCATAATTGGACATAGCTCCCATACAAGTTCCCCTCCCGAAAATCACTTAAACGCGCATAACTCATTACTAAATTAAGATATCCATATAAAATTTGGAATAAGTATTGCCCATATGCATAGAAATATTACTGTGAAAGTTTTTTCCGATCGGTCCATAATTGGTCATAGCTCCCATATAAGGTCCCCTCCCGAAAATCACTTAAACGCACATAACTCATTACTAAATCAAGATATCCATATAAAATTTGGTACAAGTATTGCTCATATGCACAGAAATATTACTGTGACAGTTTTTTCCGATCGGTCCATAATTGGTCATAGCTCCCATACAAGGACCCTTCCCGAAAATCACTTAAAGGAACATAACTCATTACTAAATTAAGATATCCATACAAAATTTGGTACAAGTATTGCTCATATGCATAGAAATATTACTGTGAAATTTTTTTCCGATCCATAATTGGTCATAGCTCCCATACAAGGTCTCCTCCCGAAAATCACTTAAACGCACATAACTCATTACTAGATCAAGATATCCATATAAAATTTGGTACAAGTATTGCTCACATATACAGAAATATTATTATGGAAGTTTTTTTCGGATCGGTCCATAATTGGTCATAGCTCCCATACAAGGTCCCCTCCCGAAAATCACTTAAACACACATTACTTATTAATATATTACGATATAGATACAAAATTTGACTGAAATATAGTTTTTATATACATAAATGTTACTTAACGATTTTTTTACGGTCCTTCCATAATTGGTCATATCTCCCACACTAGGTCCTGCCCCGAAAATTTGAATTTCCTTAAGTTTTTCACACAAATTATTAAGTATCGTTAAAGCATATCTTAGGGCGCTATAAAAATAAAAGAAAATGGGGTTTGTAATGTTCAAAAAATCTTGGAATTGTAACAGATTTAAGCTGTTTAACTCTTGGGGTTTTTCTATTTAAGACATGAGAAAACTTATTTCCATAAATATTTGATCAATTAAAACAGTATTAATATAAAAGTAGCTGGTGGAGGGTATTTAAGATTCGCCTCAGCCGAATATAGCACTCTAACTTGTTTTAAAATAAATTTGCGTGTAAAGATAGATTTGTGTTAAACATTTTCTAAAAATTTCTGTTGCTTTATTCAACAGTGTAAATATTTCAACTTATATCAAAAGTCAATTCTCACTTCCGATTAAGTTTAATGATTTTGTTGAACATAAAAATATTTTCACACAAACACATAAAATATTAATTATAATTTAATTTATCAGTCAACGCAAAATATTTAACGACAAAAAACACACCCAAAGATAATTTATAGCAAAAAAAATTAACGGTTACCTTTTTTTTGCTACTAAAAGTAAAATAAAAACTCATTACCATTAACCTAAAAGATTTAATATAACCGAAAATATTAAAATAATCGATGAACTATAAATCATATTATGAGGCGTTGCGCAAGTTAATTATTATACCCTACATCACTTTAGTGGGGAGGGTATATTGGGTTTGTGCTGATGTTTGTAACGCACAATAATATTGGTTCTATACCCACCTTAAAGTATCGGTTTAGAATCATTTTTTGAGTCGATTTAGCTATGTCCGTCTGTCCGTCCGTCTCTCCGTCCATGTAAACTTTGTCAAACTACAGGTCGCAATTTTGAAAATAATTCAATGAAATTTGGTACATGATTGTACCAGGGACAAAGCCTATTGAAAATGGTTAAGATCGGAACATTATTTCACCTAGCCCCTGAATAGGGCTTGTAAACCTTATAATCAAACTACAGGTGGCAATTTTGAAGATAATTCAACAAAATTTGGCACATGATCTTCTATGAAAATTGTTAACATCGGTCTATTATCTCACCTAGCCCCCATACAACTGAACCGGACGAATAGGGCTTTTAAGTTCATAATTATGTTTAATATACTCGTATCTCCACAAAAAGCTGCAAAAGCAAGTTCTATACTAGCCTTGATGACCCTCATGAATTTTATAATTATACGGTCTCATTTGACCATAGCCCCTATTCAAAGCCCCCTTTAAAATTTGGCTTAAATGTCCACAATTTTATTCAACAATAAATGGCTTAAGTATATCTGAGGTAAGGTACAATTCAACTTAAATGCTTTATTATGAAAACTAAATCACATTTTTTTGTAACAGGTATAGGGTATTATATGGTCGGCCTCGCCCGACTATAATTTCTTATTTGTTTATTTTGAAATTATGATTATTAAGGTAAAAGCATAATTAGAAAATAAATGTAAATAAAATATGTACAGCATATAACACAGAGATTCAGAGAGTAAAGTTACAGGGAGCAGTAGGTTCGATTCCCAATATAGACTCTGGTCAGTTTCTCTAGACGTTGTTGATAAAAAACTTTGAGTGCTTTTAATATTTAAGCAATGAGTGTAGTTAAAGCTTAAGAGAATAATTGATGATTGGTTAGCTAGCAATGACTTCAAAGCTAAAATTCGCAATAATTATGAATAGTTGTTAAAATTTCAAATAGAGAAAAAACAACTTTTAATTAATGAAAAAAAAACTTTAATAATTTCGAAAGAAGTAATGATCACAAAATAAATGTTCAACAATTTCTTTTCATGTACAAATCGGTTTCAGTTCAAAAGGTGTTTGCCCTCAAGTTGTTTAATTTCAAGAAGGTGTTACAAAAGTGTACGTTTTAGACCGTAGGCTGTATTCTCTTTTAGACTTCCTTTCTTTTTATCGATGAAATTCTTTGATGATTTGAGCAAAACGAGTGTGAAATGTTTAAGAGAAAAAGTGTAATTTTATTATCTAAAAACAAATGAGATTTTAATGGCGATGTTGAAATTATCGTTTGCCAAGCTAAAGTGAATGAACTTTGGAAACAATTTGTAATAGAAATACAAATTGTTTTAAATTAATGATGATGTTCACGAATACAAATATGTATGTATTTATTTAAGGAAATAGTTAATAGAATTTAAAATTAAAAATTTTATTTTTTAGATTGATTGAAATACCTTTTGAATTAATAGCTAAAACATCTAAAATAATGCTTACAAATCCATCTTTAAAGATCTTAATTTTTTGGAAAATATGAGTACTTACATCTGCAACAAATTTTTAACAAAATTATAAGTTCCTCTTAGCTAACTTACAAGTAAATTATAGTCAACATTACACTGATTTCTTAAGAATATATTCCTGATTTAATACTTTTTTTCTTTATAAAAATCTTACAATAATACTTTAAATACATGTAAACATGAACAACTGGTTAATAAAATCAACAACCAACGTCCTTCATTGGAATGTTGATTCTGGAATAAAAAAAAAAACATGAATCAACAACACAAACAACTTTAGCACTTATTCAAGTTATTAAAAGCAATAAAAATGGACAAATAAAACAGACAGACAGACAAACCCTCAAACCAACTCACTCTAAAAACATACTTGATGATTAAAATACAAACAGATTGAACAAAAGAACAGCTTGAGGTGAAAAAGAAAACCAGAGCAATGATCTGCATAGCAACGTAAATAGGAACAATAACAATGATTTTACTGCGATTTATAGAGAATTATTGAATGTTAAGAAAACTATGCAGAAAAAAATTATGTAGTACTTTTTATAAGCACACGAAGTATCTTTTTGTACACCGCGGCATTAGTGATTTCATAAAGTTACCTACAAGTTAGAGCAAAAGATACAAAAGGTACCAAAAAGTACCATTTTTCAGTCCGTCCGTCCTACCGCGGAGGCATGTTACCTTGGTGAAATCTCCATCTTGGTGTTATTGCAATATCCCGGGGAAAAGAGGTGCTACCAATACCTCTTGTCTGCCGGGACTATAAATTAATGATGATCAAATGTACCCTTGACCTTTCCTTGGAATGATTTGACATGGGGTCTAACCAGAGTACTATATAATCTGGCACTACGGGTGGCCAAATTAATTAATGCGGAAGTGCTTTACGTGAGTTTTTCATCCACTGGGTAGCCTTGAGAATCGCCCCTTCAATCTTCAATGAAGAAATAAGGTGACAATTTTTGTATATGGCTAAGCCGATTCATGTACAAGCGCTTTACTGAAGTACTTGAGCTATCTAATCTCTGATCATTGCTGACATCACTTCCGTTTACAACCACGCAGATGGGATGGCCTCTGTTGAACAGAACCTAGAGACGAAACCGGTAGACCGAAGTACGAATCCATTAAATAAGCCGAGACTTTGTTCTTACTCACAGTGACACATTGTGGTAATTCTGATATGAACAGAGTTTATTCTGAAGATATCTGTACAAGGAAGGAAAATTCAAAGGTATCATTTGTATATGATACCTTTCATCCATCATCATTCAAACCAGCACACTTCTCATTCATCCGACACATTCATAAGAGAAAAACATACGACACACTTATTCTGGGTATACGTGTGGGTGAGGCCCGCATACCCCACATTCATCCCGTACCATATATAATTAACACCAACTCATTTTCAACGCTTAGTCTCACAGTCACTCCTCTATGGGGTATCTGTTGTTTCGGCAACTCTCCCCGCGAATATGGGTTTAAATCACAGCCACTACGTGGATCTCGAAGGAACCTCAACCAACTGACCAGCCAGAACATAGTCCTGCGGGCAACTGGCCATAAGTGTGTCGTATGTTTTTCTTTTATGAATGTGTCTGGATTTTCTCTCCGGTGCTGTTGCCATCTCAACAGATGTCACTGGGTGATGTGACAGAGCAACTTATGCTCGATTCCTCAACCCGTTGATTATCTCTTACTCTTCGCATAGTAGGGCGCCAGTATGAATTGGGGAAATTTCAGGTTGACACTTGGTAGTTACCTGTCATTCCGTAGATCGTTCTTTATGGTCTGATAATGGAACTGATGTAATTGGTGAATCGATCGGGAAAGACTACTCTGCCCGACAGGAGACTATTACTGATTTAGTATACCTTTTACTTCTAGGAAGTTCTCGGTGCTGTTGCCATCTCAACAGGATGCAACGCGACTTATGGTTGAGGTTTTCTACTCAACTTGTCGGGGCAGAGAGATCCTTATTTAATGGCTGGGTATTTCGGACTACCAAATACCATCTCAGTAGTGTGGTTGCGCGGGCTTAAAAAGGTTAAGAAATGCAACGGGGCTTCTTTGGCAATAGATTAGTTAGCTCGAGTACTGCAGCAAAGTGCTTGTATATGGACTGGCATGTAAAAAAATTGCCACCTGAGTTCACCATGGAAGGATTCAGTGGATGAAAAAGACCACCGTGAAATTAGCCCGTCAAGGTATGTGTTCACGTTAAGCACTTAGACATCTTGATCTTGACTTGCAACCAAACTACAGGTCGCAATTTTGAAGATAATTAAATGAAAGTTAACATCTATTCATTATTTCACCTAGCCACCATACAACGGAACTCCCCGAGTAGGGCTTTTGAGATAATAATTATGTTTAATATAGGGCCTCTTTTGACCCTAGCCCCATACAACCCCCCACCCCACAATTCGCTTAAAATGACTAATGCCACAATGGAATTTAGAATAAATACATTTTACGTAATCGTAAATTCATCCTCAAAATTTTATGAGAATCGGCTCCTATGGGGGCTTGGAGGAAGTCCCCAATATAAAGCATCTTTAACAAAATTAGTTTTTTAACAATAAATTGCTTAAATATATCGGAGGCCAGGTACAAATCAACTTAAATTCTTTATTATAAACTCTAAATTACATTTTACTCTCATAACTGGTGTAGGGTAATATATGGTCTGACTTGCCCGACTATAATTTCTTAATTGTTGCATTATTGCTTTTGTTTAGGCAACGGACTTATGAACATTTTGTTTGAAACAACGATTTTCAATATACATATATTGACTCAAAACTTTAAGTCATTTTGTACCATTTAAGTTTTGGCTAGATAGTCTAAAATGACCAAAAGAATATCCGTGTTAAATTACTGCTTCCGAGAAATCTTTGCTCAGGCCATAGCAAGTATGGAAAAAATCGAATCTTTTGACCTTTGACCTAATATTTTGTTTAATTTATACTCAATTTCAGATAGCTTTTATCATATTTATAATGATTATACTGTGAACTATAGAGAAATTTGGTCCAGATTTTAACAAGGTCCCCTTCGAAAAATGACTTTTATGCTCATAAATAGCAATACTACAAAGAAAGTCGTCATAAACATGTTTTTCATGACGATCATTTCATAATTAACTCGGGGTGTATATGTATATAAGGTTACCGTCCGAAATTCATTTAAAATTTACAACCAAATTCTCTTGAGATTCGATCTTTTATTGGGCTTAGGATATATATAAGGACCCCACTCGAAATTCAATTTAAGATTTAAACAACTCTCAAACATTACGCTTGAGGTGAATAATAATAGGAATGACTCAAATACCGAAAGTATGAATTTTTAGTAGATGTACCTTCGACTATATTTGGTAAATGTAAAGCATTTGTAATTCATCACTTAAACATGGATTTTAGATTCAGCACATTATTAAAAACTAATTAATCAATGTTAATGACCAATTGTTTAACACACATACATGTGCGTCTACAATATGTATTTAGTTGACAAATGTGATTTAGCCATATTTGTTAATTAATGGCTAATTCCCTTTTATAAACATCAATTCTCCAGAATTGAGCCTCGCAAAATGATTGCCGTCATGTAATCTAAGATCTAAAAACTTCTTTAACAACATGTCTGTCTTTTTTCTTGTCATTTATTGGCATAAATGTACGAGAATATGGAAATTATTTATAGAGTCGTTGGTGTTAATGAAAATTAAATATTTAATTTGTCATTTAAATAGACAAAAAGTATGATAAATCTATCTAATTACCATGTGTGGTGTCATGTGTATGATAGACGACACACACGTAAAAAACTCTCACTCATTTGCCAAAGTTACGCGTCTATTGTTCGTTGTCTTGCCAGTCAATGTCTTTTTGTGTAATTTTTATTTGAAAGATTTTTTATTGACGTATGTACATGTGTATGTTGTGTGGGCTTGAGACAAGAAACTTTAGAATTTATTATGTACGTTCTACCTTGTTTGCGGATTTTATTAAAATAAAACTTGTGTTTAATGACCTCGTGTTTCAAGAAACATTTTTTTTTGTCATATTTACTTATTAATATTCTATTCAAATTGCATGACTCATCCGAATAGGTAAATGATTTTCAAAATTTTCTTTTATAAAGTTGTAATTTTTTAAGAAATAATAGGTCTTCGACTTATAAGTTAGGTTACGTGGGTTGCTCGCTGGTAAGCGAGTTCACTGGTGGCCCTTGTGGGCATTGTGATTCCCTTAGAATTGCCATTCCCTACTATTGAGAGAATGGTTTCCCTCCCTAATTTCGTTGACTACTTGGTTCGTTCAGACTCCGTGCTTCTAATAAAACCGATCTTTTTTACTAGTGACGCGTCTCTGAGACAGTCTAGATCATGGAAAAGAGCTCTACCAAGATAGAGTAGTCTGTGCTCTTGTAAGGCTGGGCAGTCACATAGAAAGTGTTGTACCCATTCCACTTCTTCTTCGTCCAAGCAGCTTCTACAGTAGCTATACGTTCCGACATATGTCCAATCATACAGTGTCCAGTAATGTCCAGTTAGAAGCATAATCGAGTTCCTACTAAGAGATAAGAGAGTCCTAGTCCTATCTATTGTCAGAGTGGGCCAGAGCAGTCTCGATATTCTACAAGTGGTGATATTTGAAAACCTGAGATCCGTCTCACTCAAAACTCATTCATCTATCAATTTTGATAGGATCGTCAGAGGAGTGTGAATATCCCTTTGGATATTCATGATTGGCCTGCCTATCTTTTGTAGGATGGTGTCATGACCAATGCGATCGTGCTTCAGTCCATTCGATTGTTTAAGTCGTAGAGCAGATTTAGCAGAAATGCGTTTGATATACATATGTATGTATCAAACAGCCAGTGATTGCAAGACATGTTAATCTTTGTACCTTGTTTAGAATGGAGAGGTAAGTTTTGGTATCCACCGCTCTCTACGAAACAAGAGCTCCGTAGGTCAAAATAGGTCTCATAACCATGGTGTACATCCAGTGCACAATGTATGGCTTAAGATCCCATCTTTTCCCAAAGGTTTTCATACTTATATATAGAATTCGACTCTCAGCATTATGTTAGTGAGCTTAGAGTGTAAAATTTCGCCGAGATATTTGGCTTCCAAACGCGGAGGTCTGAATTCTGGAATTTTGTACCTCCTGGTGAAAAGAACCAGTTCAGTTTTGGCCGGGTTAACGTCCAGACCGTTTTCCTTGGCCCATGATAGTAGAACGCTGAGGGCTGAATCCATGAGTTCACTTATTGAAATTAATTTAGAAATTTTGGGTGAATCTGAACTTGATAAACTTTGAAATATTCCAAAAATTTCTTTAACTTAATGGTTTACCTCTGTATGTGATATATTCATGCTCGATCATATGAGAGTTGTTCCGAGAAGACCCTTGCTTCTACAAATGCTGAGTGAACCTTTAAAGGTTAAGTTCACCTAATATTACAATAACAATTTGTTGTTTATAATTATTGCTTTGCGAAATAGCGTTTAGTCACTTCAAATATCATTTTTCAGTTTTTTTACAAAATGCAAAATATGGTTATTTTCAATTCTTAGCAATTTTGAACTGAAATCTTTATTAGTAGATAAAGCATAAACTATGTGGTTGGAAATAATGAAAAAACCGTCTGATCAATTGCTTTATAAGAGCAGGCTACACAACCTCTACTAAATTTAGAAATAAAATTTCTAGTTTTTCCACGTTCTTATGTTATTTTCAAAAAATATTTTTTTTTTTACATTTTCGCATCAAAGGAATAATTTTGCAATTATAAAGAGATTAATGCATGCTATAGTTAATTTAAAACCTGTGTATAATCATTTTTCTACAATAAAAAAAATAATAATTTTAAATTTGAGTAGAGGCGCTAAAAGACTTATTGGACACAATCAAAAAATATAAGGAAAAAAAAAACTAGTAAAACTAAAATAACAACGGCTAAAATTATTATTACAAAGGAAAAAAGTAATTTAAAAACCATCTGACAAGAACAGACAAATACTCGTACGAACTATAGTAAAAATAATAAAAAAATACGAACAAATTATAGGAAATTATAGAGTAAAAGAACTTTTGAGCTGTTTTTGGTTGTTGCCCTTTCGAAAGCAAAACTATACCAGAAACATGATAAACTAATTTTTTTTGCATGAAACAAAAAAAAAAACTAAAACTTAATCAATAACTAGCATAACTACTGAAAATAACATTTGTTAAACACTGATCAATAAATTTTATTTTATTACAAATTTATTTTTAAATGTGTGCAACTAATTCAATACTTTAGATCTAACATTTCGCCCTGTTCGCGGTTTATGCGATTTTATGAAGTTTTTACAAGATTGTCCCTTACAAAAAATTGTGATCATTTTTAATACACATTCAAAAAGGGTTAATTCTTTATTTGTAGGTTAAAATTGATCGATTTGATTTAAACTTTGGAAATATATTTTATATTATTAGGAGTATAATAATGTATAAGAATGTCAATGTGCTTCACGTGAGTACCTGCTTAATATCAGGGTAGCATTTTGCATCTACTATATAGATGGTCCAACACTCGCCCCTGATTAACTTCATGTACATGATTTTGCCAACATTTGCTGGAGTACTCAAGCAATCTAACCTCCTCCTCAAGTAATCAAGTCGAGCAATGACAGGCAGCATAAGACCACTCTCAATATCTAGACAAGGAGGACATAAATTCATGCCAGATTTGAAGAGAGGGGTTATAAAACTCAACAATACAATTGATGGGTATTATGCTGTTATGATCCAACGTTATGACGTAACAACTCATCCTGCAGTGATCCAATCAAGTACGTTTCTCAACTGGCAGTATTCACAACAAAGACCACGATTCAACTGTTCTTTAATTTATCCCCTTATCAAAAAATACTAAATATCTAGGAATTATACTAGATTCCATATTTTCATGAAAACTTAATAGTCAACACAGAGTCAAGAAGGCAACGGTCGCCTACTGAATTGTCCTAAGATGTTTGGAATGAAATAGGGAATTAGTTCCAACATAGTTAAATGGATGTATACAGCAATAGGACATATTCTTATATACGAATATATGGTGGACTTCAACTTAGAAAAAAATTGTTATAGATAAAATATACAAAGTTCAGAGATCAGCATGCATTTGGAACAACAGGTGTTCTAAGAACTAGTTCTTCAGAATCTCTGAATATTGTATTGCACTCATCCGGAAATTGGAGATCAATAAAATATAGACATGCTAAGATTATAAGCCTACTACCTGCAATCTTTAACCAACCACTCGACCCAACCATATTACTCCAAATACGGACTTTTATAGTGTTTTTAAAGTCAGAATTCCTAGAAGGAAGTAGGGGTAACCTACTAAGTTAATATATTTTAGAATCTTAATAGATGGTTCCTTAAATCAACAATAGTTTTGGGTATGGTGTCTTCTGTGAATAAGCTGCGATAAGTATCAATCACCGTCGATATTGTCGATAGTCAAGCGGTACTTCTTTCACTAAACTCTTCTATTAACGCTTCCCTATTTCAATACAAGAAATATCTGTCAAATCTGATTCGCTTGCCTGTCATAACACTGTTTGGATCCCTACGCATAGGGAGCTTGCCAGAACGGTATTTGCTTTTGATATCTACAACGCCGTTTCAGTAGCAACTCATCTCAACATTTTAAGGCCAACGCAACCCACCACAAGCCCGTTTTGATTTGGCAACAGCATCTAGAGTAGTGGAGCCCAAAGTCATACTATCATAGTTTTATTTGTGTTGGTAAAGCAGCAGAGAACAGAATTCAACTTAAAACAAGTTAGAAATTACAGTCGGGCGTGGCCGACCATATGATACCCTACACCAATTGCGAATATTAAATGTGATTAATTTCAATAATGAAGCATTTATGTTAATCTTATATAGGTTCCAAATAATGTCTGTTCATGTACGGTTGTATGCTGACTAGGAGAAAAAAAGACCGACTTCAATTATTTTCAACAGCCTTCGTCATTGGATCCAGAGAATAATGTGTGACAAATTTTAACAAATTATATTCAAAATTGTGATCTGGTTTACACGGTCACAATGACGGATATAGCTTAATATGGACAAAAATGTTTGAGTGTTACAAACATCACCAGATTGTGCCGACTTTTGGATAGATAGTAGTATATTAGACGTAGTTAAAAGATAAAAGGCCGTAATCGGAGGGTCCGGATGTATGGGGGCTAGGGAATTATCTATATACATATATAAAAATGAATGTGTGTTTGTTTGTATGTTTGTACGTTTATATGTTTGTGTGTTTATATGTTTTCTTCAAATTTTCACAGCTTATTCCTGTATGTCTGGCAATAGGCTAATTTTTATTTCCGATCATGTAGAAAAATGACAGTGTTATTTATAATTATATCAAGCTTAGTTGTTCCAATTTTTGGGAAGATAGTAGTATATTTGTCGTAGTTATGAGCTAAAAGGCCCAAATCGGTAGGTCCGTTGTATGGGGGCTAGGGAAAAAATTAGTCCGATCCTTATAAAATTTAATGTCGACATTTATGTTTATATAAAATCTATTTGTGGCAAATTTCATTGTGATACTAGTGTTAATAAATGAATTGTGGACATTCAAGTCATTTTCTGAAGGGGATTTTGTATGGGGATAGGGTCAAATAATGCCCGATCATTATAAAAATCGACAGCGTTATTTATAATTATATCAAACTTAGTTTTGCCGATTTTTGGAGAGATAGTAGTATATTTGACAAAGTTATGAGCTAAAAGGCCCAAATCGGAAGGTCCGGTTATATGGGGGCTAGGGTAAAACTTACAAAAATCACTAGAATTATTAAGACATATAAAAAACTAAATTTTTCCAATTTTTGTAGAGATAGTAGATCATTTAACATAATTATGAGGTCAAAAGCCCTATTTGGGGGGTCCGGTTGTATGGGGGCTAGGTGAAATAATGGACCGATTTCAACCATTTTCAATAGCGTTCATCCTTGGAACAAGAGAAGTGCATGTTCCAAACCAAATTACATGGACACACAGACAGACGGACGGACGGCGGACAGACGGACATAGCTTAATCTACTCAGAAAGTGATTCTGAGCCGATTGGTATACTTTAAGGTGGGTGTATGACCAATATTTTTGGATGTTACAAACATCAGCACAAACGCATAATACCCTCCCCACTATAATGGTGTAGGGTATACTAATAAAATATCCACAAACTATAGAGTATATGCTAACTGTCAAATATTTATTTATACTTTTCACAGTCAAATCAAAGTCTGTATACATATATTATCATCATTTCTCTCTCATTCAATAGAAATATAGTTTCTGCTGATATGCTAAGAGTACCGAGAACTTCCTCAATGTAAAAAGGCGTTCTAAATCAGTACTAAATAATCTCCAGGTACGGCTTAGGTACTCACCTAATTTTTGCTATTTTATATCCTAATATATTGGTCATTAAACTCTATGAAATTTGCTAAATTTACTTCATTTATATTGGAACTTTCAAACGATCGTTTGAACATAATAAGTACATATACATATGTATATTACAAGGACAACCACTCTTAGAGTAAATACATATATAATTTAAATAATAAAAGGATAGTGGTGTACGACTTTTGGAAACTCTATACAAAAAATCTTTATCTAAATATATAATAAAATTCCTCGTTCAAAGAGCATTTAAAAAATCTAATCTATTTTTCCCAAAATTTATAAATATAAACACTTTTTAGATAAAACGTAACCATCAAAAGTATACGCGTTTCTTTTCTACACAAAATCAAAAATTCTAAACACAAAAATGCTTTCCTGTATTGAAGAACAAATCGAAAAATCGATAAAAAAAACTATTTTTAAACACAACCTATCAACCTTCTTCACTTGTCAGCGTATTTGAAATTTCAAAATCTTTTACAAATTCGATTTTTGTGTTCCTGGTGCTAGTGTTGCTGCTATTGCTGATGTCGCTGTTTGTGGTTATTTTTGTAGGAATTTCGATTTCTTTCGTGGTCTTAAATATCTTTGGCAATGCATCATCATCGCTTCGTAGAGTCATCCCGTCATCTCCTTTATACAATCTTAAGCATTATAGTCACGTAGACAACAAAATTTAATATTTTTAGCAAATAAAGAACGCCCACCATCAGGGGAGAATCCAAAATACACAAACTCACACACTTACTTATCAAAGTAACCACCACGCTCTTGGTCTTGTCTCGGATACACAGGCCAGGCATGCGTGCCAACTAATCACGCCTAAATAAAAAACTCCACTAATATTGCGACTGAAAATGAATGAAATACAAAAAAAACAAAACAAAAATTCAACAACTGACTGAATTGAACGGAAAAACGCATATTTGTGCGCACTTCAACAATTTATTTTAATTTTTGTTTCTGCAACTTTTAATGTAGTGAAATTAAAACACAACAAAAAATATATATATGTGCATAAATATATATAATAAAAAATCTGAATAAAAAATTATTATTAAATCACGTAATTTTAGAGGTGATGCAGGAGCATATGTTAAGATACCAAAAAACAACAATAAAATGGAAACATGTCGTCACCCATTTGTACGAGTATATTGGCTGGCGGTTCATCTGAACTTTATAAATACGAGCGTGTACATATTTCTGTTTTTCTTTTCATAGCGGAACCTTAATCTCAGCTTGCAACTCAAATGCCATTTTGGTACGACGCATAAAGGAAATGTGCCAGCAACTCCATGGATTCATATCAATAATTAACAGTAGGAGTTATGAGAACATGTGAATTAATTTGGCTTGGAAAAAAAAACCTTAAGTAAATTATTAATGACTCTTAAGTTGAAGTCATGAAATCTGCAAGGTATCTAAAAAGTAAGTTTATGGTGTCTTTATAAACTTTAAAGTTGGAATGGCTATGAATTGGGAAATACAGTAACAAAATAGGCATATAATTTTTATTATAATAAGTATTTAATTTGTTCTAAACTCTCTAGTGTTATGAAGAATATTCCTGGGTCAAACATGCTTCTTAATAATTAAATTCACTGAATGTCCATCACATTACAGAGAAAATTATCTACAATTGTCTTCCTGCCTTTATTTCCTAACGTGGTTAACGTGATAGTTTACTGCGCGCAAACAGCCAAGAATAGTCGAAAGCACTCCGTTTTGACAGGACAACTCCACTTCCGTCGGATGTAATATTATATACATAGTATTAGATCCAGCCTGTAGCAGAGTGAAATCTCAGGAGGTCATAAAGTTTTGACCCAGATAGCTAGCTCATCAACATTGGATATTAAGTAGTTGGTAAAGAATCTGTTTCTCTTGGCATTGTTTCTTCCTTTTTTCCCTATCTTTGCAACTGCTATAGTATTCACTGAAGGAGAGACCAAGCCGACCTGCTTAGTGCTCAGCGCCCAGTTATTACTGGCAACAACTTCGATATATCCCGTCTATTCAGTGTTATAAACTGTCAAATGCTTTTCTCTTTGAAAGAAGGCCATATTAATTTGGCCCTTCTATATATACGGAAGAACGAAAATGAGGATACTACTTCTGATAGAACCCAACGGAGTAACAACTGAAATTACATTGGAGACATCTAAAGCCGATCCCTTTCTCGCTAGATCATCTGCCAGTTAATGGCCATACGGTAATGTCAGGCGACCAATCCTGGGCAGATCCTACATATATTGTCTGACTCATAAGAAGGTGAAAGAAGTGCCGCTTGGCTGTCGACAAAAATTCCTTTATTGACCGAATATTAGCCTATCGTTAGTCTAAAACACTACAGCTGTTGGAAAAACGGTAAAATTAACTTATCCCAGCTTTTTCTCAGAAGATACTAGAATCAACACCGCAGTGTTATAACCATCTGTATAAATCGTGGTGGTATATTCGTTAGGTAGGTTACCCATACACTAATCGTTCTTGCAACTATATAAAAGTCTGTTTGAGGGGCAGTGTAGTCAGATGACTGACTCAAGATTCTTGATTTCCAATATCCTGATGAGTTATAATTGTGAAGATTTATAGGTTTAATGTGCAAGGATTCAGAGCTTCTGAAGAACTAGTTCTTAGAGCACCTACTGATCTCTGAACTTTGTATAGTTGTTCAATGATAAATTTCTGAAGTCCACCAAGCAAGCTATGTGCATCCCTTTAACTATTTTGGAACTCAGTCTTTATTTTATCCCGGCTCTGACTCTTTGTTGGCTGTTCAATTGCCATGACATTTTAGAGTCTTGGAAAATTCCTTGTTTGATAAGAGAATTTCGCAATTATTTAGGTTGAAGCTTGGAATTTTGGTCTTTGATGTGAAGGCCGCTGTTTATGGCTAAGTTGTTGAGTAGCACCAGAGCATTAGACATGAAACATTCAGGAAACATTCCTATTACCAATATCCCAACATCGTCCTCCTAAGATACAACTTTTATTCCTCTATTGTTCAGTTCAATAATAATCGTGCTTTGGTGTAGCTCGTTCCACTTGTTTGACCTTAACACTGATACCAAAACTTTCCGTAACTATTCTAGATTTCAACATTGTTACTAACCAGTTGCTGATATATTCTTCGACATCCAAGTTAGTCAGAGCTTATTGAATTGCAAACATTAGTGAAGGCACCATCTATGTCTTAGAAGGCGTCCATAGTGTATTGAATGTCGAAGTGGTTTACGTGAACACCTGCCCTGAGGGCCTTATTTCACGGTGGTCTTTTTCATCCACTGGGTGAGCTAAAATGTAACGACTCACCACCGCCCCATTATGCTTTTTACACGCCGGTGGCAATTTACGTATATGGATATCCGGTCCATTATACGTGCACTTTGCTAAAGTAAAGTTGGGGAAGTCTTGAGCAAGCTCAATCTAACCCTGACAAAGGAAAAGGC
Organism: Lucilia sericata; assembly: GCF_015586225.1. Lineage (NCBI taxonomy): Eukaryota > Metazoa > Arthropoda > Insecta > Diptera > Calliphoridae > Lucilia > Lucilia sericata. Next base: position 924,587 of record NW_023994061.1, on the reverse strand, counting down.
AATCACTGGTTAGAGTTGATAGAAGGGGCGGACCTAACATCAGGTGAAAACACCCTGTTGATGTTATGAGGAATGCTCGTGTCCCTACAAAACATTCTCATCATCTAAAGACTCACCCCAGTGCATTCCTGGACCTCTTAAAGTCGCCCAACCACACTACTGAGATGGCTTCTGTTGGTTTGGCAACAGCACCTAGAGACGTATTTGGTGGCCGAAATACCCAAAATAATACATTAGGATCCCTCTTCATGAACCGATTTGTAACAAAGGATGTTAGAATTTCCAAAGTCAACTGAACCCAATAATTGCCTCAACAAATAGTCGCGTAGCATGAATCAATATATCCTGTTGAAATGGCAACAGTACCGAGAAACTTCCCCGAAACGTAAAATGGCATACTAAATCAGCACTAATCTCCACTATACGGAATGACAGGAAACTACTGAACGCAGAAATACCGATTGGGTTCAGGAATCAAGCATATGCTGCTCTTTACACAGACCTGTGTCATTTGAAAAGAGAATTAACCAACGCATTATGTATAGGGTATATCAGCCCTTAAACCAACATTCTTTTCCCGCAAATTTGGGTTAAAACACAGCCACTACGTAGATCCCGAAGGAACCTCAACCAACTGACCAGCCAGGTCAAGTCCTGTGGGCAACTGGCCACCCGTAGTACCAGATTATGTGGTTTTCAGGTTAGACTCCATATCAAATCATATCAAGGACTAGCCGAGGAGTGAATTGACATCACCAGTTTATAGACCAGAGGTACTGGTAGCACATCTTTACCCCGGGATTGCAATACACCAAGATGGGATCTATCATCAAGGAAACATGCCCCGGGGGCACCAAAGTGTATTATTTAAATTTGCGTGACCCTTCCATAACTCGGACAACCGCTGTCACTGTAGGTTGCCGTCTAGTCGCTGACTAATGTGTGAATCGATAAGACTTTCCAACGTTTTGTGTTAAACAGATGAAGGACTAGTTGGACGAAAGTCTTTCGCATTTTCATGATTTCTTTTGCCAGCTTGACCATTCGCCAAATGACCAACAGGGAAACAGAGCGTGAATATTCTATGAAGCCAGATGCACTTACTGTTTACACTTATAGAAGTATGCAGCCCAACAAGTATTATGATATGCATAACTGTTCCCTAACTAATTTTTTAGAATTTTAGATCTTGTGTTCCCCGAAAGAATCCGACAAATTTGATTCAATCTTTTGATAATCAGAATCGTAAAAGATTATATTTAACTACGTCTGCACTCTTACAAAATAGAGCAATCACATATAAATTATTGTACTGGGTCATATATTTTTATACATTCCGGCATATAGTGTTCAGAGAGTATTCCATGGAGAAGTTCTATTAAAATTGAGAATCCTGTCTTTTGTTACCCACTCATCGATACCGCGAATAAAGTATAATGAATATAAGTACTTCTTCAAAACAGTTTCATGCCAGTCAGACGATTTCATATATCGGAAAGGGTAGGAAACCCCTCATAATAATTAAATGTTTTGCCATATTTTTAAATTGTTATATTTTGTTTCTGAAGTCTAATTTCAAACAAAATGTACAGATTTTAAATAACTTAAAAAAACAAATTACCAAGAAATTGAAATTACTTTAAAATTCTCTTAAATAAAATAAAGCAATAACCAGACACAAACGGTACAACATCCGCTTATAAAAGTGAATATAAAAATATTTCGGTTACGGTTTCATGCTTAGCTAAGCTTGGCTTGTCTTAGATTAGCTGGGCATTTAAATATTCGCAGATTTTTAGCTTAATCTTAAGTCAAATAATACACACACATATATAAAAACAATTAACACACAGCTTTAATAAGAATAAATTAAACGAAAAAATCACATTAAAGGAAGGAAACTGATTTCATGATTTTTTTTTTTTTTTCATCAAAGTTTGTGAATTTCTAGCTAAAACAAAAAAAAAAAACGAAATTAATTTATGCCAGAACACACAAAAATATAAAAATTATAAGAAAACTTCAAGTGTGTCTGTATATTCTTATAATTTTTAACACTTTGAACATGATTTCCTGTCATCCCTCATAAGTAAAGCTAAAAACACTACAAATAAAAGAACTTTTGATTAAATGTAATAGTAAACTAGTAAATGACACTACACAAGATTGAATTCACAAATTTGGGTTTAAATTCAAATACGATAGATGAGAAAATAAACTTAAGAATTTTCTATTTAAAATCATGATTCTACAAAACTTAGCCTACGTCACATTATTCTCCTTAACGTAGGGTGCTTAATTAAAAAATAAACGAAAATATTTGAAAAATATCCAAACACTTGTATTTTATAGAAAAGCCATTTATTTTGTCTACAACAAACTTCTTCTTTATGTGGTTTAGATATTTTTTGATTTTTTTTAAATATATTTCTTCATGTTCAAAACTTTGAAACGAAAAAAGAGCCAATAGTTACGCCTCTTTGATTTTTAACTCAATAAAAAAGTTCCTGTTAAACGCCAAGTGTATTCACCAAACAATATAGAAATACAAGAGAAGCAACACCCAGACAATCCCATTAAATGAAAAGAACACAAGAACTTTTTTCTTAAAGTTTTTATAGACTGATTCCAAACAATTCCCAGCAGCGGCAAAATAGTGCAACTATAAAAGAACCCTTTTTTCGCATTTAATCTTTTCCAGAAACTAGGTATATGGAACTATTATCAGACTTGCTGTCCTGACTTTTTTTTAATGCTTTTTCCTACTCAATATTTTGAAGTAAACTTTCGTCACTAAAGGCTTATTAATATGTGTATATTTATTTATGCGTGTATATTTTTCTATAAAAAAAATCACAAAATCTCTTTTGAAAACCTACGCTTTTTTCAATACTTTGTTGTTTGTGGTAAATATTTATTTAACCAAAAAAGTCCACATGGGGTCATATTTTAGTTTAATTCCTATGTCATTAAAATAAATATTTTTACTTCGTAATTCAAACTAATTCTGTATTTTTTAATTTTAACTACCGATATCGTAAAGTAACGACAAACATCGGTTGCATTACCAAATTTTCAATTCTGTAACTTTTTAACGAACTTAGAATATTTTAACGACAAATGTCGGAAAAATATGAGAATATCAAAAGTTTTGTATTGAAATATTTTTAAAATATAAAATTATACGTGAACTTTTTATTTGTCGTTACATTGCCGATTCTCTTTATTAACTAATGATTTTGTTTAACGAAAAAAATCGATGAAATAAAATTCAGAATACCAAATAACGACAATTATTGTTAACTTACGAATTTATACTATTTAACGACAAATTTTTGTAGTTAAAAAGTTACTGAATTGCGGTACAGATATGGAAAATCCAGAAAAATTCTCAAATCAAAGCTACGAGCTTCTGAAAAACCACTAATCTTATTCTTAAAAATATGTGACGAATTTAATAACATTAATTTAAGAGTATTAGCATTAAATAGATTTTCAGAAGAGACCCTTTAAGGGAATTACTTATTTATGGACTAAAAAGAATATATAATTTTTGAACTAAGTTTTTAAGTTCAGTTTAATCTCAATTTGATTACGTCAGTGACTTATTGACTATGAACAATTTTTATATAAGAAATGGATGAAGGGACCATTTATATGGGGACTAATATAAATGGCCAAAAGTGTATATATACAAAAATTCCCATAAAATTATCAAAGTGATTTAGATCCATTTAAAACTTGTTCAGCCCGATTTTTAATGAAACCCACACATTTTTAAGATAATTATATAATTTAAAGTTATATACTGAATGGGGCTTTATATGATGCTAGGGTCAATTGGTGGTCCGATTTATATCAAACTTAACAACTTGATAGTCAATACTAACTACTACCAACTTCCATCACGATGGTGGTACGTTTTTAGTTCACTACACGCGAACTGTCAGGTAGAATCGAAGAGACTCCGCTTTGACCGGACCGCTCCACTCGTCAGATGTTGTATTTGTAGTATTAGATTCAGCCCGTCGCTGTGAGAGGATATCATTAAGCCTAAACTCAGATATCTCACCAAGGTTAGATATGAAATGATTGCCAAGGAAGCAGTTTCTCTTTACGGCCAGAGCAGGGCATTCACAGAGGAGATGGAAGACCGTTTCTTCCTTTTCCCTGTCTTTGCAACTGCGACAGTGATCATTGAAAGGGAGCCCAAGCCGACTTGCGTGTCTGCCTATTATCCAGTGTCCTGTTATTACTGCTATCAGCCTCGATATGTCCCGCCTAATTCGGTTTATAAGGTGTCTTGTGCGTTTCTCAATGAAGGAGGCCACTATAACTTGGCCCCTTTACATGTGTCTAGGTTATTTCACCTATTTTCAGCTTTTTGAAGAAAGCATCTTAGGATATTGCTCTTGATAAAACTTAATGGAGTTGCTACTGAAACGGAGTCGGAAAAGTTTCGAAATGTACAATATTTTTATATTTTAGGTGACGTGGAAGATGGGCGTGGTATTGAAAAGATAAAATTTTATATTTTTTGTCTATTTATATTTTTTGTCTATTTATCTCTTTTGTCCAATTTGACTCAATTCGGTTAACATTTTCAAATAATATGCAACTATTTGTATTCGAGATATATGGGAGGTGGGCGTGTCTCCGACCCAAATTCCACCAAACTTTATATTTTTGCTTTCCTACTTACAGAAACTAGTTATGAGTACGATTTTTTTAGGTATGTCACGATGATGTGCCCGAAATGGAATAGATATATGACGCCGAAGTTAAAAGATACCGAATACCGCAAGATTAACCCGCGGCCGGGCATATAGTGAATTTAATAAAGAAAAGATTTTAATGTTATTACTTTGGAGTCATGATAGATACAAAACCGGACATGTACATATTACTGATTGGCGTCTCGGGATTTAATGCATGGATTCATCTTGCAACCATAACTATATTGAAAATTTCACGAAAATGCTGCAAGCATTAGGCAATCTTGTGAAAACTATGATACCAAGATCATCGGAGAATATCTCCGAGCCAGTATCCTTATAGCTAAGATAGTATAGATTTGAAGAATAATCTTTGAACTAAGGACTTCTCTTGATGATATTCTGTTTGGAATGGTTATGTAAAAGCTTTAAGTACATATATAGTACATACTTAAAACTTTAACATAACTATCTTATGCCCCAGAATTCATCTGCCTAGCATTTGTTGGAAGTGTCGCTATTAAAACGATCTTGTCTCAAAGCGCCCAACTCCTTGAGTCAAAGAGACAATTTAGCAGGAATAAAGTTGGAGTAATCATAGAATGCATCTAGCATTGTCTCAAGAGTAGTCTGAAGCTTAGAGCTCAGAGTTATCCTAGATAGAAGAATTTTATACCTTTTACCAGAAGGACAATTCTGTATTGGTCAAAATAAGTCTAATATTCGCTATGTACATCAACTGCAAAATATAAAGTTTATGTTGCTTGAATAGGAGGCACAGAGCGCCTTACGCATTCGACTCTTCCAGAGCTTAGAGTTCAAATTACTCTCTTTGAAAATTCCAAAACTACGCTATTACCTAAATTGTGCTATTTTGCATTTTCTAGTAAAAACTAGCAAGGTTTATCTTACCCATGATAATAGATCGGGTTGATTTCATGGAATCACAACACACTTCGTAAGAGAGGATATATGACTACGACATTCATAATGCCTCTCAAATAATTTGGTAGAGTTTAGTTCTGTTTTACCCAAGCTGGAATAGATGGCCTGTATCCAGTTTCAGCATATTGCCATGATTTCTTTTTATACCCCACCACCAAAAAAAATGGGGATATATTGACTCTGTCACTCCGAAATATTGGTTGAATAACCTTATTAAATTCTAAGACATGTCTATCTCTAGAAAACACGATAAAGTCCAAATTAATCAAGTTAGAAAGCCTGTTTCATTTGTGGATCAGCACGTAATTGACCCCTCAGGAAATGACTTTAAGGCTCATAATTTGCTTAAAAAAACTGCAATAAAACTCAACATAAATACATTTTAAAGGAACAAAAATCTCTGTCAAATTTTATGAGGCTCGGTCCATAATACTTACAAAGTCCCCTTCGGAAAATAACTTTAATCCTCATACTTTGCTATAAAATTCCAATATAAAGTTGAAATTAGACATAAACAACTTTTCTAGGAACTACAATCTCTCTGTAAAATTTTATGAGGATCGCTCTATCATTGATCCTTCCCCCAATATAAGGTCCCCTCTGAAAATGACAGTACTGATTGAAAACGAACGAAAATTTTATGAGGATCGAACTATAATTGATCCTATCTCCCGTATAAGCGCTCTTTTAAACAATCCCTCTCTATCATATCTCTACCAAATTATATATAAGGATCGCTCCATATTTGACCCTAAAGTTTGAAACCAATAAAGGGTTAAAATATTTTCTTTGTATCAACAGCAGTAGTAGTTTACTTTACCCTTTGCTGAAATGTTTTCTTTAATAATGAATAGTGAAAAAGTACTTGTACTTTTTCTCGTCTTTCAAGGTCATTTAGCGTTAAAGTTCTTTGTTTTGAACGTCTTAGTGGCTTTTTCTTTTACGCCTTAAAATAAACATTTTAGTTTTAATTTTTCTTTGAAAAATTAGTTTTAATAACTTCAGTGAGAAAGTGTGTGGAGCTCTTGTTTCGCATGTTGTTGTTGGTAATAAATCATAAATTATATATTACCATGATTTACTACATTTTCTGTTCACTTATAGTATAACTGCTGGATACATCGATCTATGTATAAATATTTGTTTATACATGTAAAAAAGTTCTTATGATATTTCTTTATAAATGATGTCATATGGGTTTTTAGCTGAAATAAATTCCTAATAGAAAACAAATTATGTCAGTTTTGAAAATTGGGTCTATAATTTATTTGTGAACCACTCGTAAGTGTAAAAAAGTAAAGGTTTGTGGGAAAATTGTTCACAATTTTCCACATACTGTGTTGTAAGGATTGTGGGTTGTTTAAGTAACAACGAGATGTATGTATATATGTACATAGAAGGGGCCATATATTTTCCATTCCTGCTTCACATCACTCATATGAATAATTTATAAATTTTATTTCAAGAATATAATTGTATGTAAAACTAATTAACACTTGTGCTCAAAACTCATTGTCTTTAAATAACAAGTATCTTTATTTTTTAGAAAGACAAGACAAAAAATCTACAAGAACTACTTACTTAGTACTTAAAACTTTATTTTTTTGTCTTCAGCACAAAAATGAAATACATCTTGTGGCAAGCACTAGTAGATGAATTCATATGAAATTGTAGTTTCATTAACGAAATTCAAAGAATTTTACAGTTTGTTGATATGAACATGTGTAAAGACTGAAAACAAAATGTTTTTCATATTTAAGTTTAACGAAAGTGTGGCTTTAATGAGTCTACTTTGTCTATAATTTTATTATGATGAAAAAGAAAAAAATGATTTAATTGTTTGTTTTTATATGCAAACCAAATATAAACATCAGTTTGACCTCAGAAATCAAGAGCAGTGAAATTTTATAAGTTCATCAAATAGTTTCATGACCTTTTAGTATTTAACATGTTGTGATTTTAAAATATTTTTCCATACATCCGTACAAATGTGCTGCTGTAATACAGCCACGCAGTGGTTTTATTATATTTCGTGAAATTTTGGAATTAAACAATCGGAGCTCATTTGTCTCTGTATGGTGGCTATGATCGATCATGGATCGGTAATAAATTATTTTAAAAATAACCAAACATAGCTAATAATCTCTTAAATGCCTAAAAGTATACCGCGATTTTTAATACAATCTTATTTTAGTTTGAATGGGTAATAGAGAAGAAAATGTAATAATCTTCACTTTTGTCGTTTCGAAAATATGTATTACGTAATTATCGAAATTTATCAAGTAAATAAATTCGCATTCAATAAGAAGCCTGTATTTTTAATTTCATTCGTTTAGATTCCACATTATAGAAAATTTCAAAAGTACTATTTGAAGAAGGAAAAAGTACTATAAAATACCTCTTAGAGATACTCATTCAATAAAAAATTGTATGCTTCTGTGTTTAATATTATAGAAAATTCAAAAAATATAATTTTATGAACGAAGCATTACCAAAAGTCCCTTTCTTTAGATTCACATAGAGTTTTATATTTCTATGTTTAATATCGTAAAAACTTCAAAAAGTACCATGTGAATAACGAAAATGTACAAAAATTTCTGTCAATAAATTTACATTTAATAAGGACCGTGTGTCATGTGTTCCGGGTCAACATTATAAAAAGTGCCACTTACAGATAATTATTCAGTCAGGACCATGCATGTTCTAATTTATGTTTCTAAGTTGAATATTTTAGAAAATGCAAAAAGTATCATTTGAAAGATAACAAGTAAGATTGTTATCTTATATACCCACCATCAAATCGTATGCCGTAAAAGGAATGATCCTCTGTAAACATCAGGGAGATCAGTCAATTATGTACGTGAACTTCGAATTAACAAAATATAAATTTTTAAAAACAATTTTTGTCCAATTTTTTAACTATGAACATACATATATTCGAGGTAGGGTCAATTGTGGACTGTTTGTCGTAAAATTAGGTAGAAAGATTTCGAGTCGTATAAAACTTATTCGTTTCGAATTTCATTGCTGTTGTCGTATTTTTAATTCAGTCATAAGGGTAAAAGTAATTATGAGAAGGGGAACTTATATGAGGGTAGTGATAATTATGAATCGATACCCATAACATTTTTTCATAAAATTCGGTATGAAGAATTATAATAAAAATCAACGATGAAGTACTCGTAATTGTGGACCTATCCTCATAAAATTTTGTAATGCGATTTTCATCAATACAAAACTTGTTTATGTCAAAATTAATCGCTTTACTCGTTTTTTACGCCAGTAATTAGCGCTAAAGTAAATTTCTCAAGGGAACTTTTATGGAGGTAGGATAATGGACCGATCCTTACAAATTTGGTAGAGAGCCAATTATATAAAACATATTTATGTCGAGTTTCATTATTATATTCGTATTTTTAAGCCAGTAATTAGAGTAGTTTTCTGTAGGGGACCTTATATGGTTGAGTAACCCACCCATTCTGCATGAATATAGGTAGGAAGATTACATTCCTATAATTAAGCCAGTAATGAGCGTTAAAATCATTTTTTGAAGGGGACCTTAGAATCTCGCTGTACTCATATTTTTAAGAGGACCTACATAGGGAGTAGTGTAAGTTGCCGACCAATTCCGCATTAAATTCGGTAGGATGATTACGTTTCTTTAAAAGTATTTTTAAGTCAATAATGAGCGTTTAAATCATTTTTGATAGGGACCTTATGTGGGGGGTAGGGTCAATTATGGACCGATCCGCATGAAATTTGGTAGATAAATTTTGATGCATATAAAACTTAAATCTGTCGAATTTCATCACTGTACTCGTATTTTTAAGTCAGCAAGTTATTATATTACCCATTTGCAATACCAAAGAAACTTTACCTATAAGAATTATTTGTGGAAAATTTTAACTCTCTAGCTCTCTCCGTTCGAACCCTATCGTTCTTTCAACAGACAGACGGGCGAACATGGCTAGATCGTCTTAGAATTTAATAAGGATCCAGAATATATTTACTTTTGTGGGTCTACGACCAATATTTCGATGTGTTACAAACGGAGTGACAAAATCAATATACCCCATCTTTTTTGATGGTGGGTATAAAATGGACTAAAAAGTTAAAGATTCTTATTCAAAAAGGACCGTATACGTTTAATAATTATTGTTTTTCATATTATAGAACATACAAAGAGTATCATTTGAAAAAAGAAAAGTACCAAAAGTGGAATAAATTCTACTTTTGTGGTAAGTACTAATAAAACAAGTAAGAGTGTTATATTCGGCATTGCCGAATCTTATATACCCACCATCAAATCACTGCCATATAAATAAACTTTGATATTTTGAATATTTTATTATTATATATCGATATTAATGAGAACATCAGGGTAATATTTTAAAGAGGTCCATTAATGGGGGTTTAACTATTGACAGTGCTCTTTCGAATTAAATATGTTAATTTATACTTATAGGGAGTAAGGTTATATATACGTATATGGGCCAATTCTCATAAAAGTCGGTACGAAGATTTCAGTTCCTTATTTGTTTAAAATTTCATAGATCTAAATGTATTTTTAAGCCAGTAATGAGCATCAAAGTCATTTTCTTAAAGGGACCTTATAAGGGGTTAGGGTTAATTATGGACCAATTCTCATAATATATGGTAGAGAGATTTTAGCATAAAATTGGTTTATGTCGAATTGCATTGAGGTATTCGTATTTTTCTGGTTGTAGTCATTTTCTGAGGATGAATTTATATGGGGTGGGGTGGGGTTATAATGGACTGATCCGCATACAAATTGGTAGAGAGATTTCGATTCCTATAGAACCTATCAGTGTTGAATTATCGCTGTACTCGCAAAATTTTGTAAAGAGATGTTAGCTCATACAAAACTATATCGAATTTCATCCCTTTACTCGTTTTCTAGGCCAATAATGAGCGTTAAAGTAATTTTCTGTTGGGGAACTTATATGGAGGATATGATCATTTAAAGCCCGATCCACATACAGTTTGTGAAAAGGTTTTTAGCTCCTAAGATACTTATTTATGTCAATATAGGGAGTAGGGTCAATTATGGACCGATCCACCTAAAATCTGCTGGAAATGTTTTGGCTCCTAAGATACTTACCTATGTAAAATTTCTTCGCTATACTTGCATTTTTACGCCAATAATAAGTGATAAAGTCATTTTCTGAAGGCGACCTTATATATGCGGGTAGGGCCAATTATGGACCGATCCCCATAAAATTCGGTAGAGAGATTTCGGCTTATATAAAACTAACTTCTGTGGAATTTCATCGCTATACTCGTATTTTTAAGCCAGTAATGAGCATTAAAGTAATTTTATTGAGGGGGCCTTATATCGGGGGTAGGGTCAATTATGGACCGATCCACATAAAATTTGGCGGAGAGATTCACTCGTATAAAACTTACGTATGTCAAATTTTATCGCTATACTCGTATTTTTACGCCAAAAATGAGCGTTAAAGTCATTTTCTGAAGGGGACCTTATATGGGGGGTAGGGCCAATTATGGACCGATCCACATATATTTTGGTGGAGAGATATTGGCTTGCATGAAACTTATGTGTGTCGAATTTCATTGCTATATTCGTATTTTTAAGCCAGTAATCAGCATTATAGTCATTTTCAAAAGGGGACCTTATATGGGGGGTAGGGCCAATTGTGGTCCTATGTCCGCCATAATACAGAATTTTATTTCGGAAGTCAAAAAACTGACTTATGCGGAATTTTGTGCAATTTGCTTTATAAACAACGAATTTGTGAATGTTTGAAGCTTTTTACACAATATTCCGGGGGGGGGGGGGGGGGGGGGTGTACATTTGTATGGGGGCTATGTGAAATCGTTGACCGATTTTGCCCATTTTCAATACCAAACATTTCTGATCAATAGAAAATATTTTGGGAAAATTTCATTTCAATATCTCTTTTTTGTGGACGCTATCGTGCCAACAACAGACAGACGGACAGACGGACGGACATAGCTAGATCGTCTTAGAATCTTACGAGAATATATATACTTTATGGGGTCTGTGAACAATATATCGATGTGTTACACACGGAATGACAAAATCAATATACCCCCATCTTTTTTGACGGTTGGTATAATGAGTACCATTTTCAACCTTTTCGCCTACAAATAGACTTTTTCGAGAATGAAGTTTACTAAATATTCCGTGTTTAAATCTATATCACAGATAAATCTCAAACAATTCAAATATGCATTCATTTGTTCCAGAAATATTGGGCTTTAAAAAGTACCAAACAGTTTACCCGAAACAGTTTGCACATTTGTTTTCTAAATGTGCAAGAAAGTGCCAAAAATTATTGATTTTAAAAAAGTACTTAACATGTGTCTCCTATTTTTGGAATATATGTATATTCAAAATGTTATTATGTTTATTAGTTAAAAAGTTATAAGGGGCCAAAAAAAGGTACTAAAATCACTTTTGTTACACATTTTTACCTTAAAAGACGAATTTCAAAAAAGTACCAGAAACCCTTCTGCTTATTTTAAGGGTGCATTCAAAATTTTTCTTGTATCACTAATATTGTGTGAGATAATTAAGAAAACCTGTTTTACCATTTTTTAAAAACATTTTCAACATTTTACAAAATATTTACCAAAAACTTCAATAACGATTGCAAAATTGTTCAGATAAAAATCAAATTAAAATCTATTTAATAGACATCAGAATTGTTGTTTTTTTTACAAATAAAACATAATAATTTTGGTAAAATAATCTTAAGATTTTTTTCATTTTGCATCAGTCATTTTATAACTTTTTTTATTTCAATGCAATTTTCATTAATAAATCTTCTTATTGGTAAAAAAACTCAAACAAATTTATTTCATCTTAATTCAATTTAACAACTTTAAATAACCATTAACTATTCACATGGTAAATTATCGTCATACTGAAGTATTCATCTAGGTATGATGTTTGGCATCATGTGGATACAACTAGTATGTCCATGTCTAAGCAGACGCATACAAAAATTCTTTAGTTATTTTATTGCTTTTCGAATCTCATAAAACATTGATATGTTAAAATAATCTAGACATGAGTTGAACAGTTTAAGATTATTTTTCATTCCTTCCAATCGTTACTAGTGTTTTTTTTTTTCAATGTTAAATTTTTAGAGTTTTAGGATTTTTCGTACATCACTCAGCCGCCAAAAGGCTTAAATTATATGCAGATGGTTTAATGGTGCTTAGAATTGAGTTAAAAAATAAAAATAACAGACAAGAAATGTACTAATAAATAAATTTATGAGCTTAACAGAGATGAACTACAACCATTAAAAATTGAAACAAATTGTTAGGAAAAATTGCTAATACGAGCAGACATAAAGTAGAAGCATGAAAACCTTAAACCTAAACTGTAATAATATTTAGTTAGTACTTTATTTTCGTGGTCAGTTTACTGTTTTAATTTAATTACTTATACGTATCACGTCTCTTGTTAGGGGGACGTTACCTTTCTGCAAATTCTGTTTGCTGTTGTTGCTTTTATTTCTTTTATGTCTTAAACTAATAAATTTTGAAAAACACAAATTCTCATTAAACCAATATTTATTTTTACTAATGAGGTACTAGCCATTATATTTATTAAACTTTTGTTTTATGTTTAATTGCCGGTATATATGTACATAATTCTCTTGAAAGCAAATAATCTTTTAAACAAACAAACACACAAGCTAATATGTTTGTCTATTTAGTCTAGTGCAACAGGCAGAAACCCCATTAAATGTTAATAGTCATGGATTATGATCTTTGGTGGTACACACCTTAAAATAATGCGTCAATTTTTAATTAACATGATAGCAAATACAATGAAATTTCACCAACTTTTTTATAGTACCCTACCATATAATTTTGATGGCGGTATTATGCGTTTATACTGATTCCCAAAATCACTTCATGAATGGGTAGAACTTACGGAAATTAATATGGAGATACCACATAGGATATGATCAAAAAGGCACATTGATGCTGTGCGCTATGTAGGAGAACCATAGGCATGAAATTGGGTTTTACTTCTTACTATGACACATTGGCTTAATAAAAGTGTAATTAGACAAATTCTAGTTTATAATTCAATACTCAGCCTTCGTTTCGTCGAATGGTTTTGCGTTCGTCAGGTTAACTACCTCAAGATCCCTTTTAATATTACACTTTTTGTCCAAAGAAGTCAACCAAATAATTAAAGCATAAGCGAAGACCCCATTTCATGACTATAGCTCTCCTACACATCTCCTACATGTGCCTTGTTGATCCTAACCCCTATGTGGTTTCTCCATTTTAATCTCCGGTCAAGTATTACACCTTAGTACTCAACTCTGTCTGTCAACGGTATCTTCTTGCGCAGAAAACAGGGTTCAGTATATTTAGAAATTCTCGCCTTTATTGTGAAAATGCAGATTTTCGTCTTCGCCTGGTTAACATTCAGGCCTCTCGGTTGAGCACAGCTCAAGGCAGTTTTCGGAGCCTCCTCAGCTCTTTTACACAAATAATTTGAATCCTTTCCCCTTATAAGTATTATGACATTATCTACATATCAATCAGCTCTAAGTCCTTTCTCGGTTAGGGTCCCAGAGTAAAGGGGATAAAATGCCACCCTGTGGTGTACCGCGAAATACCCTTTTCCTGATAGTTATATAAAATATCTCGCAGCTTAAACATATGTTGCTTAGCATGTAGTTGCTCTATCCGGTCAACATTAAACGGGTCTCAGGATTGCATAAGAGTATCAGTGTGCACGTTATTGAAGGCGCCTTCGATGTCAATGCATACCGCTAGTGTATACTGTTTCCTATCGAAGGATTCACCTATGTGGTGGACAACTTCGTTTAACGCGATTTCCACCGATCACAAAATTCATTAGTAAATATTTCTATTCGGGTAAAATTCGGCATGGTATACTTTGTGCATAGATAAATCATTCTGATGAAATGTTTTCTAACTGACCCAGTATTGGTCATAGTTCGCATGTAAGGTCATCAACATCGTTTCGAAAACCACTTAAACGAATATAATCTATATATGTATATAAAATAATCGTGGTACTGACTGGCTGATTCTTCATCGCACAGCCCAAACGGCTGAACCTAGAATCATGAAATTTTGACAGTAGTGTTTTTAGTTATGTAGATGCGATAAGGAGGGATTTTTGGAATTTTGTACATTTAAGATTAAACAAGGGGAAAAACGGGTAAAATTAAATTATCTCTTAAAATGAGCAGATATGTGTCTGGTACTTTTTTGAAATTCGTACTTTTAAGGGGTGAAAATGTATGAAAAAGGTGATTTTGGTACTTGTTTGTCCCTTTATAACTTTTTAATAAATAAGCATAATAACTTTTTGTATATACATATCTTCCAAAATTATGAGAAACCTGTTTCGTACTTTTTTATACCCACCATCAAAAAATACGGGGGGTATATTGATTTAGTCATTCCGTTTGTAACACTATGAAATATTGTTTGTAGACCCATAAAAGCATATATATTCTGGATCCTTATTAAATTCTAAGACGATCTAGCCATGTCCGTCCGTGCGTACGTCTGTCTGTTGTAGACACGATAGCGCCTCAACGAGAGAAGCTAGATAGCTGAAATTTTGCACAAATACATTTCATTGATATGCACTGGTATTTGGTGTTGAAAATGGGCAATATCGTTCCACGATTTCACCTAAAACGCTGACAACTGGCTTAAAGAAGCTCGTATAGCAATAAAATTCGTTTTATAGAAACCAAAATATTTCTGTAAAATTTTATGAAGATCAATCGATTATTGACCCTATCCCCCCATAAAAATCCTATCAGAAAATGACTTTAACGTCCAAAACTCAACTAAAAATACTAGTATAGCGATTAAGTTCGTCACAAAAGAGACTAATGGAAGGCTAAATCACTCTTTCAAACTTTATCAGCATCGGTCTCTAATTGACCCCATACAAGGTCCCCTTCAGAAAATGACTACAACGCTCATAACTCCTTCCAAAATGTCAGTATTGTAACGAAATTTTACATTAACATGTTTTATGGGATCTAAAATCTCCTCGCTTAATTTTATAAGAATCGGACCATAATTGACCCTACCCTATAAGCCCCTCCTCAGCAAATCACTTTAACGCTCATCGGCAAGATCGCCGCATAACAGGTCATAGCAAAAGTTCACAAAATGATAATACGCCCATTTACGGGGTAAATTATATAGTTAAATGGGATTTAGTAAAAAGTAGCTTGCTGGTGGAAGTCATTTAAGATTCGGCATAGCCTTTGTTTTTAAAACAGTATAAATGTAAAAATTCCGCATGACATATCAAAAGTATTTACATTTTTTTAAAAATAGTATTACAAAACTAGATAATTTTCATAAATGGTAGTTTAATGGAATAGGAAGGAATAAAGCAAAACTCTAGCCGATGTATAAGAGAAAATTAGAAAATTTCTAAGGCAATTATCTTAACTTTTTTCCTATAATAAAGATATAATTTTATATAAAATTAAATATATATGAAATATTCGTATATATAAAATTTTACTACACAAACTGATCATTTCATACAAAGTAAAAGAGACGAAAAAAGTTCTAAGATGATAAATAAACCTTTAGGTACCTTTCCAATTCATTATCACCTAACCAAATTGCTAAAATCACCATAATTTGCAAGTTTCATTTCAATACACTTATACATACAACATACTTCTATTCCTTTGTTTTGCAAGACATTTTCAGTTTTACTAAACAGGCTGCAGTCGTGATGGGTGAATTGAAAAATAATCTATAAAACATTCAATGGAAATGTGAAAAACAAAGGATGAACAAGTCTATATAAAGACAACAAAACTCCCGCGGGTAAGAAAAAGGGATAAAAAAGCCCATACATTTTCCAATAAATACTTACGTACAAAAGATGTTCTTACACACACACACACTTTATTGGTATGCACCTAACACTCTGGCAAAAGAAAAATGGCCAAAATGTTAAAATAAAGTTTAAATAATGTCTAAGGCTAAAATATAAAAAATACTTAAACGAAATGAAAAATGTGTATGTAAGTATATATACGGAAACACTTTTCGTTTGGTAACAAGTCCTAAAACTAAAACGAAATAGTGTTTGGTCAACACTTAGAAACAACACGCATTTTAAAAATTTTTCAAGTTTTTTTTTTTTTGGGAACTGCGATTGCACAGTGGGTGTAGTAGAAAAGTAGAAAAAAACTTTTATGTTTCTAATAATATTTTAGAAATAAAAATCTAAAAAAGATGTCACTTCTACATACATATATGGTACTTTTTGTAAAATCTAATACTTGTTAACACTTTTCTCTCAAATATGTACTGAATTAGTATTTTTTGGTAAAACAGAGAAAAACTAAATTATATTTGAATTGAAAAAAAAAGGCCACAATGTCCCACTGTCCTTTACTATCACCTTTCAAGTGAGATAAAACGTGTTAGTTTTAAGTCAAGTTTTGTACTACAGTATCATTATCAAGTCACGACAAATTCTTTAAGTTGCTTAAACTTCTACTTCTACTTTTTTCGATTTTATTTTAGAAACAAAAAAACTTAAAAAAAACATTTGAAGTTTGTCAAGATGTAAGAGACAAATAAAGTTTCCATTTGAGTACTACCCTTTTTGTGAATTTCAAATCACTAACTAACTGCTAAAACAACAGCAACAACAACAATAAGACAAGAACCTTTTATGGAGTGAAAGAGTTTAGATTGCTGGTTAAAGTACGAGTTTAAACCGAAATGAAGAAGAACAGTACAACATCATCATTATGATGATGATCATCAACAACAACATGGTCATCATGAATACATGCATGTTTAAAATGCGGAAAAACTAAAGCGTTACTAAAAACGTTTTATACATTCGTACTTTCTGGCGGATCTACTGTATACTGTATATGCTTAGAATAGAAAAGAATGGCACGAGCAATTCACACTGTCAGTAATCTAAGCATGACCATATAAGTGAAGTAGGTGTGAAAATTACAAATGCAAACAATGTTTCAAACTTTTGCAAGTTGTCTTAACCATCAAACAAACAACCAAACAGCCAGATATCTAGCCAAAGAACCAACTAAACAGTCATCTAAGCAGTGATTGTACATAAAGCTGCGTCACTGAGCCTCAATGACTAACTGATGGGTTTGTTTGGACTGGCATGTAAGTGAGTACAAGTGTGAATGTTGGGTGTAGGTTTTTTTCCTTTGAGTTTTTTGTATAAATTTGGTTTGATGTTGACCACAATGCAAGAAGATCAAAGTGTGTCAGTTTCATGGAGAACAGCAAATCAACAGCCAACATGTCATTTTCGTTTCGTTCTGAAACTGATAAAGATGCCATTGTGTTAAATCTCACTGATAATAATGATCGTCTTGATCATCATGATCAGTTTCTAAATACATACTTCGAAAGGAGAGATTTTGAATTTTCCTCTGGGGCATTTTAAAAAGATTTGCACTTTTTTTATGAATTTATTTTGCTTTTCTGCATTGTATGCATTATTTATTTCCTATAATACTCTAAAGTAAATCAGAATGCCGCTTCCACACAAAGTTCTCCAAAGAGCCAATGATTTCTACTGATTTAGTTTCTTCTTTTCTTTTTTTGCTAGATTTTTGTATTATTTTGCATGCTTTTTGTTTTAATAGAAGATTGAATTTTTTCCCCTTCTGTAGCGAGTAGTAAATAATTCATTATTTTGAGTTTGTATGCAATTCTTTAAATATGCACATAAAACATATTTATAGCTTCATAAAATACAGTATTTATGAAAATGATAAGGGAATTTATGTAAATATAACATAAATTGTTGCGACTAATTGAAATTTATTGTTGTGTTTAAAACTTGTCTATAAATCAGAGCAGTGGTATGGTAAAAACAAAAGACTTAAGATGCGAACTTTTAAGTGCGTACGTTGTTTTGTAAGTGGGAGTTACCTGCAGCGTGTTTTCGGACTATTGCAATTGCTGGTAATAATTTAACGTTTAGAGTATTTTGTAATAAAGATTTTAAGAAAATTTTAATTTTATAACAAGTAAGAGTGCTATATTTGGCCGTGCCGAATCTTATATACCCATCATCAAATCAAGTGAATTTCAGAATGTGGACCTATACCATATACATCGATACTTTTGCTACCACAATTTAAGCATTTATTAGATTTGTTCTAAACCGATATTTAGCAATATAGTTGGGATTATGGTAGTACTTATTTTATAATATTTAATATTTTTAATGATTTATAGAGTAATGTACATATATTGATTTACTGTAAATTTACTTATGGTCAATTTTAGACCGATCTTCCTAAGATCTTACAAAGATTTTGATTTCAATAAAACTTGTTATATCGAATACCAATGCCTTCTAGCCTTATATGAAGGTTTTGATCCAATATGGCCGTTAATGTCATTCTATGAGAAGGACCATTTATAGGAGACTAGATATACCCAGTGTGCTTTGCTACCCTAAAAGCAATATGTATAAATGAAAAACATACATACTTAACGATTTTGAAGATTCTAACTACAATAGTTTTCCAGATTTATAATATGTTACATATGAGAGATGTCAAGCAAATTATTGCAAGTTCGTCAGTTTCTATATATCGCCAATTTTTATCTATATATCTATGAAAAATTTTAATAATATAAGAGTTCCCAAGATAAACGAAATTTTGTATTTAATTCATATATGTTGTGCCAAGCCACCCATTGAAAGTCCGCCCGTTATTCTCTTAATGTTCAGATGAATGTCGAAGTTCTTCAAGTAAAATTTGAAGATTCTAGCTCTAATAGTTTCTCAGATATACGAATTTTTCTATTTGATTCATGTGGGGGCTTCAAGCTCCCCAGATGAAAGTCCGCACTTTTTCCTCTAAAATATTCAAATGAATATTAAAGTATTTTGTGCAAAATCTTAAAAATCAAGTTCTATTAGTTTCCCTGATAAACGAAATTTTATATTTAATTCATATGGGAGGTGCCAAGTTTTCCATTGGACTTTCAATGGGAATCTAAATATTTAGATGAATGTCAAAATTCTTCAAGTAAAATTTGAAGATTCTAGCTCTAATATTTTATCAGACATACGAATTTTTCTATTTAGATTTTAGTTTCTCTAAATCATGTTTATGTCGAATTTCGTTGCTTTACTATCATTTTGAAGAAGCTGTTTATGTCGAATTTTTTTGCTTTCCGTTAATGTTGAGGCATGTTATAGTTATGACAGATGAAGCCATTTTATGAGGGGGACTTTATATGGGGGGTAGAATCAATTATGAACCGATCCTCTTAATATTTTGCAGCTTCTATAAAACATGTTTATGCCAATTTCGGTGATATACTTGAATTTTGAAGCAAATTTTGAACTTTGAAGCAATTTTCTGAGAAGAACTTTATATGGGGTGTAGAGTCAATTATGGGCCGACCACCATTTCACCTAAAACTTCTTTGCGTCGAATTTCGTTGCATTACTATCATTTGAAACAAGTTATAAGCGTTATAGTAATTTTCTGAAGTGGACCTTTATAAGGGGTAGGTTCAATTATGAACCGACCTCCATAAAATTTGGCAGAGAGATTTAAGTTCTCCAAAAACTACTTTACACTGAATTACGTTGCATACATATCATATTGAATCATGTTATAAGCGTTACAGTAATTTTCTGAAGGGGGCCTTATCAGGGGGTAGGGTCAATAATGAGAAGATCTCCATAAAATTCGGCAGAGAGATTTCAGTTCTTATAAAGCTTGTTTTTGTTACATTTCGTTGCTTTGCTATCATGTTGAAGCAAGTTATGTGCGTTATAGTCGTTTTCAGAGAGGGTCCGTCTCTGGACCCTACCCCTCATATAGAGG
Organism: Lucilia sericata; assembly: GCF_015586225.1. Classification (NCBI taxonomy): domain Eukaryota; kingdom Metazoa; phylum Arthropoda; class Insecta; order Diptera; family Calliphoridae; genus Lucilia; species Lucilia sericata. The sequence goes on along the minus strand of NW_023994061.1, from coordinate 904,018 downwards.
GTCAATTATGGACCGATCCTCATAAAATTTGGTAGGGAAGTTATGTGTCATATTAACCTTGTTTATGTGGAATTTCACCGATATGGTCCATTTTCAATACCGATATGGTCCATTTTCAATACAAAAAAATACCTATCAATGAAGAATATTGCATAAAATTTCAGCTCTACATCTTCTCTTGTTTAGGCCCTATCGTGCCTACAATAGACAGACGGACGGACATGGCTAGTTTGACTTAGAATTTCTTAAGGTCCCAGAATATATATACTTTTATGGGTCTATGATCAATATTTCCATATGTTGCAAACGGAAGGAAAAGACAATATACCCGTCATTTTTAAAAGGTCTTTACATGGAGTATCCACATGTCTAATCAAGAGACTATAAGGGGAACCGGGCACCACAAGTATGAAATAAATTTAAATCTAGAATTGACAAATAGAAGAATATTGATCAATCCTGATATCATTAAAAAAATAAACAGATCTAAGCGGAATTTGACAGCCATACAAAATAAGATTGCTTCGAACAGTTCTAAAGCTATATTTCCCACAAAACGATATTAAACATTAAAAAATTCATTTATTGAAATAAAATAAGGACCTAATAGCCCTTTCAAATTTAAAAGCAAAGATTGTTCATTATTTTTAAAAATCTAAATTTTTTCATTAAAATCGTTCAAAATTTGTCTTATATGGATGAACTAATTTTAATATTTTGTAAAAATCTTTTAGTCAAAATCTGAAAATAACACACAACACAAAAAGAAGATTCAATAAAATTGATTTATTTCAGAGCCAGATGTGAAAAATAAATAGATTTTATGAAGAGAAATCATAGAATTTTATAAAAGTTTTTGTAACCGTCAAAATTAAGAACTGCAATAGCAACTATCACGTGTGTTTCTTTGAATCCAATCCAAAAACTTGCTAACACGAGCATAGACACCAGGAGCATTAGGTTGAGCACAACCGTAACCGAAAGAAACGACACCTGAAAAAGTAAAATATAGACATTTAATATATAAAACAAAATTACATTCACCAATATAAGGAAAAGCTAACTAGAATAAAACTTACCAGCCAATTTAAAACGACCCTCATTGACAATTAGAGGACCACCACTGTCTCCTTGACAGGCATCCTTACCACCTTGTTTAACCAAACCAGCGCATAGCATAACATCATAAATTTTATTCTTATATTTGGTATTACGACACTGTTGATTGGTAATGATGGGCACTGTAACCTCTTGCAAGTAGTTAGAAGTACTACCACCCTCCTTAATCAAACCCCAGCCGGCAACAACGGCATCCTTGTTGTCGAAATTATGATTTCTATTGGGCAAACAGACTGGGCGAATTTTGTCGTTAAACTGAATGGGAGATTCCAATCTCAAGAGAGCAACATCATTAACAATTGTAGTGGGATTATATTGGGGATGAATAATAACTCTAGCGACCTAAAATGTAAAATTATATAAGTAGTAATAATTTGTTTATAGTTTTTTTTTTACACATTCCTATTGTAACTAAAAGTAGGAAGTAATTTGTATTTCTAGAGAAGTAAATAAATTATTTGCAGTTTTTGTTTTTGAACGAGAAACGTTAAGAACACGAAATAAGCCGCCCAACAGACGGCAGCATTTAAATGTGAGAAATTGTATAAAGTCTTTATTTCCGGCAAGTTTGTTACCTAAGTCTTTCGTTTTATTTCTGTGCGGAAAACAATTGTACAGTGGTTTACACTTACTTATGCAGTGCATTGTGTTAAAACTAGGAAAATGGGTTGTGGGAAGGAGCATAGACATTTATGGACATTTGACTTTAAACATTTCATATCTAAAGTGGTGGGGAATTCTTCTGCAGGAAGTTTGTTCTACACCCGAACAGTGCGTCTGAAGAATGAACTTTCCCTGTAATGTGTTGTGCCGTCCACTGGCCAATCGACCAAAAATGGATGGATGATTAGGAAACAAGTTGCCAAATTTTAGAGGAACACATTCCATTGAAGTTGTGACGGTGTTCCAATGTTTAAATAGAGTTTTCCTTTTACTCCTTGAAATTTAAATCGAATTTTACTGAAAATGTTTTAATCAGTAGTTTGATTCAAAGGTTCTCAAAGTCGGACTGGCATATCCTTAGTGCACTCAGGAAGTTAGTCGAAGTTGGAGTAAAGAAATAAATTTAGTTTCCGTTCCAATTTCAACTATTTTCAATAATGATTTTTGTCCACTTAGTGGCTCTGGAAATGTTCTTTTCGTAATAATGTTTGTTAAACTTATTAAGCAGAATTTCTAAAACATTATACATATTTTTTTTTAAGAAAACCACTGTGCCCTTAACAATTTGTTTAATATTTAAAGTTACTTTGTCGTTCTGTGTTTTTTTTTCATTTTGTTACAAAAACTAAACAAATAAGTTCTTGCCACAAAAGGATTACAGTACCAGTTTTCTTTGTTTGCCGTTTTATTCTCACCTTTCTGGTAATACCAGGATCACTAGATGATCTGTCCAATTGTAATAAACGTATTGTTATCTGATCACGATTATTGTGCACACAATGTGCAGCAGTCAACACGTAACGATCATTAATCAAAGAACCACCGCAGAAAAGTCGTGGATAATAGCGACCCTTGACCAACTGTGCCGTCCAGGGATATTTATTTTGGCGCACCTGTGTACCACCAACAATGCGATTGATATTTGGTGTACCACAGACTGTAAAGAACAACAAATTATACAAATTAATTTCATTTAATAGTAAAATGACACAAAATAAAAACGAAAACTTACAGCATTTGCTACTGCATTCTCTGCGTGTTGAACCCTTCTTTCCCTTTGATACTTTATTAACATCCTCGCTATCGTTGGCCACTGAGCCATAATTATTCACAAATTCCTCAAAATTTTCATTTAATGTCTCCAAATGTTCTCTGGGTTTTTCGTAGACATAAGCCGTTTGTGTTAGGGCCCACAAGCAGCCAAGTGTTAAAATAAACAATTTCATTTTTTCAACTTGAAATCCTTAACTTTAAAAATTTAAATAAATAAATAAATAAATAATTTACTTTTTTGCTGATATTAGCAACTGAGCTCTTTCGCAGGCCCAGTTGAAATGTTGAAATTGTGTTCAAAGCCGCCTCTTCTTATAGTTTCATTGTAATTATAATTTAATATTATGCCAAATTCAAATCCATATTCTTAAACTTTCTTTGTTTTTAATTTCTTTTGTTTTGTGCTTTTTTTTTCTACCGGCTTGAATATTTTAGTTTTGCTTAAAGTGTTATGGAAATCACTTGAATTTTTTCTTTCTTTCTTAAAATTTTTGATTATTTTTTTCATTACTCTTAAAACTGTCATAAAATGCTATAAAATTAATGGCCATTTTGCTGAATTAACCCTTTTATTTTGCATACTCATGCATAAACATGCCCTCAAAACCATCTCGCAAATATAACCTTATTAATATTTCAATTTTTGTTTATTTTTTCTTGCTTTCTTCGACTGATTTGATTTTTATTGGATTCTTCTTTTATTGTTTGTTTTATTTTCAGATTAATAATCGATTTGCTCATGTATGTGTGTTTGTGCGTAAGTACGCAAAAGAAAGCCCACACCATCATTTTAAGATACTTGTGGTTTTTATTTCAATAATAATCATAATATTTTGTTTATTTATAAACAAACATAAAATGTTCGTTGTTGGTAGACTTTTTATTACTTCCACTTTAGTTTTTAACCCAAAACTGTTCGATGAAGTCGAAATAGTCCACATATAAAATGAAAAGGTATTTTATATATTTATACCCACACCCAAAAATATTGGTCCTAGACCCACCTTATGGTATACCAGAATCACTCTCTGAGTCGATTAAGCTATGTCCCTCCGTCCGCCCATCTGTCTGTCTGTTTGTGCATCCGTGTGACCATGTAAACCTTGAACGCACGCTACAGGTCGCAATTTTCAAGACAGTTTGATGAAATTTGGCACATACTCTTTTCTTGACCCAAGGACGAAGCCTATTGAAATCGTACTCCCGAATAGGGCTTTTGAGCTTATATTAATATTACAAAAATCTCTACAAAAATCGGCAAATCTCAGTTTTATGTGAATGTAAATGATAAAAAGTCCTCTTCGGAAAATAATATGTTTAATCAAACAAATATTTGGTGAAGGAATAAAAATTTAATTATTGAAGGGTTAATTTTGAAACAAACAAATTTAGTATCAAGTTTCCTGAGAATTTGTTAAATCTGTTGATTTAAATACATACATTAATTCAATTAAAACCTTTATATCGCATATTTACTGCAAGACTGGCATAACTATATATTCCGTTTTTTTTTTTTTTTTTTTTTTGAACTGAGTAAACAAATTAAGAGTTCATCATAAGGGAAATATTTCGTAAATTCTGCAGTGCAACAGTGCACTGTAGCAAATTTGGCATAAAATATGATTTAACTATTCGCAGGATATGTAGCCATATTTTTACAATACGTGATTCTGGCGAGGTTATCAGCTAACTCTGGCATGCATTAATGGATCCCAACTCTGTTCACTAGACGCTAAGTAAATTATACAATAAACAAACCAGATTTTAAAGCATTTTTGATATATTTATAACGATATTTGTAATTAACTATATCGTTCAACGATCAGTCTATAATTGACTCTATCGCCCGATTATAAATGAACCGGTTCTAAAAATTATTCTGTGTAATACATTTATGTACAAAAAACAACAGAGTCTAGTGGAACCTGTTGTCGAATTTATGAAATAATAACCTGTTCTCAAAATTGTCGTGAGCATTAATCTTTTTTGCAAAAAAAAAAAAAAAAAAAAAACGACTTTAGTAGAACCGCTTCTAAATGAACCAATTCTAGTTGAATATGTTGCATAATTGATAAAGTGGGAACCTGTGCTTAATTTATATGTGAGATGCAACGCAAGCTATTTACAGTTTACCCATTTTTGGATGTCCAAGTTTTTCGTGCAACATTTGAGGAGTCTACTTCCTATATTTTCCCAGATGTAAAAATTTAATTCATATGGGAGGTACCATGCCCCTATTGCTAGTCCGCAAATTGTTCACATGGATATCAGTGTTCCTCGTGCAAAATTTGAGGACTTTAGCTAAAATGGTTTACCAGACATACGAATTTTTGTATTTAATTCATATGGGACGGACCACGCTTCCGTGGTGCTCCAATTTTTTAGGCTAATACATATATGGTTGTCAAAATTGTTTGTGCAAAATTTGAGCATTCTAGCTTAAGTAGTTTCCCCTATATACGAATTTTTGTATTTAATTCATATGGGAAGTACACGCCCCCTTTTGCTAGTCTTTATAAATATTCATATTGATATCAAAGTGATTTGGACGAAATTTGAGCACTCCAAATTTTATAGCTTCTCAGATATGCGAATTTCTGCACTAACTTTATATAGGGAATGACACGCCCACTATTTCTTATCTGCTAGTAATTGATCATAGCTCCCATATAAGGTCCACTTCTGGAAATCATGAAACTTACATTATTAAATAAATATATCGGTATAAAAATAGCCATTAATGTGTTTTGTGCACATGGATCGGCCCATAATTGGTCATAGCAAACAAAATTTTGCAGAAGAAATTTCATTAGGATCCAGAATATATATACTTTGTTGGGTCTCAGATGAATATTTCTTGGTGTTACACACGGAATGACAAACTTATATATATCCTCAATCACCACTGATGGTGGGGGAGGGTATAAAAAATGGGGTCTTCCCCATTTAAGAGTTAATAAATATTTTTTCTAACAAAATAACATTTTGAACGACATACATTAGCATAAACTCTTTGAACCCCAAGAGACAAAAACAAAAATTCAAAGTTCAATTTTAACAATCGTTAACAGTTATTGATATGAATAAAATATTTTAAAAGTTATTATTCATATCAGCCGCAAATTATAGCTTAATGGCAAATTATAATAAATCATTTAACCAATAAATAGTCGTGGAATATTTAAAATAAGAAATCGTGCGTAAATACTACCCCAATTAAGAAATGTATACTGTTATTCCAATAATATGGTATAATATTTCACCTTTGCTTAAAGTTAGACACTGACATGATTCGACTACATTGTACCTTACATTTGTATACCCATTGACTTAAGGTACGAAAAATGGTATGGTGTTTAAATAGTCTTAGGAAAAATGGTTAATAATATTATTAATTGGGTGACCTTAAAGAAGAATATTTCTTTTCAAGAGAAGCACTTATCTTTATATTCCTAAAATTTAAAAGAAAAATTTATATAAAAGCTTTATTAACCATTATTATTTGACATGATGTAAATTAAACTAAAGCAATAATGAAATTCTTAGAAGCAATTCATTATATTTATTTCTATATTCCAATGCTAGACATCATACACATTACAGTAAGATCCAACTCAGTTTGTTACATGCCATTGTAAAAAATCTTCAGTTGCTGATCTTTTGTTGTAGATACACGTGAACTATATGATCTCAAAGTAATAAATCACTTTTAGAGAACGATTTCTGCTTAATTAAGATAATAAAATGTAAATAAAATCTAAACATAAAATAAATTAGTATGAATATCATAAAAACCAAACACATGTAAATTCAGACCAATAAAAAAGAAATAAATAGCTAAACTTTTAGACCATAAATTTGCCAAAATTGTTTTAACTACGAAAGAGAAGCTAAAAATTTATTCAAATTCATGCAAATATATAACAGAGACAGACTCATGCAAATGATTTAGCAGCATTTATGAATAAAAGTAAAAGTTATTTAGTAAGGATGATTTAGAAAATAATGCTAATGAGTCTTAATTAGTAGTTTTATGTGGATATAATGATGTTACTAGATTTTATTAGTATCTATTTTATATTGTAACACTATACAAAGATTTATACATATATGTAAATATAATATCTTATATAAAAATTCATACTTATTAAATGCCCTTTGGTATGTCATAAGTATTTTGAAATATTTATTAAACCGCTTTTTAATTATAAAATGGTTTTTCGTTTAAAATCTTGAGGAAAAATAATATGCATGTAAGTATATTTAAGAGACACATTTTCAATGCCCTCAGGCTGAATTGTAACACTATAAGTTAAAATTAATACAATATCCAAACCGAATGATGAAGAATTCTGCGAAAATTAATATAACATTTAATACACATTTTAAACCGAACTTTGAAAGAAACAATTCATAATTTTTGTAAAATTTAATAAAAAGAATTAGCCCAGAAAATAACACAGAAAAAATTATCAGTAGTTTATTTTCAATTAACATGTTTTTCTCTTTCTTTAATTTTAATTTAAGCAATTTTTTATTTGTCTTAATTATCTCGTTGTTTAAAACCTAAGTTTACAAATTTGATTAAATTTTTAATTGATTCAATTAGTTTTTTAATTGATTGAAAAAAATTTTCTGGTCAACTTTTCTATTTTAGTTTTTTTTTTAATATTTTATTTTGATTTCTTATTCTAACAATGTTTATAATTCTTAAATAGTCAATACGATTTTAGGCATATAATATTCAAGTTTCCTGACAATTTATAAAACACTTTATATGTTCAAATTTGATAATAAAGTGATATTTTTTGTAAATGCTCAACGCATTGTTAAAGGTCAAGCATTCCTTTAACATTGTGAGTAATCAATTAATAATTTGATTGTTTTAATCATCAACTTAATTGGTTTTTAATACATTTTCTACCAAACAAACTAATTCATTTGATTAATAAATTAAATTAGATTTTATTTTTATTAAATATTTAATTTATGCAATTAATGAATTAATCAATTTTAAATTTTGTCTCAATTATTGATATTAATTGTTCTGATTAATTCGTTATTTGGAAAAAAAAGTATTTTTTTAATTTTTTTACAAATTTGATAATTGATATCATCATTTTGGTGATAGGTGCAAAACTTGCTTGATACAATTATTTTGATAATTGAAACATATTTTTTGTTTTTTCTGTGAAGGGTTTTGCTGTGGAATTTTAGATAGCTAAATGAAAATTGGCACATAGCTGCACCTTAGCTTAATTAGTAGGTTAGGTTAGGTCAGGTTAGGTTGATAGGAGGATGTATACTACATCAAATTCAAAGAAATACACCTAGGCCACTATCGGCCTGTTGTGCACTCCAATTCATGAAAAAAAAAATTGTTCACTGAATGTATTATTTTTCCATGTTTAGAAACTCAGTTTCCTGGACGTAATTCCTAACTTGGATCTAACTTCGACGAATGCCTGACAGTGGCAAAGAAAGTGCTACAGTGTGTCACTGTCCACTCCACATGCTCTACATTCGTCTGAATCCGCACGTCCAATTTTTTATAGATGAGCACGTAATCCTGTGTGTTCACTCAGAATACGTACCATCATACTAACCTCAGACTTGCTCATTTTGAGGAGATTTTTCATCTTGCTCTCATCAGGGTCACCCTATAGAATCTTTGTGGTTCTACCCACCGTTTCATTATTCCAAGAGGCCTTATGGGATTCTCTCATCCATATTTTTAATTCAGCTTTTATTGCGTCGAATGGTTTTGCGTTTGTCAGGTTAACTACATCGAGCTCCCTTCCCTTTAAAGCTATTACATTCGCCCTTTCGTTGCCGACTACTCCCGAGTGGTCTGGTACCCATATGATGTAAGCCTTACCTCTGGGAGAGTATTCAGTTAAAGCTTTCTTACAATCCAATACGGTCTTAGATTTAATTATATCACCTGATATCGCCCTAATTGCCTTCTGGCTGTCGGTAAATATATTAAGCGCTGTGGGCGCCATATTTATTCTAATCCAATTTACACATTCCGTTATTGCTCGTACTTCTGCCTGGCTCAAGGCCGTATTCAGAGCCTCCTCAGCTCTTCTACACAAGTAATTTGGATCCTTTCCCTTTAAAAGAATTACGACATCGTCTGCATAGCAGACAGATCTAAGTTCTTTCTCGGTAAGGGTCCTTAGGAGGCTATTAATCGTGGTAACCAGAGTAAAGGTGACAAAATGCCACCCTGTTGTATACCGCGAAATACTTTTTTCCTGATAGTCATATCGTACATCTCGCAGCTTATCCATCTGTTCCTTAGCATGTAGTTGATCCAGTTTCGGAGCACCCGGTCAACATAAAACTGGTCTAGGGATTGGATAAGGGTATCAGTGTACACGTTATTGAAAGCGCCTTCGATGTCAATGAATACCGCCAGTGTATACAGTTTGCTATCGAAAGATTCACCTATGTAGTGGACGACTTCGTTTAAAGCGGTTTCCACCGATTGTCCCTTTACATAAGTATGCTGCTTATATTTAAGGTTTTTGTATGGTATACTGCTTTTAACCATGCTATCGTCTATCCGTTCCAAGGTTTTAAGGAAGGACGTAAGACTTATCGGTCGATAGGACTTAGGTGTCGCATAGCTAGGATTCCCTGGTTTGGGTATAAATATGTATTACCCTTGCACCCAGCAATTTAACTGGCGTATTTGTCAATTTCAAGCATGCAGTGAATATCTGTGACAGATGTACTGAAACCAGTCCCGCCTCCATCTGCAAAAGTGCCATCCGGCCATGCAGCTTTATAGGGAGCAAAGCTCTTGATTGCCCCTTTAACCATGTCAGATGTAATAACTATTTCCGTGTTACCCTCCCCTTCCATCAATATCGGTTCAGCTATTAGCTTAATTAGTAAGGGATTAAAAGTCACCGAAAATATTGTGTACGCTAAGAGAGATTTTGAAGGTCAAAGGTTACAAATCGTCGTACGCATTTTGACGTTATTATAATTTCTATAGAGAATTGAATTTTATACATTTTAGTTGTGGAATATTTTCGCATAACGTTAGCTGTTTTCGAGCTATAGTGCATTATTATACCCACCATCAAAAAAGATGGGGGGTATATTGATTTTGTCATTCCGTTTGTAACACATCGAAATATTGGTCATAGACCCATAAAAGTATATATATTCCGGGTCCTTATTAAATTCTAAGACGATCTAGCCATGTCCGTCCGTCTGTCCGTCTGTCTGTTGAAATCACGATAGGAACCACACGAGAGGAGCTAGGCAGTTGAAATTTTGCACAAATATTCTCTATTGTTAAGGTTTGTTTGGTATTGAAAATGGGAAATATCGGTCCACTTTTTCGGATAGCCCCCATACAAGTGGACCTCTAAAAAACAGCTTTAACGGGCATAACTGCTTTAGAAGTACAAGTATAGCGAAAAAATTCGACATAAATAAGTTTCATATGAACCAAAATCTGTCTACCAAATGTTTTGAGGATCGGCCCATAAATGACCCTATCCCCCATATAAGGTCCCCTTCTGAAAATTACTTTAACACTCATTACTGGTTCCAAAATGCAAGTATAGCGATGAAATTCGGTATAAGTATGTTTCTTACGAACCAAAATCTCTCTACCAATTTTTTTTGAGGATCGGCCCATAAATGACCCTACCCCCCATATAAGGTCCCCTTTAGAAAATGACTTTAACACTCATTACTGACCTAAAAATTCGAGTATAGCGATGAAATTCAGTATAAGTAAGTTTCTTATGAACCAAAACCTTTTAACCAATTTTTTTAGGATCGGCCCATAAATGACCCTACCCCTCATATAAGGTCCCCTTCTGAAAATTACTTTAACACTCATTACTGTCCCCAAAATGCAAGTATAGCGATGTAATTCGACATAAATATGTTTCATGTGAGCCAAAATCTTTCTACCAAATTTTTTGAGGATCGGTCCATAATTCACCCTACCCCCCATATAAGGTCCCATTTTGAAAACGACTTTGACGCTCATTACTGGTCCAAAAATGCGAGTATAACGGTGAAATTCGGTATAAGTAAGTTTCTTACGAACCAAAATCGCTCTAGGAATTTTTTTTAAGATCGGCTCATAAATGACCCTATCCCCCATATAAGGTCCGCTTCTGAAAATTACTTTAACGCTCATTACTGGCTAAAAAATACGAATATAGCAATAAAATTTTCAACAATTATGTTCCTCGCGAGCCAAAATCTTCTTAATAACTTTTATGTGGATAGGTCCATAATTGGCCCTACTCCCCCTATTGGGTTCACTTCAGGAAATAGCTTAAACGTTCATTACTGTCTTAAAAATACGAGTAAAGCGATGAAATGCTACACACGTAAGTTTCTTACGAGCCAAAACCTCCATACCAATTTTTTTGGATCGGCCCATAAATGACCCTTCCCCCATATAAGGTCCCCCTCTGCAAATAACTACAATGCTCATTACTGGTTTAAAAATATGAATGTGACGAAAATTGACGCACATAAGTTTAATGCGTGCCAAAATCTCTCCACCAAATTTAGGGAGGATCGGTCCATAATTTACGCCCATATAAGGTCCCCTTCAGAAAATTACTTAGACGATCATTACTGGCTTAAAAATATGAGTTATGAAATACGGTTATAAAATTCGCTCCGAATTTCATGCGGAATGTGTCTGTAATTCACAAAAGGTTTCCTTCAAGAAAGGGTTTTGGTTAATAAAATACGAGTGTTCCTTATTTAAAATACGAGTATAGCGCTGAAATTTTGCATAAACAAGTTCTATACATAATCTATGTACAAAATTTTATGAGTATCGGTTCATAATTGACGCTCACGGTTTAAGAATTGAAAAAAAAATATTTGTTTTTTAAAAATTAATATTTTGTTAGTTCAAAAGAGCTCGGTCCATAATTGACTTAAGCCATATTCCAAATATCACCCTCTTATATGAACCAAAAAGGGTCTAAAAATATGAAAAATTTTATGAAAGACCGTCATTAATTCACCCTACCTCTCAAAGTAAATTTGATGAGTAATAACACCCTGATGTTTATAGGAGAGCATTCCTTTTACGGCATACGGTTTGATGGTGGGTATATTAGATTCGGCATAGCCGAATATAGCACTCTTACTCTTTCTTTTTAATATTAGCCAAAAGTAGTAACGGAGGTATCATCCGTTGAAATTGACGGATGGATAAACAACATTAAGTCTAATCAGAAAGCGATTTTGAAAAAACCATGAGTCTTTAAGATGTAGGTAAACGTATCTTGAAGAAAAAAGAAGATATGTTAAATGTTAAGCCTTTATAAGTTATTATTTGGAATGAACTTCCAGTTGGCATACAACATTTTACAAAAAATGATGTCTTGACGCTGTTATAACGTCTCAAAATGTAATAAAAATGGCGTTTTCTCAAATTTCAGTACACGATATCCCAAATCCCAGATGTGATGGAGAAATCTGAGATCAGATTCAGATTCAGTGCTGCTCAATCTTTTAGAAAAGTCTAACTTGGTCTAAGGGGTTTGAAAATTTTGTCGGCCTAATTGTACGTGGGTTGTAAATATTTTAAGAACACGAGTTCGGGAGTCAATAACTTTGGTCAGCAGTTTGATCAGTGTCTAACTGGACAAAAACAGATTCAGAGAAAACCACCCTGTGTTAACGAAACAGTTCTTCCTGCTTAATATCGCTCAATTAGATACACTTCCTAAGTATGAATACGGCCTTGGGCTGGGCTCAACCAAGAGGCCTCTACGTACACTGAACTTTGCTTCCTGGGCAAGACAAAATTAAGTACTTAGGTGTAATTCTCGACCCAAAATTAAAATGGAGGCACCACATAGAGTATAGGATCAATAACGCACATCGGTGCTGGGCGATATGTAGGAGAACTATAGGCATGAAATGGGTTCTTAGTAGGACTAAGACAAATTAGCTTTATAAAAGTGTAATTAGACCAATTCTAACTTATGCTTCAATAATCTGGTGGACTGCTTTAGACAAAAAGTGCAATATCAAACTGCTACAAGGAGTTCAGCGTATATGCTGCTTGGGTATAAGTGGTGCCATGTGCACTACTTCAACCAAAGCTCTGGAAACGTTGCTAGATATACCACCCATTGAAACATATTTAAGATATGAGGCGACGCTTACAGCCGAACTGGCTAAAAGCGGTTATAGAACACGTCATCAATGTATACTGGACACATTGGAAGGTTATACACAATCATCGGATGTACCTGATCCTATACCAGACACAGAATATGTCGGAAACTTTGAAACGCTGATCCCAGATAGAATGTCTTGGTTAAGGGGAACATTAGAACAAATACCAGTAGGAATCCGTTGTTACACGGATGGCTCTAAATTGGGGGACAAAGTGGGGCTTTGGTTCTATATTGAAGACCCAGAAACAGAAATATAAATATATATAGTAGTCGGCAACGAAAGGTCGAATGTAATAGCTTTAAAGGGTAGGGAGCTCGAGGTAGTTAACCTAATCGCATACCAGATACAGAATATGTCGGAAACTTTGAAACGCTGATCCCAGATAGAATGTCTTGGTCAAGCGAAACATTAGAGCAAATACCAGTAGGAATCCGTTGTTATCGAATGGCTCTAAATTGGGGGATAAAGTGGGGATGAGGTTTTATATTGAAGAACCAGAAACAGAAATATACCAACGTTTACCTAATCATAACACAAGCTTCCAGGCAGAAGTCCGAGCAATAACGGAATGTGTAAATGGGATTAGAATATATATTTACCGACAGCCAGAAGGCAATTAGGGCGATATCCTAAGACCGTATTGGATTGTAAGAAAGCTTTAACTGAATACTCTCCCAGAGGTAAGGTTTACATCATATGGGTTCCAGGCCACTCGGGAGTAGTCGGCAACGAAAGGGTGAATGTAATAGCTTTAAAGGGAAGGAAGATCCTGCGGGGTGACCCTGATGAGAACAAGACGAGAAATCTCCTCAAAATGAGCAAGTCTGAAGTTAGTATGATGGTACGTATTCTGAGTGGACACACAGGATTACGACCACATCTATACAAAATTGGCCGTGAGGATTCAGACGAATATAGAGCAAGTGGAGAGGATAGTGAAACTCTGGATCACTTTCTTTGTCACTATCAAGCATTCGTCGAATTTAGATCCAAGTATCTTGAAAGTGAAGTTATTCCGGAAAAAACATTCCTGACTAACACTGATTATAAAATTTTCAGGATCTACGTCCAGGAAACTAAGTTTCTGAACAATTAAGAATAATATACTCCGTGAATTTTTTTTCATGATAAGGAGCGCACAACAGGTCCGATTGTGGCCTAGGTGCATTTCTTCGGATTTGATGTACTATACATCCTCCTATCAACCTAACCTAACTTAAGTATGTATGTTAGGAGCGATCTTCGTGTAAATTAGGGGAATACATAAAGTTATAGGCGGGCTAATACCATGAATGAATTGTTTCCTAGATAAACGGATTTGAGAATATCCCATATACACGACTTCTTTAATTTAGTTCATAGCGGAGGTTCTACTACCCCTATTGCTTATCCGTCAACTCATTACCCAAATGTTTATACGGATGTCAAAGTTGTTAATGCTAAATTTGAGGATATACTATGTATATGTAATTCATATAGGAAGTGCCACACCTACAGTAGTAGGTACTCCTGGGATATCACTGAAGGTGTCATTATAACTTTAATATCACTCGATTAGGTGCTCTTCCAAAGCACGTCAGGAATGATGATGGTCAGGCTGAATGGTTCCGTAGATATACGGATTTAAGAATTCTAGCTCTAAAAGTTTCCCATATACACGAATTATTTTATTTAGTTCATAGGGGAGGTTCTACTACCCCTATTGCTTATCCGGCAACTCATTACCCAAATGTTTACATGGATGTCAAAGTTGTTCGTGCTAAATTAAAAAAAAATACTATTTTATTCATATAGGAAGTGCCACGCCTACTATTGTAAGTCCGGATGTGTTCTTTTAAAGTGTTCATATGCACTTAAATGTTGCCCGCGCAAAATTTGAGGATTCTAGCTCTAATAGTTTTCCAGTTATATGAATTTTAGTATTTAGTTCATATGGTAGGTACCGCGCCCTCTATTCTTAATATGACCTTTTGCGCAGTTAACAAACTGGCATATAATATTGATGATTCCTATATAAATCAATTAAGTTTAAAACCATTGCATATTAAATTATAAATTAATTCCTTTAAAACTCTGTAAAAAATTCTTTAAACAAAACTTTGATACATTCTAAGGATTCTGTTAAACGATACTAATTTATCATTTTTGTTTATTAATTTAGCTTCATTTTTTTTCATAAAGTTTTTTAAAATTTAAGATGAAAAGAACACTTCATTTGTATGCCTCATTTTAGAACAGATTTTTTCCTTAAGGCTCTTTACTTTTTGCAAGAGAGTGTATTTTTCTGTGGGTACTTTAGTTAAAAGTCCAATATTAGTCAGTAACCAATAGTAACAATTCCAAACAAAAGCGACAGCAGTAGCATCATATCATTTAAGACCAGCGGCATTTAAGAGCAATATCTTTGAGTTGTTGTGTTCGTTTTGGTTACCACCTCACGTGTGTTTTTACAAGAAATGAACAAAAATAAAGGTCGCCACTAAATGTGTGTTATGCGTGTTTTAGTATTTATTATATTGCACCAACTACGACAATAACAAGAACAACAACAACAGCAGCAGCAAAAAAAGTGGGCTGAATTATGCGCAGAAAAACACATTCTCTATAAGGAATAAATTAAAAATGTTACAAAAAAAACAACCTACAAAACTTGCAACATAAACTAAAATGTTATGAACCAAAAACCACATGCAAAGTTTCGATTATATTGCATTTAAGTGAAGTTTTTCGTTATATTTGTCGAACTCATATTGATTTTTCCATAATATAAATCAGTAAAGAAATTGTTTTTAAAAGCGGGTGGTAAAGCTGTTGCATTAATGGAATTGAAACAGCACGTTTTAATGAATGCAGAAGTGAAAATAATGAATAACATTTGTTCTTAAATTTGATTCTCATGATTAAAATTTCGAGGAGTTATGTCAATAAATTAAATGTAA
Organism: Lucilia sericata; assembly: GCF_015586225.1. Taxonomy (NCBI): domain Eukaryota; kingdom Metazoa; phylum Arthropoda; class Insecta; order Diptera; family Calliphoridae; genus Lucilia; species Lucilia sericata. Next base: position 888,050 of record NW_023994061.1, on the reverse strand, counting down.
TTTTAATAAAATTGTGTTAAAAAAACGGAGATTTTCTTAAAATTTTATAGGGAATGTTACTGTAAGTTGGGATACTCTATTAACATAAAAGTACTAGTTTTGTACCTTATAGATTTAATTTCATAAATTTTCAATACAAACTTCTTTCACTTAGAACATCATGGACTAAAGTTACCAAAGAAGTACTGGAACAAATTGTTTATCAGTTCTAAACTGTGAATCTTGGTTCCTTCATTGGGGAGAAAAAGTATCAAAAAGTTAAAAGAACGAAATTTAATTTAAAAAAAAAAAAATGAGCCAATTTTGATAAATTCTTATAAATTTATATGGTTACACGAAGTATATATAGGATCCAGAGTTGTGTCGTTTGAGTTTCATCTACCCTAAAAAGTGTACGAACTACAGAAAACAGCACCAACATCACTATAGTGTACCCTTCAAGCATGCCAATCCAGTTTTTAGATAACTCGGCATATGTTTTGTTTCCGTATATGTTTTGTTTCCGTGAGGGTACTATCAAGAAGTAATTTCTTTATGTATGTATATATGTAACTTATTTTGATGAGGTCGAAAAAAATTTATTTTAAGTGATTTGCGGATATGAGCTTTTTAAACGATGTTTTTGGCCTCATATGGAAGCTACGATCTATAACGGATCAATTGGAAAACATTTTAGCAGAATGATTTATCTATACATAGAATATCTCGATAGCTTTATATATCTATGATATACGCGCGTTTAAGTGATTTTCGGAAGTGGACTTTATATGGGAGCTATGACCAATTATGGACCGATTCGAAAAAAATGTCGAAGAGTGTTTTATATATGCACAAAACATATTGATGTCGAATTTTACCCCGATAGCTTCGTTAGTTAATAAAATATAGGCGTTTAAGTGATTCTCGGAAGTGGACCTTATATGGGAGCTATGACCAATTATGGATCGACTCGGAAAAAATTTCGTAGAGTAATTTTTATATCCACAAAACATATTCATGTCGAATTTTATCCCGATAGCTTTATTTATCAGTGAAAAATGCTCGTTTTAGTGATTTTCGGAAGTGGGCCTTATATGGGAGCTATGACCAATTGTGGACCGATACAAATCTACGTGAGTAGTATTATTTCTGTTCATATTACATTTATATGTGCAAAATTATGAGTTGATATCGTTATTTTTATTAAGTTATTAACGATAAATCCATTTCCGGAAATATGTACCTTAGTATGGGGACTATGAGAAATTTTGGATGGATTGTTTTGATTTTCAACATAATTGATCCCTGAGTAAAAAAATAACGTGTGACAAAATTCTTCGTATTATCTTTTGTAGTTTCTGAAAAGCCACTTAAGAATTTCGAAAAAACTTAATTATTTTTCGAGGTAGTCTGAAATTTTTACTCATAACTTTTAACATTGTGAACCGATTTTGCTGATTTTCAATACCAAACTGCTTAGGGTAACAGTGAATATTTTTAGTGAAGTTGGTTTATTTTGTTTTGCTTAGTTTTAACGTGAGCATGTTTTAGGCAGACAGATGGACAGACATAGCTAAATCGACGCAGAATTTGATAAGGACCCGGAATATATAAGCTATATTGGGTCTCAGATTAATATTTATTGGTGTTACACACGAAATGACAAACTTATATATACCCTCTATCACGGATGGTGGCGGAGGGTATAAAAAACTTTTTTTTGAAAGGGGCTTTAGATGCCTACCGGCGATTGAAAATTTTGATCTCAGTACAATATGTTAAAAAAAATTTCTGCAATAGGTCAAAAAAAATACCTATACTATTCTATCATATTGAAAACGGTTAATATTGATCCTTTATTTTAGCCAAGACCGAATATGACTTTAACGCTCTTTACTGACTTAAAAATACGCAATTCGATAGAAAAAAAGTTTTAAATGAAACAAATGTGACTAGTTTTGTGAGGATCGGTTCATAATTAACCCTACTTCTCATATAGAGTACCCTTCAGAAAATTCAACGCTTATTATTTGCTTAAAAATACAATTTCAGCGATGGAATTCTAAATGAACAAGTTCTACAAGTTCTAAAAAAGTGATTCATAAATATCAAATTTTACATATAAGGGAATACATCCCAGCAAAAAAGAATTTCCAAAGATGCGAAAAATTAAGGAAGTTATGATTTTAACACAGGTTTGTCATAAGAGCGACGTTCTCTTTATTTAATTCCAAATTCACTTCTTATGAAGTCATTCTCAAGAAGTAATTCTTATGTTCTTTTTTTGGAAGTTATTTAGAAGTGAACAACTAAATTGACATAAATAATATAAACATTATTAGACACATTTAATACAAAAGCCAAGAAATAACATTTTTTAACTCATAAAAATTAAAGAACAAAAAAATCTTCAGCTTTGATAAAATTTTATAATTTTTGCTTCTTCGGAAGTCATTAAACATCACTTCCACAGAGGGTAAAAATATTCACTTAGTGCTCCTTTGAAGTGGTGATAAGTGTTATTCTTTTGGAAGTACTTCGTTTTACTTTTACTGGGATATATGTAGTTTACAGTCTACATCTGCATATAAACTTTTAGGAAACTATACCATGAGTGCAGTGAAGCACATTACTTACATCTAACAATATGTTCTTATATTAGATTTAGAACGATAACTAATTTGAATACAATGTTATCTAAATCCTTCGGCCAAGAGTAAGTAATTAGACATTACTTTCAAATAAATAGCAAAATGTATCTTGTCAGAATTAATCTTCATCAATGCAGAAGTTTTGAAAACAGCAACAAAATTCAAATAACATTTATCATAGAAAAATATTTATGCCATCAGTAACAGCTTAAAAAATCCATTTTAATTCCTTTAAAACTTCTTTTTAAAAACACTTTCAATCTATTACAGTTCTATAGTTTTTTTAATTAATCTTTTGCATATAAAATAAAACTTGTGCAACATAATCCCATATCATGATGATGATTTATATGATTTGTCTGCTGTCTATATGGTGTATTTTCAGCAAACAAAACACACCTACTGACAACTTAGGTAAATAAGGAAAAAGTTCCCACTATTTGATAAACACATATATGAATAATTTTAGGGTATTTTAAGCCGTCCAGCTTGGAACAAGGGGGAACATAAAAAAACATTATAATTTAACATGTTTGTTAGCATAAATTATAATAATTACAATTTGTTTGCAATTTAACTTGTCTGTTACGCATTCAAGCGTTTCTTTCATCCCATCCATCCATCTATCCATACAAACATCCCATGTCTCTCTATGTCTGAGCCATGATCATCATCATACACCAAATATGGTTACTTGGTCTAAAAGTTGTTGTTGTTGTTATGAGTTAAAGCAAAATGTACCAATGGCTTTAGATGATGGGATAAACTTTAAAACTTTTCCTATGTATTTGTTTTTTTTTCTCTCTCTAAACTAATTTTAATAAGTTGAATGTTTAGGATTTACAAGAGCAACAACAGCTACAATGTTTAAGTAATGTTTGTAATGTTGCAAGTACTTTAGACTCTATCAAGACACTTGACAAGTGCTAGTCTTCGTTTAAATACAAACACTTTCGTATAAATTCTTTTTAGATTAAGGTGTCTGCAATGGGTCATCATCAAGTGCTTTTTTTAGATTATTATGAATAAATGATGTTTTTATACCCTACACCACTATAGTGGGGAGCGTATTATGCGTTTGTGCTGATGTTTGTAACACCCAAAAAGTACACCCACCTTAAAGTATACCAGTCGGTTCAGAATCACTTCCTGAGTCGATTAAGCTATGTCCGTCCGTCTGTCTCTCTGTCTGTCTGTGTGTCCATGTAAACCTTGTGCGCACTCTACAGGTCGCAATTTTTGAGGTAATTTGATGAAATTTGGAACATGCACTTCTCTTGGACGAACGCTATTGAAAATGGTTGAAATCGGTCCATTATTTCACCTAGCCTCATAATTATGTTAAATGATCTACTATCTCTACAAAAATTGGAAAAATTTTGTTTTATATATGTCTTAATAATTCTAGTGTTTTTCGTAAAGATCGGTCATTATTTGACCCTAGCCCCCATACAAAGTCCCCCTCAGAAAATGACTTGAATGTCCACAATTCACTTATAAACACTAGTATCACGATGAAATTTGGCAAAAATGAGTTTTATATAAACATAATTCCCAACAATAAATTTTATAGGGATCGGCCCAAGTTTTGGCCTAGCCCTCATATAACCGGACCTTCCGATTGGGGCCTTTTAGCTCATAACTTTGTCAAATATACTACTATCTCTCCAAAAATTGGCACAACTAAGTTCGATATAATTATAAATAATATTGTCGATTTTTATAATGATCGGGCATTGTTTGACCCTATCCCCCATACAAAATCCCCTTCAGAAAATGACTTGAATGTCCACAATTCATTTATAAACACTATTATCACGATGAAATTTGCCACAAATAGATTTTATATAAACATAAATGTCGACATTAAATTTTATAAGGATCGGACCAATTTTTGCCCTAGCCCCCATATAGGGTTGCCAGCCTGGCTGGACTTAGCTGGATTGTCCAGCTTTTTTGATGCTTGTCCAGTTTCAAGCTAAAATTTAATTTGTCCAGCTAAATATAATTTTTTTAGTACACTGCAATAATTTTTATGTTAACTTTTTCATATCATGTTAGCCAACACTGATTGTACATTTGTTGTACAACTAAGTTATGTCTCAAGACTTGAAGAGCTGATGTCGTAATAAGTATTAGGTCTATTCGGGTACTCGATAATTTGTAACTATTTGCAACAATTGTTACTGGATTACGTTCACGTACTTTTGAAAACTTGCAACGAGAGAGTAAGAGAGAGGTAAAAATGACAGTTCGTTGATAGAGAATTTTTTGATTTTACTGGATATTTTTTCCCCAGTAAAAAATATCCAACATATATTCACAACATATATTCATCTAGGCCCGATAGTGGCCTAGGTGTATTTCTTCGGATTTGATGTAGTATACATCCTCCTATCAACCTAACCTATATTCACAACATATGTTTTATTTATGAATATGAAAACCAACCAAAGAAATCGAAAATTTGGTAAATTTTTAATTTTTTGAAAGAAATATATAAATTAATAACACACGAATATTATAAAATTATTTGTAATTAGATTTATTTTAATTTTATTTATCATAAACTAGTTTTTAAAAGAGTTTAATTGTTGTGAAAAATCATAACAAATATTGTCAATCTAGCGTTTTTAAAACCATTTAGTTTGTCTTTCTCTTAGCGATTTTGTGTAAATGTTTATTTTAATGAAGTTTTAAAACAATAATAATATATTTTTAATGATACTACATGTTTTGTTAACTTTAAATATCCATTTATTTATAGGAAAAATCATAGTTTCAATTATTTGTTTTTTAGTGTTTTGTTAGCGGTTGAGATTTCAGCCAAAGGGCATTACTAATCTTTGTTTATAAAAAAAACTTGCAATTTTTTTACAAATTTGCATTCGCGTACTTTTTTGATTGAGAGTAAATTAAAAATTTCTATCATAAAGTTATTGAATATTTCTTACTGGAAAGTAAGCGAACAGACCTATTATTGCGAGCGATAGTCAATTTCTTTACGTACAGCTTACGTACTTATGATTTTTAAAATTTAAAACTTCAAAATGGCGCTTTTTCACATCATTTGCTCTTAAAAACTAAATTAACGAAGTGATCGGGGAAAACTAAAAATATATTCGTACTCTATGGACTACAACAAAACGGAATTGGTATATGAGAACCCCTGTATTTTTTTGGTGTATCACCGTGAAATTATTTACACAAAAACAAAATTAACATTTTCTCAGTTTTTTTATGTCCAGCTTTTTTTGTTTTGTCCAGCATTTTTTGTTTTGTTCAGCTTTTTAAACCCAATGTCCAGCTTTTTAAACCCAATGTCCAGCTTTTTGCAAATCGAAATCTGGCAACCCTACCCCCATAAAACCGGACCTACCATTTGCGCCTTTTAGCTCATAACTACGACAAATATACTACTATCTTCCCAAAAATTGGCACAACTAAGTTTGATATAATTATAAATAACACTGTAATTTTTCGCCGTGATCGGAAATAAAAAGTAGCCTATTGCCAGATATAAAGGAATACGCTGTGAAAATTTGAAGAAAACATATAAACACACAAACATATAAACATACAAACAAACACACATTAATTTTTATATATGTATATAGATAATTCCCAATAAAACATTTTATAAGGATCGGCTCAATTTCTGCCCTAGCCCCCATACATCCGGACCTTCCGATTACGGCCTTTTATCTTTTAACTACGTCTTATATACTACTATCTATCCAAAAGTCGGCACAATGTGGTGATGTTTGTAACTTTGTCCTTATTGAGCTATGTGCGTCTTTGTGACCGTGTAAACCTTGTCTGCACGCAACAGATCACAATTTTGAATATAATTTGTTAAAATGGGTCACATACTCTGGATCCAATGACGAAGGCTGTTGAAAATGATTGAAATCGGTCTCTTATTTCTCCTAGTCAGCATACAACTGTACATGAACAGACATTATTTGGAACCTATATAAGATTAACAGAAATACTTCATTATTGAAATTAATCACATTTAATATTCGCAATTGGTGTAGGGTATCATATGGTCGGCCACGCCCGACTATAATTTCTTACCTGTTTTGTTGTTGTTTTTTTGCCTTAAACTATAAACACTTTTGATAAAGTGTAGAAACCTAACCAACTAGAGTTGTGAGTTCTTTTTTCGTTCAGTTTGTTGCTAAGTATGTTTTTATAAATCCCTATATTAGAAATTGCTGGCACTTGCATTTCTTATTTATTTCGACAGAAGTATATGTGGTATTAGTGATTCGATTCTGAAAGAGAGCTCTTGCTTAATACTTCTCAACTCTGAGTTAATGACTAAATCCAGATTTACAAATAGATTCCCTATGAGATGGACGAATGTTAAACCGTTTTAGGGAAACGTTAAGGAATCAATTAGCTTTTTCTAAAATAACGTAACGTTTTGTGTAGTTTCATAAAAATTCGACCACAATCAAAGTTATCCACGGTTTATAATAACCCAGTGTTGGATATTTTTAATGAAATGAAATTGCTTTAACTCTTTTTTTAAGATTTATCATATTTTTTTGCACTTTATGAATATTTTTTCCTTTTCATACAAGGCGATATGTTTGCCAAGGGATTACAAACCATAGTTGATGGGCGCAATGTTCACTGATTATTTGAAAGCTTTAGGTGATGGTTGTTAGTGTTGGTTTTTTTCTCTCTCTATTTTGCCATTTAAAAGTGAAATTTTAAATTTCTTAACCTCAAGAAACATTATGAAGTTTTTAAGATTAGAAACAGAAAGTTACTTAACAATATTTCAATTTTATCCACGTGCTTTGATTGAGGCCAAATGTTAGACAATAATTTATGAGAAACTTACTTCATATTAAAATATAAATATCTTAAATACCATAAAGACTTAAGGATATTGAATGAAATTTGTGTAAGTTATTTGATCTTGAAAAAGTTTAGATGTAGATATTTAAGTACCAAAATTATTAATATTTTTATAAGTAAAACAGCAATGTGAGGTCACAATGCGAGCATTAGAGGTCAATAACTAATAGCTTTAGCCTTAAAAGTTTTACCTGCAATAAAACTAAAAATTTTACATTGCGAACGCAATAATATAAATTCTTCTTTTTTGAGCTTTTAAAATCTTTCTCTAGTTATAAAACAGGAAGTATATGGTTATATAATATTCATAAAAGTGCACCTTTTTCATATACCAATAACCAAACAGACCTCAAACAAAATTTATTCACAATATTCTTTCAACACATTTTAGATTAATATTCCAAACATAAAATTCATAGATTTAGATAATAATTTATTTTGTCCATTTGGTCAATGTCCTTCTTGTTAAACTCATACTTTATGCAAAATATTCAAATTAATTATTTAAACAACACAACAATATTTCGTTTGTTCGCTTGCCACGGTTGGTTCGTATAGAAAATCGTGTTTTATATGATATTTTTCATAAAGATAATATGCTAAACAATTGTTCAGGCAACGATAATATAATGTAGAAAATACTAAAAAGAAGCAAGTGGACCTTAGAATGAAAAATATGCTTCTAACGACGACAGCCAAAGTAAACATGCAAAGGGCAAAGTTACATAAAAAAGACTCAAAACATAGATAGTTAAACATGATTTGAAAAAAAGAAAAGTACAAAAATAATATGAAAGAAATAAAGAAGAGATTACAAACATTTAATATTAACAGAAAAAAAATTAAATAGAAAAAATGAAGGTTTGATATTTACAGTATTAGAAAAAATTTAACAGACAAATTAGAAAATTATTAAAAATTTTGGGAAAATTTCTCTAAAAAGAGAATTTATCGAAAATGTTCTACAAAAAGAGAATTTATCGAAAATGTTCTATAAAAAGAGAATTAATTGAAAAATTTCTATAAAAAGAGAATTTATTGAAAATTCTATATAAAAATAGAATTTATTGAAAATTCTCTATAAAAATAGAATTTATTGAAAATTCTCTATAAAAAGAGAATTTATTGAAAATTCTCTATAAAAATGGAATTTTCGAAAATTCTCTATAACAAGAGAATTTATCGAAAATCTTCAATAAAAAGAGAATTTATCGAAAAACTTCAATAAAAAGAGAATTTATTGAAAAATTTCAATAAGAAGAGCCTTTATCGAAAAATTTCAATAAAAGGAGAATTTATCAAAAAACTTCCATAAAAAATAATTTATCGAAAATTCTCTATAAAAAGAGAATTTATCGAAAATTCTCTATAAAAAGAGAATTTATCGAAAATTCTCTATAAAAAGAGAATTTATCGAAAATTCTCTATAAAAAGAGAATTTATCGAAAATTCTCTATAAAAGAGAATTATCGAAATTCTCTATAAAAGAGAATTTATCGAAAAATTCTCTATAAAAGAGAATCTATCGAAAATTCTCTATAAAAAGAGAATTTATCGAAAATTCTCTATAAAAAGAGAATTTATCGAAAATTCTCTATAAAAAGAGAATTTATCGAAAATTTTCTATAAAAAGAGGATTTATCGAAACATTCTCTATAAAAAGAGAATTTATCGAAATTCTCTATAAAAGAGAATTTATTGAACATTTTCTATAAAAAGAGGATTTATCGAACATTCTCTATAAAAGAGAATTTATCGAAAATTCTCTATAAAAGAGAATTTATCGAACATTTTTCTATAAAAAGAGGATTTATCGAACATTCTCTATAAAAAAGAGAATTTATCGAAATTATCTATAAAAAGAGAATTTATCGAAAATTCTATATAAAAAGAGAATTTATCGAAAATTCTCTATAAAAAGAGAATTTATCGAAAATTCTCTATAAAAAGAGAATTTATCGAAAATTCTCTATAAAAAGAGAATTTATCGAAAATTCTCTATAAAAAGAGAATTTATCGAAAATTCTCTATAAAAAGAGAATTTATCGAAAATTCTCTATAAAAAGAGAATTTATCGAAAATTCTCTATAAAAAGAGAATTTATCGAAAATTCTCTATAAAAAGAGAATTTATCGAAAATTCTCTATAAAAAGAGAATTTATCGAAAATTCTCTATAAAAAGAGAATTTATCGAAAATTCTCTATAAAAAGAGAATTTATCGAAAATTTTCTATAAAAAGAAAATTTATCGAAAATTTTCTATAAAATTTATAATTAAATGTTATAAGACGATTTTTTTCTATAAACAGATACAAAACTTCTTTTGTCCTTCACTGTATGTACACCTAAACTTTAAGTAAAATAAAAAAATCCTACAAGAATGTTGAACTTATGGACACGCTCTTGGCCCTTGGGACATGAAAATGAAATGGTTAGAAGAAAATTTATACAAGTGACAAGATTGTGAGAAGCATTAGCAACTAAACATAAAAATAACAGCAACAATAACAACTACAAACTTCAGCCACAATGAAAGGGAAGAAGAAAGTAAAGTCACTTGTAGAGGGACATTAGTACCAAGGGAAACAACACAAAATATGAAGTTTGTTGCTTAAGTCTTTCGTTTTTTTTTTCTAATCATTTGCCATGTTTATTAAAACCAAGCAATGAGTTTAATGTTCTTAGAGAGTTTAAATAAATTTATATTTATATTTACTAGAGAAAAGGCCAAAAAGAGTAATTTGTAATAAATTCAACCATAAATACCACATGTCTACTTGTAAAGCTATTTAAGTTTTGATAGTAGTACTTACTTGCTTCTTCATAGGCCCTTTTTCAGATGGTTCTAAGACATAAATGTTTGGCATATGAGCAAATGTGGAAGTGTGTGTGTATTTTTTTATATAAATTTCATGTTTAGGCGTCTGCCTTTTTAAAATCAAATGATAATAAATCACCATGAAGATATCATAAAACATGTTGTTGGTCTCTTGATGATGTTTTTTTTTTTTTTTAAACATACATATGTATCTATATATGTATGCATAAAAATTCGTCCTTTTTATATTTTTATAAGACGCACAAACTTTTTTCTACCATTTAACTGAATCAGCTAGACAGACAACCATTATCATAATCATACACCAACAAGCTTTGAATATTATTGTGGAGAATAAACAAGTTAGAGTGCTATATTCGGCTGAGCCGAATCTTAAATACCCTCCACCAGCAACTTTTGTATTAATACATTTCTAATTAATAAAATATTTGTAGAAATAAGTTTTCTCATGTCTTAAATAGAAAAATCCCAAGATTTAAACAGCTTAAATCTACTACAATTCCAAGATTTATTGAACATTAGAAACGCCACTTTCATTTACATTTTTATAGCGCCCTAAGATATGCTTTAGCGATATCTCGTATTTGCATGTATGCATGTGTGTGAAAGATTTAAGGATTTTAAAAATACATACATATATATAATTTTGTTCTACACAAATTGATAATGCAAATAGTTAAATACGGTTAAAGCGCTTTTAGGGGCAGGACCTAGTATGAGAGATATGACCAAATATAGACCGATCGTGAAAAATTTTTGAAATAGCATTAAGTGCTTTTTGCATTACAAAATAGTATTTATGAACAAAAATAGTATTTATTTATATCATTATTTGGTAATGAGTTATGTGCCTTTAAGTGTTTTTCTGAAAGGGACCTTGTATGGGAGCTATGATCAATTATGGATCGATAGGAAAACAATTTCACAGTAATATTTCTCTGTATATGAGCAATATTTTTGCCAAACTTTATATGGATATCTTAATTTAGTACTGAGTTATGCGCGTTTAAGTGATTTTCGGGAGGGGACCTTGTATGGGAGCTATGACCAATTATGGACCGATCGGAAAAAACTTTCACAGTAATATTTCTGTACATATGGGCAATACTTATACCAAATTTTACTTGGATATCTTAATTAAGTAATGAGTTATGTGCGTTTAAGAGATTTTCGGGAGGGGACCTTGTATGGGAGCTATGATCAATTATGGACCGATCGGAAAAAAATTTCACAGTAATATTTCTATGCATATGGGCAATACTTATACCAAATTTTACTTGGATATCTTAATTTAGTAATGAGTTATGTGCGTTTAAGAGATTTTCGGGAGGGGACCTTGTATGGGAGCTATGATCAATTATGGACCGATCGGAAAAAAATTTCACAGTAATATTTCTATGCATATGGGCAATACTTATACCAAATTTTATATGGATATCTTAATTTTGTAATGAGTAATGTGCGTTTAAGTGATTTTCGGAAGGAGACCTTGTATGGGAGCTATGATCAATTATGGACCGATCGGAAAAAAATTTCTTAGTAATATTTCTATGCATATGGGCAATACTTATACCAAATTTTACTTGGATATCTTAATTTAGTAATGAGTTATGCGCGTTTAAGTGATTTTAGGGAGGGGACCTTGTATGGGAGCTATGACCAATTATGGACCGATCGGAAAAAACTTTCACAGTAATATTTCTATGCATATGGGCAATACTTATACCAAATTTTATTTGAATATCTTAATTTAGTAATGAGTTATGCTCGTTTAAGTGATTTTCGGGAGGGGACCTTGTATGGGAGCTATGTCCAATTATGGACCGATCCATAAAATTTTTCCTCTGAAAGAATTCTATTGACATAAGATTTTAATTTGTAAAATTTTGTGAAGATATCGACATTGTGGCGGAAGTTATTAACAAAAAACCCATTTTCCGGGAATATGTACTTTTGTATGGGAGGTATATGAAATTGTGGACCGATTCTGGCAATTTTCAGCAGGGATCAAGATCTTGTGCAGAAACGAATGTATGGTGATTTCCATGGAATTATCTTGCATAGTTTTCGAGAAAACTACATCAGAATGTGTAAAAAATGCTTATTTTTTTCCGAGGTTGTTTTAAATTTTGATTCATAACTTTTCCCGGTGTGTACCGATTTTGCCCATTTGCAATACCAAACAACTTAGGAAAATGAAGAACATTTTGGGTGAATTTGGTCAAGCTCTATTGCTTCGTTTTATCGTGAGCGTGTTTTACACAGACAGACGGACATAGCTAAATCGACTCAGAATTTGATAAGGACCCAGAATATATATACTTTGTTGGGTCTCAGATGAATATTTCTTGGTGTTACACACGGAATGACAAAGTTATATATACCCTCTATCACCACTGATGGTGGTGGAGGGTATAAAAAAAGACGAAAAAAACATAATAAAATGTTGCAAAAAAACCAGACTCATTGCAAAAATCAAACATCATGAGAACTAATCAGTGCTAAGTCATGAGTATACAATCCACATAGATAGACTCATAAATTCCTTGACAATAATGTCAGCAAAGAGTAGACAATGTTTTTATTGCTATTGAAAGAATACAAGTATTGAAATGCGTGAATAGAAAACAACTTCACTTTTCTACTTCTTTTCAAATACATATTATTGCTGGGATAGTGGTATTTTATGATATTTATATTATTTAAATTTAAAAATTTTTTTACGATTTATGTTTAAACAAGAAAAAGCGTTATATTCAGCTATGCTGAATCCTACATACCCAACACCATGTTACAAACTCAATATACACCGATATTTTTGCATGGTACGTCTGTATGTATAAATTCAACTACTGCTACAGACTGGACACTTCCAAAAACTTATCTACAATTTTCGCCGGTATACTAGTATTATTAAGCCAGCTATAAGGTTAAAGTCGTTTTTGGAAGTGATCTTATTTGAGGGTAGGATCAATTCAATTGTGTACCGATCCTTATCAAATTTGTTAAGAATATAAAACTTGATTTAAATCTATTGATAAATACTTGAGCCTTTTGGGCATGTTAAGTGACATGTTATCTATATATAGGTATAAATTCTAGTGCATATAATTAGCTCTCTTTAAACCGTATTCCGGGGGCTTCTTGTGTGGGTTCCTTATTTTCGATACTTAAAAAAATCTTAATAATGAAGAATATCTTTGTGAAATTTCAATTCTCTAGCTCCTCCTGTATGGGCTCTATCATACTTTCAACAGACAGACGGACGGACGGACGAGGCTAGATCGTTATTAGAATTTAATAAGGTCCCAGAATATACATATGTATGTGTATACTTTTGAAAGTCTACGATCAATTTTTCGATGTATTTTTTGATGGTGGGTATAAAAAGTATGTATATAAAGTCTAGGTGTAATTAAAATTCTTTCTGTGGTCGGCTGAATGTCTGTTGAAAAATTGTTGAAAGATATTTGGAATTGAAAATGAGAAAATATAGTTTAGCTTAACCTCTTCATACATATTAGCTTGAAGTTGAATATGAGGAAATATGATTTCACACAGCCCTCATAACAAAGTACATTAAAATTGCACATAACTATAGAATGATTTTTATACCCATCATCAAAAAAGATGGGGGGTATATTGATTTTGTCATTCCGTTTGTAACATATCGAAATATTGGTCATAGACCCAGAAAAGAATATATATTCTGGGTCCTTATTAAATTCTCAGATGATCTAGCCATGTCCGTCTGTCTGTCTCAAAGCACGATAGAGTCTGAATGGAATGATCTAGGGGGTTGAAATTTTCCACAACTATTCTTTATAGATAAGGTTTGTTTGGTATTGATTATACGAAATATTGGTCCAGGTGTTCGGATAGCCCTAATACAAGTGGACCTCCGAAAACAGCTTTGAAAGTACGAGTATAGCGATGAAATTCGAGCCAGAATCCCCCTACCAAATTTTATGATGATCGGTCTATAATTGACCCTACCACCCATATAAGGTCCCCATCGGAAAATCACTATAACGCTCATTACTGGCTTAAAAATAATAATATAGCGATGAAGTTCAACACACAAAAATTTTCATGCGACTCAAAATCTCTCTACCAAACTTTATAGGGATCGGTCCATAATTGACCCTACCCCCCATATAAGGTCCCCTTAAAACATGACTTTTACGCTAATTACTGGCTTAAAAATACGAGTATAGCAATGAACACAAGTATGTTTCACATGAGTCAAAATCTCTCTACCAAATTTTAAGAGGATCGGTTCCTAATTGACCCTACCTCGCATATAAGATAATTCGACAGATAAGTTTCATGCGAGTAAAAATCTCTCTACCAAATTTTATATGGATCGGTCCATAATTGACCTTACCCCCCATATAGGTCTCCTTCAAAAAATGACTTTTACGCTCATTACTCATCACCCTGATTTTTATAGGAGAGCATTCCTTTTACGGCATACGGTTTGATGGTGGGTATATTGGATTCGGCATAGCCGAATATAGCACTCTTACTTGTTAATAAATTGAAAAGGTATTGTTCAAATTATCTTAATAATTTATTTGCTTGCAGAAAAATGATACTGTTGTTTCTTAAACACTGTCATTCAGGAAGGTTGGTTGGTTGTTTGGTTAGTTTGAATTGTTGATGTTTTTACCCCAATGCATATAGTCAGACATGTTTTTTTGGACATATTTATGTACTATGTATATCGTAATAAATATTTAAATATTTGTTTATTATTTTGTGGTTTATTGTCCCTACACAAATATTTTATACAAACAGTGTGAAGATTAATTATTCAAACAAACTTAAAAAAGACAAACATTAATATGAATTAGCATCAGGTTTCGCAAGAGGTGAGGCTTGGGAATATTATGGACAGATTTCTACAGCATTTAAGAGAGTGATTAATTTCTTACAACAAATTGTTCATTTCAATTTTTTTAACCCACCATCAAAGAAGATATTGATTTTTTCTTTCCGTTTGTAACACATCGAAATATTGGTAATAGACCCACAAAAGTATATATATTCAAGGTCCTTATTAAATTCTAAGACTATCTATTAAATTCCACATAAATAATTTTCATATGAGTCAAAATCTCTCTACCAAAATTTTATAAGATCGGTTCATAATTGATTCTACCCCCATATAAGGTCCCCTTGAGAAAATGACTTTAACGCTCATGAGTATAGCGATGAAATTCGACATTAGTAAATTTCTTACGAGCAAAAACCTCTCTAAAAATGGTTTTGAGGATCGGCCCATAAATGACCCTACCCCCCATATAAGGTTCCCTTCAGAAAATGATTTTAACGCTCATTACTGGCTAAAAGATACGAGTATAGCGATGAAATGTGACATAAGTGAGTTTCTTTTTAGCCAACACCTCTCTACTGACTTTTGTAAGAATCGGCCCATAATTGACCCTACCCCCCATATAAGATACCCTTCAGAAAATTAAATGAACGCTCATTACTGGTCTAAAAATTTTAGTATAGCGATGAAATTCGACATAAGTAAGTTTCTTACGAGTCAAAAACTCTCTACTGATTTTTATGAGGATCGGTCTATAATTGAATTTAGTATTATATAAGTATTATACGAACCGAAACCTTTTTATCATATGTTACGACAATCGGACCATAATTATCATAAACCTTATGTTCACGATTTAGCAATTTAACAATAATAATTTGTTTCTAAAAATAAATATTTTGCTAAAAAAGCTCGGTCCATAACACCCTGATGTATATATAGGGAAGCATTCTTTTTACGGCACATGGTTTGATGGTGGGTATATGAGATTCGGCTCTGCCGAATATAACACTCTCACTTGATATTCTTATAAAAATTCCTTTTGTCATCACAACAATGATATATCAAATTAGTTATTAGGAATCAAATAACAGACATTTATGAATCAAATAACAAACATTTGATTAAGGTCCTGATGGAATCATATATTTTTTCTCATGTTAAATAGCAATTTCGTTAGAATTATTGTATCAATTATTTCATGACACATTAATGTATATAAATACATACTTGACCACCAAACAAATATTTGTTTGCCAGACGTTAAAACATACAAACGTATCTATATACGTATCCATGTATGTATTATATTATGGCGGTTGATACCGTCATATAATTGCAGTCTAAAAGGAATTTTTTTATATAAATATTTTATCAGATATTATTGTTAGATGTAGCATGTGTAGTTTTGTTTTCAATTTTCCATTTCGTTTTTAGTTTGCAATAAATGATTAAAATTGTGATAGACAAAGTAAAAAACGTCTGGCTGTCGCTTGATGTTAAATATTGAAAAAGTCGTTAAAGAATAATTTGTATATTTTATTTTATTATGATGTTAAAATTTTAAATGCATCTTTAAAATACATTTACATTTAGTGGATATGTCATAATAATATAAGTTTTAAATAAACATTTTTAGGTGTATTTCACAACCAGCAAACTTCCCAATTGTGGCATTGCAAATGTTTTAAGAGACCTGTTGAATTTTCGATCAATCTAATAGAATGAGTTTAGGACCCTTGTATACAAAATTATTAGGTTAGGTTAGGTTGATAGGAGGATGTATACTACACCAAATCCGAAGAAATACACCTAGTCCACTATCGGGCCTGTTGTGCGCTCCTTATCATGAAAAAAAAATTAAATTCACTGAATGAATTATTTTTCAGTGTTTAGAAACTCAGTTTCCTGAACGTAATTCCTAAGAATCTTCCAATCAGTGTTAGTCAGGAATGTTATTTCCGGAATAACATCACTTCCAAGATACTTGGATCTAACTTCGACGAATGCCTGGCAGTGGCAAAGAAAGTGCTGCAGAGTTTCACTGTCCTCTCCACATGCTCTACATTCGTCTGAATCTGCACGTCCAATTTTGCATAGATGTGCTCGTAGTCCTGTGTGTCCACTCAGAATACGTACTATCATACTAACTTCAGACTTGCTCATTTTGAGGAGATTTTTCGTCTTGCTCTCATCAGGGTCACCTCATAGGATCTTCGTGGTTCTACCCACTGTTTCATTATTCCAAGAGGCCTTATGGGATTCTTTCATTCATATTTTTAATTCAGCTTTTGTTGCGTCGAATGGTTTTGCGTTTGTCGGGCTAACTGCCTCGAGCTCCCTTCCCTTTAAAGCTATTACATTCGCCCTTTCGTTGCCGACTACTCCCGAGTAGCCTGGTACCCATATGATGTAAACCTTACCTCTGGGAGAGTATTCAGTTAAAGCTTTCTTACAGTCCAATACGGTCTTAGATTTAGTTCTATCACCTGATATCGCCCTAATTGCCTTCTGGCTGTCGGTAAATATATTAAGCGCTGTGGGCGCCATATTTATTCTAATCCAATTAACGCATTCCGTTATTGCTCGTACTTCTGCCTGGAAGCTTGCGTTATGATTTCTGGGTCTTCAATATAGAATCCCAGCCCCACTTTGTCCCCCAATTTAGATCCATCCGTGTAACAACGGGTTCCTACTGGTATTTGCTCCAATGTTCCGCTTGACCAAGATATTCAATCTGTGATCAGTTTCCGACATTCAATCTGTGATCAGTTTCCGACATATTCTGTGTATGATATACGATCCGGCACGTCCGATGATTGTGTATAACCTTCCAATGTGTCCAGTATACATTGATGACGTGTCCTATAACCGCTTTTGGCCAGTTCGCCTAAAGTAAAGAGCCGTTCGGCTGTAAGCGCCGCTTCATATCTTAAATATGTTTCAATGGGTGGAATATCTAGCAACGTTTCCAGAGCCTTGATTGAAGTAGTACACATGGCACCACTTATACCCAAGTAGCATGTACGCTGAACTCCCTGTAGTAGTTTGATATTGCACTTTTTGTCTAAAGCAGTTCACCAGATTATTGAAGCATAAGCTGGAATTGGTCTAATTACACTTTTATAAAGCCAATTTGTCATAGTAAGACTAAGACCCCATTTCATGCCTATAGTTCTCCTACATATCGCCCAGAACCGATGTGCCTTGTTGATCCTATCCTCTATGTGGTGTCTCCATTTTAATTTCCGGTCAAAGAATTACACCTAAGTACTTAACTTTGTCTGTCACTGGTATCTTCTTGCCCAGGAAGCAATGTTCAGTATATGTAGAAATTTTTGTTTTTCTTGTGAAAAGACAGATTTCCGTTTTTGCCGGGTTAACATTGAGGCCTCTCGGTATTCAGAGCCTCCTCAGCTCTTCTACACAAGTAATTTGGATCCTTTCCCTTTAAAAGTATTACGACATCGTCTGCATAGCAGACAGGTCTAAGTCCTTTTTCGGTTAGAGTCCTTAGGAGGCTATTAATCGTGGTAACCCAGAGTAAAGGTGACAAAATGCCACCCTGTGGTATACCGCGAAATACCTTTTTCCTGATAGTTATATCGTACATCTCGCAGCTTATCCATCTGTTCCTTAGCATGTGGTTGATCCAGTTACGGAGCACCCGATCAACATAAAACTGGTCTAGGGATTGGATAAGAG
This sequence comes from Lucilia sericata, assembly GCF_015586225.1. NCBI lineage: Eukaryota > Metazoa > Arthropoda > Insecta > Diptera > Calliphoridae > Lucilia > Lucilia sericata. The sequence goes on along the minus strand of NW_023994061.1, from coordinate 869,164 downwards.
TATCAGTGTGCACGTTATTGAAGGCGCCTTCGATGTCAATGCATACTGCCAGTGTATACAGTTTGCTATCAAAGGATGCACCTATGTAGTGGACAACTTCGTTGAAAGCGATTTCCAACGATCGTCCCTTTACATAAGCATGCTGCTTATATTTAAGGTTTTTTTCTGGTATACTGCTTTTAACCATACTATCGACTATCCGTTCCAAGGTTTTAAGTAGGAAAGACGTCAGACTTATCGGTCGATAGAACTTAAGGTTTTCCTGGTTTGGGTATAAATATTACCCTTGCATCCTGCCATTTAACTGGGGTATATTTTAGTTTCAAGCATGCAGTGAATATTTGTGACAGATGACGGAAACCAGTTCCGCCTCCATCTGCAAAAGTGCCGGGAAAATGCCATCCGGCCCTGCAGCTTTATAGGGAGCAAAGCTCTTGATTGCCTCTTTAACCATGTCAGATGTAATAACTATTAGTTTCCCCTTCCTCCAACATCGGTTCATCTATGTTATTCGATATACCGGGTGGGAAATGAGAGTTTATTAGGAGTTTCATTGTCTCCTCCATATCCTCCAGCCTCCTGTCGGTGTCATCGATCATAGATTCCGGCTGAACATAAGTTTTGGATAGGAACTTTTTTATCTTCGATAGGTCATTTACGCTATCTACCTGTTCACAGAAAAGTTTCCAGGAGTCTCGTTATTAACTATTCAATCATCTCTCACTGAAATATCGATTACGCTAATATCAAGGATCTTCATGAGTATCCCAAAAGGACATTTATATGGAATAACACTTTTAAAAAACATTTAGCCATCTAGCACCTCCCACTTGGCCTTTCAACAGACTAATAGACGGACAGAACAATATCTTTTAAGAATCGTACATGAATCTATAGTATATACTTTGGATAATTTACGAACAAGATCTCGGTGGGTTACAAACATAAAATGTAAAGAATGATAATAAATAAATCCTGACAGAAAATCTTCCTTTCTGTATAAAATGATTTAAAATCCCTAATTCCAAAAGTTTATTTCAATATCACTGACTAAAAGTTATACTATGATTGCTTTTAGAAATATCTAAAAATAATTACAATCAAAATAGCTGTGGTAGTATACCACGTCCTCCTAAGCTGGAGTTAAACAGAAAAATGTCTAACTACTTACGATCAGACAAACTAATGACAAACCATTTAACAAACCAGCCAACGACTTAACAAATATTGTGACCTTGAATATTGTGGCCACAAATTGGATAATAATATCAACTAAAATAAACCTAAAGAGGGAATAAGTTTATGGCAAGTACAATTTTTTTTACAAGGAAAAAACAGACAGACATATAAAAAGAAAAGAAAAACACGAATTACAATAACCACAACTAATTAACTTGTAAAATAAATATATACAAACTACAATTTTATTTTATTGTATTCTAAACAAGAATGTTAAGGATTTGTGGTTGCAGAGTAGACAGGCTGCAAATGATCATGATTAAAATACTACTTGTTAGCGAAGTTGGTGAACATAATGATGAAGATGATACTTTTACCAGCAACAAGTGGTTGTAAACTACTTATGGCAATAAAATAAATTAACTGACCAACTAACTAATCAACCAACTAAGCAAGGAAAGAACGACAGACAGATTAGTTTTTTGAATCCCATTTAAAAGATGAATATGTAATATGTCTAATATAGAGAGACAAAGAATATTTTATTAAATAAATTTATATGGAAATTTTATCACTATTATGGTTAATCAGTGGATCTTATTGACACACCACAAGGTTCCACAATTATCTTCGATTAATTGTTGGTTTTTTGACTTATGTGTATGTATTTATACAAAGGAAGTGCATTTACTAAAATTTTATTTCCTCAACTATGCTAATCATTTTTAAAACAAAATGCTGAATTTGTCATAAAAATGTCTTGTTTAAAACATCACCAACTAATAAATTTAACTTACTGAGTTGCTTCCGACATTGTACTGAAGTTTCACTTTGTATTTAGAATTTAGCTTTCAACATTTCTTATGAGTTATTAGATATTTTATGTATTTATGCAAATTTTTGTGTATCGTTGCTGTCTGGGATTTAGTCTTTTGTCTTGTTATTTTTAATATTTTTTAACTGCTTCTTATGGCAATATTTCATTTGAATTCCTTATTATCAAGCAAAAACATAGTAGTAAGTACATCGTGTTAAAATAACTTAAAATGATATATTGTATAAGTAAATTTTAACATTTTAACCCCTTATTTGATAATGAAAGTTTTTTCTGGGTATTTATACAAAATACAACAAGTAAGAGGTTATATTCGGTTGTGCCGAATCTCATATACCCACCATCAAAACGTCTACCATATGCCGTAAAAGGAATGCTACCCTATAAACATTAGGGTGATATTTGGAATATGGCTTAAGTCAATTATGGACCGAGCTCTTTTGAATTAACAAAATATTAATTTTTTTAAAACCAAGTATTTTTGGTCAATTTTTAAACCGTAAGCGTATTAGTAATTTTCTGAAGAGGACCTGCATATGCGTCAATTATGAACGCATACTCATAAAATTAAGTACAAAGATTTCATTTTGTATAGAACTTGTTTATGTCAAATTTCATCGCAATACTCGTATTTTAAATAAGGAAAACTCATATTTTAATAACCAATATGGACCTATCTACATGAAAGTTGGTAAATAAATTTGGTTCGCGAGAAAATTAATAGTACAATAAAGCGTTAAAGTTAATTTCTGAAGGGGAACTTATATGGGGGGTAGGGTCATTTATGGGCCTATCCTAAAAAAATTGGTAGAGAGGGTTTAGTTCGTAAGAAACTTACTTATACCGAATTTCATCACTATACTCGAATTTTTAGGCCAGTAATGAGTGTTAAAGTCATTTTCTAAAAGGGACCTTCTATGGGGATAGGGTTATTTATGGGCCGATCCTAAAAAATAGAGAGGTTTTGGTTCGTAAGAAACTCTTTTATACCGAATTTCATCGCTATACTCGAAGTTTAAGGCCAGTAATGAGTGTTAAAGTAATTTTCTGAAGGGGACCTTATATGGGGGGTAGGGTCAATTATGAACCGATCTTCATAAAATTTGACAGGGAGCTTTTGGCTCGCATGGAACTTATGTGTGTCGCAAAATTCGTATTTTTAAGCCAGTAATGAGGATTAAAGAAATTTTTTGAAGGGGACTTTATATAAGTCAATTATGGACCGATCCACATAAATTTGTAAGAGAGGTTTTGGCACGTTAGGGACCACTTTATGTCAAATTTCTTTACTACACTAGTATTTTTATGCCAGTAATAAGCCTCAAAGTCATTTCTGAAGGGGACTTTATATGGGGGGTTGGGTCAAATCTGGACCGATCCACATAAAATTTAGTGGAGAGGTTTTGGATCGTCAGTGAATTACTTATGTCAAATTTCATTGCTACACTCGTATTTTTAAGCCAGTAATGAACGTCATTTTTTAAAGGGGACCTTATATGGGGGGTAGGGTCAATTATTGACCGATTCATATACAATTTGGTAGAGAGATTTTGACTCGCATGAAACTTATCCGAAAAAGTTGTACAGCTTTTTTAAACATAATTAGGTAAGGTTGATAGGATAATGTTTACTTCATCACTGCACGGTTTCACTGCCATCTCCACATGCTCTACATTCATCTGAATCCGCACATCCAATTTTGTACAGATGATTTTTTGTTTTTCTACCAACCGTTTCATTTTTCAAAGAGGCCTTATGGGATTCTCTCACCCATATTTTTAATTCAGCTTTTGTTGCGACGAATGGTTTTGCGTTTTTCAGGTTAACTACCTCGAGCTCCCTTCCCTTTAAAGTTATTACATTCGCCCTTTCGTTTCCGACTATTCCCGAGTAGTCTGATACCCATATGATGTAAACCTTACCTCTGGGAGAGTATTCGGTTAAAGCTTTCCTACAATCCAAAACGGTCTTAGGTTTAATTCTATCAACTGATATCGCCCTAATTGCCTTCAGGCTGTCGGAAAATGGGCGCCATATTTGTTCCGTTCTACTGGTAATTGCTCTAGTGTTCCGCTTGACCAAGACATTCTATCAAAGTTCAAAGTTTCCGACATGTTCTGTGTCTGGTATACGATCAGGCACGTGATTGTGTATAACCTTCTAATGTGTCCAGTACACATTGATGACGTGTCCTATAACCACTTTTGGCCAGTTCGCCTAAAGTAAAGAGCCGTTCGGCTGTAAGCGCCGCCTCATATCTTAAATATGTTTCAATGGGTGGAGTATCTAGCAACGTTTCTAGAGCTTTGGTTGAAGTAGTACACATGGCACCACTTATACCCAAGCAACATGTACGCTGAACTCCCTTTAGTATTTTGATATTACACTTTTTGTCCAAATCAGTCCACCAGATTATTGAAGCATAAGCTAGAATTGGTCTAATTAAACTTTTATAAAGCCAATTTGTCATAGTAGGACTAAGACCTCATTTCATGCCTATAGTTCTCCTACACATCGCCCAGCACCGATGTGCCCTGTTGATCGCATCCTCTATGTGGTCTCTACATTTTAATTTCCGGTCAAGGATTACACCTACATATGTACTTAACTTTGTCTGTCAACGGTATCTTCTTGCCCAGGAAGATTTCCGTTTTCACCGGATTAACATTGAGGCCTCTCGGTTTAGCCCTGCTCAAGGCCGTATTCAGAGCCTCCTCAGCTCTTCTACAAAAATAATTTGGATCCTTTATTTTTAAAAGTATTACGGCATCGTCTGCATAGCAGATAGGTCTAAGTCCTTTCTCGGTTTTGGTTCTTAGGAGGCTATTAATCGTGGTATCCCAGAGTAAAGGTGACAAAATGCCACCCTGTGGTATACCGCGAAATACCTTTTTCCTGATAGTTATATCATAGTTACATATGTATTTTCATCTTTCTGTCGCCATTATTCAGTAGGGGAATGTTTTTTTTTTTCCAAATTGATCGGTAAAGCATGTTAACTGATAGTTCCTATGTTAATATTACAATCATATCTAAAGCCAATGAAATTTGCGTTATACAGAAATTAGAAAATATAAAATTTTGTGTGCATTCAGTTTCTACTATAATATGAAAATTTTTAATATTTGATGTTGTTTGTTTTACTATTTGACTATAATTATGATGTAATTAATTTTAATTAATATTTTACTATTTACAATCTTAAATGGCGTACCTAAGTTTATTATAAAAACAATTAATAAGCAATCAGTCAAGGGTTTTTAAATTATTCTTGCTCATTTAGCAAAATATTTCTACAATATAAATATTTTGTCGTATTTTTGAACATAAACATTGTTCCTGAGGTTATAGCTCAGGAATATTTTTTAATTAAAATTTAAATTTATTTTATTAACTTTTAAAGTTTATTTGACATTGGTGCTTTTGTAATTGATATTTGATCTAAAGTGATTTCTCTCTAGCTATATAATTTTGCATTAAATAAGCAAACCTTCGAGTATATGAAATGTTTATAATTAGGTTTAAATTTGATTTAAAATCCTAGATTCATTACAAATAGAAAAGAGTATATATATGTACTACATACGGATCGTATAATATTGCATAGATTTCATTACTATTTATTTAACAAAATTTAAATATACCATTAAAACTTTTTACGAGTTGCAAATAGAAAACTATGATTCTGTCGACATAAATCAATCATTCAAGCAAGAGTTAGTAGAAATAATAAAAATAAAACTATTGCCATGAAACATACAATGGATCATTAGGATTTACGATCAAGCATCTCAAAAGTATAATTGATTTATTGTGAATTCTTTACTGCGAAATTCAATTATATGAATATACCAATAGAAATAGAGATCCTATAAAGGTTGGGCAGATTCAATTTAAGTAACTGTTCTTATAAATTTTTTGAAATTCATTTTTTAATTGTATAAACTTACTTATATCACTTCCTGAGTCGATTAAGCTATGTCCGTCTGTCCGTCCGTCTGTCTGTGTGTCCATGTAAACCTTGTGCGCACTCTACAGATCGCAATGAAATTTGGAACATGCACTTCTCTTGGTCCAAGGACGAACGCTATTGGAAATGGTTGAAATCGGTCCATTACTTCACCTAGCTCCCATACAACCGGACCCCCGAAGAGGTCATTTGACCTCATAATTAAGTTAAATGATCTACTATCTCTACAAAAATTGGAAAAATTTAGTTTTAAATATGTCTTAATAATTCTAGTGATTTTCGTAAAGATCGGACATAATTTGACCCTATCCCCCATACAAAGTCCCCCTCAGAAAATGACTTGAATGTCCACAATTCACTTATAAACACTAGTAATACGATAAAATTTGGCAAAAATGAGTTTTGTATATACATAATTCCCAACAATAAATTTTATAGGGATCGGCCCAAGTTTTTTTATAGGGGTCAAATCCTACCGATTTGGGCCTTTTAGCTCATAACTACGACAAATATACTACAATCTTCCCAAAAATTGGCACAACTAAGTTTGATATAATTATAAATAACAGTGACATTTTTCGCCATGATCGGAGATAAAAAGTAGCCTGTTGCCAGATATACAGGACTACGCTGTGAAAATTTGAAGAAAACATATAAACACACAAACATATAACATTTTTATGTATGTATATAGATAATTCCCAATAATACATTTTATAAGGATCCGCTCAATTTCTGCCCTAGCCCCCATACATCCGGACCTTTCGATTACGGCCTTTTATCTTTTAACTACTTCTAATATACTACTATCTATCCAAAAGACGGTACAATGTGATGATGTTTGTAACACTCAAAAATATTTGTCCTTATTAAGCTATGTCCGTCTTTGTGACCGTGTAAAACTCGTGTGCACGCAACTGTTCACAATTTTGAATATAATTTGTTAAAATAGGTCACATACTATTTTCTGGATCCAATGACGAAGGCTTTTGAAAATGATTGAAATCGGTCTTTTATTTCTCCTAGTCAGCATACAGACATTATTTGGAACCTATATAAGATTAACAGAAATGCTTCATTATTGAAATTAATCACATTTAATATTCGCAATTGGTGTAGGGTATCATATGGTCGGCCACGCCCGACTATAATTTCATACTTGTTTTGATATAGTAAGTAACTCTAGCAAAACTTCCTTAAAGAAAATGTATTAAAGAAATTCAATTGTTAATAAAGTTCTTCTATTGTGCTGAGTATTTATGACTTTTCTTCAACACAAGCAAAATAAAATAAGTTATTGTTTTAATCGCTTTGTTAAAAATGTTCTAACATTAAGATTTATTAAAAATTTCCAAGATTAATATTTTAACTATGTGTTTGTGAGCATTTTTTTTTAAACATGTTATTATCTCACATTACCACCGAAATCCACAGCAAATGCCGCCAATACCGCAACCAAATAAAAGCAATTGCTAACAAAGAAAAGAAGCATAAAAATAACTGCTAAAAGCATCTTATTATAACACTAAATATGAAGCTATTAAATGGCCAGATATACATAAGTAAGAAATCATTTCTATGATGCCACTTTTAACTTCTTTTTAAAGAATAGAAAAAATATATGACTGGAAATTGAATAGAAAAAAAACTGTTTTAAAACAAAACTTTCGTGAGAAATTCGCACGCTTTGGTATTGTTTTAGATTTTTCTTTTTCCAAACAAAATGCTTCAAAAATTTCATACTAAATACAATACAGGGAAAAATAAGATTTTTTCACTACACCATTTCTCTATTAGGGAAAACAATTTGCTAAATATGGAAAATTTGACAATTTTGTTACTTTCATATAGATAACCTTTCCCAATTTTGGAAAGGGTAGCTGCATTTTATTTTGGCGAGTTAGTGGTACCTTCCTCGCTTTTCGGATTTGTTCTGGTCGATACCTTTTACAAATAAACTTCCCTCAGGTTCTTCCTTTCTGTAAAAGACATCCCATTTTTCCACGGCCAGCTCAGTATTTTGACCTCCAAGAATTTCCATTATACGTTCATTAGCCAGTTTACTACCCCATTCTTTTATGTAGACAGTGGACTTTAAGAGCTCGCAGAGCAGAGATCGTCCCGATGTCTTCTTCTGGCAACTTTGACGAAAGATGGTGGCTCTTTTCCTTTTCCACTGTATAGCATCTCCTTTCTCGTTTTTTTGGGGTTTCTTTTGAGATATTCTTATTTTCGAGGTTGATTTCGCCGACGTGGTCGTCTTCGGAATACCTGGCTTGGCGTTGTCACCCTTACTCGCAAGATTCTGACTTGAGGTTCCTTTGAGTGAAGTATGGCTTGGCTTCGACTGTGTATTAGAAGACGGAGTCTTCTGGAGTGTCATGGGATTGACTAACTATGATTTCCTGAAGCATCTTTTTCAACTTCCTCCTCTGCGCTTCAGAAAGTCTTTTCTTCTGTTTCTGTTTTCTGTTTCACAATTTGATCTTCTTCATCCTTTTTGGGATTTGCTATAATGGTGTTGTTATTATCATCTGAGGATTTAGAGAGTCGGTGTCCTTATATTTAAAGGCTAAGGTAGCTTAGATCTCTCTCCGATTACAACATTCTCTTTCACCCCCACGTTTTTGTCAATGGTATGCTGTACACTTGACTCATTGTCCGTCACGAGGCCAAGGTACCCACCTCCGTAGTAGTCTATTGCTCATGATTGCAGTATGACGACGACACGTGACTCGCGAGTAGATCAACACTTGCCGCCGGTACTGTGTTATTTAGGGAATATAATATTCCCAGGTGGTGGACAATCTCCCTGGGAGAACTGGGAGAGCACAGTTGGTCCATCACCACCCCCTATACGCCACTATGGGACGCGCTCGGTAGGAAAATCGAAAATCCCCCGAATATGTCAACCTTAATTGTTATTAAAGATAGGTCTACAAGTTTAGTCAAATCTCATAACGGCAAACCCCGCTGGAAATCGATTCAGGAATGTAAAATTTGGAAGTTTTTTGGATTAGGATTAAATTGCTACTAACTTTGGTTTTTCGAGAAGGCCCATAACGTGGTTTTAGGCTGGGCTTAGCCATGAGTGCTGGAAGTTAACCCAACGAAGACTTTGACTGAGTCAAACAAAGAAGAACATCATTGAGTTTGAACTCTGATTCTTGGTGTGGAAGATATGCATGATCGACACTGTTAGGTACTTACATTTAATCCATGATCGGATTACGACACACTGCCTTTATAAAAGAGATCCTCAAACTTACGCTTCTTCTTTGGATGGAAAGTGTATATAACACAACTATAGGGAGATCTGCGTAGGTGTTACTTGGGTATAAGTGGATACTAGACACATTTTACAAAGACAGAAATTGTCGAAACTGTGAGCAAATTATCTTAGATAGAAGATCAGGGTTAATCGGAACAATCGAGAATCTGGGAATCTAGATCTGAAGCCCAGAAACCGATGCACATATACTACATTCTTCTTAATGACATAGGTGAGAGAGTTCCATGTGGCCCTTTGGAATAATAAAACGATGGGTAGGACTACGAAGATCTTATCATAATTGTTTGTTTAGTAAAAAAAAATTTGTCTGCACCCATGGATGGAAATGAGTAAAAGAAACTGAGAAAAAGGCGATGTACGCACTTTCCAACCCTAGCAGACCTTTAATTTTCAATGCAAAATTATATATCGGGAAACAGTGTAAGAAGAAACTAGGGGAAGTGGTACTTTTTTCAATTCAAAAACAATAAGATTTCAAAATGCACAAAATACACAACAACAGCTCTGTATTCTATGAGAAATTAGAAATTCTAATAGTTTTCTAAGTTGCCACTTTGGGTTTATACACTCGTTCCAAGTTATTATGGGGCAAACAATAATGCAAAAAATAACACTAAAAACAACTGCAACAACAAGATGAACAATGTACTTTGGAAGTTTGTCTTGTTCTTAATCATCTTCATCATGAACTCTAAATCATACATGTATTAAAATGAATGAACGAACGAATGAGTTGGCAAGTACTTAGACACTTAAAGACCCACATTCGAACACTCGTATTAAAAAAAAACAGTATATAGTTATAGTCCTACTATGTAACTAAACTATACTTAGTTACCAAAAGACTTTTAATATAAAATATACTCATGCCTAATAGAGTATTTATAATGATGTTGTCGTGGGACATGTAATTTGCGCTTACTTTAAATATTCTCTTTGTACTCGTACACTGACATGATCAGCACTTTTAGATTTACCTATTGTTATTGTTGTTGTTGTTGTTTGGGTTTTTGGGGTTCTTCAGTTGTTTATTGGAAGTTGGTGGGTAGAAAGAAGTTGCAACACTTAGTTTGACTTTTGTCATGCATCAAAAACTAAAAGATGCCGATGCATGATTGTTTCGTTGTGCCGTTTAATGTTCTAACAATGATTGAATTAAATTTGCAATTTAAATGATGAAGGCTTGTTTTATTTCAATTTTTTTGAGGTTATTTGTTGTGGCTTTGGCATTAAATACTACAATGTATGATGAGGAGGAGGAAATGCTTGAATTCATTATAATTGAAATTGATTTGTGTTTAGAAAAACATTATAAATGTTTATAGAGGTGTGAAAATGTTGACCTAGAAATATTTTATAATTTGTGGACCTAAAAAGGTAATGAATCAGAATTTCATATGTATTTAAAAAAATGGACACATTTTATTATCTACAATGCACAGTGGGGCAAAATCAAAATATTTAAGAGACTTCTATCTAAATAAAGGTATAGTTCAAATCGATAATTAATAAAAACTAAAACAAGTCGATTAAATAGTGTATGTCACACAAAAAACATGCAAATGCATTTCAAAAGTGAAACATATATATGTAAGTTGTATCACATGGCATATGAACCAATCTTGTCCTGTGACCATACTCAATGGTCTGGGAGAACTACCGTATAACGTAGACTTTTGCACTCTCAAACCATTTTCATTACAGACTTATAGGCGTCAATCCTTTACGATTCAAATGAAATTGATGTTATCCTCCGTGATGACTCATAGATGATTTACCCTGATGGCTTTTAAATAAGAAATGGTGAAATTCAAACCTCCAAAGCATCGTAGTGTACTAGAGTTAAGATATACAAGACACAGAAGTTGTTCTATGAATGTCATACGTATCTAAATGAAATGACGAAACACTCTTCAGTAGGACTGCACTGCTTCCCAATACAAAAACTGGTACTCTTGCAAAAACTGAAACTTCGGCAAACGCAGAAATCAGGTGATCATATGATGCTACCAGAAGAATGGAAATAAAAAATATAAAATTTTCCACCAGCTTAGCCATGAAACATAATTGGCACTTTGGGCTTTATGGTAAAAGATTACATCTTTCAGACAACTTACTTATACGGAAGTTAAAAGGAGGTTGAAAATGTCGATCATTTTGTCTTTGACAAAAATGGTTTGGATTCGATCTAGGATATTCGCTTTTCTCTTTATAGGCATTAGAAAGGGGTAAATACGATAGAATCAAGTGTGATCCCTGTAAAATAAACACACTGGACAATCTGTTCACCTAAGATTTGACTAAAATATTATTATCAATTTATTTATTAAAAAGATTATTTGCATGTGAAAGCAAAATAGAGAAATTGGCGAAAAAAATTTCAATGTCGATAAAAAGATGATTGAATCAATTAAAAGATTAATATATTCTATTGTGTACTGATCGCAATTTTGAAAAATCAAATTTTGTGCCGTAAAATTAAAGAAAATTTGGAAGGTCTTTTCATTTATTTGATATATGCTAAATTTTACTATTCGAAATTAATATAGACATCAGTAAGATTTTCGGAATAGGGCCTTAAAAGAGATTTTTGTTGCTATAAAACTTGTTTATGATAAATTTCACTACTACATTGCTATTATTAAGCCAGTTGTGAGCGTTAAAGTAATTTTCTGAAAAGGATAGGATCAATTATGAACCGACCTACATAATATTAAGTAGAGAGATTTTGGCTTGTAATAAACTTGGTTATGTCGAATTTCTTCGCTGTATTAGTATTTTTAAGACAGTTAGCGTTTAAGTAATTTTTTTAAAGGGTCCTTATATGGGGGTAGGATCAATTATGGACCGATCCTTATAAAATTTGGCAGAGAGTTTTGTCTTGTAAGAAACTTACTTATGTTGAATATCATCGCTAATTTTTGTACCCACCATCAATAAAATGGGGAGTATATTGATTTTGTCATTCCGTTTGTAACACATTGAAATATTCGTCATAGACCCACAAAAGTATATATATTCTGGGTCCTTATCAAATTCTCAATTCTAAGGTCTGTCTGTCTGTTGAAAGCACGATAGAGTCCGAACGAGAGGAGCTAAGCAGCTGAAATTTTGCACAAATATATTTTATTCATACAATTTATTTGGTATTGAAAATGGGCCATATCGGCTCATGTTTTCGCATAGCCTCCATACTAGAAAAACAGTATAAACAGTCATAGCTGGTTTAAAAACCTTCGTATGTCAATGAAATTTCACATAAACAAAAATCTCTCCAACAAATTTTGTAAGGATCGGTCCGTAATTGACCCTGCCCCCCATATAAGGTCCCTCTAAGAAAACGGCTATAACGCAAAGAAATTCGACATAAACAAGTTTTAGTGGATCCAAAATCTTTCTGCCAAATTTTATGCAGATCGGCCCATAATTGACCCTACCGCCCATATAGGGTTCCTCACAGAATATTACTTTAAAGCCCACAACTTGCTTCAAAATTCCTATAAATCAACGAAATTCATAATCAAGTTTTAGAGGAACATAAATCTCTCTACCAAATTTTATGATGATCGGTCCAAAATTGACCATTCCCCTATATAAGGTCCCTTCAGAAAACGACTATAACGCTCATAAAAAGTTTTAGTGGAACTAAAATCTTTCTGCCAAATTTTATGGAGATCGGCTCATAATTGACTCTACCCCATATAGGGTTCCTCACAGAAAATTACTTTAAAGTCCATAACTTGCTTCAAAATTCCTGCAAATCAACGAAATTCAACATAATCAAGTTTAGGAACATAAATCTCTCTACTAAATCTCATGATGATCGGTCCAAAATTGACCCTACCCCCTATATAAGGTCCCTTCAGAAAATAACTATAACTAAAATTACTATTACTATATCTTGCTGCAAAATTATAGTAAAGCAATGAAATTCGACGTAAACAAGATTTCGGGAAACTAAAATTTCTCTGCCAAATTTTATGGATCGGCCCATAATTGACCCCACCCCCATTAAAGGTTCCGTTCAGAAAATAACTATAATGTTCATAATTTTATTCAAAATTCTAGTATATCAACGAAATTGATATAAACATGTTTTATAGATACTAACATCTCTTCAGATATTAAGACCATCGGTCCATAATTGATTCTACCCCCATATAAGAAGCCCATCATAAAATGGCTTTATCGCTCATTGCTATAACTTGCTTCAACATTAAACACAACAACTTCTTCCAGATGATAGTAAAGCAGCGAAATTTGGCATAAACAAGTTTTATAGAAACATAATTTTAACTGTAAAATTTTTTGGGGATCGGTCCATAATTGACCTTATCCCCTAAAAATTACCTTTCGTATAGAATGACATTAACGGTCATAACTGGTATGAAAATTCTATAACATGTTTTATTAAAATCAAAATCTTTGTAAAATTTTAGGAGGATCGGTCCAAAATTGACCTTATCCCCTAAAAATTACCTTTCGTATAGAATGACATTAACGGTCATAACTGGTATGAAAATTCTATAACATGTTTTATTAAAATCAAAATCTTTGTAAAATTTTAGGAGGATCGGTCCAAAATTGACCATAAGTAAATTTACAGGAAAATAAGTACTACAATCACCCTGACTATATTACTATTTATATATGATAAAACAGTTTAGAATAAATCCAATAAATGATGAAATTGTGGTAGCAATAGTAACGATTTATTAAGTATAGTTCTACTTTCCGAAATTCACTTGAAATTTAAGACACGATTTGATGGTAGGTATAAAAGATTCGGCACTGCCGAATATAACACTCTTACTTGTATTAATCTGTAGAGCGTTAAAATTATTTTCTGAAGGGGACCTTATATGGGGGTTAGGGTCAATTATAAACCGATCCTCATAGAATTTGGTGGAGAGATTTTGGCTTGTATGAAACATATTTGTGTGGATTTTCATCGCTGTACTCGTATTTTTAATACAGCGTTAAAGTAAGGGGACCTTATATGGGGGATAGGGTAATAATGGACCGATCTCATAAAATTTGGCAGACAGATATTGTCTTATTTATGTCGAATTCATTGTCATTGTCTGAAGGAGACCTTATGTGGGGTTTAGGGTCAATTATGAACTGATCTTCAAAAAATTTGGTAGAGAGATATTGGCTTGTATGGAAGTGTCATCGCTGTATCCCTACTTTGAAGGCAGTACTGAGAGTTAAAGTCATTTTCTGAAGGGTACCTTATATAGAGGCTAGGGTCAATTATGTACCGATCCTTATAAAATTTGACAAAGAGATTTAGGTTCCTATAAAATATGTTTATATCGAATCTTACTGACATATGCTTAATTTAACCGCTATAGATGCTTCTTTTAGACAATTATGAGCTTTAAAATCATTTTTTGAAGGGGACCTTATATGGAATGTAGGGTCAATTATGGGCCGATCCTTATAGAATTTTACAAAGAGATTTAGGTTCCTATAAAACATGTTTATGCCTAATTTCACCGCTATATATGCTTCTTTTTGCCAATTATGAGCGTTAAAGCCATTTTCTAAAGAGTACCTTATATAGGGGCTTGGCGAAATCGTGCACCAATATTGCATATTTTCACTACCAAACAACCTGCATCAACTAGAAATATTTGTGCAAAATTCAGCTCTCTAGCTGATCCCGTTTAGGCTCTATCGTGTTTTCAACAGACAGACAGATGGACGGACAGACGGACATGGCTTAGAATCTTATAAAGACCCAGAATATATATACTTTTATGGGTCTTAGACGAACATTTCGACGTGTTACAAACGGAATGACAAACACAATATACCCCCATCTTTTTTCATGGTGGGTATAAAACTACTTTGGTTGAGATCGCTCTAAAACAGTTTAACACTCACTTAAAAATATACCCACTGTGCAATGTCATTACGAAGTCCTTGATTGAAATAAATCATAATATACTTATTACAACAATATTATATTTTTGGAGATAGTTTAATGATTAAGACGATAATTCAATGAGTATATCTCAAAACGCATTACATTTATGATAGAAACTATGTCAGTAGATATTTTCCAAATTTTAAATTAGATTTAAAAAGTTACAAATAAAAGTATTTTATATTTAATTCAATAATAAATTATGCAATCAGTTTTCAAATATTGCACAAACATTAAAAATAAATTCATAAATAAACTTTATGGTATTGTCAAGGTCATCGTTGTCATTGCTGAAATTACTCAGAAATATTTTGAAAACACTTTTATAAAATCACAAAATTTAATCGATGATATCAGACTTTAGGAATACAATTTTTAAAGGCCTTTTAAAACTCTTACTAGATAAAAAAAAAATAAATAAATAATTGCTGTGGTTAAAATAAAAATTCTGTAGAAAATGTATGATCGAAAAAATCTTATTTTTATATATTTATGGTCAAAATAAACTTGACACATCTTTAAATTGTAAATTTGTTTTGCTAATAACAAATGATTTGCAAATTTGAAAAAAGGTATTGTTTTATTTATTTAATTATGTATTTTTCAATATGGTGAAATTAATTTATTTTATTTTATTTACAAATAACAAAAAATGTTAATTAACAGGTGCTTGTAACTATACACAAACACTTTAAACAATAATTAGAATTAATTACTTGTAGAAGATGTTATTTAAATAAATTTTAGGTAAATATAAAACAATTTTAATAGTTTAAGAATACAAATTATACCCTTAAATGGCATAAAGAGAAAAAATAAAACGTGATGAGAGCTTAATGCAATTTCAAACAAACTATTTCCACTGGGAAACAAAAGACCATAAAAATGTTTACATTTTGCTCAGGGTTAAACTCTAAGTTTTAGCAAAACGTTTTTTATAGTGTTTTCTTTGTATAATTTAATCATGTTATGGATTTATTAAGAAGTGTATAACAGCCATTTATACATCTTTACCTGTGTTGCAAACTTATTTACTGAATTAGCTATAGTCATATTCCATGATCCTAAGTTTAGTCTTGACACAATGCTAGACCTACCAGCTTTTGATATAGATGTATATCAAGAGACCAAATCTGAATACTGACAAGACATCTGAAAGGAGGAGATTGTACTGCAAAATACCACTGTTTCTAACGGGAATTGACGTCTACATTGATACACTAGCACACTATCAACAAGTCAAGGGCACTCTGGGCACTCTGAAGAAAAGCTATATTTTTATCTGAAAGTTACATATGCACTTGAAAAAATAGTAGATAAGCACTTTTGATACTTAATGTAATAATCCTAACATGTAGCATTTAGCAAAATTTAGATTTTTTTCTATTTATTATTCCTTGATTTATGTAAGTGCTAAAGCGTTATAGTAAAAATATTTAAATTTAGTTCATTGTAAACTATAGCCCTTAGGACTAATATGTATAGTATACTACTTAGTCTGTCTGTCCATGTGCCTTTTTCGCATCTAGACATACCAACAACATTATTTTTAAACCTTCAATCATTTTGTGGTCTAGTGATCCAAAGTAATTTTGTTTTACATCATTCCTTTTTTTAACATTATTACGATATACAACTTTGTTAGAATATTCCCCACAATGTTGTAGTGTTTCGACTGTCTAAGGGAGTGTGACCAAAAGGGGAGGAGTTCATCTTATGTGGTTTCGCATAGTTGTTAATTTGTATGCATATTTTTGTGTTTTTTCCATTATCATTATATTATACAATATTAAATAAACTTGTTAGGTTTGTAAATTTTAATAGATATTGACGTTTGATGTTGCTGCATGATAATGTTCGAAAATGCAAATAAATTTAAAAAATATACGTAAATATATAAAATAAGCAGGGTCTGAGTGTATGTTAATGGAATTAACATACATTGTTCATTATGCCGACAAAGAGTTCCTTTCGATACATGTATAGCTACTTAGATCATTAAACGTATGGTTATAGGGAAAGTAAGAGCTTCTAATTTTTAATTGCTGCTACTAGTCAATATTATTGTTGTGATTATTTTTTTTTTAATTTGTGAAAATTAAAATGTTGTTAACTATTAAAACATAAGTATACTTTAAGCATTGCTTTCCGATCTTATAAAATATTCTTACTTGGTTTTCTAGGATTTAGTAATATTAGAAAACGAATATCTAAGGCGAGTGTAGTTTAACTTATAAGAAGAAAGTAATACATTTAAGTCATTATACTTAAGTCACTTTTGTGCAATCCTTAACCAAAGTATTTGGTTTGAATCGAATCCTCAACCTCCTGACTGACAGACAGAACACTATCTACTAACCTAACTGTGGCGCCCTACTAATATATTTGTATTGGACTATAATTTTACAAACCCACCTTAAAAATTCCTTTTTTCATTCTCCAATTTTAGTGTATACTTATTAGAACAAATGAGGCGAAGAGAACAGGCTACTGGTTTTAATATAAGTCCGCAGTAATAAATAAAACAACGGGCAAATCTTGAAGAATTTTCTGTAGCGGCGTAAAAGATCCTCTTCCAAAGTTTATACAAAATCATGTGGTACGTGAACAGTCTCTCATTACTACCCATTTTCCTGGCTGTCATTAGCTAGTAAATGCGGATCTGCAATATAATGCTGTCCACATAACGCTATGGGGGATTTATAATGCCTGTCTCCATTCGAATACACATTCTGGGTTTCAAAGTTTCACGAAAATTAAACCTACAATCGAGAGTGCGCTTGTTTGGTGGTAGAAAACTATGCCACACAAGTAACATGAAAAATCCTTTGCCCATCTACACTAATGCTTTTTGTACCATATCATTAAAGACTATCATTGCCATGATGAACTGGCTCAAGAAGTTGGTTTCAACTCTACGATAAGATCAAGATTACTAGCGCATGGTATATAACTCCATTTGGTAATACGATCATACTCAATAAGCTGACAATATTGACTCCCAAACTCCAGTACAATCTAGATAAGATTGAACTGATCTTTCTTAACGGATCGTTGCTATGACTCAATCTGGTAATACGATCACACTCAATAGTCTGGAAGAATAATCTTGCAATATTGACTCCCAAACTACAGTACAAACCAGATAATATTGAACTAACCCTCTTTGATGGATCATTGCTTTCAACTCTACGATAAGGCTCAAGATCACTGGAGCGTGGCATCTGACTCAATCTGGCCATACGATCATACTCAATATTCTTGAAGCATTATATACCTGACAAAATTGACAACTACACTTCCAAACTTATTTTTGACACAGATTTCTCCGTGTCAATCCAATACAATCCAGATAATATTGAACTGTTCCTTCTTGATAGATCGTACGAGATTTACACTGATGGCTCTAAAACAATGACGGGAAATAGAGTTTGCCTAAAACTTTTTGTCCACTATCGTGACAATCCAGTACAACCCACATAAGATTGAACTTATCAATGGTGTTCCTTGAATTGCGGCAATCTCTAGATGAAATGGCTTAATATAACTGTATTGAATTTCGGGTCATCAACAAATATCTGGTAATACTATTGTGGACTCTCTTGGAAGAGATAGACAGTTTTGTCAGCATGCTAAGGGACAGAGAATGCACAATTTAGGTGATCAATTCTAGGGAATGGTAAGATCATAAGTATGTTAACAGACACGATCACCGAGGTTACTTCTAATTAAGGATATCTGCAGAAGTGTTCGATAAATTTGATTGGATAAAATCCAGAGTTATTAAATAGAAGTATATTTGTACGCCAACTCTTTGTCTTTACAGGTATCACAAAGGGATCAATATGATGCACCCAAGTGTGTCCCCAGAAAACGTAATAATGTGAGCGGAAGAATTTTGTATAAAATATCTCTATGATGATTTAGTTTAATTATTTATTCGGTATTATGAAAAAAATTCATGGTTTATGATTTTCATTATTAAATATTCCCTCAATAAATCTGATTATAAATTTTTACTTTTTTTTAAGAAGAAGAAAGTGCATCTTATATCCACCCAACCTCAATCGAAATCATTATTTTGCTAACAAAACTGTAGTACAAGAAAAACTTTGGTAATTGAATAACCATCAAATCTAAATAATAGTCAAGATTTACGTTTAACTATTCAAGCAGAACTTACACTGAAAATAATTTAAGGATATATTTATGAAGCAATTGTCGAGTTTAATATTCCAAAATTAATGAATGTTTTAAATATATTTTATATTAACATTTTGATATTAATGCAATGTAGAAACTTAACCTACTTGAAATAATTTTCTGAGTGTATTCTTAAATAAATGTACTTCTAGTTCTCCGTAACTAAGTTCATACCACCACCGCAAAAGTTCTTTAACATTATAGAAAAAGAAACACAAAAAGTAATAGAAAATCACTATTATTACCATTTGATACCATTTGACTAAGCATTTTATTAAATTTTTTTGTTTTTTTCTTCGTCTTTTTATGCATTTGTTTTAACATAAAAGTAAATTGTTTCTAACAAGATCAAACATGATCTTGAGTCTTCCTTGTTTCCTCAATTTTTTGTTTGGTTTTTGTTTAGTGGTCCAAATGCTTAGATACAGATAAAACAGATTGTACTGTTTTGGTCGACTAATAGTGTATTTTAAGCACGTAACTTTCTATTTTTTCTTTGCAGAATAAAAAAAAAAAAAAAAACAAATTTTACTTTAAAATAATCACAGAAGAATCTTCATGTTGAGATCAGTGGAGAAAAGCAAATAGATTCTTTAACAACATTTCGGTATTTTTTAAGCAACTACTTGAAGCACTTGATTTTCAAACGTTGGCGTGTTTTTCTTTCCTTTTGTGTTTGTAAATTTGTTAGAAATTAAGAATGTTTTCCTATGATTTTTTTTTTGTTTGTTTGTACTTTAGCTGTGTTTTTCAATTGTTAAAATAATGGAATACCACAAGCAACAGCCCACAACAAAACTAAAACAATTGTTGACGTAATGAATGCAACATTTTCAAAAGAAATCAATTTAACCAACCTGTGTGACGGTTTTAAATTTCTAAAACTATCGATCATTTTCGATTCATCTTCTGTTATTCAGAAAGTTTGTTATTCCGTTTGTAAAAATTGAAATGTCTCAAAATTATATGAATTATGGGTCCTTATTAGATTCAACCACGACCGTCTGTCTGTTGAAATCCAAATTTTGTAACCGATAGGTCCATAATTTCTATTCAGAAAATTTCTGATTTTGATTTTGTCATTCAGTTTGTAACACATAGATATATTGGTCACGATATCATGAATGTTTTGGGTCCTTATAACATTCTAAAACAATCTAACCATGTCCGTCTGTCTGTTGAAATCCGATCGGTCCTTATTTTGTAGAGTTGCGACCAAAATAAGCCAAGATTCCAGTAAAGGTCCTGTTCTTAAATTAATTCTAAAATTCATGATCAATTTATAGAAAATTTTAGTTTGATTAGTTATATTTCGATGGAAAATAAGATATCTACACCCGATTACGTAACATCAAAACTAAAGCTAGGACATACCGGAATCGTTACAACTTTTAAAGTTCATTACTCCACTTAAGGGAGCGGTTTTTTACAACAACAGCAAACAGAATACCATTCCGACCATTAGTTCACAGTATTTTTTTCTTTTTAAACACAGTACTTGATCAACATGAAGATGGGCATGTAATGTTATGGCTGTTTTTGGTCTCAACAACAAAAGCTACAACACGCCAACAACTAAAACATACATACTCCCCAAACACTCATACACATTACAGCAAAAAAAAAAGAAAAGAAAGAAATGGCAAAAAAAATTTAACAAATGCTGCATATGATGGGCCTTCTTGCATCAAATAATGTCTATGACTTTTAATGCAGATGATGTTGCAAATGCTCAAACATTAAAGGTCGTCAACGTTATCATCATCGTAGTTGTCGTCATTGTTAAGTTGTCGTTTTGGTCATCGTCACAGTCGTCATCATCGTGCCCATGATCATCACCATCATCATTATCGTTATTGTTCTCCTCCTCGTCATCCAGCATCTGTGGATCTGTAATAACAACAACATTTTATGGTTTCATAGTACTTCTATGCAACTATTCTTTTTTTCTCGTATTTTGTTGTCATTATTGTTGTTATTTGTTGTAAATGTTGCATTGCACATCTTCAAATTGTTTAAAGCTTTCTAAGGAAGTTACAATTTTGTTGTTTTCTTGACTTTAAGTATTATTATTGTTGCCATTTGTTGCATCTCATGTTCAACTCATAGCTGCGAGTTTAGGTATAACATTTGTATTCTCCGTAGTGAAACAAAGTCGGTATATTGAGTTTCTCATTGTGTTTGTACTCTTTCAAATCAGGTTTTGTGTCACTAATTAATCTTAAAGAGGACCATCAAACTCAAGAATTGTTCTACAAACAGAATTGATTTTACAACCAACCAACCAACCTTAGATAATTGGAATTTCTTCACTCTGTTTCTGCAAATAATATATTTAACGTTCAAGAATATTGTATACCAATCTCGTTAGTCGAATATTCTTATTATAACCTATACCACTATAGTGGGGAGGGTAGTATGCGTTTGTGCTAATGTTTGTAACACCCTTAAAGTATACCAATCGGCTCAGAATCACTTCCTGAGTCGATTAAGCTATGTTGAAATCGGTCCATTATTTCACCTAGCCCCCATACAACCGGACCCCCCGAATAGGGCTTTTGACCTCATAATTATGTTAAATGATCTACTATCTCTACAAAAATTGGAAAAATTTAGTTTTATATATGTCTTAATAATTCTAGTGATTTTCGTAAAGATCGGACATTATTTGACCCTAGCCCCCAAAGTCCCCCTCAGAAAATGACTTGAATGTCCACAATTCACTTATAAACACTAGTATCACGATGAGTTTTGTATGGACATAATTCCCAACAATAAATTTTATAGGGATCGGCCCAAGTTTTTCCCTAGCCCCCATATAACCGGACCTTCCGATTTGGGCCTTTTAGCTCATAACTTTGTCAAATTTACTACTGTCTGTCCAAAAATCGGCACAACTAAGTTTGATATAATTATAAATAACATTGTCGATTTTCATATTAATCGGGCATTATTTGACCCTATCCCCCACACAAAATCCCCTTCAGAAAATGACTTAAATGTCCACAATTCATTTATAAACACTAGTATCACGATGAAATTTGCCACAAATAGATTTTATATAAACATAAATGTCGACATTAAATTTTATAAGGATCGGACCAATTTTTGCCCTAGCCCCCATACAACCGGACCTATCTATCCAAAAGTCGGCACAATGTGGTGATGTTTGTAACACTCAGAAATATTTGTCCATATTATGCTATGTCCGTCTTTGTGACCGTGTAAACCTTGTGTGCATGCAACAGATCACAATTTTGAATATAATTTGTCAAAAAAGGGTCAAAAAGGGTCTCTGGATCCAATGACGAAGGCTGTTGAAAATTATTGAAATCGGTTTTTTATTTCTCCTAGTCAGCATACAACCGTACATGAACAGACATTATTTGGAACCTATATAAGATTAACAAAAATGCTTCATTATTGAAATTAATCATATTTAATACTCGCAATTGGTGTAAGGTATCATATGGTCGGCCACGCCCGACTATAATTTCTTACTTGTTCACTTTGTAAAAATAAAATTCACTTTGAATTTTGAAATTGTTATTGTGGTGGTTTATCGTTTGTTGTTGATGTACCTTGATTTACTTTTTGTCTTATTTTCTAATTTAGTTCTTTTGTTGTTTATTTCTTTTGTACTCATGTGTATGTGCTTAGTTCCTGTTGTTATTTTTGTGGTGGCGGTGGTGTATTTAGTGGGCGGTCAAGGAAGACATTTAATAATGCTCCAGCTTAGAATACAATATGCTAAACGAGATTATATTGATAACATCATCATAATCATCGTCATCATTATTGTCTTCATTGTCAGCAGAAAAATGATTTGTATTAAATGAATATAAATTCCTTTTTATTAGCAAAAACCTAATAAATAGTCTAAAATGAAAAATGATTTTACTTAAGAATTTAAAATTTATTTATTTGAAGTAGATATTAATTTAAGAAGCTTTTAGATGTATTATAAAATAGAATACCTAATAGGAAATTATTAAAAACAAGGAGGTAAATTGATTTTGTGATTCCCTTTTATCAGTCACAATTACGCCTACCACTTATACAAAAGTACAATCAACAATCATAAATATGTCGATAAGAGTGATATGTATTGCAAACACCCTTCCAAACAGAGTCTCGAGATGGACACCTGTTATGGGTAGTTTAAAGAATTTTTGGAATACTAATAAAGTAATTCTATCGAACACAAGCCTCTCCATAAAACTAAGTGTAGATCTGTTAAGTATTAATTGAGAAATAGAGAAAGAAAGACAAATACAGGAACATTTATAAGCATTTTGATTTGTCTCAGTGTGAGATATATTCCGCTCTTTTAGAAATTAAATATTTGGTCATATTTGGATTGTATCTCCAACAAAGTCAAATTTTAACTTTAACGACTGTAGACTACAATGTAGGACATATGAGTTCTGAATAAATCAAGATTTTTATGAGACTTAGGTTAAATTAAAACCTTATATAGTATTCACTGAATGTATTAATGTCCGACCCAGCAAAAAAAGACGTGCAAGAAAAGTAGTAAATGCATGGGTTGAACTGATAATGAACTGGTTCATATTTAGGGGAAACATGCATGATTTTAACATTAGCGTGTCATTGGCATGCATGGGTTCGTATTTGCAAAAATAGTTCGTTATTTAAATGAGTTCTTATAACCAATGAATATTCGATGATTCTCAAGCGAATTTTCATTGGTGCACTATATTTATTTAAAAATTCATTAATGGTATTTCGATTTAATTATCAATATTTAAATAATTTTTTTGCGTGATATTGATAAAAATAGAATAAGATAAAACATAACTAACTGATTTTGATTGGATTTAAATTCATGCAGAGGAAAAATACCCATTGTGTTTTAAAATCCTTTAAGCAGTCTTGGTTTTTTCCTTCTCTTATTAATGGACTTAATATTACTAATTTTAATGGACTTAATATTACTAATTTTAACAAAAATCTAATAAAAAATTAATGTAATTTTTAATCTTTATTGTATGAAATGCATGTTTTCGTTAAATCTCCTAAGAGAATACCAAATTACAGTAAAATATTACAATTCCTATAGTGGAGTTACATGAGTGAATTTGGGTTCATTTTTCATGCCTTCACTGATGACAAATTTATTAGAATTTAGGCATGTATTTAGAACGCATTAAATAGAATACTTACTAAAGAAATCATGAAAATATCCCTTCTTCTTTAACAACTTCAAAATTTTTTTGCTGGGGATGTTCAAAAACTCTGTTTCCTGTACGTAATTCTTAAGAATTTTCTAATCAATGTTTCAGAGGGATGTTACATATATCCGTCCGTTCTCGTCCTCCTCTCGTTAAGGTCACCCATAGGATCTTTATGTTTGAAACGAAGGGTAGGTTTTATTATTCCAAGAGGCCTTATGGGTATCTCTCAGCCATATTTTTATATCCACCATCAAAAAATATGGGGGTATATTGTTATTGTCATTCCGTTTGTAACACATCGAAATATTGGTCATAGACCCATAAAAGTATATATATTCTGGGTCTTTATTAAATTCTAAGGCGATCTATCCATGTCCGTCCGTCTGTCTGTTGAAATCACGATAAGGACCATACGGGAGGTGCTAGACAGTTAAAATTTTGCATAAATATTTCCTATTGCTAAGGTTTGTATTGAAAATGGGCAATATCGGTCCACTTTTTCGGTTAGCCATCAGACAAAGGGACCTCCAAAAAACAGCTTTAACGGTCATAACTCTCTACCAACTTTTTTTAGGATCGGCCCATAAATGATGGATTCTATGATTGCTCGGACTTCTACTGGAAGCTGGTGTTATGATTAGGTAAACAGCGGAATATATCTGTTTCTGGGTCTTCAGTATAGAACACCAGGCACACTTTGTCCCCCAATTTAGACCCATCCGTATAGCAGCGGATTCCTGGGGGTATTTGCTCTAATGTTCCGCTTGACCATGACATTCAATCTGGGATCAGTGTTTCAAAGTTCCCCACATATTCCGTGTCCGGTGTGCGATCGGGCACGTCCCATGATTGTGTATATTCTTCCAATGTGTCCAGTAAATATTGATGAGTCGATGTCTAAAGCTATTAAAGTGCCCCTTCATATCTTATATATATTTCAATGGGTGAAATATATAGCAACGATTCCAGAACCTTGGTTGACATGGTATCACTTATTCCAAGCATCATTCTGAACTTCCTGTAGAAATTAGATATTACTTTTTTTGTGCAATGAAGTCTACCAGATTATGGAAACGTGAGCTAAAACCAATGTGTCATAGTAGGACAATGGCCCCATTTCTGCTATATTGCTCCCAGTCCTATAAGACTTATTCCAACCTAATACACCCTCATACTATATAAGTGTTTATGAATAAAGTTTCTTATAATATTCTAATATTCAGCATTCTATGAGTTTCGATTCTGATGTCGCTGCGAAACAGCTACTTCCAAGGACCGTTTGTAATTTTCCTTAAATCACATCTTCTCAACAAATGCTTCCTGTACCTATACTGAAGGTATTAATTTCAACCTGAAAAACAGCGCAGGTACAATCTGATGGAATCAAAAGGACAAAGTTCCCGAGCCAGTATACGTACAACAGATTACCCTCTCATGCGGTGTGCTTATGGATTTGTATATTTTTAAGAATACTGCTAAATTACATCACTTACAGTTTTCATTATTGTAATTAGGTTCAAGTAACAACAATTTTGTTTTCATTCATTAAAATCCCTAACACAAAATGTTTTTCAATCCCCTTCGAAAGTACTTACTGACATTCATTTTAAATGTAAATTCTTACACCATTCAGCCTTCCTCTTTTGACCTGACAGTAAAAGTGTTTATTAAATACAAACAATTAAATAATCTATAGTTGTCAGTTTTTACATTATTAGCATATAATTTTGTTGCAAATTATTACAGCACAGTGTATGGGAAAATGTTTAAACATTATAATTTAGCAAATACAATTAATAATATTAATTGCTGCTTAATAATAAATTATAAAAGTTTATATTTAAAATAATATTTTTACATATTTTTTGTTTTAACTAAAGGCTGTTCTTTTGCATTTTGATGATGTATGATTTTTGCATAAAGTAGCTAGACATTGATTAAAATAGAAATAATATAAATGTAACGTACTTATATGAATGGGAATATGTCTTTGGATTTCTATAATTATGGGGTATTTTGTATTGGTTATTGATACATAATATGTTTTATTTATTTAAAACAATTTGTATTAGTCTAGCAAGATCATGTTACTATCTAAGCCACAAACCTCATAAACACTGAAAAAATACAAACAATTAAATAATCTATAGTTGTCAGTTTTTACATTATTAGCATATAATTTTGTTGCAAATTATTACAGCACAGTGTATGGGAAAATGTTTAAACATTATAATTTAGCAAATACAATTAATAATATTAATTGCTGCTTAATAATAAATTATAAAAGTTTATATTTAAAATAATATTTTTACATATTTTTTGTTTTAACTAAAGGCTGTTCTTTTGCATTTTGATGATGTATGATTTTTGCATAAAGTAGCTAGACATTGATTAAAATAGAAATAATATAAATGTAACGTACTTATATGAATGGGAATATGTCTTTGGATTTCTATAATTATGGGGTATTTTGTATTGGTTATTGATACATAATATGTTTTATTTATTTAAAACAATTTGTATTAGTCTAGCAAGATCATGTTACTATCTAAGCCACAAACCTCATAAACACTGAAAAAATCATTTGCAAATTTTGAAGTGCATTAAGGAGACACATTTCCGCTATTATAACACCCTTCTTTGATTCTATAAATATAGAACTCCCCCTAGTCAACAAACTACATACTAATATGTATATTCAATTAATGATGAATAAACGTTTGAACATTTAGTAAGAAAACTATGATTGTTGCTTGATTAGAAGTTTCTGTTACATGTGCTTTGTATGATGATTTTACCCCCTTCCACACCGAGCGCAAGGTCGTTTAAAATGCTTAGATAATAAAAGCCAAAACCCTAGAAAAAATATGCAATTTAGAGTCAGGTACAGATGTGTAGATGATGTCACGTCTAAACTCATCCATTGTTTAGAGCATGTATGTAATTAATAAATATATTTATTTTTAGAATATTTTACAATATTTTATGAAAGCTGAAAATAACAAAAAAAAAAAAAAAAAAACAATATTTAAGTAAATTCAAAAATTTTAATGATGTAAACATATTTATTTACACAGACAGACTAGGGGACTGTTAAACTAAAACGGAAGAACGGTTGGCGGGATGAATAAGTGGCAAACTAATATTAGAATTCTCTTAAAGTTTAATTCAACGGCATGTGCCAAGATTAAAAGTTACAATTGAAAACGTGTATTTAAGTATATGTATAGTTTTACAAAAAGAGGAACGTGTGTCATATTAATTTGAATTGATGCGAACATTTTAATGGCAACAACAAGTGTATATCAGCAGCATCTGAAGTGTTTTTTTTTTTTTTTTTGTTTGTGTCTATTTTTATGATCGATAGATTGTATTCTTAATTTATATTTATGTAAGCGTATGTTTTTAAAGATATTTGTTTTTTTTTTTTTTTTTTTTCATTACGTATTTTCTTTATTCTAATCAATGAATAAGTATATAATTATGCGGTGTTTAAACATGTCAGGGCATTTTAAATATTTTTATTATTTTTTCAGATTTGAAGTTTTTCGTTTTTTGTTGTTGGCAAGAACATGTCATGGTTGCAATTTATTTTTATCACACATACGACGTATGGATACTGCGCATCATATAATTGCATTGCATGATCCAATGTCATATTCCTGACATTAGATAAAGAAAAATTTATGTTATGAAAGGTATGTGTGATGCTTGGAAAAATGCAAAGTAAGCATTAACAAGAAAATTACTGTCTATGGATATGAATATGTACATGTGTATGAGTTTCTATTAAGCTTGTGCGAAAAAAACAAAAGACTTAAGACACATACATGTATTTGTTTATTTTGGTTACCTATGTGGGTTGCCAAAGTTTTATTAATGCTTGTTTTATTCAAAATTTGATGGAATTAAAAAAATAATAGTTAATTTTTTATGTTTCAGCCAACATAGTGTTCATAAATTCAGCACACTATGTCTATAATTAAACTAGAATTACACTAAACTGAACTAGAACTGAACTAGAACTGAACTAGAACTGAACTAGAACTGAACTAGAACTGAACTAGAACTGAACTAGAACTGAACTAGAACTGAACTAGAACTGAACTAGAACTGAACTAGAACTGAACTAGAACTTAACTAGAACTGAACTAGAACTGAACTAGAACTAGAACTGAACTAGAACTGAACTAGAACTGAACTAGAACTGAACTAGAACTAGAACTGAACTAGAACTAGAATTAGAACTGAACTAGAACTAAACTAGAACTGAACTAGAACTGAACTAGAACTGAACTAGAACTGAACTAGAACTGAACTAGAACTGAACTAGAACTGAACTAGAACTGAACTAGAACTGAACTAGAACTGAACTAGAACTGAACTAGAACTGAACTAGAACTGAACTAGAACTGAACTAGAACTGAACTAGAACTGAACTAGAACTGAACTAGAACTGAACTAGAACTGAACTAGAACTGAACTAGAACTGAACTAGAACTGAACTAGAACTGAACTAGAACTGAACTAGAACTGAACTAGAACTGAACTAGAACTGAACTAGAACTGAACTAGAACTGAACTAGAACTGAACTAGAACTGAACTAGAACTGAACTAGAACTGAACTAGAACTGAACTAGAACTGAACTAGAACTGAACTAGAACTGAACTAGAACTGAACTAGAACTGAACTAGAAACTGAACTAGAACTGAACTAGAACTGAACTAGAACTGAACTAGAACTGAACTAGAACTGAACTAGAACTGAACTAGAACTGAACTAGAACTGAACTAGAACTGAACTAGAACTGAACTAGAACTGAACTAGAACTGAACTAGAACCGAACTAGAACCGAACTAGAACCGAACTAGAACTGAAAGAACTGAACTAGAACTGAAGTAGAACTGAACTAGAACTGAACTAGAACTGAACTAGAACTGAACTAGAACTGAACTAGAACTGAACTAGAACTGAACTAGAACTGAACTAGAACTGAACTAGAACTGAACTAGAACTGAACTAGAACTGAACTAGCACTAGAACCTTGAACTAGAACTGAACTAGAACTGAAACTAGAACTGAACTAGAACTGAACTAGAACTGAACTAGAACTGAACTAGAACTGAAACTAGAACTGAACTAGAACTGAACTAGGACTGAACTAGAACTGAACTAGAACTGAACTAGAACTGAACTAGAACTTGAACTAGAACTGAACTAGAACTGAACTAGGAACTGAACTAGAACTGAAACTAGAAACTAACTGAAACTAGAACTGAACTAGAACTGAACTAGAATGAACTAGAACCTTAACTAGAACTGATGAACTAGAACTGAACTAGAACTGAACTAGAAACTGAACTAGAAACCTGAACTAGAACTGAACTAGAATGAACTAGAACTGCATAGAACTGAACTAGAAACTGAACTCGACTGAACTAACTGAACTAGAACTGAACTAGTAACTGAACTAGAACTGAACTAAGAACTGAACTAGAACTGAACTAGAACTGAAACTAGAACTGAACAGAACTGAACTAGAACTGACTAGAACTAGACTACTGAACTAGAACTGAACTAGAACTGAACTAGAACTGAACTAGAACTGAACTAGAACTGAACTAGAACTGAACTAGAACTGAACTAGAACTGAACTAGAACTGAACTAGAACTGAACTAGACTGACTAGAACTGAACTAGAACTGGACTAGAACTGAACTAGAACTGAACTAGAACTGAACTAGAACTGAACTAGAACTGATCTAGAACTGATAAAGAATTGATCTAGAACTGAACTCATCGTAGATATCCCCAATATTTAGTCACACTAAAGTACAGGGTTTGCAGTCCAGAATTCTTATTATGGAGGTTCTCTTTAATTTTGACGTACATATATGTATGTACTTTGCTATGTCGCTAAGAATAATGCACAAGAACTCCATGGTCGTCGTCATTCGGACATAATGAATCAAATAACATTAGTTGGGGTAAGAACCCAAAAAGTTTAAAACTAGTTGAAGGGTAGAGTCAATTGCAATTTCTTATTATTATTTTCTATAGGGATTTTCTCATAAAAATAAACTGTTCTCTGCTGAAAAATTAAAAAAATACACACATATTACTCTTTTTGCAGACCCGTCATATATGTATATACTCTAAATCATTGATCTTATACAATACTAACGTCAGTCGAAATATAAACTGATCTTTTATTTATTGATACTTAAAATCATTTTCAATAACATTTTAGAAATCATTTAAATGTAGATTTCTTTCCTGGTTGCTAAAAATTGTTTACGGGCAAATTTCGTTTAAAATACCAATTGTAACATAAACTTACCCTCTTTAAGAAAAACTTTATATCGGTTTTTATTGTCAGCATCTTTTTTTTCTTTATTTTTATTCTGTTGGCTTAAAGCTTCCTTTACTAGTGCTGTTAAAGTATTGAGTAGTGGGTATCGAGTATCGAGTATTTGCCCTATTTTTTGGGTACTCAATACTAAAAAGTAGTTACTCAATACTTTCAGACTTGTATATGGATTTAACTTATTTAAATTTAACGGCTATGATGTGAAAAAATACAGCTCTAAAATCTAATATAGACCATATCATTATTAGAAATGCAACTCTTAGCAATATCAAATCAATGTAAAAATAATTTAAACACTGCAATAATAGTTAAAAAGTTACAAATATTTATCGACGCTATCTAAAAAAATAAAATGTCTCAAAAGAGGTGTGATGTCTGGTCTAACTTTACTTAAAAAAAGGAAAAATTCCTCGTTTTTAATTTAAAATAAAACCGTTAAAAGTATCGAGTAGTATTGAGTACCCAAACGAAAAGTATTGAGTAGTATTGAGTAATCAAAAGTAGTAGAATATTACAGCACTATCCTTTACATCATAAAATGAAAATTCCCATTGTCATCACCTTTAGGAAAATACTATAATTTAATTTTTTTTCTTGAATGCTACTCTTCTCTAACTATTTTATTATATGCCGTATAACAATTCTTGTGTTGAAAATAGACAAAAAGAATGTAAAGAAAACAAAATCTAACAAATATAAAAGTTGTGAAAATTTATGATTCTTTTCTTTTAACTGTCAAATATATTTCTTTTCTGTTTCGTTTTTTTTTCTCTTCTTATTTACTTTTTTTTTGTGCTAAGACTACAACTATTTACTGCATTTAGTAGAGTTCTTCCTTATTTTTATTCTATTTCATTCCATTCAGTTCTGTTTTTGGGTTGACTTCTTCTGGCTTAAACTTGTGCTAAGCATTTTCCCCGCTCCATTTCATTCTGTACAATTTTATTTTGTTTTTGTAACATTTTTTTTGTTTATTTTGTTGTTGCTGTTCGTTTTATTCTTGTGTTACTTCTACTAAAATAGCATGACGCAAAAATTTGTTGCATTACACTTCCTTAGCAGAGCTTCATCCATGAGACCATCCAGCTGCCAGATTGTTTACCACATTTCCACAATTGTTACAAAAGACTACTTTTGTCTCACAGTCAACCAAACAAATGAACAAATCTACAAATACTACAAACCAACAAACTTATAGAGGAAAAAATTGAGTTTAATAACCCTATAAAATACTTTTAAGGCAAAAAATACACTAAAGTACAAACAAACACTTCAAATAGAATTTTAAAAGGAACACTTCTTTTTCTAAATTTTGTTTTTTGTCTTTCATTTATTTCTGAAAAGGAAGTGTTATAAACAGTCAACGACATACATTTGGATTAACACTTATCAACAAACAAAAAAATTGCTGACCTCCAATGTGGTTTGAAAGCTTACATTTGAAAACTTACATATTTTACAATTTCAGCTGTAATAGTAAATTGTTGTACATATTTCTAAAAGAAATAAATAAACTAAATAAAAATTATTACACTTTGAATTAAATTCCGTAACTATTGTTGTTCGACACTAAATGCCTGGTTAAAGGTTGTACAGTGGGTAGAATACTATACATCCATGACATATAGGCAATTGCCAACTATTAAACTATTCAGCTCTATCGGTCAATAACTTTCGAAGTTAGAAGGGGTCAAAGTTGGACATTTTGGTCCTTCAGGGGTTTTCTTCTTCAAATGAGTCGTGTTTGGCCTAGTATGCAATGGTACTAACCTTGGTGTGAAATTGTCCATATACAAAATAATAACCTTACTGACTCACTGACTGGTTCATCATAGCACATCTTAAAAATTAATATTTGGACTTTAGAAAATGGTATGTTTACTGGGTAAAAATTGGAAACTCAATAACCTCATATCGTTTTCAAAAAATCATTCAACGCCACCCCTGGATGTTGGTCCTGATAATTAGTTTCTTGAATATATCGTATCATTTAATAAAAGTACATTTTTATAGAATTTTTGTGCAATCAAGGTGTTTTTTACATAATTCTAGGTATTTTTTCATCTTTATTTTTGTTTTTTTTTGAGTGTTTTGAGTACTTATAACTTCCAAATGGAATCACATTTAGTCTTGAATTTTCAAGTTTACAGCCTTTGATGTAAGTAGAAGGACATCAAAGAAATATTTTTTTGAAAAAAGTTTGGAGTGAGGTCGCTGAAACAAGGGTTAATGGCAAATTTTTAATATTTCGGAAAATTTGAAGAATTTAGTTCTATTAGTTTTGCAGATAAACGAATTTTAGTATTTAATTTATATGGGAGGTGCCACGTACCCTGCTGCTAGTCCGCCTACTGTCTGTCCTAAATAATCATATTGACACTAAAGTTGCTCCGACAAAATTTGAGAACTCTAACTGTTATATTAAATAAGATATACTGATTTAATATTTTCTTAATATGGGCGTGGCTCTTCCTCTCATCCGTTTGGTCGTCTATAATCTTCAAATATACAAACAAAAAATCATACAAACACACATTAATTTTTATACCCACCATCAAAAAAGATGGAGGTATATTGATTTTTTCATTCCATCGAAATATTGGTCATAGAAACCCCAACAAAAGTATATATATTCTGGATCCTTAATTAATTCTAATACGATCAGGCCAAGTCTGTCCGTCCGCCGATCTGTTGAAATCACGATAGAGACCACACGGGAGGAGCCAGATAGCTCAAAAATATTTCATATTTGTAAGGTTTTTTTGGTATTGAAAATGGGAAATATCGGTCCCTGTTTTCGGATAGCCCCCATACAAATGGACCCCCGAAAAACAGATTTAACTTTTATAACTGTTTGAAAAGTACGAGTATAGCGATGAAATTCGACATAAATAAGTTTTATATGATCCAAAATCTCTCAACGAAATTTTATGAGGGTCGGTTCATAATTGACCCTTCCCCCATATGCCCCTCCAAAAAATTAATATAACGCTCATTACTGTTTCAAAAAAATACGCGTAAAGTGATGAAATTCGACACACTTAAGTTTTATGAGAGCCAAAATTTCCGTATTATTTTTTTTTTGAGGATCGGCCTATAAATGACCCTACCCCCCATATAAGGAACCCTTCTGAAAATTACTTTAAGGCTGACTTTAAGACTGACTAAAAATACGAGTATAGCGTTTAAATTTTACGTAAGTCAGTTGCTCGCGATCTAAAATTTCTCTAAAAAATTTTATGCGGATCGGTCCATACTTACTTTATAAGCGTAAAGTGATTAAATTCGACACTCATAAGTTATATACGAGCCAAAATAACTCTAACAAATTTAGTGAGGATCGTTCCATAATGGACCCTATCGCCCATACAAGCTGTTCTTCCGAAAATGACTTTAGAGCTTACTACAGGCTAAAAATACGATTATAAAATTTGACACAAGTAAGTTCCTCGCGAGCCAAAATCTCTCTACCAAAGTTTATGTGGATCGGTCCATAATTGGCCATACCCCCCATATGAGGTCCCCTTCATTACTTTCTTAAAAATACGAGATTCTCTTCTGAAAGTTACTTAAACGATTCGACATAAGAAATTTTTAATCTTGCTACCGAACACATTTAATGAGTATCGGTTCATAATTGACGCATATAAGGTCCCTTTCGGAAAATTACTCATACGCTCAAAATCGCCCTAATATTTATACGGGGAACATTCCTTTTACGACATACGGTTTGATTCGGCACATCCGAATATAACACTCTTAATTGGTAAAAGTTAATATTTTGTTAGTTCATAAGAGCTCAGTCCATAATTGACTTAAGCCACATTTCAAATATCACCCTGATGTTTATAGAGGAGCATTCCTATTACGACATACGTTTTGATGGTGGGCATATGAGATTAGACGCAGCCGAATATAACGCTCCCACTTGTTATATATGTAGATTCCAAATGAATCAATGAAATTGAGACTCTGGTCTGCGACACTACAACTGGCGTATGACCATCGTTACCCTGATCAATAAATTAGGCTAGAATATAATTTGTGATTGTAATGAACAAATAATCTGATGTAGGACATCATATGATCAGCCATGTCCGACTCTTACTTGTTTTAATACTGAAGGTCCCGTTCGCTTTTGAGGGGGTGTATTTTACTCATTTGACAACAAATTAGCTTTTGTTTAAAATATTTTCAAAAATATTATATAAAAAGCAATATATGGTCAAATACTTCATTAATTACAATAATATCCCCCAGATAATAAATGAGCATACACAAAAATACTAACAACCTTACTTGTACAATACATATATACATAAATACATGCAACCATTTGCAGCCATATTTTAGATCAGTTAAAACAACGAAATGAGAATAAAAATCATTGCTTCTATTTGCATTTATTGTTTCGTCTTCTTGTTCTTCATATTCTCCAGAAATGTCATTAAGAATGGTTTGCATTTGTGCACTTCCTTGATTGCAATCATTTTGAAAACATTTGAATTCATTTTTTAAAAAGAAAAACATCATTGTAAGAGACACATGTTAGGCAGAATGTTTTTATTAAAAGTAACATTTAAATTCACCATTTAACATTGCTTCATCATGAACGGAGTTGGAAATCAAACGAACGAACTTATATAGCATAAATCCAGTAACAATAACAACAGCAAAATAACAAACTGACAAACGTCCTCTAAGAATGACACATGATCCAGGTAAATGTGAACACAGACAATAATAACAACAACAACAACAACAAGTTTAAAAAAGTATGAAACACAAAACGAAAAAATACGATTAGAAACATGCAAAATAGATGACAAGACCACCTTAGAAGACATGAGAGTGAATTTCATTAGAAATGAAACAAGAACAAACTTTAATCAAGTTTTTTGCTTAAGTCTTTTGTTTTCTACAAGCTAATAAAGGGATTCGTAAAATTTTAACTTGAAATCTATAATTGTCATATTGGCAGAATTTTGAAATATTGCTGTGATTTTAAACCAAGTTTATATAAAATGGAAGAAAAAAATACAAAAACCAAATTATTCAATACCGTTAATTTGACCGAAATTCACATAAGCAACAGAAAACGCTAGAAATTGTTTTGTTTTGCCAAAATCAAACAACAAATTATATAAAATTTATTTTATTTTTTCAACAAAAGGGTGACCTGGTTAACTCCTCCTTCTTTCACCTTCTCCATATATTACACCACGAACTGCAAACAAAACAAAGATTTTTTCTCTTTAACGAAAAAAGTAATGGCTCATGCTTGCTGTGAGGCGGCATACATTATATGCGGCATTAAAGTAACTAACCAAACAATCACACGTAATTTCGTTCGTTTCAAATTTAAACTTAAATGTATAGTGTTACCAACACCACTGAATCCATCAACACCAAAACACCACATAACGCCCATTTACTATTTATACCGTTCTAAGTCATAAAACGTATTATTTTGAAATATAACTTTGATTATTTTAAAGTATTCAAAGTCAATAACAAGGAGAATTAAATGTTTTTATGCCCACCATCAAAAAATATGCGTTTGTAACGCATCGAAATATTGGTCATAGACCCATAAAAGTATATATATTCTGGGTCCTTATTAAATTTTAAAACGATCTAGCCATGTCTGTCCGTCTGTCTGTCTGTTGAAAGCACGATAGAGTCCGAACGGAGCAAGATAGAGGAATGAAATTCTTCACAAATATTCTCTATAAGTAAGGTTTGTTTGATATTGGGCAATATCGGTCCACGTTTTCGAATAGCTCCCATACAAGTGGACCCCCGAAAAACAGCTTTAATGCGCATATCTGTTTCAAAATGCGCATATCTGTTTCAGAGTATAGCGATGATGATCCAAAATCTCCCTACCAAATTTTATGAGGATCGGTTCATAATTGACCCTACCCCCCATATAAGGCCCCCTTAAGAAAATAACTTTAACGCTCATTACTGGCTTAAAAATACAAGTATATTGATGAAATTCGACACACAAATTCTCTCTATCAAGTTTTATGTGGATCGGTCCATAGTTGACCCTACCCCCCATATAAAGTCCCCTTCAAAAAATTTATATAACGCTTAAAAATAATAGTATAACAATGAAATTTGACATAAGTAAGACTCTTATGATCCAAAACTTGTCTACCAAATTTTATGTTGATCGGTCCATAATTGACCCTACCCTTTCAAAATATGACTTGAACGCTCATTACTGTCTTAAAAATAAGAGTATATTGATAAAATTCGACACACATAAGTTTCAATGAAGCCAAAATCTATTTAACAAACTTTATGTGGATAGGTCCATAGTTGACCCTACTCCCCCTATAAGGTGCCCTTCACTTAAATGATCATTACTGGCTTAAAAATACAGAATACAGAAAAGCGATGAAATTCAACACACATATTTTTTATACAAGTTAAAACCTCTCTACCAAATGTATTGAGGATCGGTCCATAAGAAACTTACTTTAACGATCTTTGCTGACTTAAAGATACGTGAACAGTTATGAAATTTTATATAAGAAACATTTATAGGAACGTAAATCTTCCTACCGTATTTCATCAGAATCACTTTCTGAGTCGATTAAGCCACGTCCGTGCGTCCGTCCGGCTGGCTGGCTGTCCATGTAAATCTTGTGCGCAAGGTACAGGTCGCAATTTTCAAGATATTTTGCTGAAATTTGGACTATACGTGTTATTTCGGCCCAACGACGAAATCGGTTCATTATTTCACCTAGCCCCCATACAACCCTACCCACCGGAATGGGCTTTTGAGTTCATAATTATGTTAAATATTATAGTATCTCTACAAAAATCGGCAAAACTTAGTTCTATATACGTCTTAATAATTCTACCGATTTTCGTAATTATCGGACTTTATTTGACCCCCCCATACAAAGTCCCCTTCAGAAAATAACTTGATACTCAATAATTCACTAATAAACACTAGTATCACGATGAAATCTAGCATACATAACTCTAATGTAAACGTAAAGCCATGTACCAAAAATTTTAAGGATAGGCCCATATTTATCCTTGCCCCCATATAACCTCTCTTTTATAAAATCACTTTTTTCAACAAATTGTTAAAATATTTCAGAATTAACGTAAACAACTTACATGCTTTGTTATTAAATATAATCCACATTTTTAACATACTCAGTGGTGTGGGGTATCATATGGTCGCCCATGTCCGACTATACTCTCCTACTTGTTTTAGTATAAATTTCTCTTGAAGGTGTTTTTTAATATTTAATATAAAAACTTGAATGTTGAGTTATAACACTATTAAAGCAAATATGTGCAAGTAAAACAAAATACTCACATAAAGCTACAACAAATACATATATCTGAAATAAATTTTAAAACTAACAATTTCTTTCTCTATTTGTTGCTGTTGTTATTGTGTTGATTAAGCAAAAAAGAACGTATAGAACTTATTGTTAAACCTTTCAACTTGATCTCATGCTTACAATCGTGCTTATGTCATTTTAGTGTTACAGCAAAATTAAGA
Source organism: Lucilia sericata (assembly GCF_015586225.1). Lineage (NCBI taxonomy): Eukaryota > Metazoa > Arthropoda > Insecta > Diptera > Calliphoridae > Lucilia > Lucilia sericata. Next base: position 830,643 of record NW_023994061.1, on the reverse strand, counting down.
ATTTCTTTCGCTGTAAATATAATTTTCTTTTTGTTAGACGATTAGACATGTATCGAATCTGTTGTGATCTAGATTTTGTGGTTTAGTTTGTAAAATTTTAATAAATACTTATATTTTAAATTTAAAAAATATTTTTGTTCTTTTCAAATTATTATAATTTTGTTAAATTAATTCTTGAAATATCAATTAAATAACTATCTAAGCATGCATTACTTTAGTAGGGAGGACACACATCATGCTGATGTTTGTAACATCCAAAAAGTTATGATTAATATATGTCTGTGTGTCCATGTAATATTTGCGATGCAGTTCGACATAAACAACAATTGTAAGAACAAGTAAGAGTGTTATATTCGGGTATGCCGAATCTTATATAACCCACCATTAAATAATATATAGTAAAGATATTGCCCCATATTAATAAACAACATTTTATTTTATAAAAGGTTTATAAAACAAAATTGGCTATATTATGGACCGATCTTCATAAAAATTTTGTAGAGAGTTTGCTGAACCTATTAACTAGTTTTTGTCGAGGCATGTTTTCTTGATGACAGATCCCATCTTGTATTGCAATCCGGGGGTAGATATGTGCTACCAATACCTCTAGTCGGTCGGGACTATTAATTGGTGTTTACAATTTACATACTGGCTTAGTCCTTGCATAAATTGGAAGGAGGTCTAACCAGAGAACCACATAATCTGGTACTACCGGTGGCCAGTTGCTGGTCAGTTGGTTGAGGTTCCTTCGGGATACACGTAGTGGCTGTGGTTAAAACCCAAATTCGCGGGAAAAGGTTCTTGGTTAAAAGCCTGATACATGGTGAAATATAATTTTCAAGATACATTTCTGTTATCGTTCCTAGATGCAGGAGCGTTACATATTACAGAGCATGACTGTGGATTAATAAAATTTTGGATTTGAGCTGATAATGCAAAGATTGAGTATACGAGGTGGATTTTTCTGGTGCTCTGATGTATATTCTGATTCTATAAAGAGAATGGGGTGATTGATGGATTTCACGGATGGTGTGATGTTGTAATGATATGTTAGACTATGGTCTAGCAAAAGGTGGAGGATGACGTGGTGCAAGGTCGTCACTGCCCTTTCTTTAATATATTGGCGATTTTACAACATGGTTGCGTGCATGCTCAACTTATCACAGTGGGTCTTTGTGACCACTGAAATAAAGTCTTGTCGGTTAATATGATCCGTGTTTCGTACTACCAATTACGTCTCTCTAGGTGCTGTTGCCGAAACAACAGTGCCGTAGTAGTGTGGTTGGGCGACATTATGTCGGGGTAGATTGAGCTTGCTCATGACACCTGTCTTTCCCCAACGTGACTACTATAGCAAGAGATTATATAGCTCGAGTACTTGAGCAAAGTGCTTGTACATAGACCGGCTTTATTCATGTACAAAAATTGCAACCTGCGTGTAAGATACACAAAGATGCAGTGGAGAGTTTTTTATTTTTTTACTCACCCAGTGTTGGAAAAGTACCACCGTGAGATAGGGCTACACGTCAGGTACTCACGTAAAGCACTTCGACATACTTGGTCTTTTTAAGCCAGTTATGACTGTTTTTCCCATTTTCAATACCAAACAACTTACATCAATAAAAAGTGTTTGTGAAAAATTGTCCCTTAACATTGTGTTTTCAACAGAAGGACAGACAGGCGAACGGACATGGTTAGGTCATCTTAGAGTCTAATGAGGACCAAGAACATATAGATTTTTCTTAGACCAATATTTCGATGTGTTACTTAATAACAATTACAATATATTCTCCACCTTTGGAATTAAAGTAGGTGTAGGGTACTTATCATATGGTGAGCTCGTCTTTACATTCTAACTTGTTTTCTAAATGTGTATGTCTGTTCTATAGCTGTGAAAATAAACTTAATCGCGAGTTGAAGAGAGATCGTACTGTGAATCACAACTTACTAACAGTTCAGTACAGTTCTTTAATGTAACCACATCTTTTGCATGTCCAAATATATTAGCCTTTGGATATACTTGGGTCGCCATTTTGTTGAATATGTGGAAGAATTGTATCAACGTGGAAGTATTGCATCAACGTCCGAAAGATGTGTAGAAAACGCTTACTGCACAGCTTCTGGCCGATTTTAAAGAGACTGAATTTATCTGAGGAATTACCGGTAAGAGACCTTTCTATTTGGAACCACCTTTTCTATTGTAACAATCAGTATAGACTTAGAGTCCTTTATATTTGGAACCACCTTTTCTATTGGAATAGATCTACTGAAAGTAAAATCATAATCAATGTGCCAGCATAAAAACCGATTAAGCAAATATGCAGTTTTAAATATAGATTTGAAAGTTGAAAGAGGCAAAAGTTAAGCAAGAGTTTTGAGAGGGCTCTACACTAAGGAACTTCTATTGGAGACTACTCAGATAATTGACCATTGTTTTTACTTATCCTTATTGATAAGTAAAAACTATTTTTTACGAAATTTTCTTATTTGAGAACACATTAATACTTATTTCCTTAGAGATTTACGTGGAACCCATATAATGTTTTTACCTAAATTTTGAAACCGTTGAATTAGAGTCTATTGATTGAAGAACTATTCAATCAATTCTTTAAAATCATACCAGTCTGCTTTCTTTTGGTTTATGCTTTAATAAAGTTCAGAGATTGTAATATCAAACAATCGATAATAGGTAAGAGATCCCATCCGGCATGTTGCGATAAGAGCGCAATAGCTAATAAAGTCATCATTGAGCTGACACATCCGTTTGAAAAAGTAGCCTGATATATATATGACTAAGTCTCTTAACTTGATCTGACTTCAATATTTACCATGAACTTCAAGGTATTTGTGTTAAAATACGATGAATGGTAAATGCAGCAGTCCTGCCGTTGCATTTTGTAAAAAAACGAAAGATTATTTAAAATTTTTTTAATAATAATATAAAATTAATGCAAAGGACATTTTCGGGAACTATGTAGTTAAAAATTTGATTTAAAATGTGGAACCTAACAACATTAAAAGAGCAAGTTAAATATATAGATTTGTAATTTATTTGGTTTACTTTAATTTGAGCAGAAGATGTGAAACTAACCATTATTGCTACAATTCCTGACAACTCAGCTGTTAGCTCTTAATCCTTTTCCACACTTCAATTTATTGGTTACAATTGTTTTCATCGAAATAGTTTTTTTTTTCAAGCTTTTAATCTTAAAAACAAGCTTTTCAAATTGCATTACAAATACAATTTTCAATAACCTGTACCACCATCGCAAACACTTCGAAAAGAAAATTCATTGCCACCATGGAATTATCATCGATAAGGAAAACAACAGCCCACAGAAAACCTTAAATGAATAAAACACTGCATTAAATAACATGAAGGTCATGACAGCAAACAATTTCCTCATGCTGCGTATATTGTGCGTAAAAAATCTTTACCATACATAGGGTTATTTAGATAACAGTGTTTTAAAGGAATTTATTCTCTTTTCATTTGGATTTTATCTCATTTTCCCTTGTTTTTAGATAGCTGCTCTGGGTTTCAATAGCAATACATTAGTGGGTTGGGATCCGTTATTTGAGGTCCACATTAGTTAGGTGCCAATTTCTTCTTTCATTTGTATTGTTGACGGACGGACCATACTGAACCTTCAAAACCAGACGAACTCACGATCACCCAGAATAAAAATAAAATTCTCTCGCATCAACATTAGAATAATTTACTCTTTTAATGACGCTATGACAACTTCAGTTCTTATACGCAATCTTATGGTTCACTGAATACATTGTTTTTCTTGCCACAATTTAAAAACTGAGATAAAAAACTGCAATCTTTTTTGGTGGGCTTTACATTTTCAGCTTGTGCCATTGTTGCTACTAACAGCCACTTGTTGTTGCCTCAATTGATGTTTGTTGTTGTTGTTGCCGTTGGTAGAGATATGTTATCTATCTATCGACATCTGCACAACTTTTAAACACACACTCTCACTCGCACGTATTGATATAATCTGTTTGTGCAACAATTTTATGTTTAATTCAATTTTAAAGGTGATTTAAAACTCATGTACTCGTACTTCTTTTCACTTCTTGTGTGCCTCCATACCGCTTGTGTTGTTCTGGTTTCTATGTTCTAAAGCGCAATTCTTTTTTTTTTTTTGTTCATTTCGATTTCTTTAAGAGGCGGCTCTATAAATGTGTTTGAGTTTGCGTTAAAATAAACCGTATATTAATACAAGCTGCAACAAGCCGCATTAAACAGCTCAACAAATGCCAATGTGACTACCAGTGACTGAAGTTTACTTTAATTTAAAAGTCAGATGAAATGTACCTCTTACACAATTTGTAATGGGATTAATGTAAAAGATCAAATCCTCGATAAAATACATACCAGCTAAAAGCAAGGAAAGTTCTTTGTGAGAAAAAATTAAAAGTATCGTATGTGTAAAAAATTAATACTCATACTTTTAATGCAACATGTTGATAAAGTATTTATAAAGTGGAACATGTCATCAGTTATATACATAAGTACTTATTCCTTTGTAGTTATCTGTTTATGGTTTTTGTCTAGGCTAAAAAGAATACACTGTATTTGTCTTCGCTAAGAAAAATTTAACGAATATTTCTTAATGGTTCTGATATTGGATTAGAATAAGTGGTGTATCAGGTGACTAACAGGGTAACACATTTAAACAGTTTACAGTTATTATATATCATACTACACAGGGAGCATCAGAAATAATATTTTCCGTTTCCGGCTTCGAATACTTTTATTTGTTTTGTATTCAAAGATTACTTAAATTAAATTTGAAGTAAATATAATACAGTCCGTTTAAATTTTAAAATATTCGAGTCGAGGAACTATATATACACTGACTGACTGATTCATCATCGAACAGCCTAAACGGTTGAAGCTAAAGAGCTGAAATTTGAACAGGAGGTTGGTCTCCCACCAAATAGATCCACTAAGACGGGATTTTTGGAAATTCGAATGTTTAAGGGGTAAAAAAGGGAAAAACGGGTAAATTCAGTAACCTTATATCTCCTAAACTAGAAAAGATACAACAAGTTAGAGTGCTATATTCGGCTCTGCCGAATCTTAAATACCCTCCACCAGCAAGCTACTTTTCATTGGGACCCATTTAACTATCTAATTTTTAGATAACTTGGCGAAATTTTTGTTTCCTTATTGAGGGTACTAACATTTATGCATATGTCAAACTAATTTTAATTAGGTCGAGAAAAATGTATATTAATAGGCCAGTTTGAAAACATTTTAATATAATGATATATCTGTACACAGAACATACTCATTTTGAATTTTATCCGGATATAATCGTTTAATTACGAATTAAGTGATATTAAGTGATTTTCAGAAGTATACCTTATATGGGAGCTAAGACAACCTATGGACCGATCCGGAAGAAAAAAATCCGTAGAATGATTTATATATACAAAATAAACATTTATGTCGAATTTTATCCCGATAACTTTGATTATCAAGTGCATTTGAGTAACTTTCGGAAATGGACCTTATATGGGAGTTGTGACCAATTATCAACCGATGAAGAAAAAATTTAGTATAATGATTACTACAATAGATTTATTAATTAATGAAATATTTGCGTTTAGGTGATTTTCGGAAGTGGACTTTATATGTATAGGAGCTATGACCTTACACAAAACATATTTGTGTCGAATTTTATCAAGATACCTTTATTTGATAATGAAATATGTGCGTTTAAGTGATTTTTTTGAAGTGGACCTTATATAGGAGCTACTACAATATATGGATCAATCCGGAAAAAAATTGGTAGAATGATTTATATGCTCACAAAACATATTCAAATCGTACTTCATCCCGATAGCCTTATTATTCAAAGAAATATATGCGTTTAATTGATTTTCGTATGTGGACCCTCTATGGGAGCCTATCCGGAAAAAATTTCATAGAGTGATTCATATAAAGACAATACATATTTGTGTCGAATTTTCTCAAGATAACTTTATTTGACAATGAAATATGTGCTTTTAAGTGATTTTCGGAAGTGGGCCTTATATGGGAGCTATGACCAATAATGAACCGATCCGTAAAAAATTTGGTGGAATGATTTTAATGTACACAAAACATATTTGTGTCGAATTTTATCCCAATAGCTTTATAATTCATTGAAATATATGCGTTTAAGTGATTTTCGGAAGTGGACTTTATATGGGAGCTATGACCAATTATTGGCCTATCCGGAAAAAATTTAGTAGAGTGATTCATATTTAGACTAAACATATTTGTGTCGAATTTTATCAAGATAGCTTTGTTTAACAAGGATATATGAGCTTTTAAATGATTTCCGGAAGTGGGCCTTATATGGGAGCTATGACCAATAATGGACCGATCCGTAAAAAATTTGGTAGAATGATTTGTATGTATACAAAACACATTTAACTCGACTTTTATCACAATAGCTTTACTCATCAAAGAAATATGTGCGTTTAGGTGATTTTCGGAAGTGGACCTTATATGAGAGCTATGACCAATTGTGGACCGACTGAGTTCTGCGTTGATAGTGTGATTTCTATTCATATTATATTTGCATGTACAAAATTTTGTGTTGATACCGATATATTTCAGGGAGTTATTAACGATAAACTAATTTCCGGGAATATATACCTTTGTATGGGGGCTATGGGAAATATTGGATCGATTGTAAAGATTTTGATCATAATTAATTACTGCCCTGAAAAAATAATGTGTGACAAAATTCATCGAAATATCTTTGGTAGTTTCCGAGAAAACTTCACAAGAATTATGAAAAAACCGTAATTTTTTTCGAGGTAGTCTGAAATTTTTACTTATAACTTTTTACGTTGTGAACCGATTTTGCTGATTTTCAATACCAAACTGCTTAGGAAAATAATGAATATTGTTAGTGAATTTGGCTGATTTCTTTTGCTTAGTTTTGACGTGAGCGTGTTTTAACCAGACAGACAGACAGACAGACAGACAGACAGACAGACGGACAGACGGACATAGCTAAATCGACTCAGAATTTCATAGGGACCCAGAATATATATACTTTGTTGGGTCTCAGACGAATATTTCTTGGTGTTACACACGGAATGACAAACTTATATATACCCTCTATCACCACTGATGGTGGTGGAGGGTATAAAAACAGTTTAAAGCTGGTATTTTTTTCAAATTCGGCACCTTTAGGGAATAAACAGGTAAAAACTGTATTTTGGTACTTTCTTGCACCCCAAGTATCTTTTAAACCAGGGAACATTCAAAAAATATTTTTGACTCCTTTAAACTTGACGAAAAAAAAAATATATGAATTTAGTACTTTTTAGAAATTCGAACGTTTAAGGGGTGAAAATTGTACCTATTTTTGGTACTTTTTTCATAGAACATTGTTTTTAGTTTATTATCTTATACATATGAATATATAATAACGGGCTCCCAATACGAAGTTGCAACTTTTTGGAATAGAGTTTTTATTTCGTTAAAGGGGAGGAAAAAAGTACCAAAAGGGATAAAAGCGGGAAATTTGATTTTATTCAAACACAATGATCCAATTTATATACAATTTTTAGATCTAGAAACACTAAATATGGTAATTTGGAACACCGGTACCAAGTGATATTTTTTGGTAGTTTTTCATTCTCCAACTGGTACTTTTTGAGTTTTCTATAAAATTGAAATCGAAACATGAAATTAATAATAAAGGGACTTTTCGGTACTTTTGGTTCTTCTTCTTTTTGAATTTACTTTAAAATTAAACCTAGAAATATGAAATTAAACATGTAGAGCCTGGAGTATATGAGAATCTATTAAAGGGAACTTATTGGTACTTTATCGTACTTCGACTGGTACTCTTTTGAGTTTTTTAATAAATTGAACCTAAAACATGGAGCCCGGAGTAAATGAGAATCTATAAAAGGGGACTTTTTAGTACTTTTTCGTTCTTCAAAAGGTTCTTTTTGTATTTTTTATAATATTGAACCTAGAAACATGAAATTAAGCATGTAAAGCCCGAATGTAATGAGAATCTAGAAAAAGGATATTTTTAGTACTTTTCCGTTCATTAAAAGGTACTTTTTGAATTTTCTATAATAATGAACCTAGAAACATAAAATTAAGCATGTAGAGCCAGCAGTGAATGATAACCTATAAAAGTGGACTTTTTGATACTTTTTCGTTTTATAACTAGTACATTTTGAGTTTATAATATTATTGAACGTAGGAACATGATGTTAAGTACGTAGACTCCGGAGTAAATGAGAACATATAAAATGGAACCTTCTGGTACTTTTTCGTTCTTCAACTGGTACTTTTTGAGTTTTCTATTTTAATGATCCTAGACACATAAAACTAAGCAGCCAGGGACTTGATTGAATAAAAATTTAAAATTGAGTATTTTCTGGTACTTTTTCGTTCTTTACTTACTTTTTAAATTTGAATTTTGAATAATATTGAACTTATTAACATGAAAGTAAATAAAAGAGGTCTTTTGGTAATTTTTCGTACTTCAACTGGTACTTTTTGAGTTTTCTAAAATATTACATATATATAAACATAAAATTAAACACTCAGCGTTTAATTAAGATTATATTCCAATTACAATAATTAATTTGCAGCTGAAATATTATGGATGTGTTGGAATGCCTATGAAAATTGCCTAAACGGGATTACATAGTACATTATGTTTAACTGAAGTGTCCCACTTTTTTCCTATTTCCAAGAAATAATGTAAATCAGACGACTAGATCTAAAGTTATAATCTTTTAAACTGTTAAAAAATCGGTTCGGGCCATGTTTTATTAATCAAATTTAAACATAAACATTAATTTTTTCAATTTAAAATAGATTTTTTTATTTAAAATAAAAAACCGGTCAAACGGTTTTTTCTGAATATTCGAACTATACGAAAACCGGTTTTTGGAAAATGTCGAATAATCGATTACCTTAATATGTACTTAGTTTATGTATCGGGCCGATACTATTAACACAGTTCGAAAAAAATGGAAATAAATGTGCATAAATGTTCAATCTTAAATGCCCACCATCATATCATATATAGTAAAACAAGTAAGAAAGTATAGTCGGGCGTGGCCGACCATATGATACCCTACACTAGTTATGAATACTTTTCAATAAAGCATTATGTTTAATATTAATAAATTGCGACCTGTACTTTGATAACAACGTTTACATGGACACACGTCGGAAGGACGGACGGACATCGTTAAATCAACTCAGAAAGTGATTCTGAGTCTATCGGTATACTAATATTTTAATTAGCACAAACGCATAATACTCTTTCCACTATACTGGTGTAGGGTATATATATATTCGGCTGTGTCGAATCTTATATGTCCACCATCAAATCATGTGCCATACATTTCAAGTGCATTTCGGAAAGTGGCTTTATACTATATGCATCGTTTGTTATTTGTTCCCACAATTTACATAAATAGTATTAAGAAGTAAGTACTTACTTTATCATAACATTTTTTTAATGATTTATAGAGTAGTGTATACTGTTTTTCCGTAAATTCAATTATGGAAAATTTTGGACCAATCATTCTAAAATGTTACAAAGATTTTGGTTTCAATAAGACTTGTTATGTTGGATATCGATGCTTTCTAAGCCATATATGGAGGCTTTGATCCTACATGGTCCGGTCCTCATAATATTTAACAGAAATATTTTGGATCCTATAAAACTAGATAATGAGGAGGACCATATATATAGGGGATAGGGTTAATTATGAACTGATCCTAAAAAAATGTTATAGGGAGAATTCTGTTCCCCTAAAACTTGTTTATGTCGAATTTCGTTATTGTCATTTTCTGAGGGGTCCTTATATGGGGTGTAGGATTAATTATGGACCGTAATACATACAATTTAGCAGAAAGATTCTTGTTTCTCTAAAACTTGTTTATGTCGAATTTCTTTGATTTTCTGGAATTTTGAAGCAAATTATAAGCTTTAAAGCCCTAATCGGCAAAGAGCTTTGTTAAGAGCCTTCTTGCCAGACCTGGGACAAATGCATTAAATGTGTTAATGCATTAACAATTTTTTTAACATTAAAAAAAATTATGTTAATGCAAGTTTATTGCATTAACATTAACCAAGGCTTATTTAATGCATTAATTTTGCATTTACATTAAATATTTTTGATTTTAATGCATTAATTTTGCATTAACATTAAATATTTTTAACATTAAATATTTTTAGAATTATTGCATTAAATTTACATTAACATTAAATATTTTTGAATTTAATGCATTAATTTTGCATTAAAATTAACAAATATTATGGTCAAAATAGATGAAATTTGAAAACTTATTTATCAGATAACACAAAGCTATATAAAATTAATGTGGGTTTATTTGTTTTTATAGAGTGTGTTAGGCTTTTAGGGCTTAATTTCGTAAATCCCTACGCATCACTTCACCTATAAATTTTTAAATTTGTATTTTGTAAAACACTTCATTATGACAGGTGATTGTTTGCGTTAGAACAAGTGAACAAGTTTCGTTATTTGAAAAAAATTTATGGAAAATCATATTTTATAAAACACATCACCTGAAAAATACTCACCTGAAACTTCAAATCAAACACCTAAATTATTCAGACAACCTAATTTCTTTGCTCAAATACTTGTAGAATCTATAATTTTGTAGAATCTTGTAGAATCTATAATTTTTTCCAGTCCATTTAGATCAAAAATGTGGTAAAAATCTAAAACTTTATATGAAAAGGTTTGTGATTCTGATAATTGGTTTGTATATTCGACAAATAATTTTAATCCAAGACACAATTCAGGCGTTAATTGTGACAATCCAACGCAATAACGAAGTGATTTATAAAATCTACTATTTTTTCTAAAGCGTTCACCTTTAAATGTGAAGGCGATTTACGAAAAAACCCCTTAAAGCCTATATTTAGACTATTATTAATTATACATATTTTATGCCGGTGAAAACAATATATATGTATGTACATATATAAAAGGGAGAACTTAATCCCAGTTGAAAATAATAAATGTGCAATATATACAGTAGTCAATTAACCCATAGAAGCGAATTACATTACATAGTTATTTTAACTTTAAGAATTATTGACAGTCCTCATATAAAAATTGTTCTAACTGGAACAATAGGGTAAAAATTAGTTAATTAAAGAATAGTAGGAAAAACAAAATTTCTTTTTTTAATATTAAAGAACAATTTAACACGAGTTAATGACGAGCCGTATAAAAAGAAAAGGTTCAATTAGTTAGAAGGAAAAGATAATAAGGGGTTTCATTTAAACATTTAAGAGCCTCGCGATCAATGCAATTTTCGCTTTTCCATTAAATTTGTCACAAAATTTTAAGGGCATTTTTTCACAAAACATTGATATATTTGATCATCTATTCAAAACTGCTACACTAAAAAAATTTTTTTTTAATTTAAATTATTTATTTTCCAATAGTGAAACTGGGCAAGATTACCACAAACTTTTCTTGTCAATAAGGCACCAGTACTATTTGAAATACTCAAAATATATCAATTGCTTTTCTCATTTTGGAATTATAATAGTTTAAATGCGTTCAAATGTAACGACCGTTGTATTAAAATTCCATCACGAGGTTTTCTAATTTTTGTTAATTCAAACCAATTCTCTAAAAAATGGGAAAATCTTTTCCGTAAAAATTTTGAAATTATTCTTCAAATAATTTCAAAAACAAAAGTTAAAAAAATATGAACATTTACTATTTTTGTACTTGCATCATATTCCTTATTTATAGTTGATTCATAATAAATGTATGTATGTTTGCATTTCAGGTGACGATATGTATTAGGGTTGTCATTCGAATAAAAATTATTCGATTAATCGAGAAAAAAATTTCCAATTTAGAATAAAGAATAATTCGAACAATTTTTGTCGATTAATCGAATATTCGAATAATATTTAAATGTTGCTTTTTACTAATATTTTATTATAATTCTGAACAAAGAATGATGTTAATATTTTGTAAATTAAAGCTAAATCTAAAGATCCGTTATAATTGAAACAAAACATTTACAATTTTTCGTAATTTGTAAAAATGTATGTTTTGTAATGAATTTTTATCACTGACAATTAAATTCTATAGTCTTTAAAAGTCTATTTTTAAAAATTCCTTGTTTATTACAAACATTTCCCATTTGTTTCATTTAAGATTGCTCTCTTCCACATTATAATAATTATCTCTTTATACCCTCCACCACCATCAGTGGTGATAGAGGGTATATATAACTTTGTCATTCCGTGTGTAACACCAAGAAATATTCATCTGAGACCCAACAAAGTATATATTCTGGGTCCTTATGAAATTCTGAGTCGATTTAGCTATGTCCGTCTGTCCGTCCGTCCGTCCGTCCGTCCGTCTGTCTGTCTGTCTGTCTGTGTAAAACACGCTCACGTTAAAACGAAGCAATATAATTTAACCAAATTCACCCAAAATATTCATTATTATCCGGTACAGCTTGGTATTGAAAATGGGCAAAATCGGTACACATCGGGAAAAGTTATGAATCAAAATTTAAAACAACCTCGAAAAAAATAAGCATTTTTTACACATTCTAATGTAATTTTCTCCAAAACTATGCAAGATAATTCCATGAAAATCACCATACATTCGTTTCTACATAAGATCTTGATCCGTGCAGAAAATTTCCAGAATCGGTCCACAATTTCATATACCTCCCATACAAAAGTACATATTCCCGGAAAATGGGTTTTTCGTTAATAACTTCCATCACAATATCGATATCTTCACAAAATTTTACAAATTAAAATCTTATGTCAATAGAATTCTTTCAGAGAAAAATTTTCTGGATCGGTCCATAATTGGACATAGATCCCATACAAGGTCCCCTCCCGATAATCACTTAAACGCGCATAACTCATTACTAAATTAAGATATCCATATAAAATTTGGTATAAGTATTGCCCATATGCACAGAAATATTACTGTGAAATTGTTTTCCGATCGGTCCATAATTGGTCATAGCTCGCATACAAGGTCCCCTCCCGAAAATCACTTAAATGTGCATAACTCATTACTAAATAAAGATATCCATACAAAATTTGGTATAAGTATTGCCCATATGCATAGAAATATTACTGTGAAAGTTTTTTCCGATCGGTCCATAATTGGTCATAGCTCCCATACAAGGTGCCATCCCGAAAATCACTTAAACGCTCATAACTCATTACTAAATTAAGATATCCATATAAAATTTGGTATAAGTATTGCCCATATTCACAGAAATATTACTGTGAAAGTTTTTTCCGATCGGTCCATAATTGGTCATAGCTCCCATACAAGGTTCCCTCCCGAAAATCACATACACGCGCATAACTCATTACTAAATTAAGATATCCATATAAAATTTGGTACAATTATTGCTCTCGCATACAGAAATATTACTATGAAAGTCTTTTCCGATCGGTCCATAATTGGTCATAGCTCCCATATAAGGACCCCTCCCGAAAATCACTTAAACGCTCATAACTCATTACTAAATTAAGATATCCACATAAAATTTTTTTCCGATCGCTCCAAAATTGGTCATAGCTCCCATACAAGGTCCCATCCCGAAAATCACTTAAACGCGCATAAATCATTACTTAATTAAGATATCCATATAAAATTTGGTATAAAAATTGCCCACATGCATAGAAATATTACTATGAAAATTTTTTTTGATCGGTTCAAAATTGGTCATAGCTCCCATACAAGGTCCCCTCCCGAAAATCACATAAACGCACATAACTCATTACTAAATTAAGATATCCATATAAAATTTGGTATAAGTATTGCCCATATGCATAGAAATATTACTGTGAAATTTTTTTCCGATCGGTCCATAATTGGTCATAGCTCCCATACAAGGTCCCCTCCCGAAAATCACTTAATTACTCATAACTCATTACTAACTATAAAGTTTGGCAGAAGTATTGCTCATATACAGACAAATATTACTGTGAAATTGTTTTCCTATCGGTCCATAATTGATCATAGCTGCTATACAAGGTGCCTTTCAGAAAACACTTAAAGGCACATAACTCATTAGGAAATAGTGATACCCATAAAATATTTGGCATTAATACTATTTTTGTACACATAAATGTTGTTTCAACATTTTTTCACGATTAGTCCAACCTTGGTCATAGCTCCCATACAAGGTTCCCTCCCGAAAATCACTTAAACGCACATAATTCATTACCAAATATTGATATCATACATTTAGCAAAATTATTGCTCTTATATACATAAATTACACTATAAAATTGTTTTACGATCGGTCCATATTTGGTCATAGCTCTCATACTAGGTCCCCTCCAGAAAATCACTTAAATGCACAATATTCATTACCAAATAATGATATAGATACAGAATTTTAAAATTTTGTTTTTATATATAATTCGTCATAGCTCTCATACAAGGTCCTTTTACGAAAATCTCTTAAACGCACATTACTCATTACCAAATAAAGCTATTGATACAAAATTTGCCACAAATATTAGTTTTGTATACAAAAATTCTATTTCAAGATTTCTCACGTTCCCTTCCGAAAATCACTTAAACACACATTACTTATTACTAAATTACGATATAGATATAAAATTTTACTGAAATATAGCTTTTATGTACAGAAATTTAGCTTAAAGAATTTTTTACGATCGGACTATAATTGGTCATATCTAGGTCCTGCCCCTGAAAGCACTTTAACCGTATTTAACTAGTTGCATTAGCAATTTGTGTAGATTATTTATGTATTTTGAAAATCCTTTAATTTTCACACACATGCATACATGCAAATTACTAAATATCGCTAAGCGCTATAAAAATATAAAGAAAATTGCGTTTGTAATGTTCAATAAATCTTGGAATTGTAATAGATTTAAGCTGTTTAAATCTTCGGATTTTTCAATTTAAGACATGAGATAACTTATTTCTACAAATATTTGACCAATTAGAAAAGTCTTAATATAAAAGTAGCTGGTGGAGGGTATTTAAGATTCGGCTCAGCCGAATTTAGCACTCTAACTTGTTTATTTTATTCTCGTCAATGATATTATCATTCTATGTAAAATCCCTGCCAGCAATTTGTTAGTTAACTGTGAAAATAACTTACCCCCATTATCTCAATATCTGATTATATTTTATCGTAAGGTTAAATTGACAGTTTTCGTATAAAAATTATTTTTACCGGCAGAATGTCTACCGGTTAAACGATAACCGGAGTTGGTGTTAACGGGGGTTAAAGTGCCTATTAGAACTATAAGTCAGTTATTTCCACAGTCAGCTACCAAAATGCTGGCAGGGTTTTTATATGGAATGATAATATCATTGACGAGAGTAAAATAAAAGAGAGCGAGCAAAACTTTAATGTAATAAATAGGAAGAGAGGAGCAAAATAAACGACACAATGAATAACAACCCTACAATGGGTCAACAAAAAATTAAAAATTGTCGATATGTATATTCAAATTTTAGACAATTAAAGAAAGATACAAGCATAATGTTACTGTAGTGTAAAACAAACGTATTGTACACCTACAAATTTACGATTTCTTGTGTAATAACTCAAAGGAAAATAAATGTTATTGGCATTGATTAAACTTCGACATTTAATTTAGAATATTTTTACAATATGTAATAATGCTGTAACAGATGCCAATTTGTTGTTATATACATAAGTAATATTTGCATATTTTAATTTTTAACAAGTTAGAGTGCTATATTCGGTTATGCCGAATCTTAAATACCCTCCACCAGCAAGGTACTTTTTATTGAAACCCATTTAACTATCTAATTTTTACATAACTTGGCAAAATTTTTGTTTCCTTATTGAGGGTACTAACATTTCAATATCATGATTTATCTGTACACAGAACATAATCATTTTGAATTTTATCAGTATTAAGTGATTTTCAGAAGTATACCTTATATGGGAGTTAAGACAACCTATGGACCGATCCGGAAGAAAAAATCCGTAGAATGATTTATATATACAAAATACACATTTATGTCGAATTTTATCCTGATAACTTTGATTGTTAATGTGCATTTGAGTAATTTTCGGAAATGGTCCTTATATGGGAGTTGTGACCAATTATCAACCGATAAGGAAAAAATTTCGTATAATGATTTATATGCCAAAAAATTCAAGTCGAATTTTACTACAATAGATATATTAATTAATGAAATATGTGCGTTTAGGTGATTTTCGGAAGTGGACTTTATATGTATAGGAGCTATTACCTTACACAAAACATATTTGTGTCGAATTTTATCAAGATATCTTTATTTGATAATGAAATATGTGCGTTTAAGGAAGGAGCTATTACCATATATGGAACAATCCGCAAAAAAATTGGTAGAATGATTTATATGCTCACAAAACATATTCCAGTCGTACTTTATTCAGATAGCTTTATTATTTAAAGAAAAAATTTCGTAGAGTGATGCATATTAAGGCAAAACATATTTGTGTCGAATTTTATCAAGATACTTTATTTGACAATGAAATATGTGCGTTTAAGTAATTTTCGGAAGTGGGACTTATATGGGAGCTATGACCAATAATGAACCGATCCGGGGAAAAAGTGGTAGAATGATTTATATGTACACAAAACATATTCAAGTCGAATTTTATCCTTATAGCTTTAGAATTTAATTAAATATATTCGTTTAAGTGATTTTCGCAAGTGGACCTTATATGGGAGCTATGACCAATTATGAGCCTATCCGGAAAAAATTTCGTAGAGTGACTCATATAAAGAAAAAAAATATTTGTGTCGAATTTTATCACGATAGCTTTATTTGACAATGTGATTTCGGAAGTATGGTAGCTATGACCAATAATGGACCAATCCGTAAAAAATTTGGTGAAATGATTTGAATGTACACAAAAAGTATTTTTGCCAAATTTTATCCCAATTTATCAATGAAATATATGTTTTTAAGTGATTTTCGGAAGTGGACCTTATATGGGAGCTATGACCAATTATGGGCCTATCCGGAAAAAATGTAGTAATGTAGTGTAGTAGTATTTATACGAAATATATTTATGCCGAATTTTATCACGATAGCTTTATTTAACAATGAAATATGTATTTTTAAGTGATTTTCGGAAGTGGGGTTATATGGGAGCTATGACCAATAATGGACCGATCCGTAAAAAAATTTGTAAAATGATTTGTATTCATACAAAACATATTTGTGTCGAATTTTATCCCGATAGCTTTATAATTCAATGAAATATATGCGTTTAAGTGATTTTCGGAAGGGGACTTTATATGGGAGCTATGACCAAGTATGGACCTATCCGGAAAAAATTTCGTAGATTGATTTATATTTATACTAAACATATTTGTGTTGAATTTCATCAAGATAGCTTTATATGACAATGAAATATGAGCTTCAAAATGATTTTCGGAAGTGGGCCTTATATGGGAGCTATGACCAATAATGGACCGATCCGTAAAAAATTTGGTAGAATAATTTGTTTGTACACAAAACATATTTAACTCGAATTTTATCACAATAGCTTTATTCATCAATGAAATATGTGCGTTTAGCTGATCTTCGGAAGTGTAACATGTATGGGAGCTATGGCCAATTGTGAACCGACTGAGATCTGCGTTAACAGTATGATTTCTGTTCATATTATATTTGCATGTACAAAATTTTGTGTTGATACCGATATATTTGAGGGAGTTATTAACGATAAACTAATTTCCGGGAATATATACCTTTGTATGGGGGCTATGGGAAATATTGGATCGATTCTAAAGATTTTCAACATAATTGATCACTGCCATGAAAAAATAATGTGTGACAAAATTCATCGAAATAGCTTTGGTAGTTTCTGAGAAAACTTCAAAAGAATTATGAAAAAAACCTAATTTTTTTCGAGGTAGTCTGAAATTTTTACTCATAACTTTTTACGTTGTGAACCGATTTTGCTGATTTTCAATACCAAACTGCTTAGGATAATAATAAATATTTTGGGTGAATTTGGTTGATTTCCTTTGCTTAGTTTTAACGTGAGCGTGTTTTACACAGACAGACAGACAGACGGACAGACGGACATAGCTAAATCGACTCAGAATTTCATGAGGACCCAGAATATATATACTTTGTTGGGTCTTAGATGAATATTTCTTGGTGTTACACACGGAACGACAAACTTATATATACCCTCTATCACCACTGATGGTGGTGGAGGGTATAACAATATTGGTCTCCTTATTTTTATACCCTCCACCACCATCAGTGGTGATAGAGGGTATATATAAGTTTGTCATTCCGTGTGTAACACCAAGAAATATTCGTCTGAGACTCAACAAAGTATATATATTCTGGGTCCCTATGAAATTCTGAGTCGATTTAGCTATGTCCGTCTGTCCGTCTGTCTGTCTGTCTGTCTGTCTGTCTGTCTGTCTGTCTGTCTGGTTAAAACACGCTCACGTTAAAACTAAGCAAAAGAAATCAGCCAAATTCACTAAGAATATTCATTATTGTCCTAAGCAGTTTGGTATTGAAAATCAGCAAAATCGGTTCACAACGTAAAAAGTTATAGATAAAAATTTCAGACTACCTCGAAAAAAATTACGGTTTTTTCACAATTCTTTTGAAGTTTTCTCGGAAACTACCAAAGATATTTCGATGAATTTTGTCACACATTATTTTTTCAGGGCAGTAATCAATTATGTTCAAAATCTTCACAATCGATCGAATATTTCCCATAGCCCCCATACAAAGGTATATATTCCCGGAAATTAGTTTATCGTTAATAACTCCCTCAAACATATCGGTATCAACACAAAATTTTGAACATGCAAATATAATATGAATAGAAATCATACTATCGACGCAGATCTCAGTCGGTCCACAATTGGTCATAGCTCTCATATAAGGTCCACTTCCGAAAATCACCTAAACGCACATATTTCTTTGATGAGTAAAGCTATTGTGATAAAAGTCGAGTTAAATGTATACATACAAATCATTCTACCAAATTTTTTACGGATCGGTCCATTATTGGTCATAGCTCCCATATAAGGCCCACTTCCGGAAATCATTTAAAAGCTCATATATCATTGTCAAACAAAGCTATCTTGATAAAATTCGACACAAATATGTTTAGCCTAAATATGAATCACTCTACGAAATTTTTTCCGGATAGGCCAATAATTGGTCATAGCTCCCATATAAAGTCCACTTCCGAAAATCACTTAAACGCATATATTTTAATGAATTATAAAGCTATTGGAATAAAATTCGACACAAATATGTTTTGTATACATACAAATCATTTTACAATTTTTTTTACGGATCGGTCCATTATTGGTCATAGCTCCCATATAAGGCCCACTTCCGAAAATCACTTAAAAACACATATTTCATTGTCAAATAAAGCTATCGTGATAAAATTCGACATAAATAGATTTTGTCTAAATATGAATTACTCTACTAAATTTTTTCCGAATAGGCCCATAATTGGTCATAGCTCCCATATAAGGTCCACTTCCGAAAATCACTTAAACGCATATATTTCATTGAATTCTAAAGTTATCGGGATAAAATTCGACAAAAATATGTTTTGTGTACATTAAAATCATTTCACCAAATTTTTTACGGATCGGTTCATTATTGGTCATAGCTCCCATATAAGGCCCACTTCCGAAAATCACTTAAAAGCACATATTTCATTGTCAAATAAAGCTATCTTCATAAAATTCGACACAAATATGTTTTGTCTTTATATGAGTCACTCTACGAAATTTTTTCAGGATAGGCTCATAATAGGTCATAGCTCCCATATAAGGTCTACTTCCGAAAATCAATTAAACGATTATATTTCATTAAATTCTAAAGCTATAAGGATAAAATTCGACTTGAATATGTAATGTGTACATATAAATCATTCTACCACTTTTTCCCCGGATCGGTCCATTATTAGTGATAGCTCCCATATAATCGCACATATTTCATTGTTAAATAAAGTTATCTTGATAAAATTCGACACAAATATGTATTGTCTTTATATGAATCACTCTACGAAATTTTTTTTCGGATAGGCTCCCATAGAGGGTCCACATACGAAAATCAATTAAACCCATATGTTTCTTTGAATAATAAGGCTATCGGTATGAAGTACGACTTGAATATGTTTTGTGAGCATATAAATCATTCTACCAAATTTTTTCCGGATTGATCCATATATTGTAGTAGCTCCTATATAAGGTCCACTTCAAAAAAATCACTTAAACGCACATTATCAAATAAAGGTATCTTGATAAAATTCGACACAAATTTGTTTTGTGTAAGGTCATAGCTCCTATACATATAAAGTCCACTTCCGAAAATCACCTAAACGCAAATATTTCATTAATTAATAAATCTATTGTAGTAATCATTATACTAAATCATTATACTAAATTTTTTCTTTATCGGTTGATAATTGGTCACAACTCCGAAAATTACTCAAATGCACTTGATAATCAAAGTTATCGGGATAAAATTCGACATAAATGTTTATTTTGTATATATAAATCATTCTACGGATTTTTTTCTTCCGGATCGGTCCATAGGTTGTCTTAGCTCCCATATAAGGTATACTTCTGAAAATCACTTAATACCACTTAATTCGTAATTAAATGATTATATCCGCATAAAATTCAAAATTAGTATGTTCTGTGTACAGATATATCATTATATTAAAATGTTTTCAAACTGGCCTATTAATATACATTTTTCTCGACCTAATTAAAATTAGTTTGACATATGCATAAATGTTAGTACCCTCAATAAGGAAACAAAAATTTCGCCAAGTTATCTAAAAATTAGATAGTTAAATGGGTCTCAATGAAAAGTAGCTTGCTGGTGGAGGGTATTTAAGATTCGGCAGAGCCGAATATAGCACTCTAACTTGTTTAGTTTATAGTGTATAATCTTCCTTAAATAAAAATTTGAATTATGAAATACAAATTTAATTGATTTTTTTAAAGTTTGTACAGTTTTGTCCGACATTGTATAGCAAATAAGTTTTTGTAAAAAAATTGGAGAATAAGAAAATCTATGTTGTTTATGGCGTAAACAGACTCTTTCTGGAACTATTTAATATGAAGGCCATATACTTGGAATTTTAATATTATAACGGCTTTAAATTTAGGATCCCATAAATTAATATTTTATTTGTGCATATGGTTTTGTGTTAAACGGATCGTTACAAAAGTTAAAAAAATGAGTGACTGAGAATTTTATTGTGATAGCGATGATAGTTTAACTGATTGTACATATTTCCCAACTCCTTCAAAAAGAAAATCAAATATTTTGAAAGGTGCTCCTGCCAAAAAAAGAATACTATTGCAAAATGAAATGTAAGTATTAATAAACATAAGTTGTGAAAGAAAAATCCTACAAAACAATATATTTTCAAACCTCTACATTTTATTAAAACATTTCATCCCATTTACAAATATCTAAATATTAGATCTGAAGATTCTGATGTCCCTTCAGTGACAATGAATACAAGCTCGTCTAATGAAGATCAATAAGTAGTTTAAAAGGAACATGTCGATTATTATTTGACAAATTTTTTAAAGTTGTGGAAACGGTAAGGTTTGTTGGAAACCAAATAGGTTCCTCAACTTAATATCTTTCAATTTTAGAGAAATGATACAGCCCATTTGAAAAAGATGGGAGGTATTATTGCTGAATGCAATGTTTGCTTCTCTAAGATAAAAGGATCGTTACGTGTAAATTCAAACTTCTGGGGCCATTTACAAAGGCAGCATCCCTCTCAATATGTAACATTTCAAAGTGAAAAAATAATAGCCAAGAAGTTTGCAAGACAATAACATTTGACCAACGCGTGCTGGATTTTGTAGCAAACGCATATAGCCCTCTAGGTATAGTTGACAGCCCGTTTTTCAAAAATTTGTTCGTAGGCACAAACCGTATCGTGAAAAGTAGACGAGCGATGACTACACTTTTAAAAGCAAAAAGTGTTAGATTCCAAAAAACAATGAGTCAGATGCTGGATAGTGTTCCATATTATTGCACTACCACCGATATATGGTCCGCTCAGAAAAGGTCATTTTTAGGTTACACAATACATTGGATAGACGAACGCTCATTTAAAAGAGTGTCCAAAGTTTTGGCATGTCGTCGATTTCATAGTCATACTGCAGAAAATATTGCCAGAATAATTAGCAATATTCACGATGACTTTCAAAAAGACATTTCAAAATTAGTGGCAACAATAACGGACAATGCATCAAATTTTTGTAAGGCGTTTAGGGAATTCGGTGTTACAAGTAATATATAAATTATATTAGAAGTAAGCCATTCCATTGATCTTGCATATACAATTCTTTTTCTAGTTGACAACGATCAGGAAGAAGATAATGATATTGATGATGAGTACGATTTTGAGGAAACTATTGTCTATGGTGTCGAAGAAGGGATTCATGTTTATGAAATAAATACCTTGCTTCCGAAACATTTTCGATGTGCTAGTCACACATTAAATCTTTTGTGTAATGCTGATTTTTCAAAAATTATTAAGCAAACTGAGTGCTTATTTTCACGACACACGCAGGTTATTAAAAAGTAAGAACTATTTATTTTTTAAAAATTTTAACGGTTATTATACCCTCCACCACCATCAGTGGTGATAGAGGGTATATATAAGTTTGTCATTCCGTGTGTAACACCAAGAAATATTCGTCTGAGACTCAACAAAGTATATATATTCTGGGTCCCTATGAAATTCTGAGTCGATTTAGCTATGTCCGTCTGTCCGTCTGTCTGTCTGTCTGGTTAAAACACGCTCACGTTAAAACTAAGCAAAAGAAATCAGCCAAATTCACTAAGAATATTCATTATTGTCCTAAGCAGTTTGGTATTGAAAATCAGCAAAATCGGTTCACAACGTAAAAAGTTATAGATAAAAATTTCAGACTACCTCGAAAAAAATTACGGTTTTTTCACAATTCTTTTGAAGTTTTCTCGGAAACTACCAAAGATATTTCGATGAATTTTGTCACACATTATTTTTTCAGGGCAGTAATCAATTATGTTCAAAATCTTCACAATCGATCGAATATTTCCCATAGCCCCCATACAAAGGTATATATTCCCGGAAATTAGTTTATCGTTAATAACTCCCTCAAACATATCGGTATCAACACAAAATTTTGAACATGCAAATATAATATGAATAGAAATCATACTATCGACGCAGATCTCAGTCGGTCCACAATTGGTCATAGCTCTCATATAAGGTCCACTTCCGAAAATCACCTAAACGCACATATTTCTTTGATGAGTAAAGCTATTGTGATAAAAGTCGAGTTAAATGTATACATACAAATCATTCTACCAAATTTTTTACGGATCGGTCCATTATTGGTCATAGCTCCCATATAAGGCCCACTTCCGGAAATCATTTAAAAGCTCATATATCATTGTCAAACAAAGCTATCTTGATAAAATTCGACACAAATATGTTTAGCCTAAATATGAATCACTCTACGAAATTTTTTCCGGATAGGCCAATAATTGGTCATAGCTCCCATATAAAGTCCACTTCCGAAAATCACTTAAACGCATATATTTTAATGAATTATAAAGCTATTGGAATAAAATTCGACACAAATATGTTTTGTATACATACAAATCATTTTACAATTTTTTTTACGGATCGGTCCATTATTGGTCATAGCTCCCATATAAGGCCCACTTCCGAAAATCACTTAAAAACACATATTTCATTGTCAAATAAAGCTATCGTGATAAAATTCGACATAAATAGATTTTGTCTAAATATGAATTACTCTACTAAATTTTTTCCGAATAGGCCCATAATTGGTCATAGCTCCCATATAAGGTCCACTTCCGAAAATCACTTAAACGCATATATTTCATTGAATTCTAAAGTTATCGGGATAAAATTCGACAAAAATATGTTTTGTGTACATTAAAATCATTTCACCAAATTTTTTACGGATCGGTTCATTATTGGTCATAGCTCCCATATAAGGCCCACTTCCGAAAATCACTTAAAAGCACATATTTCATTGTCAAATAAAGCTATCTTCATAAAATTCGACACAAATATGTTTTGTCTTTATATGAGTCACTCTACGAAATTTTTTCAGGATAGGCTCATAATAGGTCATAGCTCCCATATAAGGTCTACTTCCGAAAATCAATTAAACGATTATATTTCATTAAATTCTAAAGCTATAAGGATAAAATTCGACTTGAATATGTAATGTGTACATATAAATCATTCTACCACTTTTTCCCCGGATCGGTCCATTATTAGTGATAGCTCCCATATAATCGCACATATTTCATTGTTAAATAAAGTTATCTTGATAAAATTCGACACAAATATGTATTGTCTTTATATGAATCACTCTACGAAATTTTTTTTCGGATAGGCTCCCATAGAGGGTCCACATACGAAAATCAATTAAACCCATATGTTTCTTTGAATAATAAGGCTATCGGTATGAAGTACGACTTGAATATGTTTTGTGAGCATATAAATCATTCTACCAAATTTTTTCCGGATTGATCCATATATTGTAGTAGCTCCTATATAAGGTCCACTTCAAAAAAATCACTTAAACGCACATTATCAAATAAAGGTATCTTGATAAAATTCGACACAAATTTGTTTTGTGTAAGGTCATAGCTCCTATACATATAAAGTCCACTTCCGAAAATCACCTAAACGCAAATATTTCATTAATTAATAAATCTATTGTAGTAATCATTATACTAAATCATTATACTAAATTTTTTCTTTATCGGTTGATAATTGGTCACAACTCCGAAAATTACTCAAATGCACTTGATAATCAAAGTTATCGGGATAAAATTCGACATAAATGTTTATTTTGTATATATAAATCATTCTACGGATTTTTTTCTTCCGGATCGGTCCATAGGTTGTCTTAGCTCCCATATAAGGTATACTTCTGAAAATCACTTAATACCACTTAATTCGTAATTAAATGATTATATCCGCATAAAATTCAAAATTAGTATGTTCTGTGTACAGATATATCATTATATTAAAATGTTTTCAAACTGGCCTATTAATATACATTTTTCTCGACCTAATTAAAATTAGTTTGACATATGCATAAATGTTAGTACCCTCAATAAGGAAACAAAAATTTCGCCAAGTTATCTAAAAATTAGATAGTTAAATGGGTCTCAATGAAAAGTAGCTTGCTGGTGGAGGGTATTTAAGATTCGGCAGAGCCGAATATAGCACTCTAACTTGTTTTAATTTAATGTTAATGCAAAATAAATGCAAATCGCCCAGGTCTGCTTCTTGCATTCTTAATTTCACACGCTTGTATGCTTACACATGTATAAAAAACGATAAAAACCTGTAAGATAACATATTTTTTATTCTCTGCCGATGTAGGCTTAAAAGTTATTTTCTGAGAGCAACCTTTTATGGGGGGTAGGGTCAATTATGTACCGATCCACATAAAATTTAGCAGAGATGTTTTAGTTTTTATGAAAATTGTTCATATCGATTTCTGTTGCTATACTGACATTTTGAAGCAGATAATGATCGTTATAGTAATTTTTTGAAGGTGTTCTTATATGGGGAGTAAGGTCAATTATGGACCAATCCTCATAAAATTAAGTAGTGAGATTGTGGTTTATATTAAACTAGTATGTTTGGAATTTCATTGCTGTTTTTTTGTTTTTAAGCCAGTTATGACTGCTTAATCTATTTTTCAGGTGGCCACTTGTATGGAGGCTATGCGAAAACATGGACCGATATGGACCATTTTCAAAACAAACTGCATCGATACAAAATATTTATGCATAATTTCATCTCCCTACATCTATTCCCTCAGGATCTATCGTGCTTTCAATAGACAAACGGACAGACAGGCGGATAATGCAAGATCGTCACAGAATTTATTAAGGACCTAGAATATATGTATATACTTTTGTCGACCTACGTCCAATATTTCGATGTGTTATATGTTTTATCGCAATTAATATATAATCAAAAAATTTGTGACTGTTTAAACCTAATTACTCAGTATCATCGACAAAGGTTCAAAACACCCGTAATTTACGCTAATGCCTATTTACTTGGTTGACAAGACTGGTATAATCCAAAATTTTGGTTTTTTGAACTGAGTTCTAACATTTTTACGTTAAAACTGAAACTCATGTTTTCACGAATATTAGACATATACATATGGGGGCTAGCTGGAATAATGTTCCTATGTCGAAAAAGACGTTTTGTCCAAATTTCATTAAAATATCTTGAAAATTGCCTTTACATTGCGCACATGGTACAGGTTGGACTGCCAACCGGAAAGACCGACGAACATATTTTAATCGACTCAGAAATTGATTCTGAGCAGATCGGTATACTTTAAGGTGGCTGTATGACCAACATTTTTGTGCGTTACAAACATCAGCCTAAAAGTGTAGGGTAGTATAAAAATAAACTACGAAAGGATAAAGACACTTAAAATCGTAAAGGTTAGAACTCAGTGATATATAGAACAAAAAATTACACCAACAAATTAAAGAATGAAACATGATGTCGAATATTATTATTATGAAAAAAGGAAAATAAAACAAGTAAGAAATTATAGTCGGGCGAGGCCGACCATATAATACCCTACACCTTTGACAAAAATATAATGTGATTTAGTTGCCATAATAAAGCATTTAAGTTGAATTGTACCTTGCCTTAGATATACATACTTAAGCCGTTTATTGTTGAATAAAATTGTGGACGTAAAATTGTGGGCTGGGGTCATATGAGAACCTATTATTATGGAATTCGTGGGGGTCATCAAGTCTTGTATACAACTTGGTTATTGCAGCTTTTTGTCGAGATATGAGTATATTAAACATAATTATGAACTTAAAAGCGAAATAATGGACCGATGTGAACCATTTTCAACAGGCTTCATCTACGGTACCATAAAAGATCATGTGACAAATTTCAATGAATTATCTTCAAAATTGCGACCTGTAGTTTGATTACAAGTTTTAAAAGCCCTATTCGGGGGTTCAGTTGTATGGGGGCTAGGTGAAATAATGGACCGATGTTAACCATTTTCAATAGGCTTCGTCTACGGTACCATAAAAGATCATGTGCCAAATTTCATTGAATTATCTTCAAAATTGCGACCTGTAGTTTGATTACAAGTTTCAAAAGCCCTATTCGAGAGGTTCAGTTGTATGGGGGCTAGGTGAAATAATGGACCGATGTAAACCATTTTCAACAGGCTTCATCTACGGTACCATAAAAGATCATGTGCCAAATTTCATTGAATTATCTTCAAAATTGCGACCTGTAGTTTGATTACAAGTTTTAAAAGCCCTATTCGGGGGTTCAGTTGTATGGGGGCTAGGTGAAATAATGGACCGATGTTAACCATTTTCAATACGCTTCGTCTACGGTACCATAAAAGATCATGTGCTAAATTTCATTGAATTATCTCCGAAATTGCGACCTGTAGTTTGATTACAAATTTTAAAAGCCCTATTCGAGGGGTTCAGTTGTATGGGGGCTAGGTGAAATAATGGACCGATGTTAACCATATTCAATAGGCTTCGTCCCTGGGACAATAGAAGATCATGTACCAAATTTCATTGAATTATCTTCAAAATTGCGACCTGTAGTTTGATTACAAATTTTAAAAGCCCTATTCGAGGGGTTCAGTTGTATGGGGGCTAGGTGAAATAATGGACCGATGTTAACCATTTTCAATAGGCTTCGTCTACGGTACCATAAAAGATCATGTGCTAAATTTCATTGAATTATCTCCGAAATTGCGACCTGTAGTTTGATTACAAGTTTTAAAAGCCCTATTCGAGGGGTTCAGTTGTATGGGGGCTAGGTGAAATAATGGACCGATCTTAACCATTTTCAATAGGCTTCGTCCCTGGGACAATAGAAGATCATGTACCAAATTTCATTGAATTATCTTCAAAATTGCGACCTGTAGTTTGATTACAAGGTTTACATGGACGGACGGACGGACGGACGGACGGACGGACAGACGGACGGACAGACGGACGGACAGACGGACGGACAGACGGACGGACATAGCTAAATCGACTCAGAAAATGATTCTGAGCCGATTGGTATACTTTAAGGTGGGTGTAGGACCAATATTATTGTGCGTTACAAACATCAGCACAAACCCAATATACCCTCCCCACTAAAGTGGTGTAGGGTATAAAAATGCATTCTTCCGCAACAAAAAATATGTTAAATGTTTTTATGTTTAAAAAAATCACAAACGTACAAATGAGGGATATACGGTATACAGTAAAACCTTTCATTTGGCATGTAGCACCATTTATTTCACTGACTAACAAAAGTTTTGTTAACTTTGTTAATAAAATATGCTCGTTTGTTTTCTTGTTCATTCATATTTCATTCTTTATGTTTAGTGGGTTTAATTTTGGGTCTAAATATGTTTTGTCTTTGTATCTGTGTGCATATCTTCACGTTTACATGTGTATATGTTAAGGTACCCGTATATACGTGCGTATGATAATGTGCTCGATTGAGTGTGGGTTTGTGTCTACTTGTATTTATGATTTAATAACTCACCTTTTTAACCCTCTGTTCTTGCCATTTCTAATTTAGCTTAATT
This sequence comes from Lucilia sericata, assembly GCF_015586225.1. Lineage (NCBI taxonomy): Eukaryota > Metazoa > Arthropoda > Insecta > Diptera > Calliphoridae > Lucilia > Lucilia sericata. Next base: position 801,913 of record NW_023994061.1, on the reverse strand, counting down.
TTATGTTCTTTTTCAAAAAATTACGACTATTTCCGTTTGTGTTGAGTGGATTACATGTGAATGCGTACTCTTGATATTTATAAATATTTAGATTTTTGGGTAATTTAACATGACATTAATTTAAATAAATGAAAATTCGTGTTTTAGTACAGTAACATTCAGGAAGTTTAATTTTTGGAGGTAATGAATATACAGACAAGCGCAGTTATTTTAATTATAAATTATTCACACATGAACAAAAGCAATTACAGGAAGTTAACATTTAGACCTTTTCGGAAATAACCAAAAGCTCTGAAAATGTAACAAATATTTTAAACAATGTATTACATTACTAAAAAAATTGTAGTAATTTGGAGTAGTATCATCATTTGAATGATGTGATAAGATAAAATTGGTATAATAACTGCCAATTGAATAATTTGTATTGTGAAAAAAAGTTCAAAAGTGTTAAGAAAAATTAATTTTGACTTGTTATAACATTAGAAGTATTTTTTCTAAATCATTACCAATTTAATTTATGAACAATGGAATATTAGTTATAAAATTTCTAATTAAATTTCAGAAAAATCTAATTATATTTCTTATTAGAAGCATTTTTTAAACAATTGGATTTATTAAATCCAAAATTTAGTTCTCCCTCTGTACGCCAGGTGGATAAAGCAAAAGGTTTTAATCGAGGCTAAACAAATTTCAAATCACAATGTCAGCAGCGGCCGACAGATGGAGTTATTTCAAAATTTAATATTAAATTTGTAAATTTTCCATAAAATTTGTAACAATTTGTTGCAAAAATTGGTATTTGCACTGAAATATCATGTTTGAAATATTTAAGTTACATGAATTTTGTTTATTTTCCTATTTTTATACATTTTAAAAAATATTTGCCATCTATTGGTGAATAGCAAAATAAAACAAATTAAATCATTTTTAAATTATTTTGGTTTTATTCTATGAATACAAAGCATTGCCATATTGAAATTAGCTAAATCCAACTATTTTTTTGGATTTAATAAATCCAATTTGGATTTACTTCTTTTAGCTGCAGAACCGCCATTGTTGCACTAAAATTAATTTTTCTTTGACCTTCTATTAGCATATACAGTGTATTTTCAGATTATGATGACCAAAACTAAATTTCAGCCTCCAAAGATAGTTTTTTTCTTGAAATAAAATAAATCCAGTGATTAAAAAAAGCCCCTATTATTGTTGTGTAGATTTGATCGTTTTCAAATCCCTTGGTTCAATCCAAAAAAAATAGACCTTTATTCAATTTAAAATTAATACAAAGTTCTTTATTGTTTGCTTTTCCTTTATTTACAATGAATATTTGTTACTTGTCTCATCAGCAGCTAAAAATTTACTAAAAAAAATCTGTATACATGTTTTCTTCATTTGATCTACATTCTCTACTGGAAAGTTGCAATAAAGAAGTTAACCTTGAATAATTTGTATTTTAATATGCAATAACGACAATAATATTACTTAATTCGTTGTTGTAATGCACCATCTACAAATGTGTGCTAACATTGTGTAGAGTGGATGCTTACGGTTGTTAAAGTTATTTTGTTGTTGTTAAAACTGATGAGACAATTTCCAAACAATGTATAAGAGAAATAATAATGGTAAACATTAGTGAGTAAATACTAAATACATATATTGCAAACATATGTACATACGTATTAAGAGAATAAGGAAGAGGAATAATAAAAATAATAAGATTAATTAACCCACTAAGGGCTAAACATACTCCCCCGCCATATGCTGGTTCAATTTATTGGTAATTTACATATTTTTGTAATAGCTCTTTTGTGTTGACCATCACTAGTTTTGACAACAACAACTCTAACCTTGTCATCTGGGCCCTTTATTGTCTCCACTATGCGACCTAGATGCCATTTCATTGGTGGTGAATTATCTTCTTTAACTAGTACCATATCATTCGGCTGTAAGTTTACAAACTGGGTAGTCCATTTACGTTTTCTTTGCAACTCATTCAGATACTCCCTTTGCCATCTTTGCCAAAAATGTTGCTGAGCCCATTGAATTTGTTGATATCGTTTAAGTGTTCCTGACACAAAATGTTCGACAGAAGGTTCTGGTACTGTTTGAGCTGTTCGACCGATGAGGAAATGTGAGGGAGTTATTGCGCGAAGGTCATCGGGATCACTGGACATTGGTGTAAGTGGTCTACTATTAACTATTGCTTCAGCTTGGCAACATACGGTTTGTAGTTCATCATACGAAAAGAGATAGGTGCCCACAGCTCTACGAAGAAAATATTTTGCTTGTTTTACTGCACTTTCCCACAAACCTCCAAAGTGTGGGGAACGGGGAGGTATAAATTTCCACTTTATACCTTGTTGGTTACAGTTCTCGCTGACGGCAGCTATGTGGTCCGATGATAGGAAATGTTGAAGTAATAATTTCAGTTCCTTATTTGCTCCAACGAAATTGGTAGCATTGTCTGAATATATGGTATTACATTTGCCTCTTCTGGCTATGAATCGTTTTAGAGCAGCTATGAATGCTATTGTGGTAAGATCCATTACAACCTCCATATGAATAGCCTTTGTTGTGAAGCAAATAAATACGGCAATGTATACCTTTGTTGGTTGCTTACCTCTTATACGATGAGTAATTGAAAACGGACCGCAATAGTCCACTCCGGTAATAGTAAATGGGTATGAAGGTTCGACTCTATCTCTAGGCAATGATCCCATTATTTGTTGACATATTTGGGGTCGACAACGATAACAAATAATGCAATTGTGTATGGTGTGGCGAATTGTGTTCCGAGCATCTATAATCCAAAAGCGATCACGAAGAAGACTGTTGAGTGTTTGAGTTCCAGCGTGCATGTGGATTCGATGATGGTGATTAATGAGTGTTCGAACAAATGGGTGATGATTAGGCAATACAATCGGGTGAATGGCATCGAAAGACAACGATGAATTCTGAAGACGACCGCCTACACGAATAAGACCATCTTTGATGAATGGTGAGAGTTGTACTAATTTTGATTGGTGATTTATAACGTTAGTTTTGGACAATGCCTTATATTCTTCAGAAAAGGATTCCACTTGAATAATAGTACAGATTTTTAATAATGCTTGATTTTCTTCATCAAGTGTGATATGACCCCTTTTAACTTCCTTTGTTTTTTTAACTAAAGCAATAAATCTATTCACATAGGCAAAAATTCTTAGAGTCTTTTTGTAATTATTGATGTATTTAAAATCGAAGAATATATTTGGTGATTGATTTACGATGAGAGTCGCAGCCTTAGTTTTTTCTTCAGGAATATCTTCATAATTGTGATGTGGTAATTGTGGCCAATTATTGCGTGTTTTTAGGAGAAATTCTGGGCCTTCAAACCATAATTTATTGTCTATGAGATCAGCAACTTTTACTCCTCTAGACACTAAGTCTGCTGGATTTTCTGCTGTTGGGCAATAGTGCCATTCAAAATTTGACGTAATATTTTTGATTTTTTGAACTCTGTTAGACACAAACTGGTTCCATTTTGCTGCATCTCCTTTTATCCATGATAGTGCAATTGAAGAGTCACTCCAGCAATGAATGTTATTAGGGGAAACATTTTTAATGTTGCATACCTCGTTAAGTAGCTCAGAGGATAGAAGTGCAGCTGATAGTTCAAGTCTGGGTAATGTAATTGGTTTAATCGGAGCAACACGTGATTTTGCACACAACAATGACGATGTACCATCTATTCTGGAAACAGCATATATGCATGCTCCTTAGGCCTTTGTACTTGCGTCAGCAAAGGCATGAATTTCAGTATCAGAATTTATTTGTACTAACCTTGGTATTTTAACTTCAGCTATTTGCGGCATTTGTTGACAAATATCTTCCCATTGTGTGGCAATCCATTGGGGTACGCTTTCATCCCATGAAAGTTTAAGTGTCCACATGTGTTGCATTAAAATTTTACAACTTACGATGATAGGATTTATCCAACCCAATGGATCAAAAAATGTGGCGATGTGGGATAAAATTTTACGTTTCGTTGTTTTTGTCCTTGATAATGGTATTTCGTAGTTAAAAAGAAAATTGTCTTCCTTTGGTGACCATTTTAAACCGAGTGCCTTTATGAACTCTGTGCCATGTATTTTTATTAATTGTTCTTTATCTGATGAACTAATATCTTTAATAATATCAGGAACATTTGATGCAAACTTTCGTAATGGAAATCCACCAATCTTTAACAGTTGAACAACTTGATTTTTTATTTCGATAACTTCCTCTATCGTATTAGCACCAGTCATTAGATTATCTACGTAGAAATCTTTAAGGGTAACTTCAGCACCTGTTGGAAAAACATCTACATTATCCTTAGCAAGTTGCTGTAAACACTTTGTAGCTAAAAATGTGGCACAGCTAGTGCCATATGTAATGGTTTGTAATTGATAAACATCCACTTCTTCCATCGATAAATTACGCCACAAAATACATTGAAACCTTAAATCATCTGGATTGACGAAGACCTGCCGAAACATTTTTTCAATGTCAGCCATTAAAACAAAACGATGTAAACGAAAACGAAATAAGAAGGTGAACAAGTCATCCTGCAGTGTAGGTCCAGTAAGAAGAATGTCATTTAGCGACAGACCATTAGAAGTTTGGCACGACGCATCGAATACGACTCGAAGTCGTGTTGTAGAACTGTCGTTTTTAATTACACAATGATGAGGAATATAATTTAACAATTTGGATGACACCTGTTTTCTTGGCAGTAATTTCATATGGTTCATTTCTATATATTCATTAATAAATGATGAATACTCATCATTAAGTTTTTTGTCACATTTTAATCGTTTTTCTAACAACAGAAATCTTTTAAGTGCGATATCATATGATTCCCCCAGTTTTTGAGCATTTGGTTTAAATGGAAATCTAACAACGAATTTGTTTGTTTGTGGACATCTATACGTTGTTTCTTCGAAATATCGCTCACAATCATTATTGTTTTCCTCCTTGTTTATTCTGTGGTGATCTTCAATTGTCCAAAATTTTTCTAAACAATCGTTTAATTTATCGAGAATTGTAGCACTAAATACGGAATTTTTTGGTGGTACTGATGGTGAGTGCGCTATCGATGATATTGCGCCTGCTACTATCCAACCCAAGGAGGTTTTTTGCAAAATAGGAAGATTATCTCGAAGTTTTATTTGACCTACCATAAGAAATTCATAAAAAATACTGGCACCAAGGAGTATATCAATTGAACCGGGCTGATTAAAATTGGGATCAGCTAATTTTATGTTTGTGGGAATATTCCAAGATTCTGTATTAATGTATTTTTGTGGCTGACATGTTGTTATTGAAGAAAGTATTATAGCATTAATAAAAGATATTTGAGGGTAATTCGTAGACTTAAGTGTAAGTGAACATTGGTAATATGCTTTAATCGAATTATCACCAATCCCTGAGATATCTAAATCAGTTTTTTGACGGGGTAAATGAAGATTTTGGGCAACTCTTTCAGTAATAAAATGTAATTGTGAGGCTGAGTCCAACAATGCTCTAGCCACCATTTTTTTTCCAGATGCAACAGACAATTCCACCAAAGCTGTAGCCAGAACGACATCACTTCTGCTTCTTGATACATTTAGTACAGTTGGAGTGTTACAATTTGAGTTACCTTCATTTGTGGTAACATTGTCGGCAGCAATTGGATTTTGTTTAGCCTTTTCTCTGTGTAGTAGAGTATGGTGGCTTACTCGACAGTGTTGACAACGATTACTCGAAGGACAATTGTTAGATATGTGGTTAGGGAATAAACAATTTAAACATAAACCCTTTCGTTTTACTAATTCATAACGAGAAATAGGATCCATATTCGTAAAAAATGAAGATTTGAAGGGGTTATGATAATCCGAACCTTCGCAAAGATTACAATATTGATCACCAGAAACGACGAATGAAGTTTGTTTTCTAGGTATGAATTGAGATGATCTGGATGTTGTGTTGGTTGCGATAATATCGAAGGATTGACATCTTCGTTCAAGAAAACGAAGATGTTTTCTTGAACATCTTCGTTTTCTTGATTTTTTTTATTTACCCATGTTGGTAAATAAAATGAGTCTGTACTATTTTGCTTAGCATTGTTAGAAACTTCTTCTTCCCATTTTGTTGCAACTTCTATATCTAACTTTAAGACAATTAATTGTAGTATTATGCCTTCTGAAATCTGATTTTTTGATGCAAATGATTGTAAAGCTCGAAGATTTCCATTAATACAGTCAACGAAGTTTCGTAATTGTATTACGTTTGGATTTGACATTCTTTGAATTTTAAATATTTCTTGAATATGAGAATTAAATATGTAACGTTTATTGTCATATCGTGATATAAGCAGATCTAAAGCCTTGCAGTAATTGTTTGCTGTAACTTCTAACGATTGAACTAGTTGAGACGCATCGCCGGTCAAACATGACTTTAAATATTGAAATTTTTCAACATTTGATAATTCATCATTTTTATCAACCATTACCGAAAACATGTTGAAGAAATTGAGCCACTGATTAAGTTGTCCATTAAACGATGGTAGCTCAAGTCTAGGAAGACTCACCTTAGCTCTCGATGATGAAGGTTCGTGTTGATTAATTTGAGTACTCGACAAGGGGTTAGTTGTAGTTTTGTGTAGCGACAATTTGTTAATGATTTTTGCTTTAGCTGCGCAAAATATATCCTCAAATTTGTCTCGAAAATCTTCCTCGATTTGTGACTCATCAATGTTTTCTAATTCTGATTGTATAGTCTCAAATTGTTTGTACTTTTGTTCGAGCAGTTCTAATTTAACCTCAAGTTCTGTGTATGACATCTCTTCAAAACATTGGCAACTGATATCTGTAACACGTTTTATAAGTCGATTGCGTTGCAAAATTTTTACACGAAACTTATTTATTGTTATATCAAATTCAGATGGAGTTTGCTCTAGTAAACTTTTATTAGTATTGTTAGGAGTATTATTATGAGACATTTTGTTATAATTTTTATCTATTCAAAACCTTTATTTTAAATCCGGGATCCGGTTCGAAGGACCTTATGTGTAGATTTGATCGTTTTCAAATCCCTTGGTTCAATCCAAAAAAAATAGACCTTTATTCAATTTAAAATTAATACAAAGTTCTTTATTGTTTGCTTTTCCTTTATTTACAATGAATATTTGTTACTTGTCTCATCAGCAGCTAAAAATTTACTAAAAAAAATCTGTATACATGTTTTCTTCATTTGATCTACATTCTCTACTGGAAAGTTGCAATAAAGAAGTTAACCTTGAATAATTTGTATTTTAATATGCAATAACGACAATAATATTACTTAATTCGTTGTTGTAATGCACCATCTACAAATGTGTGCTAACATTGTGTAGAGTGGATGCTTACGGTTGTTAAAGTTATTTTGTTGTTGTTAAAACTGATGAGACAATTTCCAAACAATGTATAAGAGAAATAATAATGGTAAACATTAGTGAGTAAATACTAAATACATATATTGCAAACATATGTACATACGTATTAAGAGAATAAGGAAGAGGAATAATAAAAATAATAAGATTAATTAACCCACTAAGGGCTAAACAATTGTATTTTAAATTATTTAATTATTTATTATTTAAAAATTCAGAAATACAATTAGATTTTTTTGACATGCAGTTGGAATTTTCTAAAATACAATTAAAAAGTTTTATAAAAATTCTTTAAAAAAGTTCATTTGAAAAAATATTTTGTTTTATAAAGCTTTCGAATTTCAAAATTTAAATATACAAATTTAAATAAACAATTTTGTAAAAGTTTACTAAAATAACGTATAAGTTATAAAATATAAAAGTTTAATTAAATATCACTCATACGCAAGAACTACAAAAATATGTACATTGCTCATACATATTTGATAACATTGGCCAACGAACAGTGGGGAAAATCATAATTCCTAAACGATTTAAAACATGTAGACAAGAAGTGCTAAATTTTGTTTAAAGTTTTAGTATGTTGAGAGGGGGCCCGCCAAGAGCATTATTGTTATTTTATATATTTTTTTTTAATTTTCACTCTTTTTTTGGAAAATTCTATATTTATTATATTCAATTTTAAAACTTCTTAAATAAGTGAAGTTAAGATAAATTCAAAGTACAATATCAACCTTATTGGAATAACACTTGCATATTTAAATTGTATGTTTAAGTAATAAGGCAATTGTTGCAGAGTGAAGAGCAATTCATATTTAGAAATATTAATTATTTACGAAATAATCAAACTAAAGCCTTAATCAAAAATAAATCTTAAGACATTTGATGAATTTATGTATGAAAACTTTTATCATCATTTGTTCCTATTGGTCACGTACTCTTAACATTACCAAGATATTTATATCCTACACCACTATAGTAAGGAGGGTATTATGCGTTTGTGCTGGTGTTTGTAACACACAAAAATATTGCTCCTACACCCACCTTAAAGTATACTAATCCACTTCCTGAGTCGATTAAGCTATGTCTGTCTGTCTGTCTGCGTGTCTGTCTGTATGTCTGTCTGCGTGTCACTTTGTGTGCACGCTACAGGTCGCAATTTTTGAGATAATTTGATGAAATTTGGAACGTGCTTTTTCTTTTGGGACGAAGGCTATTGAAAATGGTTGAAATCGGTCCATTATTTCACCTAGCCCACATACAACCGGACCCTCCCTAATAGCGCTTTTGACCTCATAGCTATGTGAAATGATGTACTCTCTCTACAAAAATTGGCAAAACTTACTTTCGTATAAATCTTAATAGTTTTTGCGATTTTCATCATTTAACCCTAGCCCCTATACAAAGTCCCCTTCAGAAAATGACTTGAATGTCCACATGTCCATGGTATCACGATGAAATTTGGAACAAATAAGTTTTATATAAACATAATTCCCAACAATAAATTTATAAGTATCAATTTCTGCCCTAGCCCCCATACAACCGGACCTTCCTTTTATCACCTAATTACGTTTAATATACTACTATCTATACAAAAATCGGCACAATTTTCAGATGTTTGTAACACTCAAAATTATTTGTCCTTAAGTATACCCGTCGGTTCAGAATCACTTTCTGATTCGATTAAGCGATGTCCATCTATGTGACCGTGTAAATCTTGTGTGCATGCTACAGCTCGCAATTTTCAATATAATTTGTTGAAATTAGTCGTATACTCTTGATGCAATGACGAAGGCTGTTGAAAAATTATTGAAATCGGTTTTTTATTTCTCTTAGTCAGCATACAACCGTATATTAACAGACATTATTTGGAACCTATTACATAGGTTCAACATAAATGCTTTATTATTTAGTATTCGCAATGTGTGTATCATATGGTCGGCCACGCCCAACTATAGTTTCTTACAATTTCCTCAAAACATCTACTTTCCATTTAAATTATAATGCTATGAACTCATTTTACCACTTACGCTTGAGTGGTGCTTAAATGGTCATAAATAAAAATTATAACACTAATTAACTTAAATTACTTAAAGACTAACTTTCGAAAGAAGGCGAGGGAGAAATATAACAGAGATGTTGGAAAAATCGTTGCAGGTGTATTAAAATGCAATTAGTTTTCTACGAAAAGGCAATTGTAAGAACCCAAAATATAAATGGATAAAAAAACTCGACCATTATTTTAAAGTACATTTATTAATATGTTGCAACAACATTTATGTGCTGTTTCTAGATACCGATCGAGCAGTTTGAGCACAAATTTTACTTGTATTTTATTATTGTAACAAAAACAAAATACAAGTAAAATTTTAACTCAAACTACTCACACGTTATCTAGAAACAACACATTAGTGTGGAGTTTTGAACAAATTTATGGACAATAATATTTATTGAATTATGAAGATTTATTGTTTGAATCACCCTCCACTACCATCAGAGGTAAAAGTTTAACTTTCGTTATGTAACAATGAAAAATATTGGTCTAAGAACTGAGACCAAAGTACATATATATGTATATATATTATAGCTTTATGAAATTCAGAGTCAATTTATATACATATGTACATTTGTTGTCGATGTAACATGTTCAATTTGAAGTAAAACAGGTACAAGTGTTATATTTCTCTATTTCGATTCTTATATATCAACTATCAATACATGTCCTGTAAATTGAAACTCAATATTAACATTAGAATTGGATATTTAATGAGGGCTAGAATATATTATGTTCCATTTAGGTCAGCTATGGACTGATTCTCAAATTTTTTATTGCGGCAACCATTGCAACTTAATCTAACCATTTACAAAAATTAAATATAGCTTTTCAATTCTATTTCAAATATTTAATTTATTTTTTGTTCCTTTTATTAATAGAATTCCACGGGGGGTCATTAGTTTGTTTTTTTTTTTTACATTTTTTTTTATATTAGAAATTTGCCAGACCATTTCATAGTACAAGAAAGTTCATTTTTCTCTTAAAACAAATTGTTTTAAAAGGATTATTGTTGTAAAAAAAGAGATTTGCTGGCGGCATATTTGAGTTTTTATTTTATAAATTGTTATTTTGAAATTAATTTGTTTGCGGAGTAAATTGTTCGTTTATTACATTGGGCAAATAGTCAAAGCTTTTGCTGTTATATTTGTGGCTAACGAAACAATTTTTGATTAAATTTCTTTTTTGCAAAAAATCTTTATTATGTTAGTTTTTTAGTTATAAAATGTCGTTTTCTGTAATATAAGTGCTTTAAGCTCATAACTAACAATATTCAAGTTAAGGTACAACTAAAGAATATTTGACAAAACTATTTTTGGTATTCGTTTTTATACCCATTATCAAAAAAGATGGGGGTATATTGATTTTGTCACTCCGCTTGTAACACATTGAAATATTGGTTGTAGACCCACAAAAGTATATACATATATTCTGGGTCCTTATTAAATTCTAAGACGATCTAGCCTTGTCCGTCCGTACGTCTGTCTGTTGAAAGCACAATAGGGTTAGAACGGAAAGAGATAGAGAAATAAAATTTCCCACAAATATTACATATAGGTAAGGTTTGTTTGGTATTGCAAATGGGCAATATCCTTCCACGACATTCTAAAGTAATATCTTTAAAGATATATTAAATTTTTGTAAATAAATATTCATTTAAACGAAGTCAAAATGTAGATTTTTTAGAGGTCGCGTCATTTTCACCAAATATTTGATAGGTGTGAATATATAGTAATAGTTACTTTAAGCATATTTGTCTGATTGCTCATTTTGTCTGCTTAAATTAAATTTTAAACTTTCAGTTTCATAACAATTATATATAAGTTATGAACTCAACTTATTTAGTTTAATTTTATTTTTAGGACCACATATGTATTTGGTTAAAAAACATTAAAATATTTAATCGGTGTTATTTCCAAATGCAGTCATTGTGAAAATATTGCGGTAAAAAAAACGTTTGTTTATATTTATTCAGTGTTTTAAACATATAGTGACAAGAAAATTTCAAATGGATTTAATTAAAAAAATTAGCATAAATATCCAAAAAAACAGAAACCACATGCAATGATTAGATTATGCCGTTTTTGTTTATAAACATAATTTTTCACGGGATTAGAATAGAAAAAAATACCTATGTACATAATAAATTTCGAAAGCAATATTTTAAATTATAATAATAATTTACATAATTCGCTGTGTTTTTATACTCACCATCAAAAAATATGGCTTATAGAAAAATATTGCTTATAGACCTACAAAAGTATTTTGGGTCTTTATGAAATTCTAAGACGATCTAGCCAAGTCCGCCCGTCTGTCTGTTGAAAGCACGATAGAGTCCAAACGGAAAGAGCTAAGGAGCTGAAAATTTGCAAAAATAATCTCTATTACTACAATTTGTTTGCTATTGAAAATGGGAAATAACGGCCGATGTTTTCACCTAGCCCCCATACAAGTGGCCCCCCTCCGAAAAGAGTTTAAGCAGACATAACTGTTATAAAAGAACGAATATAGAGACTAAATTCGACAGTTTCGTAAGACCAAAATCTCTTTACCAATTTTTAAAAGGATCGGCTCATAATTGACCCTACGCCCCATATAAGCTCCCCTTCAGAAAATGACGAAATTCAACATATATAAGTTTCATATGACCCAAAATCTCTCTACCAAATTTTATAAGAATCGGCTCGTAATTGACCTTACCCCCCGTATAAGGTCCCTTCAGAAAATGTCTTTAACGCTTATTACTAACTTAAAAATACGGATATTGCGGCGAAATTGAACATAAATAAGTTTTATATGAGCTAAAATATCTCTACCATGTTGTCCGAGGTCCCCTTCAGAAAATGACTTTAACGCTCATTACTGACTTAAAAATACGAATATAGAAACGAAATTCGACAAAAATCAGTTTCATCTGACTCAAAATCTTTCCAACAAATTTTTTGAGGATCGGTTAATAATTGACCATACTACCCATATAAGGCCCCACTCAGAAAAGAACCTTAGTGCTTTTGCCATATCCGTCTGTCATCATCTGTATTGCAACTAGTTAATTAGGTTAGGTTAGTTAGTTAGTTTGAATGGAGGATGTATATACATCAAATCTGAAGAAATACACCTAGGCCTCTATCGGGCTTGTTGTGCGCCCCTTAACCAGTGCCTCAGGTGGGAATCGAACCCACCACCTCCGGTCTACCAGACTAGAATACACACCATTAACCTACCGGAGGCCACAAACTCAAACCAAATATTTTAAACTGAAATACAATAAATCCAGTGATTTAACAAGTAAGAGTGTTATATTAGTCTATAAAATGGACTTATGTAGGAACTTGGTTCCAATATGGACCGATTCTTATGAAATTTGCTAGAGAGAATTAGGTTCTTATAAAACTTATGCAATTCGAATTTTATTGCTAAGCTGGTATTTTCCAGCTAGTTATGAGCGTGAATGTCATTTCCTGAAGAGTACCTTATAGGTAGCGTAGGGTTAATTTAAGACCAAACCTTATAACATTAAGTGGGGAGGTTTAATTTCTTATATAACTAGTATATTGAATTTCATTGCTATGCTTGTATTTTTAAGCTAGACCGTTAAAGTAATTTTCTGGAGAAAATCTTCTATGGTGGGTAGGATCAATCTTAGGCAAAAGCAAACATAAATACATAAAACTAATCTATGGCAAATTACAGCACATTTTCTGTCAAAATCGGTCCAAACTGATGAACGTAGTGTAGGTTATCTTAAAATCTGGTAATGACAGATTTATATCTTAATATACATAGCTGTAATGAGTAATTGAGTATTGAATTATTAAAGTCATTATTATAAAGACTTCTGAAATTTCTTTAGACATCGTTTCAACAAACTTGTTTTTCTTTAACATTACAAATAAAATAACTTTTTTACAATTTTTCTCAAATAATCGTTGAACACAGACTACTCACGCTGAGCTACACCATATGGTAGAAAAAAATTGCATGAAATTTAAATTAATCAACATTTCTAACAATTTCTTTGTCTTATTAATATTGCATTATTCAAAGTTGATTGGAAAAAGCAAAAAGTGTAACATGACGTTAGTACCAGCTCACAGTCGCTATTTCAAAATTAATTCATGTCAACTAATTTTGACTTGCGTTAAATTTATGCAGGACGCAAGGACATACTGTACAAATTTGCATTCATTTAAAAAACTATAAACAATTCTAACCATAAAATGCAAAAATAGAATTAGAACATGACAGTACGTCTGTGGGTTTAAGAAATATTTCTGGTTTAAATGTTCAAACCACATGAGTTGTTGTTAACAGAAAACTGTTTTTTATGTTGTGTGTGTTCTGCTTGGTTTCTTGGTTTGACATGTTACTTCTACACAAAGTTAAAAGTTATTTTAAGAACAAGTTAGAGTGCTATAATCGGCTAGGCCGAATCTTAAATACCCTCCACCAGCAAGCTACATTTCATTGAGACCCATTTAACTATCGAAATTTTTGTTTCCTTATTGAGGGTACTAACATTTATGCATATGTCAAACTAATTTTAATTAGGTCGAGAAAAATGTATATTAATATGCCAGTTTGAAAACATTTTAATATAATGATATATCTGTACACAGAACATACTCATTTTGAATTTTATCCGGATATAATCATTTAATTACGAATTAAGTGATATTAAGTGATTTTCAGAAGTATACCTTATATGGGAGCTAAGTCAACCTATGGACCGATCCGGAAAAAATTCCGTAGAATGATTTATATATACAAAATAAACATTTATGTCGAATTTTATCCCGATAACTTTGATTATCAAGTGCATTTGAGTAATTTTCGGAAATGGAGCTTATATGGGAGTTGTGACCAATTATCAACCGATAAAGAAAAAATTTAGTATAATGATTTAGTATAATGATTACTACAATAGATTTATTAATTAATGAAATATTTGCGTTTAGGTGATTTTCGGAAGTGGACTTTATATGTATAGGAGCTATGACCTTACACAAAACATATTTGTGTCGAATTTTATCAAGATACCTTTATTTGATAATGAAATATGTGCGTTTAAGTGATTTTTTTGAAGTGGACCTTATATAGGAGCTACTACAATATATGGATCAATCCGGAAAAAATTTGGTAGAATGATTTATATGCTCACAAAACATATTCAAGTCGTACTTCATACCGATAGCCTTATTATTCAAAGAAACATATGCTTTTAATTGATTTTCGTATGTGGACCCTCTATGGAAAAAATTTCGTAGAGTGATTCATATAAAGACAATACATATTTGTGTCGAATTTTATCAAGATAACTTTATTTAACAATGAAATATGTGCGATTATATGGGAGCTATCACCAATAATGGACCGATCCGGGGAAAAAGTGGTAGAATGATTTATATGTACACATTACATATTCAAGTCGAATTTTATTCTTATAGCTTTAGAATTTAATGAAATATAATCGTTTAATTGATTTTCGGAAGTGGACCTTATATGGGAGCTATGACCTATTATGAGCCTATCCGGAAAAAATTTCGTAGAGTGACTCACATAAAGACAAAACATATTTGTGTCGAATTTTATGAAGATAGCTTTATTTGACAATGAAATATGTGTTTTTAAGTGATTTTCGGAAGTGGGCCTTATATGGGAGCTATGACCAATAATGGACTGATCCGTAAAAAAATTGTAAAATGATTTGTATGTATACAAAACATATTTGTGTCGAATTTTATCCCAATAGCTTTATAATTCATTGAAATATATGCGTTTAAGTGATTTTCGGAAGTGGACTTTATATGGGAGCTATGACCAATTATTGGCCTATCCGAAAAAAATTTCGTAGAGTGATTCATATTTAGACTAAACATATTTGTGTGGAATTTTATCAAGATAGCTTTGTTTGACAATGATATATGAGCTTTTAAATGATTTCCGGAAGTGGGCCTTATATGGGAGCTATGACCAATAATGGACCGATCCGTAAAAAATTTGGTAGAATGATTTGTATGTATACAAAACACATTTAACTCGACTTTTATCACAATAGCTTTACTCATCAAAGAAATATGTGCGTTTAGGTGATTTTCGGAAGTGGACCTTATATGAGAGCTATGACCAATTGTGGACCGACTGAGATTTGCGTTGATAGTATGATTTCTATTCATATTATATTTGCATGTACAAAATTTTGTGTTGATACCGATATATTTGAGGGAGTTATTAACGATAAACTAATTTCCGGGAATATATACCTTTGTATGGGGGCTATGGGAAATATTCGATCGATTGTAAAGATTTTGAACATAATTGATTACTGCCCTGAAAAAATAATGTGTGACAAAATTCATCGAAATATCTTTGGTAGTTTCCGAGAAAACTTCAAAAGAATTATGAAAAACCCGAAAAACGGCATTAACTGCCATAACTGTTTTATAATACGAGCATAAATATTAAATTCGACACAAATAAGTTTCATTTAGGCCAAAAGAAATCGGTCCATAATTAGAATTTTATTAGGATCGATCCATAATTAAACCTGTACAATATAGATAAAATATTGCTATTAATCATATTTAATAAATCCATACAATAAGGAAACGAATATTGGTTTTCATTTCCTTTCCTCTGAAATATTTCAATATTTTATAATTTTCAATAAAAAGTGAACTCTGACATGCATCTCTATCAGCAGTTTATGTAATTTCACAGTTTAATGGTTTTATGTTTTATTTTTTGATATTTTTTGTATGTACAGCGAAAGAGGATGAAACAAAATCCACTGATATATGTATGTCATACAGACACACGTACATTGTTTTTGGTTTTTTGCTTGTTTTTCAAATATGTTAAAATATAATTTCAGTGGCTTTAGTGGTTTATTTGTACACTTTTTATGATTTTTTTCTTTTAATTGGCTGTAAATTTTCCATTCTATTAATAAAATGTGGCGTTATAGTTAATTGATTAAATATTTGTAGAAATAAGTTTTCTCAAAGATTTATACAGCTGTTACAATTCCAAGATTTATTGAACATTACAAACCCCATTTTCTTTTATATTTTTATACCACCCTAAGATATTATTTAACGATATTTAATAATGTGCATGTATGCATGTGTGTGAAAGATTTAAGGATTTTCAAAATACATATATATAATTAGGGGCAGGACCTAGTATGGGAGATATGACCAATTATAGACCGATCGCAAAAAATCCTTTAAGCAAAATTTCTGTATATAAAAGCTATATTTCAGTCAAATTTTGTATCTATATCGTAATTTAGTAATAAGTAATGTGTGTTCAAGTGATTTTCTGAAAGGAACCTTGCATGGGATCGGCCGCACCCATGTTATGGACCGATCGTGAAAAAATCTTGAAATTTTTTGTATACCAAACTAATATTTGTGCCAATTTTTGAATCAATAGCTTTATTTGGTAATGAGTAATGTGCGTTTAAGAGATTTTCGTATGGGAGCTATGACCAATTATGTATATAAAGACAAAATTTCAAAATTCTGCATCTATATCATTATTTGGTAATGAATATTGTGCATTTAAGTGATTTTTTGGAGGGGACCTAGTATGAGAGTTATGACCAAATACGGACCGATCGTAAAACAATTTTATAGTGTAATTTATGTATATAAGAACAATATTTGAGCTAAAGGTATGGATATCAATATTTTGTAATGAGTTATGTGCGTATAAGTGATTTTCGGGAGGGAACCTTGTATGGGAGCTAAGACCAAAGATGAACCAATCGTGTAAAATTTTATATTTCTGTGTATATGAGCAATACTTGTTTCAAACTTTATATGGATATTTTAATTTAGCAATGAGTTATGCGCGTTTAAGTGATTTTCCGATCGGTCCATAATTTGTCATAGCTCCCATATATGACCAATTATGGACCGATCGGAAAAAATTTCATAGTAATATTTCTGTTTCTCATTTTCAATACCAAACTGTAACCGATAATAATGAATATTTTGGCTGAATTTCGTTAATTTCCATTGCTTCGTTTTAACGTGAGCGTGTTTTAAACAGACAAACAGACCGACGGACGGACGGACGGACAGACGGACATAGCTAAATCGGCTCATAATTTCATAAGGACCCAGAATATATATATATACTTTGTTGGGTCTCAGATGAATATTTCTTGGTGTTACACACGGAAGCTTAATATGGGGGCTAGGGGCAAATATGGATCGATCCCGATAAATTGTTGTAAATAGATTTATATTTATATAATATTTATTTTTGCTGAATTTCATCGCGATTTTAGTGTTTATAAGTGAATTATGGACATTCAAGTAATTTTCTGAAGGAGTCTTTGTATGGAAGCGAGGATCAAATGAGGACACATCTTTATGAAATTTGGCAAGGTCATCAAAACTTATATGAAACATAGTTGTGCCACTTTTTATCGATGTACAGCTATTTAACATAATAATGAGCTCGGGGGTTCTGTTGTATGGAGGCTAAGTGAAATAATAGACCGACTTTAACAATTTGTAATATGATTCATCCCTGGGACAAAAAATATGTATGTGCCAAATTTCATCCAATTATCTTGAAAACTGCGACCTGTAACTTGCGCACAAGGTATACATGAACATCCGGCCAAACTGTCGGGCGGATATGGCTTAATACAAAATTCATCGCTGTACTCTATTTTTATACCCACCATCAAAAAAGATGCTTGTTTGGTATTGAAAATGGGCAATATCGGTACACGTTTTCGGATAGCCTCCATACAAGTGGATCCACGAAAACTACTATAGCAATGAAATTTGACATAAATAAGTCCATTATGATCTAAAACCTCTCTACCAAATTTTATGTGGATCGTTTCATAATTGACCATACCCCCATATAAGGTCCTCTTCAAGAAATTACTCATTACTGGCTTAATAATTCGAGTATAGTGATTAAATTCGACACACATAAGTTTCTATGAAGCCAAAATCGCTCTATTAAGTTTTATGTGAATCGGTGTATAGTTGACCCTATCCCCCATATAAGGTCCCCTTCAAAAACTGACTTTAATGCTCATTACTGGCTTGTAAATACTAGTATAGCAATTTAACGCTCATTACTGGCTTAAAAGTACGAGTATAGAGATGAAATTCGACATAAGTTAAGTAAGTTTCTTACGAGCCAGAACCTCTCTACTGACTTCAATGAGATTCTGCATATGATAAGCTCATTACTGGCTTAGAAATACGAGAAAAGCTATGAAATTCGACACACATATGTTTAATACGAATTAAAATCTCTCTACCAAATTTATTGATGATCGGTCCATAAGAAAATTACTTTAACTATCATTGCTGACTTAGAAATAAAATTTGATATAAGAAAGATATATAGGAATGTAAATCTTCCTACCGAATTTCATGTGGAAAGTGTCGGAAAGTGATATTCGATGTAAAGATGTTTTATATGAAACTAAATCGGTCTAAAAATATTATGAAAATTTTTATAAAAAACGGTCAATAATTAACCCTATTTCTCATATAAAGTCCTCTTCTGTTAATTTGATGAGTAATATATAAGGGTCAATTATGGACCGATCCCCATAAAATTTAGTAGAGATAGTACGATGATAATGGCATTTTAAGTCAGATATTATAGCGTTAAAATCATTTTCTGATGGGGACCTTATATGGGGGTAGGGTCAAATATGAACCGATCGTCATAAAAATTGGAAGACAGATTTCAGTTAATATAAAACTTATTAATGTAAAATTACATCAATGTTCTAGAACTTTTAAGACAGCTATGAACTTTAAAGTAATTTTCGATTTTCATACTGTTTCATACAGAAACGCTATTAAGTGTTTATATAAATTACATTTTAGATTCATAACTAGTGTAGGGTATCATATGGTCGGCTATATGCAACTAGTATAGTCTTATTTGCTCTTATTTGTTTTTTATTTGTTTTTCTTGTATCCTTTTTTGAATACTTCTTCTGATGTAAATGAAAATCTTTGAGATTTCATTCTGCCAATTTTTCATGTACGAAATGTTTTATATCTGAAATGCTTTTCAATTTAGTGCTGATATAATAAATTTTCTTTATTTTTTTCCTTCTTCCTGATGTTGAAAAGTGCAAAATTGCTTGAATGTATTTTTAATGACAAGGAAAATATTTTGTTTAAAATCCAACAATAAATTTATGGTGAAAACATATTTACGATTTATATAAGTGTTAACTAAATATTTTTTGTAATTGTATATATAATATTAAACTTTTGATCTTATTTATACTAACATATTCTAGAGCTTGATTTGTTCTTATTTATGAAATAAATGTACATTTTGTAACATTTCAACGTAATGAAATATATTCCCATAAGACTAAAAAGTATCTCCTTCACCAAGAAATAAATTCACACTAAGTTGAAAGAATAAATATTGTTGAAAATATTTGATTTACTACCCCTGTCTCACATATGAAGTTTGAGAATTAAATATTTAACATAAAAATCCTTTTGCTACTCACACTTTTCCTTACAAGCAGACGAATTTTACTACAGACCCCATATTCTGTGAATATTAATGAAATGTATGTATGTACCGTGTTAGATTCGCTGCACTTGGAGTGAAATTTCATGCTCATGTAATGGAAACAAACACCCAACGAAAGGAATATAAAAGTAGAAATAAAATACTTTCACTGCAACTAGCAAGTGAAACTGAAGAAAAAATGGAAAAATAATAAATAAGAATAATGTGTTTCATTTGTTATTTAAAAATAAGTAAAAGTTGGAGATTCGGTTATGTAGATTTAAGATGATCCCTAACATTAATAAAATTTGTATCTATAAGATCATAAGATGTATTTAAATATAAAATGTGTAAGTAAGTATAATAAAGTGCTTCGAAAATTGGGTTTTGACATGTTTTGCTAAGAAATTTCAACTCATGGCGGTACTCATAGCACTGAATTACTCTGCACAAGTAATTTAGATCCTTTCTCCTTAGAAGTATTACGTAGTTAGGGTCCTTAGGACCATTTTATGGGTTCTCACTTAATCCGGGCTCTACATGCTAAATTTCATGTTTCTACGTTCATTATTATAGAAAATTCAAAAAGTACCTTTAAAGAACAAAAAGGTATCAAAAATTCCCCTTTTATAGGTTCTCACATAATCAAGGGCTCTACATACCTAATTTCGTATTTCTAGGTTCAATATTATAGAAAATTCAAAAAGTACCTTTTGAAAAACGAAAAAAGTACCAAAAAGTTCCCTTTTATGGTTTCTCACACAATCAGGCCTCTGCATAGCTAATTTCATGTCTCTAGGTTCAATATTATACAAAATTCAAAAAGTACCTTTTAAAGAATAAGTAAAGTACTAAAAAGTCCCCTTTTATAGGTTCTCACACGAAGGTGAAGGGTATAAAAAAAACATATTTACAGAAAATCTCATATACTAATTATGTTTCTGGTACGATATCGTCACTATGTATTTAAGCATAATGAAATACATATTTGTTTTGGATTTAGATGTTTGTAGGGTGAACAAGAAAATTTTGCTCGTTATTGGAGGAACAAAAAGTGCAAAAAAGGAAACAAACGAAAGTTGGCAACAGCTGAATATTATTATTTTTTTATTCACAAAAGAAAAGGCGTTGAATGAAAATTTCTTATTGTTACAAAAGTATGAGAAAATAAATCTACTTGGTAAAGAACAATTGCGACAAATAGTATGAACAAAATAGGAAAATAAATTTAACTGCATTAAAATTTACTGCTGCTAGGACACAAAAACAAAAAATAATAATAAAATATTTTCATTTGTATAACTGCAGTGTTTAATCAAATTTTAAAATAAGATTAATTTCATAGATACTTACAAGTATTGTAGTACAAAAGTAAAATAATTTGCTAATACAAATACAATTTTAGTACAAAATGTTTTTTTGTGGTACCAATTGTTACAATATTTCACAGTGGAAATAATTTAATTATTTACATTAGTTTATACACTTGATTAATTCTTAAATTTTATATTTAACTTGATGTAGTTAGTGGTCAGCAATTTTTATTTAATTTTACTGAAATACCAACATGTTCGAAGTTTAGACATGAAATTGTTTTGCTATCGAGCTGTTTACTTTTCAATGTAAATTTTTTTGTATAGGAACTATCAAACAAGTAATAGTGCTATATTCGGTTGTTTCGAATCTCATATACCCACCATCAAAGCGTATGTCGTAAAAGGAATGCTCCCCTATAAATATCAGGAGGATATTTGGAATATGGCATACAATTTGCACACAGAAAACAGGTCGATTGGAAATCGGTTACCATGATAAATATTTAGTTAAATTAATTAAAATTGTATCGCTGTTATTGAAAAACTGTA
The DNA here is from genome assembly GCF_015586225.1 of Lucilia sericata. Taxonomy (NCBI): domain Eukaryota; kingdom Metazoa; phylum Arthropoda; class Insecta; order Diptera; family Calliphoridae; genus Lucilia; species Lucilia sericata. Next base: position 780,033 of record NW_023994061.1, on the reverse strand, counting down.
TAATTAACTGATTTTCTATATTCAGTATTAAAAAACAATAATACTAATCGAATTGTGGTTTTTTCTAAATCAATAATTTGAACTGAATTGTATCGGTTATTAAATTCATTTGTCAATTCATTAAATGCAGCAGACTTTTATTTTGGATTAAAATGTAAGAACATCAAATATTAGTCGCTACAACCGAAAAACAGTAGAAAGTAAAAAATATTAAGCACTGCAACCAATTATCAATTGAAAAAATTATTTAAAATTTAATTACGGTTAAAGGAACCAAATTCGATGTTCCCAACCGATTAATTGGTAATTATAGTTGACGTATACAAAAATAAATAAAATAAAACGAATTTATAATTAAAAAATATCTAATTACGTTTGAGGATAAATTAATGCAGAAATTTCGATAAAAAAGGTAATGTTTGGTATATTTTATATCTTATAATCTATTTTGTGTTATTTTTCTATAATTTTTAATAATTTTACAACAGCGGAAAGGCGTGGAAAGATAGCGTTCCTTTGGAAATGTTGGACAGAATGAAGAGCAAAATCCCTGGTACATAAACGCTATGTTTATTAACATCAAAATCTTAAAACTAAAGGGGAGAAGTTGTTATTTTATATTTAAAAGTTTTGTAAGTTTAAACATTCATATTTTTGTAAATATTTTAAACAAAATAAAATTTATTTTAAAATACACATAATCCACAAATTGGTTTTCAATAAATAATATTTCAGTTGCAAATACCAATAATTTCAATCCAGATTACCGAATAATAAATAAAAATAGTTGTGTACACCATATATTCAGTAATACTAACCGAATTATACAATAATTACAATCGAATTTTGGGATAGTTGTTAGAACCGACTGAATTCGATTGGAAACAAATTCGGTTATCACAATGAATCTGTTTTCTCTGTGTGGTAGAGAGATTTTGGCTCGCATGGAACTTAATGGTCCCAAATTTTATCGCTATACTCGTTGAACGTTAAAGTAATTTTCTGAACCTTGTATGGGCGGTAGGTTCGATTATGGACCGATCCTCACTAAATTTGGTAAAGAGATTTTGGATCGCATAAATCGTATGTGTGTCGAATTTCGTCACTATATTCATATTTCTAAGCCAGTAATGAGCGTTATAGTCAGTTTAGAAGAGGACCCCCCATGTAGGGTTATTTATGGGCCGATCCTAAAAAACATTGCTAGAGAAGTTTTGGCTAATAAGGAACTTACGTGTGTAGTATTTCATTGCTTTACTCGTAGTTGTAAGCCACTAATGAGCATTAAAGCCATTTTCTGGAGGGGACCCATCTTTTTTGATGGTGGGTATAAAAAGATTGTGTATTGATTTTGTTATTTCGTTTGTAACACTTCAAAATCGAATGAAAATGAATCTTGTACGAACCAACATACTTTAACACAGTGAATTCGACAAAAACTTCTTTTATAGGAACCATACTTTCTTGCAAATGTTTACAGGATTGGTATAGGATCGGACAAAATTATTCCTTTTTAAAAAGAAATCGCTCTTTACAGGACATGCTTTGATAGTGGGTACATAAGATTCGGTATAGCCAAATATAATACTCTTGCTTCTTTGAAATTCCAAAGTCATTGTTATGGTAAATAGCAAAAGTATCGTTTTACATTAAAAGGAGACCAGATATTTTGATTTTACAAAAAATTTAAAATATTTAGTTCAAAATCTAAGTCTAGATTAGGCAGTATATTCGAAGATCTTTAGGCGGCAGCAATATAAGTTTTGATTCTGACATACATATATAGTTATGCAATTAAACATTGAACTAAGTTTCCTGAGGGTCGGGGCATAGAAGCCAGAAGTCTCTGTATAGGGTCACCATCTAAAAAAATCGATTAAAATGATTAAAATAATCTTTAAAAACTTTTTGCATATTTTTCTTGTATCCCACTTCAGCTAAACTTCTAGTTAGATTGGTCACTTTGTTTTCTGAAAAAAAACTATCCAGGAAAATATAAAACAAAAGAACAATGTACCAGATAAGGATACCTGGTTAATAATCTTTCAAGTACGGTCTATAGCACCAGGAAAAGTATGAATATGATTGAATGATTGGTTGAATAGTTGTTTGTCTGCTTGAGGTATTACAGTGCAATATTATTTTACTAATTCCTATTGTTTACATTTCACTACTTCTTCCGTAATTACAAACTAGAGATGTCGAATGAAAGAATGGATGGATGAAGGAACATAGATGTAGGTATAACATAAAGGCAAACATTTAGAAGAAAATATTGATTTTATTTATAAATTTAAGTAATTAAAAGCACCAATGAAAATGTATGAAAAATATTGTAAAAGTACACACTTGAACACACCAGTACTGGTAAAATATAAAGTTGTGCCAATTTGTATTAACTGTGTGTAAAGTGTTTTTTGAAATAAAAGTATGTTTTTAACGCCATCATCAGAAAGATTGAGGTAAGAAAATTTCGACAAAAGTTATTTGTTATTAAAATTATGTAGTTCCCACGAATTATGAACAGTTCTGAATCGTAGAAATATGAATTACAGCTTTATAAAATTACTAGCATACCCTGGGTGCTTCGCTACCCTACAATAACTTAAATTAAATACATACAAAAATCTCTTTCAATAAACTCTCATCTAATAAGGACCGTGTGTTCCGGTTAACCATTATAAAGAATCTAAAAGGAACCATTCGAAGAATAAAAAAGTACCAAATAGTTCCCACTTACAGAATATTATTCAGTCAAGACCATGTATGTTAAAATTCATGTTCTTAGGTTGTATATTTTAGAAAATTAAAAAAGTACCATTTATGAGATAAAAAGTACTAAAAAGTTCTCTCTTAAAGAATCGTATTCAATGAGGACCGTGTATGTTTAATAATCTTGTGTATTGAATTCATATTAAAGAGCAAAGAGTATCATTTGAAGAAAGAAAAAGTACCAAAAGTGGAATAAATTTTACCTAAGTGGAAAGTACTTATAAAGAATACAATTTTTTTCCATTTCGCTTAGAGATATATTTTTTCGAGAATTAAGTTTACAAAATGTTCCGTATTTAAATCTATATATCACAGATAAAACTCAAACGATTCAAATCTGCATTCATTTGTTCCAGAAAAACAGTGGTTTCAAAAAGTACCAAACAATTTACTCGAATTTGGTCCTATATAGATAGGACTAGGAATTCCAAAATAATATACCAACAGCTTATTTTGTATGAGTAAATAAACTACTTTTTAAAATTTTATAAAAATTGGCTCAATGAGTTTGAATAAAATTAAATTTCCCGTTTTTTCCCTTTTTGATACTTTTTCCCCAGTGAAATAGCAAAAATTTTATTACAATAAATATTACAGAGTTAGTCCGTAATTTAATAGGATAATTCAATAAACCGAAAAAGTTTTCTTAATGTGCTAAAAAAAAGGACCATAAATACAGTTTTCTCCCTTTTACACCCAAAAAGGACTGAATTTAAAAAAAGTACGAAACAGGTGTCTCATAGTTTTGGGAGATGTGTTCAAAACATTTGTACAAAACTTATTATGTTAATTAGTTCAAAAGTTATAAGGGGCCAAAAAGGTACCAAAATCACCTTTGTTACACATTTTTACCCCTTAAAAGAACGAATTTCAAAAAAGTACCAGACACCCATCTGCTCATTTTAAGAGTAGATGCAGGTGCATTTAAAATTTTTTATGTAACACTAATATTGTGTGAGATAATTAAGAAAACCTGTTTTACCCGTTTTTCCCCCTTTTTACCCGTAAATGTACAAATTTCCAAAAATCCCTCCTTAGTGGATCTACATAACCAAAAACACATCTATTGTCAAAATTTCATGATTCTAGGTTCAGTCGTTTGGACTGTGCGATGATGAATCAGTCAGTCAGTAACGCTACTCTTTTATATATATAGATTAAAATTTTACATGGGTTCATTGAACGGTGAACCAAATTGACCACTTGGCTAAAAGCTACAGACGAGGTTCTCTTTGAATGACATGGAAATCGCCATCTTCTAGTTGCAGAGGTACGCATCAGCTTGTAGCTATCTGAAATATCGGCAACAGACGTTCTTAAGTTGAAGGATGCTGAAGTTGCCGCTTCGTATTCCAAAGCCCTAAGAAATGCTGCTGGATATTGCCAAGAGGGTGAGCCAATAGAATGGCAAAGAGTGAAGTCACTGTTTATGTTTATTGGACCTGCCACTCGAATTCTCGGCTATACGTAAGAAGTGAATCTACGCAGAAACGTGATGTTGGCTAGATGAAATCAGCAGGGACGCACAAACAAATCTCAGCTCAGCAATGTATGTATGGTTCATATACATACTTCGAGAAGGCATTCAATAAACTAAACCACAAAGTGATTTGGAGTTCACTGACATGTAGGAAAATTTCTCTCAAACTCAAACGCCACAAAAAAAGCTTATACAGTAATGACTTCAGCAGATTTAAATATGACAGATTCCTAAGTGAAACGGTGAGAGTAGGGACAGGTGTCAGTCAGTCACCACTTTTATTTAATAAATTTCTGGACACCATCCTTGGGAGTGAGGATTGAAGATTCCCTCTAAACGATCTTGATTACGTTGACGATATCTGTCTACTGGTGTACAAATACACAGGCTTAGTGGCTAACATGTCTTAAAGGTTAATGTCTTGAAGACAAAATCCCAATATAGGGTGCACTATATCTACCAATGGAGGTACAAGCGAAGATATCTATAATCGATTGCAGAAATCTCGTCAAGCATTTGGCCGCTTTACATCTATTTAGAAATCACCATCTCTACCATTGCGTACAAAAATTACACTATTCAGCGCAAATGTAAAATGCTGATATTCCTAATTCGTTGTCTTTATAAAATCCTACATGTGTTTTGGCCTAAAACAATATCTAACTACACTCTCTGGCGTAGAACTGACTAACGAACCCTATCGATTGAAATTAGGAGACGCGAATTGCTATGTGTTGGAAACAGAAGATTAGAAGGGAACGCCCAGCTCATACATGGATAAGACTGATTGAGGCCGAAGTAAACCGTAGAGGCAAGAGTTGTAGTGAAGGCAAAGTGTTACACAAAATAGTGCTATGTTCCGAATATCCGAAACACATACATTTTTAGTATCTTTTATATCTGTTCGTAATATAGCCTTTGAGTATCAAAGACCTAGTAGAAATATTTGTTATTGCCAGTAATAAATTATTTAATAAACATTTCCATTAACAATTAAAAAGTCAATGCAAATTTGACAAAATCTTTTATTTGTTATTGTTTCATCTACGAAAATAAAACATACATACATATGAATTACAAAAACCGCGAATACAACAATATATAGCATTAATATGATTTAAAGAAAATATTTCACAAAATAAATGCAAATTTTGCCATAAATTGAATTTATAGATTGAACAAATACAAAATGTTTAAAATACCTTTGAGAAAAACAAGCAAAAAGACATCTTGCATCACGCATGACAGAACGTGCTCGATTACCACAACATACAACTTGTACTATTTACAAAAACTGACAAAAAGTTAAAATGAATGAAAGAATTCTGTATGAAATGAAAATACCTGAATGAAACTTGTATTACTAGCAGTATTCATGTATGTACGAGGGCAAGTTTAATAGTTTGTATTGGGGATACGTGAATGCTGAAATGTGGATCAAAACTAAAATGCAATTCAAATATCAAGGTCACATATTCTAAAGTGACACAATGTGAAGGGGTGTTTTAATTTAAGTTTTGTTTTTGCTGCAGTTGTGTTGCATTTTTATAAATATAAAAGAAAAATTATTTGTGGAAGCAAAAATATTTTAAGATTTTCTTAAAGGTAATTTAAACATGTTAATATTTGTATAATCGGAAGGGTATTATGCTTTTTCTTGATTGGCCATAAAATTGATCTTCACAGCAAATGTGTTTTTCCTGTCTTTTTAAAATCACTTTTTATACCCTGTCAATTGCCTTTGTTTCCATTCTATTTAAACTGCATACAAGTTTTCAAACAATAAAACATTTACCTAAGACTGTGTATATTTGTATAGAAACTACAATGAGAAAAGTTAGTTCATATCCGGATTAAAAGTGTTCATGTCTTTTACAAAATACTAACAATAAAAAATACAACAAAAACACCTGATTAAAATAAAACCTGTTGAAAAGATTCTACAACATTGAAATGTATAAAATACACACTTGAGTACTCACATCACTTAATATAGATGAAAATAAAATATAAAACAAGTTAGAGTGCTATGCTATGCCGAATCTTAAATACCCTCCACCAGCAAGCTACTTTTTATTAAAACCTATTTAACTATCTACGCTTGTATTTATAAAAAAATCTTATTTTGCTTTTAATGCACTCAATAGTTAAAGCACACTTTAGCCTTAAAAACCATTAATAAAATTGTGATATTCATAAACAAATAATAAACGTATATTAACTATTGTGCTGATTTATCTTTAAGTTGGCAGCACTGTACAATATGGCTGTCATTTTATGTGTTAGTGTTGCGTACAATTAGGATAAAATATTCATTGATTCGGTTTTCTTAATTTCATATTTTTGTTTATAATAGATTTTTGACAATAAAAACAAACTTTTAAGAAAAATAAATATATATATGGCTTTAATAAATGTCTATTTAATTCAGATGTATAAATATAACATATAATTTCTAATTATTATTAAAAGTATCCGAATAACGGATATTTTGCGACAAAATATATATCACTATGACACATTTTCTTATTTTTACTTATTTTCCTTGTAATTTTTGATAAATTTTTGCAAATATTGATAAATTTCTTTGATAATTGACTAATTTTAATGCCGGCGAATATATTTTGCATTAGTATAACACTAATCAATATAATTTACATGGTTAATTACTTTATGGCATTATATTTAACCAACAAACTTTGAAAAAGCCAAATCAAATGATCATTTGGTTGATAGACGGGCATTTCCAAATTGCCTAAAAATAGTGCTGGACAATTGGAATATTGTCAAATATTCATGCATTAATCCAATAATGCCTAGATTTGAGTTTTTTCCTCAAAATATAATCGTTTCAAAATTTTCTGGGATTTTATTAACAATTTTGTAAACGTTAAAATTAGAATTTTTAGATTTTATTTTAAAAGAAACCATAATTACTTTTCGCAATTAACCTAAAATTACCGGAAAAATCTTTATCTGAGAAAAAAATTGTTAAAAATCAAGTTATTGTTGGCATTGAAGAAGCTCGAGCCTTCAATAAAATTCTTCTAATTGTCAATGGTTTATTGAAGGTGTTTTAAGCTATTTCACGTTTATAAATACGATTTTCCTGAATTTTGCCTAAAACTGTTTAATAAACTTAAAATAAGTTTTTATAAATACAGCCGCTAATCTTTAGATAACTTGGCAAAATTTTTGTTTCCGTATTGAGGGTATTAACATTTATGCATATGTAAACTAATTTTAATTAAGTCCAATTTTATCCGGATATAATCATTTTATTACGAATTAAGTGGTATTAAGTGATTTTCAGAAGTATACCTTATGTGAGAACTAAGACAACTTATGGATCGATCCGGAAAAAAATCCGTAGAATATATATATAAATACAAAATACACATTTATGTCGAATTTTATCCCGATAACTTTGATTTTCAATGTGCATTTGAGTAATTTTCGGAAATGGTCCTTACATGGGAGTTGTGACCAATTATCGACCGATAAGATAAGTTATTCGATGCAGACCTCTAACATGTATAGGAGCTATGACCTTACAGAAATCAAGATATCTTTATTTGATAATGAAATATGTGCGTTTAAGTAATTTTTATGAAGTGGACCTTATATAGAAGATATTACCATATATGGACCAATCCGGAAAAAATTTGGTAGAATGATTTATATGCTCACAAAACATATTCAAGTTTATCCCGATAGCTTTATTATTCAAAGAAATATATGCGTTTAAGTGATTTTCGTAAGTGGACCCTCTATGGGAGCCTATCCAGAAAAAATTTCGTAGAGTGATTCATATAAAGACAAAACATATTTGTGTCGAATTTTATCAAGGTAACTTTATTTGACAATGTAATATGTGCGTTTAAGTGATTTTTGGAATCGAATTTTTGTCGAATTTTATCCTTATAGCTTTAAAATTTAATGAAATATATTCGTTTAAGTGATTTTCGGAAGTGGACCTTATATTGGAGCTATGAGCAATTATGAGCCTATCCGGAAAAAATTTCGTAGAGTAACTCATATAAAGACAAGATATATTTTTGTAGAATTTTATCCTTATAGCTTTAAAATTTAATGAAATATATGCGTTTAAGTGATTTTCGGAAGTGGACCTTATATTGGAGCTATGACCAATTATGAGCCTATCCGGAAAAAATTTCGTAGAGTGACTCATATAAAGACAAGATATTGATAAGATTGATAGTGTGATTTCTGTTCATATTGTATTTGTACGTACAAAATTTTGTGTTGATACCGATATATTTGAGGGAGTTATTAACGATAAACTAATTTCCGAGAATATATACCTTTGTATGGGGGCTATGGGAAATATTGGATCGATTGTAAAGATTTTGAACATAATAAATCACTGCCCTGAAAAAATAATGTGTGACAAAATTCATCGAAATATCGTTGGTAGTTTCTGAGAAAACTTGAAAAGAATTAGGAAAAAAAACGTATTTTTTTTCGAGGTAGTCTGAAATAACTTATTACGTGGTGAACCGATTTTTCTGATTTTCAATACAAAACTGCTTAGGATAATAATAAATATTTTGGGTGAATTTGGTTGATTTCCTTTGCTTAGTTTTAACGTGAGCGTGTTTTACACAGACAGACAGACCGACAGACAGATGGACAGACGGACATAGCCAAATCGACTCAGAATTTCATAAGGATCCAGAATATATATACTTTGTTGGGTCTTAGAAGAATATTTCTTGGTGTTACACACGGAACGACAAACTTATATATACCCTCTATCACCACTGATGGTGGTGGAGGGTATAATAAAACGTGTATTAAAGTATAGTCGGTAAAGGCCGACCATGTGATGGCATACATCATTGTAAAAGAAATTTCGGAAGTGGACCTTATGTATTTTTGTTGAATTTGCTATTAATAACAATATTTCTAAACGATTTCTTCAAGTCAATAAAAATTATCAAATGTTTTTCAAAAGATTTCTTTAAAATAAGCTATTTCCAAATACCTTTTATATTACGCTTTGGGGGAGCATTTGTGTGGCTATCAAGTGAAAGAATGAATTCAATTTAACAAATTTTACAAAGACAGGAACATAGAGAAATTACTTTCACTATATAATTATTCGGACCTGCATCATTAGACTGTCTCATAACTAAATCAGCTTTAATGTAAGGTGTTAGGTATTTACATATGCTACAAGCACCAACACTAACTTATAGAAAGTATAAGTACTTGGATATGTTACAAAAACATTCATTTACACACATGTCCTTTTATCTACAAGGTAGTTTTATACATTAAGTTAAATATAAATATCAATGTGTAGTTGTAATTAAGCTAACTAACAATATACATACCTATACTCACACAACCAAATAACATTTATAAGTATGTACATGACAAAAGTGCTTTTTACCTTCTTTGAATACTTCCTTATTATTTTTACTGTTGTTTTTGTTTAATCACTTGTTGTAGTGACCTTTAAAAATAAATATTTGCTTTTTATTTTTGTTTCATTTGAAGGAAAATATTTGAACTTGTCAAGTACTTATGCAGTTCCTATAAGTACTTGTGCTTAGAGTATGAGTTACGTACATTTATGTGAAATAAAAAAATATTACTCATACGCATCGTTATGAATTTGTTACATATATTAAAAAAATATATTGAAAATAATAGTACTAGGTAAATTCTCTAAAAGATGTTGAGTTTTCCCTAATTAATTTGTAACAAATAATTTACTGCTACGACGACATTTTTTATAGTGCTCGATGAGGAGATTCTATATACGAAATTGTTTTTAAATCGGAACTCAAATGAAGAAATAGGATCGTTTTAAAAATTTAACATAGCCGAGGTGTCCTAATTTGAGGACCCCCGCCGGGCCCCTGGTTGGCCTATAAGGTCCAAATTCAAAACCTAAACTCGGCAACACCTCCTCTTTGTGCATACCAAATTTCATTAAAATCGGATTAACCGTTTAGAAGTTACCGAATTATTTCCCTCTTTTTTTTCCTATACCACTGTGCACCATCAAAATAGAGGGAGGTGGGTATGTTGATTTTGTCATCTCGTTTTGGTGAGAGACCCATAAAATTACATATGTATTCTGGTTCCGAATGGAATGAGCTAAAGAGTTGAAGTTTGCTACAATTATTTCCAATAGGTAGGTTTTGTTTAATATTCCGTCTGTCTGTTGAAAGCACGATAGATTCTAAACGGAAAGAGCTAGGGAATTACAATTTTCCACAAATATTCCCAAAAGGTAATGTTTGTTTAATATTGCAAATGAACAATTTGCTATTTTAACCAATGGGCAAACTTTTTAACCAAATCAGTTTAACTTTTTAACTAAAATATCCCTAACAAATTTCATGACGATCGGTCCATAATTAACCTTACTCTTCATATAACGTCCCCTTCAGATAATTTAATGATAATTTCTGGCTTAATAATACTAATACAGAGATGAAGCAAGTTTTGTATGAACTTAAATCGCTCTACAAAATTTTGTGAGGACCGATCCATAATTGACCCTTCCCCTCACGTAACGTCCACTTCAGAAAATTAGAGAACAGCAATTAAATTCCACATAAACAAGTTTCGTATGAACCAAAAAAGCTCTACAAAATTTTATGAAGACCGGATCCTACCCTCCATATAAGGCCCTATAAGAAAATTTCTTATACGATCATGACAGAATTAAAAATACGAGTACAACGATGAAATTCGAAACATATCAGTAATATACGAATCGAAATCTATCTAGCAAATATTATGACGATCGGTTCATAATTGGCAGTAACACCTCTTACAGAGTTTACAAAATTTGAACAATTAATAAATAAGAAATTACAGTCGGGCGAGGCTGACCATACCTTACACCAGTTGTGAGAGTAAAATGTGTTTTAGTTTTCATAATAAAGCATTTAAGTTGAATTGTACCTCGCCTCCGATATATTTAAACAATTTATTGTTAAAAAGTAAATTTTCTGAAGGATGTGGGATTCCCATAAGTCTCCATATGAGCCGATCCTTATAAAATTTGGAGGATGAATTTACGGTTACTCAAAATGTTTTTATGCTGAACATCATTGTGGCATTAGTCCATTTAAGCAAATTGTGGACATTGAAGTAATTTTTTGAAGTAGGGCTTTATATGGGGGCTAGGGTTAAAACATCGGTCCATTACAAAATTCATAAGGATCTCCAAGGCTAGTATAAAACTTAGATGTGCCGCTTTTTGTCGAGATACGAGTATGTTAAGCACAATTATGAGCTCAAAAGCCCTACTCGGAGGTTAAGTTGTATGGGGGCTAGGTGAAATAATGGACCGATGTTAACCATTTTCAATAGGCTTTGTCCCTGATCGTCATTCAATTGTCCTCAAAATTGCTATCTGTAGTTTGATTACAAAGTTTACATGGATGGACGCACAGAAGGACGGACAGATTGACGGACATAACTAAATCTACTGAGAAAATAATTATAAGTCGATTGGTATACTTAGAGGTGGGTACAGTATACCAGTATTATTGTATGTTAAAAACATCAGCACAAACCCAATATACCCTCAAAGTGGTGGCATAACTGTAAACTGCTTCTATGCAATACTGATGGTAAGTATTTGTTATGAAAAATTTTGGAATTTTTTTATAAAATATATCGCCAACATTTTTGCTCAGACTCTTTAACAACTTTAAATTTCGAAATATTTTCACCCAAGCAAATACATTTACAGCGAAATTCTTATTAACAAGTAAGAAATTATAGTCGGGCGAGGCCGACCATATAATACCCTACACCTGTTACAAAAATGAAATGTGATTTTGTTTTCATAATAAAGCACTTAAGTTGAATTGCACCTTGCCTTGAATTATACTTAAGCCATTTATTGTTGAATAAAAATGTGGACATTTAAGTCAAATTTTGAAGGGGGATTTGTATAGGGGCTATGGTCAAATGAGACCCTATGATTATAAAATTCATGAGAGTCATCAAGGCTAGTACAGAACTTGGTTTTGCAGCTTTTTGTCGAGATGCGAGTATATTAAACATAATTATAAATTTAAAATCCCTATTTGCCGGGTTCAGTTGTATCGGGTATAGGTGAAATAATGGACCGATGTTAACCATTTTCAGTAGGCTTTGTCTCCGGTACCATAGAAGATCATCTACAAAATTTCATTGAATTATCTTCAAAATTGCGACTTGTAGTTTGATTAAAAAGTTTACAAGTCCTATTCGGGGGTTCAGTTGTATGGGGGCTAGATGAGAAAATGGACCGATATTAACCATTTTCAGTAGGCTTCGTCTCCGGTACCATAGAAGATCATCTGCCAAATTTCATTGAATTATCTTCAAAATTGCGACCTGTAGTTTGATTACAAGGTTTACAAGCCCTATTCGGGGGTTCAGTTGTATGGGGGCTAGGTGAAATAATGGACCGATATTAACCATTTTCAATAGGCTTCGTCCCTGGAACAATAGAAGATCATGTGCCAAATTTCATTGGATTATCATCAAAATTGCGACCTGTAGTTTGATTACAAGGTTTACATGGACGGACAGACGGACGGACATAGCTAAATCGACTCAGAAATTGGTTCTAAGCCGATTGGTATACTTTAAGGTGGGTATAGGACCAATATTATTGTGCGTTACAAACATCAGCACAAATCCAATATACCCTCCCCACTAAAGTGGTGTAGGGTATAAAAAGAATTACATTACCAGACAGACAATTGCCTCAACATTCATGGATTATGTTGCCATTTTGGTTTTGATATCTTACGCATGGTTTACGTTACGTTTTGTATTTAGTGAAAAAAAAGTCCCCCCCAAAAAAACCCAAATATTGAAGTAAAAAAAGGAAGACAAAACAAAAAATTAATAAAGCAGAAAGTGATGAAATGTTAAAATAAAATTTAGGAAAACCTCAAAAGCGAAGCAAATGGAATGAGTAATTTGTCCAAAAAATTATATCTGTATTTTTGGATAAGGCATTTTTATATTTTTTATCGTTGTTTTTTTGTGTTTTACCTTTTGTTGCTATTGTTCATAGTTTAGGTTTAAGGCAGAACAGAAATTATTTGAACAAAATAACGCTTCAATTATTTAAGCTAATAAGGATAAAGAATATTTATTAAATCTGTTTTTTTTTTTCTATTCATAATATTTTCGATTTTTAAAGTCATTTTTGGAGAAAAACTTTAAAGATTATCTTAGGAACGTGGTGATTGTTGTCATGATTATATTTATTAGCAATATTTTTAATAATATTAAATATAATATAGTATTAATTTTTATTTGAAATGTATGACCAATAGAAAACTAATGACCACTAGAGGTCAATAAATTGTTTAGCTATTTCTTGAATTCAATTGAAAGAATGGTTCTCATAAGCGAAGTCGTTAGGGAATATAAAAAAAACTATTGTTCTCTTTTTCTGTCTACGTCCCAGCAAAAAAAGAATGAAGTTGTTCAAGAAGAAGGGGTATTTTCATGATTGCTTTCGAACTTATTCATTTTAACCCATGTTATTTTTATTCTTAAATCCGAATAAAATTGCCATAAGTAAATGCATGAATAATTCCTTCAAATTATGTTATTTAATTCCAATGTAGAAATTGCAATACTTCACTATAAATTGTTAACCTTTTAGAATTTATATATACTTAATTCTCTAATAAATTCTAATAGGTTTTAAAAATTTCATTGAATTTATAAAAAATTTACATTTTGATTTGTGTACATACTTACATATGTACAAATGTTTTTGATAATAATAAACAATTGTTTATTAATAATAGTAATAAACAAAAATTAGAACAGTATTGACAATATTGCGGATTTTAATACTCGTTTACGTAGTAGCTTTTTTAATACTATAAAGGACTTTAAAACTGACTTACAATATAATATTAATGTTTTATTTGTTTATTATATTTATTTTTTTTTTTGTCAATGTCATGTTAAAAAGTTAAATTCAATGTTTAAAATTATTATTTTTTATTTTTTAAAATCAATGTATTTATAGTATATTGATTTTATAGCTTTTCAAAATTTTAAGTTGGTAACATTAACCAATGTTCCAAATTGTCAGTGTTGTAACTTTTTTGGGTAACAATATTTGAAAGAAAATTTTAATGCCAATAAAATACATCTTATTCTATAAAAAAGTGATAAAGACGTATTAAAAGTGGTTTGATAACATATAATTTAAAAAATATATTGTTTTTATTTCAAACTAATGTTAAATTTTACATTTAATTATTAAATTTGTTGAACATTATGACTACTCACTTTTAGTTATTTGTGGGTATCAGATGTAACTAAAACAACATCACTAATTTTATAATTCTTACAATTTGTTTTCGCGTTCAAGAAAAAAGTGCAAAAGTTGTTAAATAAATACATAAAGCTTAAAGATTTTTTATAAAAAACTAAATACTAAAAATAAAAGTGATACAAAAGGTAAGTCAACATGAGCAGCAAACGAACATTTAAAAGAAAAGTTAAAAATGAAAAAGTTAGAATTGATTCTATGTTATCAAACATTTCGTCAACGTCAACATGTAATGAAGAAGTTGCCTCTTCTCATTGTGAAGTGGTGGAAGAGAATCAAGAGGACCAATGTTTTAACCATGATTTGCCACAATCTCTACGACAAAAATTGCAAAATTGGTTTGTAGAGTACAGCCCATCTGTACAATGCTGCAATAGTTTACTTAAAATTTTAAAGAGCGAAAACTTGGACGTGCCGACAAGTGTTGGAGGTCTCATGCATAAAAATGAGAAATGCATAACAAGAACTGTAGCACCGGGGGAATATGTGCATATTGGGTTGGAGAAGCAACTCCAGAAAGCAAAAGACATTCTTTTCCCACATAGTGGTATTCTACAATTGGATATAGGCATTGATGGGCTGCCACTCTATAAAAGTTCTGCTGTGGGATTGTGGCCAATCTTGGGAAAAATTGTAAACGAACCATTACTAGATGTATTCATAATAGGAACGTATGTAGGAAAAAGTAAACCTGTAGAGGTTGATAATTTTATGCATGACTTCGTAGAGGAAATGAAATCCAAATCAATGATTTTTGAGATTGGAGAAAAAAGTTTTAGTGTGAATATACGGGCATTTATTTGCGATGCACCGGCGCGATCGTTTTTATGTCAAACAAAAGGACATAATGCCTTAAATGGATGCCACCGGTGCCAGCAAATAGGATCCCGTATAGGACATAGAACGGTTTTCTCCACCTCTGTTGGTCCAAAAAGAACAGATTTGCATTTTAAAAATCGGATAGATGAGTCGTATCATAAAGGCTTGAGCTTAGTAGGAGAATCAAAAGCTTGAGTCTCTTGGGATAAAAATGATTAAACAGTTCCCCCTCGATTGTATGCACCTTATTGACCTAGGGATTACAAAAAAAGTGTTAGTCTTATTAATATGTAATAAATCTAACCAAAAAATTTCATCTCTATGTAGATCTCATATGTCCAGTGTTTTGGTTTCATTTGTACCCTATATAACAATGGAGTTTGCTAGGAAACCCAGAACACTTGATGAAATTAATAGGTGGAAGTCTGTAGAGTTTCGGCAAGTTGTCCTGTACACAGGTATGGTTTTATTAAAAGATTTCGTAAACGAAGAATTTTACAAGCATTTTTGTCAATTAGTTGTTGGTTACACCGTCCAACACCATTTTTCACACACGAACCAAACCATATACATACGAAAGCACATAATTTATGTGGAATAACTGCGTACTCAGTTTTTCATTTTCTGATCGTTTGTCCTTTTTAAAGGACTTTAAAATTTGAGGTACATACAATTTTCAAACATTTTTATAAAATATTGCAGTATTTATATCTCGTATTTTGTTTTATTTTTTAAGAATAAAAAGATGTAAAAAATATCCTTATAAAAGTTTATCCTTTATTATCCTTGAAATTTTATACAAAATTGTTCAACAAAAAATATTCATAATAAAGACATTAGAATGGAGTACAAAAGTCTGAAATTTGGTCTTCATAGCTAAATTTGTTTAATTTTTATAATTTTTTTTAAATATCTCAATAAATAAATTAATAAAATTTTCCCCTCTGAAAATTTCAAAGTCCTTTTTTTGTTAAAATATTATGTAGAAAAATGAGAAATTTGATATTGTGGAACCGAGTTTCTTTATCTCTATGATAAAAAGTTAAAAAAGTGGAAACTTTGAAGAATATGAAAGGATAAAAATCGATTAAGGATATCTTGCATTTTTTATCCTTTCATGTTAAAACTACCTTCTGGGGAAGTATATTTTCCTTTTTAATTTAACACAATTATTCCGAATTCTATAGCTATTCTAAATTCCATATATCTTTTAAAAATATCTTTGACCTCCCAATAATGTTTTCAAAGTAGTTTATTATATAGTTTTCATTAAATATACAAAAGGGCGAAGGTATATCATGTGCAATTAGTAAACCACGATATAGATAAATATTTAAACAAGTAGGAAAGTATAACCGGACTGGGCCGACCATATGATACCCTACACCAGTTGTGAGTTTATTTAAAATGTGATTTACTTTAGCAAATAAAATATTTATGTTGAATTTTATTTCAATTGCGACATATTGAAGAAAAACTAATTTTTTGAAAGTGGCTTCATATAGGGGCTAGAGTCAAATATAGATTAAAGGCCTGCACCTTTATAAGTCAATTATGGAAGTTCAAGCCATATTTTACTATTATAATTTGTATTTATAATATTGCGCTTATCATATTATCCTGAAGTCGATTTTAGATTTCGGAACATGCATGTTTTAATCACTAAACCGTCATAATCACACGAAATAAAATGTTATATATTTTAAGGCCTGTTATCTCAACCTCCGGTTATCGTTTAAATGGTAGATATTCAGCCTGAAGACTGTCAATTTAACGTTATTACAAAAAATTAACAGACATTTAGATAAGAACTCCATTAAGCAACTGGTATAAATAATAAATTTACAAAATATTTTCAACAAACATATTTTTTAATTTGAATATAACATAACTTTAAAATTTTTTTACAAAAAACTAATAAAGATAAGAACATGAAATTATGGATTCTGGAACTCCATATTATTAAATTTGTCATATATTTTTTTTCTAAAAAAACTGACTATAAAAAATAGGGATATTAAAGGATTAAAATTTTAAAGGACATTTTTTTCGTTTTTTTATTCCAACATTTTAAAACTATTTTATTCGTAAAAATACTGTTGTTCTCCTCTTTCAGTGGATACCCATATTGACCCACTACACCAAACCAAATTTTAGCTAAATATAATTATACCTACTCTTCCTTTCAAACTTTAAAGTCCTTTTAAAGGAAGAAACGATCAGAAAATAAAAAACCGAAAATGTAGTATAACTATATCAAGTATGTAGTTTCGAATGTATATGGTCTTGCTCATGTGTGCAACAATTTTTCCCAATTTGTTGTACGGTGTTATCGATTGTTTCTAGATTGTAAAACTTACAATGAAGACGTTTTACCCAGTACTGCAGAGCAAATGTTCTCTAAATTTGTTGAAGATTTTCCCAAATTTTATGGAATTGAGAATCTTTCACATAATGTTCATAGCCTTCTTCATGTAGCAGATTGCTATAAAGAATTTGGTAACCTAATGGGCTACTCTGCATATCAATTTGAAAATTATTTAAAAAAAAATTAAGCAAAGTATTAAAATGCCAAAACACATCCCCCAACAAATATATAACAATTTTAATGATAAAAAGATCATTTTGCCAGATCAAAATAATTATCCTATTATTAAAAATGGAATAATAAAATCCATTTTTGCAAATGGATATATATTCAAAACAAAATCACCAGATAATCTTTGCTGCATAACAAATAAAATATTTGTATCCATAACATTTATTCAAAATGATTTTATTAAAGGAAAACAATTTTTAAACTTAGAGAACTTTTTTCAATACCCTGTACAGTCATTAGATATTGGAATAGCATATAGCAGAAAACTGGAAATTAGTGAAATCGAAGAAACTTTTAATATAAAAGATATTTCAAAAGTTATGTTGCTACCTTATAATGGGGGTGGTGTTCTAATCCCACTATTAAATTAAATTTCATATTTTCAGAATTCAAAATGAACAAGCTGAATAAAAAGACGTGCGACTCCCAAGAGCTAATGAAGTTGATACAAGTCATTCATAATAAAATTGATGTTTTGTCTGGTATACACTGTTTTATTTTTTTTTTTTTTATTATAAAAAAAAAATTTTTCCAGAAAACATTAACAAAATTAATAATGAAATTATTAGCAACAATACAAAATGAATTAAAAGGTATATTATTTATTATTTATAACTCACATATTTCATCTTTTAAATAAAATTATTATTTAAAATTAGATATTAAGAACACAATAGACGTTTTGGCAGAAAATACCGCTGCGATGAAGAGTTGCATAAAGAATAACATCCCAAAATATACAAAAACTTTTCCGATTTCTTCTGTAGATGAGTTTCAGAAGGTAGAAGAAACTCTCAACGAAGAAAACGAAAAGGAATATGTAAGTTAAGATATCAACATTTAAAATTGTTTGTTTATTACATAAATTTCTTTAAAATTTCATATAGATCGCATCAATTAGAGCAATTTGTGGTCAACGTGGCATTAAAAAGGATTGAGAGATATCATAAAGCCCGAAGTTTTGGATTTATATAATTTAGATGGAACTCACAACAAATTGCGTCTCTTAAATTTTCCAAAATTTATGCATGTTTTATTTGGTAGGTATTTACTTTCTTAATTATAGTATTTAATACATATTTTTAATGATGATTATTATACCCTACACCACTTTAGTGGGGAGGGTATATTGGGTTTGTGCTGATGTTTGTAACGCACAATAATATTGGTCTTACACCCACCTTAAAGTATACCAATCGGCTCAGAATCATTTTCTGAGTCGATTTAGCTATGTCCGTCCGTCTGTCCGTCCGTCTGTCCGTCCGTCTGTCCGTCCGTCCGTCTGTCCGTCCGTCTGTCCGTCCGTCCGTCCGTCCATGTAAACCTTGTAATCAAACTACAGGTCGCAATTTTGAAGATAATTCAATGAAATTTGGTACATGATCTTCTATTGTCCCAGGGACGAAGCCTATTGAAAATGGTTAAGATCGGTCCATTATTTCACCTAGCCCCCATGCAACTGAACCCTTCGAATAGGGCTTTTAAAACTTGTAATCAAACTACAGGTCGCAATTTCGGAGATAATTCAATGAAATTTAGCACATGATCTTTTATGGTACCGTAGACGAAGCCTATTGAAAATGGTTAACATCGGTCCATTATTTCACCTAGCCCCCATACAACTGAACCCCCGAATAGGGCTTTTAAAACTTGTAATCAAACTACAGGTCGCAATTTTGAAGATAATTCAATGAAATTTGGCACATGATCTTTTATGGTACCGTAGATGAAGCCTGTTGAAAATGGTTCACATCGGTCCATTATTTCACCTAGCCCCCATACAACTGAACCCCCGAATAGGGCTTTTAAAACTTGTAATCAAACTACAGGTCGCAATTTTGAAGATAATTCAATGAAATTTGTCACATGATCTTTTATGGTACCGTAGATGAAGCCTGTTGAAAATGGTTTACATCGGTCCATTATTTCACCTAGCCCCCATACAACTGAACCTCTCGAATAGGGCTTTTGAAACTTGTAATCAAACTACAGGTCGCAATTTTGAAGATAATTCAATGAAATTTGGCACATGATCTTTTATGGTACCGTAGACGAAGCCTATTGAAAATGGTTAACATCGGTCCATTATTTCACCTAGCCCCCATACAACTGAACCCCCGAATAGGGCTTTTAAAACTTGTAATCAAACTACAGGTCGCAATTTTGAAGATAATTCAATGAAATTTGTCACATGATCTTTTATGGTACCGTAGATGAAGCCTGTTGAAAATGGTTCACATCGGTCCATTATTTCACCTAGCCCCCTTACAACTGAACCCGCCGAATAGCGCTTTTAAGTTCATAATTATGTTTAATATACTCATATCTCGACAAAAAGCTGCAATAACCAAGTTGTATACAAGACTTGATGACCCCCACGAATTCCATAATAATAGGTTCTCATATGACCCTAGCCCACAATTTTACGTCCACAATTTTATTCAACAATAAACGGCTTAAGTATGTATATCTAAGGCAAGGTACAATTCAACTTAAATGCTTTATTATGGCAACTAAATCACATTATATTTTTGTCAAAGGTGTAGGGTATTATATGGTCGGCCTCGCCCGACTATAATTTCTTACTTGTTTTTAAATTACAGCTGGTACCTATTGTGAAGGCAATACCGATAAAACATTCAAATCGGACATTAGAGATGCTTTAAAAATAGCAAAAAATAGCTATTGCAAGGAAAAAAAGAAATCTGCTGCATCCAAAGAAAATACAACTTCAACAGAAGACGATTTCTTTGAAAAACACTATAATTTATTAATAAATTCATAAGAAATACAAAATTACTTAAATTTACTTTGAATTATTTTTTGTTAATTGCCTTTTTTGTTCTCAAACATATTGAATTGCTGTAATATTTTTAATTTTAAAGACTGAATTAATTATAATTTTGTTAATTTAATTTTAATCAAACATTAAAACTATTTGGATAAATGTTTTTATACATGTACCTTCTTTATATACATAATATATATACATTATCGGTAATAAATACATTTTTTTTTAAATAATTAACAATAAAACCACAAAAATGCGCATTTTTATATTAGTATATACATGTATATTTGGAATTAGTTAAAAATGCATTCAAAAATCCATATTTAAATAAATGCAGTGAACCAATGAAAATTCCTATTCAAATCATAGGATCTTCATTTGTTTAAATACCAACTTTTGAATGTATATAAAACATGAATGAAAATACTCGGAATAATCAATGAACTTTCATTGGTTGTAAGAACTCATTTAAATGACAAACTATTTTTCTAAATACAAACCCATGCACGCCAATGACACGCTAATGTTAAAATCATGCATGTTTCCCCTAAATATGAACCAGTTCATTATCAGTTCAACCCAGGCATTTACTACTTTTTTTGCACGTCTTTTTTTGCTGGGGTAGTATATTTAAGCAAATATGTATTTGTATGTCGATTTCAATACTAGTTGTGTTTTGTTGCTATCAATGAGTGTTAACGCTTAAAGTTAGCAACAAAACGAACATTACCTGACTTGGCATCACTCCACAGAAGAAATCTGCTAAATCTTGAAATTATTTACATTTTCTTAAAAAAGGTTTTTTTATTTGATATTTTTTTTTGATTTAAATTTTATTTTAAAATATTTTTTTATTGTTTGACATAAACACATTAATATTTGTATTTTTATTTTTGAATTGGTAGCACTTTTATCGACGTTAAAATTAACTTGTATAATTTTACACGTTAACTCCTAACGTTTATAAATTTTAAATTTATATGAAATTGCCTTTGAACGTTAGCAACAAAACACAACTACTATAGAACAATTCATTGCCAAGTAATAAAATTTTCTTTTTAAACACAAATATTTCATTATATTTCACGTGATGATAAAAATATAATTTCCTTTCTTAGTTTATTATAAACAAAAATCTGTTTCGAAATCGTTAAACTTTAATGTTGTAATAAATTTTAATATCATATTAAATGTTTAATAACATTTTAATGGTTTGAGACATATAATGTCATTTTACTATAATCACTTTTAATTACATCATTGATTTAATCATTTAAAAGTGATTAACACAAGATTGTATGGTTTATCAAACACATAACATTTTTTAACACATTGATATAAAAATTAAATATTTTTGAAATGAGAATTCAAATATTGAGAATGGTATTTTTTTATATAAGAAACTGAAGACAATCACTTGGAAATCTTATCATACAACCCACTGAATCTACACAGCCTCAATAAATTTGTAAATCATATTCAATTATGAAAATAATTGTATTAAACAAATTGTTTAACAGATTGGTTACAATGATTTCATAATTTTTGTTTATTCCGGTAAGATTTTTTGGATTGATGGGTGGAGTCAAAGGTTTTTTTGTTGGCAGTTTTATGATGACTTAACATGAAAAATTATAATGTAGTTGACTTCTGATTGACAGAACGTAGTTTTATTGTGATTTTTAACTTAACAGTGTCAACAATATATAAACAAAACTAATTAAATCGACAAAAGTATTCTTATTTTTCATTTCTGATAGGAATCCAGTAACATAGCATAATTGATATTAACGGACGTATACTTGATAATATTTTCCAATTTCATAAACAATACGTACTGTTGTACGGCGAAACAACAGAACTGTTACATTTGGGAGCAAGTACTGTAAAATGAGATTAAAATACTGTTAGTAATTGGGAATAGTTCAGATATGTTTGTCTGTGTTTATCATAAAACGTAAACAATGTTAATAGTAATCAAAACAAATCAATGGACTTGAATCCGCATGCGCTGAAATGCAATATGTTGAGATGTATTTTTGTTTAGGTGGAAATACTTTTTCAGTCAGATGTATAAACTCAAACAGTTCACAGTCGACAGCGAAATAGTCAACGTACAATGAGAAATACATATATATATATATATATATATAAATTTCTAAACAAATGTCTTACGAAATACGACAAGTTTGGATAAATAAAGGTGTTCAGCTCTAATAATTTAAAGATGAAAAATTCTAAGGTTTTGATATGTACATTATGGTTTATATAACTCAAATTATGCCTTACTACTACGTGGTAGCCATTTTTTGTAAGAGGGATTATATGAGATATAGGGTCAATTATAGACCCATCCTCATCGTTGTACTCGTGTTTGTAAGCCGGTAAAAGCACTAAGGTTATTTTCTGAGTGGGGCCTTTTATGGGAAGTAGGATTAATTAAGGACCGATCCAAAACTTGTTGTGAATTTCATCGCTGTACTTGTATTTTTATGTCAGTAGAGTGCGTTAAAGTCATTTCCTTAGGGCTATCTTTTATGGGGACTAGGGTCACTTTTGGACTGATCCTTCAAAAATTTGATACAGAGATTTTGACTCGTACAAAATTTTTTTATATTGAATTTAGTCGCTATACTGTAGTTTTTCAAATATTTATGATTATTTTCCTAAAAGCCGCTTGTCTGGGGGCTATGCGAAAACGTGGACCGATAATGAACATTTTCAATACCAAACACACAGACTGAAAGACAGGGCTAAATCACCTTAAGGACCCAGAATATATATGCTTTTGACCAATTTTGGTTCATACAAAACATCTTTACATCGAATATCACTTCCCAACGCTTTCCGCATGAAATTCGGTAGGAAGATTTACGTTCCTGTAAATGTTTCTTATATAAAATTTCTTTACTGTTCACGTATTTTTAAGTCAGCAAAGATCGTTAAAGTAATTTTCTTATGGACCGATCCTCAATACATTTGTTAGAAAGGTTTTAACTCGTATAAATCGCTTTTCTGGTATTTTTAAGCCAGTAATGATCGTTTAAGTACATAATTTTTTTAAGGGCACCTTATATGGGGAGTAGGATCAATTATGGACCGATCCACATGAAATTTGATAGAGAGATTTTGGCTTCATTGAAACTTATGTATGTCGAATTTCATCACTATACTCTTATTTTTAAACCAGTTAACGTCATATTCTGAAGGGTACCTTATATGGGGGTAGGGTCAATTATAGCCCGATCAACATAAAATTAGGTAGGGAGATTTGGGATCATAAGAGACTTATTTATGTCAAATTTCATTGTTATACTAGTATTTTTAAGCCAGCAATGAGCGTTAAACTAATTATACCCTACACCACTTTAGTGGGGAGGGTATATTGGGTTTGTGCTGATGTTTGTAACGCACAATAATATTGGTCTTACACCCACCTTAAAGTATACCAATCGGCTCAGAATCATTTTCTGAGTCGATTTAGCTATGTCCGTCCGTCTGTCCGTCCGTCTGTCCGTCCGTCCGTCCGTCCATGTAAACCTTGTAATCAAACTACAGGTCGCAATTTTGAAGATAATTCAATGAAATTTGGTACATGATCTTCTATTGTCCCAGGGACGAAGCCTATTGAAAATGGTTAAGATCGGTCCATTATTTCACCTAGCCCCCATACAACTGAACCCTTCGAATAGGGCTTTTAAAACTTGTAATCAAACTACAGGTCGCAATTTCGGAGATAATTCAATGAAATTTAGCACATGATCTTTTATGGTACCGTAGACGAAGCGTATTGAAAATGGTTAACATCGGTCCATTATTTCACCTAGCCCCCATACAACTGAACCCCCGAATAGGGCTTTTAAAACTTGTAATCAAACTACAGGTCGCAATTTTGAAGATAATTCAATGAAATTTGGCACATGATCTTTTATGGTACCGTAGACGAAGCCTATTGAAAATGGTTAACATCGGTCCATTATTTCACCTAGCCCCCATACAACTGAACCCCCGAATAGGGCTTTTAAAACTTGTAATCAAACTACAGGTCGCAATTTTGAAGATAATTCAATGAAATTTGTCACATGATCTTTTATGGTACCGTAGATGAAGCCTGTTGAAAATGGTTTACATCGGTCCATTATTTCACCTAGCCCCCATACAACTGAACCTCTCGAATAGGGCTTTTGAAACTTGTAATCAAACTACAGGTCGCAATTTTGAAGATAATTCAATGAAATTTGGCACATGATCTTTTATGGTACCGTAGACGAAGCCTATTGAAAATGGTTAACATCGGTCCATTATTTCACCTAGCCCCCATACAACTGAACCCCCGAATAGGGCTTTTAAAACTTGTAATCAAACTACAGGTCTCAATTTTGAAGATAATTCAATGAAATTTGTCACATGATCTTTTATGGTACCGTAGATGAAGCCTGTTGAAAATGGTTCACATCGGTCTATTATTTCACCTAGCCCCCTTACAACTGAACCCGCCGAATAGCGCTTTTAAGTTCATAATTATGTTTAATATACTCATATCTCGACAAAAAGCTGCAATAACCAAGTTGTATACAAGACTTGATGACCCCCACGAATTCCATAATAATAGGTTCTCATATGACCCTAGCCCACAATTTTACGTCCACAATTTTATTCAACAATAAACGGCTTAAGTATGTATATCTAAGGCAAGGTACAATTCAACTTAAATGCTTTATTATGGCAACTAAATCACATTATATTTTTGTCAAAGGTGTAGGGTATTATATGGTCGGCCTCGCCCGACTATAATTTCTTACTTGTTTTTTGAATGGGACCTTATATGGGGGGTAGGGTCAATTATGGACCGATCCACATAAAACTTAATAGAGAGATTTTGGCTACATTGAAACTTATGTGTGTCGAGTTTCATTACTATAATCGTATTTTTAAGCCAGCAATGAGGGTTAAAGTTATTTTCTGAAGGGGGCCTTATATGAGGGGTAGGGTCAATTACGGACCGATCATCATAAAATTTGGTAGGGAGATTTTGGACCATATGAAACTTATTGATGTCAAAATTCATCGCTATACTCGTTCTTTTGAAACAGATATGCCCATTAAAGTTGTTTTTCGGGTGTCTACTTGTATGGGGGCTATCCGAAAACGTGGACCGATATTGCCCATTTTCAATATCAAACAAAACCTTAGCAATAGAAAATATTTAGCAAAATTTCAACTGTCTAGCTCCTCCCGTGTGGGCCATATCGTGATTTCAACAGACGGACAGACAGAAAGACAGACAGACAGACAGACAGACAGACAGACAGACAGACAGACAGACAGACAGACAGACAGACAGACAGACGGACGGACGGACAGATAGACGGATAGATAGACGGACGGATATGGCTAGATCGTCTTAGAATTTAATATGGACCCAGAATATATATACTTTTATGGGTCTATATAAAATATTTCGATGTGTTACAAACGGAATGACAAAATCAATATACCTCCATCTTTCTTGATGGTGGGTATAAAAACGCTACTTTCCTATGAAATCAAAATATTACTTATATCCATTGAAATTATAAACTCTTGGTAAAAATGCAAATTCTTTGCAACAAATTATGTGTTGTTGTTCTTCTCGTATAATTTAAAAATAATATTAAAGTTTTTTTTAACAGAATTAAATCAGTTTCTTTTTGCATTTAGTATGTTGTTCTTTTACGGAATTCAGTTTCTGTTTTCTTTCAACTTTATTCAAAAGTTAAACTTGCTTCATGTTAAATCGTGCAAAACGAAATTACTCGAGAGACTTGAGTTTTTTTCCTGACACGACAGTTATATGAATAATAAAATACAAGAAAGGAAAATCGTACGAATAAAAAAGAAATGAAAATATTGCAATTTAATTGTTTTTACACTTTCATTATGAAATAATTATAACAAGTAAATTTACAACACCGTTAATTATTATAACATGACAGTTATGGAAAACATGAGATGAAAAGAAAGTGTAATTACATTATGAAGCGGTAATTATTATTGTGTTGCAGTGTTTTACTAATACATGCAACTGCTGTTTTCATAATAATAAGGAAATTTGATGAAGAAATTTACATGAGTTTAACTTTCTTTGAATATGAGCGGAAATCTAGAAACGACGAAATTTTTTGTTTCGCACATTGGGATGTGAGAACATCCCACTAAAAGTTACAGAAACGGGGTACTGATCCCAGTTTAACTACAAAGCAATGAATAGGAACCATAAAAGCCAAAATCCTTTCGGTGATAACCGGTTTGAAATTCATTGCTCCTAGTGCTCTTGTGAAAATTCTACGTTCTGCAGAGTATTTTAGCACTTTTTTACTTCTTTGGAAGTTATCTTCTTTCAAAGCTAAATATACACATTTTTATAGATGAATACATTCAGTAAATATTGGTGGGATTTTCACTTCTACATTTAGTTTAAATTGGCCTTCACACATGTTATTTTCATAATGTTCTATCTTTTGTACTTTAGCTAGAGTTATATAATTTTATTACATGTCAAACGTATAACAAATAGTCAATTTTCTATCAAGGATTTCTATGATTATATATAGTTGTGAGTGGGTGTTTAAATGTGAATGTTAGTTAACAAGCACATACGTATTATGTACATGTGGTAAGTACTTGTACTAACTATTTCCTGCATTCAGCACATTATGTATTTATTGTTGCTTTAAAACTTGTTGGTTGGCATTATTAAAGCATATAAGTGGTTTTACTTATATAAAAGAAATAATGTTTAAATACAATTGTAATGTAATGGATAAAATTATTTGTTCTTTCGTTCTGTCTTTGTTAAAATACAAACAACGTCATATTGAAAATAATAAAAATTTATTTTTTAAGGAATTTTTATGATCCTTTATATTTGTATAACAGATTTATAGTTTTAAATAAGATTTTTTATACAATCCTCAGATGTTAGTTATATTGTAAATCGTTTGAAAAAGTTTTAACAGATATGTATATGTACAACATATCTAAATTTCACGAAATCTTGCACTCACTTAAAACTTTACAATTTCTTTTCATAGTATGCTTTTAGGCACCGATATAAAAACACTGATTTAAAAAATTAAGTAAAACTAAATCTTATCATTGCGTAGAGTTAATAAGGTCAAACAAATGTTCAGTAAACTCATTTAAGTATATTGATTTTGTCATTCCGTTTGTACCACATCGAAATATTGGTCATATACCCATAAAAGTATATATATTCTGGGTCCTTATTGAATTCTAAGACGATCTAGCCATGTCCGTCCGTCTGTCTGTTGAAATCACTATAGGGCCCACACGGGAGGAACTTGAAAGTTGAAATTTTACACAAATATTCTCTTTTATTAGGTTTTCTTTGGTATTGAGCAATATCGGTCCACGTTTTCGGATAGCCCCCATACAAGTGGACTTCCAAAAACAGCTTCAACGGGCATAACTGTTTTATAAGCACGAGTATAGCGATGAAATTCGACATAAATAATTTTCATATGAGCCAAAATCTTTCTACAAAATTTTTTGACGATCGGTCCATAATCGGTCCTTTAGAAAATGACTTTAACACTCATTACTGGCCTAAACATTCGAGTATAGCGATGAAATTCGGTATAAGTAAGTTTCTTACGGACCAAAACCTCTCTACCAAATTTTTTTAGGATCGGCCCATAAATGACCCTACTTCCCATATAAGGTCCCCTTCTGAAAATGACTATAACGCTCATTACTGGCTTAATAATATGAATATATTGACGGAATTCGAAACACATAAGTTTTATGCGATCCAAAATCTCTCTACCAAATTTAGTGAGGATTGACCATACAAGGTCTCCTTCAGAAAATGGCTTTAACGCTCATTACTGGTTAAAAAATACAATTATAGCGATAAAATTTGACACAAGTAAGTTCCTCGCGAGCCAAAATCTCTCTAACAAATTGTATGTGGATCGGTCCATAATTGATCCTACCCCCCATATATGGTCCCCTTCAGAAAATTACTTAAACCATTCTGGCTTAAAAATACGAGTTAAGAAATACGGTTATGAAATTCGACATAAGAAACTTTTATATGACCGTTAAACTTGCTTCCGAATTTCATGCGGAACCTGACGGTAATTCACCCTACCTCGCATATAAACCCCATAAGAAAATTACATTAACGCTAAGTACTGGCATAAAAATGCGAGTACATCGACGATATTCAATATAAACAAGTTGTATATGAACCAAAATCGGTCTACAAAAAGTTATTTGAATAGATCAATAATTGACCATACCCCTCATTTAAGGTCCTTTTTAGAAAATTAGAAATTAGAAAATTACTAGTACAGCCCTTATAAAAGGTTCCCTTCCGTCTTGGTTATTAAAATACGAGTTTTCCTTATTTAAAATACGAGTATTGCGATGAAATTTGACATAAACAAGTTCTATACAAAACGAAATCTATGTACAAAATTTTATGAGTATCGGTTCATAATTGATGGTGGGTATATGAGATTCGGCACAGCCGAATATAACACTCTCACATGTTTATATTCAGAAATTACTTAAGAACTTATTATAGGATAGTGTCCTCAATGTAGAAATCAAATTTAAATTTTCACAGTTTCATAAATCATACATTTTGTCATTTCCACCCTAGGTTTTTATTTATTGTATTTTTGTAAATTTTTGGAATTTGCACTTCTGTTTAAATTGTCAAACATTATAAGCGGCTCATAAATATCAACTAATAAAAAAGTTTTAATCTATGTATATATATAAAATTCTAACATTACTGACTGACATCATTGCACATCCTAAATGGTTGAAGTTAAAGAGCTGAAATTTGGACAGGAGGTTGGTCTCCCACCAAATAGATCCACTAAGACGGGATTTTTGGAAATTCGAATGTTTAGGGGGTAAAAACGGGTAAATTCTTTAACCTTATATCTCCTAACCTAGAAAAGATACAAAAACAGTTTAAAGCTTATCGTCGTTCGGCGCTTTTAGGGAATATACGGGTAAAAACTGTATTTTGGTACTGTATCTCTTTACCAAGTGAACATTCCAAAAATATGTTTGACTCTTTTATAAGCTAATAAATAAACAAAAATATGAATTTAGTACTTTTTGGATATTCGGTGAAAATTGTACCTATTTTGGTACTTTTTCCATAAAACATTGGTTTTGGTTTATTAACATATACATATGAATACTACGATGTTGCAACTTTGATGAAAAGAATATTGTACCTATTTTGGTACTTTTTCCATAAAACATTGGTTTTGGTTTATTAACATATACATATGAATACTACGATGTTGCAACTTTGATGAATAGAATTTTTATTTAGTTAATGGGGAGGAAATAAGTACCAAAAGGGGGTAAAAACGGGTAATTTGATTTTATTCAAACACAATGAGTCAATTTAGATAAAATTTATTTTTTTTTTTCATTCTCCAACAGGTATTTTTTGAGTTTTCTATAATATTGAACCTAGAAGCATGAAATTAAGCAAATAGAGTATGGTTAAAGTGAGAACCTATAAGAGGGGACTTTTTGGTACTTTTTCGTTCTTCAAATGGTACTTTTTGAATTTTTAATAATATTAAAGATTGAAATATGAAATTATGTACGTAGAGCCTGGAGTAAGTGAGAACATATAAAAGGACACTTTTTTGTACCTTTTCGTTCTTCAAAATGTATTTTTTGTGTTTTTCATAATATTGATCCTAGAAACATGAAATCTCTAAAAGGAGACTTTATGATACATTTACAATAATAATATTTGTTTATCAGGGTAGCGAAGCACACAGGGTATAGCTAGTAATATATAAAATTCGGAAATTTTCGTCCAATTTCGCTGGTATAATACTTTTATTAATTTATATGATCCAATATTTGTTGCCACTTTTGCAACTGCAGGAAACACCCACAAAACTCGTGTGGCCTTTGACTAAAAATTTAATTTCTTCAAGTATTTATAATGTGAAGTTTTGTTTTCTCTGTACCATTTATATTTAGACATATATATGCTCATACTTTGGCCTGCTTTGTATTTGACATACCAAAAAAAAAAAATTGCTCACGTAAATCTCAATGACCTTCTCTTTGTTAAAAATAAAAAGTGAACATATTTATGAAAACTCTTGTTGAATTGTTGCTATGGTACAAGATGTTTGATTTTTATACCCTACACCACTATAGTGGAAGGCGATTATGTGTTTGTGCTGAGGTTTGTAACGCACTAAAATGTTAGTACTATATCCACATTTAAGTATACCGATCGATTTAGGATCACTTTCTGAGTCGATTTAACGATGTCCGTTCGTCCGTCCGACTGTCCGTGTGTCCATGTTATCAAAGTACAGGTTGCAATTTTCAAGATAATTTGAAGCCATTTAGGAAAGACGTTTCTTTTGAGCCAATTATTGAAAATTTTTAAAATCGGTCCATTATTTCACCAAGCCCCCATACAACTGAACCCCCCGAAAAGGGCTTTTGAGCTCATAATTATGTATAATATAAATGTATCTTGATAAAAGTTCACACAACTAAGTTTTATACAAGCCTTGGTGACCTTGCCGAACTTCGAAATGATCGAACCTTTTGACCCTAGCCCCCATACAAAGCCCCTTTCGGAAAGTGACTTGAACATCCGCAATTCACTTATTAACACTGTTATTGCAATGAAATTTACACAGACAAATATTATATAAATATAAATCTATCCAGCCCATTTTATCGGGATCGGTCCACATTTGCTCCTATCCCCCATATAAAGCCTCTTTCAGAAAATTAGTTTTTCGTCAATAAATTGCTGAAATAAATCGGAATCAAGGTAATATTCAAAATAAATGCTTTATTATGAAAAATAAATCACATTTAATATTCAAAACTGGTGTAGGGTATCATATGGTCGGCCATGCCCGACTATACTTTCTTACTTGTTGTTTATACATGTATGACTATTATAGAAGCATTTGATTATTATCAAATAAATATTTAACAATAACTTGAAGTATGAAATTATTGATTTATATACCCTCCAGCTTTGTATGCCGAGCGTTGCTGGGGTTTCTAATTAAAGTTATTTAAATTTGAACATCTATGAATTGTACGTAAATTTTAATTAATTTGTAAGTGACTTAAAAATGCTGCACACCTGACTTAAATATAATCACCCGGCCAAAACTTGCAACGACTTGTGCATACTCCACGTTCTAATGATAACTATATACCTTCTTCATTACTTATAAGGAGTCTAGTAATGACTTACTCTTAATCTCGTATATTATTACTTATCTTCGTCTTTTGTATTTGGTTTATGTATTTTATTTGATTGCTAGTTAACAGTTTTTTAAATAGCTAAGCAGTTATGCAGTGACTAACAAATGAAATTTCCCTGGTTAGTATTCTCGTTAAATCTTTTTAAGCGACCATTATAATTACTTACTTGCCGTGTTAAAATAATGAGATCAAATGCCAATGTATGAAGTGGTTTTATTAGCTTTTTAACTCATTCCTTTTCTATATAAATTTTTAGCTGGGAAATTTTTTCATCTATTTAATATATTAATTAAAATTTTGTGTTAGCGCTTGAATTAGCATATAATTACACCTTCTTATTATTTTAGCTTTACATTCTTAATAACCCAGCAAAAACTTCGCTTGAAAAAGAAATTCAAATAAATAAAGAAACATTTAAACAGTTACTTTTAATCAGTGTTGCCAAAACCTAATTGAAAAAAAGTGCTAGATTGTTTTGAAAAAAATGCTAGAAAGTGCTAAAAATAAAGAAACAAATGCTAGAAAAAGTGCTAACAAAAATAAGCTTTTTTATTGTAAAATATTTAAATTTAAATTTTTAAAATAAACTACATAAATAATATTTTTAGCTCCGTACGCAAATGGACCAACTTCACTTATTATGGGACGATTTGAACACATAACAAAATGTTTGTAATAACTAGTTTTAGTTTTTCAATTCTTAAATTATCCCAAAAAGAGGATTTTTTATATGGCCCCTAGAATTTTTCTAAAATAGCTTTACTTTTTGGTATTTTTTAACTGCATAAATAATGTTTTTACCAGGGACAGAAAATAATGATTATTCTTAAAATTTAAAACAAAAAAATCAAATACAAGGATTAAGAGTATAATTTAATTGAATATACCATTTGTTTTCTCTAAAGATGCATTATCGGTTAAAACAATGATTTTTATTTTTTAAGTTTTATTTAAAAAACTTAATTTTAATTATTTTTCTTTGAGTTTTATATATTACTCAGAAAATAATAATTTTTCTTAAGTTTTATTTTTTGTTCAAATCATAACGATTATTTTTGCTTTTTATATTTTTCATTGAAAATAAGAATCAAGAAATAAGTTTTATTTTTGAAAAAAAAAAAAAAAAATAAAACTTAACAATAAGTTTTATTTTTGAGGAAAAAAATTTTTGCTTGAAAAATAATTATTAAATTTTAAGTTTTATAATATAATTTAAACAGTTACTGTCTCTGGTTTTTACCTTAATATGCAAACGTAATAAATCCACTTATTTTAGGTTGATTTTAATACGGAATTAGAAATGCTTATTCAATAAATTTTTATTATTTTTTTTTTTTTTTGAATTTTTTAGATCGAAAGTAAACAACCAGATTCTGGAACTGCGACATTGCAACTAATAATATCACCATTAATTCTCGAAACAGTTCTGTCGAAAAATGTTGTGAATAAAAAGTTCCGATGAAATCATTTATTTCAATATTTCCATTGTTACAAATATTTGCATTGGGTTAGTAGTCCAGATTTTAAAAACAACTACTTCAAACCAGTGGAAAAATATCTCGAATTTATTGTAAGAAATTTTAATTATAATTGACGGTTTAGAAAATTGTATCTCAATCTTAACAATTTGAATCATAAATCGCTGGAAAAAGATATAGTTTTAAAGAAGGTGTATATGTTCTCTAAAGCTTCTCTAGAATTATATCTGAGGATAGCAAACTCGAACTTTCATTGATTAAAAATCTTGTTCCAGAAACGTTCCATTGAACGAGTTTGTTGATGCGTAACGCCAAAATTTTTGGTTGTGAATATTTTTGAAATTGTGTTTACAATTATAATGATATTTCTAATTAAAAGTCTAACGGGAAGACACAAATGAAATCCTTTCTAAAGAATATTGCAATTCAAAAAATTTTTGGAAATGTATATTGAATATAAGATTTTAGTTTAGCTTTGTTCCATAGGAAGCGGGCCTTTTAAAATGTAACTTAAGCTCATCAAATACGAACCGATATTTCTGTAGATAACCAGTAAACATTAATTTTTATGTTGTACATAATTAATTAATTATTCATTTTTAACCGTATTTTTACAGAAGAACAATTAAAATTGGCATACAAGAATATGTACCAAAAAATCCTAAAATGTGCTAAAAAAGTGCCAAAAAACCTTTTAAAAATGCTAAAAAAGATGCTAGGTGCTAGATTACATTTTTGGGTTCTAAATGAGTTTAAAAAGTGCTAAATCTAGCACTAAAAGTGCTAAATTGGCAACACTGCTTTTAATCGATGTGCTAATTTTTTTATTACCTTCACAAAGGAAGACTTAATAAGTTGTCATTCTTATATTTAGATAGCGATGTCGGCGAAGTTTTGTCCGGTTTTTGCTATACAGATTTTTTTTAAGTCAGTCACTTTTAGAAATAGACCTTATACGAGGTCTAGGTACAATTTTGAACCGATCATTATACAATTTGTTACAGAGAGTTATGTTTGTATAGAACTTGTTTGTGTCGAATTTCAAATTTTTAAAAATTTATTAAAATTTAAAATTTTTGCTGGGAAATGACCACAAATTGGCAGACAAAATTAAATATAAATAAGAAATTTTATAAACTGATGCCACCTTCAATTTCTGAAGAATGTTTAATTGCAAAATTGAACGTTTTAGATTTTATTTGAATTCCAATACTTTTTAATTGATATTTATTATTTCGTTTCTAGATAATTGTACAAATCGTGATTTATGTGGCGTTCTTTTAACATACTCTGTCAATGCAAGGATTGTTTTGAATTATTTTAGAATCATTCAAGGAGAGAACAAAACTATGAATAAAAAATATTTTTTCTGGTCAAAACTTAAATTCATATTTACTTCAGCAATTTCCTTTTTAACAAATTGTTCCAATTGTTGTTACATTTCTCTGTCCAAGTAGCGAATAAAATTCTTGTCAATTTAATGTCTAGTAAATAAGTTAGTAAATTATCAGTTAATAAGTTTTTCTTGCGGAAAAAAATAATTATTTATAAAACTTTTTTCATTGACAACTAAGTAGCTGGCCAAACATACGTATGATTAATATTTAATCAATTGTTAATCATACGTTGGTTTGGTAAAAAATAACACTAAAGGGAAGTTAAGATTTCCTTTTTATTTAACCTTTTAAATTTAATTGAATTATATATTTACTTCAACCCATGTAATTTTGTAGCATGTTTCATGTTTATTATACCCTACACCACTTTAGTGGGGAGGGTATATTGGGTTTGTGCTGATGTTTGTAACGCACAATAATATTGGTCCTACCTTAAAGTATACCTTAAAGTATAGCTATGTCCGTCCGTCTGTCCGTCCATGTAAACCTTGTAATCAAACTACAGGTCGCAATTTCGGAGATAATTCAATGAAATTTAGCACATGATCTTTTATGGTACCGTAGACGAAGCCTATTGAAAAATGTTAACATCGGTCCATTATTTCACCTAGCCCCCATACAACTGAACCCCCGAATAGGGCTTTTAAAACTTGTAATCAAACTACAGGTCGCAATTTTGAAGATAATTCAATGAAATTTGGCACATGATCTTTTATGGTACCGTAGATGAAGCCTGTTGAAAATGGTTTACATCGGTCCATTATTTCAACTAGCCCCCATACAACTGAACCCCTCGAATAGGGCTTTTAAAATTTGTAATCAAACTACAGGTCGCAATTTTGGAGATAATTCAATGAAATTTGGCACATGATCTTTTATGGTACCGTAGATGAAGCCTGTTGAAAATGGTTTACATCGGTCCATTATTTCAACTAGCCCCCATACAACTGAACCCCTCGAATAGGGCTTTTAAAATTTGTAATCAAACTACAGGTCGCAATTTTGAAGATAATTCAATGAAATTTGGCACATGATCTTTTATGGTACCGTAGATGAAGCCTGTTGAAAATGGTTCACATCGGTCCATTATTTCACCTAGCCCCCTTACAACTGAACCCGCCGAATAGGGCTTTTAAGTTCATAATTATGTTTAATATACTCATATCTCGACAAAAAGCTGCAATAACCAAGTTGTATACAAGACTTGATGACCCCCACGAATTCCATAATAATAGGTTCTCATATGACCCTAGCCCACAATTTTATGTCCACAATTTTATTCAACAATAAACGGCTTAAGTATGTATATCTAAGGCAAGGTACAATTCAACTTAAATGCTTTATTATGGCAACTAAATCACATTATATTTTTGTCAAAGGTGTAGGGTATTATATGGTCGGCCTCGCCCGACTATAATTTCTTACTTGTTTTTTTATTCATATTTTTAAATCACCGATAATCAACTTACAACTACTAATTTAATATTAATAAATATTTATTTGATTGTCAGTTGTTGTCATATATGAATTATAGCTTTTAAATAATAAAACAATAACTACAATATATTTTTATCTTTTTGTAAACTTTGATTTATTATTTACAAATATAAATAAATGAAAAACTAATTAATACAATTTGTAAACCGGTGGTAGTTTATTTGCAAGAAAATAGAAAAGCAAATAAATGTAATACAAATATAAATAAACCAGAAATTTATTACTAAAATAAAACTTTTTATATTACAAATTAAAAAAAGGATAAAGTAAAACAAGTTAGAGTGCTATATTCGGCTCTGCCGAATCTTAAATACCCTCCACCAGCAAGCTACTTTTCATTGAGACCCATTTAACTATCTAATTTTTAGATAACTTGGCGAAATTTTTGTTTCCTTATTGAGGGTACTAACATTTATGCATATGTCAAACTAATTTTAATTAGGTCGAGAAAAATGTATATTAATAGGCCAGTTTGAAAACATTTTAATATAATGATATATCTGTACACAGAACATACTCATTTTGAATTTTATCCGGATATAATCATTTAATTACGAATTAAGTGATATTAAGTGATTTTCAGAAGTATACCTTATATGGGAGCTAAGACAACCTATGGACCGATCCGGAAGAAAAAAATCCGTAGAATGATTTATATATACAAAATAAACATTTATGTCGAATTTTATCCCGATAACTTTGATTATCAAGTGCATTTGAGTAACTTTCGGAAATGGACCTTATATGGGAGTTGTGACCAATTATCAACCGATGAAGAAAAAATTTAGTATAATGATTACTACAATAGATTTATTAATTAATGAAATATTTGCGTTTAGGTGATTTTCGGAAGTGGACTTTATATGTATAGGAGCTATGACCCTACACCAAACATATTTGTGTCGAATTTTATCAAGATACCTTTATTTGATAATGAAATATGTGCGTTTAAGTGATTTTTTTGAAGTGGACCTTATATAGGAGCTACTACAATATATGGATCAATCCGGAAAAAAATTGGTAGAATGATTTATATGCTCACAAAACATATTCAAATCGTACTTCATCCCGATAGCCTTATTATTCAAAGAAATATATGCGTTTAATTGATTTTCGTATGTGGACCCTATATGGGAGCCTATCCGGAAAAAATTTCATAGAGTGATTCATATAAAGACAATACATATTTGTGTCGAATTTTCTCAAGATAACTTTATTTGACAATGAAATATGTGCTTTTAAGTGATTTTCGGAAGTGGGCCTTATATGGGAGCTATGACCAATAATGAACCGATCCGTAAAAAATTTGGTGGAATGATTTTAATGTACACAAAACATATTTGTGTCGAATTTTATCCCAATAGCTTTATAATTCATTGAAATATATGCGTTTAAGTGATTTTCGGAAGTGGACTTTATATGGGAGCTATGACCAATTATTGGCCTATCCGGAAAAAATTTCGTAGAGTGATTCATATTTAGACTAAACATATTTGTGTCGAATTTTATCAAGATAGCTTTGTTTGACAAGGATATATGAGCTTTTAAATGATTTCCGGAAGTGGGCCTTATATGGGAGCTATGACCAATAATGGACCGATCCGTAAAAAATTTGGTAGAATGATTTGTATGTATACAAAACACATTTAACTCGACTTTTATCACAATAGCTTTACTCATCAAAGAAATATGTGCGTTTAGGTGATTTTCGGAAGTGGACCTTATATGAGAGCTATGACCAATTGTGGACCGACTGAGATCTGCGTTGATAGTATGATTTCTATTCATATTATATTTGCATGTACAAAATTTTGTGTTGATACCGATATATTTCAGGGAGTTATTAACGATAAACTAATTTCCGGGAATATATACCTTTGTATGGGGGCTATGGGAAATATTGGATCGATTGTAAAGATTTTGATCATAATTAATTACTGCCCTGAAAAAATAATGTGTGACAAAATTCATCGAAATATCTTTGGTAGTTTCCGAGAAAACTTCAAAAGAATTATGAAAAAACCGTAATTTTTTTCGAGGTAGTCTGAAATTTTTACTTATAACTTTTTACGTTGTGAACCGATTTTGCTGATTTTCAATACCAAACTGCTTAGGAAAATAATGAATATTGTTAGTGAATTTGGCTGATTTCTTTTGCTTAGTTTTGACGTGAGCGTGTTTTAACCAGACAGACAGACAGACAGACAGACAGACAGACGGACAGACGGACATAGCTAAATCGACTCAGAATTTCATAGGGACCCAGAATATATACTTTGTTGGGTCTCAGACGAATATTTCTTGGTGTTACACACGGAATGACAAACTTATATATACCCTCTATCACCACTGATGGTGGTGGAGGGTATAATAATTTACTTGTTTACGATTTCAATATAATAGACAAACAAACTTATCACAACTGTCAAATATTTATAAATTCAAATTTAATTTCTACCACACAAGTAACACACAATAACTTAAAACCTATAAGTAATTTTTATACCAATCATCAAAAAAAGTTTTTAGTTTTGTCATTCCGTTTCGGGCACATCGAAATATTAATCTAACACCTATAAAAGTAGTAGTAGTAGACTCTAAGACGATCTGGAAATGTCCGTGTAAAAGTAAAAGTAGTAAGCGAGCTGAATTGTCGCACAGATTAATACTTGATATTGAAAATGGGCAATATCGGCCCACAATTTCACCTAGCCCCCATATAAGGTCCCCTTCACCTTAAACGCTCATAACTGTCTAAAAGAGGCACCTACAGCTGTGAAATTCCGCATAAGCATGTCTTATAGGAACTTTAATCTCCTTGTAAAATTTTGTAACGATCGGCCCTATCCCCCATATAACGTCCCCTTCAGAACTGACTTTAACGCTCATAACTGCCTAAAAGAAGCACATATATCGGTGAATTTCGGCATTTTCTTATAGGAACCTAAATCTCTTTATAAAATTTTATAAGGATCCGCCCAAAATTAATGAGTATCGGTCCATAATTGACCATATCTCCATATAAGGCCCTCTTCAGAAAATTACTTTAACGCACATACATAACTGGCGTAAAAATAACAGTCTAAAAATGAAGATCGTCATAAACATGTCTTATATAAGGTTCCTTCAGAAAATTTCTTTAGTGATCATACCTGTCTTTAAGAGGCATATATAGCGATGGAATTCGACATAAGCTAGCTTTATTGGAGACAAATTATTTTGTAACAAGTAAGAAATTATAGTCGGGCCAAGCCGACCATATAATACCCTACACCTTTTACAAAATTAAGATGTGTTTAAATTTCATAATAAAGAATTTAAGTTGAAGTGTACCTTGCCTTAGATATACTTAAGCCATTTATTGTTGAATAAAATTGTGGACATTTTATTCAAATTTTGAAGTCAAATTTTGAAGGGGGCTTTGTATAGGGGCTATGGTCAAATAAGACCCTATAACTATAAAATTTTTGAGGGTCATCAAGGCTAGTATAGAACTTGGTTTTGCAGCTTTTTGTCGAGATACGAGTATATTAAACATAATTATGAATTTAAGAGCCTTATTCTGCGAGTTCAGTTGTATGGAGCTAGGTGAAATAATGGACCGATGTTAACCATTTTCAATAGGCTTCGCCTCCGTTACCATAGAAGATCATGAGCCAAATTTCATTGAATTATCTTCAAAATTGCGACCTGTAGTTTGATTACAAGGTTTACAAGCCATATTCGAGGGTTCAGTTGTATGGGGGCTAGGTGAAATAATGAACCGAAGTTAACCATTTTTAATAGGTTTCGTCTCTGATACCATAGAAGATCGTGTGCCAAATTTCATTGCATTATCTTCAAGTTTGATTACAAGGTTTACAAGCCGTATTCGGAGGTTCAGTTGTATCGTGGCTAGGTGAAATAATGGACTGATTTTCGGTCTCTGTGACAATAAAGATCATGTACCAAATTTCATTGAATTATTTTCAAAACTGCGACCTGTAGTTTGATTACAAGGTTTACATGGAAGGACGGACAGACGGACGGTCATAGCTAAATCGACTCAGAAATTGATTCTAAGCCGATTGGTATACTTTAAGGTGGGTATAGGACCAATATTATTGTGCAATACAAACATCAGCACAAACACAATATACCCATTAAAGTGGTGTAGAGTATAAACATTTTATGAGGATCGTTCCATAATTGACCCTATCACTAGAAAATACCTTTCAGAACAAGATTTTAACGATCATAATTGGTTTAAAAACACCAGTATAGAGATAAAATGCTTCATGATAGAAACTAAAATGGAGATCGGGAGATATTAGATACAAGCCCCCATATAAGGTCATCTTTCAAAAATGATATGAACACTGATGGATAGCAATGAAATTTAACAAAACGAATTTTTTTGAAACTAAAGTCTTTGTCATATTTTATAAGGGTCGGCCAATAATTGGTCCTACACCCATATAAGGCCCCTTAGAAAATTACTTTAATGCTTAAAATGTTAGTATAGCGATGAAATTTCACATAAAGAAATTTTATAGTAACCAAAATTCTTTTACAAAATTCTATAAGGATCGATCTACAATTGATCATACATTCTATATAACTCTTTTTAGGGATAATTAATTTGTTCTCAAAAAATCATTCAATTATTTGTTTAAATATGATAATAAAATTTAGAATAAATTTAATAAATAAGTAAATTGTGGTTCAAAATAAGAAAATGATCGATTCATATAGTATAGCTCCATCCTCTGAAATTAAATTAATCTTTTAAATTGGAAGATCTCGCTCAATAATTGACCCAAGCCCTCATTAAAGATCCAATTCCGAAAATTCCCCTGATTTTATAAAGTATGGATGATATACTACATGTGACAATAAAATCACTGCTGCAAATAACGAAATCATGAATTCATAAAGAAGCATAAATAGGTTCACATCCGAAATTAATGTTAATTTTACAGGTTATAATTTGATGGTGGATATATAATATAATACACTTACTTGCTGTTATTAAATTTATCAATGAAACTGTTTGTATTTTGCAGAAAAGATATCACATGGTTAAATGTTTTTACAAAAATTTAATTTCTATTAGACGAATACTTAACATGTTTTGTAGCAAATAAATCATACGTACTGTTGGAAAATAGTTGCATTTCTTATAAGAAGAACATGTTTATACAAAAAGTTGACATAATGTTAAAACTGTTCATTAACAAGCATTTTTTACAAATTATCACAAATTGTTTTTGTATTTAAATACAAATTTCAAATATTTTTGTGAAAATTTGTAACAACTTTTAGTTATTGAACAGACATAATATTAAATTTTCAGGCAGACTATGTTCATACGTTAGTTTAAGAGAAACATTTTTGTACGTATGTATATTATTTAAGAAGGATTCTGAGCTTTCAATATTTATTAAATCTAGCAAAGCTAGATTTAACTTGAACTTTTAGCTATTTAATACAATATATGTGTTTGTAGCGAAATTCTAAAAATATTTTAGTATTTGCTCACATTTACATTTAATGTATAAATTATAGCAGCAGCTACCTTCATTTTCTAAGGGGTATGTTAACTATTGACCGATCGTATTACATTTTGTAGACCGATTTTGGTTCATATAGAACTAGTTTATATCGAATTTTTATGCAAGTAATTAGCGTTAAAGTAATTTTCTGAAGAGCTCCTTATATGGAGGATAAGGTGAGTTATAACCCATTCCACATGAATTAGGGCAGGAAAATTTTCGTTCCTACAAGTAGCTTATGTCGAAATTCATAACTGTATCCATATTTTTAAGCCAGTAATGATCGGTATAGTAATTTTCTGAAGTGGACCTTCTATGGGAGTAAGTTAATTATGAACCGATCCTCAAGAAATTTTGTGGACCAATTCTGGTTTATATATGACTTGCTTATGTCGAAATTCTGCGCTGTACTCATATATTTATTCAAGTACTGAACGTTAAAGTAAAGGGGACCTTATGTGTGGGGAAGGGGCAATTTCGGACCTATCCTCATTATAATTGGTAGAAAGTTTTTGGCTCGTAAGAAACTTATTTGTGTCGAATTTAATCGGCATATTCGTATTTCTAAGCCAGTATTGAGCATTAAAGTCTGAATGGGACCTTATATCGGCGGCAGGGTCGATTATGGACCGATCCTCATAAAATTTGGTAGAAATGTTATGGGTCATATGAAACTTATTTTTGTCGAATTTCATCGCTATACTCGTATTTTGAAATCAGTAATAAGCGTTAAAGTTATTTTCGGAAGGGGACCTTATATGGGGAGTAGGGTCTATTATAGACCGATACTCATAAAATTTGGTAGAAATATTTTGGGCCATATGAAACTTATTTTTGTCGAATTTCGTATAACTATTATAATAGTTATGTCTGCTTGTACTGTATTCCGAGGGGGCACTTGTTTGGCGGTTAAGTGAAAACATAGGTCGATATGGCCCATTTCAATACCAAAAAAAACTGCAGCAATAGAGAATATGTTTTTGTGCTTTGTGCTATATCGTGCTTTAAACAGACAGACAGACGGACAGATGAGTTCAAAAGCCCTTTTCGGCTGGTTCAGTTGTATGGGAGCTAGGTGAAATAAATGTCCGATTTTAACCATTATCAATAGGCTTCATATGTGCCACATTTCATCAAATTATCTTCAAAATTGCGACCTGTACGTTGATAACAACGTTTACATGGACACACGGACGGACGGAAAGTGATTCTGAGTCAATCGGTATACTTTAAGGTGACTATAGTACACATATTTTAGTGCGTTACAAACATCAACACAACCACATAATACCCTTCACACTTTAGTGGTGTAGGGTATAATAATAAACGTTAATTAATTGCCAGTTAATTAATTAGATTAGTAGTTGAACAAAATCTTGTCATAAAATCATCTGGCACTATTAACCCGAAATTCCCTTTAGTATTATTTATACTACATGCAATAACTAAATTGTAAAACTTTTACAATGCCACCATTTTCATTCATAAAAGTGTAAATGTATTTTGTACTTTATTAGAGTAAAATAATAAACAAGTATATTTATTAATATTTAATGGCTGTAAATAAGAAAAAACATGTTAAGTTAACTTTTGTTTCCAGTTTTATTTTAATCAACTTTTTTGACCTTCTTTAGTATAAATCCTTTAAATAAAAATTTAAAAAAGTTTTCAGCAAATTTCAAGCTTTTTATATTAAATTTACATACCTAAATAGTATGTATGCTTATTAAATTTAAAAAAAGATACAGAGTATAAACAAAAAATGTTGTTAAATTTTATTATTTTGTTTTTGTTCCTTCTTGCTACTTTAACTTAAATGGCCTTTCCTATTCTAAATGTTATGTTTTGTTAGTTTTTCTCTTTTCTCCTTTAATAAACACACATACACATTCTGTGTTTTTGTTTATCCTTACAATTCTCTATGGCTAATATTTACTAACAAAGGATATAAAGTTTAACTATATGTATATACACTAGAGGTGTAACCAAATTTAAGATTAAAGCGAATTAGTGTTTTTCACATGATGTTATAAAATAAAGGCTTTCTGGTTGGGTTTCTTAGGAAATTCACTACAATAACCTAGGTGTTCCGGAAATAAATTTCGGAAGTTGGTCCAATTTATGATTCTATATGAATCGATAATTCTTTATTTACAGTAATGATTTAATTATCATATATCGTCGATCGGAGGATTTTCAAAATAGGGACTTGAACGCGGTCTCAGATAAATTATGGACTGAGCTCTTGCAATTTAAAATATTGATTGAAATTCGGAAGGTGGAGTAATATCCGATATTTTAAAAAGATTTAGGTTACTATATGTTATATGTTTTGTCTATATGTGATTCACTAAACGAAATTTTTTTTGTGTAGGCCCGTAATTGGGCATAGCTCTTATATAAGCGCCACTTCCGAAAATCAGTTAAACTCATATATTTCATTGAATAATAAAGCTATCGGGATAAAATTCGACTTGAATATGTTTTGTTTATATATAAATCATACAAAAATATTTTCCGGATCGGTTCATTATTGGTCATAGCTTCCATACATGGTCCACTTCCGAAAATTATTCTACCAAATTTTTTCCGGAGCGGTCCATTCCTGGTCATAACTCCCATATAAAGTCCACTTCCGAAAATCACTTAAACGCACATATTTTATTAATTTATAAAGCTATTGTATTAAAATTAGACTTGAATTGCTCAAATGTTTTCGAATAGGCCATTTTTGGTCATAGGTGCGATATAAGGTCACCAACATTGTTTCAAAAATCACTTAAACGAATTTAGCTCATTAAAAATATCGACGTCGGAGTAAAACTCGACAGGAATGCGGTTTATAAATATACATACAATTCATTCTCCTAAATTTTTTGGTATCGGCAAGATCGGCCCATAATAAATCATAGCACCCGTACATCCGAAAATCACTTGA
This sequence comes from Lucilia sericata, assembly GCF_015586225.1. Taxonomy (NCBI): domain Eukaryota; kingdom Metazoa; phylum Arthropoda; class Insecta; order Diptera; family Calliphoridae; genus Lucilia; species Lucilia sericata. The sequence goes on along the minus strand of NW_023994061.1, from coordinate 735,076 downwards.
TATAAATTTTTATGAACCTAATCAAAATTAGTTCCACATATGCGTAAAAGTTAGTACCCTGACTACGTAAACAAAACTTATGTCGAGTTATCTAAAAATTAGATAGTTAAAATAGTTTTAATAAAATGTAGCTTGCTGGTGGAGGGTATTTAAAATTCGTCACAGCCGGATATAGCACTCTATATTGTTTAGTTATTTATTGACGTTAAAATCGTTTTATGAGGGGAACTTTATTTGGGGGATAGGGTTAAGTATAGACCAATACTCATATAATTTTTCAAAAAGTCTTAGGCGCCTATAAAATTTCAGGGCTATACATTCTTCCGTTGGGCAGTTATGAGTCATTTTATGAAGGGGACATTATATGGCAGCTAGACAGAACATACGGACGGACGGACATGTTTACCTTGTCTCAGAATCTCGATTACGATGTACTCATCGAGACAAATAACCTCACATGTAAACAAACTAAGGCCAACCAGGTAGCTAGTCATTAGTGGAAATTTATACCCACTATCAAAAAATATGGTGGTATATTGATTTTGTCAGTTGCAATGCATCGAAATATTAGATCCACAAAAGTGTATACATCAGAATCTCGATTACGATGTACTCATCGAGACAAATAACCTCACATGTAAACAAACTAGGGCCAACCAGGTAGCTAGTCATTAGTGGAAATTTATACCCACCATCAAAAAATATGGTGGTATATTGATTTTGTCAGTTGCAATGCATCGAAATATTAGATCCACAAAAGTGTATACATTTTCGGTGCTTATTAAATTCTAAGAATATCCTGCCATGACCATCCCTCCGTTTGTCTGTTGGAAGCACGGTAGAGTCCACACAGATAGTGCTACAGCTTCAATTTTGCACAGTTATTCCCTATTGTTAAGGTCTGTTTGGTATTGATAACGATCCACGAATTCACCTAATTAGACAGAAATCGCAATAAAATTTTGCACAATTTTATGCACTCATAAGTAGTACTGTAATATATGGCGGATATCGGATAATTGACAGTATCCCCAATATAAGCTTTAATTTCTGAAGTTGGCCTTATATCGGAACTATAGTAATGATCAAAAAGTCTTATAAAATAATAAAAAGAATGACTCAAAAATAGTTCAAATTCTATTGCTATACTTCCAGGGAGATGTAGTTACATATATCCATATATGGATATTTATGCATTAGGAACATTAGAACAAACACATTTTATCCTCCTCTTATATAGTAATGAAGGTTATAAAAACTTTCCAGCCATTTTTTGTGTTGATTATAATGTTTATTTTTGTATAAACAAATTAATTGAAACGTTTTGTTTTTCTTGGTTACTCTGTGGGTTAGAAATAATGACATTTAGTCAGTATTTCAGACAGTCAGATAGTCAGTTACTAGATACATACACATAAGGTATATACATATGTATGTATATGTATTGTATGAATATGTTTTGTGTTTTTGTGTCATTGCAGGAATATAATAATGGTTTACACTTGGGTTTTGTAGATTTTATATTTAAGTTACGCTGTAGCTGTGTATTGTGAAAATTCGAGACACTAAAGTTTAATATTAAATTCGTTTATTCTTTTGTTTATTTTGTCTACTAACAATGTAGATTTAAACATTGTAACTGTGTATGTATGTGTAAAAGTTTTTATACATAAAAACAAACAAATGAAGCAAAATTGGCTGAAAGAAAACAAAAAAAAATTAAGCTACAAATTATTTCCAAATAATTTGACATATAGTCCTCTTTCCTCCTGAGAGCGAAGTTAATTGCTCAAGGAAAGACCCTTACGTTGTGTTTGGGACTAGAAAAAAATGAATTTAATTAGTCCATGATACAACATTGCCTTAAAATTTCTTTCTTAGACCGGCACATAAGGAATGAACCTTACTTTTGGAGTGATTTGTGTTGGAACTACGAAAATATGTTGTAGGATAGGGGGAATAGTGTTTGTTAACATTGGATTTAAATTTTCTAGTATCGAAAGTGGCAGGGAATACTTCTACAAGAAGATTGTTTCACATATGTTGCGGCTGAAGAATGAATTTTCTCTGTAATGCGTTGTGGGTTACACTGGTAAATCGACCACAAATGGGAGTGTTCTTGATAACATGTTATCGATAGAGTAGTGAAAAATATACGGTGGCCCAGCGAATCAATAGAGGTCGATACCCTACTATCACCAATAGGTACCTCTCCTATACGCTGTCGAGTAGCTCCAAAATAGACTTCGAAGCTCCGCCCTATACTCGGATATAATGCTTCATTCGACACTTGAAAAATATGTTTAGTCCAGCGGACATCGTGATATTTCCATGCCCAGAACATCAAGAGGTTTGGATTCCTTAACATTTTAGGGATTCATATTGCCCCAATCTCTAAAGGATTTTGCCAATAATTTAATGAAATATTGTTATTGTTCTAATCGGCAAAAGAGTAACTTGAGTTGGATGTTTGACGTATGAAAATAAGAAATTGGGTATGGAAAAGAACTAATTAATCTTGAACTCGTTTAATAATATCGTATCTATAACAACTCGTATAGTGCAGTTATTTAAAAAAGCTCGAAGTAAATTGTAAGTAATTGTGATATTTGTAATAGCATCATGACTCATTCTATCAAATGCCTTGGAAATATTTAGAGCCAGCACTTTACTTTCGCCAAAAAAAGTTTATGGAATGTAGTAGGTCTTCCGTAGATTGTCCTTTACAATAGCCATACTGGCGGTCGTAAAGTAAATTGTTGGTCTCTTAACTCTTTCACGTATACGGGACACCGGTGTTCCAAGATTTTTTTACAATTTTTCTCGATTTTGATCGTAATTTTGAGTTCATAGCTACAGTAAATGGTTATTTCAAAAGAAAAATAAGTTATTTTTTAGAAATTGATGTCAGTACCTACATGCTGCGATATCCTTCGAAAACATTTTATCCATTTTTCATCAAAAATTATTAATATATGAATTTACCTCAAAATAAAGTGTGTGGTGAAGTCAATTCCATACAAAGTCCAGCGGTTTAGTTTTGTGCATGAAAGGGTTAACATTTGACAAGATTCATATCTTTGCTATAGGAGATAATTCTCAGGGTTTTATAATTTCGCTTTACATAAGCAATCTTCCAGCATGCAGGAATATAATATTTAAAGACTTAGTTTAATATACATACAAACTTACATACTTCATTTGAATTTAAAAATTATACCTTTGAATAAATAATATTTTTAATTTCTTAAAATATGCTGTATTTTATGAAAAATTACGACTCAACTCATTTGTGCAAATTTATTGTATGTATGCCACTGACACTCAATTGTATAAAGTACTACATATTACCATTAGTATTATTAAAATTGCATGCGAATAATTTGAAAATAAGTTTATGAGAATACTGGTATGTATTTAAGCACCTTAAACAAAGTGTCATATTAACGACATATTAGCAATAATAATTTTGTGAATATAAATGAAAAGAGTCAAATATAAACGTTTAAGTTGAATGTAAAAGTACCTAATGATTGAATCATTTTTTTACCACAATGAGGCATATTAACGTTTATACTTTGCTTAACGATAATCTGCTGCAAATTATATGAATTAAGATTCTGTTATAGGATGCGTGGTTTATGGGTTCTAAAACCATTATCCTTGTCCTATTAGGCTTTCAAAGTTAAATGCCCATTTTGGACTAAGGCTTGTTAGTATAGTGGAAAATGCCGAAATGCTGTGTTGGCCAGTGGTCTTTTTCAACCACTGGGTGAACTTTGTGACGACTCACCACCGCCTATTCAATCTTCAATACAGAAATCAGGTGGCAATTTTTGTACATGGCTAAGCCGCTCCATGTACAAGCAACAGCACCTAGAGACGTAACCGGTAGACCGAAGTACGAATCCATCAAATAAGCCGAGACTTTGTTCTTACTCTCAGTGACACACTGTGGTAATTCTGATATGAACAGAGTTTACTCTAAACATATCTGGACAAGGAAGGAAAATTCAATGGTATCATTTGTATATGATACCTTTCATCCATCACCATACAACCAAGCACATTTCTCATATATCCGACACATTCATAAGAGAAAAACATACGACACATTTATTCTAGGTAAACGGGTGGGTGAGGCCCGGATACCCCACATTCATCACGTAACATATACAATTAACACCAACTCATTTCTAACGCTTAGTCCCACAGTCACTCCTCTGTGGGGTATCTGTTGTTTCGTCAACAGCACCCACTGAAGTCACCGAACTGAAATATAAGGAAAAATTCTATGATACTTTGAACAGGGTAATTAAGAACATTAATCAATGATATCCTAATATTAATGAATGCGATGATTGGAAGAGATAATGGGCAGACACATTCCAAAAGAGAGGAACATCAATGAAGAGATATTCACAGCACGCAAACTTACATTGCTTTCCAGAGATACAAGGTCCACAATTTAAGACGAACTTATCCCGAAATATTGACTTTACCTTACATCAGTCCTTTATCCGGCACTTATTCTTCCCGCGAATTTGGGTTTAAACCACAGCCACTACGTGGATCCCGAAGGAACCTCAACCAACTGACCAGCCAGGACATAGTCCTGCGGGCAACAGGCTACCCATGGTATCAGATTATGTGGTTCTCTGGTTAGACCTCTTTATAATTTATGCAAGGTCTAAGCTAGGCAGTAAATTGTAAACAACAATTTATAGTCCCGGCCGACTAATAACTACCCCCGTATTGCAATACACCAAGATGGGAACTGTGATCAAGGAAACATGCCCGGGGGACCATTAAAAGGGTCAATAAAAACTTTGCATTTGTGACTACGATTTTCAGAAAATATTCCTATAGAAAATAGTCTTTCAATTAAACTGACGGAATTTTTCGCTATCTTCAATTGTGCATTGTCTGAAGCATTGTCTAGCTTCAGGAAAAAATATGATGTCGCTCATTATATATTAAATTTAAGAAATTCCAAATTTTACTTCAATGAAATCGCGGCAAACCGGCTAAAAAAGTAACCAAAAATTAACTCCTTTAAGCAACTGTGTGTATAAGCATTTATCACAGGAAATTAAGCGGAAACTCGAAGAAGAAAAGTGAATTAATTCAAGTAAGTGTAACTACATATCAATACGGCAAACATTTTACACACAACGAAGATATTATGATAGCACTTAACTTCCAAAAATATACTCATTTTAATATTTATTTAGGTTAGGGCGTCCAATAAAAATATAGCAATTAGCTAAAAAATATCTAATATTGCTTAAGCTAAACCCTATTATACATAAATGTATGTGCTATTTATTGTACGTGTTCAGTCATGTGGAACAAACATACGTCATTATACTAAAACTATTGCCAAACGGACATCCCTAAGATAGAATACTGCAGAATATATACACATAAATTATGTAAGTAATATGTGTATTTACACATTTTCATATAAACCCACAAAAATATGGTTACATAAAATTATTCTTCACATTCTTCTATTTCCCATAACCCACAAAATTGTGTCTTTAACTGAAGTGTCTGGAGATATTAAGGCAAATTATACTGATATTACGAGTAAGTGACATTAAATACAATATAATAATGGAAATTTTTAATACAATTTTAAATGTGATGTGTATTTCCAATTTTATGTGGAAACTTATATCAGTATTTTTAATAATGGGAAAAATACTGTTTGTTTTTGTACGATGGAGTCTAATAAGATTTAGACTTCGCATTTATTTTATCTTTTTTATTTACTTTTAATTGTTTATATATGTATGTACAGAAAATAAATCAGGCGAACCAAATGACTGAAAGAGATATTTCTCATAAAGGTTATACAAGGAACATGATTTCAGCAAAAACTTACACTAAAAAGCATGATAATGAATTATCACTTTAACTCATTATTTCAACACTGTGATGACATTGGAGGCAATTACTTACCACGTTCGCTTACAAATAACTACTGAATAAGTTCTTATAAATAGGGAGTTAAAAAGTTGTAAGAATACGAATCAAGTCTCCTGTTTGTAAGCTGGCTGTCTAACTCAAAACACCACTATTTATTTATTTTTTGTACACCAAATAAAGGATTTCACCAAATAAAAAAGATGAGATGGAATGGTTATGGCGACATCACCAACTACCTTGGAGAATATACTCCGGATGCCATCAAGATGAATCATATACTCACGGAGTTGGTATATTTTTTAGTGGAAAGGTACGTATGTATATCCTTGAGCAGCTCAGAGTTCCTAATTACATCCTGAATTAAGACAAGTATTGGTATAATAATATTATAAAATTATAATATAGTTAATTTTTAAGCACCCACTGAAGTCACCGAACTGAAATATAAGGAAAAATTCTATAAAACTTTGAACAGGGTAATTAAGAACATTAATCGCAATGACATTATAATATGTACTAATGAATGCGAATATTGGAGGAGATAACGCCAGTTTTGAGTGAGTAATGGGCAGACACATTCCAAAAGAGAGGAACATCCATAAAGATATGTTCATGGAAGTCTGAACACAGCACTCAAACTTACATTAGTTTCCAGAGGTACAAGGTCCATAATTTAAGACAAATAGAGCACATCTGTATCTCTAGAAAATGGATCAGGAAAGAGTAGGATGTTCCAGTTATTAGAAGTGCTAACATAGCCATTGATCACTAATTGGTAATAATTGAAGTAACCAGCCATCCATACAATATGTCAAAGCTTAAATCCGATCCTGTTAGGGAGAGCTTTGTATCGAAAATTTCTGAAACGAATTGTCAATGATGCGGCAAGGAATACAATAGACTTTGTGAGAGGACAAAAAGTGATAATCTAAAATCTTTGGGGCCTAGTGGAGGAGAGACGAAAAGCGAAGCAGGCTTCGTTTAGACCATTTTGTCAATTCCGCAAAATGGAATAATCACATGATGAAATCTTATAAGAAAATTTGTCATCTTTCCTTTTCATCACGGCTTTGGATATATTAACATTATCCATTTGGAGATATTAACATTATCCTCTGGCATACCTAGAGGAATACAGTGGAAAATTAACCAACACTTGAAAGGACGTGACTACGATGGCGATATCATTTTGCTTGCTGACTCAAATGATGATATGCAAATAACAGATAGACGACTTGTCCGCGAGGGCATACACATATATGTATATGGTTTAAAGGTAAATACTTATAAGATCCAATGTACTTATGTATGTATGTCCTTGTTCAATTTCAAACTCAACATCGAAGAAATACAGATTGTACACTGTAAACGCCTGTTGGTGGTGCCAATGAGGATGTCTGCCTCAGAATACAACAGGCAATAGCTTCATTCCATAATTTTCATAGTAGTTGAAAATAAAAATAAAATAACCACTAACACTAAAATACACATTTAGAATGCGTGTATTAAATCAAATCATTTATATGGTTCGTCAACACTATTGAATATAAAATGAGAACATTTACAAATCTGTTGCAGGTAGGTCGATAGGAGGATGTATACTACATCAAATCCGAAGAAATACACATAGGCCACTATCATGAAAAAAAAACTGAAAGAATTATTTTTCAGTATTCAGAAACTCAGTTTCCTGAACGTAATTCCTAAGAATCTTCCAATCAGTGTTAGTCAGGAATGTTATTTCCGGAATAACATCACTTCCAAGATACTTGGATCTAATTTCGACGAATGCCTGGCAGTGGCAAAGAAAGTGCTCCAGAGTTTCACTGTCCTCTCCACATGCTCTACATTCGTCTGAATCCGCACGTCCAATTTTGCATAGATGTGCTCGTAGTCCTGTGTGTCCACTCAGAATACGTACCATCATACTTCAGACTTGCTCATTTTGAGGAGATTTTTCGTCTTGCTCTCATCAGGGTCACCCCACAGAATCTTCGTGGTTCTACCCACTGTTTCATTATTCCAAGAGGCCTTATGGGATTCTCTCACCCATATTTTTAGTTCAGCAGTTGTTGCGTCGAATGGTTTTGCGTTTGTCAGGTTAACTGCCTCGAGCTCCCTTCCCTTTAAAGCTATTACATTCGCCTTTTCGTTACCGACTACTCCCGAGTGGGCTGGTACCCATATGATGTGAACCTTACCTCTGGGAGAGTATTCATATAAAGCTTTTTTACAATCCAATACGGTTTAAGATTTAGTTCTATCGCCTGATATCGCCCTAATTACCTTCTGGCTGTCGGTAAATATATTAAGCGCTGTGGGTACCATATTTATTCTCATCCAATTTACGCATTCCGTTATTTCTCGTACTTCTGCCTGGAAGCTTGTGTTATGATTTGGTAAACGGTGGTATAATTCTGTTTCTGGGTCTTCAATATAGAAACCCAGCCCCACTTCTCCCCTCAATTTAGAGCCATCCGTGTAACAACGGATTCCTGGTGTTACACGGATGTTGTTACGGAATATATTGAAAATTTGTTGGCTTCGAGACATTACTAACACCCAATTGCTTGATCTCGAACACAAAAATGACATTAACATACCAAATAGTTGAGCCACACTTTTAAAAGACCAAACTACGAAATTTTCTACGATACGCTCAAATGGAACCCACAGGGAGCCAGAAAACGTGGTAGATCAAAAACAACATGGAGACATACAAGTTTAAAGAAACGAACAAAATATAAGCGAACTTAAGCGTATAGCTGCAGATTGAGGCCAGTGGCGATTCTATGTACACAGCCTATGATCCTGAAGGAATTTGCTGAATACATATTTAGTTTCAAGGATGCTGAGTTATTAGAATGGTTATGGTTGCGCCCGTTCAAGAACTATTTAATTAAAGATAAATTCTAAAAACATTTCCGGGAATGAGAAAAATTTTATTTTTAAAAATTGTGTCCTGTAGCGTTAAAATTCCATTTTAAAATTCTACCTTATTCTTTTTTAAACATCCTTTGAATGTTCCAACATAAACAATGATATTTTTACAATAAAATGCTACATAAAACTAGCAAATGCTTCTAATAACTATTTATAATTTATACTTTTTCATTTAAGCCTCATGAACTGATTTCCTAAACAGCTTGACTTTTATGAGACATGTTGCTTAAAAACAAAACAAAAAAAAAAAAAAAAACAAAAAACAAGACACATGCAAATTTAACAAGGACAACCCAAGGATATACATATTTCTGTCTCATCACTTTTAATGTTTTTTGCATGGAAAAATATATCTGTTTGCAAGTGTAAATGTACAACATGTACTCATGCACACACATGTTATGGTGAAATTTACATCTCATACATATTCATGTTCATAAAAATGTTTACAGTGGAAGACAAAACATTTTTTTTTTTAAATAATACATTATATTTTGTTTATATTTATAATCCACTATACATATAATTTTTTCTTTTTATTAGTCATTGTATTTACACATAAAATGGTTTAGTCCTTTAGATTATATAAATTGTACATCCGCTCATGCAAGCATCTATAAAAAATTTTAACTTCTACTCTTACTTGTTCATTTTGTGAACTTTTAATTAGTTTTATTATTTTCTAAATAAAACTTTTACAGTAGCAGTAGTATTATATTTAAAATTTAAATCTATACTAGCAAAAGAAGACAATCACCTTGAGTACTTTTTATTCAAGAAGTGTCAAATTAAAAGTACGAATATTTTTTGAATTTTAAATAGCTTTTAATATTGATATGAAAAGTTGCAAAGTTATCATTATCTGCCTATAATTTAGGTCTTGTCAGTAATTAAAGTTAAATTAATATTATTTTTACCTTAAGAAGCAGTCTAATCACTTTTATTATTAACAAGTAAGAGTGCTATATTCGGCTATGCCGAATCTAATATTCCCACCATCAAACCGTATGCCGTAAAAGGAATGCTCTCCTATAAACATCAGGGTGATATTACTCATCAAATTTACTGAAGAGGGCCTTATATGGGAGGTAGGGTGAATTATTGACCGTTTTTATAAAATTTTTCATAATTTTTTTTAGACCGATTTTGGTTCATATAAAACATGTTTAGATCGAATATCAGTTCCCGACACTTTCCGGTAAGAAGATTTACGTTCCTATAAAAGTTTTTTAGGTTTTGGCTCGTAAGGAACTTACTTATGTTAAATTTCATCTCTACACTCGTACTTTTAAGCCAGTAATGAGTATTTATCTGGAGGGGACCTTATATGGGGGTAGGGTCAATTATGGAGCGATTCACATAAAATTAGCTAGAGAGAATTTTGCTCTTAAGAGACTTTCTTATGTCAAATTTCATTGCTTTACTCGTATTTTGAATAAAGTAATAAGCGTTAAGGTCGTTTTTTGAAGATGACCTTATATGGGGGCTAGGGTCAATTATGGACCGATCCACATAAAATTTGGTAGAGGAGTTTTGGCTCGTCAGGGACGTACTTATGTTAAATTTCATTGCTCGTATTTTTAAGCCAGTAATGAGCGTTATATTAATTTATTGAAGGGGGGTAGGTTCAATTATGGACCGATCAGCATAAAATTTGGTAGAGAGGTTTTGCCTCGTCAGGGACTTACTTATGTTAAATATCATTGCTATAGTTGTATTTTTAAGACAGTAATAAGCGTTAAAGTCAATTTTTGAAGGGGACCTTATCTGGGAGGTAGGGTCAATTATGGACCGGTCCGTATAAAATTTGGTAGAGATTTTGACTCGCATGAAACTTATTTGTGTCGAATTTTTTTTATTTTTAGCCAGTAATGAGCGTTATAGTAATTTTCCGAAGGAGACCTTATATGGGGGGTATGGTCAAGTATGGACCGACCCTCCTAAAATTGGTAGGGAGATTTGGGATCATATGATACTTATTTATGTTGAATTTCATCGCTATACTCGTAATTTTAAAACAGATATGCCCGTTAAAGCTGTTTTTCGGGGGTCCACTTGAATGGGCGAAAACGTGCATCGATATTTCCCATTTTCAATGCCAAATAAACCTTATCTATAAAAAATATTTATAGAAAATTTCAACCCTCTAGCTCTTTCCGTTTAAACTCTATCATGCTTTCAGCAGACAGACAGACGGACGGACATGGATAGATCGTCTTAGAATTTAATAAGGACCCAATATATATGTACTTTTATGGGCCTATGACAAATATTTCGATGTGTTACAAACGGAATGACAAAATCAATATACCCCCATCTTTTTCGATGGTGGGCATAAAAACGTACATGTAACAGCTAATGTTTGTAGTTGAATCTTTCATTTGAGCACCTTTGTGATATCCGAGATCATAGTTTCCTCCAATAAATTTTCTAACGTTTTGGTTAGTTAATGGTTTAGCTAATAAAATAAAAAATGTATTAGCTATGGCCAATGTGCTTTGTTGCCCTAACCCAGAAGATAAGATTGGGTCGAAATGTTAAGAAAATATATTTTTAATGGCACAATTTTACACCTCAGTCAGTTTGCCGCTCGTTTGATAGCAGCTCAAAAACTGCACAGGAACGCTATACAGTGCCTGCCACCAAACTATAATTTAATGTCAATTAATATGTCATCAAGAGCGGATCAGTAGTCTTAAGTCTTATTTCGTTAACTTTCAATCTTGTACCTCCTAGTGAAAAGAACAAGCTTAGTTTTCAATCATAGGAAATGCTCTAATAAGTGGACCAAATTAAGGACAGATTTCATAAAACAGGACATTTTTAAGGCACCTTCGATGTCTAAAAAGACACCAAGAGAAAACTGTGTACAAGGGAACTTTCAATATGGCCCATTAGAGAGTAAAGTGCCGTTTCAGCAGACTTGTCTTTAGTATAGGATTGCTGCGATTTAGATATAAATTCCGGCAGAATGGTTAATCTATGATGTGGTCTTGAGAAGAAAAGACGCAGTCCTTTGGTCTTTCGCCTTTTAGTAATAAGATCCTCTTTCTGAAGATCCTCAGGAATAGTACCATCCGGCTCCGGTGATTTGTAAGGGTCAAAACTCTTAAGCACTAATTGGATTCTTTTTCTATTACTAATAATAGAGTTAGTACTATATACTATATGGCCCGGGACGACACCTATTCAGTTTTAGTTTGGGACGTTTTAACCCTAATGCTCGCCTATATATACTACCTCTTTCTCTGAATGCTGCCGTTTAAGCGCCGCTTCCGTTTTCACTTGCCATCGATGTAAGCCTTGGCCCCTCCAGTGGGCCAGGTGATTAGACCCGAGTAGCACGAAAGCTGATAAAAGAGAGTAGTACTTTTAACCACCTTAGCAGTTTGGGCTGCAGCAGCTTAGGAGATTCTTGAAGAGAAGTTCAAAGGTAAGTCGCAACTTGTAGAGCAACTACTTATAGTGCTGAATTTCCTAAATTCAACTGGTGTGCCGGACTGAACCCTTACGACGTCGGTAGCTCGCAACGACTTTTCACATCCCACTTCCTACGCTGTTGGAGTATGTTCCCCGGCCCCATTTTTTACATACGGCCACGTAGGTTAAACTTCCGTTATCCCAGGGAAAATCAGACGCAGACCACCATTGGATTCTAATACGCGATATATATTTAATTGGAAGTTGAACCAGCCGGACATGCTTTCTCAGTGTTGGAAAAATAGTCAAGGAAAGCGTCCGATTGGAAAACAGATGCTATCAGGCAGTTAGAGTACAATTTTTAGTTTCAGTATTCTTGCAGGAATAAGCCCTCCGTCCACCCGAATTTAAGTATCCAATTAATATAGGAGATGCCACGCCTACTATTTTGGTCCGAAATATTATAAATAAAGTTATTTTCCAAAATTAGGGTACGACTCCAGAGGATATTTTAGTTTAAATTTATATCGGTGGTACCACGCCCACTATTTTTGTAAATAAATCTGGCATTTATAATTTAATGAATAGAACAATTTTGGAATGTGTGTGTTTTTGTTTTAAATACATATTCAAGGAAAAAACAAAATTGTTTTACAACCTTCCATTGGAATTTAAATGCAATAAATTTATTTATTTTGCCATTTCCGCTTGAATGGTGCTTAAATGCTCATAAATAAAATTACACTAGAGACTTAAATTAACTAAAACTAAATTTCCACATAATGAAAGGTAGATGTTTTGTAAAAATATTTATAAAGAAAAATCATTTTCACGTGTATTAAAATGCAATTAATTTTTATTAAGTGACACTTATGCGAAACTAATATGGATGTTTGTACAAAAGGGTAAAATATATTGATTGCCTTGGTCACGTATATGTCTATAAAAAAACCCACAAGTTGTTTACGTTTGCAAAATTTTTTTAATGTAGAAAGGAGAAATTTCAATGATATATTGAGACATAATTAAGTAATAGAAGTTATGGCGAATGAAATCAGGTGTTTCATGATGATTTATTAATATTGATTGTGTTAAAATTTGATGAAACGTAAATAGTCAAGGTAAGAAATATTTGCCTAATTAAGTAGATGTGGGATCATAAAAATGTTTACAATGTATTATTTTTGATATATAATAATTAAATTTATTATATTTTTACAAAAATCGGATGGTATATAGATTATCTTGGACTTTTTTAGTTTTTGTAAAAAAATTTCTATTAAAAATTATTTCTTTACTATTGATTCATAATACTATGATTCCTAATTTTCAGATTTTATAATGCTTCAAACTGTTTATTTGCCAGATTGACTAGAGAGACTCGAGATGACCTCCAAGTCGCTAAATGTAGGAAATCCCAATCGACTTCTAGATACTTAAAATGTACATTTAGGATAAAAAACTAAACGAAAATGACTGAAGAACTTCAAATGTTCTCTTTGGTACATTAACTCATTGAATGTTAGACATTTGTGTTCCTCGAAAGCGCAGTCCTGCGCAGATTAGGAAGTAAAATTTTAAATATTCCATAATGGGCCATAACCGAATATACTCATACTTTGTATACCCTCTACAAACATCAGTGGTGAAACATCTTAGACCCAACAAAGTATATATATTCTGGGTCGTTTTAGCTATGTCCGTCTGTCCATCTTTCTGTCTATCTGTGTAAAATAGGCTCACGTTAAAACTAAGCAAAGGAAATCAACAAAATTCACAAGAAATATTTGATATCCTAACCTAACCTTCGATGAATTCTGTCACACATTATTTTTTTCTGTCAGGGATCAAGTATGTTCAAACTCATAACAATTGATCCAATATTTCTGATAGCCCCCATACAAAGGTATATATTCCCGGAAATTAGTTTAACACAAACTTTTGTACATGCTAACATAATATGAACAGAAATCATACTACTAACGTAGATCTCAGTCGGTCCACAATTAGTCATAGCTCCCACATAAGGTCCTTTTCCGATAATCACTTAAACGAACATATTTCATTGTTAAGTAAATCTATCTTGATAAAATTCGACACAAATACGTTCTGTGTAAACATGAATTACTCTATGAAATTTTTTTCGGTCATAGCTCACATATAAGGTCCACTTCCGAAAATCACTTAAACGCATATATTTCATTGAATACTACAGATATAGGGATAAAATTCGACTTAAATATGTTATATGTACATATAAATCATTCTACCAATTTTTTACCGGATCAGTCCATTATTGATCATAGCTCCTATATAAGGCTTACTTCCGAAAATCACTTAAGCACATATATTTCATTGAATTCTAAAGCTATAGGGATAAAATTCGACTTAAATATGTTTTGTGTACATATACATCATTGTAATAATTTTTTCCCGGATTGGTCACAGCTCTCATAAAAGGTCCACTTCCGAAAATCACTAAATCTCACATATTTCATTGAATTCTAAAGATATAGGGATAAAATTTAACTCGAATATGTTTTGTGTACATATAAATCATTTTACAAATTTTTTCCGGTTCGGTCCACATTTAGTAATAGCTCCGATAAAAGGTTCACTTCAACAAATCACATAAACGCACATATTTAGTTGTCAAATAAAGCTATCTTGATAAAAATATGTTTTCTGTACATATGAATCACTCTATGAAAATTTTCCGGATAAGCCCGTAAGTGGTCATAGCTCCTATACATAAAGTCCACTTCCGAAAATCATTTAAACGCACATATTTCATTGATTATTAAATCTATTGGAGTAAAATTCAACTTGATTTTTTTATATAAATCATTGTACGAAATTTTTTCCATAATTGGTCCCAACTCCCGAATATGGACCATTTCCGAAAATTACTTAAATGAACATTAACTATCAAAGTTATAGTGATCAAGTTCGACATATATGTGTATATAAATCATTGTGCCGATTTTTTTCCATATCGGTTCATATGTTTTCCTAGCTCCCATATAAGGTTTGCTTCTGAAAATAACTTAATACCACTTAATTCGTTATTAAATGATTATATCCGGATAAAATTCGACATGAGTATTTTCTCTGTGTAGATAAATCATTATATTAAAATGTTTTCGGCCTATTAATAACATTTTTCTGGAACTAATCAAAATTAGTTCGGTATTGTATGCATAAATGTTAGTACCCTCTATACCGAAACAAAAATTTTATCAAGTTATCTAAAAATTAGATAGTTGAATGGGTTTTAATAAAAAGAAGCTGAGAGGTGGAGGGTATTTAAGGTTCGACATAGCCGAATATAGCACTCTTACTTGTTAATCTATGTTTTTTTTTACTTTTGGTCAAAATATTTAGTAACGTGTTATTAAATTTCTAATTTTGTTTAAAGCTATACAAAAATATAGTTTCATAAAAATAAAATTAAATCTCACAGGCGTTGTGTGTTTTTGTAAATAATTAAGATTTAATTTGTTTTCGTGACCACAAAAATGGACCACCAAACATTTGCATAATTTGGTTCAATTGCACTCGCTGTCATTACAGAAAAAATGTTGGTGAAAATAGCTTTGTATACAACAAACATGATATGAAAACAAGTTAGAGTGCTATATTCGGCTGATCCGAATCTTAAATACCCTCCACCAGCTACTTTTATATTAATAGTTTTCTAATTGATCAAATATTTGTAGAAATAAGTTTTCTCATGTCTTAAATAGAAAAAATCCCAAGATTTAAACAGCTTAAATCTATTACAATTCCATAATTTACTAAACATTACAAATGCCATTTTCTTAATAGCGCTTAGCGATATTTTGTAATTTGCATGTATGCGTGTGTGTGAAAGATTTAAGGATTTTCAAAATACATATATATAATTTTGTTCTACACAAATTGTTATTGCAACTAGTTAAATACGGTTAAAGCGCTTTTAAAGGCAGGACCTAGTATTGGAGATATTACCAATTATGGACCGATCGTAAAAAATTCTTTAAGCAAAATTTCTGTACATAAGAGCTATATTTCAGTCAAACTATGTATCTATATCGTAATTTTGTAATAAGTTAGGAGTGTTTATGTGATTTTCTGAAGGGAAACTTGTATGGGACCGATCGCACCCATGTATTTGTGCCAAATTTTGTATCAATAGCTTTATTTGGTAATGAGTAATGTGCGTTTAAGAGATTTTCGTAAAAGGACCTTGTATGGGAGCTATGACCAATTATGTATACAAGGACAAAATTTCAAAATTCTGTATCTATATCATTATTTGGTAATGAATATTGTGCATTTAAGTGATTTTCTGGAGGGGACCTAGTATGAGAGCTATGACCAAATATGGACCGATCGTATACTTTATGTATATAAGAGCAATATTTTTGCTAAATGTATGGATACCAATATTTGGTAATGAGTTATGTGCGTTTAAGTGGTTTTCGGGAGGGAACCTTGAGTGAGAGCTATGACCAAGGATGGACCGATCGTGAAAAAATTTTGAAATAACATTTATGTGTACAAAAATAGTATTTATGCCAAATATTTTATGGGTATCACTATTAGGCAATGAGCTATGTGCTTTAAGTGTTTTTCTGAAAGGGACCTTGTATGGGAGCTATGATTAATTATTGACCGATAAGAAAACAATTTCACAGTAATATTTCTGTTCACATAAGCATACTTGTACCAAATTTTATATGGATATCTTCATTAACTAATCAGTTATGTGGTTTTAAGTGATTTTCGGGAGGGGACCTTGTATGGGAGCAATGGCCAATTATGGACCGATCGGAAAAAATTTTCACAGTAGTATTTTTGTGCATATAAGCAATACTTATACCAAATTTTATATTGATATCTTAATTTTGTAATGAGTTATGTGCGTTTAAGTGATTTTCGGGAGGGGACCTTGTATGGGAGCTATGACCAATTATGGACCGATCGAAGAAAGCTTTCAAAGTAATATTTCTTTGTATATGAGCAATACTTGTGACAAAGCTTATATATATCTTAATTTAGTAATGAGTTATGTGCGTTTAAGTGATTTTCGGGGGGGACCTTGTATGGGAGCCATGACCAGTTATGGACCGATCGGAAAAAATATCTTAATAATATTTCTGCGCATATAAGCAATACTTGTACCAAATTTTATATGGATATCTTGCTTTAGTAATGAGTTATTCGCGTTTAAGTGATTTTCGGGAGGGGACCTTGTATGGGAGCTATGACCAATTATGAACCGATCGGAAAAAAACTCTCAAAGTAATATTTCTGTGCATATGAGCAACATTTGCACCAAATTTTACATGGATATCTTCATTTTCTAATGAGTTATGTGGTTTTAAGTGATTTTCGGGAGGGGAACTTGTATGGGAGCTATGACCAATTATGGACCGATCGGGAAAAAAAATTTTGCAGTAATATTTCTGTGCATATGTGTAATATTTGTACCAAATTTAATATGGATATCTTTATTTAGTAATGAGTTATGTGGTTTTAAGTGATTTTCGGGAGGGGACCTTGTATGGGAGCTATGACCAATTATGGACCGATCGGGAAAAAAATTTCTCAGTAATGTTTCTGTGTATATGAGTAATATTTGTACCAAATTTAATATGGATATCTTTATTTAGTAATGAGTTATGTGCGTTTAAGTGATTTTCGGGAGGGGAACTTGTATGGAAGCTATGACCAATTATGGACCGATCCTAAAAAACTTTTGCAATAATATTTCTGTATGTGAGAGCAATACTTGTACCAAATTCTATATGGATATCTTAATTTATTAATGAATTATGTGCGTTTAAGTGATTTTCGGGAGGGGACCTTGTGTGGGAGCTATGTCCAATTATGGATCGATCCAGAAAATATTTTCTTGGAATGAATTCTATTGACACAAAATTTTAGTATGTAAAATTTTGTGAAGATATCGACATTGTGACAGAAGTTATTAACAGAAAACCCATTTTCTGGGAATATGTACTTTTGTATGGGAGGTATATGAAATTGTGGACCGATTCTGGAAATTTTCAGCAAAGGTCAAGCTCTCGTGTAGAAACTTATGTATGGTGATTTTCATGAATTTATATTGCATGGTTTTCGAGGAAATTACATCAGAATGTGTAAAAAATGCTTATTTTTTTCGAGGTTGTTTTAAATTTTGATTCATAACTCTTCCCGATGTGAACCGATTTTGCTCATTTTCAACACCAAACTGTACCGGATAATAATGAATGTTTTGGGTGAATTTGGTTTACTTCCTTTGCTTCGTTTTAACGTGAGCGTGTTTTAGGCAGACAGACAGACAGACGGACATAGCTAAATCGACTCAGAATTTGATAAGGACCCAGAATATATATACTTTGTTGGGTCTCAGATGAATATTTCTTGGTGTTACACACGGAATGACAAAGTTATATTTACTCTCTATCACCACTGATGGTGGTGGAGGGTATAATGACATTAGGATTTAGAAAATAGATTTAATTTAAAATGTTAAATGGTGATAAATGGTAATTACCAAATGCTGTTAGTAGATAATATTCTATTTATTTTCAAACGTGTATTTGTATACATAAAGGTGAAAAAGAAATTACAATAAATTTAATAAATCTTCTATAAAAATAGAATGTTTAATTTAAATTTTAACCATTTAGCAAAATAATTTCGTAGAATTTCAATACTAGATTCCACAAAATATTTGCCTTGAAATAAGTATTTTAATTAAAATGTTTATTTTCTAATTTTGCAGCATTCTATGACAAAGAAACTACATACATCATACATTTTTCAGGAATTGGTAAAAATTAATAAAATAAACTATGTTCTTTAATATAAATTTCACTACATATTTAATTCTGGATTTAGAACAAGGCTATTCCGTACTTGATTATAAATGATTATAAATGAAGTTTCATCCCTTTGTTTATAATAAATGATGTTACAATTTTCTTTTATTTAAAAATCTCTCACCCTTCTTATCTTATCATCCTTTACATCTAAGTATGTATGCGAATGGAATAAATGGCCAAACACTTAAATGGTAAAAATACTTGAGACCATTTAATGTTTGTAATTTGTAAACGTCATTTCATTACAATAAAATCACACTAAATACGCACTTAAATTACTCAACTCTCTCAAACTGTTGAAATGTTTTGCGGTTTAAGAATGAAACTCAAGTAAAATTTACAATGATACATATTTGAATACAGTGTGTGTCAACAGAATGCGATACATTAATTTATCAATATTGATTCATAAAATGTTGAAAAACTTCTCTATTACCAAAAGATGACGGGTACATTGATTTTGTTGGACCTTATAATATTCTATGATGATCTAGCCATGTCATACTAAATGTCATACTAAAAGTTTAAATAGTCCTAAATATAATGATTATTCATGTCCATATAAATATATGACCGCCCTCTTAAACTTTAACTTTTTACATACATATGTATGTTTATAACACCTTTTTTCTGTTTAAGCCCTGCTCCAAAAATATATCGAAATATTCCTATTAATACTTATATTTTATCAACCTCTGTATTTATAATATATTTTGTGTGTATGGTAGTTTATGCACCATTTTTTAAGTAAATATATTTATGTTCGTATTTCCCTTTCCTTCACTTTCTTTCCCTTTCCGTTTCAATAACTCTGCCAACAGTTGTCGAAACTAGTAAAGACAATGGTTAAAAAATTAAAAAAGTAAAATTACAAAAAAATAAGCGATTTTTTAAACATTTAATGCTGAAAATGATAAAACTTATATGTGCATTTCCGACAAATAGTCTACTTTTGTTACATCGCGTCAAGCATCATTAACTGCATATATCTTAGGAAAAAATAGGTACATATATTTTAACCCAACACTTCTATGGTGGGGAGAGTATTACGCGTTTGTGCTGATGTTTGTAATACCCAAAGATATTGATCCTACACCCATCTTAAAGAACACCAATCTGCTCAGAATCACTTCCTGAGTCTTTCCGTCCGTCCATCCGTCCTTTCATCCGCCTGTCTGCCTGTTCATGTAAACCTTGTGCGCTCGCTACAGGTCGCAATTTTTAAGATAGTTTGGTTCAAGGACGAACGCTACTGAAAATGGTTGAAATCGGCTTATTATTTCATCTAAACCTAGCCCCCATATAAAGCCCCTGACTTGAATGTCCACAATTCACTTATAAACACTAGTATTACGATGAAATTTGGCACAATAAGTTTTTTAAAAAAATCCTAACAATAAGTTTTATAAGGATCGGCCCTATTTTTGTCCTAGCTCCCATATAACTGGACCTTACGATTTGGGCCTTTTAGCTCTACGTCAAATATACCACTATTTTTTCAAAAATCGGCACAATTAAAATTTATATAAACATAAATAACACTGTCGATTTTCGTAATAATCATCGGGTCTCATTTGATCCCACCCTTCATGCATTATCCCCTTATAAAAATGACTGGCATGTGAACTATTCAATAATAAGCACTAGTATCACGATGGAATTCGGTAAATGACTTTTATATAAACATTAATCCCGCTAATAAATTTTATAAGCATCGGCCCAATTTCTTATCCTAGCCCCCATACAATCGGACCTTACGATTTGGGCCTTTTATCTCTTAACTATGTCTAATATATCTTTCTATAAAAAAGGGCACAATATGCTAATGTTTGTAACACTCAAAAATATTTGTCCTTAAGTATGCCAGTCGGTTCAGAATCACTAAGTGATTCGATTAAGCCGTTTTTGTGCACGCTACAGCAATTTCAAGATAATTTATTAAAATTTGTCACATCCAATGACGAAGACTGTTGATAAGAAATGAAATCGGTTCATTATTGAATTGTTTATATTTTTATACCCTCCACCACCATCAGTGGTGATAGAGAGTATATATAAGTTTGTCGTTCCGTGTGTAACACCAAGAAATATTTATCTATGACCCAATAAAGTATATATATTTTGTGTTCTTATGAAATTCTGAGTCGATTTAGATGTGTCCGTCTGTCCGGCTGTCTGTCTGTGTAAAACACGCTCACATTAAAACTAAGCAAAGGAAATCAACCAAATTTTCCCATAATATTTATTATTATCCTATGCAGTTTGGTATTGAAAATCAGTAAAATCGGTTAACAATGTAAAAAGTTATGAGTAAAAATTTCAGACTACCTCGAATAAAATTAAGTTTTTTTCCTAATTCTTTTGGTATATATTCCCGGAAATTGTACATGCAAATATAATATGAACAGAAATCATACTATCAACGCAGATCTCAGTCGGTCCACAATTGGTTATAGCTCCCATATAAGGTCCACTTCCGAAAATCACCTAAACGCACATATTTCTTTGATGAGTAAAGCTATTGTGATAAAATTCGAGTTGAATATGTTTTGTGTACATACGAATCATTCTACCAAATTTTTTATGGATCGGACCATTATTGGTCATAGCTCCCATATAGGGCCCACTTCCGAAATTCATTTAAAAGCACATATTTCATTGTCAAATGAAGCTATCTTGATAAAATTCGACACAAATATGTTTTGTTTAAATATGAATCACTCTACGAAATTTTTCCGGATAGGCTCATAATTGCTCATAGCTCCTATATATATAAATTCCACTTCCGAAAATCACATAATACAATAATTAATAAATCTATTGTAGTAAAATTCGACTTGATTTTTTTGGCATATAAATCATTATACGAAATGTTTTCCTTATCGGTCGATAATTGGTCACAACTCATATATAAGGACAATTTCCAAAAATTGTGTATACAAATCATTCTACGGAATTTTCCGAATAGGTCTTAGCTCCCATATAAGGTATACTTGTGAAAATCACTTAATACCACTTAATTCATTGATAAATGATTATATCCAGATAAAATTCGAAATGAGTATGTTCTGTGTATCTATAAATCATTATATTAAATGGGTTTTAATAAAAAGTAGATTGCTGTTGGAGAGTATTTAAGATTCGGCATAACCGAATATAGCACTTTTACATGTATATGAAGAGATTAAATGGCTCTATACATAGGAAAATGAAGATACTAATCGAAGTGAATGGTTATATGGTATACGCAGTTTACGGTGGAAATGCCCATATAATGCTCATTACATATCTGAAAACGTACTATGTCAACGCCTTTTCGGTATATAATTAAGTCGTGTAGATACAAGAATTTAAGTACTTTTATTATATTTATACATACATATGTATTTATGTTCATAGCAAAATTCCAACATCCATTTATGTATTTAAATACATCTACATACATACATACATACATACATACATACATATGAAGATTACAATTTCATTAGTGCAATTTCCATTCTGTAAAACATTAAATATGTATCATTATGCATTAAGATAACAAGTCATTTAAAATAATGATGATGTTAAAAAAGTGAAAAATGTCATATTGATAGCTATTTAATCGAAATATTAAAATGAGATTAAATCATCATTATACATACATAAATAAATAGAATGATATGAAGTGTCATGGAGTTTTAAAAGAGTTTTAATTACATAATATGAATCTTCCAATCAGTGTGAGTCAGGAATGTTATTTCCATCGACGAATGCCTGGTAGTGGCAAAGAAAGTGCTCCAGAGTTTCACTGTCCTCTCCACATGCTCTACATTCGTCTGAATCCGCACCATCATACTAACTTCAGACTTGCTCATTTTGAGGAGATTTTTCGTCTTGCTCTCATCAGGGTCACCATATAGGATCTTCGTGGTTCTACCCACTGTTTCATTATTCCAAGAGGCCTTATGGAATTCTCTCACCCATATTTTAGTTCAGCTTTTGTTGCGTCGAATGGTTTCGCGTTTGTCAGGTTAACTGCCTTGAGCTCCCTTCCCTTTAAAGCTATTACATTCACCCTATCGTTACCGACTACTCCCGAGTGGGCTGGTACCCATATGATGTGAACCTTACCTCTGGGAGAGTATTCAGTTAAAGCTTACTTACAATCCAATAAGGTCTTAGATTTAGTTATATCGCCTGATATCGCCCTAATTGCCCTCTGGCTATCGGTAAATATATTAAGCGCTGTGGGTGCCATATTTATTCTAATCCAATTTACGCATTCCGTTATTGCTTGTACTTCTTCCTGGAAGCTTGTGTTATGATTTCGTAAACGGTGGTATATTTCTGTTTCTAGGTCTTCAATATAGAACCCCAGTCCCACTTTGTCCCCCAATTTAGAGCCATCAGTATAACAACAAATTCCTAATGGCGTTTGCTCTAGTTTTCCGCTTGACCAAGACATTCTATCTGGGATCAGCGTTTAAAAGTTTCCGACGTATTCTGTGTCTGGTATATGATCAGGCACATCCGATGTTTGTGTATAATCTTCCAATGTGTTCAGTATACATTGATACATTGATAACCGCTTTTGGCCAGTTCGCCTAAAGTAAAGAGCCGTTCGGCTGTAAGTGCCGCCTCATATCTTAAATATGTTTCAATGGTTGGAATATCTAGCAACGTTTCCAGAGCCTTGGTTGAAGTAGTAAACATGGCACCACTTGTATCCAAGCAGCATGTACGCTGAACTGCCTGTAGTAGTTTGATTTGTCTAAAGCAGCCCACCAGATTATTGAAGCATAAGCTAGAATTGGTCTAATTATGTATACATATGTATTATATGTATAACATTAGGAGAACAATGATATTTTTGGCAGGAATAGACGCCAAATTCTAAAAAAGGACTCAGTTTTCTATAGAGATAACCATACACTGTAGCTGTGAACTCAAAATTACCTTATACTTCGAGAAAAAATTCCAGATATAACTTTGGGACACCAGTGTCCCATATACCTGAAAGAGTTACCATGTTTGGGGCTCTAAATTTTATGTAAATATGAACCCCGTATTCATTAATACATTAATCGCCATTTTTATGTTTATTACTCACATTTTCCATACAAATTTGATACAAGTTTTACTCATACAACCGAAC
The DNA here is from genome assembly GCF_015586225.1 of Lucilia sericata. Taxonomy (NCBI): domain Eukaryota; kingdom Metazoa; phylum Arthropoda; class Insecta; order Diptera; family Calliphoridae; genus Lucilia; species Lucilia sericata. The sequence continues at coordinate 710,764 of NW_023994061.1, read as the reverse complement.
CCTCTAATTGGGAAATAATGGACCAAATTCAAATAGGCTTTGTCATTGGATAAAAAGAAAACGTATGTACCAAATAATAAATTTTACATTTAAAACCCTTCATGAGTTCCCAATTTAATTTAGTTGGAAATTGATTGAAAAAAGATATATTTTCGGATCACCCTAATATATTAATCTTTATACATGTGGCTGTTAAAAATTGCAAGACATGTTGTGAATGTTTAAATAATTTTCATACATACGCGATTTTATCTTTGATCTATAGTCAACCTTTCATTCAGATGGATAAACATGGGAGTATGTATGAGAAAATATACCCGCATAAAGTGGCATCAGAAATGTAGTGGCTGAAAAAGTGTTGCATGTATACAAAATGATTTAACTGTATGCTGCTGCAGATGAATTGGTTAACTAAATATTTAGTTAAAGTTTATACTGCGTATTCCTAAGAGTATTCTGTCGGTTATATTCTGTCGAGATAAACTGTTTGTGGTATTTTCAGGAAATATTTGAATTTTGGTAATGACTCTTGTTTTTCAAAGCTTGTTATTTCGTATTTGAAATGTTTTGGATTTAATTGATTTAACGTTTGCAAATAGTTTCAAAAGAATGTAGCTAAAAAACTAAAATCTATGTTTGTAAAAGTTTAAACTTTAAAAATACATACCATTTGATGATAGGATTTTGTGTGTAGATTATGTTTTTTATACTTTCATATATTTGAATTTTAACAGAATTAACTAAATTTGTTGATCAATATTTTTCGAACGTCTTTGAAACATCCTCTGTAATCCTTTATTTCCACTTCAGATTTTCAATGCTACACTAATGGGTTCAAACAAAATCAATCCAATTTTTATGCTGTGGCATATACTGCATTCAAGCGCTTTGTAGTTACACTTGCTGCTGTCACATTTAGTTTATATTTTCAGTAAAACATCCAAGCCAACAATGCAACATCTGTAGTTACGAAAGTAAATGTGAATGAAAATGAACATGACTTTTAAGATACTGCAATGTTGTTGATGATGATAAATTGTATTTATGTATGCATTGTACTCCATTGTCATGTCGTTGTACTTGATTCGTGTTTCTGTTTCAAAAGTTCAAAATTATATAGGACATACAAAAACAGTACCCAATTATACAATTGATAAACCATGCATTTATAACACTCCACCCATAAGATATGAACTAACCAAAGGAGGTTATAGAACACGTCATCAATGTATACTATACACATTGGAATGATTTACACAAACATAAGACACAGGATATGTCCGGAACTTTGAAACACTGATCCCAGGTATAATGCCATGGTCAAGCGGTACGTTAGAGCAAATACCTGTTATAATCCGTTGCTACATTAAGGGCTCTAAACTGGGACAAAACGGGCCTGGAGTTCTATATTGAAGACACAGAAAGATAAATATACTATCGTCTACCTAATCACCTTTAAGGCAGAAATCCGAAAAAATGCATAAAATGGATTAGAATAAATATGGCGACCACAGGAGTTAACAGACAGACAGCCAGTAGGAAATTAGGGCGATATCAGATGATAACTTTAAGACCGTACGGGATTTTAAGAAAGCTTACCGAATATTGTAGCAGATCTATCTTTGAATCATATGGGTACCAGGCCAATCGTAGGGAAGGGAGCTCAATGTAGTTAATTTGACGAACGCAAAACCATTCGGCGCAGCGAGCACCGAATAAATAATATGGGCCAGAGAATTCCAAAGGCCCTTTGGAATAATGAATCGGTGGATAGAACCACAAAGATTCTATGGGGTGACCCTTACGAGAACAGGATTGGAAAATAAGAAAGACTGATGTTAGTGCACAACTGCTCCAAATTTTACGTGCGGATTCAAATGAATGTAAAGCATGTGCACAGGACACTAAAACTATGGGGCACCTTCTTTGTCACTGTCAGGTTTTCGTCGAAATTAGAACCAAATACACACATATATTGGTAGTGAAATTATCTCTTAGTGAATTATCTCTGATTGGAAAATTTTTAGAAATTATGTCCAGGAAACTGAGTTTCTGAACATCGAACGATAATACTTTCATTTAACCCCTATATAATTGTAACACATCGAAATATTTGTCCTAGACCCACAAAAGTATATATATTCTGGGTCGTTATTTAATTCTGTCTGTTAAAAGCAGGATAGGGTTCGAACGAAAAGAGCTAGGGAGTTAAAATTGGATATGGATCGGTCCATAATTGAACCTACATATCAAAAAATTATTTAAACGCTCATTATTGACTTAAAAATATCTTTTACGGCATACGATTTGATGGTGGGTATATAAGATTCGGCATAGCCGAATATAATACTCTTACTTGTTGTTTTTATTAGCGAACTTCCTCCATAAAAAAGTGTGCACAACAGGCCCCCTAGAGGCCTAGGTTTATTTTTATACCCTACACCACTATAGTGGGGAGGGTATTATGCGTTTGTGCTGATGTTTGTAACACCCAAAAATTCTCTTGGTCCAAGGACGAACGTTATTGAAAATGGTTGAAATCGGTCCATTATTTCACCTAGCCCCCATATAACCGGACCCCCCGAATAGGGCTATTGACCTAATAATTATGTTAAATGATCTACTATCTCTACAAAAATGGGAAAAATTTAGTTTTATATATGTCTTAATAATTCTAGTGATTTTCGTAAAGTTTGGGCATTATTTGACCCTACCCCCCATACAAAGTCCCCCTCAGAAAATGACTTGAATGTCCATAATTCAATTATAAACACTAGTATCACGATGAAATTTGGCACAAATGAGTCTTATATAAACATAATTCCCAAAAATAAATTTTATAGGGATCGGACCAAGTTTTACCCTAGCCCCCATATAAGCGAACCTTCCGATTTGCTCCTTTTAGCTCATAACTTTGTCAAATATACTACTATCTCTCCAAAAATCGGCACAACTAAGTTTGATATAATTATAAATAACACTGTCGATTTTTATAATGATCGGGCATTATTTGAGGCGTCATGAAATAACTCCCCAGAACAAAAATGAAGTAACTCCCTAAAAATTTGTTCAGAAAGCAAAAACAACGAAATTTGGGGATTTAATTCGTTTTTTGGGGCATTATTTCACATTTAAAATCGGGAGTTATTTCATTATGAAATAATTCCTCAAAATTCAAAAATGAAATAAATTCCTCAAAATATTTTTGGGGATTTATTTCATTATATTAATTTTAACACACGAAATAAAAAATATATGGCTGATACCCGGCCTTCGGCCGGGCGCAAGGGTTATATCCTCTGGGGTACATTGAACACCGGCTTCGCTAAGAATACACTCTTCTTGTATCAAAAGTGTTCGGCCTTAGGCTGGCTATTTAGAAAATCATTATTAAGCGAAGCCGGTGTTGGTCATATTATAGAATGGTAAATCCTTGCGTTCTGCCGTAGGCCGGCTATTTAGGAAATATTTATTAAGCGAAGCCGTTGTTGGACATACCATAGAGTAGAAAGCCCTTGCGCACGGCCGCAGGCCGGCTATTAAGGGAATCTTTATTAAGCGATTAAACTGAAATGTATTAAACTTTGAAGCCCCACTCGAAAGTATGAGCGACCTACTTTTTTTTAGAAATGTCACTTTGTTAGTTTTAAATGGGAACCTTATTTCATTTTAAAATTAGGGATTTGTTTCATATGAAGTAAATCCCCAAAAATGGGGTGTTATTTCATTTTAATTTAGGAAGTTATTTCATTTCGTTGGGGCTTTTTTTATTTTTAAATTGGGGAATTATTTCATAATGAAATAAGTCCCCAAATTTAGGGAGTTATTTCATTTTAGTTTTGGGGAGTTATTTCGTGGGGAGTTATTTCATGACTTGAATGTCCACAATTCACTTATAAACACTAATAACACGATGAAATAGATTTTATATAAACATAAATGTCGACATTAAATTTTAAAAGGATCGATTTAAGCCTTTTAGCTCATAACTACGATAAATATACTACTATCTTCCCAAAAATTGGCACAACTAAGTTTAATATAATTATAAATAACACTGTCATTTTTCGCCATGATCGGAAATAAAAAGTAGCCTATTGCCAGACATAAAGGAATGTGCTGTGAAAATTTGAAGAAAATCGATTTAGCCGTATAGTAGTCTATAATGTTCAAACATACAAACTATAAACCCACAAACATACAAACATATAAACATACAAACAAACACACATTCATTTATATATATGTATATAGATAATTCCCAATAATACATTTTATAAGGATCGGCTCAATTTCTGCCTTAGCCCCCATATATCCGGACCTTCCGATTTCGGCCGTTTATCTTTTAACAAAAGTCAGCACAATGTGGTGATGTTTGTAATACTCAAAAATATATGTCCTTATTAAGCTATGTCCGTCTTTGTGACCGTATAAACCTTGTGTGCACGCAAGAGATCGCAATTTTGAATATAATTTGTTAAAATGGGTCACATACTATTTTCTGAACCCACTGACGATGGCTGTTGAAAATGATTGAAATCGGTCTTTTATTTCTCCTAGTCAGCATACAACCGAACATGAACAGACATTATTTGGAACCTATATAAGATTAACAGAAATACTTCATTATTGAAATTAATCACATTTAATATTCGCAATTGGTGTAGGGTATCATATGGTCGGCCACGCCCGACTATAATTTCTTACTTTTTTCGGATTGAATTTAGGGTTCATGGACAATTGATGCAATTCTCGATAGAGAACTTTATAGCGATTTCAAATAATAAATTTTATCTTATTCCACTATAAAAATCGCTGAATAATATTTTGGTCAAATGGGTTTATCTATTACAGTATACATAAGTATGTTTTGCTGCTAAAGTTTCAGTAAACAAAAATGTATGTGCATTTGATGCACATTCAGTTTGAAATCTAATTGTTTATTGTTTTCTAATCACGTTTTTCTTACAGTACATTTAGTAAATATTTTAAAAACATAACATAAGCTAGCTGCTCTGTTCAATATTTTACATGAACTGTTGTCGAAACTTTGAGGTGTTATATTCAGCTATATACCCTATACCACTTTAGTGGTCATTATACCCTACACCACTTTATTGGTCAGGGTATATTGAATTTGTGCTGATGTTTGTAACGCACAATAATATTGGCCCTATACCTAGCTTAAAGTATACCAATCGGCTTAGAATCATTTCTGAAATTTTGAAGATAATTCAATGAAATTTGGTACATGGCCTTCTATTGTCACAGGAACGAAGCCTATTGAAAATGGTCGCGATTTTGAAGATAATTCGCTGAAATTTGGCACATGATCTTCTATTGTACCGTAGATGAAACCTATTGAAAATGGTTAACATCGGTCCATTATTTCAGCCCCCATACAACTGAACCCGCCGAATAAGGCTCTTAAGTTCATAATTATGTTTAATATACTCGTATCTCGACAAAAAGCTGCAAAACCAAGTTCTATACTAGCCTTTATGATTCTAATGAATTTTATAATTATAGGGTCTCATTTGACCATAGCCCCTATACAAAGTCCCCTTCAAATTTGACTTCATAATTTTATTCAACAATAAATGGCTTAAGTACATCTGAGACAAGGTACAATTCAACATAAATGCTTTATTATGAAAACTAAATCACATTTTGATTTTGTAACAGGTGTAGGGTATTATATGGTCGGCCTCGCCCGACTATAATTTCTTACTTGTTTAAAGAAATAATTTTTGACGAATTCTGCCTTGTGTGGTGGTGTTGGCATCTTATAAGAATCCGGAATATATGTAGTGGATCTCAGATACTAACGAAATGACATAATCAGTATTCCCCGTACCTTTTCTATACAGTCTCATTTGAAATCAGATTTACAATATTTTTTCTAGAATCTATGATATAAATCAAGGAATAGATACTATAAATACTAACCCCCGTATTCATAAAGATATTAATCGTTTATTTTAGGTTTATTACACACATTTTCCATACAAAATTCCTACAATAAACCATCAACAACTTTATTATGGGTTTATAAATATGGAGGTAAATCATTTGGTTCCAAATTTAAATGTTTTTCATGCACTTAAAACTTTAATAAATAAGAGAATAACACAATTTAAATATACAACGTAAAATATATTTTAACTTTAAGAATAAATAATGTTATTTTAAGATTTTAATGCCGTATAAAAATAAAATCGTTAATAAATGAAAATATATCAACATTCTTTAAATGTTGTGGGCGGAAAAAAAGTTTAACATTCTTTCAGTATCAATCAATTTAAAAATACATAAATAAATTCTTTGTGACATTCACATTCAACACAAAGACATCAAAGTTTGTAGTCAATATAAATGAAATGCCATTACGAATGGACATTTTGCTTTTAAGCAAATTGAAAGTTAATATTGGGGAATGAAATGAAACAACAGACATTTAAACATTCATATAAAGTTACCAGAAGTAGATGACTTTAAGAAATTGTAAACTGGTCAGTGTTAAGGGCCCTTCACACGGTCACACTTTACGTACGACAAGTCTAATGAAAAAGTAAAATGAAATTCCATCCGTATGACAAAAAAGAGAATAAAAGTCGTATGATTTATATTTTTTGTGTTTACACGATTGGTATAAAACAATAACAAAGTAAGATGGAACAGCTGTTTCACTGTTTTGTATGTGTACATAAAAATACACCCCTGATCTAATGCGACTTGCTTGTTTTTTGAATCATTTCAAAAAATGAAGAGAGCTATACGACTGTCAAATTTTCCATCCGTATTTTCTCTCAATGTGTGATGGTTTCATTACATATTGCAATTAGACGATCCCATCCGTTCTCTTCTACACAAAATTTTGACAGATCATATTACTTGTGTGCTCGTGTGAAGGGGGCTTTACTTTAAAAGTAGGAATATTAATAATATTTTATGTGAAAAGAAGATAATCTACAAACACAACAAGTAAGAGTGTTATATTCGGCTGTGCCGAATTTTATATACCCACGATTTAGGTCCCTATAAAATATGTTCATGTCGAATTTCATCGCTATAGATGCTTCTTTCACACAGTTAAGAGCGTTAAAGCCATTTTCTGAAGGGGACTTTATATGGGGGGTAGAGTCAATTATGGACCTATCCTTATAGGATAGGTATAGGATTTACATAGATATTGAGGTTCCTATAAAATATGTTCATGTCGAATTTCATCGCTATAGATGCTTCCTTTAGAAAGTTATGAGCGTTAAAGTTATTTTCTGAAGGGGACCTTATATGGGGGCTAGGCGAAATCGTAGACCGATATTGCGCATTTTCAATACCAAACAAACTGCATCATCTAAAAGCATCTATGCAAAATTTCAGTTCGCTAGCTACTTGCATTTGGACGCTATCGTGTTTTCAACAGACAGACGGACAGACATGGCTAGATCGTCTTAGAATTTAATAATGATCCAGAACACAATATACCCCCATCTTTTTTGATGGTGGGTATAAAAATAATCTTGAGTTTTTTTTATACCCTACACCACTATAGTTGGGAGAGCATTATGTGTTGTACAGTTTGTAACATCAAAAAATATTGACCCTACAGCCACCTTAAAGTATACCAATCGGATCAGAATCACTTTCTAAATCGATTTAGCTATGTCTGTCCGTCAGTCTGTCCGTCTGTGTGTCTATGTAAACCTTGTGCGCACTCTACAGGTCGCAGTTTTGAAGATAATTTGATGACATTTGGTACATACTTTTCTTTTCACACAAGAACGAATGCTATTGAAAATGGTTGAAATCGGTCTGTTATTTCGCCTAGCCCCTATACAACCGTACCCCCCGAATAGGGCTTTTGAGATTATCTTTATATTAAATGTTATAGAATCTTGACACAAATCTGTAAATCTTGGTTTTATATAAGTTTAAATGATCCTGCCGATTTTTGTAATGATCGGGCATCATTTGGCCCTAGCCCCCATACGAAGTCCCCTTCACAAAATAACGTGAAAGTGAAAATACAAATATTTTCAATTCTCAGCTTTCTCTATTTCAAAAACAGTTTACAAATACTTTATTTTACATTCTAACCATGTGTTTCCTTTGATGTGTACAATTAGCTTTCATGCTACTTTACTATGTGTCCTTTAATCCTTTTGAAAATACATTTTAATAAAATTACTGCCTTTATCTTAGTGTAATGCAAGAGTTTTTGTAAGGATATAAGCATCCTTTCAGTTAAGAGTTTTTTTTTTTTTGATAATTTACACTTTTTCGTAAAGCAAGCTTATTAGTAATTACATTTTCATTGAGATCAAGGTCATGTTTTGTGAGGATTAAAAACAATTTAATTAGTTAATTATTTTGTTACACCGTAGAGTAGTTGTATGTATTTGTTAAAGTTGTATATGCATAAGAATATGTAAAGAATTGAGTATGAAATTTATGGATTACCTGACAAGTAGCTAACAGTATAAAATATTTTGTATTTTATTGTGCTTTGGTCTTAGAGATTTCATAAATTATAACATGTAACAAAATAGTGGCCTCCGGTAGGTTAGTGGTTAGTGTTCTAGTCTGGTAGACCAAAGGTGGTGGGTTCGATTCCCACCTGAGGCACTGGTTAAGAAGCACACAACAGGCCCGATTGATGTCTAGGTGTATTTCTTTGGATTTGGTATATATACATACATCCTCCCTTCAAACTAATTAACTAACAAAAATCCAACTTTTTCGAATATTCTTTTATACTCAAAAAAAAAAAAATCATGCCCTAATTTAACTTCAAAGTTCCATGTGACTGAATAATGTTGACAAAATAACACAACTTAAATCCAATATCGATTAAAAATCCTAAATTCTTTTCAAGCACCACTGAATTCATCATAAATGAATAACATTTATTTATTAATACTTTACGCATTATTCAAACAAGTGCTTGTGTATAAAACGTTTCTTTCTGAGAAAACTGAACTAAGTATTTTAAAAAGGTATTATGTTATGTTTCCTTTCCAATAAGTAATTTGTAATGCCTCATTGATCTTTGCATTTTTTTCGCACATGAATTTAATTTCTTTTTTTTTTTTTCTTAAACTAAATTATGTTGTTTCACTTATGTGAGCCATTAAACTTAGCAAACTTTTTAAGCAATTTCCTTTAGAGCAAAAGTGAAAATGTAGAACAAATTTGTGATTTTTTTCTTATTTTCCATTTTTTTCTCTAGTAATGAAAGAAAGGAAAAAAAAACTTTTTCTTTCATAATGTTTTGAATTGTTTTCTTCATTACTATCAATTTGAGAAAATTTTAAAGCAAACTGAAACACACTTATTCTCTAATTTCTTTTATAGAAACAAATATTTTATTTCGAAAATGTTTAGTTTTTTCTTGTTTTCCTCTTTTCTGCTTCATCTAGTACTTTTTCATTCATTCAGGCCACCATCAAATGCGGTTCTTTACAATGTTTGTTGAAAATGAAAATTAGTTTTTTTTTTTTCTATTTATATATTCTTTGCCATTATTTTTTCCTTTTCAAAAATTACATAATTTCGGTCTTCTTTTGGCTCATTAAAAGAATGTGTTGGGTTTTTATGTTGTAAAACTCTTTAATTTTTTTTGTACATTTTTTATTTTATATCTTAATTTTTTCATTGCACTCGAAACTTGTTTGGATTTTAATTCAGGGAAACTTCAATCTAAAATAAAAATGTCTTAAATAGTTTTTCTAGCAGTTTTTGCTTTCATAAAATCTTAAAGGAATGTTACTATACTTACTCAAGATGATTGATGACATCCATGATGTACCAGATTTTTTAAAAATTCACTTTTTTATGTACAAAACTTAAAACACTTAAGATTGTAAAAATATTTAGAAATTAAAAATCGTTGGCTATTTAAATTTAATATTTGTTTACATCACACCAAGTACGGAGATAAGGAAAATTTGGAAGAAAGATGCCGAATACTGTTTACTCTAAATATTAGTTACACTAGACGTATGATTAATTTTTGTACACATTTTAGGCATAACACTTATACACCACACGCATGTACCCCAAAGCGGCATTGGTTAACATAATTTAATAAACAATATTCTACAAAACAAAAAATTAAAAGATATAACTTTCAACTTTACTTTGCACTTTATAATAATATAAATATTTCTAAATGTTACTTAAACACCTAAGGGTTCACGTATATATCCTGGTAGTTAAGGGCATAATGATCATTGTTTTATTATGTTTTCAAAGAAATATTGTTAAAAATAAAAGTTTTCGCTATAATTTGCACTAAAAAATGCCAACAGCTGAAAATTGCGTTACTTGATGAAAGGGTGTTGAATTAGATTTTTTTGTTTGCACATTTAAACTTTTCTAAAACAAAAAGTAAAAGTATTGCAATAAACAAAGTTTTATTATAAAGTTTATTATTTTCACAGCTATTATATAATGTAAACTTTTGCTCTTTAGTAGTAAATATGAGATTAATATGCAGCTTTATAATATTTTAAGAGCTCGATTTCAAGAGAAATATTTTCTGATTTGTAAAACTAAATGTAAAAAAATATTTTAAATTTTAAATTAAAAACAAGTTAGAGGGCTATATTCGGCTATGCCGAATCTTAAATACCCTCCACTAGTAAGCTACTTTTTAATAAAACCCATTTAACTATCTAATTTTTAGATAACTTTGCAAAATTTTTTTCCGTTTTGAGGGTACTAACATTTATGCATATGTCAAACTATTTTTAATTAGGTCGAGAAAAATGTGTATTAATAGGCCAGTTTGAAAACATTTCAATATAATGATTTATCTGTACACAGAACTTACTCATTTTGAATTTTATCCGGATATAATCATTTAATTACGAATTAATTGGTATTAAGTGATTTTCAAAAGTATACCTTATATGGGAGATAAGACAACCTATGGACCGATATATATACAAAATGCACATTTATGTCGAATTTTATCTCGATAACTTTGATTGTCAATGTGCATTTGAGAAATTTTCGGAAATGGTCCTTATACGGGAGGTGTGACTAATTATCGACCGATAAGGAACAAATTTCGAATAATGATTTATATGCCAAAAAAAAAAGTCGAATTTTACTACAATAGATTTATTAATTAATGAAATATGTGCGTTTAGGTGATTTTCGGAAGTGGACTTTATATGTATAAGAGCTATGACCTTATACAAACATATTTGTGTCGAATTTTATCAGGATATCTTTATTTGATAATGAAATATGTGTGTTTAAGTGATTTTTGAAGTGGACCTTATATAGGAGCTATTAACATATATGGACCAATCCGGAAAATATTTGGTAGAATGATTTATATGCTCACAAAACATATTCAAGTCGTACTTTATCCCGATAGCTTTTTTATTCAAAGAAATATATGCGTTTAAGTGATTTTTGTAAGTAGACTTTATATGGAAGCCTATCCGGAGAAAATTTCGTAGAGTGATTCATATAAAGACAAAACATATTTGTGTCGAATTTTATCAACATAACTTTATTTGACAATTAAATATGTGCGTTTAGGTGATTTTCGGAAGTGGACCTTATATGGGAGCTATGACCAATAATGGACCGATCCGTAAAAAATTTGGTGGAATGATTTATATGTACACAAAACATATTTGTGTCGAATTTTATCCTCATAGTTTTAGAATTTAATGAAATATATGCGTTTAAGTGATTTTCGGAAGTGGACTTTATATAGGAGCTATGACCAATTATGGGCTTATCCGGAAAACATGTCAAAGAGTGACTTATATAAAGACAAAACATATTTGTGTCGAATTTTATCACGATAGTTTTATTTGACAATGAAATATGTGTTTTAAGTGATTTTCCGATATGGGCCTTATATGGGAGCTATGACCAATAATGAACCGATCCGTAAACAAATTGGTAGAATGATTTGTATGTATACAAAACATATTTATGTTGAATTTTATCTCGATAGCTTTATAATTCAATGAAATATATGCGTTTAAGTGTTTTTCGGAAGTGGACTTTATGTGGGAGCTATGACCAATTATGGGCCTATCCGGAAAAAATTTCGTAGAGTGGTTCATATTTAGACTAAACATATTTGTGTCGAACTTTAATTTTAGTTGGTAACCCTAATGTATTATTGCATTGTGTAAAAGTCAGTTGTATTTAAAACAGAACTTCGTAACTACATTCTTGACTAAATACTAATTAGAACTAACCAGGTGGAATGTAATTTCCTTGGAATTTAAATATTCATACATATAGAATTTTTCAGAATTTTGACAATTTTTAAAGTTGAAAAAACTGTTGCCACAACGAGTGCGTATGCATATATAATGTAATAAATTTTAAATGAGCAACATTCATATTCGTGAACGTAATAAATCCATGTGAGATTTAACGGTAATATATTTCAACAGCAAAGTACTTTTCACAGTCAGTCATTCAATGTTAGCGAAATCTACTGCCATTCACTTAATACAGCTGTAATCGTAGTTCATATTCAGAGGAATCATGGAAAAATAATTTAATTGTACTCAATGGTGCAGTAATATTTAATATTTATACACACAAAATATCGATTATTTGACATTAGCTATGAGCTTATTTAAATTAAAGGAGATACTATAAAGGGCCTCAACTTTAGAAAGGTTATCACTAATCGGTTTAAAGTTGAATATATTTTTTCTCACTGAGTGTAGTTCAAGCACCTCCTAGTCTTTAATTCTTATTAGCTTTCATTTTGGGAATATATTTTTAATATAATATATTTTCATTTTATAAGACTAATTAAAATGTTTTACTGCAGCTTACGTATGTAGTGTATACATCCAAATTAATTAAAATTTTTTCTTTAGTATCTCATTCACACGCATATTTAGAACACATGTGTGAGGAAGATATTATACTTTAACACAACGAATGAACAAATGTGTGTTTTTTTGTTGTTAAGTTATTTAATTTCCCGTAGTCTATTAAGGTATATATAATTAATGACAATATTAATTGTACGAATTAGTATTGGAGAATACCTACTTGTAGGTCTTAGGTATTCTTACATATTTATATATCGTTTATTTACTACAAGACCGGCATATAATTTGACCACAATATAATTTTCAGACCTAATAAAGTATTTAGGGTAATTTAAAAAAAATTTCGAACAAAAAAGTAGAATTCTGAACACGACCCTTTCCGATTTCGATGAAATTCGGTACACACATTCTTCATATAAATGCGAAATTTAAAGTTCTACAAAATTTCTAAATTTTTTACGGTTCAGCTTTTATTGAGGTTCCGCATGAAATTCGGTAGCAAGATTAACGTTCGTAAAAAAGTTTCTTATGTCGAATTTCATAACCGTATTGCATAACTCGTATTTTTAAGCCAGCAAAGATCGCGTAAGTAATTTTCTGAAGGGGACCTTATATGGGAGGTAGGGTCAATTATGGACCGATCCACATACATATTGTTAGAGAGATTTTGGCTTGCGAGAAACTTAATTGTGTAAAATTTTATTGCTATATTCGTATTTTTAAGCAAGTAAGGAGCGTTAAAGTCATTTTTTGAAAGGGACCTTGTATGGGCGGTAGGGTCAATTATGGACTAAATTTGGTAGAGAGATTTTGGCTCATATGAAACTTATTTATGTCGAATTTCATCGCTATACTCGTACTTCTACAATACTTGTATGGGCGCTATCCGAAAACGTCCTTCCTTGAGTAAAGAACGTTTTTTGATGTCATTTTCCTTACGTTAAAACTATAATATTTTGGATAAAATATTGTCAAACTACAATACATGGGCTTTAATTAAATATAAATAGTTTAGAAAATGTACGTTGTCGAATTAAATGCTTCTTGAAAAAAAATCTTAAAAAAATATGAACTTTGAACCTTTATGAAATCTAAACCGTAATGAATTTGGAGAACTTTAAACTTCGTATTTATATAAAGAATGTGTGTACCAAGTTTCATCAAAATCGGAAAGGGTAAAGTACAAAACCTGTTCGAACATTTTTGAAATGCCCCTATAGCATTAAAATTCGACGAAAACTCATTTTATATTAAATCTCTATGCAAGTTTTTATTAGGATGGGGCCATAATTGACGCTATTGCCAATATAAGATTTCTTCTGAAAATGTCTTTAACGTACTATAGCGATGAAATTCGACATAGACAAGTTTTATATTAACATCAATCTCTATTCTAATCTTTATAAGAATAGGAGCAAAATTAATAAAGTTCTTGTTTAACTGACTCCTGCACTAGATCGATGATAAGAAACTGTTACAATTTCACAAATTGTAATAACTAGTGATCTGAAAATGGACGTATACGGTGGATATGGCATAACCGGCGGATGTGGTGGATAAACTCTCATCCGGCTAAGTCAGTTTTGTCTACAGAATCCTAAAAAGAATGTTTTTGTGTGTTACACGTTTGCTTATTTTATGTTTGAATATGTATTTTTTTTTTGTACCGATAAAAAGTGAACATGAACATTGCATGAACATTAAAAATTGTAATCACTAATTAAAATAACTTTACAGTTTAATGGTTCAATATTTTGTTTATTTTTACAACATCATATTTACTATGTACAAAGTAAGAGAAACTTATCTAGATTCAATTGCTTTAGTCCTTTGGTAGTGTAACAAAATTGTTAAAGGGGTTTTTTTTTTGCAGTAGGATTAAGTAAGTAGTTCGTTCTGTTTTTTATGACATCGTTATTTTTATTTTAGTAGGTTGACTATAAAGATGATATTCAATTTAAAAAGTGGGGAGATATCAAATTATTATCTGACAAGTAGAAAATTTGTATAGGGTATATACGATTATATGATACCCTACATATACATATTTACAAAGCATTAAGGCCATTTAGAATAAAAAGGATCACCAAACAGTATAAATTTCCCAACACAAAATTGTACCAAGTGTACAATCTATAGAAACTGTTTAAATTTGTCGATATACAGCCAATTACACAATTTTGATATTGTTCAAAAAATATAGTAATTTCCCTTCAAACATTTTTTGAGTTTGTAACATAATAATATACAGAAAATTTGGTAAATATATGCTTCCTACTAGATTTTTGGTTCGTTTATAGGATTTATATTTTTTGTATTTGTTGTTCTAAGGATAATTTTACTTTCCCAAAAAATAACAACCAAAAACTTGACAACATTTGTCTCTACGAATAAAGAAAATTTCGTTATTTTTGCCTCTTTTCTGTAGTTAGCGCACGTGTTGGAACCTACTCATACACTTGGAGTACTTTTAAAATGTATATTAAATTTTATTTTTATAACACTTTTTTATTTAACTATTTTGTTATTTTTTTCTTTTATCCTTTTTTACCGACTTCATTTGATATATATGGAAATCTGTGAGATTTTATATTGCCAATTTTTCATCTACCAAGCGTTTTATGTCGGAAATACTTTTTTTAGATTTTTTTCTTATCATATATCTAGTGCTGCAATAATAAATTTTATATTTTTCTTTTCCCACTTCCTGTTGTTGAAAGTGGAAAATTATTTGGTTGTATTATATTTTGTGACAAAGCAAAATATTGTTTTGTATTGTAATTTGGATTTATGATGAAAATTTATTTAAGTATTAAAATATGAACCACTTTAAATACAGTTTCCACTCTATAAACAAAATTCAGTTTCAGAGTCAATTATCAAGTCGCACTTATTAAACTATTCTTTCTAATTAATTCTAATAAATATATTTATTATATAAATTTTTTTCCAAAAGGAATTGTTTTTCATTGGATTTTATCATAATTGTATAATTTTGTTTTAAACAATTCCATAATTTAATAAAACTAATTTTCTTACATTAAATTTTTATTTAATTTATAAAGTAAGAAAATAATGTAGGCAATATTAACAAAAGCAGAGGGTGCAAAATTCTTTAAGACTTTCCCTTTTTCCATTATGATATATTTTTGTTTTTGCTTTTTACATAATGTACACTTAAATATAAACATTCCTAAATCTTAAATTTAAAGAAAACAATTTTATGAATGAAAATTTTAAGTTTGCAGAGTGGTATATTTTTCAGCCAAACATAACAAGAGAACATACTAATATGTTAACATTTTATTTTTCCAGAAATATATGATGACAGTTTGCAGAAATTTAACTGTTGTCTAACATTAACATCAATAGTACGCGCTGTTGTACGAACACTGCACAAACAAGTATTGTAATAGAAGTAAAATTTGTAGAGCATACACAATCTTGAACAAATTTTGACAACCTTTTTGCACCATTATGCTCAAATTGGTGGTTATATTTTTCCGGTTAAATATATATGATGTTAAAATGGTGGGTCTTAAATATATATGATTCGCCAAAAATTTGGGAAATTAGAGTGCTATATTCGGCTGTGCCGAATCTTAAATACCCTCCACCAGCAAGCTACTTTTTATTAAAACCCATTTAACTATCTAATGTTTAGATAACTTGACAAAATTTTTATTTCCGAAGTGAGGTTACTAACGTTTATGCATATGTAAAACTAATTTTGATAAGGTCCAGAAAAATGCATATTAATAGACCAGTTCGAAAACATTTTACTAGAAAGATTTACACAGAACATACTCATGTCGAATTTTATCTGGATATAATCATTTAATAATGAATTAAGTGGTATTAAGTGATTTTCAGAAGTAAAATTCCGTATAACGATTTATATATAAAAACACACATTTATGTCGAATTTTATCACGATAACTTTAATTGCCAATGTGCGTTTAAGTAATTTTCGGAAATGGTCCTTATATGGGATTTGTGACCAATTATGGACCGATCATAAAAAAATTTCGTATAATGATTTATATGCAAAAAATAAAAGTCGATTTTTACTCCAATAGATTTATTAATTAATGAAATATGTGGGTTTCAGTGATTTTCGGAAGTGGACTTTATATAGGAGCTATGACCAACCATGGGCTTCTCGGGAAAATTTTCGTAGAGTAATTCATATATATGTACACAAAACATATTTATGTCGTTAGCATTTTGGTTTTTTGAAGTGTACCTTATATGGGAGTTATTACCAATTATAGACCAGGAAAAATTTGGTAGAATGATTTATATGCACACACATAGCTTTATTATTCAAAGAAATATATGCGTTTAAGTGATTTTCGGAAGTGGACCTTATATGGGAGCTATGACCAGTTATGAGCCAATCCGGAAGAGTGATTCATATTTATATAAAACATATTTGTGTCGAATTTTATCAAGATTGCATTATTTGACAATGTAATATGTGCATTTAAGTGATTTTCGGAAGTGGGCCTTATATGGAAGCTATGCCCAATAATTGATCGATCCGTGAGAAAATTGGTATAATGATTTTTATGCACACACTACATATTCAAGTCGTACTTTAACCCGATAGCTTTATTATTCAAAGAAATATATGCGTTTAAGTGATTTTCAGAAGTGGACCTTATATGGGAGCTATGACCAATTATGGGCCTATCCGGAAAAAGTTTTCGTATAGTGATTCACATTTAGACAAAACATATTTTTGTCGAATTTTATCAAGATAGCTTTATTTGACAATGAATTATGTGCATTTAAGTGATATTCGGAAGTGTGGCTTATATGGGAGCTATGACCAATAATGGACCGATATGGTAAAAAAATTGGTAGAATGATTTATTTGTGCACAAAACATATTTAAGCGGAATTCAATGAAATGCCTTTAAGTTATTTTCGGGAGTGGACCTTATATGGGAGATATGACCAATTATAGTCCTATCCGGATAAAATTTCGTAATTTCATCAAGATAGCTTTATTTGACAATTAAATATGTGCGTTTAAGTGATTTTCGGAAGTGGGACTTATATAGGAGCCATGACCAATTGGGAACCGACTGAGATCTACGTTGATAGTATGATTTCTGTTCATATTATATTTGCATGTACAAAATTTTGTGTTGATACCGATATATTTGAGGGAGTTATTAACAATAACTAATTTTCAGGAATATATACCTTTGTATGGGACAATAAAGAATGTTTTGGGTGAATTTCGTGAATTTATATTGCGTCGTTTTAACGTGTTTTACACAGACAGACAGACGGACAGATGGGCATAGTTAAATCGACTCAGAATTTCATAAGGATCAAGAATACTACTATACCACTGATGGTGGTGGAGGGTATAAAAAAATAATTATTCTAATTTTCTTCCCATATTAATTCACCAATTTCACTTTTACAAAATCTATGACAAATATTGTATAAATTAATGCTACCATAATTTTTATTTGTTGTCACACCATCACATAAATCTGGTATTTATAAATGCCCAGAAGTATTCGAGTTTAAGTTTTGAATGCTCCTTAGGCGGCGCTATTCGGGTTCGAAGTGTTAAGCTTTTAAACGCGTTCAAATTTTTTGTTTCCCATACGTTTTTAAAGATTTAAAGATACACTTTTTTAAAGCGCTCGACTAGGTTTTCGTGCATGCCATTGACTTGAAAACATATTCACAAGTACAAAATCTAAATTTTTATGTTACTCATATGCATCATTTAATTCATATTTTACTATGTATAAGTTTATTGATAAGTTATACGTTTTAGATAGTGTAACATGTTTTACTGCTAATTTAAACCCTGAAGTTTAAACATAAAAATAGAACTAAATTTAGTAAGTATTTTTATTTATTTTTTAAATTGCATGAAAACATTAAATTGCAATACCTTTTACATTACTACATTTTATGATTTGTTTGAGTCCAGCAAACACAACTCATATAAATAATTAAATTACAAATGGGGAGAAAATGGCTGGTATTATGATAAATTCACTAATATAACTTTCTGATTAATGGTTTTATCACTTTTTATTAATTCATACGAATAACAAACTATTTTCTACACGATTGGATTTCATTAGATGATAAAAGTAAATTTGGGGATTTACTTGACCTACGCAAATTAATCATCCAAAACTTATAAACTCATTAAAACGTAAATTATTTATTAGAATTGCTTACTAAGGCGTATTTATTAACATCATCATATAATATGCAACAACACAAACTCAAATTATTACTTCGTAATTAATCCTTATATAATGTTAGAAATGAAAATAAATATTTTTGATAAATACTACATTTTAACAAATTGCGGAAGGTAAATCAAGAACTGTAGAAAAAGGGATAAAAACATGGGGAAATTGCATATTAAGTATGAAGACAAGTTCACTTAAAAACGGATGTTAAAATTCCAATTAGTCTGTACATTAAATCCGAAGAAATACACTTAGGCCTCTATCGGGCCTGTTGTAAGAGTGTTATATTCAGCTATGCCGAATCTTATATACCCATCATCAAACCGTATACCGTAAAAGGAATGCTCTCCTATAAACATCAGGGTGATATTACTCATCAATGTTACTGAAGAGGACCTTATATGAGAGGTAGGGTGACCGTTTTTCATACATTTTTATACCCTACACCACTTTAGTGGGGAGGGTATATTGGATTTGTGCTGATGTTTGTAACATACAAAAATATTCGTCCTAGACCCACCTTAAAGTATATCAATCGGCTTAGAATCGTTTTCTGAGTCGATTAAGCTATGTCCGTCCGTCTGGCTGGCTGTCCATGTAAACCTTGTGCGCAAGGTACAGGTCGCAATTTTCAAGATAATTGGATGAAATTTGGCACGCACGTTTTATTTGACCTAACGAAGCCTATTGAAAATGGTTAAAATCGGTCCATTATTTCACCTAGCCCCTATAGAACAGAACCCCCCGAAAAGGGCTTCTGAGCTCATAATTATGTTAAATATACAGATATATCGATAAAATACGGCACAACTAAGTTTTATAAAAGTCTTGATGACCCTGCCAAATTTCATAAAGATCATGCCCCATTTGACCCTAGCTCCCATACAAAGTCCCCTTCAGAAAATTACTTGAATGTCCCAAATTAGCTTATAAACACAAATATCGCGATGAAATTCAGCACAATAAAACATTATGTAAATATAAATATATTCACAAAATTTGATCGGGCTTGGTCCATATTTGCCCCTAGCCCCCATATAAAGCCTCTTTCAGAAAATTATTTTTTCATCCATAAATTGCTTAAATGTATCGGAACAAGGGAATATTGAAGATAAATGGTTTATTATGAAAAATAAATTACATTTAATATTCATAACTGGTGTAGGGTATCATATGGTCGGCCACGCCCGACTATACTTTCTTACTTGTTTAGACCGATTTTGGTTCATATAAAACACGTTTACATCGAATATCAATTCCGATTGAAATTCGATGGGAAGATTTACGTTCCTATAAAGTTTCTTAGAAACTTACTTATGTCAAATTTCATCTCTATACTAGTACTTTTAAGCCAGTAATGATCTGGAGCGGACCTTATATTCGTACTTCTAAAACAGATATGCCCGTTAAAGCTATTTTTCGGGAGTCCACTTGTAGGGAGATTTTGGCACACATTGAACTTATTTATGTCGAATTTCATCGCTATATTCGTACTTCTAAAACAGATATGCCCGTTAAATAATAATTTTCCAGTCAGTGTTCGTGAGGAATAGTATCACCCAAAATATTTGGATCTAACTTCGACGAAGAAAGTGCTCCAGTGCGTCACTGTCCTCTCCACATGCTCTACTTTCGTCTGAATCCGCACGTCCAATTTTGTATAACTGTGTCCGTAATCATGTGTGTCCACTCAGAATACTTACCGTCGTACTAATCTCAGACTTGCTCATTTTGAGGAGATTTCTACTCGTATTCTCATTAAGGTTATCCCATAGAATTTTTGTGGTTCTACCAACCGTTTCATTATTCCAAGAGGCTTTATGGGATTCTCTCACCCATATATTTAATTCAGCCTTCGAATGGCTTTGCGTCTGTCAGGTTAACTACCTAGAGCTCCCTTCCCTTTAAAGCTTATACATTCGCCCTTTCGTTGCCGACTACTGCCGAGTTGCCTAGTACCCATATGATGTAAGCCTTAGCTATGGGAGAGTATTCAGTTAAAACTTTGTTAGAATCCAAAGCGGACTTAATATTGCCCTAATAGCCTTCTGGATGTCTTTAAATATGTTCAATTTCGCATTCCGTTTTTCTCGTACTTCTGCCTGGAAGCTTGTGTTGTGATTAGGTAAACGATGGTATATTTCTATTTGTGGGTATTCAATATAGAATTCCAGGTCCACTTTGTTCCCCAATTTAGAGCCATCCGTGTAGCAACGGATTCCTACGGGTATTTGCTCTAATGTTCCGCTTGACCGAGACATTCTCTCAAAATTTCCGACATATTCTGTGTCTTGTATGCGACACAATGTGTCCAGTATACATTGATGATATAACCGCTTTTGCCCAGTTCGCTTAATGTTATAAGACTTTCGGCTGTAATGCATGTTTCAATGGGTGTACTATCTAGCATAATTTCCAGAGCCTTGGTTGACGTAGTACTCATTGACCACTTATACCCAAGCAGCATATACACTGAACATCCTGTGGTAGTTTGATATTACACTTTTAGTCCAAAGAAGTCCACCAGATCATTACACATTTCGTTAATTTAATTAAATATTATCAATAAAACTCCTTCAACAAAGAAACAGATGAATGTGTAGCATGTAGGAGATCTCAGACTGTGCCATATAGCCTACGTAATACGTCAACATTTGAAATTAATTACATAGTTTCTACTTTAGAAATAAGCATCTACTTTTTACTTTTCAATTGATTTCATCGTCTAATTTCCTAGATAGTGATATGGAAATAATTTTAAATAGAGAAATTAATTGTAACTTTTGGAAAAAATTTTTTTTATCATTTCGGTTTCTCGATTTCATAAATTATCAGCAATAACTTTCAACGGATTCGGAAATAATATTCTCAAGTTACTTGACCAAAATTAAACAACAATTTGTAATAATATCATTTTGACTAAACTATTGCCAAACATTTTACATTTTCCTGAAATTCTTCAATTTAATATACCATTCATAATTAAAAAGTGCCAACTTAACTTTTGGTTGAATTGAGCTTTTGATGTCAAATATCTTCCAAATTTATACCCCATGTCAAAAGAACTAAGAATGAAATTATCGCACAACCAAAATATTTTACAATTTGCAATAAGTCTACTACTACTACTACTATTCTACGTTATCGAACTTAAACTCAAACTCACTTTTTCTAATGTTTTATTTTTGAGACGTCGATATAAGCATCCAATTGTATTATATGTAAGCCTGTGGGTATAGTATAAATTTTGTGTTTTTGTCATAGAACATACCATTATGTACGGAATGACAAACTTATTACACACATCAAAAATTAACAACCACATATTTTCTCATTAAACATCTTAAATAATCCACAACCGTTGTTTATTTAAATTAAAAATAAGAAAAATAACTAAAGAATAAAAAATATTTTGAAGTCACGGAAAATTAAGGTGAATCACAATAGGGTTATACATTTTTTACAATACAAATTCGGAAATTTTTGATATAAACAAGTGTTATTGTTTGACCCACGATATTTACTCGGAGCATGATAGTAGCTGCGGCTTAGCCATAAAAATTCATTTAAATTTCATTTGTTTGTGAAAGTTTTCGATTTGCTGAGGAATGTTTTTGCACCAATAAAATGAGGAAAAGATTTTAGTTATTAGAACACAACTGGCTACCATGTAGTGATAGGGCCTAATTTTGTTTATCGCCCTAGTGCACAAGTCGTACAACTGTAAAAATATTTTTTTCATACGGATCACTTACATACATATCATCAAATGTACATGGTTAGTTTAATTAAAAAGGTGAACGCCTATAAAAGGTTTTTCATTAAGGGCATTTTTATACCCTACACCACTATAGTGGGGAGGGTATTATACGTTTGTGCTGATGTTTGTAACACACAAAAATATTGGTCCTACACCCACCTTTAAGTATACCGATCGACTCAGAATCACATTTTGAGTCGATTAAGACATGTCCGTCCGTCCGTCCGTCCCTCTGTCCGGCTGGCTGGCTGTCCATGTAAACCTTGTGCACAAGGTACAGGCCGCAATTTTCAAGATAATTTGATGAAATTGGGACCAAGCATGTTTTTTGGCACAAGGACGAAGCCTATTGAAAATGGTTGAAATCGGTCCATTATTTCACCTAGGCCCCATACAACCGTACCTCCCGATTTGGGCTTTTTATGCCATAATTACGTCAAATATACTATTATCTCTCTAAAAATTGGCACAAATAAGTTTTATATAAGTATAAATGACACTGCAATTTTCGTAATGATCGGCCCTTATTTGACCCTAGCCCCCATACAAACCCCTCTTCAAAAAATGTCTTAAACGTCTAAAATTGACTTGTAACCATTTGTATCGCAATGATAACATAACAACATAATTAACTATTATTTTAAAATATATCCTTTTCCCAAATTTAATGAGGATCGGCCCATGTTTGACCTATACTCCTATATAAAACCTCATTTACAAAATTAGTTTTTTATCAATAAATTGCTTAAATACTTTGGAATTAACGTAAAATTCAACATAAAAGTTTCTTTGTGAAAAATAAAAATTTTTAAAATATACTCATGGTGTAGGGTATTATATGGTCGGCCATGCCCGACTATACTTTCCTACTTGTTCTCTATAACGACGTTACTGCACGTGGGTTTGTTAATAACTCCATCTAATTTCATTGCAGCGGTTCCATAGCTCTTTTTGAAAAACTCTTTATTATGTTTCCCTTAATACTTACACACTCATCTTAAAATACATGATTAAATGTCATGTGTAGAAGACTACAAAAAAACTAAGAACAAAGTGACACAAACAAAAAATAAATTTCTCTGTATGAAGTCCTATAGTGTACTTACAAGTAAAAACCATACATACCTCTTCCGCAGAAACCTATTTCATTTCTAAAGAAAATGCTTTGCTTTCAGTTCATAGCGAATTAAATGGAAATACTAATCTTCTTCTACATGGAAAATTTTTAATGCCACCTACTTTTAATAATATAACCCACAAAATATTTTTTCAGACAATGAAAAAAATAATTGATTCAATTAAAAATTTAATCAAAATTGTAAACTTAGGTTAAAAACAATGAGAGAATAAGAAAAACAAGTTAATTGAAAATAAACTACCGATAATTTTTTCTGTGTAGGCAGAAGTATGAGCAATAACGGTCTGCGTAAATTGCATTTGAATAAATATGGCGCCTACAGGGATTAACATCTTTATCGACAGACAGATGGCTATTAGGGCAATATTAGGTGATAAAGTTAAATTTTAGACCCTATTGGATTGCAAGAAAGCTTTAACTAAATACTCACCCAGAGGTAAGGTTTAAACCACATACCAGATCACTCGGGAGTAGTCGTAAAGGGAAGGGATCTCGAGGTAGTTAACCTGACAAACACAAAACCATTCGACGCAACGAAGGCTGAATTAAAATTATTTGTGAGAGAATCCCATAAGGCCACTTGGAATAATGAAACAAAGATTCTATGTGGTGACCCTAATGATAATTAGAGTAGAAATCTTCTTAAGTCTGAGGTTAGGATTACGGGCACAGCAATAAAAAATTGGGCGTGCGGATTTAGACGAATGTAGAGCATGTTGAGGACAGTGAATCTCTGGAGCATTTTCTTTGCCACTGTCAGACATTCGTCGAAGTTAGATCCAAATATCTTGGGAGTGATACTATTCCGGATATAACATTCCTCATGAATACTGATTGGAAAATTATTAGGAATTATGTCCATTTTTCTTCCATGAAAAGCAGAGCACAAATGGGCCCGATAGTGGCCTAGGTGTATTTCTTCATATTTGATTTAATATTCATCCTCCTATCAACCTAACCTATATATTCAAATAAAAGTTCATTTGTCACATTTGGCACATGTGTTTGTGTATTATTAAAAATGTGAATAATGAAAAAATACAAATGTTATAAAGTAATGATTTATTTGGAAAAGTCAACATTACTTTCAATCCTTTAAGAACGATGAAAAAAAAAAGAAAGAACAAATAATCCCTTAATTTTTTATAAACAGACTTGGATTTAATTTGAATAATACTTTAAAATTTCATTTAAATTTTAATAATTTTCAATAGCTCTTTTGTTAAGAATCTGATATGAACATCATTTAAGTAAATTTCAAATGTCAAGGTCTTGTAAAATAAACCAAAGCAAAAAGGGTTGGTAAATTATTAACATTTTAAAATATTTTTTATAATGTAGACATCCAAACATTTGCTTACAGTTTAGAAAAAAAAAAACAATAATTTATTTATTTTTTCCCCAATTTACTTTGGAATTATTTTTGTTTTTAAATATGTACTTATTGAGACAATTATTCAAGTGGCTTAAATTTGAACTTTCTTTTCTTGCAAAAAAGTCCTGATTCGGGTTTTACCAAAAAAGTATGTATACTAATTTCTGGCACTGACTATAGTAATTTCGAAGCCAAATAGAATGGCATTTTTTGTTCATCTTTTGTCTTTGACAGTTTTATGATGTTTTAACAAGAATCATCATAATGTAAATGACAAATGATTGGCAAGAGGTTTGTGGTAAGAAGTTGGTTTTTAGTAGGCTTAATACAGAAAAGGAAAAAATTTAGTTTTAGTGGTGAACCATTTTATCGTTCTGTAATTTTGAATTTTTTAAGGTAATAAAATGTAATATTTAGTTCGAAAACTAATTTAATTTTTAAGGCAAAAAAACTTCTTAATGATTTTAATATGTTAAAACTTGGCAATGTTTAATAAGATTTAGTGTTGTTAAAATTAATTTAATATTTTTACAAATTACACCGTGCGACAGCAATTATTGGACTTGAACGGGACGATATACATATGGAACCTTATGTCATATATAGTAGAACTGCGTTTTTAGTTTTTCATTTTGTGATCTTTTCTCCTTTTTAAAGGACTTCAAAGTTTTAAGGATATAGAAATTTCTTAAAATTTATTTAAATAGTTCTGCTCATTAGTTTTTCTTTAAATGGATATCAAATGAAAGGGGACAATTTCTGGAAGTAGATAATTTTTTATATCCTACACCACTATAGTGGTGTTTGTGCTGATGTTTATAACACCCGAAAATATTGGTCCTACACCCACCTTAAAATATACCAATCGGTTCAGAATCACTTCCTGATTCTGTGCGCACTCTACAGGTCGCAATTTTTGAGATAATTTGATGAAATTTGGAACATGCACTTCTTGCACACTTGGTCCAAGGACGAACGCTATTGAAAATGGTTGAAATCGGTGCATTATTTCACATAGCCCCCATACAACCGGACCCCCCGAATACGGCTTTTGACCTCATAATTATGTTAAATGATCTACTATTTAAAAATTTAGTTTCATATATGTCTTAATAACTCTAGTGATTTTCGTAAACATCGGACATTATTTGACCCTAGCCCCCATACAAAGTCCCCCTCAGAAAATGACTTGAATGTCCACAATTCACTACTAAACACTAGTATCACGATGAAATTTGGCAAAAATGAAGTTTGTATAGACATAATTCCCAACAATAAATGTTATAGGGATCGGCCCAAGTTTTGCCCTAGCCCCCATATAACCGGACCTTCCGATTTGGGCCTTTTAGCTCATAACTTTGTCAAATATACTACTATCTCTCCAAAAATCGGCACAACTAAGTTTGATATAATTATAAATAACACTGTCGATTTTTATAATGGTCGGGCATTATTTGACCCTATCCCCCATACAAAATCCCCTTCAGAAAATGACTTGAATATCCACAATTCACTTATAAACACTAGTATCACGATGAAATTTGCCACAAATAGATTTTATATAAACATAAATGTCGACATTAAATTTTGTAAGGATCGGACCAATTTTTGCTCTAGCCCCCATACAACCGGACCTACCGATTTGGGCCTTTTAGCTCATAACTACGACAAATATACTACTATCCCAAAAATTGGCACAACTAAGTTTGATATAATTATAAATAATACTGTCATTTTTCGCCATGATCGGAAATAAAAAGTAGCCTATTGCCAGATATACAGGAATACGCTGTGAAAATTTTAAGAAAACATATAAACACACAAACATATAAACATACAAACAAAAACACATTAATTTTTACATATGTATATAGATAAATCCTAATAATACATTTTATAAGGGTCGCCTCAATTTCTGCCCTAGCCCCCATACATCCGGACCCTCCGATTACGGCTGTTTTTTGATGGGGCCACTTGTATGGGGGCTATGTGAAATCGTCGGTGGCATGTCATAATGTCCAATGTCATAATGTCCATGGACATTATGACACACCAAAAAATGACATAACGTCCATGGACATTATGTTACTTTTTTAAAATGTCATAATGTCCATGGACATTGTGACACTTTGAAATCAGAAATGTATGGGAAAATTTGTTTAAAATTTAAGATGGGGACGCTCTTATCCCGAAAAGAATTGCTCCTAAATTTGGTAATTGTTACATTTTGGACTCCTATTAAAAAGTGTCCTGGATAGCCGGCCTTCGGCCGGGCGCAGGGGTTTCAAACTCTGGGGTATTTCGAACACCGGCTTCGCTAAATTAAGCCTTTTTTGATAAATGGACTCTTTGAAATCCATGGACTTTATGTCCCATTGCTCATGGACATTGTAACACTTTTGAAATTGTCATAACGTCCATGGACATTATGACTCAATTTAGTGCGTCATAACGTCTATGGAGATTATGACATTGGACATTATGACACGCTACCAAATCGTCGACCGATATCGTGCTTTCAACAGACAGACGGACGGACGGACACACGGACATGGCTAGATCGTCTTAGAATATAATAAGGACCCAGAATATATATACATTTGTAGGTCTACGACCAATATTTCGAGTGACAAAATCAATATACCCCCCATCTTTTTGGTGGTGGGTATAAAAATATCAAAATCAAGAATTCATGTTAAACAATTTTAAATTATAATTTGATTAAACTAGCTCAAAAGTCCTTAATTTGAAAAACTTCATTTTATCCTCTTATCGAATCATTTATGTTTTTTAATAGTTCTTGAAATTATAAACTCATGTATGAGTACAAAACGTGGTATTAACTAAAGACTTACAAATATTTCTGCAAGATTTTGTTGAATTTTATTTTTAGAAAAGTACTTTATTATCCTATATGTACCAAATCGTTGAAAATCGTGCGAGATTAAAAGTCTATAGAGCAAGAGCATAAGTAACATTACATGGCGTATGTTAAATAACACTTTCTCGTTTTATTAATCATACGTACTGTTTTACTACTGCAAAGTTTAACAGCTCTATTAGCGTCAAAACGGAAAGTAGCAGTTAAACTCTAAATTTTAAGTATGTTTTGTAAAACGTAAACAAAGTAAAGAGGTATCAAAACAAATCAATGACTTGAAAGCGCCTGCGTTGACATGCAATATGATTAAAATTATATTATTGTTTGTATCAAATAATCTGAGACGCCGCTGGAAAATCTCATTCAGTTACACGTGTACTTTCAAACAGTTTAAAGCCTGTAAATGCAAATTAAAAAATTATTATTCTAAAGTTATTAGGAATATAATATATTATGATTATGATTATAACAAAACTGTGAAAAGAAAACAGTTAAATTAACTAATTAATAATTATTAAAAATTGAAATAATTGACGATCAAAGTTAAAAAAGTAATTAAAAATATTAACAAATAAAATTATGAAATTTTTTCAAAAATTTACATAATTAAAGATTTGAAATGTTAGATGTTTTTAAAATAACCAGCTTCATTTTGTTTATAACCATTTACAGTTATCTAGAATAACAAAATTTAACATAAATCCTAATTAAACTTCTCTACATTTTACCTAGTGTGAGATTAATTAAAATTTTAAATTAATTGGATACAGATCACTGATTTTTAAAGGTATATAATTACGTTAAATGAATTATTTCCCTTGGGTACACACTTACACGTTATTTATTATTACTGAAAATATAAAATACAATAAAAAATATGTGAAAATATATCTCAAGTATTTAATATTTAAAATTTAATGAAATAGGATAAGTTCAAAGAGAAAACAAAATCTGTTGAACCCTTTTAAAGTTGTTATGGAAAATTTTGCACATTATAAAGGAATTTGTTCGACTTCTTACAATTCAAGTTTAATGAAGTTATAAACTGCTATGAAAAAATAAAATCTCAAGAAAATAAAAAAACTTTTTGAAACATATACACATGTATGTATGTATGTAGGTATTCTATGAATAAATATTTACAAATAAAAGTTTCATCCTAGTGTGAAGAATTTTTAGAATAAAAGAAAAAAATTGAAATAAAAGTTTTAGTCAAGTCATTCAGCTAAGTAAAACATAATACCCTACACCAGTTATAAAAGAACAAACAAGTATGAAAATATAGTCGGACGTGGCCGACCATATAATACCCCACACCTGTTCTGCATATTAAATGTGATTTATTATACCCTCCACCACCATTAGTGGTGATAGAGGGTATATATAAGTTTGTCGTTCCGTGTGTAACACCAAGAAATATTCATCTAAGACCCAACAAAGTATATATATTCTGGGTCCTTATCAAATTCTGAGTCGATTTAGCTATGTCCGTCTGTCTGTCTGTCTGTCTGTGTAAAACATGCTCACGTTAAAACTAAGTAAAGGAAATCAACCAAATTCACCCAAAATATTTATTATTATCCTAAGCAGTTTGGTATTGAAAATCAGCAAAATCGGTTCACAACGTAAAAAGTTATGAGTAAAAATTTCAGACTACCTCGAAAAAAATACGTTTTTTTCCTAATTCTTTTGAAGTTTTCTCAGAAACTACCAAAGATATAGCGATGAATTTTGTCACACTTTATTTTTTTAGGGCAGTGATCAATTATGTTCGAAATCTTTACAATCGATCCAATATTTCCCATAGCCCCCATACAAAGGTATATATTCCCGGAAATTAGTTTATCGTTAATAACTCAAATATATCGGTATCAACACCAACTTTTGTACATACAAATATAATATGAACAGAAATCATACTACCAACGTAGATCTCAGTCGGTCCACAATTGGTCATAGCTCCCATATAAGGTCCACTTCCGAAAATCACCTAAACGCACATATTTCATTGATGAATAAAGCTATTGTGATAAAATTCGGGCTGGATATGTTTTGTGCACATACAAATCATTCTACCAAATTTTTTGCGGATCGGTCCATTATTGGTCATAGCTCCCATATAAGGCCCACTTCCGAAAATCATTTAAAAGCTCATATTTCATTGTCAAATAAAGCTATTTTGATAAAATTCGACACAAATATGTTTAGTCTAAATATAAATCACTCCACGAAATTTTTTCCGGATAGGCCCATAATTGGTCATAGCTCCCATATAAGGTCGACTTCCGAAAATCACTTAAAAGCATATATTTCATTGAATTATAAAGCTATCGGGATAAAATTCTACACAAATCTGTTTTGTATACATACAAATCATTTTACAAAATTTTTTACGGATCGGTCCATTATTGGTTATAGATCCCATATAAGGCCCACTTCCGAAAATCACTTAAAAGCTCATATTTCAATGTCAAGTAAAGCTATCTTGATAAAATTCGACACAAATATGTTTTGCCTAAACGTGAATTACTCTACGAAAGTTTTTCTGGATAGGCCCATAATTGGTCATAGCTCCCATATAAGGTCCACTTCCGAAAATCACCTAAACGCACATATTTCATTGATGAATAAAGCTATCGGGATAAAATTCGACTTGAATATGTTTTGTGTACGTACAAATCATTTTACAAAATTTTTTACGGATCGGTCCATTATTGGTCATAACTCCCATATAAGGCCCACTTACGAAAATCACTTCAAAGCACGTATTTCATTATCAAATAAGGCCATCTTGATAAAATTCTACACAAACATGTTTTGCCCAAATATAAATCACTCTGCGAAATTTTTCCCGAATAGGCCCATAATTGGTCATAGTTCCCATATAAGGTCCACTTTCGAAAATCACTTA
The DNA here is from genome assembly GCF_015586225.1 of Lucilia sericata. Lineage (NCBI taxonomy): Eukaryota > Metazoa > Arthropoda > Insecta > Diptera > Calliphoridae > Lucilia > Lucilia sericata. The sequence continues at coordinate 679,627 of NW_023994061.1, read as the reverse complement.
CACGCATACATTTTATTGAATTCTTAAGCTATAGGAATAAAATTTGACTTGAATAAGTTTTGTGTACATACAAATCATTTTACCACTTTTTTCTCGGATCGGTCCATTATTGGTCATAGCTCCCATATAAGGTCCACTTCTGAGAATCACTTAAACGCACATATTTCATTGTCAAATAAAGTTATCTTGAGAAAATTCGACACTTATATGTTTTTTCTTTACATAAATCACTCTACGAAATTTTTTCCGGATAGGCCCTTAATTGCTCATAGCTCCTATATAAAGTCCACTTCCTAAAATCACCTATACGCACCTATTGGAGTAAAATTATACTTGATCTTTTTCTGCATTATACGAAATTGTTTCCAGATCGGTGCATAATTGGTCACAACTCCCACACACAGAAAACAGATCGATTGGAAATCGGTTACCATGATAAATATTTAGTTAAATTAATTAAAATTGTATCGCTGTTATTGAAAAACTGTATAATTAACCGATTTTCTATACTCAGTATTAAAAAACCATAATAATAATCGAATTGTGGTTTTAACAATTTCCAAATCAATAATTTGAACTGAATTGTATCGGTTATTAAATTCTTTTGTTAATTCAGTAAATGCAGCCGAATTTTATTTAGGATTAAAACTTTAGAACATCAAATATTAGTCGCTGTAACCGAAAATCAGTAGAAAGTAAAAAATATTGATCATTGCAACCAATTATCAATTGGGAAAATTATTTAAAATACTATTGCGGTTAAAGGAACCAAATTCGGTGTTCACAACGGATTATTTGATAATTATAGTTGACGTTAACAAAAATAAATAAAATAAAACGAATTTATAATTTAAAAAAAATCTAATTACATTTGAAGATAACTTAATGCTGATAAAAAAAGGTAATGTTTAGTCCATTATATATCTTAAAATCTATTGTGGTTATTTTCAATAATTTTTAATCATTTTACAGCAGCGGAAAAGCGTGGAAAAATAGCTTTGGAAATGTTGGGCAGTATGAAGAGCAAAATCCCAAGTACATACCATCAAAATCTCAAAACAAGAAGAGAAATGTTGCTGGTTTATATTTATAAGTTTGTATTTACATACATATATATTCATATTTTATTGTAAATGTTTTAAACAAAATAAAATTTATTTTAAAATACACATAATCCACAAATTGGTTTTCAATAAATAATATTTCCAGATTACCGAATAATAATTTAAAATAGTTGTGTACACTATATATTCAGTAATAGTAAACGAATTTTACAGTAATTGCAATCGAATTATGGCATAGTTGTGAGAACCGACTGAATTCGATTGGAAACAAATTCGGTTGTCACAATGAATCTGTTTTCTCTGTGCATATAAGGACCATTTCTGAAAATTACTTAAACGCACATTTTATACACATGTAGGTATAAAATTTGACATAAATGTGTATTTTGTATATATGTATATAAATCATACGGAATTTTTTCCGGACCGGTCCAGAAGTTGTCTTAGCTCCCATATAAGGTTAACTGTTGAAAATCACTTAATACCACTTAATTCGTTATTAAATTATTATATCCGGATAAAATTCGACATAAGTATGTTCTGTGTATAGATAAATCATTCAAAATTTTTCTGAACCTAATCAACATTAGTTCGACAAAAATTTTGGCGACTTATCTAAAAATTAGATAGTTAGATGGGTTTCAATAAAAAGTAGCTTGCTGGTGGAGGGTATTTAAGATTCGGCATAGCCGAATATAGCACTCTAACTTGTTTTTCATAATAAAGCATTTATCTTGAATATTATCTTGATTCCGATATATTTAGGCAATTTATTGACGTGCCACCTTTTATCGTGATGCAATTATATTTTACATAATTATGAGCCCAAAAGCACTTTTCGGTGGATTCAGTTGTATGGAGGCCAGATGAAATAATGGACCGATTTTAACCATTTGCTCCCCTATATACATCAGGGTGATATTTGGAATATGGCTTAAGTCAATTATGAAGCTCTTTTGAACTAACAAAATATTAATTTTTAAAAACAATATATTTTTGCTAAATTTTTAAACCGTCAATTATGAACTTATATGTGTCAAATTTCGTCACTATATTCATATTTTTAAGCAAGGGAGGAGGGCCTTATATGGGTAAAAAGGTTTTAACTCGTAAGAAACTTACGTGTGTCGCATTTCATCGCTTTACTCGTATTTTTAAGCCAGTAATGAGCGTTAAAGCCATATTCTGAAGGGGACCTCATATGTGGGGTAGGGTCAATTATAGATCGATCGACATAAAAGTTGGTAGAGAGATTTTGGCTCGCGAGGAACTTAATTGTGCAAAATTGTTTTGCTATATTTGTATTATTAAGCCAGTAATGAGCGGTAAATTAAGTTTCTGAAGGGGACCTTGTATGGGTGGTAGGGTCAATTATGGACAGATCTTCACTAAATTTGGTAAAGAGATTTTGGCTCACATAAAACTTATGTGTGTCGTCACTATATTCATATTTGTAAGCCATTAATGAGCGTTGAAGTCATTTTCAGAAGGGGACCTTATATGGGGGGTAGCGTCATTTATTGGACGATCCTAAAGGTTTTCGTCCGTAAGAATCTTACTTGTACCGAATTTCATCGCTATACTTGAATGTTAGGCCAGTAATGAGTGTTAAAGTCATTTTCTGAAGGGGACGTTATATGGGGGGTAGAAAGATTTTGGATCATATGAAACTTATTTATGTCGAATTTCATCGTTATACTCGTACGTATAAAACAGTTATGCCCGTTAAAGCTGTTTTTTGGAGGTCCACTTGTATGGGGGCTATCCCAAAACACGGAAAGATCTAGCTCATCCCGTGTGGGCCTTATCGTGATTTCAACAGACAGACGGACGGACGGACATGGCTAGATCGTCTTAGAATTCAATAGGGACCCAGAATATATATACTGTTATGGGTCAAACGGAATGACAAAATCAATATACCCCACATCTTTTTTGATGGTGGGTATAAAAAACAATGATTTTTAAGAAGGGGTTCGATTCTATTGAAATTTGGTAAAGGGATCTATGTTTATATAAAATTAATTTATGAAAATTATCATTGTAATCTAGTGGAAAGGAATTAAGGACGTTCATGAACGGGACTTTGTATCGGGGCTACGGTCAAATGAGTCCCGATCACAAATGAATTTACTTCGCTAGATCTACTCAAAAAATGGTTCGATTGGTGCCTGTCAATAATTCCACCATCACTTTACTTGCGTAGGGTATAAAAACCATAAAGCTTTATTCATATTCATAAATTTGGAAATTTTAATAAAGAATTTCAATAACTGCGAACTCATAAAATAAAACACAAATTTTACAAAAAATTGAAACTGAGGATTTGAAAAAACCAATAAAAAATTTAAAATAAATGGATGTAGTCCCATGGAATTTTCCGATTTGTGTTCCTGAGGAATGTAATAACCATACTCCAATACTTTCATAGATTTAACATTATCAGTTAATATTACCGTAATTGTCTTCTGGCTGTAGGAAAAATTTAGTTCAATCTAATCCATTTTACACATTCCCTGATAACTCGGAAAAGGAAGTACATGTATCTCAAAGCAGTTCCCGACGATTTCTGTTCACATCGTATTTTATATATGCTTTGATTGATGCGATTTCCAGCAATATGAACTCCTAGAATAGTATTATGATGGTTTAATGATGTAAAATAATTACGTTTATATATAACAAATGTATTTAGGTTGAAAACCATTTTTTGTGCAAAATAATTTAATTTAGCTATAAATTTACGATAAAGGTTACAGTTGGCTTCGATTGTGCTGTGTTAAGAATTCAAAATGGTTTTTCCGGCAACTTTTTCCTTCTATTTTCTGTTTGTTATACATCTTTGCAATCCAACTTTCACTATTTCCACGCTATATATTCAAAACAATACATACAAACATATCTACATTCAACCATCGAGATTCTTATTTACATTAGAGTACGTTTTATTATGTTTTTATTTGCAACATCAATTTCCATTTACCAGCTTTTTATATACATATATTCGAATATCCTGGTATATGCAAATATGTACATATATCTACTTATTTATATGTGTGTTTTTATACCCTACACCACTTTAGTGGGGAGGGTATATTGGGTTTGTGCTGATGTTTGTAACGCACAATAGTATTGGTCCTACACCCACCTTAAAGTATACCAATCGGCTCAGAATCATTTTCTGAGTCGATTTAGCTATGTCCGTCCGTCCATGTAAACCTTGTAATCAAACTACAGGTCGCAATTTTGAAGATAATTCAATGAAATTTGGTACATGGTACATCTTCTATTGTCCCAGGGACGAAGCCTATTGAAAATGGTTAAGATCGGTCCATTATTTCACCTAGCCCCCATACAACTGAACCCCTCGAATAGGGCTTTTAAAACTTGTAATCAAACTACAATTTCGGAGATAATTCAATGAAATTTGGCACATGATTTTTTATGGTACCGTAGATGAAGCCTGTTGAAAATGGTTTACATCGGTCCATTATTTCACCTAGCCCCCATACAACTGAACCCCTCGAATAGGGCTTTCAAAATTTGTAATCAAACTATAGGTCGCAATTTTGAAGATAATTCAATGAAATTTGGTACATGATCTTCTATTGTCCCATTGAATTGCCTATTGAATATGGTTAACATCGGTCCATTATTTCACCTAGCCCCCATACAACTGAACCCCTCGAATAGGGCTTTTAAAACTTGTAATCAAACTACAGGTCGCAATTTCGGAGATAATTCAATGAAATTTGGCACATGATCTTTAATGGTACCGTAGATGAAGCCTGTTGAAAATGGTTCACATCGGTCCATTATTTCACCTAGCCCCCTTACAACTGAACCCGCCGAATAGGGCTTTTAAGTTCATAATTATGTTTAATATACTCATATCTCGACAAAAAGCTGCAATAACCAAGTTGTATACAAGACTTGATGACCCCCACGAATTCCATAATAATAGGTTCTCATATGACCCTAGCCCCTATGAAAAGCCCCCATCAAAATTTCACTTAAATATCCAAAATTTTATTCAACAATAAACGGCTCAAGTATGTATATTCAACTTAAATGCTTTATTAGGGCAACTAAATCACATTATATTTTTGTCAAAGGTGTAGGGTATTATATGGTCGGCCTCGCCCGACTATAATTTCTTACTTGTTTATCCTTAGGTATGTTTAGTTGAGAGGTGTCTCATTGTGTTGTGCTTATAATGTTTATTCTAATATAAGTGAATTAAGTGAAACCATTTTTATGCACCATACCCCCAGAGAAATAGCTTCTAGTATAGAGATACTAAATGCTAATGTTAGTTGTAGAATAGAAACATCCGGAATAAAGTCTGTATAATGATTTATATACACAAAATACACATTTGTGTCGAATTTTATCCCGATAACTTAGATTGTCAATGTGCGTTAAAGGAATTTTCGGAAATGATCCATATATGGGAGTTGTATCCAATTATGGACCGATCAGGAAAAAGTTTCGTTAAATGATTTATATGCAAAAAAAAAAAAAAAAAATCAAGTCGAATTTTACACCAATTGATTTATTAATTAATGCAATATTTGCGTTTAAGTGATTTTCTTAAGTGGACTTTATATAGGAACTATGACTAATTACGGGTATATCCGTAAAAAATTTCGTAGAGTGATTCATACATATGTACACAAAACATATTTTATCAAGATAGCTTTATTTCACAGTAAAATGTGTGCTTTTAAGTAATTTTTTGAAGTGGACCTTATGGGAGCTATTACAAGATATAGACCGATCTATGACCAAGTACGGGCCTATTCGGAAAAAATTTCGTAGAGTGATTCATTTAAAGACAAAACTTATTTATGTACAATTTTTATCAAGATAGCTTTTTTTGACAATGAAATATTTGCTTTTAAGTGATTTTCGGAAGTGGGCCTTATATGGGAGCTATGATCAATAATGGACATTTCCGAAAAGAATTTGATAGAATGCTTTATAAGTACACAAAACGTATTCAACTCGAATTTTATCTCAATAGCTTTATTTATCAATGAAATATGTGCGTTTAGGTGATTTTCGGAAGTGAACCTGTTTGGGAGCTCTGACCAATTGTGGACCGACATAGGCTACCTTGGTAATACGACTTCTGTTTATATGTGTTGATACCGATATATTTGAGGGAGTTATTAACGATAAAATAATTTCCGGGAATATATACCTTTGTATGGGGGCTATGGGAAATATTAGATAAATTATTATGATTTTGAACACACTTAATCTCCGATATCAAAAAAATAATGTGTGACAAAATTTATTGAAATATCTTTGGTAGTTTCTGAGAAAACTACTTAAGAATTGGGAAAAAACGTAATTTTTATCGAGGTAGTCTAACTTAACTTTATTAACTTTATTATATCATAGCTGTACTCGTATTTTAAAGCCAGTAATGCGCGTTAAAGTAATTTTGTGAAGGGGGCCTTGTATGGGGGTCGTGATCTTCGTAAAATTTTGTAGAACGATTTTAGTTTATACACGTCTTCTTTATTTTGAATTTAATCGATGTACTCGCATTTTTAAATTAGTAATGAACGTTAAAGTCATTTTCTGAAGGAGACCGCATATGGGGGCGGGGGCCGGTTTGTGTAGGATCATTTATGGACAGATTCTCCTAAAGCGTGGTAGAGAAATTTTTCGCTCGAACAAAACGAATTTCGTCGCTATACTTGTATTTTTAAGGTAGTAATAAGCGTTAAATTCATTTTCTGAAAGGGATCTTATTTAGGTTTGGTCAATTATGGACTGATCCTCGTAAAATTTTCTAGAATGATTTTAGTTTATACAAATCGTATTTATGTTGAATTTTATCACTCGCATTTTTAAGTCTGCAATGATCGTTAAGTTTATTTTCTAAAGGGGACCTTATATAAGGAGTAGGGTCAATTATGGACCGATCCTTACAAAATTTAGCAAACATATTACGGTTCATATAAAATATGTTCATGTCGAATTTCACCGCTAAATATGTTTTTTTTTTAGACAGTTTTCTGAAGGGGACCTTATATGGAGATAGGGTCAATTATGGACGGGTCCTTATAAAGTTTAACAAAGAGATTAAGATTTGTACAAAATATGTTCATGTTGAATTTCATCGCTATAGATGCTTCTTTTAGTCAGTTGTGAGCGTTAAAGTCATTTTCTGAAGGGGACCTTATATGGGGGCTAGGCGAAATCGTGGACCAATATTGCCCATTTCCAATAATTAGAGTTTAAGTCTAGAGACAGAGACATTCAATATTCGTAACTTCTGTAAAATTAAAGAATTGAATATTGGAGACAAAATATTCAGTCACGGGGATAAAAATATAAAAAATGAGGAAATTGATGGCCATTTTCGGGATCGGCATACCAAATAATACAGTTTTTTCATCGTTTGCCTGTGTTATTATTTATGTATGTATAACTAAAATATTTTTACAACATTTTAGACCAATCGGCTTACCTAACACCCATATAAGGAACCCTTCATGAAATTATATAAAAACGGTCCATAGTTCTATATAATAAATCATTCCAGAATGTTAGCATTATGATGGCCCTATTCGGAAAATACCTCTGATTTCCATATAACCGCATGATATAAAGCCATATATAGATCCACATATATGATTTGGGTGGGTATATAAGATTCGGCATAGCCCAATATAACACTCTTACTTGATTGATCAAAATTTAAACAAATTGTTAAAATATTTTGGAATTAATCTAAAAAGACAACTTCAATTATCATTATCATTAAAAATAATCCAATAATAATCGGCCATGCCCGATTATACATCATTTAATTACGAGCCGACAACACACATATATATATACATAGTATATCCTACACAAATCTAGACTTTCCATTTTTTTATAAGCACAATAACAATACTCCTAATAAGTACTTACATTAGCTCAGTTTCCACCTTCGATGTCATGATTTACTCTGGTAGTTAATTGTATCTCCGATGTATTTTTAGCTTTAAATATAAATATTGAAAAAATATTGTAACAAAGCATTATTTTTCTTAACAACTGTATAAAAATACCTACAATATTACAGAGACAAAATTTCTATAGATATAAATAACATAATTATATACAAAAACATTTTTATGAAAATTATAAAAAAATATACTAATATTCTTATATTTGCGGTCGATCTTTGTGTCACCCAAAAACAAATTTATGTTGTTTACTTACATTTTTTACTTCGATATTTAATTCCCAGACACGAAAATGTTATTTTCATTTTGGGTTCAAAGAATTCTATTCATGAAAATTCTACTTGACAAAAAATATTTTTAACTTTATTTGTAGTTGTCGCATAAATATTTAATTCAATTAATATAAAAAAAGGAAAAAGACAGAAAATGGTATGTGACTTGAAATAAGTTGAGCCCTTATCATAATGTAAATATCTTTAAGGTCAATATACTTATCAAAGATTATTTATAATAAGTAACAAAATGAAAATGTGCGTTGTCTAAAAATGATATTAACATAGTAACAACTAATCAAAAATAATAATAAATTCGGTGATTTTTTATAAACCTTAAAAACTGAAAATGTTCTTAAATTAAGATATTTAAATTGTGGAAATGGTGCTTTAGTGAGTCTGAATGCGCACGTCCAATTTTGAATACATACCATCATACTAACTTCAGACTTGCTCATTTTGAGGAGATTTTTCGGCTTGCTCTCATCAGGGTCACCCAATAGGATCTTCGTGGTTCTACCCACTGTTTCATTACTCCAAGAGGACTTATGGGATTCTCTCATCCATATTTCTAGTTCAGCTTTTGTTGCGTCGAATGGTTTTGCGTTTGTCAGGTTAACTACCCCGAGCTCCCTTCCCTTTAAAGCTATTACATTCGCCCTTTCGTTGCCGACTACTCCCGATATAAACCTTACCACTGGAAGAGTGTTCAGTTAAAGCTTTCTTACAATCCCATACGGTCTTAGATTTAGTTCTATCACTTGATGTCTAAAGCGCTGTGGGCGCCATATTTATTCGAATCCAATTTACGCATTCCGTTATTGCTCGTACTTCTGCCTGGAAGCTTGTGTTATGATTTAGTAAACGGTGGTATATTTATGTTTCTGGGTCTTCAATATAGAACCCCAGCCCCACTTTGTCCCCCAATTTAGAGCCATCCGTGTAACAACGGATTCCTACTGGTATTTGCCCTAATGTTGCGCTCGACCAAGACATTCTATCTGGGATCAGCGTTTCAAAGTTTCCGACATATTCTGTGTCTGGTATACGATCAGACATGTCCGATGATTTTGTATAACCTTCCAATGTGTCCAGTATACATTGATGACGTGTCCTATAACCGCTTTTGGCCAGTTCGCCTAATGCAAAGAGACGTTCGGCTGTAAGCGCCGCCTCATATATTAAATATGTTTTAATGGGTGGAATATCTAGCAACGTTTCCAGAGCCTTGGTTTAAGTAGTACCCATGGCACCACTTATACCCAAGCAGCATGTACGCTGAACTACCTATAGTTGTTCGATATCACACTTTTTGTCCAAAGCAGTCCACCAGATTATTGAAGCATAAGCTAGAATTGGTCTAATTACACTTTTATAAAGCCAATTTGTCATAGTAGGACTAAGACCCCATTTCATGCCTATAGTTCTCCTACATATCGCCCAGCAACGATGTGTCTTATTGATCATATCCTCTATGTGGTGTCTCCATTTTAATTTCCGGTCGAGAATTACACTTAAGTACTTAACTTTGTTTGTCACCGGTGTCTTCTTGCCCAGGAAGCAAGGTTCAGTATACGTAGAAATTTTTGTCTTTCTTGTGAAGAGACAGATTTCTTTCTTCGGCGGGTTAACATTGAGGCCTCTCGGTTGAGCCTAGCTCAAGGCCGTATTCAGAGCCTCCTCAGCTCTTCTACACAAGTAATTTGGATCTTTTCCCTTTAAAAGTATTACGACATCGTCTGCATAGAAGAAAGGTCTAAGGCCTTTCTCGGTTAGGGTCCTTAGGAGGCAATTAATCGGGGTAACCCAGAGTAAAGGTGTTGTATATCGCGAAATACCTTTTTCCTGATAGATATATCAAGCATGCAGTGAATATTTGTGACAGATGTAGGGAAACCAGTCCCGCATCCATTTGCAAAAGTGCCGGGAAAATGCCATCCGTCCCTGCGAGTTTATAGGGAGCAAAGCTCTTGACTGCCCCTTTAACCATGTCAGATGTAAATACTATTTTCGTATTAACCCCATCCTCCAATATCGGTTCATCTATGTTATTCGATATACCGGGTGGCAAATGAGAGTTTATTAGGAGTTTCATTGTCTCCTCCATATTATCCAGCCTCTTGTCCGTGTCATCGATCATAGATTCCGGCTGAGCATGAGTTTTGGATAGGAAGTTTTTTTATCTTTGATACGTCATTTACGCTATCTACCTGTTCACAGAATAGTTTCAAGGAGTCTCGTTTAGCTTTTAATTTTAAGTTAAATCAAAATGCTTAATAAAAATTTAGTTTCAGTGGAATTATTCTGAAGAGTTTATGTTGTGTTTGGGTAAAGTTTATATACATAAATAAATGTTCATATAACATAATTTTACTCAGTCAAGATTGAACAACATAAAACAGTTAGCTTAAGGATATAATATTTTATCTTTACAGTTATTACATTGAAACAACTTATTTTTTTACGGCAAACCACCGTCAACAACACTGCATGTTTGTGTTTGATAAAGTTTTATGTTGACTGACTTGTTAAATATGTATGTCAAAATGAAATTATTACAAGTGTCAGTTGCAAGAGTGTTGCACTTGTTGAGCTGGAATTACTGTTAAGATCTATTAGAAAAAATCACTCATACGCATACAATGAAAACAGCAAGAACATACATATAAACATTCATACATACTTTGTTGTATATACCAGAAAGTTCTGATGGCTGCCTCACACAAGTGTTTCTATCAGGGTTAACACCGTGAACAAGGACACCGTAAGAGGAAAATTACAACAACAATTCCCTTTTGTTACAAAGAGAATAGATTACTTTTGGTAAGTTAAACTTATAATGGAATTCTTCTCTGCATACTAAAAAAGTAATAGCCTTCCCCTCTACACAATAAAAGGAGATAACTTTTGGAAAATTTTTGTCTAAATGGTACCCGTTGATTTCATTTTAAAACTGCTGGAATGCATATGTATGAAGGCGTGTGTTCGTTCTGCAAAATGTTTATGTTGCAAGCACTCAAAATTGATGTTAGAACGGGAATTCCCGATTTCCGAAAATCCCGGGATTTTCGGGATTTGAAAGTACCGAAAACCGGGATTTTAAAAAATGAAATACCGGGAAATTTGGGGATTTTAAAATCCCGAATTTTTAAGTGTTTTTCCGCTATTTTATACATTATAAACTATTAAATAAGAGAATTTTAAAAGATTTTGGACTTAAGATGACTATACTAACTTACAAGCTGAAATATCAAAAATAAAAAGGGCATAGATACTATCGGATATATAAAAATAACAAGTAAGAAATTATTGGCGGGCGAGGACGACCATATAACCCCCTGCACCAGTTATGAAATTAAAATGTGATTTAGTTTTCATAATAAATCATTTAAGTTGATTTATACCTCGCCTCCGATATATTTTAGCAATTTATTGTTAAAAAACTATTTTCTGAAATATGCTTGGGGGAAGCCTTCACATGAGTCGATCCTCATAAAATTTGGAGGAAGAATTTACGGTTACATAAAATTTATTTATGCTGAATTTCATTACGGCACTTCTCTTTTTAAGCGAAATGTGGACACTAGGCTAGGATGAGAAGAAGCCCGATAACTTCAAAATTCATCAGGGTATTTAAGGACAGTATAAAACAAAAGCAATACTCCGAAGATACGAAGATATAGGGTATAAAAAGGGCAATAATCGGATATCTAATGGGTGTATTAGAATCTATAATGGATGTCAATAAGATGGCGAGATGATAATTCCCTTATTTGGGTTAGAGAACACGGCAAAAGCTGGAATTACTATGGAATTACTATTTCTCTACTGACCATTAAAAACCATATATCCGATATTCATCTCAAGACGAATGGTCTCATGAGTACATAGGTGCAGTACAGGAGCTCTATGTAGCCTCGTATGGATCCTCATTACGCATACTATCTAAATATTAGGTTTCATCAAATTGTAAATTTAGAAACCATTGTAAATTTGGATATCATGGGTATTATTTTATATTTATAAGATATAAGAAGCTTTTGCTCAAAAGTAGGTTTTTATTCTACTATTCAGTACCTGGGATGGAAAGATTTTTATTATAAGTACTTTGAATTAATTTGTTTTTCTTTTCACAAAATGCTTATTGGAAAGTAAACACCTTCTAAGTGTATTCATATTGCAATATGAAATAGAAAATGTTATTTTTGTCGGTGAATTATTAAGATTTTTTTGAATTTTTTTATATTTTTCGGGATTTTGAAATCCCGAAAATCCCGGGATCCCGATATCGGGATTCCGGTATTTATTTAAAAATCCCGAATCCCGGGATTTCTAAATATCAGTCCCGATTGGCATCCCTAGTTAGAACATTACGAACAGCTCGCCACAGTCATAGTTAAATGTCAGTGATTAAACAAAATTCTTGGAAAGTGTAGAAACAAACAACCTATAACATAAGTATAGTACAGTAGAGTATGAATATGATACTTATTCTCATACAAGTAGTAGACTAACATTTCATGTCTTACCACAAGTTGCAATACACAAAGTTTATGTTTGTTGTTTTTTTTACAAAATTTGTGCAACATCAATCATCCGGGTCATTTGTTGCTACCACTCAAATACTTTGAAATAATATATCGAACTAGCAATAGTGGGTGTGGCACCTCCCATATAAAATAAATACTAAAATCTGCATATTTGGAAAACTATAATAGCTGGAGTCCCCAATTTGTACCCAAAATTTGCAATTCAGAATTAGGAGGGGTGAAACAACCCATATGACATAAATATTAAAATCTGTACATCTAGAAAACTTTAACAGCTAGAATCCCTAAATTTTGTTTATATAGAGGCTAGGTTCACAACAAGTTTTGGATAGGATTTTTGGATCCTAAAAAATTAAAATTAATCGATCTAGAGTGTGATTACAAATACTTCATGGATCAACGATCAGACCAAAGAATATTGTTAAATCGAGTCTGAAGATGATTCGTATGTATTTGATATATTGTAAGGTGGGCGAGTATTAGAAGCATCATTACAAACGTCTTATACCCTGCTTAATGTTTTAGAGTATTAAAAGTGTAGAAAGTGTGAGAAACTAAAGTCAATTTACATTTTAACACATCATAGATAGTAATTATTTATTTCCACAAACTAAAGCAACTTTTTTCTATAAAACTCGTACTAGATTAGTGTTGTCCTTTTGTGTATTAAACCTAAACAAACGACAAGAAAAAAACAAGTAAGAAATTATAATCGGGCGTGGCCGACCATATGATACCCTACACCAATTGCGAATATTAAATGTGATTAATTTCAATAATGAAGCATTTCTGTTGAATTTTATATAGGTTCCAAATAATGTCTGTTCATGTACGGTTGTATGCTGACTAGGAAAAATAAAAGATCGATTTCAATCATTTTCAACAGCCTTCGTCATTGGATCCAGAGAATAGTATGTGACCCATTTTAACAAATTATATCAAAAATTGTGATCCGTTGCGTGCACACAAGGTTTACACGGTCACAAAGGCGCACATTGCTTAATAAGGACAAAAATTTTTGAGTGTTACAAACATAACCACATTGTGCCGACTTTTGGATAGATAGTAGTATATTAGACGTAGTTAAAAGATAAAAGGCCGTAATCGGAAGGTCCGGATGTATGGGGGCTAGGGCAGAAATTGAGCCGATCCTTATAAAATGTATTATTGGGAATTATCTATATACATGTGTTTGTGTGTTTATATGTTTTCTTCAAATTTTCACAGCGTATTCCTGTATATCTGGCAATAGGCTACTTCTTACTTCCGATCATGGCGAAAAATAACAGTGTTATTTATAATTATATCAAACTTAGTTGTGCCAATTTTTGGGAAGATAGTAGTATATTTGACATAGTTATGAGCTAAAAGGCCCAAATCGGAAGGTCCGGTTATATAAAATCATTTTTGCCAAATTTCATCGTGATACTAGTGTTTATAAGTGAATTGTGGACATTCAAGTCATATTCTGAGGGGGACTTTGTATGGGGGCTAGGGTTAAATATTGTCCAATGTTTACGAAAATCACTAGAGTTATTAAGACATACATATATGAAACTAAATTTTTAAATAGTAGATCATTTAATATAATTATAAGGTCAAAAGCCCTATTCGGGGGGTCCGGTTGTATGGGGGCTAGGTGAAATAATAGACCGATGTCAACCATTTTCAACAGCGTTCGTCCTTGGACCAAGAGAAGTGCATGTTCCAAATTTCATGAAATTATCTCAAAAATTGCGTCCTGTAGAGTGCGCACAAAATTTACAGGGACACACAGATAGACAGACAGACATAGGGACGGACAGACGGACATAGCTTAATAGACTCAGGAAGTGATTCTGAACCGATTGGTATACTTTAAGGTGGGTATAGGACCAATATTGGTGTTACAAACATCAGCACAAACGCATAATACCCTCCCCACTATAGTGGTGTAGTGTATAACAAGTATGAATGTATAGTCGGGCATGGCCGAATATATGATACCCTACACCAGTGAGTAGTATGTAAAAAATGTTGAATATTTTTACATTTAATTTGTTTGTTGACAAAAAAAGTGATTTGCTGAAGGAGGGGTTATACATGGGTAGATACAGTTCTATCCTTAAAAATGGTGGTAGGGGGATTTACGTTTTTAATAAAGTTATTTAAGCAGAATTTTATAGAGATACTACACCATTTACAGTTGTATTTCAGAATTTTCTATTTCTATTTCAGAAATTTCCATTTATATTTCAGAATTTTCCAATTAGGTTTCAAAAATTTCTAATTATATTTCAGAAATATCCAATTATATATCAGAAAATTCCAATTATATTTCAGAATTGTTTTTAATATTTCAGAAATTTCTACTTATATTTCATAAATGTCCACTTATATTTCAGAAATTTCCATTTACATTTCAGAAATTTCTAATTATATTTCAGAAATTTCTAATTATATATCAGAAAATTCCAATTATATATCAGAAATTTCTAATTATATATCAGAAAATTCTAATTGTATTTCAGAATTGTTTTTGATATTTCAGAAATTTCTAATTATATTTCAGAAATTTCCAATTACGTTTCAGAAATTTCTAATTATATTTCAGAAATTTCTAATTATATATCAGATAATTCTAATTATATATCAGAAGTTTCCAATTGTATTTCAGAAATTTCAAATTGTATTTCAGAAATTTCAAATTGTATTTCAGAAGTTTCCAGTTGTATTTCAGAATTTTCAAATTGTATTTCAAAAAATTCCAATTGTATTTCAGAAATTATATTTTTATACAAAAATATTTATGTAACATTGTATGTAGTAATTTTAGGACGAATAATCTACATATATTTTAATTTTGAAATGTATATGGATACATAGTTCTGTTCTGCTTTATAATTTTTTACTACTGCTTATTACTTTTTTATACATAAATTATATATCGAAAATAAAATACGAATCGTTAATATTTTATAAATACATGTGTTCAATTCAATATAAGTCGTAGTTAAACAACTCCGGAATTTGAGTTTAAACACTATTCAAATGGACAAAGGGGAGATTGTAGTTGGTAAAACATGAAAAATATTATCAATTGTAGGTTGTTTTATAGACCTAAAATAACTACATACAATGTTACATAAATATTTTTGTATAAAAATATAATTTCTGAAATACAATTGGAATTTTTTGAAATACAATTTGAAAATTCTGAAATACAACTGGAAACTTCTGAAATACAATTTGAAATTTCTGAAATACAATTTAAAAATTCTGAAATACAATTGGAAACTTCTGATATATAATTAGAATTTTCTGATATATAATTAGAAATTTCTGAAATATAATTAGAAATTTCTGAAACATAATTGGAGATTTCTGAAATATAATTAGAAATTTCTGAAATATCAAAAACAATTCTGAAATACAATTAGAATTTTCTGATATATAATTAGAAATTTCTGATATATAATTGGAATTTTCTGATATATAATTAGAAATTTCTGAAATATAATTAGAAATTTCTGAAATATAAATGAAAATTTCTGAAATATAAGTGGACATTTATGAAATATAAGTAGAAATTTCTGAAATATTAAAAACAATTCTGAAATATAATTGGAATTTTTTGATATATAATTGGAAATTTCTGAAATATAATTAGAAATTTTTGAAACATAATTGGAAAATTCTGAAATATAAATGGAAATTTCTGAAATAGAACTAGAAATGTCTGAAATACAACTGTAAATGGTGTAGTGTTTATAAGTGAATTATTAACTTTCCAGGACTTTTCTGAAGGGGACTTTGCATAGTGCTAGGGTTTAATGAAGACCGATCATTACAAAAACTGACACAATGAGGAAAGTATGTGCAAAATTTCATCAACTTTTCTTGAAAATTGCGGTCTGGAGCATATGCGCACAAAGTTTACATGGACACACAGACGGACGGATATAGCTTAATCGACTCAAAAAGTGATTCTGAGCCGATTGGTATACTTTAAGGTGTAGGACCAATATTTTTGGGTGTTACAAACATTAGCACAAACGCACTATACCCTCCCCACTATAGTAGTTCATACTTCCTGTTTGTATAAGAAGTTTATAATTAAGAGAATAAAATAGGTAATTTTTTAAACATAATTTAAAAATTTCAACATACATAATAGAAAACTAAAATACAAATATTTCCTTGAATATTATGAATTTTTGAAAAATCCACACATGTTGTTCTAAATTGTATGTCGTTGGTGTATTATGTCCATAATAAAATTGTTATTTTTAAATTTTTATAGATAATATCGTTGTTGAATTATTTTTCAAACTTTAAAGATTATAAATTTGACAAATTGTTTCAAAACCATTGCTTTCACATAAATAAATATTGTCAATCTTATGCTTCATTGAATGTTAGAATTTTGGAAACGCTTTTGAAACATAAATCTTACATTTTCTTCTCCAACGAACTTTTAGAAATTAATGAATTTTGGTTATTTTGGTAAGGACATTATATGTCCTTTTTGTTGTTAGTTTGTAAAATGGCCTTTTGGTGAAACAGAGGAAGTAAAAGGAAAAACTTCTTGTGTGCATAAATTATGAATTTCTCAAATTTTTCCGAACTTACTCACACTTACTCAAACTTAACTCCATTGACAAACTTTTCTTTTACGAAATTCATTTATTTTAATGCTAGTTTTTAAAATTATTAACATAAAATAGAAAAGCCATCAATATTTATTTGTGTGTATAATTTATTCCTAAACTTGTTCTTTAATATTTGGCATTTAATACTTGTTCACACATAAAAAACTTTTGTATTAAACAAAGTTCTTATTTTTTTTGTATTCGCTGAAAGCTTCAGCATTTTTAAAAGTTCAAACATGAATTTTCTTAAGCATTTCTTTCTTTATGAAAATTTGATTCCTGTTAAACTAAAATGCCAAATCGGCCCATTGTGGAGCATTTTTTGAAATGCCGGCCAAAAATCATGTTTTTATGGTCATCGATTTTAAAGCTACGTTACTTATTTGAAAGTAAACGCTAGTAAACTTTAAGGGCCAAAAACTACAACTGATCAAACATTAGAGTCATCAAATTTTACACTGACTATTTTTACATCTATATAAACATTAAAAAATGGGCGGAATAGAATTGGGGGGGCGTGGCATCGCCCATTTTAAGCAAATACCAATTCGCGTAGCTTGGAAATTATAACAGCTAGAGTCCAAATTTTGTGCGGTCAACTTTGACGTCCGTATAAACATTTAGGAAAACAAGTGAGAGTGTTATATTCGGCTGTCCCGAATCTCATATACCCACCATCACACCGTATACCGTAAAAGGAATGCTTCCCTATAAGTTGATATTACTCATCAAATTAACTGAAGAGGACTTTATATGAGAGATAGGGTTAATTATTGACAGTTTTTTTATAAAATTTTTCATAACTTTTTTTAGACCGATTTTGGTTCATATAAAACATTTTGACATCGAATATCACTTTCCGACACTTTCCGCATGAAATTCGGTAGGAAGATTTACATTCCTATAAATGTTTCTTATATCAAATTTCATAATTATTCACGTATTTTTAAGTCAGCAATGATCGTTAAAGTAATTTTCTTATCGACCGATCCTCAATAAATTTGGTAGAGAGATTTTAACTAGTATAAAACATATGTATGTGTTCATATGTGTATGTGTTCATTCATCGTTCTTCTCGTATTTCTAAGCCAGTAATGAGCTTTAAAGTCATTTTCTGAAGGGGATTTTATATGGGGGGTAGGGTCAACTATTAACCGATCCACATAAAACTTGATAGAGTGATTTTGGCTTCATTGAAACTTATGTGTATCAAACTTCATCACTATACTCATATTTTTAAGCCAGTAATGAACGTTAAAAGGGGACGTCTGAAGGGAACTTTATATTGGGGGTTGGGTCAATTATCAATTAAAGTATCAATATACTTTTTTAGGGTGAGACTCGGTGGGAGTGGTACTTGCATGCTAACAAAATACTAAAATTTGTATATCTGGGAAACTATAACAGCTATATTCCTCTAATTTTGCATGGCCATCTTTGACATTGGTAGGAACAGGGGAAAAGTATTTGGGACATGGAAGTACCAGTGAGTATGGCATATCTAATAGGATACAAAAATGAGTTTATCATTATATCGTACACCGCTATAGTGGGGTATTATGTGATTGTGCTAATGTTTGTAACACCCAAAAATATTGGTCTTACATACACATTAAAGTATATCATTAAAGTATAGCTTAATCGGTTCAGAATCACTTTCTAATTCGATGAAGCTATACTTTAATGGTAAAATTTAATGTGGGTATAGTTTAATACATCTATCCGTCTATCTATATGTCCATGTAAACCTTAATTTTTATATTTATTTTTATTTTTATACCCTACACCACTTTAGTGGGGACGGTATATTGGATTTGTGCTGATGTTTGTAACATACAAAAATATTCGTCCTAGACCCACCTTAAAGTATACCAATCGGCTTAGAATCTGAGTCGATTAAGCTATGTCTGTCCGTCCGTCCGTCTGGCAGGCTGGTTGGCTGTCCATGTAAACCTTTTGCGCAAGGTACAGGTCGCAATATTCAAGATAATTGGATGAAATTTGGCACGCACGTTTTATTTGACCCAAGGACGAAGCCTATTGAAAATGGTTAAAATCGGTCCATTATTTCACCTAGCCCCCATAGAACAGAACCCCCCGAAAAGGGCTTTTGAGCTCATAATTATGTTAAATATACAGATATATCGATAAAATGCGGCACAACTAAGTTTTATAGAAGTCTAGATGACCCTGCCAAATTTCATAAAGATCGGGCCCCATTTGACCCTAGCTCCCATACAAAGTCCCCTTCAGAAAATTACTTGAATGTCCCAAATTAACTTATAAACACAAATATCGCGATGAAATTTAGCACAATAAAATATTATGTAAATATAAATATATTCACAAAATTTTATCGGGCTTGGTCCATATTTGACCCTAGCCCCCATATAAAGCCTCTTTCAGAAAATTAGTTTTTCATCCATAAATTGCTTAAATGTATCGGAACAAGGGAATATTGAAGATAAATTCTTTATTATGAAAAATAAATCACATTTAATATTCATAACTGGTGTAGGGTATCATATGGTCGGCCACGCCCGACTATACTTTCTTACTTGTTTTATATTTATTTAATGAAATATGGCAAATTCTTTTTTGGAAATCGGTCCATTACTTCACCTGTAAGCCAGTATGGTAGTACATAATATGTACATTAGGGTTATGCCTTTTTTGGGCGGCGAAATACCATAGCACTGCCTTATAGCCAATACTGTCCTGATAATATAAGGCTGTTGTTTAAGTCAATTCGGTCAAAAAACTTCTCGCACCGAAAACAATTTCTAAAAGGCTTTCGTTCGTTATTCTTAAAAAACTATTTTAATAATTTTCATATAAAAGTATCCTTTTTTCTATAACATGCAATATTATCGCGATTTGTTAAAATTTCCATAACAAGGATTTAAAGAACAATGTTATCTTTAAGATAATATAATACAAATGCAAAAATGTTGACAAAAATATTTATTTTCTCATATAGAAAGGGTAAAATTTATACAAATTTTCATCGCCTTTGGTGCTGGAACTTTTTTTAAGGTCGCGAAAAATAATATCATATTTTCTTATCATCTGTTTACGCCCTACAAGGTATGGTATTTTTGATATTTGCAAAAATTGCAAAAAGTCATAACCCTAATGTATTGCTTTTATTAAAGAACATTTTCAAAGAATTTAAATTTTTTCCCATTTATTTTATTTCATTCATGTTTTATTTCTCTCACATTTGCACTTAAAATCATCACCTCTAATGATTACCTTGAAGCTGTTTGTGCTCAAAGTATTATAGTTACTTTGCTCTATGACAGCAGTAGTAATATTTTATGTTAGAAATAATATTTTATTTTTTCTTTAGTAGTTGGTTTAAATGATTTCGCTACAAACCTGCTTAAAGGCATGAACTTTTAACAACACAGCATTAAAAACGAAGAAGAGCAGCAATGGAATAGAAATATTGTAAAATATAAGAAATTCTTTAAGTTATTTGAAGTAGTATAGTAATATTTTATATTTTCAGTTTTATTTAAATATATCGTTTATATGTAAAAACAAGTTAGAGTGCTATATTCGGCTGAGCCAAATCTTAAATACCCTCCACCAGCTACTTTTATATTAATATTTTTGTTATTGATGAAATATTTGTAGAAATAAGTTTTCTCATGTCTTAAATAGAAAATTCCCAAGATTTAAACAGCTTAAATCTATTACAATTCCAAGATTTATGGAACATTACAAACGCCATTTTCTTTTATATTTTCATAGCGCCCTAAGATATGCTTTAGCGATATTTAGTAATTTGCATGTGTGTGAAAGATTTAAGGATTTTCAAACAACATATATATAATTTTGTTCTAAACAAATTGATAATGCAACTAGTTAAATACGGTATTAGCGGCAGGGCCTAGTATGGGAGATATGACCAATTATAGACCGATCGTAAAAAATTCTTTAAGCTAAATTTCTGCACATAAAAGCTATATTTCAGTCAAATTTTGTATCTATATCGTAATTTAGTAATAAGTAATGTGTGTTTAAGTGATTTTCTGAAGGGAACCTTGTATGGGACCTACCGCATCCCTGTTATGACCCGATCGTGAAAAACTCTTGAAATAGAATTTTCGTATACAAAACTAATATTTGTGCCAAATTTTGTATCAATAGCTTTATTTGGTAATGAGTAATGTGCGTTTAATAGATTTTCGTAAAAGGAACTTGTATGTTAGCTATGACCAATTATGTATATAAAGACAAAATTTCAAAATTCTGTATCTATATCATTATTTGGTAATGAATATTGTGCATTTAAGTTATTTTCTGGAGGGGACCTAGTATAGAGCTATGACCAAAAAGGGACCGATCGTAAAACAATTTTATAGTGTAATTTATCAATATTTCGTAATGAGTTATGTGCGTTTAATTCATTTTCGGCAGGAAACCTTGTATGGGAGCTATGACCAAACAAAAATGTTTAACATATAAAATCAAAAAACTTCAACTTCATTATTTCAAGGGTAAAGTTTTACATTGTGTAATTGAACTGCCTTTATTAATGATACCTATACGTATACGTGTTAATGATTTATTGATATTACAAATATTAAGTATACGCCTAAATTAGAGAATCACTTTTTAAAGGGTATTTAGATTTTGATCTTGAAGATAAAGTTTTTTATTTTATATGTTCACAATTTTTGTTCTTTAAGTTTAAAATTCCGAATGGTTTAAGATATGAGCCTAAGAAAATTATCTCTTTTTTTTGCAAAAATAACACTGAGGCCTTGTTGCTTTTTATCACGTAGTGGTTATATTTTTTTGTGTTAAACTGTGTTATGTATAGATTTCCATTTTGAGAGATTTTGTTTCTGATAAAACTTGTTTATTTGGAATTACATGGCTACTACTATTATATAATAATGTAATTGGTAATGCATATAAATATTGGTGTTATACCTTAATGTATACCATTTGTCTCAGAATATAGATTTTGTGTTATATTTTTATAATAAATACATTATCAGCTTTAAATATTTCATAAATTAAAATATGTTTTACTTTAAAATCCTCGTCATTTGGAAAATATGTACTAAATATACTATTTCTGCTAAGAATTTTATTTCATTCATTTTTTTCACTTTAATTATCATCTAGATAAATACAAAATTTTAATTACAATTTTTACTAAAGTTTAAATAAACAAGAAAAAAACAACACCTTACTTTTATCTGTAACTCAATCCTGTAGAAAAAAATAAACGAGCGTTGGCAAAATATTATTTAAAATCTTAAATAAAATTTTACGCAGATAAAATAAGATATTTATACCTTCTTATTAATACAGAAATTTTCTAATAGTCTTACTTTTACCATTTGAATAGAAATTAGAAATTTTAATACATTTGTTTTATTTCAACTTATTGTACAAATTATTTCTCACGTGGCGTTATTTCGTGATCTCTTAATTAACGTTGGCCAATTCAAACACCATACGGAAATACGAGAAAAATACGCCAACTTGCATGGAGGCCTTCAAGCGAACTGAACTGATTTTAATGCCGCAAGTAAGTTTTGCAATATGTATTACCATTTAATTAATGTTTTACGTTTCAAAAATTTTCGTTTATTTCCCTCATTGCTCTTTTGAAAATAAATGCAAATATAAGTACAGTAAGGTAGCCCAAAATGTAAGTTTCTATGGAATTAAAAAATTTAGTTCATTCTATGAAACAATTTCTCAAAATGTTTGTCTTGACGTCAAAATTTGATATATTGATTTTTGATATTGATATATTCTCCATATTTCTTGCCAAAGTATAACAAGTAGTACGAATCTCACATATAGGAAATTACTCTCTCACATCCACAAGTGCCGTGTGAATACGACTTTTTGTGAGAAATTTAAACTTGTCAAAACACTCAAATGTTTAACTTACTTTTTGGCCACTTTCAAGGATCGTACGCGAAATGCAATCAATACATAATAAATATCAATACATATACATATGCCTTATTCAATACATACGCGTTATTTCATTAGATTTTCACTTTCAGTTTTTGATTTCATCAAATTCCGTGTCATTCCGTAGATCGTTTTTTATGATCTGAGAATGGAACTGATGTAGTTGGTGAACGATCGGAAAAGACTCCTCCGATAAAACTTGGCACATACTCTTCCCTGGATCCAATGATGAAGGCTGGTGAAAATTTTTGAAATCTGTCCAATATTTCATAATTTCTCATAATTTATATTAAATATACTTGTATCACAAAAAGTGGCTCAACTATGTTCTATACAAGCCTTGAATAAACTGTAGTACTTTCACTAATTTATCTCTACACCTAAAGTTCATATGTATGTAGCTATAATGATTGGAATAAAAAAACTATTTTATATAAAATTCTATTTAAGAGAAAACTTTATTTCTTGTGGTTTTTATTAAGTCTCCATCTTTATTATCAACCACATTAAGGTCAACAGGTATTAAAGTATTCTACTTAAGTTATTGAAAATATAATTAGAAGTTCTTATCTGTTCATTTAAACACTTTCAGGGGGAAGGAGTAAAAAAGTATTATATTTATAAATTTTGTAAGTAAAGTTAATGTTTGTGAATAAGATTTTTTTCTTTTAGGCGAAAAATATGAAACATAAACTTTTTGCGCTAGTTAACTAACTAAATACATCCTCCTATCAACCTACCTACCTACCTAACTAACTAAATATGTACTTAGATATTATTTATGTTTATTTTCAAAGAGGGAATACTAGTTAGGTCGGTAGAGTCTAACTATATGATATTTGTCAGAATTTAGAATAAAGTACTTTCTGTAGTAGGCCATTATGTCGTATTTAAAATTCTAAGCAGTATTTTGATAAGAAGTTTTACATGGATGGACATTCAGAGTACAGATCATAATAAACAGGACAAACACTTATTGCCTTATGAACAAACGATTATTAAGTTCACAATGGGTATTAAAACATGTTTTTATATGAAAAAAGTGTGCAGTAAACTATTGTTAACTTTAATAATCTTTTTTGCATAATTCAGTTGTACTACGTATCATTATTATGTACAATTATTTATTAATTATACCATTGGTAGTCAACCTACACAAACAATTTCATATTTTTATACCAATATTTTAATTAAATAAAAACAAATAAAAACTGAAACAACAGAATAGGGTCTGTTGTTTTTATAAACAACAAAATAGAAGTTGTTTATTTTGTTTTTATTTTTTTTTCCCTTACAACTGCATTTAGAGTTGGAAAACAACCAGCCAAGTGTAGAAAGGAATGTAAGAAAAAATAAACTCACTGTTATTGTTGGTGTTTTGTCAAAACTTTAATGTTTTGTGAAAGATGCGTTTTGAATTCTTATTGAGTTTAAAATAATTCTTTTATAAGACATTTCTAGTTTTCCTAAAATATTGGGAAAGGTTTCCTGATGAGCTGGCTTAAGCAACCGGCGAAATGCGCATAGGAACTAGCTTCCCCACCATCAATACATTACAGTGAATTTATTTAAAAATTGGGGTTGAAAGCACGATAAGAAACTCTTTAACTTATTTGAAAAAAATAATAAAAATCCCGAAATCAATTTTTAAAATAAAAAACTATTTATTAGTTAATTCATTTCTTATTATTTGTGTATTATTGTCCAAAAGTTAACACTGCAGAGAACAAAATCATTTCACTATACTTTTATATAAAAAAGTATATATGTATAAGTATTTAAGCTTCGCCGCATTTGAGCTTTGATTTATTATTTAGAAATACAAAACAAAACAAGTAAGAGTGTTATATTCGGCTGTGCCGAATCTCATATACCCACCATCAAACCGTATGCCGTAAAAGGAATGCTACCCTATAAACATCAGCGTGATATTTGGAATATGGCTTAAGTCAATTATGGCCCGAGCTCTTTTGAACTAACAAAATATTAATTTCTAATTTCAATTTTATTAATTTCATTTCTTAAACCGTGAGCGTCAATTATGAACCGTATTTTAAATAAGGAACACTCGTAGTTTATTAGCCAAAACTCTTTCCTGAGGGGAACCTTTTGTGTATTACCGACACATTCCGCATGAAATTCGGAGCGAATTTCATAACCGTATTTCATAACTCATATTATTAAGCCAGTAATGATCGTTTAAGTAATTTTCTGTAGGGGACCTTATATGGGCGGTAGGGTAAATTATATACCGATCCTCCCTAAATTTGGTGGAGAGATTAAACTTATGTGCGTCAATTTTCGTCACATTCATATTTTTAAGCCAGTAATGAGCATTGTAGTTATTTGCAGGCCCCCCTATATGGGGGAAGGGTCATTAATGAGCCGATCCAAAAAAAAATTGGTACAGAGGTTTTGGCTCGTAAGAAACTTACGTGTGTAGCATTTCATCATTTTACTCGTATTTTTAAGACAGTAGTAAGCGTTTAAGCTATTTCCTGAAGTGGACCCAATAGGGGGAGTAGGGCCAATTATGGACCTATCCACATAAAAGTTATTAAAAAGATTTTGGCTCGCGAGGAACTTTATTGTGTAAAATTTTATTGATATATTCGTATTTTTTAGCCAGTAATGAGCATTAAAGTCATTTTCAGAAGGGGACCTAATATGAGGGATAGGGTCATTTATGGGCCGATCCTAAAAAAAATTGGTAGAGAGATTTTGGTTTATAAGAAACTTACTTATACCGAATTTCATCGCTATACTCGCATTTTTGGACCAGTAATGAGTGTTAAAGTAATTTTCAGAAGTGGACCTTATATGGGGGGTAGGGTCATTTATGGGCCGATCCTCAAAAAATTTGCTAGAAAGACTTTTGCTCATATGGAACTTATTTATGTCGAATTTCATCGCTATACTTGTACTTCTAAAGCAGTTATGCCCGTTAGAGCTGTTTTTTGGAGGTCCACTTGTATGGGGGCTATCCGAAAAAGTGGACCGATATTGCCCATTTTCAATACCAAACAAACCTTAACAATAGAGAATATTTATGCAAAATTTCAACTGTCTAGCTCCTCTCGTGTGGTCCCTATCGTGATTTCAACAGACAGACGGACGGACGGACGGACGGACAGACGGACGGACATGGCTAGATCGTCTTAGAATTTAATAAGGACCCGGAATATATATACTTTTATGGATCTATGACCAATATTTCGATGTGTTACAAACGGAATGACAAAATCAATATACCCCCCATCTTTTTTGATGGTGGGTATAAAAATAACAACATTAAATAAATAGCTACATTTTATATACATACATATGTACATATGAGTGTTTATAAAAATCTCAAATAAATGTTACATAAAATAAAATTTTATACATAAAATTTTACTGCAAAAAATAAAACATTTTATTTTAAAATAGAAAAAAAAAAAATTATTTTCTATGCGATTTCAATGTAATAGACAAATAAATTTATCACAACTGTCAAATGTTTACACATTTGAAACAAATAGCAAGAAAATATATAGAAATGTGTTTTAAAAGAATTTCAGCTTTATTTTTTATAGAAATAAAAGTATACATATACATACATACATATACATACATATATGAATGTGTATTAGACGACTCAATGAAAATATTTTATTTGACAATTGCAATTTTAACATTTAAATACTTTTTCAATATTCTCTGTACAATTTCGATTGAAACTTCATTTAGTCATAAATATACTAAAATTGATAGATACATATATGTATGTATATGGGCAATCTCATTTCAAATGACCCAACTCAAAAAATTGATTTTGATGAAATTTGCTCCAAGATAAGTACTATTGGATAGTAGGCCAGAGACAAATTTTCAGCTCTATCGGTCAAGAACTGCCGGACTTAGAGGGGGTCAAAGTTGGCCATTTATATGAGATGTATAAGCATTGAGTTAAACTGTTTATTATATTTATTTAGTAGTTGAATATACAAAAATAATACAAGACTTTTCCAATAAATAGTTATGAATACTATAAAAGCAATGGAAACTTCTTAATTTTGCCAATTTTAGACAGAAATAATTGTAATTGTATTGGCAGTGATCAGTCTCTTTAACATAAGTATGCCCCAACGGGTATAACTTTGGATACAAAAAATTTTAAAATCAGTTTATTATTTCTGCTTGTTGTAATACATTAATAGTAACAAATGCATAAAACAAATTTTACTAACCGGCAATAAATCTTAAAGGTCTATTATATAAATAAAATCGCCACATCTAAAGTATATTTTTTAACTTGTTGGGCTTAGAGATTTGATTTTTCACTATTGCCTTCCAAATAGTCACTTCTGCATAAAGTAGTGTGTCAAAAAGTGATTGTATTTATTACCACCCACTTCACTTAAATACAAAAATGCAATACAAACCATTAACATAGAAGAGTTTTTATACTTTTCAACGTATTATTAAATTTTATTACAATATTCTTAGTTTTATCATCCCCTTGTTTTGTTATCTATATACTTTTCTTTTATAAGTATTAAAGAAATAAGACAAATCTAACAACAACAAGTAAGAGTGTTATATTCGACTATGCCGAATCATATATAACCATCATCAAACCGTATGCCGTAAATGGAATGCTCATTAGGTTGATATTTGACATAGGGCTTAAACCAATTATGGACACATTCCTTTCGGATTAAAAAAATAAGTTTGTCCAATTTGTAAACCATGAGCATATATGGACGGTCAATTGGTAGAGAGATTTTGGCTTGTAGAGTCAATTGTGGACCGATCCTCATAAAATTTAACAAAGAGATTTTAACTCATAAGAAACTTGCTCATGTCGAATTTCATCGCTATACTCTTATTATTAAGGTAGTAATGAGCGTTAAAGTAATTTTCTGATGGGGACCTTATATGGAGGTGTTAAATTATATGGGGGTGTTAAATTATAGACCGATCCTTATAAAATTCGGAATTTGTGGAAAATTCAAACTCTCTAGCTCTTTGCCTTCGGACTCTATCGTGCTTTCAGCAGACAGATAAACTGACAGACATATAGACAGACAGACATATAGACAAACAGACGGACGGACAGACAGACAGACAGACAGACAGACAGACAGACAGACATGGCTAGATCGTCTTAGAATTTAATAAGGAGCCAGAATATACATATATACTTTTGTGGGTGTATGATCAATATTTCGATTTGTTACAAACGGAATGACAAAATCAATATACCCCCCATCTTTTTTGATAGTGGGTATAAAAATAACAACTTTTGGTGTTTTTTCTTTCATTTCCATTTGTGACCACTTCATCTATTTTTCTATTATCGTTGTTGTTGTCAACATTATTATAACTGTCTTATGTCTCCTACATGCTGTCTTGATGTGAATTTGTATGTGTTTCTGCTACTTCTCACTTTTGCTGCCTCCATCGCTGTGTAAAACAAACTCTGTTGTTGTTGCTGCTAATTTTGTTATTACTGACACCAGGTGGTATTTGTCCATGCTTGCTGCTGTGTTTCTCTATGATTGTAGTGTTACTGCCAATGGCGTTGTTAGTGACAAATTGCATCTTGCGTTGTTGTTTTACATGTTTTTATGCAAATTATTAAAGGCTATAGCACCGCCCCTGAAGCATTTGTGGGGTCCATTTTTAAATTATAAACTCAAATAATCCTTGGATATACCCATATATCAATAAGTGTTTCAGGGTAGGCATAAATTAAAAATTTGTAGAAAATTATAACACGTTTTAGATACTTATATCGATGATATACTAGAGTATCGGAATCTCAGACAGACTATATACATATTTACTGCCTTCTCCAAAACGATTACTAAGTTAACAATGTGTAAAAAGTGTGTAGTAAACCATTGTTAACTTTGATAATCGTTTTTGCATTGGCAGTTATTCTTTATTATTATTTACAATTTTTATCAATTTTCCTATATTTCTCTTACAGAATATCACACTGCACTAGACAACAAAGGTCGTCATAATTATATTTTAATCTAATGTATATTGCACGCAAGAATGGCAATGATTGGCATGGCAATTATCAACTCCTTTAAATAGTGACAATCAACAATGCAAGATTTCAGGGGAATATCACTTCTACTTGTTGAGAACAAGGTTAATATAAAAATTTGAATATTTCATGAACGCGGCAAAATAGCTTCGGTATTAATTGAAGGAACATTTTATTTCTGATCAATGTTTTTAAGTAACTCTAGTAAATTTAATTAAAATTTGGGTAAAAATAGAAATAAAATATTTTTCTCAAAAACCTATGAAAAACGTATTGCATTTAATGGAAGCAAAAGGTAAGCCAATGATTTTTAATTACATATAATCAAAATGTATGCAGTGCGTATAATTAATATTCAATTAAATGAATATTTATAAACAATCATACGTAAGTATACATACTGAGGTGTTTTTGTTGACATCCTCAAAATAAGGAATCAAATTTGATTTTTGAATAGAGTTTTATATATATGTCTCAAACAAACATATTGATTTTTAAAGCGAAATTACGAATACCAGAATTTGTTAAAAACTATAACAAGTTGTATTTTGTACAATTAATTTTAGAAGCTTTAGTTCATATTTAAACATATCGACAGTTTAAAAATTACATTTAATATTTAAAGTTAATGCAAAATAAATGTAGTAAATGATAATGTTAATGCAATATTTTTTGTTTTAAATTAATTTGTTTTTAATATGCAAATCACTTAGTACTTTATCAGAATATAACAAGTAAGAAATTATAGTCGGACGAGGCCGACCATATAATATCCTACACCTTTGACAAAAAAAATCACATGATGTGATTTAGTTGCCATAATAAAGCATTTAAGTTGAGTTGTACCTTGCCTTAGATATACATACTTAAGCCGTTTATTGTTGAATAAAATTGTGGACATTTAAGTGAAATTTTGATGGGGGCTTTTCATAGGGGATAGGGTCATATGAGAATCTATTATTATGGAATTCGTGAGGGTCATCAAGTCTTGTATACGACTTGGTTTTGAGTATATTAAACATAATTATGAACTTAAAAGCCCTATTCGGGGTTCAGTTGTATGGGGGCTAGGTGAAATAATAGACCGATGTTAAACATTTTCAACAGGCTTCGCCTACGATACCATAAAAGATCATGTGCCAAATTTCATTGAATTATCTCCAAAATTGCGACCTGTAGTTTGATTACAAGGATTACAAGCCCTATTGGGGGGTTCAGCTGTATGGGGGCTAGGTGAAATAATGGACCGATCTTAACCATTTTCAATAGGCCCTGGGACAGTAGAATATCATGTACCAAATTTCATTGAATTATCTTCAAAATTGCGACCTGTAGTTTGATTACAAGGTTTACATGGACGGACGGACAGACGGACGGACATAGCTAAATCGACTCAGAAAATGATTCTGAGCCGATTGGTATACTTTAAGGTGGGTATAGGACCAATATTATTGTGCGTTACAAACATCAGCACAAACCCAATATACCCTCCCCACTAAAGTGGTGTAGGGTATAATAATATTAACTTTATTTATGAAAAATTTTATATATACTTATCCAACTATTTTGGCAGAATATTAAACAATTATTTAAATTCTGAGTGACTTTTTTTAATATTTTACTAGTTTAGTGGATCTTTTATACAGGAGTAACATATCCTCCTCCAATTCATTCAAATTACATAAATGCTTTTGCATTAATATTAAGTTAAGCGGAAATAAAATGGCACATTATCCTTTTAGCATATAGTGACATCAAATTCTAAAAAAAACTTAGTTTTCTTTGGAAATAGGCATTTAGTACTGTCGGGATCTCGAAATTATGTTCTTAATCGAGAAAAATGTAAAAAAAAATCTAGGGAGACACTGGTGTTCTCGTATACGTGAAAGAGTTAAAGGAGCTAAAAGGAATTTTTATGTTTTACTTAATGTAACTCGATGTGTATTTATTTATACAAACTCGCTATTTATTTTATTATTCTCAAAATTATTTTTTAATTAAGTAAAAATAAAAAGTTAGTTAAAATACGTATACGTAACAAAATATCTGGATTTAATTATATATAACTCATACGCAATAATTATTAATTACATAAGCCATACATAAGTAGGAACATTTTTAAGAAATGGGTAAATAAATCTGTAATTCCTATAAAGCATTTTATCTTCTACAGAATTTATTTCAGAAATTTTCGAATAAAAAGTAAAACGATTTAAAATTTATTAACCCAAAAACTAATTTTGTATGTCTTACCTTTTTTCGGAATTTTTTAAAACGTTTTTAGGGAATATATTTTACATTCAAATTAATCAATATTAGGGTGTCCCTTGATCTCAGTACAACACGTTTAAACAATTTTTTTTTTGCAATCTTTTCGAATTGGTTCAATGTGGTTTCATATATATTATTTTCTATATTTTATATTCAAATTTAATAGATTCTTAAAATTTATTTGCAATTTAAAGATATTCCTTTTAGTAAATACATATAAACAAAAAATATATATAAGCATGTTAATTGATAGTTTTAGCTGCACTTGTTGAAATTTTATTTGAAGAGTTTTTATTTTGGAAGAAATTAGTAATGCAGAAGTTAAAAAGTAAGTGTAAATTTAAAGTGAATGAAGCCAAATATTTACATTTGCATATTTAATTAGTAAAAATGTTAACTTAGTTCTTTGGCTAGTTTTTGATGCTGATTCAAAATTTATTACATACCACATTTTTAAAGTAATTTTCTGAAGGGGAACTTATGTGGAAATTAGGGTCAATTATATACCGATCCTCAAAAAATTTGGTAGAGATATTTTGGCTTGTATGAAATATATTTGCGTCAAGTGTCATCGCTGTATCCGTACTTTTAAGGCAGTACTGAGAGTTAAAGTAATTTTTTGAAGGGGACCTTATATGGGGGCTAGGGTCAATTATGTAACGAGCGGTTCCTATAAAATATGTTTATTCATTAATGAGCTTTCATTAATGAGCTTTAAAGTCATTTTCTGAAGGGGACCTTATATGGCGGGTAGAGTCAATTGTAGGACGATCCTTATAAAATTTTACAAAGAGATTTAGGTTCCTATAAAACAAGTTTATGCCGAATTTCACCGCTATAAATTCTTTTTTAAGACAGTTATATGCGTTAAAGTAATTTTCTGAAGGAGACCTTATATGGCGGGTAGGGTCAATTATAGGCCGATCCTTATAACATTTTATAAAGAGATTTAGGTCTCTATAAAACATGTTTATGCCGAATTTCACCGCTATAGATGCTTCTTTTAGACAGTTATGTTCGGTAAAGTCATTTTCTGAAGGGGACCTTATATGGGGGCTAAACGAAATCCTGGACCAATATTACCCAGTTTCAATACCAAACAACCTGCATTAACTAAAAATATCTGTGCAAAATTTCAGCTGTCTAGCTCTTCTCGTTCTCTATCTCTATCGTGTTTTCAACAGACGGACATGGCTAGATCGTCTTGGATTCTAATAAGGTCTTAGACGAATATTTCGATCAACTTCTGCTTCTGAGTGGTTCATAAATGGGGAATTACTTGAAAATAACTTTCGACAACAGCTAAGGGAATTATTTTACAGGAATGTGGAAAAAAATCTTAGGAGGTGTATTAAAATGCAATAAATTTATTATAAAATGACACTTACTTATAAGGAAAATTAAATACAAATGGGACTCATAATCAAATGTGTACTATACTTTGAGCCTTTAAAGAATCTGCTGAAGTCATTCATATACTAGTAAGACCTTAGTAAAGACTTGTACTTACTCCACAACTAACTTTTCAATGAGTAATTTATTCCATATTAATTATTAAGTATTTAAGTAATAATTGCTGTATAACCATAATTGTTTTAAGATGATTTCAGCGTAATTTGATCACACATTAGTAACTGGTTATTTATACCCACCATTAAAATATATGGGTGTTCAAGTGTAGTTGAACATGCTTCTTTTTTATCAGTATACATGCTCTAGAAATAATGTAATGTTATGACCCTTCATGTTTTTCCCAAATCGCATGTGTGCATTACTTAGATAAGAAAAACCAACCCTAATTGTTTGGTTATTTTTGTGTTATCACATAGGACTTGTAGACATTATAGATAAGATATTGTGCGAATAGTCACGTTGACATGCCTACTATATTAGACTAAGATTCTTGTGAATAGTACTTAAGATTGCAATTAAATAAAATAAAATCAAAAATACGCTTTAACAATGGGATTATATTGATTTTGTCATTCATTTTGTAATACACTTAAATATTGGTCGTAGATCCACAAAAGTACATATATCTATATTCTGAGTCATGTCCATCTATATATTGAAAGCACGATTGGGGTCTTTGAATCTAATAAGAAATACTAGGAAATATATGCTTCTGTGACCATGTTTTTTATAAAGTTCATAAAAAAATACATTCTGCAATTGCAATTTACTGTAACTATTTTATAACTATGTAAGATATTTTAGTTATTTTTCCTCAGTGGAATTGTACTATTTATTATTTTATAAGATTTTTGTTTTAGATTTCTTATTTCTGTATTAGGAATTTGGCAAAATCATTATTATCTTTGCTAAACCAAATCATTCATTTTAAAAGTACCATTTTTATAGAATCAGAATTATGTCTAAGGTTGCAATGAAATGAAATTTGCTTTCGGCATCTCTGAGTTTTTTCTTTATAAATTGAAATTCTTTCGATTTAGTTTTTGTGCTGAAATTTGTTCGTTTAGTATTTTGGGCAAATAGATTAAGCTTATGTTGATATATTTGTGACTAACAAAACAATTTTTGATTAAATATTTATTACAAAAATTTAAGCTTTTATTTTATAGAAAATCATGCATCAAATTTTATTGAATTATCTTCAAACCTGTAGTTTGATTACAAGGTTTACATGAACGGACATACAGACGGACATAGCTAAATCGACTAATAAATTATTCCAAGCCGATTGATGTACTTTTAGGTGGGGGTAGGACCAATAATATTGTGCATTACAAACTGTAGCACAAACCCAATTTACCCTCCACACTAAAGTGGTGTAGGGTATACAAATTTTCAATATCATCAATTATGGACTCCACTTGGTTTTATTGTGTATTTTTTTGTTATAGATTTTACCTTTTTCCGAAGTATTTAGAACCAAACCTCATAAAATTTGATGGGTCTTTGAAATTTATGGGCAGACCATTACAAAAATCGCCATAAAATTTTATGGATCATTCAAAACTTTGACATTTATAGACGTTTCCGGAAGAGGGCAGAATAATTTCAAATAATTTAAAACTAAGTTGTCCATTATTGTGAGCTAAATGCACTAAATCGTAGGGGGCTAAGCAGAATAATAAAGGGGTAAAAAACGGAGCCTCTTCTATTCTACTTGACAGTTCGCGTGCAATGAACTAGCACGTTAACCAACCAATAATAAAGGACCAATTTCGAACATGTAACTTAGGAAATCTAACAATTTTTACCCGAACTTTGATAACAACATTTACATGGGTGGACGCGTCAGTTGTCGTAACAACTCAAAATATTGGTGTTCTAGTAAGTACTAGTGGCTTTTAGACAATGAACATTTCATCTCCTGCAGGGATACTGTCTATATTTTAGGGAATATATATTATTTATTTTTCTGTTATTTTACTAAGTACTTTTACTAGAAGTGTACTCAAACAAGTGTACTTCCTTAGTTCTATTATTTTGTTCTCACCTTCGTTATTTTGCTAATGTAGTTATTTTCAAGTAGTAAAGTTTTCTCATAAAATTAACGCCTTTTCGTTGCTGCATTGAAAGTCTGCTTAAATTATGATAAAGTTTTTTACTTAGGAAATTAAGTATTTTAAGAAGAAATGCTAATAATATGAATATGTTATTCGATGAATGTGTAGGAGGGATTATTTTACTAGAATGGACTAAAAGTTTAATTACATTCCACATTACTGCGTAAGTGCGTGTTGAACAGTTGCTTGTCTAAAATCTGAGATTATTTGCTACTTTTGTAATTTTTTTTCGACACATTAGTGCAAGAAGTAGTTTATGAAATCCTTTTTAAGTAAGAATTACAATGCATCATCGAACTTCTTGTTTTCTAGAAACTGCACATAAATTTATTTATTTTTTTTTTTCATTTTAAGTGAGAGTAACTACAATACTACGTGGTTGTTTCATTTGTGTGAGTCATTAAACTTAGTAAGTTTTTCAAGTAATTTCCGTTTCTGTGAAAGCAAAAGTATTTATTTTAAACATTTTTTGTCCTTACATAATGAAAGTAAAAGCTTAAAGAAAAAGGAAAACTTCTTCATTAAAATGTTTTCAATTATTTTCTTCATTATTTTCAATTTCGAAAACTTTTAAACCAAATAAAAAAATGTTTAATTTGGAACATATTTCGTTTGTTTAATCTTTTTGCTTCATCTAATACAGCGGGCATTTCAACAGGCTACCATATTAATACTGTTCTTTCCGGATATAAAAAAGGAATTTAGTTGTTTTCTTCGGTTTTTCTTTCCTATATAATATAACTTTCTTAAAGTTACATTTTTTTCTGGCGCATTACGGAAATGTGTTGGTTTTGCTGAACTCTTTATTTTGGGTTTGTGTTATTTGTTTAAATTTTTCTATTATACTCTAAGAAAATAAACTTGTTTATGTCTTAATGCGGACAAAAAAAAAAGTGATAAAGTTTCAAGTTTTAACCAGAAACTTAAACCAATTTTTTTATCAGTAATG
Source organism: Lucilia sericata (assembly GCF_015586225.1). NCBI lineage: Eukaryota > Metazoa > Arthropoda > Insecta > Diptera > Calliphoridae > Lucilia > Lucilia sericata. The sequence continues at coordinate 643,388 of NW_023994061.1, read as the reverse complement.
TTTATTTGTAGCAAAACTAAGAGATTAAAGTCCTTATTAGTGATATAGCACATAAACCTTAACTTAAGTTGATTAATGATTATGGTAAAAAGTTGATGATTATGGTAAAATGTTGAGTTTTTTCTATGTTACAAAAAAACTTTTAGTTTATGTAATACATTAGGATTTTTGACAAAATTAGTAATGATTTTGAAAAAAAATTAATGCAAAAAGATGTTGATATCTACATTAAATAGCTCTTTGACAAAAAATATATTTAATTTTAATTTACAAGGTTTATTATAGAAAATAATTTGACTTTTGTATAGATTTGTATTAGCGCTTTTAATGCCTTAAAAGGTCAAAGCGTACGTTTCCTGAATGTTGAACAAAACTGTAAACTTTGTGCAAAATATATTGATATTAGTAATCGCAACAAGTAGAGAAGTATGGTCGGACATGGCCGACTATATGATACCCTGCACCATGGATATATTTCAAAAATTATTTATCTATATCTATATATATAAAAATGAATGTGTGTTTGTTTGTATGTTTGAACGTTATAGACTACAAAACTGCTGAACCGATTTTCTTGAAATTTTCACAGCGCATTCCTGTATGTCTGGAATAGGTAATAGGCTACGTTTTATTTTGAAATTTCAAGTGGGCGAGGTGCCACGCCCATATTAGAAAATATTAAATCCGTATATTTGAGATAATATACCAGTTAAGAGTCCTCAAATTTTATCGGAGCCACTTTAGTGTCAATATGATTATTTAGGACAAAAAGTAGGCGGACTAGCATTAGGTGGCGTGGCACATCCCATATAAATTAAAAACAAGTTAGAGTGCTATATTCGGCTGTGCCGAATCTTAAATACCCTCCACCAGCAAGCTACTTTTTATTGAAACCCATCTAACTATCTATCTTTTAGATAACTCGCCAAAATTTTTGTCGAACTAATCTTGATTAGGTCCAGAAAAATTTAGAATTATTTATCTATACGCAGAACATACTTATGTCGAATTTTATCCGGATATAATAATTTAATAACGAATTAAGTGGTATTAAGTGATTTTTAACAATTAACCTTATACGGACCGGTTCGGAAAAATTCCGTACAATGATTTATATACATATATACAAAATACACATTTACGTCAAATTTTATACCTAAATGTGTATAAAATGTGCGTTTAAGTAATTTTCAGAAATGGCCCTTATATGGGAGTTGTGACCAAATACGGACCGATTCAGAAAAAATTGTATACCTATGTATAAAATGTGCGTTCAAGTAATTTTCAGAAATGGTCCTTATAAGGGAGTTGTGACCAATTATGCACCGATCAGGAAACAATTTCGTATAATGCAGAAAAAGATCAAGTATAATTTTACTCCAATAGGTGCGTTTAGGTGATTTTAGGAAGTGGACTTTATATAGGAGCTATGAGCAATTAAGGGCCTATCCCGAAAAAATTTCGTAGAGTGATTTATGTAAAGACAAAACATATAAGTGTCGAATTTTCTCAAGATAACTTTATTTGACAATGAAATATGTGCGTTTAAGTTATTCTCAGAAGTGGACCTTATATGGGAGCTATGATTAATAATGGACCGATCCGAGAAAAAAGTGGTAAAATGATTTGTATGTACACAAGACTTATTCAAGTCGAATTTTATTCCTATAGCTTAAGAATTCAATGAAATATATGCGTGTGATTTTCGGAAGTGGACCTTATATGGGAACAATGACCAATTATGGGCCTATTCGGGAAAAATTTTGCAGAGTGATTTATATTTGGGCAAAACATGTTTGTGTCTAATTTTATCAAGATGGCTTTATTTGATAATGAAATATGTGCTTTTAAGTGATTTTCGTAAGTGAGCCTCATATTTTTTAAAATGATTTGTACGTACACAAAATATATTCAAGTCGAATTGTATCCCGATAGCTTTAGAATTCAATGAAATATATGCGTTTAAGTGATTTTCGGAAGTCGACCTTATATGGGAGCTATGACCAATTATGGGCCTATCCAGAAAAAATTTCGTAGAGTGATTCATGTTTAGGCAAAACATATTTGTGTCGAATTTTATGAAGATAGCTTGACATTGAAATATGTGCTTTTAAGTGATTTTTGGAAGTGGGCCTTATATGGGATCTATGACCAATAATGGACCGATCCGTAAAAAATTTTGTAGAAAGATTTGTATGTATACAAAACATATTTGTGTCGAATTTTATCCCGATAGCTTTATAATTCAATGAAATATATGCGTTTAAGTGATTTTCGGAAGTCGACCTTATATGGGAGCTATGACCAATTATGGGCCTATCCGGAAAAAATTTCATAGAGTGATTTATATTTAGACTAAACATATTTCTGTCGAATTTTATCAAAATAACTTTATTTGACAATGAAATATGAGCTTTTAAATGATTTTCGGAAGTGGGCCTTATATGGGAGCTATGACCAATAATGGACCGATCCCCAAAAAATTTGGTAGAATGATTTGTATGTACACAAAACATATCCAGCCCGAATTTTATCATAATAGCTTTATTCATCAATGAAATATGTGCGTTTAAGTGATTTTTGGAAGTGGGCCTTATATGGGAGCTATGACCAATTGTGGACCGACTGAGATCTACGTTGGTAGTATGATTTCTTTTCATATTATATTTGTGTGTACAAGATTTGGTGTTGATACCGATATATTTGATTGAGTTATTAACGATAAACTAATTTCCGGGAATATGTACTTTTGTATGGGGGCTATGGGAAATATTGGATCAATTGTAAAGATTTTGAACATAATTGATCACTGCTCTAAAAAAATAAAGTGTGACAAAATTCATCGCAATATCTTTGGTAGTTTCTGAGGAAACTTCAAAAGAATTAGGAAAAAAACGTAATTTTTTTCGAGGTAGTCTGAAATTTTTACTCATAACTTCTTACGTTGTAAACCGATTTTGCTGATTTTCAATACCAAACTGCTTAGGATAATAATAAATATTTTGGGTGAATTTGGTTGATTTCCTTTACTTAGTTTTAACGTGAGCGTGTTTTACACAGACAGACAGACAGACGGACGGACAGACGGACATAGCTAAATCGACTCAGAATTTCATAAGGACCCAGAATATATATACTTTGTTGGGTCTTAGATGTATATTTCTTGGTGTTACACACGGAACGACAAACTTATATATACCCTCTATCACCACTGATGGTGGTGGAGGGTATAAAAATCGTATATCTGGGGAACTAGTCGTTTGAAGTCAATGTGAACATTTGGGTAATATATTGGCGGACTTGCAAATTGGAACCTTCCATATGAATTAAATAAAAAATTCATATATCTGAAAAAATATAAGAACTAGAAAATTTTACATGAAAAACTTCGACATTTATGTGAACATTTAGAGAAAAATAGGCGGATTATCAATGGGATCTAGGGATCTCCCATATGAATTAAATACAAAATTTCGTACATGTGGGAAACTATTATATTATGTAATTTTTTCATAGGTTACATTAAAATCTAAATTAAATCTAAAAATTGGCGAACTTGCAATAATTTGCGTGACATTCCCAAAATGTAAAAAATGTATATCTATTACATTTAGAATCTTCAAAATCGTAAAGTGTTTCTTTTATATACATTGATTTTAGGGTAGCAAAGCACACTGTGTATAGCTAGTTTTTTATAAAGAAACTTTTATGTTGAACTATACCTTAATTCCGATGTATTTAGGCAATTTATTGATGAAAAACTAAATTTCTAAAAGAGGCTTTATACGGGAGTTAGGTCAAATATGGGCCGATCCTCAGCAAATTGGGAAGAGGGATGTAATTTTATATAAATGTTAGTTATGCTGAATTTTATCGCGATACTAATGGTCATATGTAAATTTTTGGACGTTTAAGTTATTTTAAAGGGGGGTTTGTATGGGGACTAGGGCCAAACGACGGCCGATCATTATAAAAATTAGCATGGTCATTTATGCCTATATAGTTAGTTAGTTAGTTAGTTATGAGTTAAAAACCCTATATCGGATGGTAAGGTTGTATGGGAGCTGGGTGAAATAATGGACCGATTTCAACCATTTTCAATAGGCATCGTCCTCGTGGCAATAAGTGGCTTGCGCACAAGGTGGACAGCCAGCCGGACAGACGGACGGACATGTTTTAATCGACTCAGAAAGTGAGTCGATCGGTATACTTGAAGGTGGGTGTAGCATCAATATTTTTATGCGTTACAAATATCAGCACAAACGTATAATATCCTCCCCACTATAGAGGTGTAGGGTATAAAAACAAAAAAACTATATTACTTTCTGCAACTGACCTTGTAAAAACTGACTTTTTGCTTGTAAATAAAATAAAAATTATGAAAAAGTTGTTAAATATCTGCGTAAAAAATATGGCAGACATTGGTGCTGTATTTTAAAATGTGTACTTAGTAACACCACATTAAATTTTAACTGCACGTATTTTTCAAGAATGGATGATAACTATCCAACAAAAACTTTACTTCCAAAGTAAGTAGATTTCGAAGGAAAGACTACATCCTTTTTTACTACAAGAACTACAAAAATAAGTTCATGATGTCCCAAAAGAAATCCTTTATTTTTAGGCTGCTAATAAGTTATTTTGTAAGTTATTTATAGAACCATTTATGAAAAATTAAAAAATAACAAGTTAGAGTGCTATATTCGGCTATGCCGAATCTTAAATACCCTCCACCAGCAAGCTACTTTTATTGAAACCCATTTAACTATCTAATTTTTAGATAACTTGGCAAATTTTTTGTTTATTTATATGTCAAACTAATTTTAATTAGGTCGAGAAAAATGTATATTAATAGGCCAGTTTGAAAACATTTTAATATAATGATTAACTGTACACAGGACATACTCATTTTGAATTTTATCCGGATATAATCATTTAATTACGAATTAAGTGGTATTAAGTGATTTTCAGAAGTATACCTTATATGGGAGCAAAGACAACCTATGGACCGATCCGGAAGAAAAAATCCGTAGAATGATTTATATATACAAAATACACATTTATGTCAAATTTTATCCCGATAACTTTGATTGTTAATGTGCATTTGAGTAATTTTCGGAAATGGTCCTTATATGGGAGTTGTGACCAATTATCAACCGATAAGGAAAAAAATTCGTATAATGATTTATATGCCAAAAAAATTCAAGTCGAATTTTACTACAATAGATTTAATAATTAATGAAATATGTGCGTTTAGGTGATTTTCGGAAGTGAACTTTATATGTATAGGAGTTACGACCTTACACGAAACATATTTGTGTCGAATTTTATCAAGATATCTTTATTTGTTAATGAAATATGTGCGTTTAAGTGATTTTTTTGAAGGAGCTATTACCATATATGGAACAATCCGGAAAAAAAATTGGTAGAATGATTTATACGTACTTTATCCAAATAGCTTTATTATTCAAAGAAATATGTGCGTTTAAGTGATTTTCGTAAGTGGACCCTCTATGGGAGCCTGTCCGGAAAAAAATTCGTAGAGTGATTCATATAAAGACAAAACATATTTGTGTCGAATTTTATCAAGATAACTTTATTTGACAATGAAATATGTATTTTTAAGTGATTTTCGGAAATGGGGTTATATGGGAGCTATGACCAATAATGGACCGATCCGTAAAAAATTTGGTGAAATGATTTGAACGTACACAAGACGTCTTTTTGTTGAACTTTATCCCAATAGCTTTAGAATTCAATGAGATATATGTGTTTAAGTGATTTTCGGAAGTGGACCTTATATGGGAGCTATGACCAATTATGGGCCTATCCGGAAAAAATTTCGTAGAGTGATTTATATTTAGACTAAACATATTTGTGTCGAATTTCATCAAGATAGCTTTATATGACAATGAAATATGAGCTTTTAAATGATTTTCGGAAGTGGGCCTTATATGGAAGTTATGACCAATAATGGACCGATCCGTAACAAAATTAGTAAAATGATTTTTATGTATACATAACATATGTGTGTCGAATTTTATCCCGATATCTTTATAATTCAATGAAATATATGCGTTTAAGTGATTTTCGGAAGTGGTCTCTATATGGGAGCTATGACCAATTATGGACCTATCCGGAAAAAATTTCGTAGAGTGATTTATATTGAGACTAAACATATTTGTGTCGAATTTCATCAAGATAGCTATATATGACAATGAAATATGAGCTTTTAAATGATTTTCGGAAGTGGGCCTTATATGGGAGTTATGACCAATAATGGACCGATCCGTAACAAAATTAGTAAAATGATTTGTATGTGTACATAACATATGTGTGTCGAATTTTATCCCGATATCTTTATAATTCAATGAAATATATGCGTTTAAGTGATTTTCGGAAGTGGTCTTTATATGGGAGCTATGACCAATTATGGACCTATCCGAAAAAAATTTCGTAGAGTGATTTATATTTAGACTAAACATATTTGTGTCGAATTTCATCAAGATAGCTTTATATGATAATGAAATATGAGCTTTTAAATGATTTTCGGAAGTGGGCCTTATATGGGAGGTATGACCAATAAAGGACCGATCCGTAAAAAATTTGGTAGAATGATTTGTATATTCATCAATGAAATATGTGCGTTTAGGTGATTTTCGGAAGTGGACCTTGTATGGGAGCTATGGCCAATTGTGGACCGACTTAGATCTGCGTAGACAGTATGATTTCTGTTCATATTATATTTGCATGTGCAAAATTTTGTGTTGATACCGTTATATTTGAGGGAGTTATTAGCGATAAACTAATTTCCGGGAATATATACCTTTGTATGGGGGCTATGGGAAATATTGGATCGATTGTAAAGATTTTCAACATAATTGATCACTGCCATGAAAAAATAATGTGTGACAAAATTCATCGAAATATCTTTGGTAGTTTCTGAGAAAACTTCAAAAGAATGATGAAAAAAACGTAATTTTTTTCGAGGTAGTCTGAAATTTTTACTCATAGCTTTTTACGTTGTGAACCGATTTTGCTGATTTTCAATAACAAACTGCTTAGGATAACAATAAATATTTTGAGTGAATTTGGTTGATTTCCTTTGCTTAGTTTTAACGTGAGCGTGTTTTACACAGACAGACAGACAGACGGACAGACGGACATAGCTAAATCGACTCAGAATTTCATAAGGACCCAGAATATATATACTTTGTTGGGTCTTAGATGAATATTTCTTGGTGTTACACACGGAACGACAAACTTATATATACCCTCTATCACCACTGATGGTGGTGGAGTGTATAACAAATAAGAGTGTTATATTCGGCTATGCCGAATCTTAAATACCCTCCACCAACAAGCTGCTTTTTATTAAAACCCATTTAACAAAGTATCTAGCTTTTAGATAACTCTTTATAGGTTTTGTTTCCAAGTGAGTGCCGATGCCAAAAAAATTAGGGGAATGATTTGTATACATATTTACAAACCATATTTCTGTCGAGTTTTAATCCGACGTCGATATTTTTAATGAAATATATTCGTTCTAATATTTTTTGAAACGGTGTTTTTTTTCTTATATGGGAGTTACGACTTATAATGGACCAATTAGAAAACATTTTAGCAAAATGATTTATCTATACACAGAACATGCTCATGTTGAATTTTATACGAATTTAATCATTTAATAATGAATTAAGTGGTATTAAATGATTTTCAGAAGTGTAATTATGGACCGATCTGGAAAAAAATTCTGATTTATATGTACACAGTAATAAATATTTTTGGCGAATTTGGTTTATTTATTTTGCTTAGTTTTAACGTGAGTGTGTTTTAGGCAGACAGGCAAACAAACGGAAATAGCAAAATCAGCTCAGAATTTGATAAGGACCCGGAATATATATACTTTGTTGGGTCTTAGATGAATATTTCTTGATGTTACGCACGGAATGACAAACTTATATATACCCTCTATCACAACTTCATGAACTATTACACATAAAGCGTTTCATAAAAAATTAAGAGAATTTAAATTATATTATGGAAAAGAAAAACTATGAGAAGGTTGTATTTAGAAGGAGCAATACAAAGTTACATTATAATTTCTTTTAATAATGCCAGAAGGAAATGAGAACACTTCATAAAACAAAATTAAATTTTTCCAGCAGTTGTATCCTCTTCATGTTATATTTATATCCTACACTACTCAAGAATAGAATCATTTTCTGAGTCGACTAAGACATATTCGTCTGTACAGCTCGTTGGCGATAAATATGTATAATAGGATATCTTCAGAAATCGTCACAACTAAGTTTTATATAAGCATAAATAACACAACTGTTTTTTTTTAATGATCGGTTCTCATTTGCTTCTAGTTCCTATTCAAAACTCACCTTTCTTTAATAATAAAGCATTAGTTAAAAACTAATTTAACTTAATTCCGAAATATTTTAACAATTTGTTGACAAAAAAAAAAAGAGAATTTTAGCACAGACTTCGCTTGTTACTCCTCTATATATTTATTTTCTAAGACTTCTATGTTTTCACTCAAAAATCAGTTTTTGTGGAAGAAAAAGTGATTAAAGATTTCGATTGTTTTGGCATTATCTCCAAGAAAAACGGACTTTTATGTCTTCACTTTGGTGGGAAAGACAAGTGATATTTCGCTTGTTTTGGCTTTAGCTCTTATGGTTTCTAAAAAAAACGGATTTTTATGTTTTCACTCAAAAAACTGAGTGATAACAGACTTCGCTTGTTTTGGCTCTATCTCTTACGTTTTTGAAGAAAAACTAACTTTTATGTTTTCATTCAAAAAACCAATTTTTCTTTCTTATGGCTCTATCTCTTATGGTTTCCAAGAAAAACTGACTTTTATGTTTTCACTCAAAAAATTAGTTTTTCTTGGCAAAGAAAAGTTATCAAAGATTTCGGTTGTTTTGGCTCTGTCTCTTATGGTTTTCAAGAATAACGGACTTTTATGTTTTCACTCAAAAAGTAAGTTTTTCTTTGGTAGGATAAGCGATCACAGATTTCATTTTTTTGGCTCTATCTCTTATAGTTTCCAAGAAAAACGGACTTTTATGTTTTCACTCAAAAGTCAGTTTTTCTTGGGCAAGGTAAGTGATCACAGATTTCGCTTGTTTTGGCTCAATCTCTAATAGTTTTCAAGAAAAACGGACTTTTATGTTTTCGGGGTAAGACAAGTGATGACAGATTTCGCTTGTTTTGCCTCTAACTCTTATAGTTTCTAAGAAAAACGGACTTTTATGTTTTCACTCAAAAATCAGTTTTTCTTAGTAAAGCAAAGTGATCACAAATTTCGCTTGTTTCCAAGTTTCCAAGAAAAACAGACTTTTATATTTTCACCCAAAAAGTCCGCTTTTCTTGGGTAAGACAAGTGATCACAGATTTCATTTGTTTTACCTCTATCTTTAAAGTTTAAAAGAAAAACGGACTTTTATGTTTTTTATGTGATCACAGATTTCGCTTGTTTTGGCTTCATAGCATATAATTTCCAAGAAAGTCGGACTTTTATGTTTTCACTCAAAAAGTCAGTTTTTCTTGGGTAAGACAAGTGATCACAGATTTCGCTTGTTTTGGCTCTATCTCTTATAGTTTCCAAGAAAAACGGACTTTTATGTTCTCAATCAAAAAGTCAGTTTTTCTTGGGTAAAGTCAGGTTTTCCTGGGTAATGCAAGTGATCACAGATTTCGTTTGTTTTGGCTCTATCTCTTATAGTTTCCAAGAAAAGCGGACTTTTATGTTTTCAAGTGATCACAGATTTCGCTTGTTTTGGCTCAATCTCTTATAGTTTCCAAGACGGACTTTTATGTTTTCAATCAAAAATTCAGTTTTTCTTGGGTAAAGTTAGGTTTTCTTGGGTAACACAAGTGATCACGGATTTCTCTTGTTTTGGCTATATCCCTTATAGTTTCCAAGAAAAACGAACTTTCATGTTTTCAATCAAAAAGTCAGTTTTTCTTGGGTAAGACAAGTGATCACAGATTTCACTTGTTTTGGCTTTATCTCTTATAGTTTCCAAGAAAAATGGACTTTTATCTTTTCAATAAAATAGTCAGTTTTTCTTGGGTAAAACAAGTGATCATATATTTCACTTGTTTTGGCCTTATATCTTACAGTTTCCAAGAAAAACGAACTTTTATGTTTTCAATCAAAAAGTCAGTTTTTCCTGGGCAAGACAAGTGATCACAGATTTCTCATGTTTTGGCTATATCTCTTATAGTTTCCAAGAAAAACGAACTTTTATGTTTTCAATCAAAAAGTCAGTTTTTCTTGGGTAAGACAAGTGATCACAGATTTCTCTTGTTTTGGCTCTATCTCCTATAGCTTCCAAGAGAAGCGTACTTTTATGTTTTCAATCAAAAAGTCAGTTTTTCTTGGGCAAGGTGAGTGATCACAGATTTCTTTTGTTCAGGCTATATCTCTTATAGTTTCCAAGAAAAACGAACTTTTATGTTTTCAATCAAAAAGTCAGTTTTTCTTGGGTAAGACAAGTGATCACAAATTTCACTTGTTTTGGCTCTAACTCCTATAGTTCCCAAGAAAAACGGACTTTTATGCTTTCAATCAAAAATACAGTTTTTCTTGGGTAAAGTTAGGTTTTCTTGGGTAAGACAAACGATCACAGATTTCGCTTGTTTTGGCTCTATCTCTTATAGTTTCCAAGAAAAATGGACTTTTATGTTCTCAATCAAAAAGTCAGTTTTTCATGGGTAAAGTCAGGTTTTCTTGGGTAACACAAGTGATCACAGATTTCTCTTGTTTTGGCTATATCTCTTATAGTTTCCAAGAAAAACGAACTTTTATGTTTTCAATCAAAAAGTCAGTTTTTCTTGGTTAAGACATGTGGTCACAGATTTCACTTGTTTTGGCTTTATCTCTTATAGTTTCCAAGAAAAATGGACTTTTATCTTTTCAATAAAAAAGTCAGTTTTTCTTGGGTAAAACAAGTGATCATATATTTCACTTGTTTTGGCCCTATATCTTACAGTTTCCAAGAAAAACGAACTTTTATGTTTTCAATCAAAAAGTCAGTTTTTCCTGGGCAAGGTAAGTGATCACAGATTTCTCATGTTTTGGCCCTATCTCTTATAGTTTCCAAGAAAAACGAACTTTTATGTTTTCAATCAAAAAGTCAGGTTTTCTTTGGTAAGACAAAAGATCACAGATTTCGCTTGTTTTGGCTCTATCTCTTATAGTTTCCAAGAAAAACGAACTTTTATCTTTTCACTCAAAAAGTCAGCTTTTCTTGGGTAAGACAAGTGATCACAGATTTCGCTTGTTTTGGCTCTATCTCTTATAGTTTCCAAGAAAAACGGACTTTTATGTTCTCAATCAAAAAGTCAGTTTTTCTTGGGTAAAGTCAGGTTTTCCTGGGTAACGCAAGTGATCACAGATTTCGTTTGTTTTGGCTCTATCTCTTATAGTTTCCAAGAAAGGCGGACTTTTATGTTTTCAATCAAAAAGTCAGTTTTTCTTGGGCAAGGTAAGTGATCACAGATTTCGCTTGTTTTGGCTCAATCTCTTATAGTTTCCAAGACGGACTTTTATGTTTTCAATCAAAAATTCAGTTTTTCTTGATTAAAGTCAGGTTTTCTTGGGTAACACAAGTGATCACGGATTTCTCTTGTTTTGGCTATATCTCTTATAGTTTCCAAGAAAAACGAACTTTCATGTTTTCAATCAAAAAGTCAGTTTTTCTTGGGTAAGACAAGTGATCACAGATTTCACTTGTTTTGGCTTTATCTCTTATAGTTTCCAAGAAAAATGGACTTTTATCTTTTCAATAAAAAAGTCAGTTTTTCTTGGGTAAAACAAGTGATCATATATTTCACTTGTTTTGGCCCTATATCTTACAGTTTCCAAGAAAAACGAACTTTTATGTTTTCAATCAAAAATTCAGTTTTTCCTGGGCAAGGTAAGTGATCACAGATTTCTCATGTTTTGGCCCTATCTCTTATAGTTTCCAAGAAAAATGAACTTTTATGTTTTCAATCAAAAAGTCAGTTTTTCTTGGGTAAGACAAGTGATCACAGATTTCACATGTTTTGGCTCTATCTCCTATAGTTTCCACTAGAAACGTACTTTTATGTTTTCAATCAAAAAGTCAGTTTTTTTTGGGCAAGGTGAGTGATCACAGATTTCTCTTGTTTAGGCTATATCTCTTATAGTTTCCAAGAAAAACGAACTTTTTTCTTTTCACTCAAAAAGTCAGTTTTTCTTGGTTAAGACAAGTGATCTCAGATTTCGCTGGTTTTGGCTCTATCTCTTATAGATTCCAAGAAAAGCGGACTTTTATGTTTTCAATCAAAAAGTCGGTTTTTCTTGGGCAAGTTAAGTGATCACAGATTTCTCTTGTTTTTGCTCTATCTCTTATAGTTTCCAAGAAAAACGGACTTTTATGTTTTCAATCAAAAAGTCAGTTTTTCTTTGGTAAGACAAGTGATCACAGAATTCGCTTGTATTGGCTCTATCTCTTATAGTTTCCAAGAAAAGCGAACTTTTTTCTTTTCACTCAAAAAGTCAGTTTTTCTTGGTTAAGACAAGTGATCTCAGATTTCGCTTGTTTTGGCTCTATCTCTTATAGTTTCCAAGAAAATCGAACTTTTATCTTTTCACTCAAAAAGTCAGTTTTTCTTGGGCAAGGTGAGTGATCACAGATTTCGCTTGTTTTGGCCCTATCTCTTATAGTTTCCAAGAAAAACGGACTTTTATGTTTTCAATCAAAAAGTCAGTTTTTCTTTGGTAAGACAAGTGATCACAGAATTCGCTTGTTTTGGCTCTATCTCTTATAGTTTCCAAGAAAAACGGACTTTTATGTTTTCAATCAAAAAGTCAGTTTTTCTTGGGTAAGACAAGTGATCGCAGATTTCGCTTGTTTTGGCCCTGTCTCCTATAGTTTCCAAGAAAAACGGACTTTTATGTTTTCAATCAAAAAGTCAGTTTTTCTTTGGTAAGACAAGTGATCACAGAATTCGCTTGTTTTGGCTCTATCTCCTATAGCTTCCAAGAAAAACGAACTTTTTTCTTTTCACTCAAAAAGTCAGTTTTTCTTGGTTAAGACAAGTGATCTCAGATTTCGCTTGTTTTGGCTCTATCTCTTATAGTTTCCAAGAAAAACGAACTTTTATCTTTTCACTCAAAAAGTCAGTTTTTCTTGGGTAAGAAAAGTGATCGCAGATTTCGCTTGTTTTGACTCTATCTTTGATAGTTTCCAAGAAAAACGAACTTTTATCTTTTCACTCAAAAAGTCAGTTTTTTCTTGGGTAAGAAAAGTGATCACAGATTTCGCTTGTTTTGGCTCTATCTCTTATAGTTTCCAATAAAAACGAACTTTTATGTTTTCAATCAAAAAGCCAGTTTTTCTTGGGTAAGACAAGTGATCACAGATTTCTCTTGTTTTGGCACTATCCTTATAGTTTCCAAGAAAAAGGAACTTTTACCTTTTCATTCAAAAAGTCAGCTTTTCTTGGGAAAGAAAAGTGATCACAGATTTCGCTTGTTTTGGCTCTATCTCTTATAGTTTCCAAGAAAAACGGACCTTCATGTTTCCACTCAAAAAGTCAGTTTTTCTTTGGTAAAGTCAGGTTTTCTTGGGTAACACTAGTGATCGCAGATTTCGCTTGTTTTGGCTCTATCTCTTATTGTTTCCAAGAAAAACGGACTTTTATGTTTTCAATAAAAAATTCAGTTTTTATTGGGTTTTAGCTTTATCTCTTATAGTTTCCAAAAAAAATGGACTTTTATGTTTTCAACCAAAAAGTCAGTTTTTCTTGGGTAACACAAGTGATCACAGATTTCGCTTGTTTTGGCTCTATCTCTTATAGTTTCCAAGAAAAACGAACTTTTATGTTTTCAATCGAAAAGTCAGTTTTTCTTGGTTAAGACATGTGATCACAGATTTCACTTGTTTTGGCTCTATCTCTTATAGTTTCCAAGAAAAGTGGACTTTTATGTTTTCAATCAAAAAGTCAGTTTTTCTTGGGCAAGGTAAGTGATCACAGATTTCTCTTATAGTTTCCAAGAAAAACGAACTTTTATGTTTTCAATCAAAAAGTCAGTTTTTCTTGGTTAAGACATGTGATCACAGATTTCACTTGTTTTGGCTCTATCTCTTATAGTTTCCAAGAAAATTGGACTTTTATGTTTTCAATCAAAAAGTCAGTTTTTCTTTGGCAAGGTAAGTGATCACAGATTTCTCTTGTTTTGGCACTATCCTTATAGTTTCCAAGAAAAACGAACCTTTATGTTTTCAATCAAAAAGTCAGTTTTTCTTGGTTAAGACATGTGATCACAGATTTCACTTGTTTTGGCTCTATCTCTTATAGTTTCCAAGAAAATTGGACTTTTATGTTTTCAATCAAAAAGTCAGTTTTTCTTTGGCAAGGTAAGTGATCACAGATTTCTCTTGTTTTGGCACTATCCTTATAGTTTCCAAGAAAAACGAACTTTTATGTTTTCAATCAAAAAGTCAGTTTTTCTTGGTTAAGACATGTGATCACAGATTTCACTTGTTTTGGCTCTATCTCTTATAGTTTCCAAGAAAATTGGACTTTTATGTTTTCAATCAAAAAGTCAGTTTTTCTTTGGCAAGGTAAGTGATCACAGATTTCTCTTGTTTTGGCACTATCCTTATAGTTTCCAAGAAAAACGAACCTTTATGTTTTCAATCGAAAAGTCAGCTTTTCTTGGGCAAGGTAAGTGACAACAGATTTCTCTTGTTTTGGCTCTATCTCTTATAGTTTCCAAGAAAAACGAACTTTTATGTTTTCAATCAAAAAGTCAGTTTTTCTTGGGTAAGACAAGTGATCACAGATTTCTCTTGTTTTGGCACTATCCTTATAGTTTCCAAGAAAATGGAACTTTTACCTTTTCATTCAAAAAGTCAGTTTTTCTTGGGAAAGAAAAGTGATCACAGATTTCGCTTGTTTTGGCTCTATCTCTTATAGTTTCCACGAAAAACGGACCTTCATGTTTCCACTCAAAAAGTCAGTTTTTCTTTGGTAAAGTCAGGTTTTCTTGGGTAACACTAGTGATCGCAGATTTCGTTTGTTTTGGCTCTATCTCTTATAGTTTCCAAGAAAAATGGACTTTTATGTTTTCAATCAAAAAGTCAGTTTTTCTTGGGTTTTAGCTTTATCTCTTATAGTTTCCAAGAAAAATGGACTTTTATGTTTTCAACCAAAAAGTCAGTTTTTCTTGGGTAACACAAGTGATCACAGATTTCGCTTGTTTTGGCTCTATCTCTTATTGTTTCCAAGAAAAACGGACTTTTATGTTTTCAATAAAAAATTCAGTTTTTATTGGGTTTTAGCTTTACCTCTTATAGTTTCCAAGAAAAATGGACTTTTATGTTTTCAACCAAAAAGTCAGTTTTTCTTGGGTAACACAAGTGATCACAGATTTCGCTTGTTTTGGCTCTATCTCTTATAGTTTCCAAGAAAAACGAACTTTTATGTTTTCAATCAAAAAGTCAGTTTTTCTTGGTTAAGGCATGTGATTACAGATTTCACTTGTTTTGGCTTTATCTCTTATAGTTTCCAAGAAAAGTGGACTTTTATGTTTTCAATCAAAAAGTCAGTTTTCTTGGACAAGGTAAGTGATCACAGATTTCTCTTGTTTTGGCTCTATCTCTTATAGTTTTCAAGAAAAACGAACTTTTATGTTTTCAATCGAAAAGTGAGTTTTTCTTGGTTAAGACATGTGATCACAGATTTCACTTGTTTTGGCTCTATCTCTTATAGTTTCCAAGAAAAGTGGACTTTTATGTTTTCAATCCAAAAGCTAGTTTTTCTTGGGCAAGGTAAGTGATCACAGATTTCTCTTGTTTTGTCTCTATCTCTAATAGTTTCCAAGAAAAACGAACTTTTATGTTTTCAATAAAAAAATCAGTTTTTCTTGGTTAAGACATGTGATCACAAATTTCTCTTGTTTTGGCTCTATCTCTTATAGTTTCCAAGAAAAGTGGACTTTTATGTTTTCAATCAAAAAGTCAGTTTTTCTTGGGCAAGGTAAGTGATCACAGATTTCTCTTATAGTTTCCAAGAAAAACGAACTTTTATGTTTTCAATCAAAAAGTCAGTTTTTCTTGGTTAAGACATGTGATCACAGATTTCACTTGTTTTGGCTCTATCTCTTATAGTTTCCAAGAAAATTGGACTTTTATGTTTTCAATCAAAAAGTCAATTTTTCTTTGGCAAGGTAAGTGATCACAGATTTCTCTTGTTTTGGCACTATCCTTATAGTTTCCAAGAAAAACGAACTTTTATGTTTTCAATCAAAAAGTCAGTTTTTCTTGGTTAAGACATGTGATCACAGATTTCACTTGTTTTGGCTCTATCTCTTATAGTTTCCAAGAAAATTGGACTTTTATGTTTTCAATCAAAAAGTCAGTTTTTCTTTGGCAAGGTAAGTGATCACAGATTTCTCTTGTTTTGGCACTATCCTTATAGTTTCCAAGAAAAACGAACTTTTATGTTTTCAATCAAAAAGTCAGTTTTTCTTGGTTAAGACATGTGATCACAGATTTCACTTGTTTTGGCTCTATCTCTTATAGTTTCCAAGAAAATTGGACTTTTATGTTTTCAATCAAAAAGTCAGTTTTTCTTTGGCAAGGTAAGTGATCACAGATTTCTCTTGTTTTGGCACTATCCTTATAGTTTCCAAGAAAAACGAACCTTTATGTTTTCAATCGAAAAGTCAGCTTTTCTTGGGCAAGGTAAGTGACAACAGATTTCTCTTGTTTTGGCTCTATCTCTTATAGTTTCCAAGAAAAACGAACTTTTATGTTTTCAATCAAAAAGTCAGTTTTTCTTGGGTAAGACAAGTGATCACAGATTTCTCTTGTTTTGGCACTATCCTTATAGTTTCCAAGAAAATGGAACTTTTACCTTTTCATTCAAAAAGTCAGTTTTTCTTGGGAAAGAAAAGTGATCACAGATTTCGCTTGTTTTGGCTCTATCTCTTATAGTTTCCACGAAAAACGGACCTTCATGTTTCCACTCAAAAAGTCAGTTTTTCTTTGGTAAAGTCAGGTTTTCTTGGGTAACACTAGTGATCGCAGATTTCGTTTGTTTTGGCTCTATCTCTTATAGTTTCCAAGAAAAATGGACTTTTATGTTTTCAATCAAAAAGTCAGTTTTTCTTGGGTTTTAGCTTTATCTCTTATAGTTTCCAAGAAAAATGGACTTTTATGTTTTCAACCAAAAAGTCAGTTTTTCTTGGGTAACACAAGTGATCACAGATTTCGCTTGTTTTGGCTCTATCTCTTATAGTTTCCAAGAAAAACGAACTTTTATGTTTTCAATCAAAAAGTCAGTTTTTCTTGGTTAAGGCATGTGATTACAGATTTCACTTGTTTTGGCTTTATCTCTTATAGTTTCCAAGAAAAGTGGACTTTTATGTTTTCAATCAAAAAGTCAGTTTTCTTGGACAAGGTAAGTGATCACAGATTTCTCTTGTTTTGGCTCTATCTCTTATAGTTTTCAAGAAAAACGAACTTTTATGTTTTCAATCGAAAAGTGAGTTTTTCTTGGTTAAGACATGTGATCACAGATTTCACTTGTTTTGGCTCTATCTCTTATAGTTTCCAAGAAAAGTGGACTTTTATGTTTTCAATCCAAAAGCTAGTTTTTCTTGGGCAAGGTAAGTGATCACAGATTTCTCTTGTTTTGTCTCTATCTCTAATAGTTTCCAAGAAAAACGAACTTTTATGTTTTCAATAAAAAAATCAGTTTTTCTTGGTTAAGACATGTGATCACAAATTTCTCTTGTTTTGGCTCTATCTCTTATAGTTTCCAAGAAAAGTGGACTTTTATGTTTTCAATCAAAAAGTCAGTTTTTCTTGGGCAAGGTAAGTGATCACAGATTTCTCTTATAGTTTCCAAGAAAAACGAACTTTTATGTTTTCAATCAAAAAGTCAGTTTTTCTTGGTTAAGACATGTGATCACAGATTTCACTTGTTTTGGCTCTATCTCTTATAGTTTCCAAGAAAAGTGGACTTTTATGTTTTCAATCAAAAAGTCAGTTTTTTTTGGGTAAGACAAGTGATCACAGATTTCTCTTGTTTTGGCACTATCCTTATAGTTTCCAAGAAAAACGAACTTTTATGTTTTCATTCAAAAAGTCAGTTTTTCTTGGGAAAGAAAAGTGATCACAGATTTCGCTTGTTTTGGCTCTATCTCTTATAGTTTCCAAGAAAAACGGACCTTCATGTTTCCACTCAAAAAGTCAGTTTTTCTTTGGTAAAGTCAGGTTTTCTTGGGTAACACTAGTGATCGCAGATTTCGTTTGTTTTGGCTCTATCTCTTATAGTTTCCAAGAAAAATGGACTTTTATGTTTTTAATCAAAAACTCAGTTTTTCTTGGGTAAGACAAGTGATCACAGATTTCGCTTGTTTTGGCTCTATCTCTTATTGTTTCCAAGAAAAACGGACTTTTATGTTTTCAATAAAAAATTCAGTTTTTATTGGGTTTTAGCTTTATCTCTTATAGTTTCCAAGAAAAATGGTCTTTTATGTTTTCAATCAAAAAGTCAGTTCTTCTTGGGTAAAGTCAGTTTTTCTTGGGTAAGACAAGTGATCACAGATTTCTCTTGTTTTGGCACTATCCTTATAGTTTCCAAGAAAAAGGAACTCTTACCTTTTCATTCAAAAAGTCAGTTTTTCTTGGGAAAGAAAAGTGATCACAGATTTCGCTTGTTTTGGCTCTATCTCTTATAGTTTCCACGAAAAACGGACCTTCATGTTTCCACTCAAAAAGTCAGTTTTTCTTTGGTAAAGTCAGGTTTTCTTGGGTAACACTAGTGATCGTAGATTTCGTTTGTTTTAGCTCTATCTCTTATAGTTTCCAAGAAAAATGGACTTTTGTGTTTTCAATCAAAAAGTCAGTTTTTCCTGGGTAACACAAGTGATCACAGATTTCGCTTGTTTTGGCTCTATCTCTTATAGTTTCCAAGAAAAACGAACTTTTATGTTTTCAATCAAAAAGTCAGTTTTTCTTGGTTAAGACATGTGATTACAGATTTCACTTGTTTTGGCTTTATCTCTTATAGTTTCCAAGAAAAGTGGACTTTTATGTTTTCAATCAAAAAGTCAGTTTTCTTTGGCAAGGTAAGTGATCACAGATTTCTCTTGTTTTGGCTATATCTCTTACAGTTTCCAAGAGAAACGAACTTTTATGTTTGCAATCAAAAAGTCAGTTTTTCTTTGTTAAGACATGTGATCACAGATTTCACTTGTTTTGGCGCTTTCTTTTATAGTTTCCAAGAAAAATGGACTTTTATGTTTTCAATCAAAAAGTCAGTTTTTCTTGGTTAAGACATGTGATCACAGATTTCACTTGTTTTTGCTCTATCTCTTATAGTTTCCAAGAAAAATGGACTTTTATGTTTTCAATCAAAAAGTCAGTTTTTCTTGGGCAAGGTAAGTGATCACAGATTTCTCTTGTTTTAGCTCTATCTCTTATAGTTTCCAAGAAAAACGAACCTTTAAGTTTTCAATCGAAAAGTCAGCTTTTCTTGGGCAAGGTAAGTGACAACAGATTTCTCTTGTTTTGGCTCTATCTCTTATAGTTTCCAAGAAAAACGAACTTTTATGTTTTCAATCAAAAAGTCAGTTTTTCTTGGGTAAGACCAGTGATCACAGATTTCTCTTTTTTTGGCACTATCCTCATAGTTTCCAAGAAAAAGGAACTTTTAACTTTTCATTCAAAAAGTCAGTTTTTCTTGGGAAAGAAAAGTGATCACAGATTTCGCTTGTTTTGGCTCTATCTCTTATAGTTTCCAAGAAAAACGGACCTTCATGTTTCCACTCAAAAGGTCAGTTTTTCTTTGGTAAAGTCAGATTTTCTTGGGTAACACTAGTGATCGCAGATTTCGTTTGTTTTGGCTCTATCTCTTATAGTTTCCAAGAAAAATGGACTTTTATGTTTTCAATCAAAAAGTCAGTTTTCTTGGGCAAGGTAAGTGATCACTCTATATCTCTATCTCTAATAGTTTCAAAGAAAAACGAACTTTTATGTTTTCAATAAAAAATCAGTTTTTCTTGGGCAAGGTGAGTGATTACAGATTTCTTTTGTTCAGGCTATATCTCTTATAGTTTCCAAGAAAAATGGACTTTTATGTTTTCAATCAAAAAGTCAGTTTTCTTGGGCAAGGTAAGTGATCGCAGGTTTCTCTTGTTTTGGCTCTATCTCTTATAGTTTCCAAGAAAAACGAACTTTTATGTTTTCAATCAAAAAGTCAGTTTTTCTTGGGTAAGACAAGTGATCACAGATTTCGCTTGTTTTGGCTCTATCTCTTATAGTTTCCAAGAGAAACGGACTTTTATGTTTTCAATCAAAAAGTCAGTTTTTCTTGGTTAAGACATGTGATCACAGATTTCACTTGTTTTTGCTCTATCTCTTATAGTTTCCAAGAAAAATGGACTTTTATGTTTTCAATCAAAAAGTCAGTTTTTCTTGGGCAAGGTAAGTGATCACAGATTTCTCTTGTTTTAGCTCTATCTCTTATAGTTTCCAAGAAAAACGAACCTTTAAGTTTTCAATCGAAAAGTCAGCTTTTCTTGGGCAAGGTAAGTGACAACAGATTTCTCTTGTTTTGGCTCTATCTCTTATAGTTTCCAAGAAAAACGAACTTTTATGTTTTCAATCAAAAAGTCAGTTTTTCTTGGGTAAGACCAGTGATCACAGATTTCTCTTTTTTGGCACTATCCTCATAGTTTCCAAGAAAAAGGAACTTTTAACTTTTCATTCAAAAAGTCAGTTTTTCTTGGGAAAGAAAAGTGATCACAGATTTCGCTTGTTTTGGCTCTATCTCTTATAGTTTCCAAGAAAAACGGACCTTCATGTTTCCACTCAAAAGGTCAGTTTTTCTTTGGTAAAGTCAGATTTTCTTGGGTAACACTAGTGATCGCAGATTTCGTTTGTTTTGGCTCTATCTCTTATAGTTTCCAAGAAAAATGGACTTTTATGTTTTCAATCAAAAAGTCAGTTTTCTTGGGCAAGGTAAGTGATCACTCTATATCTCTATCTCTAATAGTTTCAAAGAAAAACGAACTTTTATGTTTTCAATAAAAAATCAGTTTTTCTTGGGCAAGGTGAGTGATTACAGATTTCTTTTGTTCAGGCTATATCTCTTATAGTTTCCAAGAAAAATGGACTTTTATGTTTTCAATCAAAAAGTCAGTTTTTCTTGAGTAAAGTCAGTTTTTCTTGGGCAAGGTAAGTGATCGCAGGTTTCTCTTGTTTTGGCTCTATCTCTTATAGTTTCCAAGAAAAACGAACTTTTATGTTTTCAATCAAAAAGTCAGGTTTTCTTGGGTAAGACAAGTGATCACAGATTTCGCTTGTTTTGGCTCTATCTCTTATTGTTTCCAAGAAAAACGGACTTTTATGTTTTCAATAAAAAATTCAGTTTTTATTGGGTTTTAGCTTTATCTCTTATAGTTTCCAAGAAAAACGGACTTTTATGTTTTCAATCAAAAAGTCTGTTTTTCTTGGGTAAGACAAGTGATCGCAGATTTCGCTTGTTTTGGCCCTGTCTCCTATAGTTTCCAAGAAAAACGGACTTTTATGTTTTCAATCAAAAAGTCAGTTTTCTTTGGTAAGACTAGAGATCACAGATTTCGCTTGTTTTGGCTCTATCTCTTATAGTTTCCAAGAAAAATGGACTTTTATGTTTTCAATCAAAAAGTCAGTTTTTCCTAGGTAAGAAAAGTGATCGTAGATTTCTCTTGTTTTGGCTCTATCTCTTATAGTTTCCAAGAAAAAACGGACTTTTATGTTTTCAATCAAAAAGTCAGGTTTTCTTGAGTAACACAAGTGATCATAGATTTCGCTTGTTTTGGCTCTATCTCTTATAGTTTCCAAGAGAAGCGCACTTTTATGTTTTCAATCAAAAAGTCAGTTTTTCTTGGGCAAGGTAAGTGATCGCAGGTTTCTCTTGTTTTGGCTCTATCTCTTATAGTTTCCAAGAAAAACGAACTTTTATGTTTTCAATCAAAAAAACAGGTTTTCTTGGGTAACACAAGTGATCATAGGTTTCGCTTGTTTTGGCACTATCTCTTATAGTTTCCAAGAAAAACGGACTTTTATGTTTTCAATCAAAAATTCAGTTTTTCCTGGGTAAAGTCAGGTTTTCTTGGGTAACTCAAGTGATCACAGATTTCTCTTGTTTTGGATCAATCTCTTATAGTTTCCAAGAAAAACGAACTTTTATGTTTTCAATAAAAAGTCAGTTTTTCTTGGTTAAGACATGTGATCACAGATTTTACTTGTTTTGGCTCTATCTCTTATAGTTTCATAGAAAAATGGACTTTATGTTTTCAATCAAAAAGTCAGTTTTTCTTGGGTAACACAAGTGATAATAGTAATCACAGATTTCTCTTATTTTGGCTCTATCTCTTATAGTTTCCAAGAATGGTTTCCAAGTTTTCTTGGGTAACACAAGTGATCATAGAATTCGCTTGTTCTGGTTTTCCAAGAAAAACGAACTTTTATGTTTTCAATCAAAAAGTCAGGTTTTCTTGGGTAACACAAGTGATCATAAATTTCGCTTGTTTTGGCTCTATCTCTTATAGTTTCCAAGAAAAACGGACTTTTATGTTTTCTATCAAAAATTCAGTTTTTCTTGGGTAAAGTCAGGTTTTCTTGGGCAAGGTAAGTGATCACAGATTTCTCTCGTTTTGGCTCTATCTCTTATAGTTTCCAAGAAAAACGAACTTTTATGTTTTCAATAAAAAAGTCAGGTTTTCTTGAGTAATACAAGTTTTCACAGATTTCTCTTGCTTTGGCTCTATCTCTTATAGTTTCCAAGAAAAATGGACTTTTGTGTTTTCAATCAAAAAGTCAGTTTTTCCTAGGTAAGAAAAGTGATCACAGATTTCACTTGTTTTGGATCTATCTCTTATAGTTTCCAAGAAAAATGGACTTTTATGTTTTCAATCAAAAAGTCAGTTTTTCTTGGTTAAGACATGTGATCACAGATTTCTCTTGTCTTGGCTCTATCTCTTATGGTTTCCAAGAAAAACGGACTTTTAGATTTTCAATCAAAAAGTCAGTTTTTCTTGGGTAAGACTACTAATCAAAGATTTCGCTTGTTTTGGCTCTATCTCTTATAGTTTCCAAGAAAAATGGACTTTTGTGTTTTCAATAAAAAAGTCAGTTTTTCTTGGGCAAGGTAAGTGATCACAGATTTCTCTTGTTTTGACTCTATCCTTATACTTCCCAAGAAAAACGGACTTTTATGTTTTCAATCAAAAAGTCAGATTTTCTTGTGTAACACAAGTGATCACAGATTTCGCTCGTTTGGCTCTATCTCTTATAGTTTCCAAGAAAAATGGACTTTTATGTTTTTAATCAAAAGGTTAGTTTTTCTTAGGTAAGGCAAGTGATCACAGATTTCGCTTGTTTTGGCTCTATCTCTTATAGTTTCCAAGAACGAACTTTTATGTTTTGAATCAAAAAGTTAGTTTTTCTTGGGTAAGACAAGTGATCACAAATTTCCCTTGTTTTGGCTCTATCTCTTATAGTTTCCAAGAAAAATGGACTTTTATGTTTTCAATCAAAAAGTCAGTTTTTCTTGGGTAAGACTACTGATCACAGATTTCGCTCGTTTTGGCTCTATCTCTTATAGTTTCCAAGAAAATCGGACTTTTATGTTTTCAATCAAAAGTCAGTTTTTCTTGAGTTAAGTCAGTTTTTCTTGGGTCAAGTCAGGTTTTCTTGGGTAACACAAGTGATCACAGATTTCGTTTGTTTTTACTCTATCTCTTATAGTTTCTAAGAAAAATGCACTTTTATGTTTTCAATCAAAAATTCAGTTTTGCTTGGGTAAAGTCAGTTTTTCTTGGATAAAGTCAGGTTATCTTGGGTACAGTTAGTTTTTCCTGGGTAAGACACGTGATCACAGATTTCGCCTGTTTTGGCTCTATCTCTTATAGTTTCCAAGAAAATCGGACTTTTATGTTTTCAATTAAAAAGTCAGTTTTTCTTGAGTAAAGTCAGTTTTTCTTGGGTAAGGTCAGGTTTTCTTGGGTAACACAAGTGATCACAGATTTCGTTAGTTTTGGCTCTATCTCTTATAGTTTCCAAGAAAAACGGACTTTTATGTTTACAATCACAAAGTCAGTTTCTCTTGGGTAACACAAGGGATCACAGATTTCGTTTGTTTTGGCTCTATCTCTTATAGTTTCCAAGAAAAATGGACTTTTATGTTTTCAATCAAAAAGTAAATTTTTCTTGGTTAAGACATATGATCACATATTTCGCATGTTTTGGCTCTATCTCTTATAGTTTCTAAGAAAAATGGACTTTTATGTTTTCAATCAAAAAGTCAGTTTTTCTTGGGTAAAGACAGCTTTTCTTGGATAAAGTCAGGTTTTCTTGGGTAACACAAGTGATCACAGATCTCGTTTGTTTTGGCCCTATCTCTTATAGTTTCCAAGAAAAATGAACTTTTATGTTTTCAATCAAAATGTCAGTTTTACTTGGGTAAAGTCAGGTTTTCTTGGATAAAGTTAGTTTTTCTTGGGTAAGACAAGTGATCACAGATTTCGCTTGTTTTGGCTCTATCTCTTATAGTTTCCAAGAAAAACGGACTTTTATGTTTTCAATCAAAAATTCAGTTTTTCTTGGGAAAGGTAAGTGATCACAGATTTCTCTTGTTTTGGCTCTATCTCTTATAGTTTCCAAGAAAAATGGACTTTTATGTTTTCAATCAAAAAGTCAGTGTTTCTTGAGTAAAGTCAGTTTTTCTTGGGTAAAGTCAGGTTTTCTTGGGTAACACAAGTGATCACAGATTTCTCTTGTTTTGGCTCTATCTCTTATAGTTTCCAAGAAAAATGGACTTTTATGTTTTCAATCAAAAATTCAGTTTTTCTTGAGTAAAGTCAATTTTTCTTGGGTAAGGTCCGGTTTTCTTGAGTAACACAAGTGACCACAGATTTCGCTTGTTTTGGCTCTATCTCTTATAGTTTCCAAGAAAAATGGACTTTTATGTTTTCAATCAAAAATTCAGTTTTTCTTGGGTAAGACTAGTGATCACAGATTTCGCTTGTTTTGGCTCTATCTCTTATAGTTTCCAAGAAAATCGGACTTTATGTTTTCAATCAAAAAGTCAGTTTTTCTTGAGTAATGTCAGTTTTTCCTGGATAAAGTCAGGTTTTCTTGGGTAAGTCAGGTTTTCTTGGGTAACACAAGTGATCACAGATTTCGCTTGTTTTGGCTCTATCTCTTATAGTTTCCAAGAAAAATGGACTTTTATGTTTTCAATCAAAAAGTCAGTTTTTCTTGAGTAAAGTCAGTTTTTCTTGGGTAAAGTCAGGTTTTATTGGGTAACACAAGTGATCATAGATTTCGCTTGTTTTGGCTCTATCTCTTATAGTTTCCAAGAAAAATGGACTTTTATGTTTTTAAATCAAAAAGACAGTTTTTCTTGGGTAAAGTCAGGTTTTCTTGGGTAACACAAGTGATCACAGATTTCGCTTGTTTTGGCCCTATCTCTTATAGTTTCCAAGAAAAACGAACTTTTATGTTTTCAATCAAAATGTCAGTTTTACTTGGGTAAAGTCAGTTTTTCTTGGGTAAAGTCAGGTTTTCTTGGATAAAGTTAGTTTTTCTTGGGTAAGACAAGTGATCACAGATTTCGCTTGTTTTGGCTCTATCTCTTATAGTTTCCAAGAAAAACGGACTTTTATGTTTTCAATCAAAAATTCAGTTTTTCTTGGGAAAGGTAAGTGATCACAGATTTCTCTTGTTTTGGCTCTATCTCTTATAGTTTCCAAGAAAAATGGACTTTTATGTTTTCAATCAAAAATTCAGTTTTTCTTGAGTAAAGTCGGTTTTTCGTGGGTAAAGTCAGGTTTTCTTGTTTTTCTTGGGTAAAGTCAGGTTTTTTTGGCTAACAAAAGCGATCACAGATTTCGCTTGTTTTGGCTCTATCTCTTATAGTTTCCAAGAAAAATGGACTTTTATGTTTTCAATCAAAAATTCAGTTTTTCTTGGGTAAGACTAGTGATCACAGATTTCGCTTGTTTTGGCTCTATCTCTTATAGTTTCCAAGAAAATCGGACTTTTATGTTTTCAATCAAAAAGTCAGTTTTTCTTGAGTAAAGTCAGTTTTCCTTGGGTAAAGTCAGGTTTTATTGGGTAACACAAGTGATCATAGATTTCGCTTGTTTTGGCTCTATCTCTTATAGTTTCCAAGAAAAATGGACTTTTATGTTTTTAAATCAAAAAGACAGTTTTTCTTGGGTAAAGTCAGGTTTTCTTGGGTAACACAAGTGATCACAGATTTCGCTTGTTTTGGCTCTATCTCTTATAGTTTCCAAGAAAAATGGACTTTTATGTTTTCAATCAAAAAGTCAGTTTTTCTTGAGTAAAGTCGGTTTCTCGTGGGTAAAGTCAGGTTTTCTTGTTTTTCTTGGGTAAAATCAGGTTTTCTTGGCTAACAAAAGCGATCACAGATTTCGTTTGTTTTGGCCCTATCTCTTATAGTTTCCAAGAAAAATGGACTTTTATGTTTTCAATCAAAAATTCAGTTTTTCTTGGGTAAGACTAGTGATCACAGATTTCGCTTGTTTTGGCTCAATCTCTTATAGTTTCCAAGAAAATCGGACTTTTATGTTTTCAATCAAAAAGTCAGTTTTTCCTGGGTAAAGTCAGTTTTTCTTGGGTAAAGTCAGGTTTTCTTGGCTAACACAAGTGATCACAGATTTCTCTTGTTTTGGCTCTATCTCTTATAGTTTCCAAGAAAAATGGACTTTTAAGTTTTCAATCAAAAAGTCAGTTTTTCTTGAGTAAAGTCAGTTTTTCTTGGGTAAAGTCAGGTTTTATTGGGTAACACAAGTGATCATAGATTTCGCTTGTTTTGGCTCTATCTCTTATAGTTTCCAAGAAAGATGGACTTTTATGTTTTTAAATCAAAAAGTCAGTTTTTCTTGAGTAAAGTCAGTTTTTCTTGGGTAAAGTCAGGTTTTCTTGGATAACACAAGTGATCACAGATTTCGCTTGTTTTGGCTCTATCTCTTATAGTTTCCAAGAAAAATGGACTTTTATGTTTTTAAATCAAAAAGTCAGTTTTTCATGAGTAAAGTCAGTTTTTCTTGGGTAAAGTCAAGTTTTCTTGGGTAACACAAGTGATCACAGATTTCGCTTGTTTTGGCTCTATCTCTTATAGTTTCCAAGAAAAATGGACTTTTAAGTTTTCAATCAAAAAGTCAGTTTTTCTTGAGTAAAGTCAGTTTTTCTTGGGTAAAGTCAGGTTTTATTGGGTAACACAAGTGATCATAGATTTCGCTTGTTTTGGCTCTATCTCTTATAGTTTCCAAGAAAAATGGACTTTTATGTTTTTAAATCAAAAAAGTCAGTTTTTCTTGAGTAAAGTCAGTTTTTCTTGGGTAAAGTCAGGTTTTCTTGGATAACACAAGTGATCACAGATTTCGCTTGTTTTGGCTCTATCTCTTATAGTTTCCAAGAAAAATGGACTTTTATGTTTTTAAATCAAAAAGTCAGTTTTTCATGAGTAAAGTCAGTTTTTCTTGGGTAAAGTCAAGTTTTCTTGGGTAACACAAGTGATCACAGATTTCGCTTGTTTTGGCTCTATCTCTTATAGTTTCCAAGAAAAATGGACTTTTATGTTTTCAATCAAAAAGTCAGTTTTTCTTGAGTAAAGTCGGTTTTTCGTGGGTAAAGTCAGGTTTTCTTGTTTTTCTTGGGTAAAGTCAGGTTTTCTTGGCTAACAAAAGTGATCACAGATTTCGCTTGTTTTGGCTCTATCTCTTGTAGTTTCCAAGAAAAATGGACTTTTATGTTTTAAATCAAAAAGTCAGCTTTTCTTGGGTAAAGTCAGTTTTTCTTGGGTAAAGTCAGGTTTTTGAGTAGAGTCAGTTTTTCTTGGGTAACAAAAGTGATCACAGATTTCGTTTGTTTTGGCTCTATCTCTTATAGTTTCCAAGAAAAACGGACTTTTATGTTTTCAATAAAAAGTCGGTTTTTTTGGGTCAGAAAAGTGATCACAGATTTCGCTTGTTTTTGCTCTATTTCTTATAGCTTCCAAGAAAATGGACTTTTATGTTTTCAATCAAAAAGTCAGTTTTTCTTGGGTTAAGTCAGGTTTTCTTGGGTAACACAAGTGATCACAGATTTCATTTGTTTTGGCTCTATCTCTTATAGTTTCCAAGAAAAATGGACTTTTATGTTTTCAGTAAAAAAGTCAGTTTTTTTTTGGGTAAAGTCAGTCTTTCTTAAGTAGGACAAGTGGTCAAAGATTTCGCTTGTTTTGGCTCTATCTCTTATAGTTTCCAAGAAAAATGGACTTTTATGTTTTCAATCAAAAAATTAGTTTTTCTTGGGTAAAGTCAGGTTTTCTTGGGTAAAGTTAGTTTTTCTTGGGTAAGACAAGTGATCACAGATTTCGCCTGTTTTGGCTCTATCTCTTATAGTTTCCAAGAAAAACGGACTTTTATGTTTTCAATCAAAAATTCAGTTTTTCTTGGGCAAGGTAAGTGATCACAGATTTCTCTTCTTTTTGGCTCTATCTCTTATAGTTTCCAAGAAAAATGGACTTTTATGTTTTCAATCAAAAAGTCAGTTTTTCTTGAGTAAAATCGGTTTCTCGTGGGTAAAGTCAGGTTTTCTTGTTTTTCTTGGGTAAAATCAGGTTTTCTTGGCTAACAAAAGCGATCACAGATTTCGCTTGTTTTGGCCCTATCTCTTATAGTTTCCAAGAAAAATGGACTTTTATGTTTTCAATCAAAAAGTCAGTTTTTCTTGAGTAAAATCGGTTTCTCGTGGGTAAAGTCAGGTTTTCTTGTTTTTCTTGGGTAAAATCAGGTTTTCTTGGCTAACAAAAGTGATCACAGATTTCGCTTGTTTTGGCTCTATCTCTTATAGTTTCCAAGAAAAATGGACTTTTAAGTTTTCAATCAAAAAGTCAGTTTTTCTTGAGTAAAGTCAGTTTTTCTTGGGTAAAGTCTGGTTTTATTGGGTAACACAAGTGATCATAGATTTCGTTGTTTTGGCTCTATCTCTTATAGTTTCCAAGAAAAATGGACTTTTATGTTTTTAAATCAAAAAGTCAGTTTTTCTTGAGTAAAGTCAGTTTTTCTTGGGTAAAGTCAGGTTTTCTTGGATAACACAAGTGATCACAGATTTCGCTTGTTTTGGCTCTATCTCTTATAGTTTCCAAGAAAAATGGACTTTTATGTTTTCAATCAAAAAGTCAGTTTTTCTTGAGTAAAGTCGGTTTTTCGTGGGTAAAGTCAGGTTTTCTTGTTTTTCTTGGGTAAAGTCAGGTTTTCTTGGCTAACAAAAGTGATCACAGATTTCGCTTGTTTTGGCTCTATCTCTTGTAGTTTCCAAGAAAAATTGACTTTTATGTTTTAAATCAAAAAGTCAGCTTTTCTTGGGTAAAGTCAGTTTTTCTTGGGTAAAGTCAGGTTTTTGAGTAAAGTCAGTTTTTCTTGGGTAACAAAAGTGATCACAGATTTCGTTTGTTTTGGCTCTATCTCTTATAGTTTCCAAGAAAAATGGACTTTTATGTTTTCAATAAAAAGTCGGTTTTTTTGGGTCAGAAAAGTGATCACAGATTTCGCTTGTTTTTGCTCTATTTCTTATAGCTTCCAAGAAAAATGGACTTTTATGTTTTCAATCAAAAAGTCAGTTTTTCTTGGGTTAAGTCAGGTTTTCTTGGGTAACACAAGTGATCACAGATTTCATTTGTTTTGGCTCTATCTCTTATAGTTTCCAAGAAAAATGGACTTTTATGTTTTCAGTAAAAAAGTCAGTTTTTTTTTGGGTAAAGTCAGTCTTTCTTAAGTAGGACAAGTGGTCAAAGATTTCTCTTGTTTTGGCTCTATCTCTTATAGTTTCCAAGAAAAATGGACTTTTATGTTTTCAATCAAAAAATTAGTTTTTCTTGGGTAAAGTCAGGTTTTCTTGGGTAAAGTTAGTTTTTCTTGGGTAAGACAAGTGATCACAGATTTCGCTTGTTTTGGCTCTATCTCTTATAGTTTCCAAGAAAAACGGACTTTTATGTTTTCAATCAAAAATTCAGTTTTTCTTGGGCAAGGTAAGTGATCACAGATTTCTCTTGTTTTGGCTCTATCTCTTATAGTTTCCAAGAAAAATGGACTTTTATGTTTTCAATCAAAAAGTCAGTTTTTCTTGAGTAAAATCGGTTTCTCGTGGGTAAAGTCAGGTTTTCTTGTTTTTCTTGGGTAAAATCAGGTTTTCTTGGCTAACAAAAGCGATCACAGATTTCGCTTGTTTTGGCCCTATCTCTTATAGTTTCCAAGAAAAATGGACTTTTATGTTTTCAATCAAAAAGTCAGTTTTTCTTGAGTAAAATCGGTTTCTCGTGGGTAAAGTCAGGTTTTCTTGTTTTTCTTGGGTAAAATCAGGTTTTCTTGGCTAACAAAAGCGATCACAGATTTCGCTTGTTTTGGCCCTATCTCTTATAGTTTCCAAGAAAAATGGACTTTTATGTTTTCAATCAAAAATTCAGTTTTTCTTGGGTAGTGATCACAGATTTCGCTTGTTTTGGCTCTATCTCTTACAGTTTCCAAGAAAATCGGACTTTTATGTTTTCAATCAAAAAGTCAGTTTTTCCTGGGTAAAGTCAGTTTTTCTTGGGTAAAGTCAGGTTATCTTGGCTAACACAAGTGATCACAGATTTCTCTTGTTTTGGCTCTATCTCTTATAGTTTCCAAGAAAAATGGACTTTTAAGTTTTCAATCAAAAAGTCAGTTTTTCTTGAGTAAAGTCAGTTTTTCTTGGGTAAAGTCTGGTTTTATTGGGTAACACAAGTGATCATAGATTTCGCTTGTTTTGGCTCTATCTCTTATAGTTTCCAAGAAAAATGGACTTTTATGTTTTTAAATCAAAAAGTCAGTTTTTCTTGAGTAAAGTCAGTTTTTCTTGGGTAAAGTCAGGTTTTCTTGGATAACACAAGTGATCACAGATTTCGCTTGTTTTGGCTCTATCTCTTATAGTTTCCAAGAAAAATGGACTTTTATGTTTTTAAATCAAAAAGTCAGTTTTTCATGAGTAAAGTCAGTTTTTCTTGGGTAAAGTCAAGTTTTCTTGGGTAACACAAGTGATCACAGATTTCGCTTGTTTTGGCTCTATCTCTTATAGTTTCCAAGAAAAATGGACTTTTATGTTTTCAATCAAAAAGTCAGTTTTTCTTGAGTAAAGTCGGTTTTTCGTGGGTAAACTCAGGTTTTCTTGTTTTTCTTGGGTAAAGTCAGGTTTTCTTGGCTAACAAAAGTGATCACAGATTTCGCTTGTTTTGGCTCTATCTCTTGTAGTTTCCAAGAAAAATGGACTTTTATGTTTTAAATCAAAAAGTCAGCTTTTCTTGGGTAAAGTCAGTTTTTCTTGGGTAAAGTCAGGTTTTTGAGTAAAGTCAGTTTTTCTTGGGTAACAAAAGTGATCACAGATTTCGTTTGTTTTGGCTCTATCTCTTATAGTTTCCAAGAAAAACGGACTTTTATGTTTTCAATAAAAAGTCGGTTTTTTTGGGTCAGAAAAGTGATCACAGATTTCGCTTGTTTTTGCTCTATTTCTTATAGCTTCCAAGAAAAATGGACTTTTATGTTTTCAATCAAAAAGTCAGTTTTTCTTGGGTTAAGTCAGGTTTTCTTGGGTAACACAAGTGATCACAGATTTCATTTGTTTTGGCTCTATCTCTTATAGTTTCCAAGAAAAATGGACTTTTATGTTTTCAGTAAAAAGTCAGTTTTTTTTTGGGTAAAGTCAGTCTTTCTTAAGTAGGACAAGTGGTCAAAGATTTCTCTTGTTTTGGCTCTATCTCTTATAGTTTCCAAGAAAAATGGACTTTTATGTTTTCAATCAAAAAATTAGTTTTTCTTGGGTAAAGTCAGGTTTTCTTGGGTAAAGTTAGTTTTTCTTGGGTAAGACAAGTGATCACAGATTTCGCTTGTTTTGGCTCTATCTCTTATAGTTTCCAAGAAAAACGGACTTTTATGTTTTCAATCAAAAATTCAGTTTTTCTTGGGCAAGGTAAGTGATCACAGATTTCTCTTGTTTTGGCTCTATCTCTTATAGTTTCCAAGAAAAATGGACTTTTATGTTTTCAATCAAAAAGTCAGTTTTTCTTGAGTAAAATCGGTTTCTCGTGGGTAAAGTCAGGTTTTCTTGTTTTTCTTAGGTAAAATCAGGTTTTCTTGGCTAACAAAAGCGATCACAGATTTCGTTTGTTTTGGCCCTATCTCTTATAGTTTCCAAGAAAAATGGACTTTTATGTTTTCAATCAAAAATTCAGTTTTTCTTGGGTAAGACTAGTGATCACAGATTTCGCTTGTTTTGGCTCTATCTCTTATAGTTTCCAAGAAAATCGGACTTTTATGTTTTCAATCAAAAAGTCAGTTTTTTCCTGGGTAAAGTCAGTTTTTCTTGGGTAAAGTCAGTTTTTCTTGGCTAACACAAGTGATCACAGATTTCTCTTGTTTTGGCTCTATCTCTTATAGTTTCCAAGAAAAATGGACTTTTAAGTTTTCAATCAAAAAGTCAGTTTTTCTTGAGTAAAGTCAGTTTTTCTTGGGTAAAGTCAGGTTTTATTGGGTAACACAAGTGATCATAGATTTCGCTTGTTTTGGCTCTATCTCTTATAGTTTCCAAGAAAAATGGACTTTTATGTTTTTAAATCAAAAAGTCAGTTTTTCTTGAGTAAAGTCAGTTTTTCTTGGGTAAAGTCAGGTGTTCTTGGATAACACAAGTGATCACAGATTTCGCTTGTTTTGGCTCTATCTCTTATAGTTTCCAAGAAAAATGGACTTTTATGTTTTCAATCAAAAAGTCAGTTTTTGTTGAGTAAAGTCGGTTTCTCGTGGGTAAAGTCAGGTTTTCTTGTTTTTCTTGGGTAAAATCAGGTTTTCTTGGCTAACAAAAGCGATCACAGATTTCGCTTGTTTTGGCCCTATCTCTTATAGTTTCCAAGAAAAATGGACTTTTATGTTTTCAATCAAAAATTCAGTTTTTCTTGGGTAAGACTAGTGATCACAGATTTCGCTTGTTTTGGCTCTATCTCTTATAGTTTCCAAGAAAATCGGACTTTTATGTTTTCAATCAAAAAGTCAGTTTTTCCTGGGTAAAGTCAGTTTTTCTTGGGTAAAGTCAGTTTTTCTTGGCTAACACAAGTGATCACAGATTTCTCTTGTTTTGGCTCTATCTCTTATAGTTTCCAAGAAAAATGGACTTTTAAGTTTTCAATCAAAAAGTCAGTTTTTCTTGAGTAAAGTCAGTTTTTCTTGGGTAAAGTCAGGTTTTATTGGGTAACACAAGTGATCATAGATTTCGCTTGTTTTGGCTCTATCTCTTATAGTTTCCAAGAAAAATGGACTTTTATGTTTTTAAATCAAAAAGTCAGTTTTTCTTGAGTAAAGTCAGTTTTTCTTGGGTAAAGTCAGGTTTTCTTGGGTAACACAAGTGATCACAATTTCGCTTGTTTTGGCTCTATCTCTTATAGTTTCCAAGAAAAATGGACTTTTATGTTTTCAATCAAAAAGTCAGTTTTTCTTGAGTAAAGTCGGTTTCTCGTGGGTAAAGTCAGGTTTTCTTGTTTTTCTTGGGTAAAATCAGGTTTTCTTGGCTAACAAAAGCGATCACAGATTTCGCTTGTTTTGGCCCTATCTCTTATAGTTTCCAAGAAAAATGGACTTTTATGTTTTCAATCAAAAATTCAGTTTTCTTGGGTAAGACTAGTGATCACAGATTTCGCTTGTTTTGGCTCTATCTCTTACAGTTTCCAAGAAAATCGGACTTTTATGTTTTCAATCAAAAAGTCAGTTTTTCCTGGGTAAAGTCAGTTTTTCTTGGGTAAAGTCAGGTTTTCTTGGCTAACACAAGTGATCACAGATTTCTCTTGTTTTGGCTCTATCTCTTATAGTTTCCAAGAAAAATGGACTTTTAAGTTTTCAATCAAAAAGTCAGTTTTTCTTGAGTAAAGTCAGTTTTTCTTGGGTAAAGTCTGGTTTTATTGGGTAACACAAGTGATCATAGATTTCGCTTGTTTTGGCTCTATCTCTTATAGTTTCCAAGAAAAATGGACTTTTATGTTTTTAAATCAAAAAGTCAGTTTTTCTTGAGTAAAGTCAGTTTTTCTTGGGTAAAGTCAGGTTTTCTTGGATAACACAAGTGATCACAGATTTCGCTCGTTTTGGCTCTATCTCTTATAGTTTCCAAGAAAAATGGACTTTTATGTTTTTAAATCAAAAAGTCAGTTTTTCATGAGTAAAGTCAGTTTTTCTTGGGTAAAGTCAAGTTTTCTTGGGTAACACAAGTGATCACAGATTTCGCTTGTTTTGGCTCTATCTCTTATAGTTTCCAAGAAAAATGGACTTTTATGTTTTCAATCAAAAAGTCAGTTTTTCTTGAGTAAAGTCGGTTTTTCGTGGGTAAAGTCAGGTTTTCTTGTTTTTCTTGGGTAAAGTCAGGTTTTCTTGGCTAACAAAAGTGATCACAGATTTCGCTTGTTTTGGCTCTATCTCTTATAGTTTCCAAGAAAAATGGACTTTTATGTTTTAAATCAAAAAGTCAGCTTTTCTTGGGTAAAGTCAGTTTTTCTTGGGTAAAGTCAGGTTTTTGAGTAAAGTCAGTTTTTCTTGGGTAACAAAAGTGATCACAGATTTCGTTTGTTTTGGCTCTATCTCTTATAGTTTCCAAGAAAAACGGACTTTTATGTTTTCAATAAAAAGTCGGTTTTTTTGGGTCAGAAAAGTGATCACAGATTTCGCTTGTTTTTGCTCTATTTCTTATAGCTTCCAAGAAAAATGGACTTTTATGTTTTCAATCAAAAAGTCAGTTTTTCTTGGGTAACACAAGTGATCACAGATTTCATTTGTTTTGGCTCTATCTCTTATAGTTTCCAAGAAAAACGGACTTTTATGTTTTCAATAAAAAGTCGGTTTTTTTTGGGTCAGAAAAGTGATCACAGATTTCGCTTGTTTTTGCTCTATTTCTTATAGCTTCCAAGAAAAATGGACTTTTATGTTTTCAATCAAAAAGTCAGTTTTTCTTGGGTTAAGTCAGGTTTTCTTGGGTAACACAAGTGATCACAGATTTCATTTGTTTTGGCTCTATCTCTTATAGTTTCCAAGAAAAATGGACTTTTATGTTTTCAGTAAAAAAGTCAGTTTTTTTTTTTGGGTAAAGTCAGTCTTTCTTAAGTAGGACAAGTGGTCAAAGATTTCTCTTGTTTTGGCTCTATCTCTTATAGTTTCCAAGAAAAATGGACTTTTATATTTTCAATCAAAAAGTTAGTTTTTCTTGGGTAAAGTCAATTTTTCTTGGGTAAGACAAGTGATCACAGATTTCGCTTGTTTTGGCTCTATCTCTTATAGTTTCCAAGAAAAACGGACTTTTATGTTTTCAATCAAAAATTCAGTTTTTCTTGGGCAAGGTAAGTGATCACAGATTTCTCTTGTTTTGGCTCTATCTCTTATAGTTTCCAAGAAAAATGGACTTTTATGTTTTCAATCAAAAGGTTAGTTTTTCTTGGGTTTGTTTTGGCTCTATCTCTTATAGCTTCCAAGAAAGACGGACTTTTATGTTTTCAATCAAAAAGTCACTTTTTCTTGGGTAAGACAAGTGATCACAGATTTCGCTATTTTTGGCTCTTTCTCTTATAATTTTCAAGAAAATTTACTTTTATGTTTTCAATCAAAAAGTCAGTTTTTCTTGGGTAAGATAAGTGATCACTGATTTCGCTATCTCTTATAGTTTCCAAGAAAAATGGACTTTTATGTTTTCACTCAAAAAGTTGGGTAAGACAAAAGATCACAGATTTCGCATGTTTTGGCTCTATCTCTTATAGTTTCCAAGAAAATCGGACTTTTATGTTTTGAATCAAAAGGTCAGTTTTTCTTGGGTAAGACAAGTGATCACAGATTTCGCTTGTTTTGGCCCTATCTCTTATGGTTTCCAAGAAAAACGGTCTTTTATGTTTTCACAGAAAGTCAGTGGTGGTAGAGGGTATATATAAGTTTGTCGATCCGTGTGTAACACCAAGAAATATTTATCAAAGACCCAACAAAATATGTATATATTCTGGGTCCTTATGAAATTCTGAGTCGATTTAACTATGTCCGTCTGTCTGTCTGTGTAAAACACTTTCGCGTTAAAACTAAGCAAAGTAAATCAACCAAATTCACCCAAAACATTCATTATTATCCTGAGCAGTTTGATATTAAAAATTAGCAAAATCGGTTTAGAACGTAAAAATTTATGAGTAAAAATTTCAGACTACCTCGAAAAAAATTAAGTTTTTTTTGTTATTCTTAAGAAGTTTTCTCAGAAACTACCAAAGATATTTCGATGAATTTTGTCACACATTATTTTTTCAAGGTAGTGATAATTATGTTATGTTCAAAATCCTCACAATCGATCCAATGTTTCCCATAGCCCCCATATAAAGGTATATATTCCCGGATATTAGTTTATCGTTAATAACTGCCTCAAATATAAAAAATTTTTTACAAGCAAATATAATATGAACATAAATCATAATATCAATGCAAATCTCAGTCGGTCCACATTTGTGTGTATACAAATCATTCCACCAAATTTTTTACGGATCGATCCATTATTTGATATAGCTCTCATATAAGGCCCACTTCCGAAAATCGCTTAAACGCATATATTTCATTGTCAAATAAAGCTATTTTGATAAAATTCGACACGAATATGTTTTGTTATATTTGAATCACTTTACGAATTTTTTTTTCGGATAGGCCCATAATTGGTCATAGCTCCCTTATAAGGTCCACTTCCGAAAATCGACTTGAATATGTTTTGTGCATATATAAATCATTCTACCACTTTTTTCCCGGATCGATCCATCGTTGGTCATAGCTCCCATATAAAGCACTTAAATGCACATATTTCATTGTCAAATTAAGTTATCGCTCTACGAAGTCCACCTACGAAAATTACTTAAAAGTATATATTTCTTTGAATAATAATGCTATCGTAATGAAGTACGACTTGAGTATGTTTTGTGCGCATATAAATCATTCTACGGAATTTTTTTCCGGATCGGTCCATAAGTTGTCTTAGCTCCCATATAAGGTATACTTCTGAAAGTCACTTAATACCAATTAATTCGTTATTAAATGATTATATCCGGACAAAATTCGACATGAATATGTTCTGTGCAGAGACTGAAAATAACTGGGCCACATAACCAAAGTGATTGAATAACAGTTATAAAATGATTTTTACTTAAATGGTTTAGTATAACCATTAATACTTTTGTTTTTTTATTTATGTTTTTGGCTGAGCACTTGGTTCTTTTATTCCTTTTTATACCCTACACCACTTTAGTGGGGAGGGTATATTGGATTTGTGCTGATGTTTGTAACATACAAAAATATTCATCCTAGACCCACCTTAAAGTATACCAATCGGTTTAGAATCGTTTTCTGAGTCGATTAAGCTATGTCCGTCCGTCCGTCCGTCTGGCTGGCTGTCCATGTAAACCTTGTGCGCAAGGTACAGGTCGCAATTTTCAAGATAATTGGATGAAATTTGGCACGCACGTTTTGTTTGACCCAAGGACGAAGCCTATTGATGGTTAAATGGTTAAAATCGGTCCATTATTTCACCTAGCCCCCATAGAACAGGTCCCCCGAAAATTGCTTCTGAGCTCATAATTATGTTAAATATACAGATATACCGATACAATACGGCACAACTAAGTTTTATAGAAGTCTTGATGACCCTGCCAAATTTCATAAAGATCGGGCCCCATCTGACCCTAGCTCCCATACAAAGTCCCCTTCAGAAAATTACTTGAATGTCCCAAATTAACTTATAAACACAAATATCGCGATGAAATTCAGTACAATAAAATATTATGTAAATATAAATATATTCACAAAATTTTATCGGGCTTGGTCCATATTTGCCCCTAGCCCCCAGAGAATTAGTTTTTCATCCATAAATTGCTTAAATGTATCGAAACAAGGGAATATTGAAGATAAATGCTTTATTATGAAAAATAAATCACATTTAATATTCATAACTGGTGTAGGGTATCATATGGTCGGCCACGCCCGACTATACTTTCTTACTTGTTTCTCTTGCTTATATGAGAGTGGGAGAGTACATTTTTGTTGTTTGCTATGATTTCTGAAGAAAGTATGTGTGTTTGTGTGTCCTAATAGTGTATTTACATTTGCGATTTATTGTTTTGTTTGTTTAGAAAATAAAAATCAATTGTAACGAGTTATTTTGTTTTTCTTTTCGGTTTCTCTCAACCACTTATCAAAAAAATCTAACATAAAGGTTTCTCTCAGTGATAAACTGCAAAAACACAGTTATAAATGGTAATCACGTAATTAACATAATAAAAACAAGGTGGACCCGTTATTTTCAGTCTCTGGTTCTGTGTATAGATAAATCATTCTATTTAAATGTTTTCGAACTGGCCTATTAATATATATGTGGGGTTGTCATGGTAGGTCTGGTCAATTATGGACCGATCCTCGTCAAATTTTCTAGAACGATTTTACTTTAGGCTAGTAATGAGCGTTAATGCCATTTTCTGAAGGGGACCTTATATGGAAGTGGGGTCAATTATGAACCGATCCTTATAAAATTTTACAAAGCGATTTAGGTTCCTATAAAATATGTTCATGTCGAATTTCGTCGCTATAGATGCTTCTTTTAGTTAGTTGTGAGCGTTAAAGTAATTTTCTGAAGGGGAACTTATATGGGGGATAGGGTCAATTATGGTGCGATCGTTATAAAATTTTACAATGATATTAAGGTTTCTATAAAATACGTTCATGTCGAATTGCATCGCTATTGAAGCTTTTTGAAGGCAGTTATGAGCGTTAAAGTCATTTTCTGAAGGGGACCTTATATGGGGGATATTCGGGTTAATTATGGACCGATCCTTATAATATTTTACAATGATATTAAAGTTCCTATAAAATATGTTTACGTCGAATTCCATCGCTATAGCTGCTTCTTTTAGTCAGTTACGAGCGTTAAAGTCATTTTCTGAAGGGGTCTTTATATGGGGGATAGGGTCAATTATGGACCGATCCTTATAAAATTTTATATAGTGATTTAGGTTTCTATAGAATATGTTCATGTCAAATTTCATCGCTATAGCTGCTTCTCTTAGTCAGTTATAAGTGTTAAAGTCATTTTCTGAAGGAGTCCTTATATGGGGGCTAAGCGAAATCGTGGACCGATATTGCCTATTTTCAATACCAAACAAAATGCATCAATATAAAATGTCTTTGCAAAATGTCTATGTTTTCAACAGACAGTAGGAGAGACGGACGGACATGGTTGGATCGTCTAAGAATTTAATAAGGATCCAGAATATATATACTTTTACGGGTCTTAGCATTCTTACTTGTTTTTTGTTTTTTGTTTTCTTTTTTCTTTATCTTGGAATTTCTGTTAAGTGCCTTTTGTATTGTGGTTTAAACAGAGATGTTAAATACATTCATACATATATTTGAAATAGCTTTATTATAAGAAGCAGGGATAAAGTTCTACTAATGCTTTACAAAATCTTAAATACCCTCCACCAGATACTAATAGTTTTTTAAATGATTAAATATTTGTAGAAATAAGTTTTCTCATGTCTTAAATAGAAAAATCAAAAGATTTAAACAGTTTAAATCATTACAATTCCAAGATTTATTGAACATTACAAACACCATTTTCTTTTATATTTTTATAGCGCCCTAAGATATGCTTTAGTGATATTTAGCAATTTGCATGTATGCATGTGTGTGAAAGATTTAAGGATTTTCAAAATACATATATATAATTTTGTTCTACACAAATTGATAATGCAACTAGTTAAACACGGTTAAGGTGCTTTTAGGAGCAGGACCTAGTATGAGAGATATGACCAAATATAGACCGATCGTAAAAAAATCCTTTAAGCTAAATTTCTGTACATAAAAGCTATATTTCAATCAAATTTTGTATCCATATCGTAATTTAGTAATAATGTGATGCGTGTTTAAGTGATTTTCTGAAGTGAAACTTGTATGGGACCGACCGCTCCCATGTTATTAACCGATCGAGTAAAAATCTTTAAATAGAATTTTTGTATACAAAACTAATATTTGTGCCAAATTTTGTATCAATAGCTTTATTTGGTAATGAGTAATGTGCGTTTAAGAGATTTTCGTAAAAGGAGCTATGAATAATTATGAATATAAAGACAAAATTTCAAAATTCTGTATCTATATCATTATTTGGTAATGAATAT
This sequence comes from Lucilia sericata, assembly GCF_015586225.1. Classification (NCBI taxonomy): domain Eukaryota; kingdom Metazoa; phylum Arthropoda; class Insecta; order Diptera; family Calliphoridae; genus Lucilia; species Lucilia sericata. The sequence goes on along the minus strand of NW_023994061.1, from coordinate 603,104 downwards.
TGTGCATTTAAGTGATTTTCTGGAGGGGACCTAGTATGAGAGCTATGACCAAATATGGAGCGATCGTAAAACAATTTTATAGTTTAATTTATATATATAAGTGCAATATTTTTGCTAAATGTATGGATATCAATATTTGGTAATGAGTTATGCGCGTTTAAGTGATTTTCGGGAGGGAACTTTGTATGGGAGCTATGACCAAGGATGGACCGATCGTGAAAAAAATTTTAAATAACATTTATGTGTACAAAAATAGTATTTATCCCAAATATTTTATGGGTATCACTATTAGGTAATGAGCAAAGTGCCTTTAAGAGATTTTCTTGTATGGGAGCTATGATCAATTATGGACCGATCGGAAAAAACTTTCGCAGTAATATTTCTGTGCATATGAGCAATACTTGCACCAAATTTTATATGGATATCTTCATTTACTAATGAGTTATGTGGTTTTAAGTGATTTTCGGGAGGGGACCTTTGATGGGAGCTATGACCAATTATGGACCGATCAGGAAAAAATATCACAGTAATATTTCTGTATGTGAGAGCAAAACTTGTACCAAATTCTATATGGATATCTTCATTTACTAATGAGTTATGTGGTTTTAAGCGATTTTCGGGAGGGGACCTTGTATGGGAGCTATGTCCAATTATGGACCGATCGAGAAAAAATTTCACAGTAATATTTTTGTGCATATGAGCAATACTTGTTTCAAATTTTATATGGATATCTTAATTTTGTAATGAGTTATGTGCGTTTAAGTGATTTTCGGGAGGGGACCTTGTATGGAAGCTATGACCAATTATGGACCGATCGAGAAAAAATTTCTCAGTAATGTTTCTGTGCATATGAGTAATACTTGTACCAAATTTAATATGGATATCTTTATTTAGTAATGAGTTATGCGCGTTTAAGTGATTTTCGGGATTGGACCTTGTATGGGAGCTATGTCCAATTATGGACCTATCCAGAAAATATTTTCTTGGAATGAATTCTATTGATACAAATTTTTAGTGTGTAAAATTTTGTGAAGATATCGACATTGTGACGGAAGTTATTAACAAAAAACCCATTTTCCGGGAATATGTACTTTTGTATGGGAGGTATATGAAATTGTGGACCGATGCTAACAATTTTTAACAGGAATCAGGATCTTGTGTAGAAACTTATGTGTGGTGATTTTCATCAATTTATCGTGCATGGTTTTCGAGAAAATTACATCAGAATGTGTAAAAAATGCTTATTTTTTCGAGTTTGTTTTAAATTTTGATTCATAACTCTTCTCGGTGTGAAGCGATCTTGCTCATTTTCAATACCAAACTGCTTAGGACAACAATGAATATTTTCGGTGAATTTGGTTTACTTCCTTTGCTTCGTTTTGACGTGAGCGTGTTTTAGGCAGACAGACAGACTGATGGACAGACGGACATAGCTAAATCGACTCAGAATTTGATAAGCACCCAGAATATACATACTTTGTTGGGTCTCAGATGAATATTTCTTGGTGTTACACACGGATCGACAAAGTTATATATACCCTCTATCACCACTGATGGTGGTGGAGGGTATAAAAAGCAAAATGATTTCATATATTTTAACTGATTCGAATTTTTATGTAGATGAGTAAATAAATGAATATGGAACATAATATTATTTAGACCTTGGTTCTTGGACGAAATATAATATAAAAATTTTATCGAACTATCTTACACCTTCCTTCAACCTGGAAATTTTTATTTTTAATTATTTTAACTCAACATTCTTAACAAGTAACCACAAAATGTATAAAGAAAATATTCGCAAACAAAATTAAATATAAATCAAAAGCATTACAAATCCTACCACAGTCAATTTGCAAAGAATTTTTAATTACAAAATCGAATTTTATAGATTAAATTTGAATTCAAATATTTTTTAATTAAAATTTTTCTCCTTCTTTCCTTATAGCTAATTGTGGAAATCGTGCAATTATGTGGCATTCTTTTAACACAATCTTCCAGCCCAAAGACTGTTTAAAATTATTTTAAGAAGTAGTCAAGACGATAACAAAACGTTGGGTATAAAATTCTTATTGTGGAAAAAATTGTTTTTATATATTTGTGTGTCCAAGCAGAAATTCAAAATAGAAGAAAAAAGATTGTTAAGAATAAAATTGTTAATTTAATAAGTAAATAGTACTTTATAATTAAGATAGTAAAATAGCACTAAATTAGTCATATTGTGGAAAAACTGTTAACGATCTAACGGGCCAAGTATACGTATGATTAATATATAACCAAATGTTAATCATACTTTTAATGTAGTAAAATATAATATTTGTGTGAAGTTAAAATTTAATTTATATTTAAGCATTATAGTTGCCCTAAAGGGTAGGATAACCTTACCCTCACATAAAATCGCCTCAGAAAATGACATAGTTGACCATAACTCCTACAAAACCCATTTCACAGAAAATAAAGATATTTACTTATCTTAATAAATCATTAAAAAAAATTATTATGATAAAATACCATTATCACACTGACGTGCATACCACAATTAATTTTGAATAAATAAATTCTAAAAAATAAATCTAAAAATTTGAATATAGACCAATCCTCATAAAATATGGTAATAGTTATTATAAAACTTGTTTATGTGGAATTTCGTTGTTATACTGGAATTTTGAAGCAAATTATGATCGTATATGTCATTTTCGGAAGGGGACCTTATTTAAGGGATTCATAAATTTACCAGAGATATTTTTTTAGCTTTGCAGCTCATATTTATGTTAAATATACTTGTATTAAGGTTGAACAAAGTTTAATCTGGAATGATTTGACTCTAGCATCCATAAAAGTCCACTTCAGAAAATGACTTGATGAAATTTGTCTCAAAAATCTTTTAAATATACATGATCACCAATATTGATCAGACGATATTAGATCCTATATCACAGAAAATAAGACTTTCATCAATAAAATTATACTTTCTTACAATTTTATCGATATAGATATTAGTGTTAAGATTTTAGAACATTTCTTGCCTAAATTTAATTTTGTTAGAAATCATTTAGAAATAGACCCACCTTAATAGACAATATGTACCTATACATTCGGCTGTTCAAAATGTAAAGGCAAACAATATTCATGATGTGAATGCTAAACAGTTTTTATATACACAAGCGTTTTTTTGTACGGTTTACAAATTGATAAATATGGTACAAAGTGGCATCAGAAAGTGTTGTATAGAAAACAAGTTAGAAAGTATAGTCGGGCGTGGCCGACCATATGATACCCCACAGCAGTTATAAATATTAAATGTGATTTATTTTTCATAATATTTATTTTTCATAATAAAGCATTTATATTGAATATACCTGAATTCCGATTAATTTAAACAAATTATTGACGAAACACAAAATTTTCTGAAAGAGGCTTTATATGGGGGATAGGAGCAAATGTGGACCGATCCCGATGAAATGGGCTAGATAAATTTATATTTATATAATATTTTTCTGTGATAAATTTCTCTGCAATAACAATATTAACAAGTAAGAGTGTTATATTCGGCTGTGCCGAATCTCATATACCTACCATCAAACCGTATGCCGTAAAAGGAATGCTCCCCTATAAATATTAGGACGATATTTGGAATATGGTTTAAATCAATTACGGACCAAGCTCTTTTGAACTAAGAAAATATTAATTTTTAAAAACAAAATATTTTTGCTCAATATTTAAACCGTGAGCGTATGAGTAATTTTTTGAAGGAGACCTTATATGCGCCAATTATGAACCGATACTCATAAAATTTTGTACATATATTTAGTTTTTTATAGAACTTGTTTATGTCAAATTTCATCCCTATACACGCATTTTTAAATAAGGAAAACTCATATATTAATAAGCAAAACCCTTTATGAAGGGAACCTATGCTAGCCCCTATGCTACAACAATCCTCATTAAATTGGGAATGAAAAATTATGTTTCTAAGTATAAACTTTTTTACGTCGATTTTCATTGCCATACTCATAATGTTTGGTGGAGAGATTTTGGATCATATAAAATTTATTTATGTCCAATTTGATCGCTATAATCGTACTTTTCAAACAGCTATGACCCTTAAAGCTGTTTTTCGGGTGTCCACTTGTATGGGGGCTATCCGAAAACGTGGAATGAAATTGCCCATTTTCAACACCAAACAAATCCTATCAATAGAGATTATTTGTGCAAAATTTCAGCTGTCTAGCTTCTCCCATGTGTTCAATATCGTGATTTCAACAGACTGACGGACGGACGGATAGACATGGCTAGATCGTCTTAGAATTTAATAAGAACACAGAATATATATTCTTTTGTGGGTCTAGGACCAATATTTCGATGTGTTACAAACGGAATGACAAAAACAATATACCTCCATCATTTTTGTGTTGGGTATAATAAGTGAATGGCGGATATTCAAGTCACTTTCCGAAAGAGGCTTTGTAGGGGGGCCAGGGATCATTTCAATCCCTAGGTGATGTAGGGTATAATGATTTTAACTGAATTCTGCTGTAGTTGAAATGGTTGAATAAATATTTAGTAGTGGCCTCCGGTAGGTTAGTGGTTAGTGTTCTAGTCTGGTAGACCGGAGGTGGTGGGTTCGATTCCCACCTGAGGCACTGGTTAAGGAGCGCACAACAGGCCCGATAGAGGCCTAGATGTATTTCTTAGAATTTGATATATACATCCTCCTTTCAAACTAACTTACTAACTAAATAACTAACTACTAACTAACTAACTAACTAACTAACTAACTAACTAACTAACTAACTAACTAACTAACTAACTAACTAACTAACTAACTAACTAACTAACTAACTAACTAACTAACTAACTAACTAACTAACTAACTAACTAACTAACTAACTAACTAACTAACTAACTAACTAACTAACTAACTAACTAACTAACTAACTAACTAACTAACTAACTAACTAACTAACTAACTAACTAACTAACTAACTAACTAACTAACTAACTAACTAACTAACTAACTAACTAACTAACTACTAACTAACTAACTAACTACTAACTAACTAACTAACTAACTAACTAACTAACTAACTAACTAACTAACTAACTAACTAACTACTAACTAACTAACTAACTAACTAACTAACTAACTAACTAACTAACTAACTAACTAACTAACTAACTAACTAACTAACTAACTAACTAACTAACTAACTAACTAACTAACTAACTAACTAACTAACTAACTAACTAACTAACTAACTAACTAACTAACTAACTAACTAACTAACTACTAACTAACTAACTAACTAACTAACTAACTAACTAACTAACTAACTAACTAACTACTAACTAACTAACTAACTAACTACTAACTAACTAACTAACTAACTAACTAACTAACTAACTAACTAACTAACTACTAACTAACTAACTACTAACTAACTAACTAACTAACTAACTAACTAACTAACTAACTAACTAACTAACTAACTAACTACTAACTAACTAACTAACTAACTAACTAACTAACTAACTAACTAACTACTAACTAACTAACTAACTAACTAACTAACTAACTAACTAACTAACTAACTAACTAACTAACTAACTAACTAACTAACTAACTAACTAACTAACTAACTAACTAACTAACTAACTAACTAACTAACTAACTAACTAACTAACTAACTAACTAACTAACTAACTAACTAACTAACTAACTAACTAACTAACTAACCTAACTAACTAACTAACTAACTAACTAACTAACTAAGTACTAACTAACTAACTACTAACTAACTAACTAACTAACTACTACTAAGTACTACTACTAACTAACTAACTAACTAACTAACTAACTAACTAACTAACTAACTAACTAACTAACTAACTAACTACTAACTAACTACTAACTAACTAACTAACTAACTAACTAACTACTAACTAACTAACTAACTAACTAACTAACTAACTAACTAACTACTACTAACTAACTAACTACTAACTAACTAACTAACTAACTAACTAACTACTAACTAACTAACTAACTAACTAACTAACTAACTAACTAACTAACTACTAACTAACTAACTAACTAACTAACTAACTAACTACTATTAACTAACTAACTAACTAACTAACTAACTAACTAATTAACTAACTAACTAACTAACTAACTAACTAACTAAATATTTAGTAAAAGAATTGCGAATTCGCAAAAGCGTTCTATTGAGTCTGTCGACATAAACTGTTCAAAGTTTTTCTTTTATATCTTCAAAGTTTTTCTTTTATATTTGCAAATAGCATGTAGTTAGAAAAACTAAAATCTACATATATATCGCACACCCAGTTCAAAAGTGACTTAACTCAAAAAATTGTTTTCAGAAAAAGAAAAATTTTTTATACCCTCCACCACCATCAGTGGTGATAGGGGGTATATATAAGTTTGTCATTCCGTGTGTAACACCTAGAAATATTCATCTGAGACCCAACAAAGTATATATATTCTTGATCCTTATGAAATTCTGAGTCGATTTAGCTATGTCCGTCTGTCTGTCCGTCTGTCCGTCTGTCTGTCTGTCTGTGTGCTTAAAACACGCTCACGTTAAAACTAAGCAAACGAAATAAACCAAATTTACCAAAAAATATTTGTTATTATCCTAAGCAGTTTGGTATTGAAAATCAGAAAAATCGGTTCACAACGTTAAAAGTTATGAGTAAAAATTTCAGACTACCTCGAAAAAAATTACGTTTTTTTCGTAATTCTTAAGTCGTTTTCTCAGAAACTACAAAAGATAATTCGATGAATTTTGTCACACATTATTTTTTTACCCAGGGATCAATTATGTTGAAAATCAAAACAATCGATCCAAAATTTCCTGTAGCCCCCATACAAAGGTACATATTTGCGGAAATGGATTTATCGTGAATAACTTCCTCAAATATATTGGTATCAACTCAAAATTTTGCACATATAAATAAAATACCAACAAAAATCATACTACCAACGTAGATTAGTATCGGTCCACAATTGGTCATAGCTCCCATATAAGGCCCTCTTTCGAAAATCACTCAAACGCGCATTTTTCACTGATAAATAAAGCTATCAAGATAAAATTTAACATGAATACATTTTGTGTATGTATAAATCACTCTACTAAATTTTTTCCGAATCGGTCCATAATTGGTCATAGCTCCCATATAAGGCCCACTTCCGAAAATCATTTAAAAGCTCATATTTCATTGTCAAATAAAGCTATATTGATAAAATTCGGCACAAATATGTTTAGACTAAATATGAATCATTCTACGAAATTTTTTCCGGATAGGCCCATAATTGGTCATAGCTCCCATATAAAGTCCACTTCCGAAAATCACTTAAACGGATATATTTCATTGAATTATAAAGCTATCGGGATAAAATTTGACACAAATATGTTTTGTATACATACAAATCATTCTACAAATTTTTTTACCGATCGATCCATTATTGGTCAGAGCTCCCATATAAGGCCCACTTCCGAAAATCTCTTAAAAACACATATTTCAATGTCAAATAAAGCTATCATGATAAAATTCGACATAAATATATTTTGTCTAAATATGAATTACTCTACTAAATTTTTTTCGGATAGGCCCATAATTGGTCATAGCTCCCATATAAGGTCCACTTCCAAAAATCACTTAAACGCATATATTTCATTGAATTCTAAAGCTATTGGGATAAAATTCTACAAGAATATGTTTTGTGTATATTCAAATCATTTTACCAATTTTTTTACGGATCGGTACATTATTGGTCATAGCTCCCATATAAGGCCCACTTCCGAAAATCACTTAAGAGCACATATTTGATCGTCAAATATTGTCGGTCGATAATTGGTCACAACTCCCATATAAGGACCCTTTCCGAAAATTACTCAAATGCACATTGACGATCAAAGTTATCGGGATAGAATTCGACATAAATGTGTATTTTGTATATATAAATCATTCTACGGAATTTTTTTCCGGATCGGTCCATAGATTGTCTTAGCTCCCATATAAGGTATACTTTTAAAAATCACTTAATTCGTAATTAAATGATTACATCCGGATAAAATTCAAAATGAGTATGTTCTGTGTACAGATAAATCAATATATTAAAATGTTTTCAAACTGGCCTATTAATACACATACAGTGTCTCACATAAGTATTCGAATTTGGGTATTCCATGAAAAGAAACCAAATTTAAAAATACTTTTTGTGTGCAAAATAAATAAATTAACTTGTTATATTGTCTAGACAGTCCTTAGGTTTTAAATCACGCTTTTTAAAACTTGAAAAATTTACATTTACTTAATTAATTTAGCTTTTTTTTAAAAAAAGTCCACAAAATTACCTCACAAAAGTATACGAATTTTTCCTGTATTTCATATTTGATCATATTATACGAAACACAGATTTTATAATCGAATGGTTTTTATGCTTAAAATTATTTTAAGGGGTTACTATCAACCGAAAAGATATATTTTTGGCCCATTTGGTCCACAATTTTGGGGGATTTGTACCATATTTTCATGTTATATCATTAAAATGTCGATTTTTGGCAATATTTGTAATTTTTTCTCATTTTTTCCAAAGATAATACCAAAATTTGATATTGGTATTTAATAGACCACTTGGGGTATCTAAAAATAATATTTTTTGTTAAACGTTCCAAGATATATTATTGGGATCATTCTTCTGTCGTTAGTTCAATTTATTGGAACTTCAGTCCATTTTTATAATACTAGGGTCAAAAATTTTCAGGGAAAGTTGTCTTATATATATTTTTTTAGATATCAGCTTTTAACATTTCAAGTTTTCAATATATTGTGGAAGTGTACAACTCCAAAACATGCCTTGGAGAAACACCTTTCAATTTAGTATAATCATTATTTTTATAACCAATGGCTTCCAGGCTGTATGACACCATATCATTATGGCCTAACTCAAAAATATTGATATCTGGTTAAATATTATTTACGATGATCAAAATAAACCCAAAATTTTGGACTTACAATGTTATTGTAATGGGCAACAAAAGCGTGGAAGTTATGAGTAGTAAAACCTGAAATCCACTGTATAGGATGACGTTTTGTTAAGGCATATTTTGAAGTTGTATACCGATACAATGTCTTGGAAATTGAAAATATATTAGTGCTAATATCTACAAGAATATATAATAGCCAACTTTGTCGGAAAATATCGACCCTAGTGCTACGAAAAGGGACTTAAGATCCAGATAATTCAATTAGAAACAGAAGAACGATCTCAAAAATACTAAATTTTGGTTTTATCTTTGGAAAATAAGGAAGAAAATTGCAAATATGGTAAAAAATCATTTTAATATTATTACATGAAAACATGGTATAAATGGACCAAAAATACATCCTTTCGGTTGATAGAAACCCCTTAAAACAATTTTAAGCAAAAAAACATTCGTTTCTATGTTTTGGGTTTCGCATAATATGGTCAAATATGAAATACAGGGAAAATTCGAATGCTTTTGTGAGGTAATTTTATGGACTTTTTTTAAAAAAAGTTAAATTAATTTAAGTAAATGTAATTTTTCTAAATTTTAAAGAGTGTGCTATTAAACCTTAGGACTCTCTAGATAATATAACAAATTAATTTATTTTTTTTACGCACAAAAATATTATTAAATTAGGTTTCTTTTCAAAGTACACCTAAATTCGAATACTTATGTGAGACACTGTATATATATCTCGACATAATTCAAATTAGTTTGATATATGCATAAATGTTAGTACCCGCAATACGGAAACAAAAATTTTGCCAAGTTATCTAAAAATTAGATAGTTAAATGGGTTTCAATAAAAAGTAGCTTGCTGGTGGAGGGTATTTAAGATTCGGCCTTGCCGAATATAGGTCTCTAACTTGTTTTTTACTAATTCTGAAACATCAGTTGACAAAAACAAAATACACTGATATTTTTTAGTGATAAACAAGTATCTTGTGCATAGTTTAAGGCTTTAAGCACATAAAGCCGAAAAAATTAATATTGAGTTGAGTCACTTTTGAACTGATTATATGTATGTATGTCTGCAAAAATACACAAACCGGAAATATACCATTTGTTTAGTTTTGTATATAGTTTAATTATAACATTGTCTGATATAATTAGTGTAATGTGAGTTCTTTTTTAACACTTCTTTTCTATCAAGATTCATATCTCTCAAAGTTAACGATATACCGAATTATAATGAAAAGTAATTATCAAATTATTGAGTTCAAAATTTAAATAGTCTTTATGCATTTAGAACCCTAATCAAGGATTTTCAAAATCATGCAATTTAATATAAAAGTTTTTTCTGTCTGAAGAATAATTTTGGATTTTAATTCCAGATAAAAATTGTTAATAAAAGACAATAAATCAACATTATTAAAATGTTGTGGGCAGAAAAAGTTCAACATTCTTTTAGTAGCAATCAATTTAAAAATACATAAATAAATTCTTTGTGACATTCACATTCAGCACAAAAAACATCAAAGTTATAGTCAATATAAATGAAGTGCTATTAAGAATGGACATTTTGCTTTTAAACAAATTGAAAGTTAATATTAAGGAAAACTTAAAGCAGACATTCAAATAAAGTTAACTGCAGCATTTAGTTGATTTTAAAAACTGATCAAATGGTAAATGTGGGAATATTAACAATATTTTATGTAAAAATTAATTAAATTTTTTATAATTTCAATGTGTTCAGGAACAGGCTACCTTTATAAAAAATTCTTCTCTCTTGTTTCTGTAAAAGCATATTAACAGGTTGTAAATAACTTATTAGTTCTTATCGATTTTAACCATGTATTTCCTTTGTTGTGTAAAACTTGCTTTCGCACTTTTCTTTATTTCCGTTAACTCTTTTGAAAGTACGCTTTTAAGGAATTATAGCCTTTATCTTTGTATTTTCTCATATCCTTTCAGTTAAGAGTTTTTGTTAATTTCCTCTCATTTACGAAAAGAAGGCTTAATAGTAATTAGATTAAAATCGAGGTCATTTTGAACTTTCATGAGGATAAAAGCCAATTTAATTAGTTAATAATTTCTTTAGAATTGTATTTTTAAACCATCCACCAATATTAGCGTTTCGTATATCATTAAACAAGAAAAAAGAAAACAAGTAAGAAAGTATAGTCGGACGTGACCGACCATATGATACCCTACACCAGTTATGAATATTCAATGTGATTTATTTTTCATAATTATTCATTGTTCCGATACATTTAAGCAATTTATGGATGAAAAACTAATTTTCTGAAAGAGGCTTTATATGGGGGTTAGGGGCAAATATGGACCAGGTATAGTTTTGTGAATATATTAATGTTTATATAATATTTATTTGTGCTGAGTTTCATGGCGATATTTGTGTTTATAAGTTAACTTTGGACATTCAAGTAATTTTCTGAAGGGGACTTTGTATGGGAGCTAGGGTCAAAAGAGGACCGATCTTTAGTTGTGCTGCATTTTATCGATATACAGGTATATTTAACATAATTATGAGCTCAGAAGCCCTTTTCGGGGGGTTTTATTGTATGGGGCCTAGGTGAAATAATGGACCGATTTTATTCATTTTTAATAGACTCTTTAATATACGTCCTTGGGTCAAAAAAAGCGTGTGTGCCAAAATTCATCCAATTATCTTGAAAATTGCGACCTGTACCTTGCGCACAAGGTTTAGATGGACAGCCAACCAGCCAGCCGGCCAGACGGACGGACGCACGGATGGACGGACATAGCTAAATCGACTCAGAAAACGATTCTAAGTCGATTGGTATACTTTAAGGTGGGTATAGGACGAATATTTTTGTATGTTACAAACATCAGCACAAACCCAATATACCCTCCCCAGTAAAGTGGTGTAGGGTATAAAAAACAAAAATTATTAAGTTTTGTTTCCTTTATGTAAGTACATCTAGTATTGTAGTATAAGCAAACTGAATTGCATCATTGAACATTAATTTTTTTCTCAAATCTGCACATAAATTTAATTCTTCTTTTTTTTCTTTTTTCCAGCAAAATTATTTTGTTTCACTTATGTGAGTCATTAAACTTAGCAAACTTTTTAAGCAATTTACTTTGCTGGAAAAGTAAAAATGTAGAACAACAAATTTTCGATTTTTATTTCTATTTTCATTTTCTTACTCTGAAAGAAAGAAAGTAAACAAACTTTCACTGTTTTGAAATGTTTTCTTCATTATTTTCCATTCAAGAAAATTGTAAAGCAAACTATAAGGCATTCAAACATACATACCTACATACATTCTACATATTTTCTGTGGAAAGAAATATTTAATATTTTCCTTTTTTCTGCTTCATCTAGTACAGTTTCATTCGGTTTGGAAATTTAATAGGCCACCATACAATGTTTGCTAAAAATTTGTTATTATTTTTTGTCATTACTATTTTTTCCTTTCAAAATCTACATTATTTCGGGCTTATTTTGGCATATAAAAATGTATATTTTGTTGGTTTTTATGTTGTGAAACTCTTTTGTTTTATCTTAATTCAACCAAAAAATATAAAAAAGCTGTAAAGTTTTAAATTTCCACTCGAAATAAAAAATACATTTTTACAAATTTGTGCTTCGTAAAAAATAAGGATTAAAGTCATAATGAGAAAAAAAAACGCATTCACTCAAGTTGATTGATGATTTTATGGCAAAAAATGGACAATATTGTAGATGTAATATTTTTTTAAGAATATATTTTTCATGTGACAAAACTTAAATCACTTAAAGAGGAAAAATAAAATATGTTAGAATTTAAATACCTTTAGAACTAAAAATCGATTTTCTTTCAAGGAACTTATTCAATTTTAAATTAATATTTGTTTAAATTAATTTTATAAATATCGATATAACTAGCATACCCTGAGTGCTTCGCTACCCTAACTTAATTAAATTATTTTGTTTACTGTTATAGAAAATTAAAATTATTAAACATTTGTTTAATGTTTCAGTTTTATACGTTCAATATCACATGATTAAATTCGCATTCAGTAAGAAGCTTGTATTTTTAGTTTCATTTATTTAGCTTCCACATTATAGCAAATTTCGAAAGTACTATTTGAAAAAAAGTACTATAAAATACCTCTAATAGATTATCACTTAATCAAAAATTTTATGTTTCTGTGTTCAATATTATATGCAATTCAAAAAATATAATTTGATGAATAAAAAAGTACCAAAAATCCCTTTCAGTAGATTCGCATTCACTAAGGTCCCTACATTTTAAATTTTATTTTCAATATATATGTTCAATATTGCAAAAAGTACCATCGGAAAAATGGAAAAGTACAAAAATCTCTCTCAATAAATTCTCATTTAATAAGGGCCGTGTGTTCCGGTTAACCATTATAAAGAATCTAAAAGGTACCATTTGAAGAATAGAAAAGAACCAAATAGTTCCCACTTACGGAATATTATTCAGTCAACACTATGTATGTTAAAATTTATATTCCGAGGTTGAATATTTTAGAAAATTAAAAAAGTACCATTTATAAGATAAAAATTCTCTCTTAAATAATCTTATTCAATGAGGACCGTGTATGTTTAATACATACAAAGAGTAACATTTGAAGAAAAAAAAAGTACCAAAAGTGGAATAAATTTTACCTAAGTGGAAAGTATTAATAAAAAGATTAAAATGTTTCATCTTTTCGCTCAGAAATATACCTTTTCGAGAATTAAGTTTACAAAATGTTCTGTATTTAAATCTATACATCACAGATAAAACTCAAACGATTCAAATCTGCATTCATTTGTTCCAGAAAAATTGTGCTTTCGAAAAGTACCAAACAATTTACTCGAATTTGGTCCTATATAGATAGGATTTAGTACTCGAATTCCAAAATAATATACCAACAGCTTATTTTATGTGAGTAAATAAACTACTTTTTCAAATTTTATAAAAATTGGCTCAATGAGTTTGAATAAAATTAAAATTTCAATAAACCGAAAAAGTTTTCTTAATGTGCTAAAAAAAAGGTACCATAAATACAGTTTTTTCCAAAAAGGAATGAATTTTAAAAAAGTACGAAACAGGTGTCTCATAATTTTGGGAGATGTATCCAAAATATTTATAAAAATTTTATTATGTTAATTAGTTCAAAAGTTATAAAGGGCCAAAAAAGGTACCAAAATCACCTTTGTCACACATTTTTACCCCTTAAAAGTACGAATTTCAAAAAAGTACCAGACACCCATCTGCTCATTTTAAGAGGTGCATTTCAAATTTTTTTTGCATCGCTAATATTGTGTAAGATTATTAAGAAAACCTGTTTTACCCGTTTTTTTCCCCTTTTTACCCGTAAATGTACAAATTTCTAAAAATCCCTCCGTAGAAGATCTACATAACTAAAAACACATCTACTGTCAAAATTTCATGATTCTAGGTTCAGTCGTTTGGGCTGTGCGATGATGAATCAGTCAGTCAGTAACGCTACTCTTTTATATATATAGATACTCAAAGTATTTGTAACACTGGGCGTATGATTTATTTTACCAAACAAAAATTGAAATTGAACATAACATATTGGGAAATTGTGAGATCCTTAATAATAAATTTTAAACATGATGGCAAGAGCGGCAAGTGGTTTTCAACAAACAATCCTCCAAAAATTGGAAAAAATAAGATACAAACCGATATCGTTCATTTACTAAAAGACTGGCATAATCCAAAAAAGTCGTTTAAAAAAAATTACTTTGAATGTTTAATGACATTTTACAATTTTTTTATATGATTTTAAATAAATCAGGGGTTTTTAAACATTTAACCAGATTCAGATAGTTGAGTTTAATGTGTTTCACATCGAAATTAAAATTAAGTTTTAGTTTTTACGTTTTTTTAAAAATTTCAAATAGCCCCTATCCATCCCTCATAGAGTAAATAACTACGATCGAAAAAGTATATCACTTTTTGCCGAAACTAATGTCGTTATTAACATATTAAATAAATTTTATTTTCTATATTTATGTATTGATTCAGAACGTATACGTGGTATGAATTCTAAAAATATTAGGTTTACGCATATACATATTCACCACTATACATAGTGGTGACGATTTTTGGCAATTGCGCCTATTTTTTAAACAAGATACGAGCAAATTTAGAACATGTAAATTTGCATGTCAAGTGATCTACCAGAGAACACTATGCTTTCTCAAAAAAAAAAAAAAACTAATTCAATATTTTATTAGGTACCAAATTAGAAAGTTCATGCAAAGCTATTTTTGCAAAATAGCCATATAGGCCCGACTTTATTATTTTACATTTGCTATTGATATTTAAAAACTAATTTCATGTTTGCTACATTTGTGTAGTAAACAGTCTACAAGGACATGTAAACAACTCAACATTCATTCAAAAACTCATAAACATTTCTATCCATAAAATTCTAACAAAAAGTATTAGAAAATAACTGTCTAATACACAGTGTGTATGCATGTGAGTGAAGAATAGTTTGCTGGATTTAATGTTCAAACCACAGAAATTGTAACAATATTTTTCAATGCATCATTATACTTATAGGAAGGGTGTTACGCATTTTCTTTATTTCATGTACACATTTTGATGCAATATACTAATCGGTTCAGAATTATTTCTCTGAGTCCATTTAACGATCACTGTATCAAATTTCAGTCTCAGGACTCATATAAGGTCTAGGTACGGTAAATAAGTTGATATCAGGGTCATACATACATACATACATGTATACATAAATATAAATATCTTTAAGTGTGACATGAAAATTACTTGACCTTACAGCTTTTAAACTTTTGTTAACAAGTTTTACATATTATTTTCTAAATAAACATTGACTTCTGTAATGTGAGCATTTGTTCTTGTGTCTTAATAGAAAATTTTTACTGTAATCTGACTTATGTATTTCTGTGAATAAAATAATACAAGAAAAAACTATGTATGTACATTGGGGCTATAACTTTTATACAATTTTTGAACATTTCAAAAAAGTGTGTCGAAAAAGTATATCGGCATTTCCACCGAAAAGTATATTTTTTGTCACATTACGCCACGCACTTTAGTTGACAATGTCTTAGGACCATTCCTTTTGATTGATCGTCTCGTTGTCCTATGCATAAAATATAAATAATTTTATACCCACCATCGAAAAAGATGGGGTATATTGATTTTGTCATTCCGTTTGTAACACATCGCAATATTAGTCATAGACGCACAAAAGTATATATATTATGGGTCCTTATTAAATTCTAAGACGACCTAGCCATGTCCGTCCGTCTGTCTGTCCGTAAAAGCACGATAGAGTCCGAACGAAATAAGCAAGAGGGTTGAAGTTTTCCACATATATTCTCTATATGTAAGGTTTGTTTGGTATTGAAAATTGGCAATATCGGTCCACGTTTTCGGATAGCCCCCATACAAGTGGATCTCCGAAAAGAGCTTTAACGGGGATATATGTTTAAAAAGAACGATTATAGTGATAAAATTCGCCAGAAATAAGTTTCATATGAGGCAAAATCTCCCTATCACACTTTATGTGGATCGGTCGATAATTGACCCTACCCCCCATATAAGGTCCCCTTCAAAAAATGACTTTAACGCTTATTACTGGAAATTTTCCCGAGCGTTAAAAAAATTTAACACTTTAAAATTTTCGTTATTAAAAAATAACAATTAAAATATGTTTACAAGTGCAAAAAGCTTAATTTAATGCAATGTTCTCACCCACCATCACTTTATACAATTTACATGAACTGTTAAAATTAACTGCATTCTGTTGCTGCGTCAACCACATAAGTGAAAGAAATTTTTGCCGCAAGCTGTGCGCATACAAAATGTAATAAATATTAAATGATCAACACTCATATTCGTGAATATAATAAATTCATGTGAGGTTTTTATTGTAATATATTTCAACGGTAAAATAAAACTCCTGACACTCAGTCGTTCTGTCAGCCAAATGAACCGTCATCATAGTTCATATTCAGATAAATTGGTGGGAAATAATTTTATTGCAGCCAATATTACAATGATTCGCTTCAATATAAACAAGTAAAAAAGTATAGTCGGTCGTGATAGACCACATGATATCCTACACCAGTATCTATTATATGTATTATTATTAATAATAAAACATTTATCTTGACTTTTGCTTTAATTTCGATATCGTCACCAGAAATACAAAAAGGCTTAAAAACACAAGTCAGAAAGAAAGGGAATTTTGTAGGGGGGCTAGGTCAAATAAAGACCGCTCATTACAAAATTTTTGCAGGATCATTTGTGCTTCTATAAGACGTAGTTGTGCCTATTTTTGAAAGTATATTAGTATATTTGGCATAATTATGAGCTCTAAATCCCAATTTAGAAGGTCCGGTTATATTTTGACTAAGCGAAATAATGGACCGATATCAACAATCAATAGGGTTCGTTGATGGGTCAAAAATTAATTCGTGTACCAATTTTATAGAATTATCTGTAGTTTGATTACAAGGTTTACATGGACAGCAGATAGACGGACGGATCTACTAACATTGCTTAATCAACCCAGAAAATGATTCCGAGTTGATTCACATACTTAATGGTGGTTATTGAAACATTAATTCTATGCGTTACAAACATCAGCACAAATCCAATATACCCAATAGTGGTGTAGGGTATAAAAACCAGACATAAAAAATAACTGCATTTTTATCGCCTTTTTCGCAATTAAAAAAACAAGTTAGAGTGCTATATTCGGCTGAGCCGAATCTTAAATGCCCTCCACCAGCTACTTTTATATTAATACTTTTCTAATTGATCAAATATTTGTAGAAATAAGTTTTCTCATGTCTTAAATAGAAAAATACCAAGATTTAAACAACTTAAATCTATTACGATTCCAAGATTAATTGAACATTACAAACACCATTTTCTTTTATATTTTTATAGCGCTTAGCAATATTTAGTAATTTGTATGTATGCATGTGTGTGTGAAAGATTTAAGGATTTTCAAAATACATATATATAATTTTGTTCTACACAAATTGATAATGCAACTAGTTAAACACGGCTAAAGCGCTTTTAGGGGCATGACCTACTATGATAGATATGACCAAATATAGACCGATCGTAAAAAATTCTGTAAGCTAAATTTCTGTACATAAAAACTATATTTCAGTCAAATTTTGTATCTATATCGTAATTTAGTAATAAGTAATGTGTGTTTAAGTGATTTTCTGAAGGGAACCTTGTGTCGGACCGACCGCACCCATGTTATGAACCGATTGTGAAAAAATCTTGAAATAGATTTTTTGTATACATGACTAATATTTGTGCCAAATTTTGTATCAATAGATTTCTTTGGTAATGAGTAATGTGCGTTTAAGAGATTTTCGTAAAAGGACCTTGTATGGGAGCTATGACCAATTATGTATATAAAGACAAAATTTTAAAATTATGTATCTACATCATTATTTGGTAATAAATACTGTGCATTTAAGTGATTTTCTGGAGAGTACCTAGTATGAGAGCTATGACCAAATATGGACCGATCGTAAAACAATTTTATAGTGTAATTTATGTATATAAGAGCAATGATTTTGCTAAATGTATGGATATCAATATTTGGTAAAGAGTTATGTGCGTTTAAGTGATTTTCGGGAGTGAACCTTGTATAGAACTATGACCAAGGATATACCGATCGTTAAAAAATTTAACATTTATGTGCAAAAAAAATCGTATTTATGTATAAAAATTGTATTTATTTATATCATATATATTTCTGTATATGTGAGCTATACTTCTACCAAATTTTATATGGATATCCTAATTTAGTAATGACTTATGTGCGTTTAAGTGATTTGGGAAGGGGACCTTGTATGGGAGCTATTACCAATTATGAACCGATCGGAAAAAAAATTCACAGTAATATTTTTGTGCATTTGAGTAATACTTATACCAGATTTGATATGGATATTTTAATTTTGTGATGAGTTATGTGCGTTTAAGTGATTTTCGGTAGGGGACCTTGTATGGGAGCTATGCCCAATTATGGACCGATCGGAAAAAACTTTCACAGTAATATTTTTGTGCATACGGGCAATACTTATACCAAATTTTATATGGATATCTTAATTTAATAATGAGTTATACGCGTTTAAGTGATTTTCGGGAGGGGACCTTGTATGGGAGCTATGACCAATTAAGGACCAATCGGAAAAAACTTTCACAGTAATATTTTCATGCATATGAGTAATACTTGTACCAAATTTTATATTTATATCTTAATTTAGTAATGAGTTATGCGCGTTTAAGTGATTTTCGGGAGGGGACCTTGTATGGGAGCTATGACCAATTATGAACCGATCGGAAAAAAACTTTCACAGTAATATTTCTAGGCATATGAGTAATACTTGTACCAAATTTTATATGGATATCTTAATTTAGTAATGAGTTATGCGCGTTTAAGTGATTTTCGGAAGGGTACCTTGTATGGGAGCTATGACCAATTATGGACCGATCGGAAAAAACTGTCACAGTAATATTTCTATGCATATGAGTAATACTTGTACCAAATTTTATATTTATATCTTAATTTAATAATGAGTTATGCACGTTTAAGTGATTTTCGGGAGGGGACCTTGTATGGGAGCTATGACCAATTTTGGACCGATCGGAAAAAACTTTTACAGTAATATTTTTATGCATACGGGCAATACTTATACCAAATTTGATATAGATATCTTAATTTAGTAATGAGTTATGCGCGTTTAAGTGATTTTCGGGAGGGGACCTTGTATGGGAGCTATAACCAATTTTGGACCGATCGGAAAAAACTTTCACAGCAATTTTTTTTGGCTCACGGGCAATACTTGTACCAAAGTTTATATGGATATCTTAATTTAGTAATGAGCTATGCACGTTTAAGTGATTTTCGAGAGGGGACCTTGTATGGGAGCTATGTCCAATTATGGACCGATTCATAAAATTTCTTCTCTGAATGAATTCTATTGACAAAACATTTTATGAAGATATCTTCATTGTGACGGTAGTTATTAGCAAAAAACCCATTTTCCGGGAATATGTACTTTTGTATGGGAGGTATATGAAATTGTGGACCGATTCTAGCAATTTTCAGCAGGGGTCAAGACCTTGTGTAGAAACGAATGTATGGTGATTTTCATGGAATTATCTTGCATAGTTTTCAAGAAAATTACATCAGAATGTGTAAAATATGCTTATTTTTCCGAGGTTGTTTTAAATTTTGATTCATTACTTTTCCCGATGTGAACCGATTTTGCTCATTTTCAATACCAAACTGTACCGGATAATAATGAATGTTTTGGGTGAATTTAGTTAAATTATATTGCTTCGTTTTAACGTGAGCGTGTTTTACACAGACAAACAGACGGACGGACGGACAGACGGACATAGCTAAATCGACTCAGAATTTCATAAGGACCCAGAATATATATACTTTGTTGGGTCTCAGATGAATATTTATTGGTGTTACGCACGGAATGACAAACTTATATATACCCTCTATCACCACTGATGGTGGTGGAGGGTATAAAAAAATCCACAGATAAAATTTTTTAAGCGGACAAATTGAGCAAAATTAAAGGTCTTTTAATGGACTCTTTTAATGTTATAACACAAAAGCCGTTTTGGTAAAATATAATGGAGATTATGTACTAATATGAAAAAAAAACATGAAAACCTCAAAAAATTACATTTTTATACCCACCATCAAAAAAGATGGGGGGTATATTGATTTTGTCACTCCGTTTGTAACATATTGAAATATTGGTCGTAGACCCACAAAAGTATATTCTGGGTCCTTATTAAATTCTAAGACGATCTAGCCATGTCCGTCCGTCTGTCTGTTGAAAGCATGATAGGGTTCGAACGGAAAGAGCTACAGAGTTCAAATTTTCCACAAAAATTTCTCATATGTAAGGTTTGTTTGGTATTGCGAATCGGCAATATCGGTCCACAATTTCACATAGCCCCCATACAAGTGGCCACCCGAAAAACAGCTTTAACAGTCATAACCATTTTAAAACAAGTAAGAAATTATAGTCGGGCGTGGCCGACCATATGATACTCTACACCAATTGCGAATATTAAATATGATTAATTTTAATAATGAAGCATTTCTGTTAATCTTATATAGGTTCCAAATAATGTCTGTTCATGTACGGTTGTATGCTGACTAGGAGAAATAAAATACCGATTTCCATCATTTTTAACAGCCTCCGTCATTGGATCCAGAGAATAGTATGTGACAAATTTTAACAAATTATATTCAAAATTGTGATCAGTTGCATGCACACAAGGTTTACACGGTCACAGAGACGGACATAGCTTAATAAGGGCAAATATTGTTGAGTTTTACAAACATCACCACATTGTGCCGTCTTTGGAGAGATAGTAGTATATTTGACAAAGTTATGAGCTAAAAGGCCCAAATCGGAAGATCCGGTTATATGGGGGCTAGGACAAAACTTGGGCCGATCCCTATAAAATTTATTGTTAGGAATTATGTCTATACAAAACTAATTTTTGCCAAATTTCATCGTGATACTAGTGTTTATAAGTGAATTGTGCACATTCAAGTCATTTTTTGAGGGGGACTTTGTATGGGGGCTAGGGTCAAATAATGTCCGATCTTTACGAAAATCACTAGAATTATTAGGGCATTTATAAAACTAAATTTTTCCAATTTTTGTAGAGATAGTAGATCATTTAACATAATTATGATGTCAAAAGCACTATTCGGGGGATCCGGTTGTATGGGGGCTAGGTAAAATAATAGACCGATTTCAACCATTTTCAATAGCGTTTGTCCTTGTACCAAGAGAAGTGCATGTTCTAAATTTCATCAAATTGTCAAAAATTGCGACCTGTAGAGTGCGCACAAGGTTTACATGGACACACAGACAGACGGACGGACAGACGGACATAGCTTAATCGACTCAGGAAGTGATTCTGAACCGATTGGTATACTTTAAGGTGTAGGACCAATATTTTTGAGTGTTACAAACATCAGCACAAACGCATAATATCCTCCCCACTATAGTGGTGTAGGGTATAAATACGAGTATAGAGATTAAATTCGACATAAATAAGTTCTATATGTGTTCAAATCTCTTTACCAAATTTTGTGTGGATCGGGCCATAATTTACCCTACCCCCATATAAGGTCCCCTTCAGATAATGACTTTAACTCTCATTTATGACTTAAAAATACGAGTACAGCAATGAAATTCGAAACGAATAAGAGTTATAGGACTCGAAATCTTTCTACCAAATTCTATGGCAAACAGTCCATAATTGATCTTACCTCGCATATATGTTCATAGTTAAAAAATTGGACAAACATTTTTTGTTTCTAAAAAATTATATATTTTGTTAATTCGAAGATCACGTACATAATTGACTTAAGCCTGATCTCCCAAATATTTACAGGGGAGCATTCCTTGTACGGTATATGATTTGATGGTGGGTATATAAGATTCGGCATAACCGAATATAACACTCTCACTTGTTATCCTTGAATCCTACTTACCAAATATTAACACCAGGCCAAAAATTTTGAAAAAGACATCTTAGAATATATTAAACATTTCTTTAAGTTGTGAGGATTGCCAACTCATTTTTCTTCCATAAAAACGGGGCCACCCTAAGGTACATATATACGTTACAGTTTTACACAACGATTGTGCAAATTACAGTGTTTAATCACATCATTATAATTTTAACAATTTCTAATCTAAAGAACGATTTTATAAAATTTTATTCATACAGAAAATTTTACATCCATCTGTTCGTCTGTCCATCTGTCTGTCTATAAAATGTGATAATTTAAACGTCCGTCTGTCTGTTACCTTATATGGGCTGCAAATAAATCGACTAAAATTTATTTAATATTTTATTAAAATGTTTTTTATACCCTCCACCACCATCAGTGGTGATAGAGGGTATATATAACATTGTCATTCCGTGTGTAACACCAAGAAATATTCATCTGAGACCCAACAAAGTATGTATATATATTCTGGGTCCTTATGAAATTCTGAGTCGACTTAGCTATGTCCGTCTGTCCGTCTGTCTGTCTGTCTGTGTAAAACACGCTCACGTTAAAACGAAGCAATATAATTTAACCAAATTCACCCAAAATATTCATTATTATCCGGTACAGTTTGGTATTCAAAATGAGTAAAATCGGTTCACATCGGGAAAAGTTATAAATCAAAATTTAAAACAACCTCGAAAAAAATAAGCATTTTTTACACATCCTAATGTAATTTTCTCCAAAACTATGCAAGATAATACCATGAAAATCACCACACATTCGTTTCTACACAAGATCTTGATCCGTGCAGAAAATTGCCACAATCGCTCCACAATTTCATATACCTCCCATACAAAAGTACATATTCCCGGAATATGGGTTTTTCGTTAATAACTTCCATCACAATGTCGATATCTTCACAAAATTTTACAAATTAAAATCTTATGCCAATAGAATTCTTTCAGAGAAAAATTTTCAGGATCGATCCATAATTGGACATAGCTCCCATACAAGGTCCCCTCCCGAAAATCACTTAAACGCGCATAACTCATTACTAAATTAAGATATCCATATAAAATTTGGTACAAGTATTGCCCATATGCATAGAAATATTACTGTGAAAATTTTTTCCGATCGGTCCAAAATTGGTCATAGCTCCCATACAAGGTCCCCTCCCGAAAATCACTTAAACGCGCATAACTCGTTACTAAATTAAGATATCCATATAAAATTTGGTATAAGTATTGCCCATATGCATAGAAATATTACTGTGAAAGTCTTTTTCCGATCGGTCCATAATTGGTCATAGCTCCCATACAAGGTCCCCTCCCGAAAATCACTTAAACGCGCATAACTCATTACTAAATTAAGATATCCACATAAAATTTGATATAAGTATTGCCCATATGCATAGAAATATTACTGTGAAAGTTTTTTCCGATCGGTCCAAAATTGGTCATAGCTCCCATACAAGGTCCCATCCAGAAAATCACTTAAACGCGCATAAATCATTACTTAATTAAGATATCCATATAGAATTTGGTATAAAAATTGCCCACATGCATAGAAATATTACTGTGAAAATTTTTTTGGATCGGTTCAAAATTGGTCATAGCTCCCATACAAGGTCCCCTCCCGAAAATCACTTAAACGCGCATAACTCATTACTAAATTAAGATATCCATACAAAATTTGGTATAAGTATTGCCCATATGCATAGAAATATTACTGTGAAAGTTTTTTCCGAACGGTCCATAATTGGTCATAGCTCCCATACAAGTTCGCCTCCCGAAAATCACTTAAACGCGCATATGTGCAATTGCACATATGCGCGGAAATATTACTGTGAAATTTTTTTCCGATCGGTCCATAATTGGTCATAGCTCCCATACAAGGTCCCCTCCCGAAAATCACTTAAACGCTCATAACTCATTACTAACTATAAAGTTTGGCAGAAGTATTGCTCATATACAGAGAAATATTACTGTGAAATTGTTTTCCTATCGGTCCATAATTGATCATAGCTGCTATACAAGGTGCCTTTCAGAAAACACTTAAAGGCACATAACTCATTAGGAAATAGTGATACCCATAAAATATTGGGCATTAATACTATTTTTGTACACATAAATGTTATTTGAAAATTTTTTCACGATTAGTCCAACCTTGGTCATAGCTGCCATACAAGGTTCGCTCCCGAAAATCACTTAAACGCACATAATTCATTACCAAATATTGATATCATACATTTAGCAAAATTATTGCTCTTATATACATAAAATACACTATAAAATTGTTTTACGATCGGTCCATATTTGGTCATAGCTCTCATACTAGGTCCCCTCCAGAAAATCACTTAAATGCACAATATTCATTACCAAATAATGATATAGATACAGAATTTTGAAATTTTGTTTTTATATATAATTCGTCATAGCTCTCATACAAGGTCCTTTTACGAAAATCTCTTAAACGCACATTATTCATTAATAAATAAAGCTATTGATACAAAATTTGCCACAAATATTAGTTTTGTATACAAAAATTCTATTTCAAGATTTCTCACGATCGGCTCGTAACATGGGTTCCCTTCCGAAAATCACTTAAACACACATTACTTATTACTAAATTACGATATAGATATAAAATTTTACTGAAATATAGCTTTTATGTACAGAAATTTAGCTTAAAGAATTTTTTACGATCGGACTATAATTGGTCATATCTAGGTCCTGTCCCTGAAAGCACTTTAACCGTATTTAACTAGTTGCATTATCAATTTGTGTAGATTATATATACGTATTTTGAAAATCCTTTAATTTTCACACACATGCATACATGCAAATTACTAAATATCGCTAAGCGCTATAAATATATAAAGAAAATTGCGTTTGTAATGTTCAATAAATCTTGGATATGTAATAGATTTAAGCTGCTTAAATCTTGGGATTTTTCAATTTAAGACATGAGATAACTTATTTCTACAAATATTTGACCAATTAGAAAAGTCTTAATATAAAAGTAGCTGGTGGAGGGTATTTAAGATTCGGCTCAGCCGAATTTAGCACTCTAACTTGTTTTTTCCTAAATTTTTTCTTTCAACAAATATTTATCTTTTGTAAGATTAGTTTAGCTTTTCTATTATATTGAACTTTTGTTTCGGTGATAAAGTAAAAAAAATAATTTATTTCTATTTCAATTTTCCTTATCTGGCCCTTAAGGAATAATATACCTTGTAACTGTAAGTTGCAGAAGAAAAACATCGAAAAGGAGATAAAGAAAACATAATTTTATAAAATTTATAAAATAGTTAAGCCCACTACTGCCCTTTATACTATAGTTTCCAGCTGAATCACGTGCTTGGAATATTGATTGATTTTTTTGAAGTGTGCTTTTGGGATGGTAAGTATTATTAAATTTAAATAGCATCGATATACAAGCTGTTTGTAGAATAAATTATACATTATTTAATATTATGAAAAGTATATTTCAGTTTGTTTAAACTCTCTTATTTTACTTGTTAAATTAATGATGCGTATGAATGACATTTACTATTTTTCTCTTAAGTAAGATGAATAAAATGCAAATTGATTAATCGATGTTTGTTCCGTATACGAGTAAGAATTTTTAATGTACATTTTTTATTTTTGTTGTATTGTAATTCATAAAAGAATGAAATATGTTTTAAGAATTTATTTTTCCCATTATAATAAGTAGTAAACTAAAAACAGCTACTTCTCTTTTTTAACATACAGCAGAAATTCCTTTTAACAGCACTACTAACTTTTAATAAAATCGCCAACATACAACATTTATGCTTTGAATTGAAAAATAAGAAAGAAACTCCGTGTTTATATAAAAGACATTTTGATTTTTTTGTTCGCTTTCAATCTTTATGTTGTAAAGAAACGAAAACTTTTTAATTTGATTTTAGGACATTTTTATAAACGTGAACTCTTGTATTTTTAAGCTACTATGTATAAATTCTTACAAAAAGCTAACTTTTTATAGTTTTCTATACCCTACAGTGAGAAGGGTATAATGCGTTTGTTCTTATGTATGTTACACCAAAAAATATTGGTCCTGCACTCACCTCAAAGTATACCAATCGGCTCAGAATCACTTCCTGAGTCGATTAAGCTATGTCCGTCTGTCCGCCCGTCTGTCTGTCTGTCTGTGTCCATGTAAAGGTCGCAATTTTTAAGATAATTTGATGAAATTTGGCACGTACGCCTCTTTTGGTTCAGGGACGAACGCTATGGTTGAAATCGGTCCATTATTTCACTTAAACCACAAACAACCGGTCCCTCGGAGTTTGATATAAATAACACTGTCGATTTTAGTAATGATCGGGCCTCATTTGACTTGAATGTCCATAATTCACTTATAAAGACTAGTATCACGATGAAATTTGGCACAAATGTCTGTTATATAAAAATAAATCCTGATTCGATAAAGCTATGCCCGTCTTTGTATCTATGTAAACCTTGTGTGCACGCTACAGCACGCAATTTTCAAGATATGTTGTTAAAATTCTTCTTTGGATTCAAAGACGAAGGCTGTTGAAAAAGATTGAAATCGGTCCATTATTTCACAATAATGGCATAAAACCGTGCGAACAAACCCAAAACCCCCTTCCACAAAGAACTTTGGAGCTCATAATTATGTTAAATGTTTTAGTATCTCTGCAATAATCGGCACAATTCAGTTTTTTTATAAGTCTAAATAATTCTGACGATTTTTGTAATTATCGGGCCGTATCTTCAAACAGTCGCACAACTATGTTTTATACAATCCTTAATGATCTGGCTGAATTTCATAATAATCGGTCCTTATTATCTCTTATATATGTAAATCCATCTTTCAGTAAATAAGTTTTTCTTCAATAAATTTCTAACCAAGGAAAAACTCAACATAAATTCTTTGTTATGGAAAATGAATCATATATAATATTCGTAATTGGTGTAGGGTATCATATGGTCGGCCACGCCTGACTATAGTTTCTTACTTGTTTTTTTTCTTTATAAGTGACATAAGAAGTATACATATGTATGTATGTGAATATACATACATATAGGAGTATTCTCCTTTCTCTTCAAGAAAAGAATTTGACTTTATTGTTAAACGGAATTTCAATATGAAAGACATTTAAGAAAATTAAATTCCTTAAAATGCATTATATTTGCAATGTATGTAATTTGAGTTAACTTTAATTTTTTAACATGACAATTGTTATTTGACTTTATGTTTTTAAAGAAAGTTACAGAAATAGCTGCATTTTTACGATACACAACATAATACATTCATTTGGAAAAGTCCATACTACCAGTACATCATAATAACATAATATACCTTATATATGTATGTCGAGACTGACATGTCAAAATTAAGATTTTATTATGAAAAGGGGAAACTACTTGCCTTTAAGGGTTGATATCTCAATAGTATTCTGTAGACAGGCGGATACGACTTAATCGTCTTTGGCTTATAGACTGACAAATATCGCTTAATGTATGTTTATGCTATTAATTGACGGATCTTTTCTGACCCGATAAAGCTATAGGGTAATTCTCTGACCCATAGTGCGATCTCTTGTAATGTAAATTTTTAAATTAAATTAGAGGCTATAATAATAAATCGAAATTAATGAAAATTAGTGGATATAATATAACTGATCAAAGCTTTAAACCCACCAAAATTTATTGATATCGGAGCAAGTTTTCATATTGTAAAATACATACGGAATAAACTGCATAATGAAATGCAATATATATATCTGTGAAAAATCTTTCATGTTGTATGTATATATGAACCGATATTTGTTAAAATCGGCGATGCTGATTCTTTAACCTAACGAGTTATGCGTAACAAGTTTCATTAATTTCGATTCATCATTACAGCTTCTATTTTAATTTAAAAATTTACATTACAAGAGATCGCACTATGGGTCAGAGAGCAACTCAGGCGCGAAAAGTATAATTTAATATTGACATGTTGTTATTACTATTGGCTGTACATAAAGTTATCACAATTACGTTTGTAGTTCAAAATATATTGAGGTTAGAAAATCATATCTTAAATGGACAAAAAATTACTATAACCAAAATGCCGTAAATTTGACTTTCTACAAATTTTGTAATGACTCCTAAGTCCGCAGGATTTATGAAAAAGGATATATTTCAAAAAATTTATTATTTTGACCTATGACCTCCAATATTTCAATTATATAAGACATGATTTCATATATTATTCACCATCATATTTATAACATTAATTTGATGGTCTGTGGTAGTTTTTACTTTATTCGGCATTAAAACCTCAATTTACTAGACTATAAATGTGTTAAAATGTATAAAAAGCACTCATTTACTATGGAAATTGTAAATGTAGCTAACTAAAAACTCCTATTACTTCCAAACCCCTTGAGATCCCATTATAAAATTTTTACACAGCAACAAGAATAATTTTGCCTATTTGTCATTAAAAAGTTAAGAAAAACAAAATATCCTTTTTTATGATATTCAAGGATAAAGGACATTTTCCACTATATGGTCCTTGCGCCAGGACTTCATGTAATTTTAATGAAATGTTAAAAACGAGAAATCGAAGACCTGTCGAACGAAGCATCATTTGTTAAAATCGGATAACTGGTTATAAAGTTATTCAGTCATCAACATTTCTAATTTTGAACAAAAATACCCGAGATGTCCTACTTTAGAGGCCCATAAAATATGAACCGAATGATGTAAGGATCAAATTTATACGCT
Organism: Lucilia sericata; assembly: GCF_015586225.1. Taxonomy (NCBI): domain Eukaryota; kingdom Metazoa; phylum Arthropoda; class Insecta; order Diptera; family Calliphoridae; genus Lucilia; species Lucilia sericata. Next base: position 573,757 of record NW_023994061.1, on the reverse strand, counting down.
ATAGAAACCGCAATTAAGAGTAGAATGTATGTTTCGAGTTATAACTAAATCGAAAGGGATGAAAATGTGAAGTGGTCGAAATGTCTGTGGAATTACCCTATATCTGCCTGTTCAGGGGTCTACAGAATTCGATATGTTTAAATTTGAAGACATTATTAAAATAATCATAACTTTTACAAACATGGAACCGGTTACAAAAACATTATTTTCATGTTGTTAAATAAAGTGATTTCCTCTTAAGGAATTTTATGAGTTTATAACATGAAATCATTTAAATACAAAATAGTGCTATATGTAGGCTCCTTATTAGGTTTTTGTGGCTTTAAGGAATATGTGTTTTATATTTTTGTTGTTCTTTCTGCAGATGATTTTACTTTTCCTATAAATAACAACAAAATACTTAACAATATTTATACCTTTGGGCTTACAACTAAGGAAAATTTCTATTTTTTTAGATTTTCTGTAGTACAGGTATTGGAACCACTTGTATTCTTCAAGTACTTTCATTTACACATATTTATAAATAAATTCCCCTTTTTTATACTTTTTATAACATTTCCTAACTTTCTATTATTTTATTATTTATTTTTCTTTTATTCTTTTTCACCGACTTCTTTTGATGTAAATCTTTATGCTAGCAATTTTTCATGTTTTATGTCTAAAATACTTTTGATTTTTTTTCGTTATAAATGTAGTGCTACAATAAAATTTCTTTTTTTTATTATTTTCTCACTTCCTGTTGTGAAAAGTGCAAAATTATTTGGTTGTGTTATATTTTGTTAGAAAGCAAACATTTTTTTATTTTAATTGGGTTTATGATGAAAATTTATTTTAGTGTTAAAATATGAATGTATTTTCACAAAAAGTATTTATGAAAATTTTCAACAGTTTCTTTTATGTAGGCATCGTAGTTTGAATTTCGAGAGAGTATAAACCATTTACACTAGTGTTTGTAATACTCAAAGATATTGAGTACCCCTTTAGGTTAAATGAAAATCGGTTAATCTATTTGCATTTGAAGAAAATTATATATAGTCTTATTCGTAACAATTTATTAAATGTTTAAAAAGCTAACAAACTCTTTTAAAATTTCATCTGTTCATATACACTCCTCTCATGTGAGGTTTATGTGACTCATTCTTGTAGACTAATATTAAACATATTCATAACTAATGAATGTTGTTAAAATTATCACAATTACGTTTGTAGTATAAAATATTTTGAGTTTAGAAAAACACATCAAAAATTAACGAAAAGTTACTTTAAGTCAAAAACTGTACATAATATGAAAAAAAACTCACTAATATTTTTAAATTCTACATGAGAAGCAACAAACTATATAGAAAGATCAGCGCGATTTATTTTCATTCAATAAAATTTTTTTTAACAGTGAATAGTCCAATTTTTTGTGGGCACATATTTGTTTTGATGCATCTTGTTAGTTTCTAAAGGAATGTGTAAGTTTATATACACTACGTATGAGTTACATTTACATGTATAAAATTTAAATATGTTACTCATACGCACCATTTATATGGTATTTTACTATGTATGCTTTACCCTGCCAGCAATTTTGTAGTCGACTACGAGAAAAATTCACTTCTAGTTTACTTTTAAAGACTGACTATAAGCTAACTACAATGTAATGCAGAGCTGTTCCGAAATTTTGTATTTGGCAACGTAAAGAACCGACTTTTAAATACTAACTACAAGCTAACTATAATGTAATGCAGAAGTGCCTCAAAATTATCTGGAGAGAATTAATTGTATTTCAACATGTTTTTTCTTGTTTCTCTATTGTTATGATTTTATTTGTTAACTTTAGTAGACTGACTATAAACGAACAACAATGTAATGCAGAAATGTTCCAAAATTTGGTATTTATTAACGTAAACAACCGTCTTTTAAAGACTAGCTACAAGCTAACTATCATATAATGCAGGAGTACTCCAAAATTATCTGGAGAGGTTTTTGTTTCGACATGTTTTCTCATGTTTCTTTATTATTTGGAATTTTGTTTTACATTTTTGTAATTTTCTTGTATACGTTGTGAAACTAGAGTCAGTAAATTGGAAAAATTAATTATAAAAGGTTAAATATTTCAAAACTCGGTCCCTAAATTCTAAATTCTGATGATTAATACTGTAAATATAATACATTAACAGTTAACATTACACATAACATTTTAAAATTTATTATAGATTTGGATCAATGGGAATCATGGAAATAATGAACAAATCATTCATAATTTTATGGATGCCGGTGTTATTATTAGTTCCCCTGCAGAAAACTGATGTCTATTAATTTTAACGAACTAATATCATAACTTGTATTAAAGCGAAATGTAATTTAGATAACTAGTAGTTAAATTTTAAATATATTTAATTAAAATGTAATTAATTAATACAGTAGGGAATACAAAAGAAAACTATTACTTGACTTTTCTGCAACTAACTTTAAGTTAGTTAATAAAGAGTTACCTTTAAGCTATTTTTTTTTTATACAAACTTTGTGATAATTAAACAACATACATATTCGTTTTCTGATTTGCTTAAAGATGTCACAATAACATTTTTGATTTATATAGATCCAAATAATTTTGAAAGTACCAGAATACAGTTTTTATATCCACCATCAAAAAAGTAATACCATCCTGATGTTTATAGGGGAGCATTCCTATCACCCTGATGTTATACGGCATACGGCTTGATGATGGGTATATGAGATTCGGCACAGTCAAATATAACACTTTCACTTGTTCTTATATATATTTACACTTTTTATTTAAAAAAATTTTGTGGTGATTTATTTTCCACCATATAGAACTTAGGTATATTCGTCTAAAAAATAATATAAGAACATACGTTTTTACCCCCTGTGCAACACAAGCCTATATAGAAAATTTTATAAGTTGAAAATATACTATTTATTTATATTTTAAAGAGATTTTTTTTCAATCTTAAATCTTTAAAATACAACATAAATAATTATTTAGTAAATCTACTTATAAAGGACGTATGTGTTTATTAATACTATAAAATAACTAAAATAGTTTGATTTAAAAATTGTAATTAAGTTACTAAAAATTAGTTAAAGGAAATTTTATTGGTAGTTTAACGTGTTTGAAATATATATTTTTAAAGTGCTTTTGCTTTCATTCAACAGATACTGACATAATTTGAAAATATGAATATGTATGTATGTGAATTGTATTTAAAGATGGGACTTGGGCCTTTCATTTACATTTGAAGGGCTTATTGCAGTAACTCGATATGCCACCAACCATCACAATTCGATTTTATGTGCTTTTTGAGTTGCTAGGAACCATATCTAATGTCCCTAAAGAGATTTTTAGCGTATTATGGTAAATTGGCGATATAAGGGTCATGCCTCTTTTTCCATTTAAACAATTTGAAAAAAATTTTATTTTATAAACTCGATATGCCACATATATTTTTTACACTTTTTAAGAAAGTTCTTTATAATGATGGAGATAAAAGCGGAATTGATATTTTTTTATGTTACTGTGATAGAACAAGTTAAGACAAGTATCATTATACGAAGAGACAAATTTTTTGCTCGAAATATTGGGAGATATAATTTTTTTAAATTAAAGTGGCTTACCTTGTTACTGCATAAAAATAATTTCATATATAATTATGTTGCTTACCAAGTTCTTGCTGATTTGAAAATTTTCGATTGCAAAACATCAAAAAAATTTTGCTTATAGATTTACTTTCATTTCGTGGAAATATCTTATATAATGTTCAAACTATGTGCATAATATAAAGTCATATATATCATACCAAATTAGCAAAGACATTGCAGCATATCCTATAATCTTTGTAAAACATATCAAAATCATCAGCATATACAAAAAGCATAATATTATAACGCCTGTTATATAAAGTGCATATCGAAACCCTTTTGAACAATGGACTTGAAATTTCTAAAATCCGTGCAAGACTTCTGACACAACATGCTTCGAAATTGGTTCAGATGTTTAAAATGATGATCAAGAAGCAGAATATCGACTATGCTGAATAAACGCAATATTATCTCAAATTTTAATCAGTGTAAAACCCAAAACAATGTGTTTTGTCATTCTATTTAAAATAGAATCAAACCACAGGATCTGCCTTTTACTGCAGAATACTTTAGCTAAGTATATTTAGCCAAATTTATTCTCATATAAAAAAATAACCAAGAATATAAAAATAACCAAGAATATAAAGAAAATTGAAAATAAATTTTATAAATTGTTTTGTAGCAAGAACATGATAAGCCACTTTGAAAATGTACTAGAACTTGTTTTTTGAAAATAAAAAATAAATAAGCCACAATTTTTTCCTAAAACAGTGGTTTTCACTTTATTTATGATATCCATCTATTGCCATACGATATTTATCGACCTTATATGATTATTAGGCGTGTTTAAAGTACAAATTAAAAAAAAGCATTTTTTTGAGAATTTTTTTAAACTTTAATGTCGATTTACTGAAAATTTTATTTTTGTTGCATATCGAGTTACTGCAATAAGCCCTTCATTTAATTGATTTATATACAATAAGCTCACGTTCTGAAAATCAATATAATTCTAAAAAATCTCCGAAAAACTTATGTTTTGCCGTTTTTTCTGTTGAAATTTTTAGAAAAACTACTGCAGATAGTTCGAAAATTTTTGGCCCACATAAGGTTTTCATACAATGCTGAACTAAGTTGAAAATTTGTATATCTCCTATACAAAATTAAATAAAATACTGTAGCTCTTTAACTTATTATATTATTTCTTTTATTTAAAATTCATTAGAATTATATTAATTTCTAGTCAATATCGTTTAAATTATGCATTTAGGAAAAATCCTTTAATTTTAGACAAACCCTGTAATGTTATCTTAATTATTTATTCCAAATTTATTGTTGTCCTTTGTTTAAAATTGTTAATGTTTTATAAACAAGCGGCTGGGAAAGTTTTATGTCGTAATAAATTGTTTAATGACATTATTTTAATGTTTCGAACCATAAAAGATTAATTAAAGGTAAAACAATCAGTTTTAATTACAACGTTTATTTAAACATTAAAATTACAATAACCACAACATTGTACAATTTGTTGAAAATATCAAATTTCTTTAATTCATAAAATAGCGACTGAATCAAAGAGAAATTAATTAAATGCGAAGGAGAAATAACAATAGAAAAGGTAATACATATTAATTAAAGTACTATGTCTACACAATTTAATCAATGTATATATGAACATTTACTTATTTATTCTTTAAATTTAAGGTTTATGTTTTTATAAAATTTGACTACATTAAATTTCAACGCTAAACTGGTGTTTATACCCTACAATACTATAGTGGGGAGGTTATTATGCGTTTGTGCTGATGTATTAATGTATACCAATCGGCTCAGAATCACTTCCTGAGTCGATTAAGCTATGTCCGTTCGTCCGTCCGTCTGCAATTTTTGAGGTAATTTAATAAAATCTGGAATGTGCACTTCTTTTGTTCCAAGGAAAATGCCTAAAATCGGTCCATTATTTCACCTAGCCCCCATACAACCGGACCCCCCAAATACGGCTTTTGACCTCATAATTATGTTAAATGATCTTCTATCTCTATACAAAAATTTTCAAAACTTGCTTTTGTATAAGTCTTAATAATTCTAGCGATTTTTGCAAAGATTCGGCATTATTTGACCCTAGCCTCCATACACAGTCCCCTTCAGAAAATGACTTGAATGTCCATAATTCACTTATAAACGCTAGAATCACGATGAAATTTATCACAAATAAGTTTAATGTAAACATAAATACCGAAAATAAATTTTATAAGGATCGGCCCAAGTTTTGCCCTATTACCTCTATAACCGGACCTACCGATTTGGTAATTTTAGCTCATAACTACGTTAAATGTAGTACTATCTTCCCAAAAATTTGCACAACTAAGTTTGATATATTCCTAAATAACACTGTCAATTTTAGTAATGATCGGGCCTCATCTGACCCTAGCCCCCATACAAAGTCCTCTCCAGAAAATCAGTTGAATGTCCAAAATTCACTTATAAATACTAGTATCACAATAATTTTGGCACAAATAAGATTTATATAAATATAATTCAGGAAAATACATTTTATAAGGATAGGACCAATTTCTGCCATAGCCCGCATACAACCGGACCTACCTATTTGGGCCTTTTAGCTCATAATTACGTCAAATATACCACAATATTTTCAAAAATCAGTATAATTAAGTTTGACATAATTTTAAATAACACTGGTAATTTTCGTAATGATCGGGCCTTATTTGACCCTAGCCCCTATACATAGTCCCCTACTGAAAATGACTTGAATGCCCACAACGCACTTACAAACACTAGTATCACAATGTAATTTGGCACAAATAAGTTTTATATACTATAAACATAATTCTCGACAATAAATTTTGTAAAGATCGGCTCAATATCTGCCGTAGCCCCATACAACCGAACCTTCCGATTTGGGCCTTTTATCTGCGAAATACGTCTAATATACTACTATCTATCCAAAAAATGGCCACAATGTGCTGATGTTTGTAACACTCAAAAATATTTGTCCTTAAGTACACCAGTCGGTTCAGAATCACTTGTGACCGTGTAAACCTTGTGTGCACGCTCGCAATTTTCAATATAATTTCATAAAATTTGTCACATACTCTTCTCTGAATCCAATGATGAAGGCTTTTATTTCTCCTAGTCACCATACAACCGTACATGAACACACATTATTTGTAACCTATGTAAGATTCAACATAAATGCTTTATTATTGAAAATGAATCACATGTAATATTCACAATTGGTGTAGGGTATCATATGGTCGACCACGCCCGACTATAGTTTCTTACTTGTTTTTAGTAAGTTAAGTGCGTTCAAGTTATCTTTTGAAGGGGACCTTCTACGGCGTAATTAACCTCCGAGTGTACTCGCTTGTAAGTAAATTGAGAACGTCTCATTTAGCTTAACCAATCAAAATCTATAATTTAATTTCATTTGAAAAATCCTATATCATATTTTCAATAAATGTATAATGCTTTATTTGAAAAAAGTCAATATTATTTGCAAATCTTTGAAAAAGAAAATTTTCCATAAAAATAGCAAATAATCCTTTAATTTTTTTGCAGACAAACTTAGTATTTGCTTTTGATATATTTTTAAGCTTTCATTGACATATGAATACTTTTAAGTTTTACATCTTTTATTAAATATCTTATATGCTGAGATACATGATTTAAATAATTTTTAAATATCAAGTCCAAAATAAAACCAAACAAAAGGGGTTGGCAAGCTATTAACATACATTAGCATTCGTTTATAAGGTTAAGTTCTAAAAATCTTCACACTCAGTTATCTTACAGAAGTGAATGTCGATATTACATGTTCAAATCCTCTTAGAAACAGAATTTTAAAAAATATTGATTTTACATAATTTAGGTACATATATGTATCAGGATATTTTTTCAATTTATACTTTTACTATACAAATCCCCTTATTCACAAACAAAATTTTTATTTTATAAACGGTTTATAAATTAGATTTTGTACGGAAATTTTGTTTTATAAACCTTTTATAAAATAAAAATTCTGTTTGTGAATAAGGGGGAAAGAGTTCAAAATTTAATATACTTCTTTAGAAAAAAATCTGTTTGGATTTTAACAAAAATATATAAGTGTATAAAAGATTCTCGCACTGACTATATTAATTTTTAAATCACATAGAGTGAAATTATCTTTGCTTATATTTTGTCTTTGGCAGTTTTATGATGGTTTAACAAAACCATCGTAATGTAACTGACAAATGATTGGCAATAACGTTTAGAAGAGAAGATTGTGTAAGTAGGCTTAATATGTATAAAAAGGTTAATTTTAGTTTCTTTTGTGATTTTTGACTTCTTCTAAGAGTAATAAAAGAGTATATTTAGTTAGAAAACAATTTAACTATACCCTACACTACTATAGTGGGGAGGGTATTATGCGTTTGTGCTGATGTTTGTAACACCCAAAAATATTGGTCATACACCTTAAAGTATACCAATCGGCTCAGAATCACTTTCTGAGTCGATGAAGCCATGTCCGTCCGTCCGTCTGTCTGTCTGTGTGTCCATGTAAACCTTGTGAGCACTCTACAGGTCGCAATTTTTGAGATAATTTGATGAAATTTGGAACATGCACTTCTCTTGGTAAAAGGAAAATGGTTGAAATCGGTTCATTATTTCACCTAGCCCCCATACAACCGGACCCCCCGAATAGGGCTTTTGACCTCATAATTATGTTAAATGATCTACTATCTCTACAAAAATTGGAAAAATTTAGTTTTTTATATGCCTTATTATTTCTAGCGATTTTTGTAAAGATCGGACCCTAGCCCCCATACAAAGTCCCCCTCAGAAAATTACTTGAATGTCCACAATTCACTTATAAACACTAATATCACGATGAAATTTGGCAAAAATGAGTTATGTATAGACATAATTCCCAACAATAAATTTTATAGGGATGGGCCCAAGTTTTGCCCTAGCCCCCATATAACCGGACCTTCTGATTTGGGCCTTTTAGCTCATAACTTTGTCAAATATACTACTATCTCTCCAAAAATCGGCACATCTAAGTTTGATATAATTATAAGTAGGTTAGGTTAGGTAGGCAGGTCGTCCTCGCGATGTCATCACTGGGGACACACTTGGGTCCAGTATTTTGATCCCATTGTGATACCTGAAACGAGAGAGAACGGTCGGCGTATTAGTACACTTCAACCTAATCACTCTGGTTTCCACCGAACCAGTTTGTCGCACGAATATAGGAATCTATCTTTCGGATATTAACCTCCGATAGATCCGCTAAGTCATGCAGAAAATAGCTACCTAGCAGACCCATTCTGTGATCAGCTAGGGCAGGACAATGACAGAGAAAGTGAGTTATACTCTCTTCTTCCTCTTCATCCTGGCAGCTCCTGCAGAAGTCGTTACTGGGTAAGTTCAGTCTTCTTGCATGGAGTCCGAAAGGCCAGTGGCCAGTTCCGTAGATTAACTCTCGGAATGTAGAAAAGGGCTTGGGATCTTTGCGGGTCGTAAGATGGCCACATGATCCTTGCCTGTCTACAGGTGGCTTCAGTCGACCATCTGCATTGCGCAAGCTCATATAGTTTTTCACGTATCGAGCGTTTGCAGGTTGAAAGCGGTATACCGACAAAAGGGTCGGTATGCTCTCTTGCAAGCGAGGAGCCTAACTTGGCAAGAGAGTCCGCGATGGTATTACCAGGAATTTGCTGATGTCCTGGAATCCAATACAGTCCTATTGTGGAATGTTTCGCCATCCCGTTAAGGGATGCCCGACATTCTAGGACTAAGTTTGACGTCGTGTAGACACCACTTAGAACCTTAAGGGCTGCCTGGCTGTCGGTATAAATTCGAATATTAGCACCGTATATTCGATAAAACCTGAGCCAGTTTGCAGCCCGTTTAATGGCTGATAGTTCAGCCTGAAGGACGCTACATTGGTCAGGAAGCTTGAATGATACTTCCGTTCCCGAATGTGCTATGTAAAAGCCACCGCCTACACCATGGTTTGATTTTGAGCCATCAGTGAAAACCTTATACGATCCGTCATGGAGGATTGTTTCCATCACATTTGGATCGTGTCGGATATTCACCGAAAAGCTTCTATCAAAAGACGGTTTGGCGATGCAATAGTCGATATTGTCAGGAATCTCTCCTAGACAATTGAGAATGGTGGAGTGACCTGACTGAATCATATGCCATATACCAATTGTATTGAGTCTAATAGCCGCGATGAGGGCAACCTCTTGGGCCATTAGATCAATAGGTAGCCATCCCATCTTGACAAAGAGAGCCTTTGATGGGGTGGTGCGGAGAGCCCCCGTTATCATAATTATAAGTAACACTGTCGATTTTTATAATGATCGCGCATTATTTGACCCTATCCCCCATACAAAATCCCCTTCAGAAAATGACTTGAATGTCCACAATTCACTTATAAACACTAGTATCACGATGAAATTTGGCAAAAATGTGTTTTGTATAGACATAATTCCCAACAATAAATTTTATAAGGATAGGACGAATTTTTGCCCTAGCCCCCATACAACCGGACCTACCGATTTGGGCCTTTTAGCTCATAACTACCACAAATATACTACTATCTTCCCAAAAAATGGCACAACTAATTTTGATATAATTATAAATAACACTGTTATTTTTCGCCATGATCGGAAATAAAAAGTAGCATATTGCCAGATATACAGGAATACGCTGTGAAAATTTGAAGAAAACATATAAACATACAAAAATACAAACAAACACACATTTATTTTTATATATGTATGTATATAGATAATTCCCAATAATACATTTTATAAGGATCGGCTCAATTTCTGCCCTAGCCCCCATACATCCGGACCCTCCGATTACGGCCTTTTATCTTTTAACTACGTCTAATATTCTACTATCTATCCAATGTGGTGATGTTTGTTATATCCGTCATTGTGACCGTGTAAACCTTGTGTGCACGCAACAGATAACAATTTTGAATATAATTTGTTAAATTGTCACATACTATTCTCTGGATCCAATGACGAAGGCTGTTGAAAATGATTGAAATCGGTCTTTTATTTCTCCTAGTCAGCATACAACCGTACATGAACAGACATTATTTGGAACTTATATAAGATTAACATAAATGCTTCATTATTGAAATTAATCACATTTAATATTCGCAATTGGCGTAGGGTCGGCCACGCCCGACTGTAATTTCTTACTTGTTTTTATATGATTTTAATTCTTACTTCTTACCATCTTTTTATTTAATTTTAAGCGATATTTTAAGGGATATTTGCAGTAATAGAACAAGCCTTAATTCATCGCAATTCGATTTAAAGTGTTTATTGAGTTACTTGGAACCTTGTCTATTGTCCCTAAAAAGAGTTTTAGAATATCGATACAAGGGCCATGCCTCTTCTCTGTAATTTAAAAAATTGTCACATATATTTTTTACACTTTTTAACAAAGTCATTTATAATGATGGAGTTACAAGTGGAATGGATAATTTTATATGTTATGGTGATAAAACAAGTATATATATATATATATATATATATATATATATATATATATATATATATATATATATATATATATATATATATATATATATAGATATATATATATATATATATATATATATATATATATATATATATATATATATATATATATTTTTTTTTTTTTTTTATTGAAGTGACTCACCTTCATAAACATAATTTAATGCGAAAAAATCGTATAAAAGGTTTAAACTATATAATTTATTGTCGTATTTATCATACCAAAATGCTAAAGACCTTCTGGTCAAATCTGAAACAACATGAGTCAGATTTGTATTATATTAAATTTACTTAAAAAATTCATTGCTTTAAAGAATCTTTTAAAGAATCTACTAATAATAATCTTTATGACTGTTTCACGGAAACATGAATATTTATGAAATTAAAAAAGCACTTAGAAATGTAAAATCTATAAATGTATTTGACACAGTTACCTTAATTTTTAAAACGAAAAAAAGAAAAAACCAGAAAGTAATAACAAATCCTACTTTCAAGCCAAAAACAGACAACGTGAAAACAATTTCAGCAAAATAATGCACAACGTATAAGTGATGGAAAGCTTATGATGTGAATAAAAGCTCTTTTACTTCTGTACAATCCTCACAATCCTTAAACCCGCAAATAACGGTGTATGAGCATTTACACACAGTAGTACTTAAGTAAACCATTTTGAGACTATTTAAACAACAAATATCCTATATTTATATACATCGTGTGATTATTCTAAGTGGCCGTATAGAATTCTCTCGGCCTCGTCCTCCCTTTAGCTGGTCTAATTGACCCATAAGTTGTAATCATTTTAATTTTCATAGCTAATGTAATTCATTATAGAAACAATGGTTGGTCAATATTAGGTTTTGCATAATGTCCAATATGTTCTGGACTGTCTACCATAGTAAAAGATTTCCATACTTTTGGCACTTGATAATAATGTTTTAAAACTTCTTAGTAAAGATAACGCAAAAACAAGTTAGAGTGCTATATTCGGCTGAGCCGAATCTTAAATACCCTCCACCAGCTACTTTTATATTAATACTTTTCTAATTGATCAAATATTTGTAGAAATAAGTTTTCTCATGTCTTAAATAGAAAAATCCCAAGATTTACAACTTAAATCTATTACAATTCCAAGATTTATTGAACATTACAAACGCCATTTTCTTTATATTTTTATAGCGCTTAGCAATATTTAGTAATTTGCATGTGTGTGAAAGATTTAAGGATTTTCAAAATACATATACATATATAATTTTGTTCTACACAAATTGATAATGCAACTAGTTAAATACGGTTAAAACGCTTTTAGGGGAAGGACCTAGTATGGGAGATATGACCAAATATAGACCTATCGTAAAAAAATTTTTAAGCAAAATTTCTGTACATAAAAGATATATTTCAGTCATATTTTGTATCTAAAAGGACCTTGTATGGGAGTTATAACCAATTATGTATACAAAGTTATGTGCGTTTAAGTGATTTTCGGGAGGGGACCTTGTATGGGAGCTATGACCAGTTATGGACCGATCGTAAAACCATTTTATAGTAATGGGAGCTATGACCAATTATGAACCGATCGGAACAAAAATTCAATCATATTTTTGTATATATGAGCAATACTTGTACCAAATTTTATATGGATATTTTAATTTAGTAATGAGTTATGTGCGTTTAAGTGATTTTCGGGAGGGGACCTTGTATGGGAGCTATGACCAATTATGGACCGATCTGAAAAAAACTTTGACAATAATATTTCTATGCATATGGACAATACTTGTACCAAATTTTATATGGATATCTTAATTTGGTAATGAGTTATGCGCGTTTAAGTGATTTTGGGGAGGGGACCTTGTATGGGAGCTATGTCTAATTATGAACCGATCCAGAAAATTTTTTCTCTGAATGATTTCCATTGACATAAGATTTTAATTTGTAAAATTTTGTGAAGATATCAACATTGTGACGGAAGTTATGAACAAAAAACCCATTTTCCGGTAGGGATCAAGATCTTGTGCAGGAACGAATGTGTGGTGATTTTCATGGAATTATCTTGCATAGTTTTCGAGAAAATTACAGCAGAATATATAAAAAATGCGAGGTTGTTTTAAATTTTGATTCATAACTTTTCCCGGTGTGAACCCATTTTGCCCATTTTCAATACCAAACATCTTAGGAAAATGAAGAACATTTTGGGTGAATTTGGTTAAACTCTATTGCTTCGTTTTATCGTGAGCGTGTTTTACACAGACAGACGGACAGACGGACATAGCTAAATCGACTCAGAATTTGATAAGGACCCAGAATATATATACTGTTGGGTCTCAGATGAATATTTCTTGGTGTTACACACGGAATGACAAAGTTATATATACCCTCTATCACCACTGATGGTGGTGGAGGGTATAAAAAAATATAAGGCGGTCAAATATATATTTATATGTATATGGTGTTTATACCATTCTTCCAAACAAAAAGTACATTTATACATACAAATGTATTTTCCTTTTTTGCGATTTTATTCCATAAATCCAACTTAAACTGAACGTGTATGTTTTTTATACCCTCCACCACCATCAGTGGTGATAGAGGGTATATATAAGTTTGTCATTCCGTGTGTAACACCAAGAAATATTCGTCTGAGACCCAACAAAGTATACATATTCTGGGTCCCTATGAAATTCTGAGTCGATTTAGCTATGTCCGTCTGTCCGTCTGTCTGTCTGTCTGTCTGGTTAAAACACGCTCACGTTGAAACTAAGCAAAAGAAATCAGCCAAATTCACTAAGAATATTCATCATTATCCTAAGCAGTTTGGTATTGAAAATCAGCAAAATCGGTTCACAACGTAAAAAGTTATAAGTAAAAATTTCAGACTACCTCGAAAAAAATTACGGTTTTTTCATAATTCTTTTGAAGTTTTCTCGGAAACTACCAAAGATATTTCGATGAATTTTGTCACACAATATTTTTTCAGGGCAGTAATCAATTATGTTTAAAATCTTTACAATCGATCCAATATTTCCCATAGCCCCCATACAAAGGTATATATTCCCGGAAATTAGTTTATCGTTAATAACTCCCTCAAATATATCGGTATCAACACAAAATTTTGTACATGTAAATATAATATGAATAGAAATCATACTATCAACGCAGATCTCAGTCGGTCCACAATTGGTCATAGCTCTCATATAAGGTCCACTTCCGAAAATCACCTAAACGCACATATTTCTTTGATGAGTAAAGCTATTGTGATAAAAGTCGAGTTAAATGTGTTTTGTATACATACAAATCATTCTACCAAATTTTTTACGGATCGGTCCATTATTGGTCATAGCTCCCATATAAGGCCCACTTCCGGAAATTATTTAAAAGCTCATATATCATTGTCAAACAAAGCTATCTTGATAAAATTCCACACAAATATGTTTAGTCTAAATATGAATCACTCTACGAAATTTTTTCCGGATAGGCCAATAATTGGTCATAGCTCCCATATAAAGTCCACTTCCGAAAATCACTTAAACGCATATATTTCAATGAATTATAAAGCTATTGGGATAAAATTCGACACAAATATGTTTTGTATACATACAAATCATTTTACAATTTTTTTTACGGATCGGTCCATTATTGGTCATAGCTCCCATATAAGGCCCACTTCCGAAAATCACTTAAAAACACATATTTCATTGTCAAATAAAGCTATCGTGATAAAATTCGACATAAATAGATTTTGTCTAAATATGAATTACTCTACTAAATTTTTTCCGAATAGGCCCATAATTGGTCATAGCTCCCATATAAGGTCCACTTCCGAAAATCACTTAAACGCATATATTTCATTGAATTCTAAAGTTATCGGGATAAAATTCGACAAAAATATGTTTTGTGTACATTAAAATCATTCCACCAAATTTTTTATGGATCGGTTCATTATTGGTCATAGCTCCCATATAAGGCCCACTTCCGAAAATCACTTAAAAGCACATATTTCATTGTCAAATAAAGCTATCTTCATAAAATTCGACACAAATATGTTTTGTCTTTATATGAGTCACTCTACGAAATTTTTTCCGGATAGGCTCATGATAGGTCATAGCTCCCATATAAGGTCCACTTCCGAAAATCAATTAAACGAATATATTTCATTAAATTCTAAAGCTATAAGGATAAAATACGACTTGAATATGTAATGTGTACATATAAATCATTCTACCACTTTTTCCCCGGATCGGTCCATTATTGGTGATCCCACTTCCGAAAATTACTTAATCGCACATATTTCATTGTTAAATAAAGTTATCTTGATAAAATTCGACACAAATATGTATTGTCTTTATATGAATCACTCTACGAAATTTTTTCCGGATAGGCTCCCATAGATGGTCCACATACGAAAATCAATTAAACGCATATATTTCTTTGAATAATAAGGCTATCGGGATGAAGTACGACTTGAATATGTTTTGTGAGCATATAAATCATTCTACCAAATTTTTTCCGGATTGATCCATATATTATAGTAGCTCCTATATAAGGTCCACTTCAAAAAAATCACTTAAACGCACATATTTCATTATCAAATAAAGGTATCTTGATAAAATTCGACACAAATATGTTTTGTGTAAGGTCATAGCTCCTGTACATATAAAGTCCACTTCCGAAAATCACCTAAACGCAAATATTTCATTAATTAATAAATCTATTGTAGTAATCATTATACTAAATCATTATACTAAATTTTTTCTTTATCGGTTGATAATTGGTCACAACTCCCATATAAGCTCCATTTCCGAAAATTACTCAAATGCACTTGATAATCAAAGTTATCGGGATTAAATTCGACATAAATGTTTATTTTGTATATATAAATCATTCTACGGATTTTTTTCTTCCGGATCGGTCCATAGCTTGTCTTAGCTCCCATATAAGGTATACTTCTGAAAATCACTTAATATCACTTAATTCGTAATTAAATGATTATATCCGGATAAAATTCAAAATGAGTATGTTCTGTGTACAGATATATCATTATATTAAAATGTTTTCAAACTGGCCTATTAATATACATTTTTCTCGACCTAATTAAAATTAGTTTGACATATGCATAAATGTTAGTACCCTCAATAAGGAAACAAAAATTTCGCCAAGTTATCTAAAAATTAGATAGTTAAATGGGTCTCAATGAAAAGTAGCTTGCTGGTGGAGGGTATTTAAGATTCGGCAGAGCCGAATATAGCACTCTAACTTGTTTTTAATTTATAAGTATGTAGTTACGTATGGAATAATCCTTTGTGTATCCTCTTAAAAAAATTCCAACCATTTTTGCAATTTTTTGTAAACACTTTTTCCGTATAAATCATTCTTGCTAGCCTATGAAAAATTCAATAACAAACGTGAATTTATTCCCAAAATCGTTGTAAAGCTGTGATTATTTTGCATTGAAATATTTTTAAATGAATTTTTAATTTACGTTGAAAATTGGAAAGAATGAAAAAAAACTTAACTCCATTGCAAATATTTAAGAATTTTCTGAGCACTACGATTGTTTGACTTTTGTAGATTCTGAAAACAAATATATCATCTTAATATCTATATATATAAAATTCTAACGTTACTGACTGACTGACTGACTGACTGATTCACTGACTGATTCATCATCGCACAGCCTAAACGGTTGAAGCTAAAGAGCTGAAATTTGGACAGGAGGTTGGTCTCCCGCCAAATAGATCCACTAAGGCGGGATTTTTGGAAATTCGAATGTTTAGGGGGTAAAAAAGGGTAAAAACGGGTAAATTCGGTAACCTTATATCTCCTAAACTAGAAAAGATACAAAAACAGCTTAAAGCTTATCGCCGTTCATTTAAAAAATAAACGGACAGGTGTCTGGTAATTTTTTAAAATTCGGCCCCTTTAGGGAATAAACGGGTAAAAACTGTATTTTGGTACTTTTTTCGCACCCCATGTATCTTTTAAACCAGTGCACATTCAAAAAATATTTTTGACTCCTTCATAACTTAACGAAAAAATAAAAATATGAATTTAGTACTTTTTGGATATTCGGACGTTTAAGGGGTTAAAATTGTACCTATTTTTGGTACTTTTTTCATAAAACATTGTTTTTGGTTTATTAACTTATACATATGAATACATAATAACAGGCTCCCACTACGATGTTGCAACTTTTTGGAATAGAATTTTTATTTCGTTAATGGGGAGGGAAAAAGTACCAAAAGGGGTAAAAACGGGAAATTTGATTTTATTCAACCACAATGATCCAATTTAGATAAAATTTTTAAATTTAGAAACACCAAATATCCTAATGGGGTGTTATTTGGAACCCCGGTATCAAGTGATATTTTTTGGTACTTTTCATTCTCCAACTGGTCCTTTTTGAGTTTTCTATGATATTGAAATAGAAACATGAAATTAATAATAAAGGGACTTTTCGCTACTTTTTCGTTCTACACAGGTACTTTTTTGAGTTTTCTTTAAAATTAAACCTAGAAACATGAAATTAAGCATGTAGAGCTCGGAGTAAATGAGAATCTATAAAATGGGACTTTTTGGTACTTTTTCGTTCTTCAAAAGATACTTTTTGAATTTTCTATAAAATTTAACCTAGAAACATGAAATTAAGCATCTAGAGACCGGAGTAAATGAAAATCTATAAAAGGGAACTTTTTGGTACTTTTTCGTCCTTCGACTGGTACTTTTTGAGTTTTCTATAAAATTTAACCTAAAAACATGAAATTAAGCATGTAGAGCCCGGAGTAAATGAGAATCTATAAAAGGGGACTTTTTGGTACTTTTTCGTCCTTCGACTGGTACTTTTTGAGTTTTCTATAGAATTTAACCTAGAAACATGAATTTAAGCATGTAGAGCCCAGAGTAAATGAGAATCTATAATAGGGGACTTTTTGGTACTTTTTCGTCCTTCGACTGGTACTTTTTGAGTTTTCTATAAAATTTAACCTAGAAACATGAAATTAAGCATGTAGAGCCCAGAGTAAATGAGAATCTATAATAGGGGACTTTTTGGTACTTTTTCGTCCTTCGACTGGTACTTTTTGAGTTTTCTATAAAATTTAACCTAGAAACATGAAATTAAGCATGCGGAGGCCTTAGTTAATGAGAATCTATAAAAGGGGACTTTTTGGTACTTTTTCGTCCTTCGACTGGTACTTTTTGAGTTATCTATAAAATTTAACCTAGAAACATAAAATTAAGCATGTAGAGCCCTTAGTAAATGAGAATCTATAAAAGGGGACTATTTGGTACTTTTTCGTCTTTCGACTGGTACTTTTTGAGTTTTCTATAAAATTTAACCTAGAAACATGAAATTAAGCATGTAGAGCCCTTAGTAAATGAGAATCTATAAAAGGGGACTTTTTGGTACTTTTTCGTCTTTCGACTGGTACTTTTTGAGTTTTCTATAAAATTTAACCTAGAAACATGAAATTAAGCATGTAGAGCCCTTAGTAAATGAGAATCTATAAAAGGGGACTTTTTGGTACTTTTTCGTCCTTCGACTGGTACTTTTTGAGTTTTCTATAAAATTTAACCTAGAAACATGAAATTAATCATGTAGAGCCCTTAGTAAATGAGAATCTATAACAGGGGACTTTTTGGTACTTTTTCGTCTTTCGACTGATACTTTTTGTGTTTTCTATAAAATTTAACCTAGAAACATGAAATTAAGCATGTATAGCCCGGAGTAAATGAGAATCTATAAAAGGGGACTTTTTGGAACTTTTTCGTCTTTCGACTGGTACTTTTTGAGTTTTCTATAAAATTTAACCTAGAAACATGAATTTAAGCATGTAGAGCCCAGAGTAAATGAGAATCTATAAAAGGGGACTTTTTGGTACTTTTTCGTCCTTCGACTGGTACTTTTTGAGTTTTCTATAAAATTTAACATAAAAACATGAAATTAAGCATGTCGAGCCCGGAGTAAATGAGAATCTATAAAAGGGGACTTTTTGGTACTTTTTCGTCCTTCGACTGGTACTTTTTGAGTTTTCTATAAAATTTAACCTAGAAACATGAATTTAAGCATGTAGAGCCCAGAGTAAATGAGAATCTATAATAGGGGACTTTTTGGTACTTTTTCGTCCTTCGACTGGTACTTTTTGAGTTTTCTATAAAATTTAACCTAAAAACATGAAATTAAGCATGTAGAGCCCAGAGTAAATGAGAATCTATAATAGGGGACTTTTTGGTACTTTTTCGTCCTTCGACTGGTACTTTTTGAGTTTTCTATAAAATTTAACCTAGAAACATGAAATTAAGCATGCGGAGGCCTTAGTTAATGAGAATCTATAAAAGGGGACTTTTTGGTACTTTTTCGTCCTTCGACTGGTACTTTTTGAGTTATCTATAAAATTTAACCTAGAAACATAAAATTAAGCATGTAGAGCCCTTAGTAAATGAGAATCTATAAAAGGGGACTATTTGGTACTTTTTCGTCTTTCGACTGGTACTTTTTGAGTTTTCTATAAAATTTAACCTAGAAACATGAAATTAATCATGTAGAGCCCTTAGTAAATGAGAATCTATAAAAGAGGACTTTTTGGTACTTTTTCGTCTTTCGACTGGTACTTTTTGAGTTTTCTATAAAATTTAACCTAGAAACATGAAATTAAGCATGTAGAGCCCTTAGTAAATGAGAATCTATAAAAGAGGACTTTTTGGAACTTTTTCGTCTTTCGACTGGTACTTTTTGAGTTTTCTATAAAATTTAACCTAGAAACATGAATTTAAGCATGTAGAGCCCGGAGTAAATGAGAATCTATAAAAGGGGACTTTTTGGTACTTTTTCGTCCCTCGACTGGTACTTTTTGAGTTTTCTATAAAATTTAACCTAGAAACATGAAATTAAGCATGCGGAATCCTTAGTTAATGAGAATCTATAAAAGGGTACTTTTTCGTCCTTCGACTGGTACTTTTTGAGTTTTCTATAAAATTTAACCTAGAAACATAAAATTAAGCATGTAGAGCCCAGAGTAAATGAGAATCTATAATAGGGGACTTTTTGGTACTTTTTCGTCCTTCGACTGGTACTTTTTGAGTTTTCTATAAAATTTAACCTAGAAACATGAAATTAAGCATGCGGAGGCCTTAGTTAATGAGAATCTATAAAAGGGGACTTTTTGGTACTTTTTCGTCCTTCGACTGGTACTTTTTGAGTTTTCTATAAAATTTAACCTAGAAACATAAAATTAAGCATGTAGAGCCCTTAGTAAATGAGAATCTATAAAAGGGGACTATTTGGTACTTTTTCGTCTTTCGACTGGTACTTTTTGAGTTTTCTATAAAATTTAACCTAGAAACATGAAATTAATCATGTAGAGCCCTTAGTAAATGAGAATCTATAAAAGAGGACTTTTTGGTACTTTTTCGTCTTTCGACTGGTACTTTTTGAGTTTTCTATAAAATTTAACCTAGAAACATGAAATTAAGCATGTAGAGCCCTTAGTAAATGAGAATCTATAAAGGGGACTTTTTGGTACTTTTTCGTCTTTCGACTGGTACTTTTTGAGTTTTCTATAAAATTTAACCTAGAAACATGAAATTAAGCATGTAGAGCCCTTAGTAAATGAGAATCTATAAAAGGGGACTTTTTGGTACTTTTTCGTCTTTCGACTGATACTTTTTGTGTTTTCTATAAAATTTAACATAGAAACATGAAATTAAGCATGTAGAGCCCTTAGTAAATGAGAATCTATAAAAGGGGACTTTTTGGTACTTTTTCGTCTTTCGACTGGTACTTTTTGAGTTTTCTATAAAATTTAACCTAGAAACATGAAATTAAGCATGTAGAGCCCGGAGTAAATGAGAATCTATAAAAGGGGACTTTTTGGTACTTTTTCGTCCCTCGACTGGTACTTTTTGAGTTTTCTATAAAATTTAACCTAGAAACATGAAATTAAGCATGCGGAATCCTTAGTTAATGAGAATCTATAAAAGGGTACTTTTTCGTCCTTCGACTGGTACTTTTTGAGTTTTCTATAAAATTTAACCTAGAAACATAAAATTAAGCATGTAGAGCCCAGAGTAAATGAGAATCTATAATAGGGGACTTTTTGGTACTTTTTCGTCCTTCGACTGGTACTTTTTGAGTTTTCTATCAAATTAAACCTAGAAACATGAAATTAAGCATGCAGAGCCCTTAGTTAATGAGAATATATAAAAGGGGACTTTTTGGTACTTTTTCGTTCTTCGACTGGTACTTTTTGATTTTTCTATAAAATTGAACCTAAAAACATGAAATTAAGCATATAGAGCCCGGAGTAAATTGGAAACTATAAAAGAGGATCTTTTTGGTACTTTTTTGTTCTTCGATTGGTACTTTTTGATTTTTCTATAAAATTTAACATAGAAACATGAAATTAAGCATGTAGAGCCCGGAGTAAATAAGAATCTATAAAAGGAGACTTTTTTGTACTTTTTCATTCTTCGACTTGTACTTTTTTCAGTTTTTTATAAAATTTAACCTAGAAACATAAAATTCAGCATGTAGAGCCTGGAGTAAATTAGAATCTATAAAAGGGGACTTTTTGGTACTTTATCGTACTTCGACTGGTACTTTTTGAGTTTTCAATAAAATTAAACCTAGAAACATGAAATTAAGCATGCAGAGGCCTTAGTTAATAAAAATCTATAAAAGTGAACTTTTTGGCACTTTTTCGTCCTTCGATTGGTACTTTTTGAGTTTTCTATAAAATTCAACCTAAAAACATGAAATTAAGCATATAGAGTCCGGAGTAAATGAGAATCTATAAAAGTGGACTTTTAAGTACTTAAAATTGAGTACTCATATACAATCATCATTTCTTCAAATTAGGGAATTACCAATATTTAAAAATTTGTAATCTTTGTAAAACATATTATTTTTTCCTTGCTAAATGAAGAGCCAACATATTTCTCATTCTATAAAAACCCTCGCTAACAAAGTAGCGGGTAATAAGCTAGTTTTTAATATTTATCTTTCTGACTTTAATGTAAAACTTAAACTTATTTCATGTTAAACTATCGCATTTAAATACAATTTTGCTGCAAATAAAGTAAACGTCAAGAAAATTGCATGGCTGGAAATTAAATTTTGCAATATAATTGCTTTTTATACCCTCCACCACCATCAGTGGTGATAGAGGGTATATATAACTTTGTCATTCCGTGTGTAACACCAAGAAATATTCATCTGAGACCCAACAAAGTATATATATTCTGGGTCCTTATGAAATTCTGAGTCGATTTAGCAATGTCCGTCTGTCCGTCCGTCCGTCCGTCCGTCTGTCTGTCTGTCTGTCTGTGTAAAACACGCTCACGTTAAAACGAAGCAATATAATTTAACCAAATTCACCCAAAATATTCATTATTATCCGGTACAGTTTGGTATTGAAAATGAGCAATATCGGTTCACATCGGGAAAAGTTATGAATCAAAATTTAAAACAACCTCGAAAAAAATAAGCATTTTTTTCACATTCTAATGTAATTTTCTCCAAAACTATGCAAGATAATTCCATGAAAATCACCATACATTCGTTTCTACACAAAATCTTAATCCGTGCAGAAAATTGCCAGAATCGGTCCACAATTTCATATACCTCCCATACAAAAGTACATATTCCCGGAAAATGGGCTTTTCGTTAATAACTTCCATCACAATGTCGATATCTTCACAAAATTTTATAAAATAAAAACTTATGTCAATAGAATTCTTTCAGAGAAAAATTTTCTGGATCGGTCCATAATTGGACATAGCTCCCATACAAGGACCCCTCCCGAAAATCACTTAAACGCGCATAACTCATTACTAAATTAAGATATCCATATAAAATTTGGTATAAGTATTGCCCATATGCATAGAAATATTACTGTGAAAGTTTTTTCCGATCGGTCCAAAATTGGTCATAGCTCCCATACAAGGTCCCCTCCCGAAAATCACTTAAACGCGCATAACTCATTACTAAATTAAGATATCCATACAAAATTTGGTATAAGTATTGCCAATATGCACAGAAATATTACTGTGAAAGTTTTTTCCGATCGGTCCATAATTGGTCATAGCTCCCATACAAGGTCCCCTCCCGAAAATCACATAAACGCGCATAACTCATTACTAAATTAAGATATCCATATAAAATTTAGTATAAGTATTGCCCATATGCACAGAAATATTACTGTGAAAGTTTTTTCCGATCGGTCCATAATTGGTCATAGCTCCCATACAAGGTCCCCTCCCGAAAATCACATAAACGCGCCTAACTCATTACTAAATTAAGATATCCATATAAAATTTGGTATAAGTATTGCCCATATGCATAGAAATATTACTGTGAAAGTTTTTTCCGATCGGTCCAAAATTGGTCATAGCTCCCATACAAGGTCCCATCCCGAAAATCACTTAAACGCGCATAAATCATTACTTAATTAAGATATCCATATAAAATGTGGTATAAAAATTGCCCACATGCATAGAAATATTATTGTGAAAATTGTTTTGGATCGGTTCAAAATTGGTCATAGCTCCCATACAAGGTCCCCTCCCGAAAATCACTTAAATGCGCATAACTCATTACTAAATTAAGATATCCATACAAAATTTGGTACAAGTATTGCACATATACGCGGAAATATTACTGTGAAATTTTTTTCCGATCGGTCCATAATTGATCATAGCTTCCATACAAGGTCCCCTCCCGAAAATCACTTAAACGCTCATAACTCATTACTAACTATAAAGTTTGGCAGAAGTATTGCTCATATACAGAGAAATATTACTGTGAAATTGTTTTCCTATCGGTCCATAATTGATCATAGCTGCTGTGCCTTTCAGAACACACTTAAAGGCACATAACTCATTAGGAAATAGTGATATCCATAAAATATTTGGCATTAATACTATTTTTGTACACATAAATGTTATTTCAAAATTTTTTCACGATTAGTCCAACCTTGGTCATAGCTCCCATACAAGGTTCCCTCCCGAAAATCACTTAAACGCACATAATTCATTACCAAATATTGATATCATACATTTAGCAAAATTATTGCTCTTATATACATAAATTACACTATAAAATTGTTTTACGATCGGTCCATATTTGGTCATAGCTCTCATACTAGGTCCCCTCCAGAAAATCACTTAAATGCACAATATTCATTACCAAATAATGATATAGATACAGAATTTTGAAATTTTGTTTTTATATATAATTCGTCATAGCTCTCATACAAGGTCCTTTTACGAAAATCTCTTAAACGCACATTACTCATTACCAAATAAAGCTATTGATACAAAATTTGCCACAAATATTAGTTTTGTATACAAAAATTCTATTTCAAGATTTCTCACGATCGGCTCATAACATGGGTGCGGTCGGTCCCATACAAGGTTCCCTTCCGAAAATCACTTAAACACACATTACTTATTACTAAATTACGATATAGATATAAAATTTTACTGAAATATAGCTTTTATGTACAGAAATTTTGCTTAAAGAATTTTTTACGATCGGACTATAATTGGTCATATCTAGGTCCTGCCCCTGAAAGCACTTTAACCGTATTTAACTAGTTGCATTGTATTTTGTATATATATGTATTTTGAAAATCCTTTAATTTTCACACACATGCATACATGCAAATTACTAAATATCGCTAAGCGCTATAAAAATATAAAGAAAATTGCGTTTGTAATGTTCAATAAATCTTGGAATTGTAATAGATTTAAGCTGTTTAAATCTTGGGATTTTTCAATTTAAGACATGAGATTTATTTCTACAAATATTTGACCAATTAGAAAAGTCTTAATATAAAAGTAGCTGGTGGAGGGTATTTAAGATTCGGCTCAGCCGAATTTAGCACTCTAACTTGTTCATTTTCATTATAATATGATTATAACAAGTTAATTTAAAACATTGTTAATTATGGTAAAATGTGGAAATGAAAGTGCAGTTATTTTAAAGGAGAAATTTTCATAACATAATCCTTTAAGGCACGTTATAAAATATAAAAAATGAAGGATAAACAAGTAAAATAGCAATAAAAACCTTGATTATCAATGTTTTAAAATTAAAAGAAATTTCCTTAAATTCGTCCAATCTTAAATAAAAGATTTTTTCTTTCCTTTAGTGGGAGGAGTAGTATGGGGGTTTCCTTTACTTCAATTTTCAATCATGGATTGTATCCCGTTGAGGGTCATCATTTCAACCACATCTTATTACACGGCTGTTATCTATTCACTGTCTACTTGTGTTTTTCTTCTGGCTTAAAAATGTCTACAAAATATTTAGGTTTTTTCATTCTGTAACTTCATTTCCTTTCGTTTTCCTAACAAATCTCAATCTCAGACAGACATGAACACATGCCACCATCCGCTCTTCCAACAAGCAGACAAATATACATTCATACAATATTGTGAAATCAATGAAACTTATGACACTTTTGGGTCTGGTTATTACCTAAGATTTGTGTGGGAATTTTTATTTCATTTTATTTATATTTTCTTATTACATATTGGAGAAATGTTCTTTTCTTTTTTATTCATTTCAATTTCAAAATGGGTGTAGAAATATGGAAGCTAAGTTTATCGTTCATTGTTTTATGTAATTTTGTAGTATTTTAAGGCTCGACGGCTACTTGTACCTTCCTTAAATCAAGCCTTTTAGATGACAAAAATATCGAATTATAACTCGTAGATAGCCTATCGAAACGTGTAACATTCATTGACACTTCCCACCATCAAAAAAGATGGGGGTATATTGTTTTTGTCATTCCGTTTGTAACACATCGAAATATTGGTCATAAACCCACAAAAGTAAATACATTCTGGGTCCTTATTAAATTATAAGACGATCTAGCCATGTCCGTCCGTCTGTCCGTCTGTTTAAAGCACGATAGAGTCCGAACTGCATGAGCTAGAGGATTGAAATTTTCCACAAATATTCTGTATAGATAAGGTTTGTTTAGTATTGAAAATGGACAACATCGGTCCACGTTTTCGGATAGCCCCCATACAAGTGGGCCCCCGAAAAAAAGCTTTTACGGGTATATCTGTTTTAAAAGTACTAGTATAGCGATGAAATTCGACATAAATAAGTTTCATATGAGCCATAATCTTTCTACCAAATTTTTTGAGGATCGGTCCATAATTGCCCCACCCCATATAAGGTCCCCTTCAGAAAATCACAATAACGCTCATTACTGACTTAAATATAAGAATATAGCGATGAAATTCGATAAGCATAGGTTTCGCGTGAGACAAAATCTCTCTACCAAATTTTATATGGATCGGTCAATAATTGACCCTAAACCTAAACTTTAACGTTCATTACTAGCTTACAAATACAAGTATAGCAATGAAATTTTACATAAGTAAGTCCTTGACGAGTCAAAACCTCTCTACCAAATTTTACGTTGATCGGTACATAATTGTCCCCTTTAAAAAATTACTTTAACACTCATTACAGGCTTAAAAATACGAATATAACCATAAAATTCGACACACATCAGTTTCATGCGAGTCAAAATCTCTCTATCAAATTTTATATGGATTGGTCAATAATTTAACCTAGCCCCCATATACGGCCCCCTTCACAAAATGACTTTAACGCTCATTACTGGCTTAACTATAAATAACGATATCGGAATGATATTCGACGTAAATATTTTTTGTGTATATATTAAATAATATACAATTTATCGTATTGCCTCCCAAACAAGGCCCACTTCCGATAACCACGTAAAAGTACATATTTCGGTACTAAATAAAGATATCAAGATAAACCACCCTATTAATGTTGATGGCTGTTTATTTTTTTGTCGAGTATCATCTTCTTTTAGAAATAAAATTCCAACACAATTTTGTTATATATAACACAGTAATTCATGTTCAGTACTGCATTGGGCGTTGAAAATATTTTTTTCTTTCTCAATGAGTGTATTCTTTAAATTAAAGAGGCCAGTGTAAATGATTCCACTTGTATTAACAGAAATATTTATGATAATTTATGATACCGAACTTAATAGACTGAAACATAAAAAACATGTTCGACTTACACTCGGGCATGTTCGACTACACGAAATCTTGCATTAAAGTTTACAAAGGCTTAATATGTTAGCTAAGGTCCAATAGAGTCAGTACAGTTAGAACAATTATCTTTGGCAAGGTATTTTCCAATTTTATTGAATTATTGTGTTTCGATTTACATGGTGGAACAGACAAACCGAAGGACGTTGTTAAATCACGATTAAATATGATTTGAATTTTATTGTTTACTGTTAGGTGGGCGTATTTTGGTAGTTTATAAACAGAAATACCAACGCCTAACATTGGTATTAAAAAGTGTGAAGAATTGAAATCCGTTTAAATTTGATACTAAAACATTTTAAGGTACTATTGTTTATAATTATTTATTTATAAACGAAAATGAAACATGTTTCTTGAAAACTCCTACTAGATTTGTGTTGTCATATTGTATACTATACTTAAACAAACAAATATATAAAATCAATATACGTTTAAAATCCAAAAAAAGCATTGTTTTGTGCTTTAAGGTATATTAAATTCTGTGAAAATTTCTAGACTTCCTGTTTGAATAAAAAGTTTTGTTTTTTTAATTAAGTGAAAAAATATTTCATTTATTTTATCAAAGGTTTAAGATATTTCATATAAAGTTATTAATTTATGAAACATGTCCTTGCTCCTTTTCAATTTTTATACCCACCATCAGAAAATGTATATTGATTTTGTCACTCCGGTTGTAACATTTCGAAATATTGTTCATATTTAAACTAAAGATCTAACCATGACCGTCCGTCTGTCTGTTGAAAGCAGGATAGGGTTTGTACGGAAAGAGCTAGAGAACTAAAGGTTTGTTTAGCAATATCGGTCCACGATTTCGCATAGCCCCATACAAGTGGCTCTCCGAAAAACAGCTTTAACTGTCATACAGTGTGAGACAAAATGTGTAAACGATGGTAAAATATTTAATCTTTCGGTTTAATTTTTTAAACTAAAAACAATATTTAACATAGCTTTATATTTTTTAAAACGGTATTTATTGAAGATATTTTTAAACTAAAATAAATAAAAAATCCACTTAATTATATTTCAGAAAAAAATATATAACCCATTTACACATATTTGGCGCTTAGTACTAAAGACATTTTTATTATAAATTTACATTTTCTATTGCAAATTTTTTAGTATTTTGTATCTTCTCTTTGGGTTTACGATAGTTTCAATTCTGAAAGGCATAATCTCAATCAGTTTGCAACACGCTTTATGCGTTATGAACGTCCATAATTCATGGCAGCTCTCCCAGAGGTCTGTTGTGTTTTTACATGGGTTTTCGTAATTGTAAACCCGATTTTACATAAATTCTCATTGGGATTAAGTTTTAACATTTTTTGGAAAAATCTATTGTTTTTAGCGGTATTTTCAACGATTTGACCCCAATTAATAAAAATATCCCAATAAAATGGCTTCATAATATCACTAGAAATTTCGACATTCATGTAATTCCGTAATGTAATTTCCGTACGCCTTCTGATGAGTAACATCCCTAAAATAAAAGATTTCCATTTTCAAATTTCATAATGGGCATTATGTCGCGGTCTTTTAATGATGCATTCAGTTTTCTATATACATGCTTTGGCCGATCTGGTCCAAGAATATTATTTTTTGGCTCATCTGTCCATATAACATTTATCATATCCATAAACGTCCAGTTCTTGGACCTTTTTAGAGAATTCTAATCAAGGTTTGAGCTTTTAGTGAAAAGAGGCTTCATAGCCCCTTATCTAGCATTGATAAAATTGATGGATATTATTAAGCCATTAATTTGGATTTTTTTAATGATTGGGGTCGAAACGTTGAAAACACTATGAACCAATTGAATAATGACCCCAAATATTAGGTAAAAGCACTCGATTTCTTTCAAAAAGAGTTAAACCCGATTAAGAATTTATGGTAAAATCGCTGGCTTCAAAATTCACGCAAGGGAAGTACGTATTTTTATTATATCCTCCCCACTATTCAAAAAATAATAAATTAAAACGATACAATCTTCATGGGCAATTAAATCGGATTTTATTGATACCACAATGAGATGTAATGAAGACACCAACAACACTAACATAAAACATTGTAAATATTTCTCTGAACTAATAATTAGTTACTAAGTAAATAGATCTGAAATTATATGAGGATACAAAACTTTGAATATTTAGTTGAATAACAATTAAGTAGTTTATATTTTGATGTATTTTTTGATAAACCGAACATGTAATGAAATTTTGGACAGGTCATTAATTATAACAAAGACAGCGATAAAATTTGTTTATATGTATATATGTAAATTAGGATAGCCCCTATATACTCCCCGGTATTGCGCTGATATACCATTGAAATCGTCACTCAAGGACCTTTTTTATGATACCAAAATTTCATATCCTTTTGGAAAAAATATGAAAAAAATCATAAAAACCTAAAAAACCTTTGATGCATTTTTGGAAACGATATCATGGAATCAATTAAACTTCAATTTTAGTTGGTAACATTGACATTGAAGGAAAAAAACTTCATAAAAACGGGGCCACCGTAATGTACATGTATAAATTGATGTTGTATTTTGTTTACATGTACATCTACATATGTCAACAAACGGAAATATAACATACACATAATAGGGGGTATTAAAAATTAACAAGTTGGGACTTAAACTTGACACCAACATAAAGAATATTCATATTCCCCGCCTTTGACAATATATCGCTCATTTACTACAAGACTGGCATACTCCAAAATTCGAGTTTTTTGAACTGAGGACTACAGAATATGCATCATAATAAAGTCTTTCGTATAGATTTATCAATTTTTAAATATTTTCTGTCACTAAACATTAAAAGCCATTTGTGTAGATTTGTTTATTAAAGATTCAGAATTCTTAAATGTTGATGAAATTTATGAAAGATTTTGGTAAAGGTTGGTGGCCTACGGCAAATCAATGGTAAGTGTTCTACTCTGGTAGAACGAGGGTAATTCGTTCGATTCTAACTAACTAACTAATACTAACTAACTACTAACTAACTAACTAACTAACTAACTAACTACTAACTAACTAACTACTAACTAACTAACTAACTAACTAACTAACTAACTACTAACTAACTAACTACTAACTAACTAACTAACTAACTAACTAACTAACTAACTAACTAACTAACTACTAACTAACTAACTAACTAACTAACTAACTACTAACTAACTAACTAACTAACTAACTAACTAACTAACTACTAACTAACTAACTAACTAACTAACTAACTAACTAACTACTAACTAACTAACTAACTAACGTAACTACTAACTAACTACTAACTAACGAACTAACTAACTAACTAACTACTAATACTAACTAACTAACTAACTAACTAACTAACTAACTAACTAACTAACGAACTAACTAACTAACTAACTACTAACTAACTAACTAACTAACTAACTAACTAACTAACTACTAACTAACTAACTAACTAACTAACTACTAACTAACTAACTAACTAACTACTAACTACTAACTAACTAACTAACTAACTACTAACTAACTAACTAACTAACTACTAACTAACTAACTAACTAACTAACTAACTAACTAACTAACTAACTAACTAACTACTAACTAACTAACTAACTAACTAACTAACTAAACTAACTAACTAACTAACTACTAACTAACTAACTAACTAACTAACTAACTAACTACTAACTAACTAACTACTAACTAACTAACTAACTACTAACTAACTAACTAACTAACTAACTAACTAACTAACTAACTAACTAACTAACTAACTAACTACTAACTAACTAACTACTAACTAACTAACTACTAACTAACTAACTAACTAACTAACTAACTAACTAACTACTAACTAACTAACTAACTAACTAACTAACTAACTAACTAACTAACTACTAACTAACTAACTAACTAACTACTAACTACATAACTAACTAACTAACTAACTAACTACTAACTAAACTAGCTAACTAAACTAACTAACTAACTACTAACTAACTAACTAACTAACTAACTAACTAACTAACTAACTAACTAACTAACTAACTAACTAACTAACTAACTAACTAACTAACTAACTAACTAACTAACACTAACTAACTAACTAACTAACTAACTAACTAACTAACTAAGCTAACTAACTAACTAACTAACTAACTAACTAACTACTAACTAACTAACTAACTAACTAACTAACTAACTAACTAACTAACTAACTAACTAACTAACTAACTAACTAACTAACTAACTAACTAACTAACTAACTAAACTACTAACTAACTACTAACTACTACTGACTAACTAACTAACTACTAACTAACTAACTGACTAACTAACTACTAACTAACTAACTAACTAACTTTGCTAAAGGTTAAAATATCACAGAAATCATACCAACATATCTTATAACTTTGACTTTCATAACTCAAATAGTGATGAAATTAATAAATTATCCAAAATCCATAGGTCCTTTTATAAAATACTTAATATATTTCAAAAAATTTTTTGTATACCCTCCACCACCATCAGTGGTGATAGAGGGTATATATAAGTTTGTCGTTCCGTGTGTAACACCAAGAAATATTCATCTAAGACCCAACAAAGTATATATATTCTGGGTCCTTATGAAATTCTGAGTCGATTTAGCTATGTCCGTCTGTCCGTCTGTCTGTGTAAAACACGCTCACGTTAAAACTAAGCAAAGGAAATCAACCAAATTCACCCAAAATATTTACTGTTATCCTAAGCAGTTTGGTATTGAAAATCAGCAAAATCGGTTCACAACGTAAAAAGCTATGAGTAAAAATTTCAGACTACCTCGAAAAAAATTACGTTTTTTTCATCATTCTTTTGAAGTTTTCTCAGAAACTACCAAAGATATTTCGATGAATTTTGTCACACATTATTTCTTCATGGCAGTGATCAATTATGTCGAAAATCTTTACAATCGATCCAATATTTCCCATAGCCCCCATACAAAGGTATATATTCCCGGAAATTAGTTTATCGCTAATAACTCCCTCAAATATAACGGTATCAACACAAAATTTTGCACATGCAAATATAATATGAACAGAAATCATACTGTCGACGCAGATCTAAGTCGGTCCACAATTGGCCATAGCTCCCATACAAGGTCCACTTCCGAAAATCACCTAAACGCACATATTTCATTGATGAATAAAGCTATTGTGATAAAATTCGAGTTAAACATGTTTTGTGTACATACAAATCATTCTACCAAATTTTTTACGGATCGGTCCATTATTGGTCATACCTCCCATATAAGGCCCACTTCCGAAAATCATTTAAAAGCTCATATTTCATTATCATATAAAGCTATCTTGATGAAATTCGACACAAATATGTTTAGTCTCAATATAAATCACTCTACGAAATTTTTTCCGGATAGGTCCATAATTGGTCATAGCTCCCATATAGAGACCACTTCCGAAAATCACTTAAACGCATATATTTCATTGAATTATAAAGATATCGGGATAAAATTCGACACACATATGTTATGTATACATACAAATCATTTTACTAATTTTGTTACGGATCGGTCCATTATTGGTCATAACTCCCATATAAGGCCCACTTCCGAAAATCATTTAAAAGCTCATATTTCATTGTCATATAAAGCTATCTTGATGAAATTCGACACAAATATGTTTAGTCTAAATATAAATCACTCTACGAAATTTTTTCCGGATAGGTCCATAATTGGTCATAGCTTCCATATAAAGTCCACTTCCGAAAATCACTTAAACGCATATATTTCTTTGAATTATAAAGATATCGGGATAAAATTCGACACAAATATGTTTTGTATACATACAAATTATTTTACTAATTTTGTTACGGATCGGTCCATTATTGGTCATAGCTCCCTTATAACCCCATTTCCGAAAATCACTTAAAAATACATATTTCATTGTCAAATAAAGTTGTCTTGATAAAATTCGACACAAATATGTTTTGTCTTTATATGAATCACTCTACGAATTTTTTTCCGGATAGGCTCCCATAGAGGGTCCACTTACGAAAATCACTTAAACGGACATATTTCTTTGAATAATAAAGCTATTTGGATAAAGTACGTATAAATCATTCTACCAATTTTTTTCCGGATTGTTCCATATATGGTAATAGCTCCTTCAAAAAAATCACTTAAACGCACATATTTCATTAACAAATAAAGATATCTTGGTAAAATTCGACACAAATATGTTTCGTGTAAGGTCGTAGCTCCTATACATATAAAGCTCACTTCCGAAAATCACCTAAACGCACATATTTCATTAATTATTAAATCTATTGTAGTAAAATTCGACTTGAATTTTTTTGGCATATAAATCATTATACGATTTTTTTTTCCTTATCGGTTGATAATTGGTCACAACTCCCATATAAGGACCATTTCCGAAAATTACTCAAATGCACATTAACAATCAAAGTTATCGGGATAAAATTCGACATAAATGTGTATTTTGTATATATAAATCATTCTACTGATTTTTTCTTCCGGATCGGTCCATAGGTTGTCTTAGCTCCCATATAAGGTATACTTCTGAAAATCACTTAATACCACTTAATTCGTAATTAAATGATTATATCCGGATAAAATTCAAAATGAGTATGTCCTGTGTACAGTTAATCATTATATTAAAATGTTTTCAAACTGGCCTATTAATATACATTTTTCTCGACCTAATTAAAATTAGTTTGACATATAAATAAACAAAAATTTTGCCAAGTTATCTAAAAATTAGATAGTTAAATGGG
The DNA here is from genome assembly GCF_015586225.1 of Lucilia sericata. NCBI lineage: Eukaryota > Metazoa > Arthropoda > Insecta > Diptera > Calliphoridae > Lucilia > Lucilia sericata. The sequence continues at coordinate 539,719 of NW_023994061.1, read as the reverse complement.
TTTCAATAAAAGTAGCTTGCTGGTGGAGGGTATTTAAGATTCGGCATAGCCGAATATAGCACTCTAACTAGTTTTTTATTTATAAAATTTTAATTACATTTTTTATTTAAGTTGATATAAACTTAAAGCCGAAAAGTAATTGACACCTTATTTTAAGCCGTAAATATATTACTTTGTCTTTATTTGAACTTTAATCCCGTTGATAACAAACAACCGCAGACAAAAGATAATTAAAATTCTAAATAAAATCTGCGCAGATAAAATCAAATAGTTATACCATTTGTCACAACAGACAAATTCTTAAGAAATTTTCTAGTTGCCTTGCCTTTATATTTAAATATTGATTGTAGAAATTAATAGTCATGTGGTGTTATTTCGTGATCTTTTAAGACATGTTGACCAATCTAAACATTGCGTTGTACTTGTGTAAATATATATAATAGTGTAGAACTGGATAAACACTTATACGTATGATTAATATTTAATTATTTGTTAATTATATGTTTAGTATTCAAACTAGACATCAATTTTTTTTATTTTTGTCAGAGTAAGAAATTCTATATATATTTCCCACGCTATACAACTAAATATAATGAGATTTATTTTTAATCCTTATTATAGCCTTCACCCTTGTGAGAAAAGTATATATAAGTTTGTTATTCTGTTCATATCATAGATAAAATTTTGGGATTTTAAAAGCTACATATAAAATTTGTACCTAATTCTTATTAGGTATCGAAGTCGGTTTAGTGATGATTCTCAAAGGTATTTTGTCGGTGGAATAAGAAGAAATAATAAAAAAAAATAAATTTTTTTTTTATTTAAACTCATGAGAAAAAAATATATATCCACGATGAAGTAAACAATTTATTTATCTCTCGAGAGAAATATATAGACCCTTTTGGGGAAAAACATCCGTTGATACAGCTGTCGCTGGGTTGACAATCTTTGGCAGAGTATGACTCGGGTCGTTCCGGAGCGAAGATTAAATAAGATTAAATAAAACATTTCAATTATAAATTTAATTTAAAATATTTGTTTCATTATACCCTCCACCACCATCAGTGGTGATAGAGGGCATATATAACTTTATCATTCCGTGTGTAACACCAAGAAATATTCATCTGAGACCCAATAAAGTATATATATATTCTTGGACCTTATGAAATTCTGAGTCGATTTAGCTATGTGCGTCCGTCTGTCTGTCTGTATAAAACATTCTCACGTTAACAAAAAGCAACAAAAATTAACGAAATTCACCCAAAATATTTATTATTGTCCTAGGGAGTTTGGTATTGAAAATGAGCAAAATCGGTTCACACCGGGAAAAGTAATGAATTAAAATTTGAAACAACCTCGAAAAAAATAAGCATTTTCTACACATTCTGATGTAATTTTCTCGAAAACATTCGTTTCTATGCAATGGCTTGACTCTTGCTGAAAATTGCCAGACTCGGTACACAATTTCATATACCTCTCATACAAAAGTACATATTCCCGGAAAATGGGTTTTTTGTTAATAGCTTCCGTCACAATGTCGAAATCTTTACAAAATTTTACAAATTAAAATCTTATGTCAATAGAATTCATCCGAAGGAAAAATTTTCTGGATCGGTCCATAATTGGACATAGCTCCCATACAAGGTCCCCTCCCGAAAATAACTTAAACGCAAATAATTCATTACTAAATTAAGATATCCATATAAAATTTGGTACAAGTATTGCTCCCACATATAGAAATATTACTGTGAAAGTTTTTTCCGATCGGTCTATAATTGGTCATAGCTCCCATACAAGGTCACCTCCCGAAAATCACTTAAAGGCGCATAACTCACGACTAAATTAAGATATCCATATAAAATTTGGTACTAGTATTACTCATATGCACAGAAATATTACTGTGAAATTTTTCTCCGAGCGGTCCATAATTGGTCATAGCTCCCATACAATGTCCCCTCCTGAAAATTACTTAAACGCACATAACTCATTACAAAATTAAGATATCCACATAAAATTTGGTACAAGTATTGCTCATATACAACGTCCCTTTTAGAAAATCACTTAAAACCACATAACTCATTAGTAAATTAAATTGCTATTATATTATATACAGAAATATCACTATGAAATTTGTTTTGGATCGGACCATAATTGGTCATAGCTCCCATACAAGGTCCCCTCTCGAAAATCACTTAAACGTGCATAACTCATTACTAAATTAAGATATCCATATAAAGTTTGGTACAAGTATTGCTCTTATACAGAGAAATATTACTGTGGATTTGTTTTCCTATCGGTCCATAATTGATCATAGCTCCCATACAAGATCCCTTTCAGGCACATAACTCATTACCAAACAGTGATACCCATAAAAAAAATTGGCATAAATACTATTTTTGTACACAGAAATGTTATTTGAACATTTTTTCATGATCGGTCCAACTTTGGTCATAGCGCCCATACAAGGTTCCCTCCCGAAAATCACTTAAACGCACATTACTCATTACAAAATATTTATATCTATACATTAAGCACAAATAGTGCTCTTATATACATAAATTACACTATAAAATTGTTTTACGATCGGTGCATATTGGGTTATAGCTTTCGTACTAGGCCCCCTCCAGAAAATCACTTAAATGCACAATATTCATTACCTATTTGGTATAGATTTTTATCTATTTGATATAGATACAGAATTTTGAAATTTTGTCTTTATATACATAATACGTCATAGCTCCCATACAAGGTCCTTTTACGAAAATCTCTTAAACGCACATTACTCATTACCAAATAAAGCTATTGATACAAAATTTGGCACAAATATTAGTTTTGTATACAAAAATTCTATTTCAAGATTTTTTCACGATCAGTCCATAACATGGGTGCGGTCGGTCCCATACAAGATTCCCTTCAGAAAATCACTTAAACACACATTACTTATTACCAAATTACGATATAGATGCAAAATTTGACTGAAATATAGTTTTATAAACAGAAATTTAGCTTAAAGAATTTTTTACGATCGGTCTATAATTGGTCATATCTCCCATACTAGGTCCGGCTCCTGAAAGCGCTTTAACCGTATTTAATTAGTTGCATTATCAATTTGTGTAGAACAAAATTATATATATGTATTTTGAAAATCCTTAAATCTTTCACACACATTCATACATGCAAATTACTAAATATCGCTAAGCGCTATAAAAATATAAAGAAAATGGCGTTTGTAATGTTCAATAAATCATGGAATTGTAATAGATTTAAGCTGTTTAAATCTTGGGATTTTTTCTATTTAAGAAATGAGAAAACTTATTTCTACAAATATTTGATCAATTATAAAAGTATTAATATAAAAGTATTTAAGATTCGGCTCAGCCGAATATAGCACTCTAACTTGTTTTAGTTAATGTTTTCAGTTCAATTCTATTAAAAATTCCATTTCAAGAGTCATTACTTTGATATTTTATTAAATTTTTGTCTATAATTTGTTTTTGTTTTAGAAATGTACGAAAACCATTTAATTTTTCTCTAAACCAAACAAATCATTTTAAAAGTATTATTATTATAGAATCCATATTACGGCTTGTGTTGTAAAAAGTAATTTGCTGGCGGCATATTTGAGGATTTGGTCTATAAATTGCAATTCCTTAGATTTATTTTTATGCGATGTAATTTGTTCATTTAGTATATTGAGCAAATAGTTAAAGCTTTTGGTACTAAATATATTTGTGGCTAACAAAATAATTTTTGATTAAATTTTTATAACAAAAATGTAAGCGTTTATTTTTCAAGAACAAGTAAACCAAATTGTTTGATATTAAGGCAAAAAATAAATGTTTTGAACTTATAGCACAAACTTAATAAAATGACATCAACATTATTAATAGTTATAGGATTTAAATATTAAATATCTGCTTCGTATTCATTTTGGAATTGTTTAAGCTTTTATACATGATTGTTCATTTGGCTGCCTTATGTAAATAAATTAAATTTTGGTTTTTAAATTTCGTGTGGCAATTAGTATGTTTGTACATATTTATATGTAGTATGTATGTTCGTAACTTATTTAGTTTCAGTTTGTCTCCAGAACCACATATGTATCTGTTCAACAAATTTCCATATTTAATCGGGATCATTTTCACATGCTGTCATTGTGAAAATATTCTGGTTAAAATTTTTATTTTTTTATTTTTAGAGCTTGAAGCAAAATCAACGATAGGATAGAAGGGCATGAAAAGTTTAAATGAGTTCAATTAAATGAACTTGCATAAACTAAAACAAAGGGGAGTGTTATATTCCGCTGTGCTGAATCTCATATACCCACCATCGAAGGGTATGTGATATTTGGAATATGGCTTAAGTCAATTATGGACCGAGCTCTTTTGAACTAACAAAATATTTTTTTAAAAACCAAATAATTTTCTGAAGGGGAACTTATATGAGTCAATTATGATCCGATACTGATAAATTTTGTACATAGATTTTGTTTTGAATAGAAATTGTTTATGTCAAATTTTATCGCTACACTCTTATTTTAAAATAGAGAAAACTAGTATTTTAATAACCAAAACTCTTTGCTGTAGTGAACCTCTTATAGGGGCTTGGGCCAGTATAGATCAGTCCTCATTAAATTCGGAATGAAGAATTATGTTTTTAAGTCGATCGCTGTACTCGTAATTTCCGAATCCTCCTCATAAAATTTTCTGAAGATAAACTTATATGAGGGGTACGGTCAATTATTGACCTATCACAACTTTTTGTAGACTGATTTTGGTTTATATAAAACTTGTATACATTGAATATCATCGCTGTACTCGTAATTTTATGCCAGTAATTAGCATGAAAGTTATTTTCTGAAGGGGGCTTATATGGGGAGTAGGGTGAGTTACCGACACATTCCTCTTGAAATTCGGTAGCATGATTAACGTTCATTTAAAGATTATTATTTCTTATAACAGTATTTCATTAATCGTATTTTTAAGCCAGCAGTAAAAATAAGTAATTTTCTGAAGGTTTTGGGTCGTAAGAATCTTACGTTTGTCGCATTTCATCGCCTTACTCGTATTTTTAGGCTAGTATGGCGGTAGAGTCAATTATGGACCGATCCACATAAAAGTTGGTAGAGATATTTTTGCTCGCGAGGAACTTAAAAGGTATATCAGTAATGAACGTTATAGTAATTTTCAGAAGGGGACCTTATATGGGGGTAGGTAGAGAGGTTTTGGCTCGTAAGAAACTTACTTATACCGAATTTCATCGCTATACTCGTATTTTTAGGCCAGTAATTAGTCTTAAAGTCATTTTCTGACGGGGACCTTATATGAGTGGTATGACTCATATGAAACTTATTTATGTCAAATTTCATCGCTATACTCGCACTGCTAACATGCCCGTTAAAGCTTTTTTTGAAGGTCCTCCTATATGGGGGCTTTCCGCAAACGTGGACCGATATTGCCCATTTTCATTACCAAAGAAACCTTAGTAATAGAGAATATTTATGCATAATATCAACTGTCTAGCTCCTCCCGTGTAGTCCCTATAGTGAATTCAACAGACAGATGGAGAGACGGATGGACGGACGGACATGGCTAGATCGTCTTAAAATTTAATAAGGACCCAGAATATATATACTTTTGTGGGTCTTAGATGAATATTTCGATGTGTTACAAACGGAATGACAAAATATCCCCATCTTTTTTGATGGAGGATATAATAAATTTGATTGATTTGATAAAATTGAATAAATTATGGTGCTGGAGATGTTATATGGGGGCTTGGGATCTTATATGAGGGATAGGATCAACTATAGGATAGGTTAGGGCAGAGATGTTAGCTCTCTTTAAATTAATAACATAATTTTTAAACCATTTATTTCCTGGTCCGCTTTGCTTTACAGATGGTTTTTATTTTTTGTAAAAATTTTATCAAAATTGCTGCCTAATTAACATATTTATGACTGTTTAATCTGTATTACGGGAACTCACTTATATGGGGACTATGTGAACATGTGGATCAATATTGTCCAACTGCAATACTAAAGATTGCATATAAATGTAGAAGTTTTTTGCAAAATTTCAGCTCTAAGTAATAATATAATACTCGGAATAGCGTCTTGAATGATATCCTATAATTTATGTAGCATTCTGTATTATAATTGAGAATATGTTTGTGGAAAAGAGAATGTGGCCAAGAGAACTGCCGAAATTATTAAAAATATAGATGATGTCACAGTGTGACACATATCGCCTTTTGAAGATTCTATCACTAGCGATACAATAAGGTGATAGCCCCAGGACTTATTTATCAACTCGTTTTAGTTGCTTTGTTTCATTTAGCAAATTTCAATTCTAACATTGAAAGAATCCCATGAACAAAATAATAATTGATGGGTCTCAAAACTTGACGTCCTGTCAAACAGCCTAAGTTCCGTATACTTTTATGAAAACCAAAACAGCCACATATTCTGTCAAACTACTTTATAAAGTTTTGCTTCAACCCCGTTAAAATATTAATGGGTAGAAATATTTAAATATATTTTACATCCTTCAAACTTTGAAGTCCTTTAAAAGGGGTAAAAGTTTAGAAATCTCTCACCCTCTTTATATTGTTGTGTAGTTATTTTCAAATAGCAAAGTTTTTTATAAGATTAACGCCTCTTTATAGTAGCACTTATAATAAAGAGGAAAGTTAGTTTTTCAAGAAAAACTGCTGTGTTCTATAGACGAGCATCTCAGCACTGAAGACTACGACTAAAATTAAAATACATTTTACAATACTACGTAAAAGCGTATTGAACAGTTGCATGTCTGAAATTTATCAAAGATTATTTGCAACTTTTGTAAAATTTTTTCATTTAACTCTATAGAATAATGAAAGAAGAAATGTCAACTTTCCTTATTAAGCAATAACTGCAATGCATCATTGAATGACTTTTTGTTCCTTAAACTGAACATAAATTACAATTTGTTTTCATTAAAGGGAGGATACCTATGTACGTTGTTTCACATACTATCCGAGCCCTTAAACTTAGTGAACTTTGCCAGCAATTTCCGTTTTTGCGAAAGAAAAACTTAAAATGCTAAACAATATTTTTATACCCACCATCAAAAAAGATGGGGAGTATATTGATTTGTTTGTAACACATCGAAATATTGGTCATAGACCCATTAAAGTATATATATTATCTGGGTCCTTATTAAATTGTAAGACGATCTAGCCATATCCGTCCGTCTGTCTGTCTGTTGGAAGCACGATAGAGTCCGAACACACTGAGCTAGAGGGTTTAAATTTTTTACAAATATGATATGGTTTATTTGGTATTAAAAATGGGCAATATCGGTCCACGTTTTCGGATAGCCCCAATACAATTGGACTCCCGAAAAACAGCTTTAACGGGCATATCTGTTTTAACAGTACGAGTATAGCGATGAAATTCGACATAAATAAGTTTCACATGATCCAAAATCTCCCTACCAAATTTATAAGGTCCCCTTCGGAAAATCCCTATAACGCTCATTACTGTCTTAAAAATAAAAACATAGCGATGAAATTCGACACAAATAAGTCTCATGTGAGTCAAAAACTCTCTACTAAATTTTATACAGATCGGTCCATAATTGACCCTACCCCCCATAAAAGGTCAACTTCAAAAAAATGACTTTAACGCTCATTACTGTCTTAAAAATACGAGTATAGCAATGAAGTTTGACATAATTAAATCCCTGACGAAACAAAACCTTTCTACCAAATTTTATGTGGATCTTTCCATAATTGACCCTACACCCCATATAAGGTCCCCTTCAAAAAATTACTTTGACGCCCATTACTGGCTTAAGTTTCATGCGAGTCAAAATCTTTTTACAAAATTTTATGTGGATCGGTAAATATTTGACCCTACCCCCCATAAAAGATCCCCTTCAGAAAATTACTTTAACGCTGATTACTGTGTTAAAAATACGAGTACAGCAATGAAATTCGACACACATAAGTTCCATGCGAGCCAAAATCTCTCTATCAAATATTATGTGGATCGGTCCATAATTGACTCTACCCCCCATATAAGGTCCTCTTCAAAAAACGACCTTAACGCTTATTACTTTCTTAAAAATACGTGTAAAGCAATGAAATTTAACATAAGTAAGTCTCTTACCTCTCTAGCAAATTTGATGTAGTCTATAATTGACCCTAACCCCATATAAGGTCCCCTCCAGATAAATACTTTAACGCTAATTATTGGCTTACAAGTACGAGTGTAGAGATGAAATTTGACATAAGTAAGTTTCTTACGAGCCAAAAGCTAAGAAACTCATAAGAACGTAAATCTTCATACCGGAAAGTGTCGGCAATTGATATTCGATGTAAACATGTCTTATATGAACCAAAATCGGTCTAAAAAATTATGAAAAATTTTATAAAAACGGTCAATAATTCACCCTACCTCTCATAAAAGGTCCTAACAGTAAATTTGATGAGCAATATCACCCTGATGTTTATAGAAGAGCATTCCTTTTACGGCATACGGTTTGATGATGGGTATATTAGATTCGGCACAGCCGAATATAGCACTCTTACTTGTTTATCATTGTCCTTTAAATAAAAATAGAAACAAAAACAGAAATAATTTCGTCATTTAATAGGTTTGAATTATTTTTTTCGTGATTTTAAATGTGGCCTCCGGTAGGTTAGTGGTTAGTGTTCTAGTCTGGTAGACCGGAGGTGGTGGGTTCGATTCCCACCTGAGGCACTGGTTAAGGAGCGCACAACAGGCCCGATAGAGGCCTAGGTGTATTTCTTCGGATTTGATGTATATACATTAGAGTGGGTCGGTCTCTATGGACGAAAAAAAAGTTGTGTCAGTCATCCCCTAGGATTAAAGATATGTTAATAACATTTCCAAAAATATAAAAAATATTTTTTTGCCACGCCTAGAAATACCGCCCTTTTTGTTTTTTATGTATTACGCCGCCATTTTAAGTCCGATCGTAACATGTCATATATCAATATTTATCGCTTGACTTTAGCTATAATTCACTCTTAGAAAATTTTTTAATTCGACGTCATATTCTATGCGTGGCTTCTGATATCTCGGATCCTTCCCCAAAATCTAAAATTGTGCCTATACTGGAATAAAGTACATTGAATTATATGAACTATTAGCTTTTAAAATGCTCACTTTTATGCATAAACAACTATTTTATAGATATTTAAAAATGTTCAAGTATTTATCAACCGTTCTCACAAAAAACAATTAATTTGCCAGGAAAAACATTCGAAAAAAATGTTTAATGAACTATATAAAACAGAAATCCATTTTATTTTTTCAGTTATAAACCATTTCAGATCCTACTTCCTTTCAAAATAAAAGAAAGTTAACTACATATCCGTCCTACTGTCAGTCCATGTAAACCTTGTTATCAAATCACAAATCGCAATTTTCCAGATAATTTGATGAAAATATGCTCAAATATTTCATTTTACCAAAGGACGAAGTTGTTTGAAGATGGATTAAATCGGAGCTCTTATTTGTGGCTTGCCGTTCTTTCCCTCTTAAACACTACCATTATGATGAAATTCTGCATATCTAACTCCTATATGAACATAAATCCCTCACCTAGCCCCCATACAACCGTACCTCCCGATTTGGGCTTTTCATGCCATAATTACGTCAAATATACTGTTATCTCTCTAAAAATTAACACAAATAAGTTTTATATAAGTATTAATGACACTGCAGATTTTCGTAATGATCGGCCTTTATTTGACCCTAGCCCCCATACAAACCCCCCTTCAAAAAATGTCTTAGACGTCTATAATTGACTTGTAACCATTTGTATCGCAATGAAACAAAACAAAACTAACTGTTATTTAAAAATATATCCTTTTCCCAAATTTAATGAGGATCGGCCCATGTTTGACCTATACTCCTATATAAAGCCTCATTTAGAAAATTTCGATTTTTATCAATAACTTGCTTAAATACTTTGGAATTAAGGTAAAATTCAATATAAAAGTTTCTTTATGAAAAATAAAAATTTTAAAAATATACTCATGGTGTAGGGTATTATATGGTCGGCCATGCCCGACTATTCTTTCCTACTTGTTTTTTATTAATTTTTATTTCAAGAAATTCTTTAAAAAATCTTTAAATAAATTTATTACATTTAATAAAAATTAGTATAAACATTTTTAAAAATTGTTAAAAAAAAACCGAGAAACATGCAAGTAATTGTATGGTAAATACATGAAATATTTTTATAAACTCCTTACTTTTTCATCGATTTTTATAAAATAAAATGTTTAGTTTTTATGTACTTACGTGATTTTGTTATTAATGAATAAAATTAAATGCTGAACAAAATTATCTGTCTTGTGTTAAGATAGGGGGCAGAATGAAATTTTTGTATTGTAAATTAATTTGAAAAAATAGTTTTCGACCATATCCCTAGCAAATTAATTATTTGTAGTTAGAACTATACAGGTAGTTTTAAATACCTGTAAAATAGCTGTTTATGCATAAAAGTGAGCATTTTGGCAGCAAATAGCTCATATAATCAAATGTACTTTATTACAGTGTAGCCACAATTTTAGTTTTTGGGGAAGGATTCGAGATATCAGAAGTCGCGCATAGAATATGACGTCGAATTAAAAATTGTTAAAGAGTGAAATAGAGCTACAGTCAAGCCATAAAAATTGATATATTATATGTTACGATCGGACTTAAAATGGCGACGTTATATATAAAAAACAAAAAGGGCGGTATTTCTAGGCGTGGCAAAAAAATATTTTTTATATTTTTTGAAATGTTATTAACATATCTTTAATCGTAGGGGGTGACTGACTGAAACCTTTTTTTTCGACCCACCCTAATATACATCCTCCTTCCAACTAACTAACTACTACTAACTACTAACTAACTAACTGACTACGAACTAACTAACGAACGAACGAACTAACGAACCGAACGAACGAACGAACGAACTACTACTAGCGAACGAACGAACGAACTACGAACGGAACGAACGAACGAACGACGAACGAACGAACGAACGAACGAACTAAACGAACGAAACGAACTAACGAACGAACCGACACGAACGAACGAACGAACTAACTAACTAACTAACTAACTAACTAACTAACTAACTAACTAACTAACTAACTAACTAACTAACTAACTAACTAACTAACTAACTAACTAACTAACTAACTAACTAACTAACTAACTAACTAACTAACTACTAACTAACTAACTAACTAACTAACTAACTACTAACTAACTAACTAACTAACTAACTAACTAACTAACTACTAACTAACTAACTAACTACTAACTAACTAACTAACTAACTAACTAACTAACTAACTAACTAACTACTAACTAACTAACTAACTAACTAACTAACTAACTAACTAACTAACTAACTAACTAACTAACTAACTAACTAACTAACTAACTAACTAACTAACTAACTAACTAACTAACTACTAACTAACTAACTAACTAACTAACTAACTACTAACTAACTAACTAACTACTAACTAACTAACTAACTAACTAACTAACTAACTAACTAACTAACTAACTAACTAACTAACTAACTAACTAACTAACTAACTAACTAACTAACTACTAACTAACTAACTAACTAACTAACTAACTAACTAACTAACTAACTAACTAACTACTAACTAACTAACTAACTAACTAACTAACTAACTAACTAACTAACTAACTACTAACTACTAACTAACTACTAACTACTAACTAACTAACTAACTAACTAACTACTACTAACTAAACTAACTACCTAACTAACTAACTAACTAACTAACTAACTAACTAACTAACTAACTAACTAACGAACTAACTACTAACTAACTAACTAACTAACTAACTAACTAACTAACTAACTAACTAACTAACTAACTAACTACTAACTACTAACTAACTACTAACTAACTAACTAACTAACTAACTAACTACTAACTAACTAACTAACTACTAACTAACTAACTAACTAACTAACTAACTAACTAACTAACTAACTAACTAACTAACTACTACACTAACTAACTACTACTAACTAACTACTAACTAACTAACGAACTAACTAACTAACTAACTAACTAACTAACTAACTAACTAACTAACTAACTAACTAACTAACTAATGTCACAAATTTTAAAGATAAATTTAACATGCATTACATTCTCGGGGTGTATTATTTTGGGGACATGTAGACAACGACCTAAATTCATGTGACTCATGTGAAACTTCATAAAAATCAGAATAACTGTTTATAAATTAAAGATTTTAGTCCCTCCTTTTTCTTTTCTGCCCCACTGTGCGGTGTATGGTATAAAAAGAAAGTTAGTAGTTTCCCTTGGACTTCCACCATCAAAAAGGATGAGTATGTATATTCTGGGATGTCTGTCATCTGTCTGTTGAATGCACGATAGAGGCGACACCTCATTTAAGGACCTCTTCAGAAAATAACATAATTTCCAGGACTGGTTTTGTTGAACTTTTTATTATGGGGGTTATAGGTTTTTAGTTTTTTATTTGCTTGATTTTACCATTATACTCTAAGAAAAACACAACAATAACTTAAGCTGTTTTTTACCAGTTAATTTTTGTATAAAAATTAAGAAATTAAAGAAGGAACTAATAAAAAAGATATTAGTAACAACATTAAATAACTCTAAAAAAATTACATTTAAATTTCTATTAAGTTTTACAAAACATTTGCTCTTTAAATGCCTTTAAAGGTCAAATGTTATGTTTCCTGAATGTTGAACAACAATGGAAATATTTAAAAATTATTATGCAAAAATCTACTATATGAATATTAATCGTTGCTAGAAAATTGAAAAAAAAAACTGCTAAATTACTTTCTCCGGCTGACCTTGTAACTAAAAACGCGTTCTTTGTCTGTTAATGAAATAATAATTATGCAAAAGTTTTAAATGTCTGCAAAAAAATATAACTGACATTTTGTATTGCATTTAAAATGTATATGTAATATATGTATATTTAGTAATACATACTATATTAACTGCTAGTAGTGTAGTAGTAGTAGTAGTATGCAGTTCTAACAATTTAACTGTAAAATTCGAAACATTATTAGAATGTGAAAAAAATATTAGGTACTATAAATATAAAACTTTTCGATTTGGTCTTTGAAATAGCTATCATATATCTTAAAAAAGTTACGAAAATATTCAACATCATATATTTTATTTAACATATATACTTATAATTTTAAAATCATACTAAGTTCGTTTTTATAGTTTCATAAAACATGAAGAAAATTTAAATTATTTTGTGGTAAAAAATGGGACAAATTTGTATTTAGATGAAACATTTTTTTTGTCATAATTTCAAACCTTGCATGCTGTCAATTTGCTTTTCTGCGACTACTACATACCGTCTAAATTACTTCTAAGCACTCTAATAATAACATATGTGTACATACATATGTAATCATACATATAATTTGCGGTTTTATTTGCACACTTTATTCGAATACGCGTTAGCAACAGTTTTTTACACTCACAGAAAGAAAATAGTTTCTCTGTTACATTGGTGCACAATAAAAGTAGTAAACAGTGGTGTTGTGTGTACGACAGCGAGCTAAAGAACAAAAGGCCCAGGATCGTATTTGATGTAAGCTATTTTTTGTGCGTAAAATAAAACAACTTTTGTAAGCGTGCGTAGTAAGTACTTGCCTCCAATGTCATCAACGTGTTAAAATGAGTTAGTTAAAATGTTAATAGACAAATTCAGAAAAGCAAATTTTTTAGTTTTGTAACTCATTACTTTTCAGTGTAAGTTTTTGCTGTGTATGTAGTTGTTTCATAGTGTAATGTGAACATACATAGTCACAAACTTCCAGAGCAGGATGATTAGAAAGGAAAACAAATTATTTATCAGCACTGTGTTTAGAACTACAATTATTTCTGTAACATAAAGTTGTCTACACAGAGAATAAAAATATATATTCACGCCTGGTACCAAATTGACACCAAATTGTTCAATAACATCCGTTGTCAAGTATATACATACAACAACAACATGTAATGTAGACTACGCAACTTTGTCAACATTGCAACAATTCTTTGTCGCAATCTAAACTTTATGCACATCCGTTGTCTAAAAGTTAACAAACGTGGTAAGCTCAAAATGCGTTGTAAATAGTGAGCTTACCACTTTTGTTAACATTTAGACAACGGATGTGCATAAAGCAGGCGTGTATATTTTTTCCCTCTGTGTACATGTGAAATAAATGTAATACACACAGATACACATATGCGCACATACATAAAAAGTAATACAGGGTGTAAGTAGATATCTATTTGGACTTTAAAATATTAACATATGTAAAACAGCATATTATAGTGGTTACAAAATGTATTAAGTCTTAAATAGTATATTGTCACTCTAACAAGTTCTGTGAGGATATTGCTCTTTTATAGAACCTAATCGACTTAATAGCACACTTGTAAAGAATTATTGTAGGGTGCTGTATATTCGTTTTTGTTTATGTATAAATTTTTGCTTGATTTTTGTAACATTACAGATAAAACAGACATCACGTTAAAATAGTTTGTTAAATAAAAACAAGTTAGAGTGCTATATTCGGATCTGCCGAATCTTAAATACCCTCCACCAGCGAGCTACTTTTCATTGAGACCCATTTAACTATCTAATTTTTAGATAACTTGGCGAAATTTTTGTTTCCTTATTGAGGCTAATAACATTTATGCATATGTCAAACTAATTTTAATTAGGTCGAGAAAAATGTATATTAATAGGCCAGTTTGAAAACATTTTAATATAATGATATATCTGTACACAGAACATACTCATTTTGAATTTTATCCGGATATAATCATTTAATTACGAATTAAGTGATATTAAGTGATTTTCAGAAGTATACCTTATATGGGAGCTAAGACAACCTATGGACCGATCCGGAAGAAAAAAATCCGTAGAATCATTTATATATACAAAATAAACATTTATGTCGAATTTTATCCCGATAACTTTGATTATCAAGTGCATTTGAGTAATTTTCGGAAATGGACCTTATATGGGAGTTGTGACCAATTATCAACCGATAAAGAAAAAATTTAGTATAATGATTACTACAATAGATTTATTAATTAATGAAATATGTGCGTTTAGGTGATTTTCGGAAGTGGACTTTATATGTATAGGAGCTATGACCTTACACAAAACATATTTGTGTCGAATTTTATCAAGATACATTTATTTGATAATGAAATATGTGCGTTTAAGTGATTTTTTTGAAGTGGACCTTATATAGGAGCTACTACAATATATGGATCAATCCGGAAAAAATTTGGTAGAATGATTTATATGCTCACAAAACATATTCAAGTCGTACTTCATCCCGATAGCCTTATTATTCAAAGAAATATATGCGTTTAATTGATTTTCGTATGTGGACCCTCTATGGGAGCCTATCCGGAAAAAATTTCGTAGAGTGATTCATATAAAGACAATACATATTTGTGTCGAATTTTATCAAGATAACTTTATTTAACAATGAAATATGTGCGATTAAGTAATTTTCGGAAGTGGGACTTATATGGGAGCTATCACCAATAATGGACCGATCCGGGGAAAAAGTGGTAGAATGATTTATATGTACACATTACATATTCAAGTCGAATTTTATCCTTATAGCTTTAGAATTTAATGAAATATATTCGTTTAATTGATTTTCGGAAGTGGACCTTATATGGGAGCTATGACCTATTATGAGCCTATCCGGAAAAAATTTCGTAGAGTGACTCATATAAAGACAAAACATATTTGTGTCGAATTTTATCACGATAGCTTTATTTGACAATGAAATATGTGCTTTTAAGTGATTTTCGGAAGTGGGCCTTATATGGGAGCTATGACCAATAATGAACCGATCCGTAAAAAATTTGGTGGAATGATTTTAATGTACACAAAACATATTTTTGTCGAATTTTATCCCGATAACTTTAGAATTCAATGAAATATATGCGTTTAAGTGATTTTCGGAAGTGGACCTTATATGGGAGCTATGACCAATTATGGGCCTATTCGGAAAAAATTTAGTAGAGTAATTCATATTTAGACAAAATCTATTTATGTCGAATTTTATCACGATAGCTTTATTTGACAATGAAATATGTATTTTTAAGTGATTTTCGGAAATGGGGTTATATGGGAGCTATGACCAATAATAGACTGATCCGTAAAAAAAAATTGTAAAATGATTTGTATGTATACAGAACATATTTGTGTCGAATTTTATCCCAATAGCTTTATAATTCATTGAAACATATGCGTTTAAGTTATTTTCGGAAGTGGACTTTATATGGGAGCTATGACCAATTATTGGCCTATCCGGAAAAAATTTCGTAGAGTGATTCGTATTTAGACTAAACATATTTGTGCCGAATTTTATCAAGATAGCTTTGTTTGACAATGATATATGAGCTTTTAAATGATTTCCGGAAGTGGGCCTTATATGGGAGCTATGACCAATAACGGACCGATCCGTAAAAAATTCGGTAGAATGATTTGTATGTATACAAAACACATTTAACTCGACTTTTATCACAATAGCTTTACTCATCAAAGAAATATGTGCGTTTAAGTGATTTTCGGAAGTGGACCATATATGAGAGCTATGACCAATTGTGGACCGACTGCGATCTGCGTTGATAGTATGATTTATATTCATATTATATTTGCATGTACAAAATTTTGTGTTGATACCGATATATTTGAGGGAGTTATTAACGATAAACTAATTTCCGGGAATATATACCTTTGTATGGGGGCTATGGGAAATATTGGATCGATTGTAAAGATTTTGAACATAATTGATTACTGCCCTGAAAAAATAATGTGTGACAAAATTCATCGAAATATCTTTAGTAGTTTCCGAGAAAACTTCAAAAGAATTATGAAAAAACCGTAATTTTTTTCGAGGTAGTCTGAAATTTTTACTTATAACTTTTTACGTTGTGAACCGATTTTGCTGATTTTCAATACCAAACTGCTTAGGACAATAATGAATATTCTTAGTGAATTTGGCTGATTTCTTTGGCTTAGTTTTAACGTGAGCGTGTTTTAACCAGACAGACAGACAGACAGACAGACAGACGGACATAGCTAAATCGACTCAGAATTTCATAGGGACCCAGAATATATATACTTTGTTGGGTCTCAGACGAATATTTCTTGGTGTTACACACGGAATGACAAACTTATATATACCCTCTATCACCACTGATGGTGGTGGAGGGTATAACAATTTTTTCAAATACTAATACAACACAGACGGCCCATGCTGAGATACACTGTTTTGATACACAATAAAACAACAGGGAAGTTTAATTAGTCAACTTTTAGACATAACAATTTCTTTATCTTATTAAATTTTCATTATTGAAAGGTGGTTAAGAATTAAACAAAATGTCCAACATGACATTAATATAATCCCACTGTTGTTATTTAAAAATTAATTCAAGTCAACTATTTTAGACTCATATTAAATTCATGCAGGATGCAAAGACATACATATGTATGTATGTTTCGAAAAACCATAACCATTCTTGACCATAAAAAGCAAAAGATAGAATTAGAACATGGTTGTGGGTAAAGAAAAGTTTCTGGTTTAAATGTTCCAACCACATGAGTTGTTGCAAACTGTTTGAATGTTATTTATATTGTGTGTGTCCTGCTTTTTCTTTTGGTTTGACATTGCTTTCTCTAAAAATTAAAATTATTTTTAAAACTGAAAAAACAAGGACTGTTTTAAAAAGCATGTTTTTATAGTTTATTTGTGCTATGGAAATATACCACAGTTTTTTTGTTAACAAGTTTTACAGACAAAAAAATTGGCTTCAATAATGATCGTCCACCACATTGTTGTCCATATGTTAAATTTAAATTCGTACTTTTTTGAAATTCGTACTTTTAAGGGGTGAAAATGTGTAACAAAGGTGATTTTGGTACCTTTTTCGGCCCCTTATAACTTTTTAACTAATAAACAAAATAACATTTTTGAAAATATTTTGGATATATCTACAAAAACAAGGAGACACCTGTTTCGTACTTTTTATACCCACCATCAAAAAAGATGGGGGGTATATTGATTTTGTCATTCCGTTTGTAACACATAGAAATATTGGTCATAGACCCACAAAAGTATATATATTCTGGGTCCTCATTAAATTCTAAGACGATCTAGCCATGTCTGTCCGTCTGTCCGTCCGTCTGTCTGTCTGTCTGTTGAAAGCACGATAGAGTCCGAATGGAAAGAGCTAGAGGGTTGAAATTTCACATAAATATTTCTTATAGGTAAGGTTTGTTTGGTATTGAAAATGGGCAATATCGGTCCACGTTTTCGGATAGCCCCCGTACAAGTGGCCCCTCGAAAAGCAGCTTTAATAGCCATAACTTGTTTAAAAATACGAATATAGCGATGAAATTCGATATAAGTAAGTTTCTTATGATCCAAAATCAATATGCGAAATTTTATGAGGATCGGTCCATAATTGACCCTACCCCCCATATAAGGTCCCCTTCAGAAAATGACTTTAACGCTCATTACTGGCTTAAAAATACTAGTATATAGATGAAATTCGACATAAGTAAGTTTCATACGAGTCAAAATCTATCTAAAAAATTTTATGAGGATCGGTCCATGATTGACCCTACCTCCCATATAAGGTCCCCTTCAGAAAATGACTGCAACTCTCATTAATGGTTTAAAAATACGAGTGTAGCGATGAAATTCGACACAAATAAATTTAATACGAACCAAATTCTATCTACCAAATTTTATGAGGATCGACCCATAATTGACCCTACTACCCCAAATATGTGGTCCCCTTCAGAAAATTACTTTAACGCTAAATATACGAGTATATAGATGAAATTCGACATAAGTAAGTTTCATTCGAGTCAAACGAGGTTTGATGGTGGGTATATAAGATTCGGCATAGCCGAATATAACACTCTTACTTGTTAAAATTCAGTCCTTTTTGGGTGTAAAAGGGAGAAAACTGTATTTTTGGTACTTTTTTTTAGCACATTATGAAAACTTTTTCCATTTATTGAAGTATTCCTGTTAAATTACGGACTAACTCTGTAGTATTTATTGAAACAAAATTTTTGCTATTTCACTGAGGGAAAAAGTACCAAAAAGGAAAAAAAAACGGGAAATTTAATTTTATTCACACTCATTGAGCCAATTTTTATAAAATTTTAAAAAGTAGTTTATTTACTCACACAAAATAAGCTGTTGGTATATTATTTTGGAATTCGAGTACTAAGGCCTATATAGGACCAAATTCGAGTAAATCGTTTGGTACCTTTTTGAAAGCACAACTTTTCTGGAACAAAAGAATGCAGATTTGAATCGTTTGAGTTTAATCTGTGATATATAGATTTAAATACGGAACATTTTGTAAACTTAATTCTCAAAAAAGTATATTTCTAGGCGAAAAGGGGAAAAACTGCACTATTTTTTATACCCTCCACCACCATCAGTGGTGATAGAGGGTATATATAAGTTTGTCATTCCGTGTGTAACACCAAGAAATATTCGTCTGAGACCCAACAAAGTATATATATTCTGGGTCCCTATGAAATTCTGAGTCGATTTAGCTATGTCCGTCTGTCCGTCTGTCTGTCTGTCTGGTTAAAACACGCTCACGTTAAAACTAAGCAAAAGAAATCAGCCAAATTCACTAAAAATATTCATTATTGTCCTAAGCAGTTTGGTATTGAAAATCAGCAAAATCGGTTCACAACGTAAAAAGTTATAAGTAAAAATTTCAGACTACCTCGAAAAAAATTACGGTTTTTTCATAATTCTTTTGAAGTTTTCTCGGAAACTACCAAACATATTTCGATGAATTTTGTCACACATTATTTTTTCAGGGCAGTAATCAATTATGTTCAAAATCTTTACAATCGATCCAATATTTCCCATAGCCCCCATACAAAGGTATATATTCCCGGAAATTAGTTTATCGTTAATAACTCCCTCAAATATATCGGTATCAACACAAAATTTTGTACATGCAAATATAATATGAATAGAAATCATATTATCAACGTAGATCTCAGTCGGTCCACATTTGGTCATAGCTCTCATATAAGGTCCACTTCCGAAAATCACCCAAACGCACATATTTCTTTGATGAGTAAAGCTATTGTGATAAAAGTCGAGTAAAATGTGTTTTGTATACATACAAATCATTCTACCAAATTTTTTACGGATCGGTCCATTATTGGTCATAGCTCCCATATAAGGCCCACTTCCGGAAATCATTTAAAAGCTCATATATCATTGTCAAACAAAGCTATCTTGATAAAATTCGACACAAATATGTTTAGTCTAAATATGAATCACTCTACGAAATTTTTTTCGGATAGGCCAATAATTGGTCATAGCTCCCATATAAAGTCCACTTCCGAAAATCACTTAAACGCATATATTTCATTGAATTCTAAAGTTATCGGGATAAAATTCGACAAAAATATGTTTTGTGTACATTAAAATCATTCCACCAAATTTTTTACGGATCGGTTCATTATTGGTCATAGCTCCCATATAAGGCTTAAAAGCACATATTTCATTGTCAAATAAAGCTATCTTCATAAAATTCGACACAAATATGTTTTGTCTTCATATGAATCACTCTACTAATTTTTTTCCGGATAGGCTCATAATAGGTCATAACTCCCATATAAGGTCCACTTCCGAAAATCAATTAAACGAATATATTTCATTAAATTCTAAAGCTATAAGGATAAAATTCGACTCGAATATGTAATGTATACATATAAATCATTCTACCACATTTTCCCCGGATCGGTCCATTATTGGTGATAGCTCCCATATAAGTCCCACTTCCGAAAATTACTTAATCGCACATATTTCATTGTTAAATAAAGTTATCTTGATAAAATTCGACACAAATATGTATTGTCTTTATATGAATCACTCTACGAAATTTTTTCCGGATAGGCTCCCATAGAGGGTCCACATACGAAAATCAATTAAACGCATATATTTCTTTGAATAATAAGGCTATCGGGATGAAGTACGACTTGAATATGTTTTGTGAGCATATAAATCATTCTACCAAATTTTTTCCGGATTGATCCATATATTGTAGTAGTTCCTATATAAGGTCCACTTCAAAAAAATCACTTAAACGCACATATTTCACTATCAAATAAAGATATCTTGATAAAATTCGACACAAATATGTTTTGTGTAAGGTCATAACTCCTATATATATATAAAGTCCACATTCGAAAATCACCTAAACGCACATATTTCATTAATTAATAAATCTATTGTAGTAATCATTATACTAAATCATTATACTAAATTTTTTCTTTATCGGTTGATAATTGGTCACAACTCCCATATAAGGACCATTTCCGAAAATTACTCAAATGCACTTGATAATCAAAGTTATCGGGATAAAATTCGACATAAATGTTTATTTTGTATATATAAATCATTCTACGGATTTTTTTTCTGCCGGATCGGTCCATAGGTTGTCTTAGGTATAAGGTATACTTCTGAAAATCACTTAATACCACTTAATTCGTAATTAAATGATTATATCCGGATAAAATTCAAAATGAGTATGTTCTGTGTACAGATAAATCATTATATTAAAATGTTTTCAAACTGGCCTATTAATATACATTTTTCTCGACCTAATTAAAATTAGTACCCTCAATAAGGAAACAAAAATTTCGCCAAGTTATCTAAAAATTAGATAGTTAAATGGGTCTCAATGAAAAGTAGCTTGCTGGTGGAGGGTATTTAAGATTCGGCAGAGCCGAATATAGCACTCTAACTTGTTATTAGTACTTTCCACTAAGGTAGAATTTATTCCACTTTTGGAACTTTTTCTTTCTTCAAATGATACTCTGTATGTTTTATAATATGAATTCAAAACAGATGATTATTAAACATACATGGTCCTCATTGAATAAAATTCTTTAAGAGAGAACTTTTTAGTACTTTTTATCTCATAAATGGTACTTTTTGAATTTTCTAAAATAATCAACCTGGAACATAAATTTTAACATACATGGTCTTGACTGAATAATATTCTGTAAGTGGGTACTCCTTGGTACTTTTCCATTCTTCAAATGGTACCTTTTGGTTCCTCTATAACGGTTAACCGGAATACATCCTTATTAAATGAGAATTTATTGATGAAGATTTTTGTACTTTTTCGTTTTTCCGATAGTACTTTTTGATATTATATTTACGATATTGAACATAGAAATATAAAATTTAAAATATAGGGACCTTAGTGAATCGTCTGAAAAGGACTTTTGGTACTTTTTTATTCATCAAATTATATTTTTTTAATTGTCTATAATATTGAACACAGAAACATAAAATTTTTGATTAAATTAGAGATATTTAATAGTACTTTTTTTCAAATACTAAAGGCCCAACTATAATGTGCATAAGCTTGCTTAAGGTAATGTCAAAATCGAACGAAAAGTCTCTCAAATGCTTAAGAAAATACGAAGAAACTTTTAGGTGTGTACTTACGCGCATTCAAAACAATTTGCACATTTATCTGACACACTTAATAAAAAAATTCATATTTCAAAATATTTTATGGAAATAAATTAATTTTCTTGTAGCTTTCCATTTTTATACTCTCCACCACCATCAGTGGTGATAGAGGGTATATATAACTTTGTCATTCCGTGTGTAACACCAAGAAATATTCATCTGAGACCCAACAAAGTATATATATTCTTGGACCTTATGAAATTCTGAGTCGATTTAGCTATGTCCGTCTGTCCGTCCGTCCGTCCGTCCGTCCGTCTGTCTGTCTGTCTGTCTGTCTGTCTGTCTGTCTGTCTGTCTGTCTGTCTGTCTGTCTGTCTGTATAAAACATTCTCACGTTAACACGAAGCAATAAAAATTAACGAAATTCACCCAAAATATTTATTATTGTCCTAGGCAGTTTGGTATTGAAAATGAGCAAAATCGGTTCACACCGGGAAAAGTTATGAATCAAAATTTGAAACAACCTCGAAAAAAATAAGCATTTTTTACACATTCTGATGTAATTTTCTCGAAAACTATGAAAGATAATTCCATGAAAATCACCATACATTCGTTTCTACACAAGAGCTTGACTCCTGCTGAAAATTGCCACAATCGGACCACAATTTCATATACCTCCCATACAAAAGTACATATTCCCGGAAAATGGGTTTTTTGTTAATAACTTCCAGCACAATGACGAAATCTTTACAATATTTTACAAATTAAAATCTTATGTCAATAGAGTTCATTCAGAGAAAAAATTTTCTGGATCGGTCCATAATTGGACATAGCTCCCATACAAGGTCCCCTCCCGAAAATAACTTAAACGCAAATAATTCATTTCTAAATCAAGTTATCTATATAAAATTTGGTACATGTATTACTCTCACACACAGAAATATTATTGTGAAATTTTTTTCTGATCGGTCCATAATTGGTCATAGCCCCCATACACAGTCCCCTCCCGAAAATCACTTAAACGCACATAACTCATTAACAAATTAAGATATCTATATAAAATTTGCTACAAGTATTGTTCATATGCACAAAAATATTTCTGTAAAATTTTTTTCCGTTCGGTCCATAATTGGTCATAGCTTCCATACAATGTCCCTTCCAGAAAATCACTTAGACGCGCATAACTCATTACTTAATTAAGATATCCATATAAAATTTGGTACAAGTATTGCTCAAATGAACAAAAATATTACTGTGAAATTTTTTTCCGATCGGTCCATAATTGGTCATAGCTCCCATACAAGGTCCCCTCCCAAAAATCACTTAAACGCACATAACTCATTACTAAATTAAGATATCTACATAAAATTTGGTACAGGTATTGCTTACATATACAGAAATATTACTGTGGAATTTTTTTTCCGATCGGTCCATAATTGGTCCATACAAGGTCCCTTCCAGAAAATCACTTAAAAGCGCATAACTCATTACTAAATTAAGATATCCATATAAAATTTGGTACAAGTATTGCTCAAATGAACAGAAATATTACTGTGAAATTTTTTTCCGATCGGTCTATAATTGGTCACAGCTCCCATACAAGGTCCCTTCCCGAAAATCACTTAAACGCGCATAACTCATTACTAAATTAAGATATCCATATAAAATTTGGTACAAGTATTGCTCATATGCACAGAAATATTACTGTAAAATTTTTTTCCTATCGGTCAATCCTTGGTCATAGCTCCCATACAAGGTTCCCTCCCGAAAATCACATAAACGAACATAACTCATTACAAAATATTGATATCCATACATTTAGCACAAATATTGCTCTTATATACATAAATTACACTATAAAATTGTTTTACGATCGGTCCATACTTGGTCATAGCTCTCATACTAGGCCCCCTCCAGAAAATTACTTAAATGTACAATATTCAGACACAGAATTTTGAAATTTTGATTTTATATACACAATTGGTCATAGCTCCCATACAAGGTCCTCTTTCGAAAATCTCTTAAATGCACATTACTCATTACCAAATAAAGCTATTGATACAAAAATTCTATTTCAAGATTTTTGCACGATCGGTTCATAACACACATTACTTATTACTAAATTACGATATAGATACAAAATTTTACTGAAATATAGCTTTCATGTCCAGAAGTTTTGCTTAAAGAATTTTTTACGATCGGTCTATAATTGGTCATATCTCCTATACTAAGTCCTGCCCCTAAAACCTTATTTAACTAGTTGCATTATCAATTTGTGTAGAACAAAATTATATATATATATATATATATATATATATATATATATGTATTTTGAATATCCTTAAATCTTTCACACACATGCATACATGCAAATTAATAAAAATCGCCAAGCGTTGGTAATGTTCAATAAATCTTGGAATTGTAATAGATTTGAGCTGTTTGAATCGAGGGATTTTTCTATTTAAGATATGAGAAAACTTATTTCTACAAATATTTGATCAATTAGAAAAGTATTAATATAAAAGTAGCTGGTGGAGGGTATTTAAGATTCGGCTCAGCCGAATATAGCACTCTAACTTGTTGAGTGTTACAAACATCACCACATTGTGCCGACTTTTGGATAGATAGTAGTATATTAGACGTAGTTAAAAGATAAACGGCCGAAATCGGAAGGTCCGGATGTATGGGGGCTAAGGCAGAAATTGAGCCGATCCTTATAAAATGTATTATTGGGAATTATCTATATACATATATAAAAATGGATGTGTGTTTGTTTGTATGTTCATATGTTTGTTTGTTTATATGTTCGTATGTTTGAACGTTATAGACTACTAAACGGCTAAACCGATTTTCTTTAAATTTCCACAGCACATTCCTGTATGTCTGGCAATAGGCTACTTTTTATTTCCGATCATAGCGAAAAATTACAGTGTTATTTATATTTATATTAAACTTAGTTGTGCAAATTTTTGGTAAGATAGTAGCATATTTATCGTAGTTATGAGCTAAAAGGCCCAAATCGGTAGGTCCGGTTGTATGGGGGCTAGGGCAAAAATTGGTCCGATCCTTATAAAATTTAATGTCGACATTTATGTTTATATAAAATCTATTTGTGGCAAATTTCATCGTGATACTAGTGTTTATAAGTGAATTGTGGACATTCAAGTCATTTTCTGAGGGGGACTTTGTATGGGGGCTAGGGTCAAAAAATGCCCGATCTTTATGAAAATCACTAGAATTATTAAGACATCTATAAAACTAAATTTTTCCAATTTTTGTAGAGATAGTAGATCATTTAACATAATTATGAGGTCAAAAGCCCTATTCGGGGGGTTCGAATAGGGCTCAGAATCACTTCCTGAGTCGATTAAGCTATGTCCGTCCGTCTGTCTGTCTGTCTGCGTGTCCATGTAAACCTTTTGCGCACTCTACAGGTCGCAACAGATCGCAATTTTGAATATAATTTGTTAGAATGGGTCACATACTATTTTCTGGATCCACTGACGATGGCTGTTGAAAATGATTGAAATCGGTCTTTTATTTCTCCTAGTCAGCATACAATCGAACATGAACAGACATTATTTGGAACCTATATAAGATTAACAGAAATGCTTTATTATTGAAATTAATCACATTTAATATTCGCAATTGGTGTAGGGTATCATATGGTCGGCCACGCCCGACTATAATTTCTTACTTGTCTTCAAAATTGCGATCGTAGTTTGATTAAAAACTTTACAGGTCCTATTCAGGGGTTCAGTTGTATGGGGGCTAGGTGAAATAATGGACCGATCTTAACCATTTTCAATAGGCTTCGTCCCTGGGACAATAGAAGATCATGTGCTAAATTTCATTGAATTATCTTCAAAATTGCGATCTGTAGTTTGATTACAAAGTTTACATGAACGGGCGGACAGGCGGACGGACAGACGCACGGGCAGACGGACGGACATATCTAAGTCGACTCAGAAAATGATTCTAAGCCGATTGGTATAATTTAAGGTGGGTGTAGGACCAATATTATTATGCGTTACAAACATCAGCACAAACCCAATTACCCTCCACACTAATGTGGTGTAGGGTATAACAAGTATTTCGCAAATAATACCTTACACTCTATTTCTAATTTTAGTAATTTATAACAAAAAACTTAAATATTTAACAATTAAGCCAATTTAATTTGATAAAATTTGTTCGCTCAATTCACTTATCCAACTTTTCAAATGAATTGCGTTCTGTTTTTTGGTGTTAATAGCGGCCAATTATAATATAGCAAAATATCATGACGACCCCCTGGCTATGAATATATAAAAAGTAATAAATATTAAATCATCATCATTCATATTCATGAATGTAATACATTTATGTGAGGTCTACTCAAAAAATGTTTCAGCAATACTATGAAGCTTTTAATACTAAGGCATTAAATTAATTCGTCAGGCAACAGAATGATTCAGTGAATTTTTTTCTGTAGTAGATCAAGTAGCTTCATACACTTCCACTCCATTGTAAGAATTGCGCTTGATTTTAATACTCTGTATATTGTAGCATAAAAGGCAAACGATACTTATGCTTGGTGTACCCCGACTAAAATCAGCGATTTTATTACCAAAAGAAATATCATTGGAAACTTTAAATTACATATGGGGAATTTCACGTCAAGTGACCCAACTCAAAAAATCGATTTTGACGAAATTTTCTCTAAGCTTAGTACTATTGAATTGTAGGTCAGAGACAAATTTTCAGCTCTATCGGTCAAGAACTGCCGGACTTAGATAGAGTCAAAGTTAGACATTTTGGTCATACAGGGTTTTATTCAAATGAGTGTATCTTTTCACCTATTGGTCCTAGCAAAAATTGTCCAAAGGAGTTCAGATAGCTATTTCTTCCAACTTTGACCCCATCTGACTCCGGCAGTTCTTGACCGATAGAATTGAAAATTTGTGTCTGGTCTACTATTCTATAGTACTAACCTTCATCAGAAGACATCGATTTTTAAAGTTGGGTCACTTGACACGAAATTCCCCATATGTTTCTTATAGGTATTTTTAATGTAATAATAATATGATACGTATGAGCAATTTAAATAAAAACCTTATTAAAATTGTTCATACGTAATATTGTTTATTATTAGTGAAATAAAACTTTTGTGAAAGTTGTTCTGTAATATGGAATATAATATAGAATTTACATATCGTCACCTAAAACGCAAACGGCCCTATCTAACATTTTTAAAATTTTACAGGAGAAGCAAAAAACTATTTAAATTGGAAGGTTTGTTTCTATCATCGCGATTTATTTGAAGTAAATAAACAAATTGTTTAATAGTGAAACCTATCAGTTATTATGGTAGTTGACAATGGCGTATATAAAAATGGTTAAATTGGACTTTAACTTTTGGGGTTTTTCTAATTAAGACATGAGAAAAACTTATTTCTACAAATATTTGATCAATTTACAAAGTGTTAATATAAAAGAAGGTGATGGAGGGTATTTAAGATTCGACTCAGCCGAATATTGCACTCTAACTTGTTCTGATATAATATTATCCATGTTTTTGTTAACCAACTCAACTTACATAAAAAATTTCAGCTTATTGTTGAAAAATAATTTAATAGAAAAACCAATGAAATAAAATAAATTCCATAAAATGCATTGTACTTGCATTGAATGTAATTTTTATAATCACTATAAATGTTTATACCTACCATCAGGAAAGATGGGGAATATATTGATTTTGTCATTCCGTTTGTAACACATCGAAATATTGGTCATAAATCATTAAAAGTATATATATTCTCGGCCCTTATTAAATTCTAAAACGATCTAGCCATGTCCGTCCGTCTGCCCGCCTGTCTGTAGAGCACGATAGAGTCCGAACGGAATGAGCTAGAAAGTTGAAATTTTCTTCTCTATAAATAAGGTTTGTTTAGTATTGAAAATGGGCAATATCGGTCCACGTTTTCGGATACACCCCATACAAGTGGACCTCCAAAAAACAGCTTTAACGGCTATAAATGCTTCAGAAGTGCGAGTATAGCGATGATATTCGACATAAATAAATTTCATATGAGCCAAAAAAAGTTATGAGGATAGGTCAATTATTCACCATACCACACACATAAGATCCTATTTAGAAAATTTGATGAAGAAAATTCAGAAAATTACTAGTACAGCGATGAAAATCGAGATAAAAAGTTTATACTTAGGAACATATTTCTTCATTCCGAATTTAATGAGGACTGATCTATAACTGACCCTAGCCCCTATAAAAGGTTCACTTCAGATAAGAATTTGGAGTAAAGCGATGAAATTTGACATAAACAAGTTCTATACAAAATGAAATCTACACAGAGAAAACAGATTCATTGTGACAACCTAATTTGTTTCCAATCGAATTCAGTCGGTTCTCACAACTATGCCATAATTCGATTGCAATTACTGTAAAATTCGTTTACTATTACTGAATATATGGTGTACACAACTATTTTAAATTATTATTCGGTAATCTGGATTGAAATTATCGGTATACGCAACTGAAATATTATTTATTGAAAACCAATTTGTGGATTATGTGTATCTTAAAATAAATTTTATTTTGTTTAAAACGTTAACAATAAAATATGAATATGTATGTATGTAAATACAAACTTATAAATATAAACCAGCAACATTTCCCTTCTTGTTTTGAGATTTTGATGGTATGTAGTTGGGATTTTGCTCTTCATACTGTCCAACATTTCCAAAGCTACCTTTCCACGCTTTTCCGCTGCTGTAAAATGATTAAAAATTATTGAAAATAACCACAATAGATTTTAAGATATATAATGGACTAAACATTACCTTTTTTATCAGCATTAAGTTATCTTCAATTTTTAAATTATAAATTCGTTTTATTTTATTTATTTTTGTTAACGTCAACTATAATTATCAAATAATCAGTTGTGAACACCGAATTTGGTTCCTTTAACCGCAATAGTATTTTAAATAATTTTCCCAATTGATAATTGGTTGCAATGATCAATATTTTTTACTTTCTACTGATTTTCGGTTACAGCGACTAATATTTGATGTTCTAAAGTTTTAATCCTAAATAAAATTCGGCTACATTTACTGAATTAACAAAAGAATTTAATAACCGATACAATTCAGTTCAAATTATTGATTTGGAAATTGTTAAAACCACAATTCGATTATTATTATTATGGTTTTTTAATACTGAGTATAGAAAATCGGTTAATTATACAGTTTTTCAATAACAGCGATACAATTTTAATTAATTTAACTAAATATTTATCATGGTAACCGATTTCCAATCGATCTGTTTTCTGTGTGTATGTACACAATTTTATGAGTATCGGTTCATAATTGACACACGTAAAGTTCCTCTTCAGAAAATTACTCACACGCTCACGGTTTAAAAATTGAACAAAAATATTTTGTTTTTAAAAATTAATATTTTTTTAGTTCAAAAGAGCCCGGTCCATAATTGACTTAAGCCGTATACCAAATATCACCCTGATGTTTATAGGGGAGCATTCCTTTTACGGAATAAGGTTTGATGGTGGGTATATGAGATTCGGCACAGCCGAATATAACACTCAACACATTACTATTAAACGTAATAAGTTCTAGTTACCGTAACAGAAAATATTGAATACCGCAAAAGTTGATTTTCTATAAAAGAAACGTTTAAATTTACAATATTCAAATAAAATATATTTATTTCAATCAATTTAATAAAATAGTTAAATTTGTGACTTTTATTTCATTTGATAGCCATTAAATAAATCCATATAATAATGAAACAAAGTTGGGATTTTTATTTTATTTTCTCTGAAATATTTCAATATTTTATAATTGTCAATAAAAAGTGAACATGAACATTGACATGTATACTCTATCAGCAATTTATATAATTTCACGGTTTAATGCCTTTGCATTTTATATTTTCAACAAATTTACTGATGTAAATTGTTTTCGTTTTTTACTTATATAGGAAAAGTGTTTAAGTTTTTCTTTTTTTCGGTGCCTTGGTGGTTATTTTTATGACACTGTGTAATTTTTATGATTTTTTTAATAGATTGACTGTAAATTTTCCATACTATTAATAAAACATCAAATCACTGTCATATAAATAAACTTTGATATTTTGAATTTATGTATTATGTATCGATATTAATGAGAACATCATTGTAATATTTTAAAGAGGTCCATTAATGGGGGTTTAACTATTGACAGTGCTCTTTCGAATTAAATATGTTAATTTATATAGGGAGTAGGGTTATATATACACATATGGACCAATTCTCATAAAAGTCGGTAGGAAGATTTCAGTTCCTTATTTATTTCAAATTTCATAGATCTACCTGTATTTTTAAGCCAGTAATGAGCATTAAAGTCATTTTCTTAAAGGGACCTTATACGGGGTTAAGTTGTAGTCATTTTCTGAGGGGAAATTTATATGGGATGGGGTTATAATGGACTGATCCGCCTACAAATTGGTATAGAGATTTCGGTTCCTATAGAACTTATCAGTGTCGAATTTCATTTACGCCAGTAATGAGCGTTTAAGTGATTTTCTGATGGGGATCTTAAATGAAGGGTAGGGTCAATTATGAACCGATCCCCACAAAATTTTGTAGAGAGATGTTAGCTCATACAAAACTATATCGAATTTCATCGCTATACTCGTATTTTTACTCCAATAATGAGCGTTAAAGACATTTTCAGCAGGGGACCTTATATGGGCGAGTAGGGTTAATTATGGACGATCAACATAAAATTTGGTAGAAATTTCATCGCTATATTCTTCTTTTTAAGCCAGTAATGAGCGTTAAAGCCATTTTATGGAGGGGACCTTATATAGGGAGTAGGGTCAATTATGGACCGATCCACATAAAATTAGCTGGAAAGGTTTTGGCTACTAAGATACTTACTTATGTCAAATTTCTTCACTATACTCGTATTTTTACGCCAATAATAAGCGATAAGGTCATTTTCTGAAGGGGGACCTTATATGGGCGGGTAGGGGCAATTATGGAACAATCCACATAATATTTGGCAGATAGGTTTTGGCTCATATAAAACTTACTTCAGTGAAATTTCATCGCTATACTCGTATTTTTAAGCCAGTAATGAGCGTTAAAGTAATTTTATGGAGGGGACCTTATATGGGGGCAATTACGGACCGATCCACATATAGTTTGGTGGAGAGATATTGGCTTGCATTAAACCTACGTGCGTCAAATTTCATCGCTATGTTCGTATGTTTAAGACAGTAATCAGCATTATAGTCATTTTCCAAAGGGGACCTTATATGAGGGGTAGGGCCAATTATGGACCGATCCACATAAAATTTGGTAGAGAGATTTTGGCTTACATAAAACTTACTTCTATGAAATTTCATCGCTATATTCGTATTTTTAAGCCAGAAATTATCGTTCAAGTAATTTTATGGAGGGGACCTTTTATGGGGGGTAGGGTCAATTATGGACCGATCCAAATGAAATTTGGTGGAGAGATTTTCACTCGTATGAAACTTACTTACTTCAAATTTCATCGCTATACTCGTATTTTTACGCCAATAAAGAGCGTTAAAGTAATTTTCTGAAGGGGACCTTATATGGGGGATAGGGTCAATTATGGACCGATCCACATAAAATTTGGTAAAAAGATTTTAGCTCATATAAAACTTAATTTTGCGAAATTTTATTGCTATATTCGTATTTTAAAGCCAGTAATGAGCGTTAAAGTAATTTCATTGGGGGTAGGGTCAATTATGGACCGATCCACATAAAAATTGGTGGGGAGATTTTCACTAGTATGAAACTTACTTATGTCAAATGTCATCGCTATACTCGTATTTTTACGCCAATAATGAGCGTTAAAGTCATTTTCTGAATGGGAACCTTATATGGGGGGTAGGACCAATTATGGACCGATCCACATATAGTTTGGTGGAGAGATATTTGCTTGCATGAAACCTATGGGTGTCGAATTCCATCGCTATATTCGTATGTTTAAGCTAGTAATCAGAATTATAGTAATTTTCAAAAGGGGACCTTATATGGGGGGCAGGGCCAATTGTGGTCCTATGTTCGACATAATTCCGAATTTTATTTCGAAGGTCAAAAAACTGATTTATGCGAAATTTTGTGCCATTTGCTTCATAAACAACGAATTTGTGATTGTTTGAAGCTCTTTATACAATATTCCGGGGGGTACATTTGTATGGGGGCTATGTGAAATCGTTGACCGATTTTGCCCATTTTCAATACCAAACATTTCTGATTAATAAAAAATATTTTGGGAAAATTTCATCTCAATATATCCTTTTTTGTGGACGCTATCGTGTCAACAACAGACAGACGGACAGACGGGCGGACATAGCTAGATCGTCTTAGAATCTTACGAGGTCCCAGAATATGTATATTTTATGGGGTCTGTGAACAATATTTCGATGTGTTACACACGGAATGACAAAATCAATATACCCCCATCTTTTTTGATGGTGGGTATAAAAATGTGGTAGTATTAAATTATAAAAGAACAAGTAAGAGTGCTATAATCGGCTATGCCGAATCTAATATACCCACCATCACACCGTATGCCGTAAAACGAATGCTTTCCTATAAACATCAGGGTGATATTACTCATCAAATTTACTGAAGAGGACCTTATATGAGAGGAAGGGTGAATTATTGACCATTTTTCATTAAATTCTTCACAATTTTTTAGACCGATTGTGGTTCATATAAAACATGATTACATCAAATATCAAATATCCTGACACTTTTCGCATTAAATTCGGTAGGATGATTTACGTTCCTATAAGAGTTTCATAAATTTTGTCTCGTAAGAAACTTACTTATGTCAATTTTCATCTCTACACTCGTAATTTTAAGCCAGTAATGAGCGTTAAATATTTATCTTATGGACCGATCCACATAAAATTTGATAGAAAGGTTTTGGCTCGTCAGGAACTTACTTATGTAAAATTTTATTGATATACTTGTATTTTTAAGTCAGTAATGAGCGTTAAAGTCATTTTTTAAGGGGACCTTATATGGGGGGTAGGATCAATTATGAACCGATCCACGTAAAATTTGGTAGAGAGGTTTTGACTGGTCCGAGACTTACTTATGTCAATTTTCATATATACACTCGTAATTTTAAGCCAGTAATGAGCGTTAAATATTTATCTGGAGGGGACCTTTTATGGGGGGTAGGGTCAATTATGGACGGATCCACGTAAAAGTTGATAGAAATATTTTGGCTCGCATCGAACTAATGTGTGTCGAATTTCATTGCTATACACGTATTTTTAAGACAGTAATGAGCGTTATAGTGATTAGGGTAGGGTCAATTATGAACCGATCCTCATAAAATTTGGTAGGGAGATTTTGGCTCATAAAAAAACTTTTTTATGTCAAATTTCATCGCTATACTCCTATTTTGAAAGCAGATATGCCCGTTAAAGCTGTTTTTCTGGAGTCCACTTGTATGGGTGCTATCCGAAAACGTGGACCCATATCGCCCATTTTCAATATTAAACAAACCTTATATATAGGGAATATTTGTGGAAAAGTTCAATCCTCTAGCTCATCCCGTTCGGACTCTATCGTGCTTTCAACAGACAGACAGACGGACGGACATGGCTAGATCGTCTTAGAATTTAATAAGGACCCAGAATATATATTTTTTGTGGGTCTATGACCAATATTTTGATGTGTTACAAACGGAATGACAAAATCAATATGCCCCCATCTTTCTTGGTGGTTGTTAAAAAAAAACAGTGCCTTTAAATTATTCAGTATATTTAACGGGAGGAAGGATAAAAGCTTTTGGATTCTCCACGTCCAATTTCAGTGAAATTTATAGAATAGATTAAATACGTATTAAACTTATTTCAGTTAATAATATTGCAATTTAAAAATATATAACATATCTTCACCTGAAATGCAAAAAGGCGTAACAATGAAAAGATGTAAAATCGACTTTTTGATTGAAAATAGTCCACTGCATCAAAGTACATGTTGCTGCAAATTTTTAGAATCCTATTGTCAAAAACACCGACTTTATTGAAATGAATTTCTAAATGGCGTAACAACAAATTAGTCATTTCCACAAGTCTGAAAATCCCAAAAAACCCAAATGGTAGACAATGTCTGGCGGTACAGTTATATTCAAACTTGTTCATCGATGTTGCGCTACAATAGTTGTAAGAAAATGTCTTTTTATAACAATAATATCTTTAATTTTATTTAGTTTTTTGTCTCTCCTGTACAATTTTTAAAAGAGTTGTTAAGCCTTTTACATTTCATACATATTCTTAAATTTTCAAATCATGATATCTTTGGTTCCGAACTGGGTGTTTAATCGATACTTTATTGATTTGAGGAACATTTTGAACAGGTATTGTATGAAGAATTTAATTTATTCACAAATAGCAAATACGATAATAAAAGTTCTAATTAAAATCTAGGTGGACACTATTATTTGAGGCCGTGGTGTCTCTGAATCCGAAATATCTGTATTAACTATTTTGAAGTTATACGAATATACGACTATCTAATTAAAAAATATAAAAATAAAAAAGCAAATTACAGTGCTATATACGGCTATGCCGAATCTTAAATACCCTCCACCAGCCAGCTAATTTTTATTGAACCCATTTAACTATATAATTTTTAGATTACTTGACAAAATTTTTGTTTCCGTAGTGAGGGTACTAACATTTATGCATATGTCAAACTAATTTTGATTACACAGAAAAAATTATCGGTAGTTTATTTTCAATTAACAAGTTTTCCTCTTTCTTTAACTTTTACTTAAACAATTTTTTAATTGTCATAATTATCTCATTGTTTGATCCTAAGTATACAAATTTGATTAAACTTTTAATTGAATCAATTAATTTTTTAATTGGCTGAAAAAGTTTTTTCAGCCTACTAAATATTTAATTTATCCAATTAATGAATTAACTAATTTTAAATTTTGAATTTAATTACTGATGTTAATTGTTTTGATTATTTCTTTAATTGGAAAAAAGTATTTTTTTACAAATTTCATAATTGATATCATCATTTTGTTGATAGGTGCAAAACTTGCTTGATACAATCAATTTGATAATTAAAACACATTTTCAGTCTTTTCTGTGTAGGTCCAGAACAATTTTTATTAATAGGCACGTTCGAAACATTTTAACTCATGTCGAATTTTATCCGGAGTGATTTTCAGAAGCAAACCTTATATGGGAGCTAAGACAACTTATGGACCGACCCGTATAATGATTTATATATACAAAATACACATTTATGTCGAATTTTGTCCCGATAACTTTGATTGTCAGTGTGCCTTTAAGTAATTTTCGGAAACGAAAATTATGGAACAATCAGGAAAAAATTTCGTGTAGTGATTTATAAGAAAAAAAAATCAAGTAAAATTTTACTCCAATAGATTTATTAATTAACGAAATATGTGCGTAGAGTAATTCATATATAGAAAAAACATATTGTTTTCGATTTTTATCAAGATAGCTTTATTTGACAATGAAATATTTGAGTTTAAGTGATTTGCGAAGGTAGGCCTTATATAGGAGCTATGACTAATAATCGAACGATCCGGGAAATAATTGGTAGAATTCTTTGTATTTACACAAAACATATTCAAGTCGAGTTTTATCATAATATCTTTATTTATCAATGAAATATGTGCGTTTAGGTGATTTTCGGAATTGGACTTTATATGGGAGCTATGACCAATTGTGGACCGGCTGAGATCTACGTTGGCAGTATGGTTTCTGTTCATATTACATTTGCATGTACAAAATTTTGTGTTGATACCGATATAGTTGAGAGAGTTATTAACCATAAACTAATTTCCGGGAATATATACCTTTGTATGAGGGCTATGGGAAATATTCGATCAATTGTTATAAGTTTGAACTTGATCCCTGGTAGAAGCAAATAATCTCTGACAAAATTCAAATTCGAAATATCTTTGGTAGTTTCTGGGAAAACTACTTAAGAATCATGCAAAAACGTAATTTTTTGGAGGTAGTCTGAAAGTTTAACTCATAACTTTTTATTTCGTGAACCGATTTCACTGATTTTCATTTCCAAACTGCTTAGGATAATAACAAATATTTCTTGTGAATTTGGTTGAATTAATTTTCTTAGTTTTATCGTGAGCATGTTTTACACAGACAGGCAGACGGACATAGCTAAATCGACTAAGAATTTCACAAGGACCCAGAATATATATACTTTGTTGGGTCTGAGATGAATATTTCTTGGTGTTACACACGGAATGATAAGTTTATATATACCCTCTATCACCACTGATGGTGATGGAGGATATAAAAGGCTGGCAAGCTTTGAACTAATTCACCATAAGTTAAATTAAAATGGGATAAAGGATTTGTACTAATCCCTATATTCCATTTCTCAAACTTGTGAGTTAAACAGGTGATGTTCACAAGTGACATTAGGAGATCTGAAAATGCATTCCATTTTACTCATCCATCAAACCATACGCCGTAAAAGGAATGTCCCTCTATACACATCAGGGTTATATTTGTAATAGGGCTTAAGTCTATTATGGAAAAAGCTCTTTCGGATTAACAAAATATTAATTTGTAAAAACAAAATATATATTTTTCCAATTTTTGGCGGTAGAGTCAATTGTGGACCTATAACCGGTTCGTATAAAACGTATTCGTTTCGACATATGGATGGACATGGTTAGGTCGTCTTAGAATTTGAACCAGAATATATGTATATACTCTTGTGCATGTATGACCAATATTTCGATGTGTAGCAAACGAATCTTTTTGGTAGTGGGTATAAAAATATAAGTATATGATCTTTATGAATCTATCCTTTTTTTAAATCGAGGGACTATATTCAATAGTCCCTATCTAAAATAATACAAGTTTTCAGGAGAGCAAAAAAACTGTTTATTTCGCTAGTTAGTGAAGATGTTTAAATTTTTTCTTCTACAATATATTTCTACGACCATATACTAAACCCTTATAAAAAAAGAATTTTAAATTTTGCATTATTTGCAAAATTATTCACAAATTTATATCAGATAGAGCTTATTTTTCTACGAAAATATTCATTCAACCAACAGATAGAGAGTTTTTCATGGAAATATAAAATTTTTATTTGAATTAAAATCAATAAATATTATATTTTATACAATTTAATGGAGGAAAATAAACCAAATTGTTGAAAAAGCAACAGATTATAATGTTTTGGTCCAAAATCAAAGTTATATGGTTAAACACGACAATAAAATTGATTTAATTAGTATCATAATGAGCGATATCTCAAAAACTATTAGACCGATTTTAAATATTTTGACGGATTTGTGTTCAGCATGTCCAAATTATTAAGAAGACTTGTTTTGCAACAGAAAATCATCCAAAGGGATAGAGTTTGAAGCAATTTTTGGATAAGATAGAGAGTTTTGCATTCAGAATTTTTCTTTTCTTAAGATAGAGAAATTTAAAAAATGCTATAAAATTGCCAAAAAATATTTTTTTTCTTTGAAATTTATATCACTGATGCGGGATAGTTTGCTGAATATTTTGCCATCAAAATCTCATTTTCATGAAAATGACAGATAGCGACTATTGAATATAGTCCCTCGATATGCTACCACAATTTAATAATTTATTAGAATTATTCTGAATTTTATTATCTATTGGAACATGTCTTTTAATGGCGGTTTAGGGAATAGACCGATCTCTATACACCTTGTGCCATGTACTTTTTGTAGACATGAATAAATTATGATTGTGTTTTCCTTTCACTTTTATATAACATTTCCTTATATAACTATTATATTATTATTTATTTTCCATTTTATTTTTTTGGCACACTTCTTTTCATGTACATTTATGAATATCTGTGAAATTTTATGCTGCCAATTTTTCATGACAAAATGTTTAATTTCTGAAATGCTTTTAAATTTAGTGCTGAAAAAATACATTTTCTTTCCTTTTTATATCCACTTACTGAAAAGCGCAAAATTTCTTGGATGTTTTTTGATGATAAGGATAAATCTTTGGTGGGCTTTAAATTAATTTATTATCAACATATATTAAAGAATTATTTAAGTGTTGAGATTAGGAATAAATTATAATATGGTGTGTTTTTTAATGATAATTTATGTGCTTCTTTTAGTGTTATTGGTAAGAGGCAAACTAAAATAATGTTTGTTTAAAGTCGGTTAAATCCTTTAATTTATTAGTGGCTTATGCAGGATAATCAGTCAGTTTTTATTTATGAAAAAAAAAAAAAAACATATATTACTTATGCTGTTTATTTAAATTAACTTCAAACAAGTGAGAGTGTTATATTCAGCTGTGCCGAATCTCATATACCCACCATCAAACCGTATGCCGTAAAAGGAATGCTTCCCTATAAACATCAGGGTGATATTTGGAATATGGCTTAAGTCAATTATGGACCGAGCTCTTTTCAACTAACAAAATATTAATTTTTAAAAAACAATATATTTTGGTTCAATTTTTAAACCGTGAGCGTATGAGTAATTTTCTAAAGAGGACCTTTATATGCGTCAATTATGAACCGATACTCATAAAATTTTGTACAATACCCGTATTTTAAATAAGGAAAAGTCGTATTTTAGTAACCAAAACTATTTCCTGAAGGGAACCTTTTGTAGGGGATAGGGTCAGTTATAGATCAGTCCTCATTAAATTCGGAATGAAGAATTATGTTCCTAAGTATATACTTTTTATAACCTCCACCACCATCAGTGGTGATAGAGGGTATATATAACTTTGTCATTCAGTGTGTAATACCAAGAAATATTGATCTGAGACACAACAAAGTATATATATTCTGGGTCCTTATCAAATTCTGAGTCGATTTTGCTATGTCCGTCTGTCTGTGTAAAACACGCTCACGATAAAACGAAGCAATAGAATTTAACCAAATTCACCCAAAATGTTCTTCATTTTCCTAAGTGGTTTGGTATTGAAAATGAGCAAAACCGGTTCACGCCAAGAAAAGTTATGAATCAAAATTTAAAACAACCTCCAAAAAATTAAGCATTTTTTACACATTCTGATTTTATTTTCTCGAAAACTATGCAAGATAATTCCATGAAAATCACCACACGTTCGTTTCTACACAAGAGCTTGATTCCTGCTGAAAATTGCCAGAATCGGTCCACAATTTCATATACCTCCTCATTATCAAATATTGATAACCATACATGTAGCAAAAATATTGTTCTTATATACATAAATTAAACTATAAAATTGTTTTACGATTGGTCTATATTTGGTCATAGCTTTCACACTAGGTCACCTCCAGAAAATTACTTAAATGCACAATATTCATTACCAAATAATGATACACAATGTTGAAATTTTGTCTTTATATACATAATTGGTCATAGCTAACATACAAGGTCCGAAAATCTCTTAAATGCACATTACTCATTACCAAATAAAGCTATTGATACAAAATTTGCCACAAATATTAGTTTTGTATACAAAATTCTATTTCAAGATTTTTTCACGATCGGTTCATAACATGGCTGCGGTCGGTCCCATACAAGATTCCCTTCAGAAAATCACATAAGCACACATTACCTATTACTTAATTACGATATATTCGACTGAAATATAGCTTTTATGTACAGAAATTTTGCTTAAAGAATATAATTGGTCATATCTCCCAGGACCTAGTCCTGCCCCTAAAAGCGCTTTAACCGTACTTAACTAGTTGCATTATCAATTTATGTAGAACAAAATTATATGTATGTATTTTGAAAATCCGTAAATCTTTCACACACATGCATACATGCAAATTATTAAATATCGCTAAGCACTATAAAATATAAAGAAAATCGCGTTTGTAATGTTCAATTAATCTTGGAATTGTAATAGATTTAAGCTGTTTAAATCATGAGATTTTTCTATTTAAGACATGAGAAACTTATTTCTACAAATATTTGATCAATTAGAAAAGTATTAATATAAAAGTAACTGGTGGAGGGTATTTAAGATTCGGCTCAGCCGAATATAGCACTCTAACTTGTCTATTTTCATAACTCGTATTTTTAAGCCAGCAATGATCGTTTAAGTAATTTTCTGAAGGGGACCTTATATGGGGGGTAGGGTCAATTATGGACCGATCCACATACAATTTGTATAAATAAATAAAAAATATTCATATTTTTTAACAAGTAATGAGCGTTAAAGTCATTTTCTGAAGGGGACCTTGTATGGTCAATTATGGATCGATCCTCACTGGTGTAGGGTCAACTATGATCCGATGTTTGGCTCATATGAAACTTATATATGCCGAATTTCATCGTACTTCTAAAACAGTTATGCACTTTAAAGCTGTTTTTTGCAGGTCCACTTGTATGTAAAATTTCAACTGCCTAGCTCCTCCCGTGAGGCACTAACATGATTTCAACAGAAAGACGTTCGGGCATGGCTAGATCGTCTTAGAATTTAATAAGGACCCAGAACATATATACTTTTATGGGTCTATGACCAGCATTTCGATGTGTTACAAACGGAATGACAAAATCAATATACCCCTCATCTTTTTTATGGTGGGTATAAAAAAGGGGATTTTCTAAAAGAAGGTTATGTGAGGGCAGGGGATCAAAATGTTTCTATTTTTGTAAATTTTGGTAGAGGTATTTATTAGTTATTTATGCAGAATATCATTGTGATATTAGTTTTTATAAGTGAATTTTGACCATAAATTCATTTTCTGAAGGAACTTTGTATGGGGAATAGGATCAAATGAGGCCCGATTATTACGAAAATCAACAGTATCATTAAGATTTATATAAAACTTAGTTTGTCAAATGTGCGACATTTCATCAAATTATCTTGAAAATTGCGACTTGTACGTTTACATGGATACACAGACAGACGGACGGACAAACGGACGGACAGACGGACTTATCTAAATCGAATAAAAATGTGATTTTGAGCCGATTGGTATATGACCAATATTTTTGGGTGTTAAAAACCTGTGCTTAGATTATATTGGTAATAATGAACTTAAATCTAGAATAAGTTATTCTTTCTGTATACATGTGTTAATTTTATACTTTTCCATAAGACCAATGAATTCACAGCAACTTTAAAGAAAAAATATTGCTGAACATTTTTGATTTACTACACCTGCCTCACATATGAAGTTAATGAATGAAATATTTAAGATGAAAATCCTTTAGCTACTCACACATTTTCTTAAATACAACCATAAGAATTTCACTACAGAACAATTCTTTGAATATGAATATATTATTTGCATATAAAGTGTAAAACTCGCTTCGAGTTGAAGTGAAATTGTAAGCACATACAACGAAAACACCCTGCAAAAGAATATACATACATACTATGAATATACAAAAATATAAATAATACATTCACTGCAACTCAGTAGTGAAAGCGAAGAAAAACTGGAAAAAATAATAAATCAGAATAATGTATTTCATTTGTTACTTTGGTATAAATAACATGTACGAGTGTTATATTCGGTAATTCCGAATTTTATATACCCACCATCAAAGCAGTTTAATGGGGGCTTGAGTCAATTGTACATTTTGATGGAGAGATTTTTGTTCTTTGGGACTGATTGTGTCGATTTTTATCACTACACTGCTACTATTAAGCCAGTTATAAGCGAATGACTTCATTTTCAGAAAACGGCTTTAAATGTGGGTGAGATTAATGTTGGACCTATTTGGGGGTTAGGGTCAATTATGGTTCGATGTTCGCCATAAATCATAAGTAGAATAATGGCAAAATTTTACCAATTTTACAAATTAGCTGTTTTGCACTAGCACCCATATAACCGGGCCTTCAGATTTGGGCCTTTTAGTTCATAAGTACGTCAAATATACTACTATCTTTCAAAAAATCGGCACAACAAAGTTTGATATAATTATAAATAATACTGTCGTAATGATCGGGCATTATTTGTCCCTAGCCACCATTCAAAGACCCTTTCAGAAAATGACTTGAATGTCCAAAATTCATTTATAAACACTAGTATCAAGTTGAAATTTGGCACAAATAAGTTTTATATACATAAATCACAAGAATATATTTTATAAGGATCGGACCAATTTTTACCATAGCCCCATCTATAAACGTACCTTCCGATTTGGGCTTTCTAGCTCATAACTACCACTGTCTTTCCAAAAATCGACACATTTTAATTTGATATAAGTATAAACAAGACTGTCGATTTTCATAATAATCGGGCCTTATTTGACCCTACTCCCCATACAAAATTCCCTTCAGAAAATTACATGAATGTACACAATTCACTTATAAACACTAGTATCACAATGAAATTTGGCACAAATAAATTATATATAAACATAAATCCCGACATACACCATACCGGACCTAAAGATTTGGCCCTTTTAGCACATAACTACGATGCATATACTATTATCTTTCCAAAAATTGGTACAACTAAGTTTGATATAGTCATAAATAACACTGTTAATTTTTGTCATGATCGGGCCTCATTTGATCCTAGCCTCATACAAAGGCCCCAGAAATTGAGTTGAAAGACCAAAATTAACTTATAAATACTAGTATCACGATGAAATTTGGTACAAATAAATTTTATGTAAACATAAATCCAGACATTACATTTTTGCTCTAGCTCCCAAAGAAGCGAAACTACCGATTTGGGCCTTTAAGCTTATAACTACGTCAAATATACTACTATCTTACCAAAAACCTTTGTGCTGTGGCCCTATACAAAGTCCTCTTCATAGTATCACGATGAAATTTAGAACAAATATTTTTTATATAAACACAATTTCCAACAATAAATTTTATAAGTATCGACTCAATTCTTGCCCTAGCCCCCATACAACCAGACCTTCCGATTTGGGATTTTTATCGTCTAATATGCTGAAGTTTGTAACACTCAAAAATATTTGTCCTTAAGTATACCAGTCGGTTCAGAATCACTTTCTTATTCGATTAAGTTACATATGTCAGTCTTTGTAACCGTGCAAACGTTTTGTGCACATTATAGCTCGCAATTAAAGAAGGGGCGTACTCAGATGTACTTTATCAATACCAAAATTCTTGAATTGTACTGTACCTTGTCCATGAGTCTATACGGAGTGTGGATTAGATTTGAATGTTTGTAGGGTGTAAAAGAAAATTTTTGATCGTTAATGGCAAACAAAAAGTGCGGAAAAACAAGTTAAAGTTGGCAACAGCTGAATAATATTTTTTCACAAAAGGAAAAGATGTTGAATGAAAATATTTTATTGTTCAAAAAGTATATGAGAAAATAAATCTGCTGGGTTAAGAAGGACTACGACAAAAACTATAAACAAACTATGAAAAGAAATGTTACTTTTATTTAACTGCATTAAAATTTACTGCCTCTAGGGTATCAGAAAAAAAGAAGTGGTTGTAAAAAAATGTTCATTTATAAAACGGATGCGCTTCATCAAATATAAACTGTAAATAAAAATATAATTAGTTTCACAAATACTTTTACATAGTATAATATTAAAACAAAATATGTAATTTCTTTATTTAAATAACTAATACTCAGCACATTTTTCTTTTGAAAAGGATTAAGTATGGAGAATGTTTGTGGTATCAACTGTTGCAATATTTTAAAGTGATTTGCTTAGCAATTAGTTTATTCAGTTGAATAATTCCTAAATTTTATCTTTAACATCATGTTAATAGTTAGTTGTCATACATTTTTATTTTACTTACTGCCAACATGTTCGAAGTTAAGACATAAAACTGCTTTGCTATAAGGTACTTA
Source organism: Lucilia sericata (assembly GCF_015586225.1). Lineage (NCBI taxonomy): Eukaryota > Metazoa > Arthropoda > Insecta > Diptera > Calliphoridae > Lucilia > Lucilia sericata. Next base: position 495,300 of record NW_023994061.1, on the reverse strand, counting down.
GTACTCTTCAATGTTAATTTTTTTCAAATGCCAAAGCCAGTGTTACGGTAAATGGAAAATATACCTGATATAGGGTTAATAACACAGGCCAACAAAAATTTAAAAAAGTCCAAACCCAGAGTTCACAATATGTATTCTAAAGGATAGAGCTGTCCTTACAATTTCTCCATCACATCAGGTTTTTCCGTCTTATATTTTATCATCTATTAAAGCCAATTTTTAAGGTCGACATATTGGACTTTCAGATGACATAATAGATTTTATAACTAGGTGTCTTCACGCTTATATAACGTTTCAAATATGGCCGAAAAAGGAGACGACAACTCAAATGATATATCTGATGTTATGGATATAGTCTGAGTACATAGTTGGATTCAACACAGCTCGTTTCTTTAGAATAGTATACTTTAATCTCTGGATTAGAAATATGTAGGCCTGTGTACTCTTTCGAGTACAGTCTATACTAGTAAAGAGTATGAACATGATTGAATAATTGGATGAATATTTTTTATCTGCTTGAGGTATTATGGTCCAAGTGTCTGTTACTAATTCCACTCACATTGTTTACATTTCATAAATGAAAAGCTGAAGTGATGAACATTTATATATTGTTGTCTGCTGATTGGTATAAAGATGAAAATGGAGATGCAAATATTGATTTTGTTTTCAAAGTCAAGCAATTAATGATACAAATAAATACATATTCTAGAACAAGTAGGAAAGTACAGTCGGGCATGCCAGACCCTGTGATTAGCTACACCATGAGTATATTTAAAAAAAAAGTATTTACTTTTCATAAAGAAACTTTGATGTTGAATTTTACCTTAATTTCGAAGTATTTAAGCAACTTATTGATGAAAAACTAATTTTTTTAAAGAGGCTTTATATGGAAGTTAGGGTCAAACATGGTCCGATTCTCATAAAGTCCTCAAGGTTTACATGGACAGATAGCCAGCCAGCCGGACGGACGGACATGTCTTAATAGACACAGAAGTTATTCCGAATCGATCGGTATACTTTAAAGTGGGCGTAGGTCCAATATTTTTATGCGTTACAAACAGCACAAACACATAATACCCTCTCCACTATAGTGGTGTAGGTTATAACAAGATAGTTCTATATTCGTGTGTGTTTTTATACCCAAGAAAGTTCTATTAAAACTGAAATCTCACTGTCAATTTAAGTGAGAATTGATGCATAATTGATTCATACCCTTTTTCAGAAAATTAATTTGAATTCAATAAATTATTTAAAAATTTTTTTTTTTTTGTTATTTCCTGCTTTTAATATCATATCATTAATACTCAAAGGGAATATAACTATTGATTACTAAAACTTCTCTCTTTATCAATTTGAAAATCAGTAAAGAATTGATAAAGTGTGTTTAACATAATATTTTGATTTAATATCTAAATTATAAACGCCCCAAAGACACCAATAAATGGCAAAAATATGATTTAAAGAAAATATGTTTCAAAACAAATGCAAATGTTTCTTAAATTGAATTTATAGCGTGAAAACATACAAAGTGTTTAAAATACACTTTGCAAAAGACATTCTACATCACGCATGACAGAACGTGCTCGATTACCACAACATTCTACTCGTCTAAAAAAAAGCTTACAAAAAGTCAGAACAAAATGAATGAATGAATTCCATACAAAATGAAAATACCTGAATGGAACTGGAATTACTAGCAATATTTGTGTACGAGTATAAGTTTAATAGTTTGTATTGAGTACACGTGAATATGTATGCTGAATTGTTGGTAAAAAAGTAAAATGCAATTCAAATATCAAGGACACATGTTCAACTAGATGTCAGTGAGAGATACAATGTCAAGGGGCTCTGAGCTCTGAGTTTTTTTTTCAGTAGTTTGGTCGTGTTTTAATAAAATATATATTAAAATATGTATTTAACAGTTAAAAATTTGTATACCCTATACCACTATAGTGGTTATTATGCGTTTGTGCTTATGTTTGTAACACCCAAAAATATTGGCCCAATCGGCTGTGAAACACTTTCTGAGTCGATTAAGCTATGACCGTCTGACCATCTGTGCGTCCGTTTATCCATGTAAACCACGTTACAGGTCGCAATTTTCGATATAATGATGAAATTTGGCACATAATCTTGTTTCGACCCAGGTACGAAGCCTGGTTAAAATCGGTCCAATATTTCGCTCATAATTACATATGTTAAATGTTCTAGTATCGATTTGACGTGGTTTTATATACGTCTAAATTATACTCCCAATTTTCATAATGATCAGTCCATATTCATACCAAGTACTCTTCGGAAAATCACTTGAAGGTCAAAATTCACTTATGAACACTAGTAACTCGATAAAATTCTTCATAAATATGTTTAAGACTAGCTATACCCAGTGTGCTTTGCTACCCTAAAAGGAATGTGTATAAATAAATACCAGATTTATTATATGTTACATATGAAAGATGTCAAGCAAATTATTGCAAGTTCGCCAGTTTCTATCTATCGCCAATTTCTATCTATCTACAAAAAATTTGAATAATATAAGAGTTTCCAAGATGCACGAAATTTTGTATTTAATTCATATATGTGGTGCCAAGCCCCCCATTGAAAGTCCGCCCGTTATTCTCTAAATGTTCACATGAATGTCAAAGTTCTTCATGTAAAATTTGAAGATTCTAGCTCTAATAGTTTCTCAGATATACGAATTTAATTCATGTGGGGGCTTCAAGCCCCCCGGATGAAAGACCGCCCTTTTTCCTCCAAAATATTCAGATGAATATTAAAATAATTTGTTCAAAATTTGAAGAATCTAGTTCTATTAGTTTCCCAGTTAAACGAAATTTTGTATTTAATTCATATGGGAGGTACCAAGTAACCCATTGGATGTCCGCCCGTTATACTCTAAATGTTCAGGTGAATGTCAAAGTTCTTCAAGTAAAATTTAATGATTCTAGCTCTAATAGTTTCTCAGATATACGAATTTTTCTATTTTATTCATATGGGGGCTCCAAGCCCCCCAGATGAAAGTCCGCTCTTTTTTCCTTAAAAATGTTCAGATGAATATTAAAGTTCTTCGTGCAAAATTTTAAGAATTTAGTTCTATTAGTTTCCCAGATAAACGAATTTTTGTTTTTAATTAATATGGGAGGTGCCGCTCCCCTCATGGGTAGTCCGCCAATTTTTTACCCAAAATGTTTATATGGATGTTAAAGTTCTTTGTGCAAAATTTTAAGAATTTAGTTCTATTAGTTTCCCAGATAAACGAATTTTTGTATTTAATTAATATGGGAGGTGCCGCTCCCCTCATGGGTAGTCCGCCAATTTATTACCCAAAATGTTTATATGGATGTTAAAGTTCTTCGTGCTAAATTTTAAGAATTTAGTTCTATTAGTTTCCCAGATAAACGAATTTTTGTATTTAATTTATATGGGAGGTACCACGCCCCCTAATGCTAGTCCGCCTACTTTTTGTCCTAAATGATCATATTGACACTAAAGTGGCTCCGACAAAATTTGAGGACTCTAACTGTTATATTATCTAAAATATACAGATTTTATATTTTCTTAATGTGGGCGTGGCTCATCGCCCACTTGAAATTTCGAAATAAAAAGTAGCCTATTACCTATTCCAGACATGCAGGAATATGCTGTGAAAATTTCAAGAAAATCGGTTCAGCCGTTTAGTAGTCTATAACGTTCAAACATACAAACATACAAACAAACACACATTCATTTTTATATATATAGATAAACTTAAATCACTCTACCAAAATGCATAAGGATAGGCCCATATTTACCCTTGCCCCCACATAACTCCTCTTTTGGGAAAATCTCTTTTTTGTCAATAAATTGTTAAAATATTTCGGAGTTAAGGTAAAAAACTAAAATGATTTATTATTAAAAAAATAATCCACATTTTTAGCATACGCACTGGTGTAGGGTATCATGACAGTACATTATTACTTGTTTAAACTAAAATTGCTCTTATGTGTAAATTAGTTTTTGTATGCCCTATACCAACGGTTCAAAAAAGGGGGTCCGCGGACCCCTAGTGGTCCGTAGCAAATCCTAGGGGGTCCGCGAAGACGAACGAAAAAAATCATGAATAAAAAATATTATCTACATATATGTTAGAAAATATTAAAAATATCTCCAAATTTGTCATAAATACTAAAATACACAATTTTTATTCAATAATCCCAGATTTGTTGGTGACTCTTTGAATTTTATTGTTTCGGTCGTTTATCAGGATGAAGCTAGGCCTTACAAATTTATTGTTTCACTTTTATAAAGTAAAGTATTACGTGATTTGTAATTTTTATACCCTCCACCACCATCAGTGGTGATAGAGGGTATATATAAGTTTGTCGTTCCGTGTGTAACACCAAGAAATATTCATCTAAGACCCAACAAAGTATATATATTCTGGGTCCTTATGAAATTCTGAGTCGATTTAGCTATGTCCGTCTGTCCGTCTGTCTGTCTGTCTGTCTGTCTGTGTAAAACACGCTCACGTTAGAACTAAGCAAAGGAAATCAACCAAACTCACCCAAAATATTTATTATTATCCTAAGCAGTTTGGTATTGAAAATCAGCAAAATCGGTTCACAACGTAAAAAGTTATGAGTAAAAATTTAAGACTACCTCGAAAAAAATTACGTTTTTTTCATAATTCTTTTGAAGTTTTCTCAGAAACTACTAAAGATATTTCGATGAATTTTGTCACACATTATTTTTTCATGGCAGTGATCAATTATGTTGAAAATCTTTAGAATCGATCCAATATTTCCCATAGCCCCCATACAAAGGTATATGTTCCCGGAAATTAGTTTATCGTTAATAACTCCCTCAAATATATCGGTATCAACACAAAATTTTGTACATGCAAATATAATATGAACAGAAATCATACTGTTAACGTAGATCTCAGTCGGTCTACAATGGGCCATAGCTCCCATACAAGGTCCACTTCCGAAAATCACCTAAACGGACATATTTCAATGATTAATAAAGCTATTGTGATAAAATTCGAGTTAAGTATGTCTTGTGTACATACAAATCATTCTACCAAATTTTTTACGGATCGGTCCATTATTGGTCATAGCTCCCACATAAGGCCCACTTCCGAAAATCATTTAAAAGCTCATATTTCATTGTCATATAAAGCTATCTTGATGAAATTCAACACAAATATGTATATTCTAAATATAAATCACTCCACGAAATTTTTTCCGGATAGGTCCATATTTGGTCATAGCTCCCATATAAAGTCCCCTTCCAAAAATCACTTAAACGCATATATTTCATTGAATTATAAAGCTATCGGGATAAAATTCGACACAAATATGTTTTGTATACATACAAATCATTTTGCAAATTTTTTTACGGATCGGTCCATTATTGGTCATAGCTCCCATATAACCCCACTTCCGAAAATCACTTAAAAATACATATTTCATTATCAAATAAAGCTATCGTGATAAAATTCGACATAAATATATTTCGTATAAATATAAATTATTCTACTAAATTTTTTCCGGATAGGCCCATAATTGGTCATAGCTCCCATATAAAGTCCCCTTCCGAAAATCACTTAAACGCATATATTTCATTGAATTGTAAAGCTATCGGGATAAAATTCAACACAAATATGTTTTGTATAAATTCAAATCATTTCACCAAATTTTTTACGGATCGGTCCATTATTGGTCATAGCTACCATTTAAGGCCCACTTCCGAAAATCACTTAAACGAATATATTTCATTAAATTCTAAAGCTATAAGGATAAAATTCAACTTGAATATGTTTTGTGTGCATATAAATCATTCTACCACTTTTTCCCCGGATCGGTTCATTATTGATCATAGCTCCCATATAAGTCCCACTTCCGAAAATTACTTAAACGCACATATTTCATTGTCAAATAAAGTTATCTTGATAAAATTCGACACAAATATGTTTTGTCTTTATATGAATTACTCTACGAATTTTTTTCCTGATAGGCTCCCATAGAGGGCCCACTTACGAAAATCACTTAAACGCACATATTATAATAAAGCTATATGGATAAAGTACGACTTAAATATGCTTTGTGAGCATATAAATTAATCTACCAAATTTTTTCCGGATTGTTCCATATATGGTAATATTTCTTTCAAAAAAATCACTTAAACGCACATATTTCATTATCAAATAAAGATATCTTGATAAAATTCGACACAAATATGTTTTGTGTAAGGTCATAGCTCCTATACATATAAAGTCCACTTCCGAAAATCACCTAAACGCACATATTTCATTAATTAATAAATCTATTGTAGTAAAATTCGACTTGAATTCTTTTTTGGCATACTAATTATCAACCTTATCGGTTGATAATTAGTCACAACTTCCATATAAGTACCATTTCCGAAAATTACTCAAATGCACATTAACAATCAAAATTATCGGGATAAAATTCGACATAAATGTGTATTTTGTATATATAAATCATTCTACGGATTTTTTCTTCCGGATCGGTCCATAGGTTGTCTTAGCTCACATATAAGTTATACTTCTTGAAATCACTTAATATCACTTAATTCGTAATTAAATGATTATATCCGGATAAAATTCAAAATGAGAATGTTCTGTGTACTGATAAACATTATATTAAAATGTTATCAAACTGGCCTATTAATATACATTTTTCTAGACCTAATTAAAATTAATTTGACATATGCATAAATGTTAGTACCCTCAATAAGGAAACAAAAATTTTGCCAAGTTATCTAAAAATTATATAGTTAAATGGTTTTCAATAAAAAGTAGCTTGCTGGTGGAGGGTGTTTAAGATTCGGCATAGCCGAATATAGCACTCTAACTTGTTATAAATGTATATGTATCGAAATAAATGTTTTTATAGCAGACGGATAATGATTTGCCTTAGAATTAAATACTGATACTGGTATCCCAGGTTAGGTCACATTTCATAATATTTTTTTAAATTGTAAGCAAAAGTGTTAATCTAGTTAATTTTAAATATAAATATTCCATTCCGACGTGATACACAGATTTTAACTTCATTTTGTTGTCCAATATTATTAAATCAACATCAGAAAATTCATAGCGTTTTGCGTAAATAGTCAAAACCACGCAGTAAAATAATTCGTAGGTATTTTAAAATTCAAAATTAAGATCCAAATTCACAGTACATTCGCAAAGAGTTCAGGTCATATTTTATGTGGGTAACGCATTCGCAACAACATCGAAGAAGTCTAACTTTCACATATTTTCTCGAAAACTTAGCTTACATACTCAGCTCACTCCTATGCAATCGCAAAAAAATTTAGAAACATGACTCTTTAAGCACATGTCGACAATACTTGATAAAGAAACCTTTTCTATACCTTGACGAGAAAGGAACATGAAAGCTCTCACGATCATAAAATTAAACATCATGTTAGAAGTCATTCTATATTTAAAACCATGCAATTGAAAACATCTCCGATCTCAATGTACGGGAATATTTTATAGGGTTTATGGACCAGGACTAAGACAATTTTCGGACGAACAATTACACAGTGATACAGCAAAAAAATGCAGGGGTTCTCATATACCAATTCCATTTCGTTATAGTCCATAGAGTAGGAATATATTTTTAATTTTTCCCGATCACTTCGTTTAGTTCCTTTTTAAGAGCAAAAGATGTGAAAAAGAGCTATTTTTGAAGTTTTAACTTTAAAAAAATATATTTATGGTAGTTTGCAACCGATTTTCAAATTGGATATTTTGTTTTAAAGATACAAGTGTTGTCTTTCAACCCAAAAAAATAAATCCAAAATTTATGATTAATGTCTTGGTTACGGCCATTTAAGTAAAAAAACTCACATTTTTTTCACAATTTTTAATTTTCATACTGCTCTACGTTGGCCATGAAGCAGTAACTTTAGCTTTTATTACATTTGAAAAAAGGCACATTAAGTTGGGTTTCCAATGATGGTCAATTTATGATAATCGATGAAAAAGGTTATGAGTTGTGCTAAGTTTTATAAAAATATAGCATATTTCTTCCATACAAAAACGTTCATGTTTCTGGTTTTCTTTGTAACAAGTTTAAAAAATGTTTATAAACATTTTTATACAAAAATTAATTTGTATGGAGAAAACCAAAAATTCGAGGAACATGCTATTAGAAAAATTGGCATAAATCATCCAGTTTTTCATAGATTTTTATGAAATAACAAGTTTTAGAAACCTTCCTTTATGTGATTCTTCAGGAAAGTAATAAAAGATGAACTCACTGCCTCATGGTCAAAGTAGAGCATGATGAAAATTAAATTTTTTAAAAAAGTGCGACCGTAACTCAGACATTTGACCATAAATTTTGGATTTCTTTTTTTGGATTAAAAGGCAACACTTGTATCATTAAAAAAAATATCGGATTTGAAAATCGGATGAAAACTACTACTAAACTTATGATTTTTCAAATTTAAAACTTCAAAAATGGCTCTTTTTCGCATCTTTTGCTCTTAAAAAGTAAGTTAACGAAGTGATAGGGGAAAACTAAAAATATATTCGTACTCTATGGACTATAACGAAATAGAATTGGTATATGAGAACGCCTGCATTTTATTTTTCTTCACTTTTGTATCACAGTGTTATTTATAACAATAAGATATCAAAATATGTATGGGGGTCCGTGAAATTAAATAAATTCCTCAAGGGGTCCGCGAAGTAAAAAACGGTGGGAACCGCTGCCCTATACTAATATAGTCGAGGCACAATCGACCCCTGTTTATATATCACAAGGCTTACTTACATATTGGTCGTAACATTGATCTTCATAGCAAGACTAAACAATATCACTTTTTTTATCACATGCCAATTGCTTTTGTTACAGTGCTAAATTTGTAAAATGCATAGAATTTTTCAAACAATATAAAATTACCGTAGAGAGTGTATATATATTTATATAAAACAATGGGAAAATTTAATTCATATCCAGATTAAAAGTGTTCATGGCTTTTACATAATACTAACAACAAAAAAATCCTTTATTAAAATAAAACCTGTTGAAAAGATTATACAACATCGAAACGTTTAAAATACACAGAAGAGTACACACATCACTTAATCTAGATGAAAACAAGTAAGAAATTATAGTCGGGCGAGGCCGACCATATAATACCCTACACCTTTGACAAAAATATTATGTGATTTATTTGGCATAATAAAGCATTTAAATTGAATTGTACCTTGCCTCAGATATACATATTTAAGCCGTTTATTGTTCAATAAAATTGTGGATATTTAAGTGAAATTTTGGTGGGGGCTTTTCATAGGGGCTAGGGTCATATGAGGATCTATTATTATGGAATTCGTGAGGGTCATCAAATCTTGTATAGAACTTGGTTCTTGCAGCTTTTTGTCGAGATATGAGTATATTAAACATAATTATGAACTTAAAAGCCCTATTAGGCGTGTTCAGTTGTATGGGGGCTAGGTGAAATAATGGACCGATGTAAACCATTTTCAACAGGCTTCGTTTACGGTACCATAAAAGATCATGTGCCAAATTTCATTGAATTATCTCCAAAATTGCGACCTGTAGTTTGATTACAAAGTTTAAAAGCCCTATTCGGGGGGTTCAGTCGTATGGGCGCTAGGTGAAATAATGGACCGATGTTAACCATTTTCAATAGACTTTGTCTACGGTACCATAAAAGATCATGTGCCAAATTTCATTGAATTATATCCAAATTTGCGACCTCTAGTTTGATTACAAAGTTTAAAAGCCCTATTCGGGGTGTTCAGTCGTATGGAGGCTAGGTGAAGTAATGGACCGATATTAACCATTTTCAACAGACTTTCTCTACGGTACCATAAAATATCATGTGGTAAATTTCATTGAATTATCTCCAAAATTGCGACCTGTAGTTTGATTACAAGGTTTACAAGCCCTATTGGGGGGTTCAGTTGTATGAGGGCTAGGTGAAATAATGGAGCGATCTTAACCATTTTCAAAAGGCTTCGTCCCTGGGACAATAGAAGATCATGTACCAAATTTCATTGAATTATCTTCAAAATTGCGACCTGTAGTTTGATTAAAAGGTTTACATGGACGGACGGACAGACGGACGGGCGGACATAGCTAAATCGACTCAGAAAATGATTCTGAGCCGATTGGTATACTTTAAGGTGGGTATAGGACCAATATTATTGTGCGTTACAAACATCAACACAAACCCAATATACCCTCCCCACTGAAGTGGTGTAGGGTATAATAAATGTGAAATAAAACGAGCATGAAAGAATAGTCTGTTAAATCCGCCTATGTGATGCCATACAATGAGGTAACGAAATTTTTGAAAATGGCGTTATATATCATTATTGAATTTGATATCAATATTAAAGATTTACTAAACCCAATAAAAGTGATTTGCCTTAAATATATATTATCTGAATAACAATGTAATATTTTAATTTTTTGGAAGATACCTTTACCTTTTCTAATATAAATATTTGGATTGGGGAACCAAATGACATAATGAACCGATTTCAATCAAGAGAGGGACGGACATTGTTATATCGATTCATTCAACTTTAAGATATGTATATATGACATTAGTAATTTAATATCTATGTAAAAACAAGTAGGAAAGTATAGTCGGGCATGGCCGACCATATGATACCCTACACCACTGAGTATGTTAATAATGTGGATTATATTTAAAACAAAGCATTTAAGTTGTTTACCTTAATTCCGAAATATTTCAACAATTTGTTGAAAAATTTGATTTTCTAAAAGAGGGGTTATATGGGGGCAAGGGTAAATATGGGCCTATCCTTATAATTTTTGGTACATGGCTTTACGTTTACATTAGAGTTAAGTATGCTGGAGTTCATCGTGATACTAGTGTTTATTAGTGAATTATTGACCATCAAGTCATTTTCTGAAGGGGACTTTGTATGGGGGCTAGGGTCAAATAAAGTCCGATAATTACGAAAATCGGTAGTATTATTAAGACGTATATAGAACTAAGTTTTGCCGATTACTACAATTTTTAACATAATTATGAACTCAAAAGCCCCTTCCGCGGGGTAGGATTGTATGGGGGCTAGGTGAAATAATGGACCGATTTCAACCATTTTCAATAGGCTTCGTCGTTGGGCCTATTTGGACAGGTATGATCTAAATTTCAGCAAAATATCTCGAAAATTGCGACCTGTACCTTGCGCACAAGGTTTACATGGACAGCCAGCCAGCCGGACAGACGGACGGACGGACATGGCTTAATCGACTCAGAAAGTGATTCTGAGATCGGTATACTTTAAGGGTGGTGTAGGACCAATATTTTTGTGCGTTACAAACATCAGCACAAACGTATAATATCTTCCCCACTATGGTGGTGTAGGGTATAATAATCGTACGTGCACAATATACTTGGAGAAGGTATACGAAATTTACACCTCTTTTGTTTTATTTACAAGATAGTTTTACACATTAAGTTAATCAGAAATGTTAATGTGTAAGCTGTAATAAAGTTAAATAGTAATGTATATCTACTTACATATGTCCAATGCACACAATATAGAGTGTATCTATTATCGCTCTAAATAGTCGAGAAAAAAAGGCTTTGAATGTTTAAAAACATTTTACTATTTAAAAAAAAAAATATAGTGCCATATTTGGCTGTGCCGAATCTTAAATACCCTTCACCAGCAATCTATTTTTAATTAAAACCCTATCTAATTTGTAGATAACTTGGCAAAATTGTTGTTTCCGTATTGATATGCATACATATGTCAATCTAATTTTAATTAAGTCCAGAAAAATTTACATTAATAGGCCAGTTTGAAAACATTTTTATATAATGATATATATATATACAGAACATATTCATGCCGATTTCTATCCGGATATAATCATTTAATAACGAATTAAGTGGTATTAAGTGATTTTCAGAAGTAAACCTTGTATGGGAGCTAAGAAAACTTATGGACCGATCCGGAAAAAAATTCCGTAGAATGATTTATATGCTCCCAAAACATGTTCAAGTCGTACTTTATCCCGATAGCTTTATTATTCAAAGAAATATATGCGTTTAAGTGATTTACGTAAGTGGACCTTATATGGGAGCCTATCCAGAAAAAATTTCGTAGAGTGATTCATATAAGGCAAAACATATTTGTGTCGCATTTTATCATGATAACTTTATTTGACAATGAAATATGTGCATTTAAGTGATTTTCGGAAATGGGCCTTATATTGGATCTATGACCAATAATTTACCGATCCGGGAAAAAAGTGGTAGAATGATTTATATGTACACAGAACATATTCAAGTCGAATTTTATACTTATAGCTTTAGAATTTTATGAAATATATGCGTTTAAATGATTTTCGGAAGTGGACCTTATATGGGAGCTATGACCAATTATGGGCCTATCCAGAAAAAATTTCGTAGAGAGATTCATATTTGGACAAAACATATGTTGAATTTTATCAAGATAGCATTATTTGACAATGAAATATGTGCCTTTAAGTGATTTTCGGAAGTGGGCCTTATATGGGAGTTATAACCAATAATGATGATTTTCGAAAGTGGACCTTATATGGGAGCTATGACCAATTGTGGACCGACTGAGATCTACGTCGACATTATGATTTCCGTTCATATTATATTTCCATGTACAAAATTTTGTGTTGATACCGATATATTTGAGGGAGTTATTAACGATAAACTAATTTCCGGGTATATATATACCATTGTATGGGGACTATTGGAAATATTAAATCGAATGTAAAGATTTGGAACATAATTAATTACAGCCTTGAAGAAATAATGTGTGACAAAATTCATCGCAATATCTTTGGTATTTTTCCTTTCAAAAGAAATAGGAAAAAAAACGTATTTTTTTCCATGTTTGTCACGCACAAAAATATTGATCTCCATGAAAACCTTGTAAGCAAGCTACAGGCCAAGCATTTTGATAAAATTTGGACCATACGTCCTAATTTGTTGAGGATCGGCCCATATATGACCATATAAACTCACATATAAAGCCTTTTTTACCCACTATCAAAAAAGATGAGGGGTATATTGATTTTGTTATTCCGTTGTAACAAATGGAAATATAGGTTATGGACCTACAAAAGTATATATATTCTGGGTCCCTATTAAATTCTAAGACGATCTAGCCATGTCCGTCCATTTGTCTGTTGAAAGTGCGATAGAGACCGAACGGAAAGTGCTACGGAGCTGAAATTTCGCATAAATAAACTCTATTACTGCAGTTTAATTGTTAATGAAAATGGGCAATATCGGCCGATGTTTTCACCTAGCCCCCATACAAGTGCCCCCTCGGAATACAGTGTAATCAAATAATAACTGTTATAAAAGACCTAATATGGAGACTAAATTCGTCATAAATTAGTTTCATATGACCAAAAATCACCCCACCAAATTTTATATGGATCGGCTCATAATTGACCCTACCCCCATATAAGGTCCCCTTCCGACAATGACTTTTACGCTCATTACTGACTTAAATATAAGAATATAGCAAACGAAATTCGACATAAATAAGTTTCATATGACCCAAATCTCTATACCAAATTTTATGAGGATCGGTCCATAATTAACCCAATTAACGCTCATTATTGATCTCAAAATACGAGTATAGCGATGAAATTCGACATAAATAAGTTTCATATGACCCAAAATCTTTCTACCAAATTTTATAAGGATCGGTTCATAATTGACTCTACTCCCCATATAAGGTCCCCTTCCGAAAATGACTTTTACGCTTATTACTGATTTCGAAATTCAAGACGAAATTCACCATAAAAAAGTTTCATATGACCCAAAATCTCTCTACTAATTTTATCAGGATCGGTCCATAATTAACCCTGCCGCCCATATATGGTCCCCTTCAGAAAATGACTTTAACGGTCAATAGAAATGGATTAAAAATACAATTATACCGATGAAATTCAACATAAATAAGTTCCTTAAGAGCCAAAAACTTTATATTAAATATAAAGAGGATCGGTCAAAAATTGCCCCTTCCGCCCATATAAGGTCCACTTTACTTTAATGCTCAGAACTGGAATAATAATATGAGAACAGCGAAGAATTTCGACATAAGCAACTCTTATAGGAACGTTAATTTTCCTACCAAAAGTCATGTAGTTGTAACTCACCATACCCTCCATATAATACTCTCTTTAGAAAATTACTTTAACACTAATTCAGGAAAGGGTTTTACTTATATAAAAAACGAGTATTCCTTATTTAAAAATACGAAAATAGCGATGAAATCTTTCAACCGAATTTTACGACAATTGATCCATAGTTGACCCTACCGTCCATATATACATATATGTTCATGGTTTAGAAACTGGACAAAAATGTTTAGTTAATTCGAAAAGCTCGGTCTATAATTGACATAAGTCCCTGATGTTTATAGGGGAATATTCCTTAAATACATAGAAATTAAGGTAAAATTTAACATAAGAGTTTCTTTATGAAAAATGAAATTATGAAAAAACTTTTAAAATTGTGTAAGTTTCATATAGTCATGGTGTAGGGTATTATGCCCGACTTTAAATTTTTGTTTTCCTTAAAAAAAAAAACTTTTTTAACGTTTGAAATTTTCAAGTATTTGTGCAGTTTTCATTAACTCTTCTGTTTTAGAGTATGAGTTACCTTTATATAAAGTGAAAAAAATATTACTCATACGTATAGTTTTGGTTAACTTGGTCTTCTGATGAGTACAATGAAATTCCCAAAAAAAAAAAATAAATAAATAAAACGAACTAAATATCTATTTGGTTTTTAGTTTTATACAGCTTTATAGAGGATTTTTGATATTTTATTCGTCAAACTTTTGTCGTATCCGCTTTGATTCATTTAATATTTTCATGGATCGAATGATTTTCCTAAAATTTTTGTTGTTGTTTAAATTATAAAATCAAATTTCCCATTACACGTTACCCATGTAATGCAAATTTCATCTAAACAAATTGTGTCTAATATAAACCGTAATTAGTTATTATTAAAAGTTGGACCATTTATTACAACAACACATTTGTTGAAAATTTCAAAACATTTGCCCAAAACAAAAAGAATAATAAATAAAATGGCATTGAATGAAAATCTTCTTCAATATAAATATTTATGTGACCAGACAGAGAAAATTGCCTCAACATTCTTGGATTAAGTTGTTATTTTGGTTTTGATATCTTACGCATGGTTTACCTTAATACAAGTTATTTACTGAACAAAGAAATGCTAAGAACCCAAATATTGAAGTGAAAAAGAAACTGAAAACAAAACAAAAAATTAAACTTAATAAAGCGGAAATTGATGGAATGTTAAAAAATAATTCAGGAAAGCCTTAAAAGCACAGCAAATGGAGTGAGTAATTTCCCAAAAAAATATACATATCTGCTTTTTGGATTAAGATCTTTATTTTTATGGTTCCGTTTTTTTTTTTTTGTATATTACCTTTTGTTATTTATTATAGTTTAGGTTAAAGGTAAAATTTTCACGACAAAACAACGTTTTATTTACTTACGTTAATAAGGATAATAAATATGTATGTACTAAATGTGTTGTCTTTTATTCCTGTTTATAATTTTGTGTGTGTTTTCAAGTCAAAGGCAAACTTTTAAAGGTTATGTTAATAAAGTAATAATTGTAGTCATGATGATAGTAATTTGTAATACTGAAGATAACGCAATATTATAAAATAATTACCAATTTAGCAATTATTCGACTGTGATACTACTAAACCATTACTAATCAAAATATAAATCGTAAATTTGAAGTAAATTTTTGAATATATTCAACATTACAATGCATTTTTGCAGTATATAAGAAATAAGATTTCATGTTTTTTCCTCGACATAAATTATTTTTGACCCTGAAAGGGTTTCTTGTAAAGAATTATAATAACAATATTCCACCAGATTGATCCTAAACTTTTAAAATAAGTATTAGTAATTTTGTATTGTATTGCGTTGGTGTATACGTGTTACAATATTATTCATATTACGTATACGTTCATGGTATCCATATGTAAAACAAAGCGTAAATTGTTTTTTGAACACAATGTCGAATTAAAACAGAAATTTTTAAATTTTAATTTTAAATGAGTTTTTTTATTTTTTTTTTTGTAAAGAAGAGACTGTACATTCGTAAATATGTATGTATATGTGTTAATTCCATAAACTTGTATGTTTTATTTATTATAGTGAATATAGTTCGTCCATTGTTAGCGTTAGTATTAATATTTTTATTACTCAATACTAGTAATAATTTATAGTATGCGTAACATTTACAGTATATTATTTTAACCGAAAATTATTATGTATATTTTAATATGATTTTATTTATTTCTAGCCATATTACTTTACTTAATTACATTTACAAATAATATATTTATAACCTAAAAGGAATAAATTTGATTAGTAAATTAACTTTAACCTACACTAGATATAATCATAAAAAATTTCCAATAATTTATTTTACGTATAATTATTTTGTAACGACATATTATCTATGTAAGTACATACATATGAAAATGTCAAAATTAATAATTTGTTGATTTCTAGTTGTACATTAATAGATTTAGCTAATCAGTCGATATAATGACAAATTTGACAAGTTATTATAACATTAAATATTCCATATGCTTTGATGTACATCTCTTGTTTACATAAACATATGAATGTATGTAAATATTATTTACTTAATGTGTCAGCTAACGGTTGTAAATGTTTAACCATCTTATATGTGTACATATATCTATCTTCTATCTATATATATATAAAAATGAATGTGTGTTTGTTTGTATGTTTGAACGTTATAGACTACTAAACGGCTGAACCGATTTTATTAAAATTTTCACAGCGTATTACTGTATGTCTGGAATAGGTAATAGACTACTTTTTATTTTGAAATTCCAAGTGGGCGAGGAGCCACGCCCATATTAAGAAAATATTAAATCCGTATATTTTAGATAATGTAAAAGTTAGACTCCTCAAATTTTGTCGGAGCAACTTTAGTGTCAATATTATTATTTAGGACAAAAAGTAGGCGAACTAGCATTAGGGGGCGTGGCACCTCCCATATAAATTAAATACAAAAATACGTTTATCGAAACTATTATAGTTAGAATCTTCAAATTTTGCACGAATAACTTTAACATCCATCTAAACATTTTGGGTAATAATTTGGCGGACTACCCATGAGGGGAGCGGCACTTCCCATATTAATTAAAGACAAAAATTCGTTTATCGGGAAAAATAATGGAACTAAATTCTTCAAATTTTGCACAAAGAACTTAAATATTCATCTGAACATTTTTGAGGAAAAAAAGCGGAATTTCATCTGGGGGGTCTTGAAGCCCCCATATGAATCAAATAGAAAAATTCGTATATCTGAGAAACTATTAGAGCTAGAATCTTAAAATTTTACATGAAGAACTTTGAAATTCATGTGAACATTTAGAGCATGTGGGGGCTTCAAGCTCAAATAGAAAAATTCGTATATCTGAGAAACTATTAGAGCTAGAATCTTAAAATTTTACATGAAGATCTTTGAAATTCATGTGAACATTTAGAGCATAATGGGCGGACTTTCAATGGGTGGCTTGGCACATATATGAATTAAATACAAAATTTCGTGCAGCTTGGAAACTCTTATATTATTCAAATTTTTTATAGATAGATAGAAATTGGCGATAGATAGAAACTGGCGTCCTGGCAATAATTTGCTTGACATCTCTCATATGTAACATATTATAAATCTGGAAAACTATTGTAGTTAGAATCTTCAAAATCGTTAAGTGGGATTTTTATTTATACACATTCCTTTTAGGGTAACAAAGCACACTGGGTATAGCTAGTGTAAATATAAATATTTTAATAAAAATAAGTATAAAAAAAAATTGACATTCAAAACAAGTGAGAATATTTAATTCGGCTTTGCCTAATCTCATATACCCACCATCAAACCGTATGCCGCAGGAATTAATTAATTGACCATTTTTCATAATATTTTTATAAACATGTTGACATGGAATATCGTTGCTGTACTGGCATTTTTGTGTCAGTAATTGGTAGGGAGATTTTAGCTCATGTGAAACTTATATGAAATTTCATCGCTATATTAACCTTACATATAGAGAATATTTGTGGAAAATATCAACCCTCTAGCTCATTCCGTTCGGACTCTATCGTGTTTTCAACAGACAGACAGACGGACGGACATGGCTTAGAATTTAATAAGGACCCATGATATATATATACTTTTCTGGGTCTATGTCTATGTTTTTGATGGTGGGTATAAAAACAAGTTATATTTAGTGTTATATTCGGCTATACCGAATGCTATGTAAAATACCTGCTGTAAATTTGAAGTGAGTTTAGAGTACATATGTACATAAGAATAGGACTTTTATTGAGGGCTTGGATCAATTATAGACTAGGTACTTTATCCACCATTATACTTAACATTTTAACATACTCGTGGTAATTCCATCGCTATACTGGTATAATTAAGGCAGAATAAGTGTTAAAGTAATTTTCTGATAGGAACCTTATATGGGCTAGGGTCAGTTATTTAATCACTATACTGGCATGTATTCACTTATAAATATATTAACTGTATTTCGGGGGCCACTTGTATGGGGGCTTGCGGAATTAGTGGATCAATTTTCCGTGTTTAAATAGCTAACAGAAAGACGGACTGCTGGACAGACGGACAGATGGAACTGGGTAGATATTTGTAGAATATTATAAGGATCCAGAATATTTGATGGAGGTTATATAAGCAAAATTAGAGTTAAGCTAAAAATATACTAAAACCAAAGACTAGAGTAAATTTTTCCTAAGGCTTGTATCACGCTGAATATTGTAAATTTTGTTTCTACAACATTTAGTAGACTTTTTCTATATAAATAGTTTTTAATAGAAAATTATAGTGTGATGTTAATAAAAGATCTTGTCTTCGCTGCCATACTTTAACACAAAGTGGGCTTACATCCAACCACGGATAAACCGTTTAATGCGTATAATTTCATATAAGATTCGAAATCGTAACGAACAAACGAAAACAAAGAGTTGATTTATATGTACTGACTGTAGATTATTTTACGAAAATTTGGATTACTTGAGATACCCTCATTGTTCCATTCTGATTTTTTTTTATATATTGTTAAATACGTTGTAAGCAATCTACATATATAAAGTTCTAACTTTACTGACTGACTGACTGATTCATCATCGCACAGCCTAAACGGTTGAAGCTAAAGAGCTGAAATTTGAACAGGAGGTTGATCTCCCACCAAATAGATCCACTAAGACGGGATTTTTGGAAATCCGAATGTTTAGGGGGTAAAAAAGGGTAAAAACAGGTAAATTCGGTAACCACATATCTCCTAAACTATAAAAGATACAAAAACAGTTTAAAGCTTACCGTCGTTCATTTAAAAAATAAGCGGATAGGTGTCTGGTACTTTTTTCAAATTCGGCCCCTTTAGGGAATAAACGGGTAAAAACTGCTTTTTGGTACTTTTTTGCACCTCATGTATCTTTTAAACTAGAGAACATTCAAAAAATATGTTTGACTCCTTCATAACTTGACGAAAAAACAAGTTAGAGTGCTATATTCGGCTCTGCCGAATCTTAAATACCCTCCACCAGCAAGCTACTTTTCATTGAGACCCATTTAACTATCTAATTTTTGGATAACTTGGCGAAATTTTTGTTTCCTTATTGAGGGTACTAACATTTATGCATATGTCAAACTAATTTTAATTAGGTCGAGAAAAATGTATATTAATAGGCCAGTTTGAAAACATTTTAATATAATGATATATCTGTACACAGAACATACTCATTTTGAATTTTATCCGGATATAATCATTTAATTACGAATTAAGTGATATTAAGTGATTTTCAGAAGTATACCTTATATGGGAGCTAAGACAACCTATGGACCGATCCGGAAGAAAAAAATCCGTAGAATGATTTATATATACAAAATAAACATTTATGTCGAATTTTATAACGATAACTTTGATTATCAAGTGCATTTGAGTAATTTTCGGAAATGGACCTTATATGGGAGTTGTGGCCAATTATCAACCGATAAAGAAAAAATTTAGTATAATGATTTAGTATAATGATTACTACAATAGATTTTTTAATTAATGAAATATTTGCGTTTAGGTGATTTTCGGAAGTGGACTTTATATGTATAGGAGCTATGACCTTACACAAAACATATTTGTGTCGAATTTTATCAAGATACCTTCATTTGATAATGAAATATGTGCGTTTAAGTGATTTTTTTGAAGTGGACCTTATATAGGAGCTACTACAATATATGGATCAATCCGGAAAAAATTTGGTAGAATGATTTATATGCTCACAAAACATATTCAAATCGTACTTCATCCCGATAGCCTTATTATTCAAAGAAATATATGCGTTTAATTGATTTTCGTATGTGGACCCTCTATGGGAGCCTATCCGGAAAAAATTTCGTAGAGTGATTCATATAAAGACAATACATATTTGTGTCGAATTTTATTAAGATAACTTTATTTAACAATGAAATATGTGCGATTAAGTAATTTTCGGAAGTGGGACTTATATGGGAGCTATCACCAATAATGGACCGATCCGGGGAAAAGTGGTAGAATGATTTATATGTACACATTACATATTCAAGTCGAATTTTATCCTTATAGCTTTAAAATTTAATGAAATATATTCGTTTAATTGATTTTCGGAAGTGGACCTTATATGGGAGCTATGACCTATTATGAGCCTATCCGGAAAAAATTTCGTAGAGTGACTCATATAAAGACAAAACATATTTGTGTCGAATTTTATGCAGATAGCTTTATTTGACAATGAAATATTTGCTTTTAAATGAATTTCGGAAGTGGGCCTTATATGGGAGCTATGACCAATAATGAACCGATCCGTAAAAAATTTGGTGGAATGATTTTAATGTACACAAAACATATTTTTGTCGAATTTTATCCCGATAACTTTAGAATTCAATGAAATATATGCGTTTAAGTGATTTTCGGAAGTGGACCTTATATGGGAGCTATGACCAATTATGGGCCTATTCGGAAAAAATTTAGTAGAGTAATTCATATTTAGACAAAATCTATTTATGTCGAATTTTATCACGATAGCTTTATTTGACAATGAAATATGAGTTTTTAAGTGATTTTCGGAAGTGGGCCTTATATGGGAGCTATGACCAATAATGGACCGATCCGTAAAAGAAATTGTAAAATGATTTGTATGTATACAAAACATATGTGTGTCGAATTTTATCCCAGTAGCTTTATAATTCATTGAAATATATGCGTTTAAGTGATTTTCGGAAGTGGACTTTATATGGGAGCTATGACCAATTATTGGCCTATCCGGAAAAAATTTCGTAGAGTGATTCATATTTAGACTAAACATATTTGTGTCGAATTTTATCAAGATAGCTTTGTTGGACAATGATATATGAGCTTTTAAATGATTTCCGGAAGAGGGCCTTATATGGGAGCTATGACCAATAATGGACCGATCCGTAAAAAAATTTGGTAGAATGATTTGTATGTATACAAAACACATTTAACTCGACTTTTACCACAATAGCTTTACTCATCAAAATTTCGGAAGTAGACCTTATATGAGAGCTATGACCAATTGTGGACCGACTGAGATCTGCGTTGATAGTATGATTTCTATTCATATTATATTTGCATGTACAAAATTTTGTGTTGATACCGATATATTTGAGGGAGTTATTAACGATAAACTAATTTCCGGGAATATATACCTTTGTATGGGGGCTATGGGAAATATTGGATCGATTGTAAAGATTTTGAACATAATTGATTACTGCCCTGAAAAAATAATGTGTGACAAAATTCATCGAAATATCTTCGGTAGTTTCCGAGAAAACTTCAAAAGAATTATGAAAAAACCGTAATTTTTTTCGAGGTAGTCTGAAATTTTTACTTATAACTTTTTACGTTGTGAACCGATTTTGCTGATTTTTAATACCAAACTGCTTAGGACAATAGTGAATATTCTTAGTGAATTTGGCTGATTTCCTTTGCTTAGTTTTAACGTGAGCATGTTTTAACCAGACAGACAGACAGACAGACAGACAGACAGACGGACAGACGGACATAGCTAAATCGACTCAGAATTTCATAGGGACCCAGAATATATATACTTTGTTGGGTCTCAGACGAATATTTCTTGGTGTTACACACGGAATGACAAACTTATATATACCCTCTATCACCACTGATGGTGGTGGAGGGTATAAAAACCGTAATTTTTTTCGAGGTAGTCTGAAATTTTTACTTATAACTTTTTACGTTGTGAACCGATTTTGCTGATTTTTAATACCAAACTGCTTAGGACAATAGTGAATATTCTTAGTGAATTTGGCTGATTTCCTTTGCTTAGTTTTAACGTGAGCATGTTTTAACCAGACAGACAGACAGACAGACAGACAGACAGACAGACGGACAGACGGACATAGCTAAATCGACTCAGAATTTCATAGGGACCCAGAATATATATACTTTGTTGGGTCTCAGACGAATATTTCTTGGTGTTACACACGGAATGACAAACTTATATATACCCTCTATCACCACTGATGGTGGTTGAGGGTATAATAAAAATATGAATTTAGTACTTTATGGATATACGGACGTATAAGGGGTGAAAATTGTACCTATATTTGGTACTTTTTTCATAAAACATTGTATTTGGTTTCTTAACGTATACATATGAATACATAATAACGCGCTCCCAATACGATGTTGCAACTTTTTGGAACAGAATTTTTATTTCGTTAATGGGGAGGAAAAAAGTAATAAAATTGGTAAAAACGGGAAATTTGATTTTATTCAAACACTATGATCTATTTTATATAAAATTTTTAGATCTAGAATCACTAAATATGCTAATGGGGTATTATTTGGAACACCGGTACCAAGTCATATTTTTTGGTACTTTTTCATTCTCCAACTGGTACTTTTTGAGTTTTCTATGATATTAAAATCGAAACATGAAATTAATAATAAAGGGACTTTTCGGGACTTTTTTGTTATACAAAGGTACTTTGTTGAGTTTTCTTTAATATTAAACCTAGAAACATGTAATTAAGCATGTAGAGCTCGGAGTAAATGAGAATCTATAAAAGGGGACTTTTTGGTACTTTTTCGTTCTTCAAAAGGAACGTTTTGAATTATCTATAATATTAAACCTAGAAACATGAAATTAAGCATGTAGAGCCCGGAGTAAATGAGAACCTATAAAAGGGGACTTTTTGGTTCTTCAAAAGGTACATTTTGAGTTTTTGTATAATATTGAACCTAGAAACGTGAAATTAAGCATGTAGAGCCCGGATTAAGTGAGGACCTATAAAAGGGGCCTTTTTGGTACTTTTTCGTTCTTCAAAAGGTACTTTTTGAGTTTTCTATTAAATTGAACCTAAAAACATGAAATTGTGCACGTAGAGCCCGGAGTAAATGAGAATCTATAAAAGGGCACTTTTGGGTACTTTTTCGTTCTTTGACTGGTACATTTTGAGTTTTCTACAAAATTTGAACCTATAGACATGAAATTAAACATGTAGGGCCCGGAGTAAGTGGAGTCTTGGTACTTTTTCGTTCTTCAATTGGTACTTTTTGAATTTTCTATTATAATGAACCTAACAACATAAAACTAAGCAAACAGGGACTTGAGTAAATGAAAATTTAAACTGAAGTATTTTCTGGTACTTTTTCGTTCTTTAACTGGTATTTTTGAATTTTCTATAATATTGAACTTAGAAACATGAAATTAAATAAAAGAGGGCTTTTGGTACTTTTTCGTATCTCATCTGGTACTTTTTGAGTTTTCTAAATATTGAACGAATATTTAAAAGGTTACTTTCTGGTACTTTTTTGTTCTTTTACTAATACTTTTCAAATTTTCTATAATATTGAACCTAAAAACATAAAATTGGACACGCAACTTCCTGGTTCTATAAAAATCTGTATGCGAGGAATTTCTGGATGAAAATCAAACATGCATCATCCTGATTTAATTAAAATCTATAAAAAGGCATTATCTGGTACTTTTTCGTTCTTCAACTGTTTTTTTTTTTAATTGTCTGTAATATTGAGACTAGAATCATAAAATCAAACTTATATAAAAGGGGACTTTTTGATATTGCAGATATGTATTACATTTACAATAATAATATTTATTTTATTCCATTACGATGAGGGTAGCGAAGCACACTGGGTATAGCTAGTCTTATATAAAGGAATAAAGAAAATGGAAGGTATCGCTTTTGAGATATTCTTGACTAAAGGACGTTTTTTATGTCATTATCCTAACGTTAAAACTATACATTTTTAAATAAAATATTGGCAAACTACAATACAAAGGCTTTAACTTGAAGAACTTAAAATTTCGTATTTACGTGAAGAATGTGTGTGCCGAATTACATCGAAGAGAGTAATTCGGTTAAAAATCCTACCTTTTTGATGAATGGAGATATGGGGAGCAATTAATATACAGTAAGATATTCGGATAACCTCTTCATAATATTTTTAGTTGATAAATATACATGTATAGTAATTATGTGTTATGTAATTGGGTGTAAAAATATTATTATTCCATAGAATATAAACATTCTTTACTTGAATACATAAAATATAGCATGAAATTCCATTTAGCCCCACAACAATAGGTAAACATTACATTAGTAGTACAATAAGAAATATACAGACGTCTATTTAACTATTGACATTAACTAAAAATTCTTATTTGTAGTTATGTCGGTTATTATGTTCCTACACACAGACTTAAAGGCTGACATTTCCTTGTTGTAAATCAAAAAGCCAGAAGCAAACAAAACACAAATAATGTTCATTGCTAGCGTTTTTCCTTATCTTGGAATTTATGGTAAAAGTTATTAGTTTTAATTTATGTATTTTACTGTGGTTTAAGCGAAGAGGGTATATACACACATACATGCGTATGTTTGTTTTAAATAGTTTTGTAGTCAGAAGCAGTGATATAATTGTGATAATTCTGTACAGCAAGGAATTTAAACCTAAAAAAGTAACATTCCTCTTCTGCCAATCCGGAGTTAAATTCATTGCCTTAGTTCTCTGTAGTAAATAACGATATCGGAGTAAAATTCGACAGTATATACAAATCATTCTCCAAAATTTTTTCGGTACGGTCCGTAATTGGTCATAGCTCTCATAAAAGTTCCATACATTTATTATGGATCTGATCAAAATTAGTACTTTTATAATTTATAAAATATCTGAAAATATTTAGCCCGGTTTTTTAAAAGTAGGTGGCATGTGGAGGGTATTTTAAATTCGGCCTAGATGAATATTGCAGTCTAATTATGTTTCCTTTATAAAGAAGCCTCCTAAAGCTTTTTTAAAAATCACATTTAGTCCAATATACATTTAGGTATATCTGCAATATCAAAAAGTCCCCTTTCATAGATTTTCATACAGGTTCCTAAGTTCAATCTATATATAAAATTCTAACGTTACTGACTCACTGACTGACTGATTCATTATCGCACAGCCTAAACGGTTGTATTTCATACATTTTCAACCAATAATGATTGAGTCTCAATATTACAGGAAATTCAAAAAATATCAGTTGGAGAACGAAAATGTCAGAGAAAGTCCCTATTTATAGATTTTAGTTAAATAAGGATGGAGCATGTTAAATTTTCAATCAGAAATTCCTCTCATACAGATTTTTATACATTCAGGAAGCTGTATGTCCAATTTTATGTTTTTAGGTTCAATAATATAGAAAATTTAAAAAGTAATACTAAAAGAACAAAAAGTACCAGAAAGCCTTTTTTTATAAATTTTCGTTCAATGTATTAAAAGTACCGAAAAAGTCCCCTTTTATGGGTTCTCATTTTCTCCGGTCTCCACATGCTTAATTTCAGTTCTTATGTTCAATATTATAGAAAATTCAAAAAGTACCAGTTAAAGAACGAAAGAGTACCAAAAGTATGGATTCTCATATACTCCGGTCTCTATATGCTTAATTTAATGTTTCTAGGTTCAATATTACAGGAAATTCCAAAAGTACCTTTTGAAGAACGAAAAAGTACCAAAAAGTCCCATTTTATATGTTCTCACTTACTTGGGGCTCTACATCCGTAATTCCATGTTTCTAGGTACAATATCATAGAAAATTCAAGAGAACCTTTTGAAGAACGATAAAGTACAAAAAGTCCCATTTTTAGATTCTCATTTACTCTGGCCTCTACATTCTTAATTTCATATTTCTAGGTTCAATATTATAGAAAATTCAGAAAGTACCTTTTGAAGAACGAAAATGTACCAAAAAGTCCCCTTTTATAGGTTCTCACTTACTTGAGCCACTACATGTTTAATTTCACAAAAAATACCAAAAAAAATAGTCCTTTTTACCGGAATTCCAAGTAACACTCCATTGGTATATTTAGTGTTACTAAATCTATCAATTTCTCCAAATTTTTTAAAATTGGGTCAGTGAGTTTGAATAAATCAAATATCCCGTTTTTCCCCCTTTTGGTACTTTTTTCTCCCTATTGAAGTAATAAACATTTTATTACAAAAAGTTCCAATATCGTAGTGGGAGCCCATCATTAAGTATTCATTCACATGTACAAATCAATACATAGGAAACAATGTTTTATGAAAAAAGTACCAAAAATAGGTACAATTTGCGCCTCTTAAACGCCCGAATATCCTAAAAGACTGAATTAATATTTTTAATTTTTAGTTAAGTTATGAAGGAGTCAAAAATATTTTTTGAATGTTCACGGGTTTAAAAAATTCATGGGGTGCAAAAAAGTACCAAAATACAGTTTTTACCCGTTTATTCCCTATAGGGGCCGATTTTGAAAAAAAGTATCAGACACCTGTCCGCTTATTTTTTTAAATGGACGACGATAAGCTTTAAACTGTTTTGTATATTTTCTAGTTTGGGAGATATGAGGTTACCGAATTTACCCGTTTTTACCCCCTAAACATTCGAATTTCCAAAGATCCCGTCTTAGTGGATCTATTTGGTAGGTGACCAACCTCCTGTCCAAATTTCAGCTCTTTAGCTTCAACCGTTTAGGCTGTGCGATGATGAATCAGTCAGTCAGTAACGTTAGAAGTTTATATACATATATATCAAATATAATTATTGTGAGAATAGCATTCAGTTTAAAAATGTTTGTTACCATTTTTTATAACTACAGGAAAGAACTAATAATATTAACTATTTCTTTGTTGTTATTTTATCCTACTCCACGTGGGGTATTTTACTAAATATAATATTTCTATATATTTTTGTATTGGCAAGTTTTCGTTTGTTTCCACTTAATATGTTCAGTAATACATATGTGTCTTTTTATGTTTACAGATATAAGTATGTATGTATATTTAAGGCTGTTTTGTATTTGAAATCAAAGAAAAATTCTCACGTAAAACTCAATGACCTTCTAGTTATTTGTTACAAATAGAACGTGAGTTTATTTATAGAAATTTCATATTCAATTGCTGATATGACTGTTACACATATTTAGAATCATTTGATGTTTTCAAATTAACCTGAAGTACGAGTGTAATGATGTACATATATCCAATTAGCTTTTTGTGCCCGGAGTTGCTAGGATTTCCAGTAAATATGTATGTTCTGGATGGTACTTTTCCACTAAAAAATTATGTGAGTGCAGATTATGTGAGACATTTAACAAAGAAAAAACTCATTTTTTATCGCTAAGCGCAAAAATTAAAATTATACTATCCGACATTTACTTAACCTGTAATTTTTAAACATTATTATAACTTCACGGGCCCCAATTAGAATATTTCTAAATGCTACACCTGTAATGAGAAATCCATATATGTATACTTTACAGAATGTCCAAAAGTAATAAAAAATTCACTTAAATGAAACATGTAAGAAGCTATAGTCTGGTGTGGCCAACCATATGATACCCTATACCAATTGCGAATATTAAATGTGATTCATTTTCAATAATAAGGCATTTGTGTAGAATATTACATAGGGTCCAAATAATGTCTGTTCATGTACTGTTGTCATTTCAATAATTATACCCTACACCACTATAGTGGGGAGGGTATTATACGTTTGTGCTGATGTTTGTAACACACAAAAATATTGGTCCTATACCCACCTTTAATTATACCGATCGACTCAGAATCACATTTTGAGTCGATTAAGACATGTCCGTCCGTCCGTCTGCCCGGCTGGCTGGCTGGCTGTCCATGTAAACCTTGTGCGCAAGGTACAGGCCGCAATTTTCAAGATAATTTGATGAAATTTGGACCAAGCATGTTTTTAGGCACAAGGACGAAGCCTATTGAAAATGGTTGAAATTGGTCCATTATTTCACCTAGCCCCCATACAACCGTACCTCCCGATTTGGGCTTTTTATGCCATAATTACGTCAAATATACTAATATCTCTCTAAAAATTGGCACAAATAAGTTTTATATAAGTATAAATAACACTGCAGATTTTCGTAATGATCGCCCCTTATTTGACCCTAGCCCCCATACAAACCCCCCTTCAAAAATGTCTTAAACGTCTAAAATTGACTTGTAACCATTTGTGTCGCAATGAAACTCAACATAATTAACTATTATTTAAAAATATATCCTTTTCCAAAATTTAATGAGGATCGGCTCATGTTTGACCTACACTCCTATATAAAGCCTCATTTAGAAAATTTGGTTTTTATCAATAAATTGCTTAAATACTTGGAATTAAGGTAAAATTCAACATAAAAGTTTCTTTGTGAAAAATAAAAATTTTTAAAATATACTCATGGTGTAGGGTGTTATATGGTCGGCCATGCCCGACTATACTTTCCTACTTGTTATCAATAAATTGCTTAAATACTTTGGAATTAAGGTAAAATTCAACATAAAAGTTTCTTTGTGAAAAATAAAAATTTTTAAAATATACTCATGGTGTAGGGTGTTATATGGTCGGCCATGCCCGACTATACTTTCCTACTTGTTTTCAACAGTCTTCGACATTGGATCCAGAGAATAAATAATATGTGACATATCTTAACTAATTATATTCAAAATGCCAGCTGTAGCTTACACACAAGGTTTACACGGACATAGCTTAATCAAATCAGAAAGTGATTCTGAACCGACTGGTATACTTAATGACAAATAATTTTGAGTGTTACAAACATCAGCACATTGTGCCGATTTTTCGATAGATAGCAGTATATTAGACATAGTTAAAAGATAAAAGGCCCAAATCGGAAGGTCCGGATATATTGTGGCAGAAATTAAGCCGATCCTTATAAAATGTATTGTTGGGAATTATGTTTAGCACTTATTTGTGCCAAATTTTATCGTGATACTAGTGTTTAAAAGTGAATTGTGGACATTCAAGTAATTTTATGAAGGGGACTTTGTATGGGGGCTAGGGTCAAATAAGGCCCGATTATTACGATATCACGACAGTGTTATTTATAATTATATCAAACGTCCCAAATTTCATAAAAATATCCAAAAAATTGCGACCTGTAGAGTGCGCACAAGGTTTACATGGACCCACAGACAGACAAGGAGACGATAGGGCCCACACGAGAGGAGCTAGACAGTTGAAATTTTACATAAATATTATATTTGATAAGATTTGTTTGGAATTGAAAATAAGCAATATCGGTCCACAGTTTCAGATAGCCCCAATACAAGTGGACCTATAAAAAACTGCTTTAACGGGCATAACACTTTTATAAGTCCGAGTATAGCGATGAAATTCGACATAAATAAGTTTCATATGTGCCAAAATCTGTTAACCAAATATTTTTGAGAATCGGCCCATAATTAACCATACTCCCCATATAAGGTCCCCTTCAGAAAGTGACTTTAGAACTCATAACTGGCCTAAACATTCGAGTATAGCGATGAACTTCGGTATAAGTAAATTTCTTATGGACCACTGTTTTTAGGATCGGCCCATAAATGACCCTACCCCCCATATAAGGTCCCTTTCAGAAAATTACTTTAACGCTCATTACTGGCCTAAAAAATCAAGTATAGCGATGAAATTCGGTATAAGTAAGTTTCATGTCAGCCAAAATCTTTGTACCAAGATTGACAATACCCCCCATGTAAAGTCCCCTTCAGAAAATGACTTTAACGCTCATTACTGGCTTAAAAATACGAATATAGGAATAAAATTTTACACAATTAAGTTCCTCGCGAGCCAAAATCTCTCTACCAATTTTTATGTGGATCGGAACATAATTGACCCAACCTCCCACATAAGGTCCCCTTTAGAAAATTACTTAAACGATCTTTGCTGGCTTAAAAATACGAGTTATGAAATACGGTTATGAAATTCGACATAAGAAACTTTTATACGAACGCTAATCTTGCCACAGAATTTCATGCGGAATGTGGCGGTAATTCACCCTACCCCGCATATAAGCCCCTTTAGAAAATAACATTAACGCTAATTACTGGCATAAAAATGCGAGTACATAGATGATATTCATTGTAAACAAGTTGTATATAAACAAAAATGGTCTACAAAAAAGTTATGAGGATAGATCAATAATTGACCATACCCCTCATATAAGGTCCACATTTGACAAAATCTATGTACAAAATTTTATGAGTATCGGTTCATAATTAACGTATATAATGGTCCTCTTCAGAAAATTACACATACGCTCACGGTTTAAAAATTGAACAAAAATATATTGTTTTTAAAAATTAATATTTTGTTAGTTCAAAAGAGCTCGGTCCATAATTGACTTAAGCCATATTCCAAATATCACCCTGATGTTTATATGTATGTATAAGTAAATAAGATATACAAACTCCCATTACATTCAATTTTTAATTATAAAATTAAACGTTTTAGATTTAATTTGAACTGAAATATTTTTTAATTCATTTCTTTTTGCTTGTTGTTCATAGCTAATTGTGGAATTCCTCCAATTAGTGGTGTTTTTTTAACACACTGTTCCAGCCCAAGGACTGTTATATATTATTTGAAGAAATACTCAATGCGATAACAGAACTATTTATTCCTCTTCTTATACCCTCCACCACCATCAGTGGTGATAGAAGGTATATATAAGTTTGTCATTCCGTGTGTAACACCAAGAAATATTCGTCTGAGACCCAACAAAGTATATATATTCTGGGTCCCTATGAAATTCTGAGTCGATTTAGCTATGTCCGTCTGTCTGTCTGTCTGTCTGGTTAAAACACGCTCACGTTAAAACTAAGCAAAAGAAATCAGCCAAATTCACTAAGAATATTTACTATTGTCCTAAGCAGTTTGGTATTGAAAATCAGCAAAATCGGTTCACAACGTAAAAAGTTATAGATAAAAATTTCAGACTACCTCGAAAAAAATTACGGTTTTTTCATAATTCTTTTGAAGTTTTCTCGGAAACTACCAAAGATATTTCGATGAATTTTGTCACACATTATTTTTTCAGGGCAGTAATCAATTATGTTCAAAATCTTTACAATCGATCCAATATTTCCCATAGCCCCCATACAAAGGTATATATTCCCGGAAATTAGTTTATCGTTAATAACTCCCTCAAATATATCGGTATCAACACAAAATTTTGTACATGCAAATATAATATGAATAGAAATCATACTATCAACGCAGATCTCAGTCGGTCCACAATTGGTCATAGCTCTCATATAAGGTCCACTTCCGAAAATCACCTAAACGCACATATTTCTTTGATGAGTAAAGCTATTGTGATAAAAGTCGAGTTAAATGTGTTTTGTATACATACAAATCATTCTACCAAATTTTTTACGGATCGGTCCATTATTGGTCATAGCTCCCATATAAGGCCCACTTCCGGAAATCATTTAAAAGCTCATATATCATTGTCAAACAAAGCTATCTTGATAAAATTCGACACAAATATGTTTAGCCTAAATATGAATCACTCTACGAAATTTTTTCCGGATAGGCCAATAATTGGTCATAGCTCCATATAAAGTCCACTTCCGAAAATCACTTAAACGCATATATCTCATTGAATTATAAAGGTATCGGGATAAAATTTGACACAAATATGTTTTGTATACATACAAATCATTTTACAATTTTTTTTACGGATCGGTCCATTATTGGTCATAGCTCCCATATAAGGCCCACTTCCGAAAATCACTTAAAAACACATATTTCATTGTCAAATAAAGCTATCGTGATAAAATTCGACATAAATAGATTTTGTCTAAATATGAATTACTCTACTAATTTTTTTCCGAATAGGCCCATAATTGGTCATAGCTCCCATATAAGGTCCACTTCCGAAAATCACTTAAACGCGTATATTTCATTGAATTCTAAAGTTATCGGGATAAAATTCGACAACAATATGTTTTGTGTACATTAAAATCATTTCACCAAATTTTTTACGGATCGGTTCATTATTGGTCATAGCTCCCATATAAGGCCCACTTCCGAAAATCACTTAAAAGCACATATTTCATTGTCAAATAAAGCTATCTTCATAAAATTCGACACAAATATGTTTTGTCTTTATATGAGTCACTCTACGAAATTTTTTCCGGATAGGCTCATAATAGGTCATAGCTCCCATATAAGGTCCACTTCCGAAAATCAATTAAACGATTATATTTCATTAAATTCTAAAGCTATAAGGATAAAATTCGACTTGAATATGTAATGTGTACATATAAATCATTCTACCACTTTTTCCCCGGATCGGTCCATTATTGGTGATAGCTGCCATATAATCGCACATATTTCATTGTTAAATAAAGTTATCTTGATAAAATTCGACACAAATATGTATTGTCTTTATATGAATTACTCTACGAAATTTTTTTCGGATAGGCTCCCATAGAGGTTCCACATACGAAAATCAATTAAACGCATATGTTTCTTTGAATAATAAGGCTATCGGTATGAAGTACGACTTGAATATGTTTTGTGAGCATATAAATCATTCTACCAAATTTTTTCCGGATTGATCCATATATTGTAGTAGCTCCTATATAAGGTCCACTTCAAAAAAATCCCTTAAACGCACATATTTTATAATCAAATAAAGGTATCTTGATAAAATTCGACACAAATTTGTTTTGTGTAAGGTCATAGCTCCTATACATATAAAGTCCACTTCCGAAAATCACCTAAACGCAAATATTTCATTAATTAATAAATCTATTGTAGTAATCATTATACTAAATCATTATACTAAATTTTTTCTTTATCGGTTGATAATTGGTCACAACTCCCATATAAGGTCCATTTCCGAAAATTACTCAAATGCACTTGATAATCAAAGTTATCGGGATAAAATTCGACATAAATGTTTATTTTGTATATATAAATCATTCTACGGATTTTTTTCTTCCGGATCGGTCCATAGGTTGTCTTAGCTCCCATATAAGGTATACTTCTGAAAATCACTTAATACCACTTAATTCGTAATTAAATGATTATATCCGGATAAAATTCAAAATTAGTATGTTCCGTGTACAGATATATCATTATATTAAAATGTTTTCAAACTGGCCTATTAATATACATTTTTCTCGACCTAATTAAAATTAGTTTGACATATGCATAAATGTTAGTACCCTCAATAAGGAAACAAAAATTTCGCCAAGTTATCTAAAAATTAGATAGTTAAATGGGTCTCAATAAAAAGTAGCTTGCTGGTGGAGGGTATTTAAGATTCGGCAGAGCGGAATATAGCACTCTAACTTGTTATACCCTCCACCACCATCAGTGGTGATAGAGGGTATATATAAGTTTGTCATTCCGTGTGTAACACCAAGAAATATTCGTCTGAGACCCAAAAAAGTATATATATTCTGGGTCTCTATGAAATTCTGAGTCGATTTAGCTATGTCCGTCTGTCCGTCTGTCTGTCTGTCTGTCTGTCTGTCTGTCTGGTTAAAACACGCTCACGTTAAAACTAAGCCAAAGAAATCAGCCAAATTCACTAAGAATATTCATTATTGTCCTAAGCAGTTTGGTATTGAAAATCAGCAAAATCGGTTCACAACGTAAAAAGTTATAAGTAAAAATTTCAGACTACCTCGAAAAAAATTACGGTTTTTTCATAATTCTTTTGAAGTTTTCTCGGAAACTACTAAAGATATTTCGATGAATTTTGTCACACATTATTTTTTCAGGGCAGTAATCAATTATGTTCAAAATCTTTACAATCGATCCAATATTTCCCATAGCCCCCATACAAAGGTATATATTCCCGGAAATTAGTTTATCGTTAATAACTCCCTCAAATATATCGGTATCAACACAAAATTTTGTACATGCAAATATAATATGAATATAAATCATACTATCAACGCAGATCGCAGTCGGTCCACAATTGGTCATAGCTCTCATATATGGTCCACTTCCGAAAATCACTTAAACGCACATATTTCTTTGATGAGTAAAGCTATTGTGATAAAAGTCGAGTTAAATGTGTTTTGTATACATACAAATCATTCTACCGAATTTTTTACGGATCGGTCCGTTATTGGTCATAGCTCCCATATAAGGCCCACTTCCGGAAATCATTTAAAAGCTCATATATCATTGTCAAACAAAGCTATCTTGATAAAATTCGGCACAAATATGTTTAGTCTAAATACGAATCACTCTACGAAATTTTTTCCGGATAGGCCAATAATTGGTCATAGCTCCCATATAAAGTCCACTTCCGAAAATAACTTAAACGCATATGTTTCAATGAATTATAAAGCTATTGGGATAAAATTCGACACAAATATGTTCTGTATACATACAAATCATTTTACAATTTTTTTTTACGGATCAGTCTATTATTGGTCATAGCTCCCATATAACCCCATTTCCGAAAATCACTTAAAAATACATATTTCATTGTCAAATAAAGCTATCGTGATAAAATTCGACATAAATAGATTTTGTCTAAATATGAATTACTCTACTAAATTTTTTCCGAATAGGCTCATAATTGGTCATAGCTCCCATATAAGGTCCACTTCCGAAAATCACTTAAACGCATATATTTCATTGAATTCTAAAGTTATCGGGATAAAATTCGACAAAAATATGTTTTGTGTACATTAAAATCATTCCACCAAATTTTTTACGGATCGGTTCATTATTGGTCATAGCTCCCATATAAGGCCCACTTCCGAAAATCACTTAAAAGCACATATTTCATTGTCAAATAAAGCTATCGTGATAAAATTCGACACAAATATGTTTTGTCTTTATATGAGTCACTCTACGAAATTTTTTCCGGATAGGCTCATAATAGGTCATAGCTCCCATATAAGGTCCACTTCCGAAAATCAATTAAACGAATATATTTCATTAAATTCTAAAGCTATAAGGATAAAATTCGACTTGAATATGTAATGTGTACATATAAATCATTCTACCACTTTTTCCCCGGATCGGTCCATTATTGGTGATAGCTCCCATATAAGTCCCACTTCCGAAAATTACTTAATCGCACATATTTCATTGTTAAATAAAGTTATCTTGATAAAATTCGACACAAATATGTATTGTCTTTATATGAATCACTCTACGAAATTTTTTCCGGATAGGCTCCCATAGAGGGTCCACATACGAAAATCAATTAAACGCATATATTTCTTTGAATAATAAGGCTATCGGGATGAAGTACGACTTGAATATGTTTTGTGAGCATATAAATCATTCTACCAAATTTTTTCCGGATTGATCCATATATTGTAGTAGCTCCTATATAAGGTCCACTTCAAAAAAATCACTTAAACGCACATATTTCATTATCAAATAAATGTATCTTGATAAAATTCGACACAAATATGTTTTGTGTAAGGTCATAGCTCCTATACATATAAAGTCCACTTCCGAAAATCACCTAAACGCACATATTTCATTAATTAATAAATCTATTGTAGTAATCATTATACTAAATTTTTTCTTTATCGGTTGATAATTGGTCACAACTCCCATATAAGGTCCATTTCCGAAAATTACTCAAATGCACTTGATAATCAAAGTTATCGGGATAAAATTCGACATAAATGTTTATTTTGTATATATAAATGATTCTACGGATTTTTTTCTTCCGGATCGGTCCATAGGTTGTCTTAGCTCCCATATAAGGTATACTTCTGAAAATCACTTAATATCACTTAATTCGTAATTAAATGATTATATCCGGATAAAATTCAAAATGAGTATGTTCTGTGTACAGATATATCATTATATTAAAATGTTTTCAAACTGGCCTATTAATATACATTTTTCTCGACCTAATTAAAATTAGTTTGACATATGCATAAATGTTATTAGCCTCAATAAATAAACAAAAATTTCGCCAAATTATCTAAAAATTAGATAGTTAAATGGGTCTCAATGAAAAGTAGCTCGCTGGTGGAGGGTATTTAAGATTCGGCAGATCCGAATATAGCACTCTAACTTGTTTTTATTTTCATTTTCCTGCCAAACTATCTTATTGGATATTTCAAATTTATCTGTTATTTAAAAAATAGTCTTTTTGTGTGAAAAATATTAGAAGACGACTAATTAAGAATAAACTTACTATAGTTCCTATTAGCAAGCAATCGTGTATAGTACTTATTAAATTCCCTATTTGTAAGCGATAGTGGTAAGTACTTGTCTCCAATTTCATCAAATTAAAATGCTATTATGTAAGTAAATATCTGTATTTTAACACCTTACTTGGTAATAACAGATTTTGCTTGGTATGTTTAATTTCAACACTTGTTATTTTATTTTATTTTTTAATATTGTTAAATCACCAATAATCCATAATAAACCCACAAATACTAATTTAATATTAATAAATATTTATTTAATTGTCAGGTGTTGTCAAGTATAAAATATATCTTTGAAATAATAAACCGATAACTAGAATGTATTTAGTGCAAACTTTGATTTATTATTTATGACAATAAATAAACAAAAAATAGTTAATAAATAAATAAATAGTAAGTAAGGGAGTTTATTTGAAACAAAAAATAATAAACAAGTTAGAGTGCTATATTCGGATCTGCCGAATCTTAAATACCCTCCACCAGCGAGCTACTTTTCATTGAGACCCATTTAACTATCTAATTTTTAGATAATTTGGCGAAATTTTTGTTTATTTATTGAGGCTAATAACATTTATGCATATGTCAAACTAATTTTAATTAGGTCGAGAAAAATGTATATTAATAGGCCAGTTTGAAAACATTTTAATATAATGATATATCTGTACACAGAACATACTCATTTTGAATTTTATCCGGATATAATCATTTAATTACGAATTAAGTGATATTAAGTGATTTTCAGAAGTATACCTTATATGGGAGCTAAGACAACCTATGGACCGATCCGGAAGAAAAAAATCCGTAGAATCATTTATATATACAAAATAAACATTTATGTCGAATTTTATCCCGATAACTTTGATTATCAAGTGCATTTGAGTAATTTTCGGAAATGGACCTTATATGGGAGTTGTGACCAATTATCAACCGATAAAGAAAAAATTTAGTATAATGATTACTACAATAGATTTATTAATTAATGAAATATGTGCGTTTAGGTGATTTTCGGAAGTGGACTTTATATGTATAGGAGCTATGACCTTACACAAAACATATTTGTGTCGAATTTTATCAAGATACATTTATTTGATAATGAAATATGTGCGTTTAAGTGATTTTTTTGAAGTGGACCTTATATAGGAGCTACTACAATATATGGATCAATCCGGAAAAAATTTGGTAGAATGATTTATATGCTCACAAAACATATTCAAGTCGTACTTCATCCCGATAGCCTTATTATTCAAAGAAATATATGCGTTTAATTGATTTTCGTATGTGGACCCTCTATGGGAGCCTATCCGGAAAAAATTTCGTAGAGTGATTCATATAAAGACAATACATATTTGTGTCGAATTTTATCAAGATAACTTTATTTAACAATGAAATATGTGCGATTAAGTAATTTTCGGAAGTGGGACTTATATGGGAGCTATCACCAATAATGGACCGATCCGGGGAAAAAGTGGTAGAATGATTTATATGTACACATTACATATTCAAGTCGAATTTTATCCTTATAGCTTTAGAATTTAATGAAATATATTCGTTTAATTGATTTTCGGAAGTGGACCTTATATGGGAGCTATGACCTATTATGAGCCTATCCGGAAAAAATTTCGTAGAGTGACTCATATAAAGACAAAACATATTTGTGTCGAATTTTATCACGATAGCTTTATTTGACAATGAAATATGTGCTTTTAAGTGATTTTCGGAAGTGGGCCTTATATGGGAGCTATGACCAATAATGAACCGATCCGTAAAAAATTTGGTGGAATGATTTTAATGTACACAAAACATATTTTTGTCGAATTTTATCCCGATAACTTTAGAATTCAATGAAATATATGCGTTTAAGTGATTTTCGGAAGTGGACCTTATATGGGAGCTATGACCAATTATGAGCCTATTCGGAAAAAATTTAGTAGAGTAATTCATATTTAGACAAAATCTATTTATGTCGAATTTTATCACGATAGCTTTATTTGACAATGAAATATGTATTTTTAAGTGATTTTCGGAAATGGGGTTATATGGGAGCTATGACCAATAATAGACTGATCCGTAAAAAAAAATTGTAAAATGATTTGTATGTATACAGAACATATTTGTGTCGAATTTTATCCCAATAGCTTTATAATTCATTGAAACATATGCGTTTAAGTTATTTTCGGAAGTGGACTTTATATGGGAGCTATGACCAATTATTGGCCTATCCGGAAAAAATTTCGTAGAGTGATTCGTATTTAGACTAAACATATTTGTGCCGAATTTTATCAAGATAGCTTTGTTTGACAATGATATATGAGCTTTTAAATGATTTCCGGAAGTGGGCCTTATATGGGAGCTATGACCAATAACGGACCGATCCGTAAAAAATTCGGTAGAATGATTTGTATGTATACAAAACACATTTAACTCGACTTTTATCACAATAGCTTTACTCATCAAAGAAATATGTGCGTTTAAGTGATTTTCGGAAGTGGACCATATATGAGAGCTATGACCAATTGTGGACCGACTGCGATCTGCGTTGATAGTATGATTTATATTCATATTATATTTGCATGTACAAAATTTTGTGTTGATACCGATATATTTGAGGGAGTTATTAACGATAAACTAATTTCCGGGAATATATACCTTTGTATGGGGGCTATGGGAAATATTGGATCGATTGTAAAGATTTTGAACATAATTGATTACTGCCCTGAAAAAATAATGTGTGACAAAATTCATCGAAATATCTTTAGTAGTTTCCGAGAAAACTTCAAAAGAATTATGAAAAAACCGTAATTTTTTTCGAGGTAGTCTGAAATTTTTACTTATAACTTTTTACGTTGTGAACCGATTTTGCTGATTTTCAATACCAAACTGCTTAGGACAATAATGAATATTCTTAGTGAATTTGGCTGATTTCTTTGGCTTAGTTTTAACGTGAGCGTGTTTTAACCAGACAGACAGACAGACAGACAGACGGACAGACGGACATAGCTAAATCGACTCAGAATTTCATAGGGACCCAGAATATATATACTTTTTTGGGTCTCAGACGAATATTTCTTGGTGTTACACACGGAATGACAAACTTAT
Organism: Lucilia sericata; assembly: GCF_015586225.1. NCBI lineage: Eukaryota > Metazoa > Arthropoda > Insecta > Diptera > Calliphoridae > Lucilia > Lucilia sericata. Next base: position 455,534 of record NW_023994061.1, on the reverse strand, counting down.
ATATACCCTCTATCACCACTGATGGTGGTGGAGGGTATAATAAATAAATGTAAAAAATTCAATACGAATAAATTTTAATATTTAATTGTAGGGTTTTGTCAAGTATGAAGTAAAGCTTTTAAATAATGAACCAGTAACCAGAATATATTTAATGTAAACTTATAATAAATAATACATAATTAAAAAAATAATAAATAAATAAAATTTGTAAACCATGTAAACATTATAATCAAACCACACGTCATAATGTTTAAAGTAGTTGGATAAAATTTAACAAGAAACTATAGTCGGGCATGACCGACTATATGACACCCTATACCAATTGCGAATATTAAATGTGATTAATTTTCAATAATAAAGCATTTGTGTTGAATCTTACATAGGTTCCAAATAATGTCTGTTCATGTACGGTTGTATGCTGACTAGGAGAAATAGAAAACCGATTTCAATCATTTTCAACAGTCTTCGTCATTGGATCCAGAGAATAATATGGACATAATTTAACTAATTTTATTGAAAATTGCGAGCTGCAGCTAAGATGGACATAGCTTAATCGAATTAGAAAGTGATTCTGAACCGACTGGTGTACTTAAGGACAAGTATTTTTTATACCCACCATCAAAAAAGATGGGGGGTATATTGTTTTTGTCATTCCGTTTGTAACATATTGAAATATTCGTCTAAGACCCATAAAAGTATATATATTCTGGGTCCTTATTAGATTCTAAGACGATCTAGCAATGTCCGTCCGTCTGTCCGTCTGTCTGTCTGTTGAAAACACGATAGAGTCCAAAAGGTAGTAGCTAGTGAGCTGAAATTTTGGATAGATACTTATAGTTGATGCAGTTTGTTTGGTATTGAAAATGGGCAATATCGGTCCATAATTTCGCCTAGCCCCCATATAAGGCCCCCTTCAGAAAATGACTTTACAGCTCATAACTTGCTAAGGGAAGGACCAATAGCAATGAAATTCGGCACAAACATGTCTTATGGGAACATAAATCTTCTCGTGGAATTTAATAAGGATCGGTCCATAATTGACCCTACCCCCCATATAAAGATCCCTTCAGAAAATGACTTTATCGCCCATAACTGGCTAAGAAAAGCATCAATAGCGGTGAAATTCGGCACAAACATGTTTTATGAGAACCCAAATCTCTTTGTAAAATTTTATAAGGATAGGGCCATAATTGACCCTACCCCCCATATAAAGTCCCTTTCAGAAAATGACTTTATCGCCCATAACTGGCTAAGAGAAGCATCAATAGCGCTGAAATTCGGCACAAACATGTTCCATGGGAACATAAATCTCTTCGTGGAATTTTATAAGGATCGGTCCATAATTGACCCTATCCCCCATATAAAGTCCCCTTCAGAAAATGACTTTATCGCCCATAACTGACTAAGAGAAGCATCAATAGCGGTGAAATTTGGCACAAACATGTTTTATGGGAACATAAATCTCTTCGTATAACTTTATAAGGATCGGTCCATAATTGACCCTAACCGCCATATAAGGTCCCCTTCAGAAAATGATTTTAATGATCATATCTGTCCTTAAGACACATATATACATACATATATAGCAATAAAATTCGACATAAAAAAGTTTTATAGAAACTAAAATCATTTTCTTAAATTTTATGAGGATGGGTCCATGATTGACCCTGCCCCCACATAAGGTCGCCTTCAGAAAATGACTTTAAGGCTTGACTCAAAAATGTGAGTACAGCAGTCAAATTTTACATAAGCAAGTTTTGTGCGAGCCAAAAGTTTTTTATCAAATTTTATAAGTATCGGTTCTAAATTAACCCTATCCCCCTTGTAAGGTCCCCTTCAGAAAATGACTATAAAACTCATTACTAGCTTAAAACTGCGAGTACAGCGATGAAATTCGACATAAACAGTTTTCGTATTAGCTAAAATACCGCCTTAAATTTTTTGAGGATCAGTCTGTAATTGACCCTACCCCCCTATAAGGTCCTCTTCAGAAAATGACTTTAACGCTCATTACTGACTCAAAAATTCTATTACAGCAGTGAAATTCTACGTAAACTAAAACTATTTATCAAATTTTATGGGGATCGGTCTATAACTGACCCCACCCTCCATATAAGGTCCCCCTCAGATAGTGACTGTAACGTTCGTTACTGGCTGTAACGCTCAAATGCGACTACAGCGATGAAATTTCACATAAACAAGTTTTGGATGAGCCTCTGCCGCACAGTGGTATAGGAAAAAAAAAAGAGGGAAATAATTCGGTAACTTCTAAACGGTTAATCCGATTTTAATGAAATTTGGTATGCACAAAAAGGAGGTGTTGTCGAGTTTAGGTTTTGAATTTGGACCTTATAGGCCAACCAGGGGCCCGGCGGGGGGTCCTCAAATTAGGACACCTCGGCTATGTTAAATTTTTAAAACGATCTTATTTCTTCATTTGAGTTCCGATTTAAAAAAAATTTCGTATATAGAATCTTCTCATCGAGCACTATAAAAAATGTCGTCGTAGCAGTAAATTATCTCTTATAGTTTAGGAGATATTCGCATTTGAAAATTAAAATTTTAAAATTTTTACCGTCCTTACTTTAGTTTTTTGATAATAGCGGGTCCAAATATTCCCGATTTTCGCCATTTCTTTTTTTATTCGCTTAACAACAAGTTTATATATCAAGCAGTGAAAGAATTATGTAAAAATCATGACTGAGTCCAAAGTTATAGGCATTTTAATTTAAAAAATTAAAAAAAGGCGATTTTTTGCCATTTTTTTGGGAAAAAAGTATCTTTTTCTTTTTAAGTTATCTAAAAAGTTTCTAAGAAGATGTATATAGAATTTATACTTTTTGAAAAGCTGACTTTACATAAAATACGATAAATGAAACAAAACCTAAAAATTTTTGATACCGAGGGGACCAGGTCCATCCAAAAAACCCTATTTTTTTATAGAAAATTCAATTTTGAGCAAAAATTCTCAAATCGCATAGTCGATATCAAATTATAGTGACCTGTTTTATATGACCCAATATGTTCTTAATCATTTTGTAACGGGTTTCGATAACCCCGCCCCTGGTATGGATATAATAGGCAAAAAACCAAAAAATCCCATTTTTGGGATTTTTTAAAACTTTTTTGGGAATTCCGGGATTTCTAATAAGAAAATTCGAAATTTTTATTTAATTTTGGATTTTGAGTAAAAAAATCTACCTAACTGTAAAATTTCATCAAAAAATATTCATAAATAAAATTTTTATTGCAATTTGAAAAATTTGTATCTTCGCAAAAACTGAATAAAAAACATTTTTTAATTTTTTTTAAAAAAGTATTCCGCGAATTTTTTAATTTTCAAAAATTATATACAGTTTTGAAAAATAGACAAAATTACCTTTCCATTGATATATAACATGCCTACCTAATGTTTTTTAAGTGACAAATTAATTAGGGAAAACTCAACATCTTTTAGAGAATTTACCTAGTACTATTATTTTCATCCATACATTTGTTAGGCATGTTTTACTACCTAAATTTTTATGAATTTTTACAGCCACTTTTTACGATTAATCTTTTATTCTTTATCCCTAAAAAAAATTAACAAGTATTTATTTTATATAAAAATAGTCTTTATTTATTTTTTTTTTTATAAATTAATATAATTTTGTAAAATAATCGGTATCACAGTAGTCCATATCTAAAAGATAAAGTAAATCTTTAAATTCATGAATATTTTCAAATGCTAACGTTTTGTAGCAAATCCAACGTTTCCTTATAGTAGATAAAACAGGATCAGAAGATAGAATCAGATTATTAAAAATATCTTCATTTTGAGACTGCCTAGAACACTTCCTTGAGCTAAACTGATGAATATGCTTAAAGTCTCTATTCCTCGATTCTTGGGGTTCTTCTGTAAGCTCTCCTAAAGGCAGAATATTATGTTCTATGATGACCTTTCCATGACATAATATCTTGTGAACTGTAGGTGTCATTTCTTTCCAGGGATATAATTCCAAAAGTAATTTAGAAACTTTTGTAGAATACTCTCCAAATTTTGTTGCGTTCACTTTATGCTTGCTATTTATCGCCATTAGAATAATATTGACCTTTTGCAGTAAATCCATACTAATTCCGGTTATTTCGGAAGTAGTTTCAAAATGTTTAAAAAAACGTCTAGCGGTATTACCATCGTTTGTGCTTCCATACCCTGTGAGTGGTTTATCAATATTTAATCCCATCCGCTTTTTAAATTCCTCTTGAATTCTTCGTTTCTCACTGGCTCTCATTTCCATTAACTTCTTATTGTTATTTGCACTTTTGTTTGCATTTTCCGGTATGCTTCTGTACTTTAAATCATATGCTAAATGTAGAAAATGTTCCAGAAATCGTATGCGAGCATGTAGGGGGGATATTCCAAATTGTAATGTTTCCTCATTTATTGATCTTTGCTTGGAAATATTCGAAAATTCTGATTTTTTATCACCACATATGTAGCAGTACCAAGTAGATGATGTTCCTGTAATGGCATTTCCAACTTTCCCATCAATCATTGTAAGTTTTAAATCATAGGACATGTTAAACGAATAATTTTCTATTTCGATTGTTATAGGTTCCAAGTTTTTAATTTCTGCTTCAATACGATTTATCAAATCTTGCGTTGTTGTTTTGGATTCCTTTATATACTCAAAGCTTATTGGCCTACAAAAAGCTTTGGATCCTGGAGTCGAATTCTTCCAAATATCATCGAAACTGGTTGATGGAATTTATATTTATATTCCGAGAGTGCTGATAATCCATCACATCCCCACTTACAAATGAGTTGAAGATCACAAGAATTTATTTTTTTTAGTTGGTCTGAAGAAAAGTCAGAAGCAATCCTTAAAGCAGTATTTTCGAGTAGAGCGCCGAGTCCAATAACAGCCTTCCGATCAGTTATTTCAATAGGAGGTGGTATAATGCTTTTCTTCTTTTCATTTATTTTGTCATATGATGGTAAAACATCCACTCCTTTTTCAGATAGCGCCTTTCTTAACGTTATGTAGTTATCACGACTTAATCCCAGCTGCAACATAAGCGCAATAGCTTCTTCCTCAGTGAACGTTGTATCAGATGATGGTGTGGGTATACTCTTTACAATTCTTTTCAGTCGTCTTGGTGATGCGGTTGGAAGAATATTTGCAATTTTTATGGCATCCAAAGGCTGTTTTTCTTTTCTTAACATTGCTTTAAAAGTGTCCGAAACTTCTTCGTTAGATAAGGTTTCTAGTGAAGTTGATAACCTTTTCCTCTTAGATTTTGAGCTCAAATCCTCATACTGCTTACAGGGAGCACCAACAGTTGATACGCAAATAGCAACTTCTACACATTCATCCAGCCAATCAGAAAATTTCGATCGAAATTTAGCAATGGAATACCGAACACTCTTCAGTTTTATATCAACTGATTTTATAAAATTTTCAATTTTACATATATCAGTTTTATCCACTTTATTTTTATGTGCAGTTTCAATATATTTCAATAAGAAGTTCACTTTATCTTGAAAAGGAGCTGAAGAGTGTTCAAATAAAATGGAGCACAAATCATTTTTTTTTTAGTACGATCGCCATGGTTAGAAAATTACAAATAATTACAAACAGATATAAACCTGTCTTATATATTAATTACAGGTACTTAAATTAAATTATTTTTTAAAGGGTTATGATATTCTACCTAATATGTCTAACGTATCCTTATGTAATGAATTTTTCCTCAATAGGTCACTTTAATAAGCTACCTATTAAAGTGACCTATAGGGGTAAAAATCATTACAGTTTAAAAAATAATACCTGAAAATTTTTTAATATATGTAACAAATTTAAGAGTTAACGTTATGGATGAAAATAATAGTGCTAGGTAAATTTTCTAAAAGATGTTGAGTTTTCCCTAATTAATTTGTCACTTAAAAAACATTAGGTAGGCATGTTATATATCAATGGAAAGGTAATTTTGTCTATTTTTCAAAACTGTATATAATTTTTGAAAATTAAAAAATTCGCGGAATACTTTTTTAAAAAAAATTAAAAAATGTTTTTTATTCAGTTTTTGCGAAGATACAAATTTTTCAAATTGCAATAAAAATTTTATTTATGAATATTTTTTGATGAAATTTTACAGTTAGGTAGATTTTTTTACTCAAAATCCAAAATTAAATAAAAATTTCGAATTTTCTTATTAGAAATCCCGGAATTCCCAAAAAAGTTTTAAAAAATCCCAAAAATGGGATTTTTTGGTTTTTTGCCTATTATATCCATACCAGGGGCGGGGTTATCGAAACCCGTTACAAAATGATTAAGAACATATTGGGTCATATAAAACAGGTCACTATAATTTGATATCGACTATGCGATTTGAGAATTTTTGCTCAAAATTGAATTTTCTATAAAAAAATAGGGTTTTTTGGATGGACCTGGTCCCCTCGGTATCAAAAATTTTTAGGTTTTGTTTCATTTATCGTATTTTATGTAAAGTCAGCTTTTCAAAAAGTATAAATTCTATATACATCTTCTTAGAAACTTTTTAGATAACTTAAAAAGAAAAAGATACTTTTTTCCCAAAAAAATGGCAAAAAATCGCCTTTTTTTAATTTTTTAAATTAAAATGCCTATAACTTTGGACTCAGTCATGATTTTTACATAATTCTTTCACTGCTTGATATATAAACTTGTTGTTAAGCGAATAAAAAAAGAAATGGCGAAAATCGGGAATATTTGGACCCGCTATTATCAAAAAACTAAAGTAAGGACGGTAAAAATTTTAAAATTTTAATTTTCAAATGCGAATATCTCCTAAACTATAAGAGATAATTTACTGCTACGACGACATTTTTTATAGTGCTCGATGAGAAGATTCTATATACGAAATTTTTTTAAATCGGAACTCAAATGAAGAAATAAGATCGTTTTAAAAATTTAACATAGCCGAGGTGTCCTAATTTGAGGACCCCCCGCCGGGCCCCTGGTTGGCCTATAAGGTCCAAATTCAAAACCTAAACTCGACAACACCTCCTTTTTGTGCATACCAAATTTCATTAAAATCGGATTAACCGTTTAGAAGTTACCGAATTATTTCCCTCTTTTTTTTTTCCTATACCACTGTGTGCCGTATGCCCCTATTAAGGTCCCCATTAGAAAATTACTTCAAAGCTCATTAGTGGCTCAAAAATACAACACTCTCAATATTTGTATGAACAAAAAACGTACTAATTTTTAGAAGTATCGATCAATAATTGACTTATACGGGGGTGGGCGTATAGGAGTGCCTTTAACGCTCATTACTGGCATAAAAATACGAGTAGATATATGCAATTCAACATAAGTGTTATGGAAATTAAAATCTTCCCACCGACATTGATGAAGATGGATCGATAAATGACCACTTCTGTAAAATTACTTTAACTCTCATTAGTTCCTTAAAATTACGACTTACGAACATGATTTATGTACGAAAGTTTATAAAAGTCGGTCCATAATTGACCCTTATATAAGATTCACTCCAGAGAATCACTTTAACTCTCATGTATGGCTCAAAAGTTCTTCCAAGTTACGGTAGTTTTATAGGAACTGGAATTTTTCAACTTAATTTGATGAGGATTGGTCGATAACTAATCAAACACCCATTTTCGGTTTCCTTCAGATAATGACTTTAAACCTCATGACTGCATTAAAGATACAAGTACAGCTACATTAGATACAAAACGTTATTGTATAAACCGACAAGGATAGGTCCATAATTGACTCTACCCTCCATATAACCACTTTTACAAAAAAAGTTTATGATTATAAATATTGGATCAAACAAAATTTATATTTTTAATTCGGAAGAGCACGGTCCATGCTTAAGCCTTGTTAAAGACCCTCTTCCAAATATGTTCCTGATGTTCATATTAATAACAACATATGATTCAGCATAGATCGATAATATCAAAGTTTATTTATAAGGATGATATGATGGTGGGTATATAAGATTCGGCATGGCCGAATATAACACTCTTACTTGTTAGTGTTACAAACATCAGCACATTGTCACAATTTTTGGATAGATAGTAGTATATTTGACGTAGTTATGAGCTAAAAGGCAAGGGAAAAAATTTAATGACGGGATTTTCGTTCATATAAATCTTATTTGTGACACATTTCATCTAGGGTCAAATAAGGCCAATTTTTGTAAAGATAGTAGGTCATTTAACAGAATTGTGAGGTCAAAAGCCCTATTCGAGGTCCGATTGCATTCGTCCTTGGACCAAAAGAAGCGAACATTCCAAATTTCATTAAATTTCCTAAAAATTGCGACCTGTAGAGAGCGCACAAGGTTTACATGGACCCACAGACAGACGGGCGGACAGACGGACTTAGGAAATGATTCTGAGCCGTTTAGTATACTTATTTTTGGGTGTTACAAACATCAGCATAAATGCATAATACCCTCCCCACTATAGTGGTGTAGGCTATAATAAACATAACAGTTTTGGGGACAAAATTTAACGGAACTAACATGTAAATGATCATAAATCTACTAGCTAAATTTTATGAGAATCGATCAAAAATTAAACATGTGTGCACAAATAGTCCTTCATAAAAATAATTTATCGTTAAAAATTAGTTGACATATTTAAGATAAAATCAGTAATAATTATAAGAATTTGTTCATCAAATTCTATAATATTCGATCGGAAATTGTGCTAAACCACCACAAATTACACTTACAAATAGTTGGACCTAGTCCCCATGTTAAAGCTCTATTATACTGTATCCGACTTTACTTTCATACTTGAAATTGTGCTAAACCACCACAAATTATACTAACAAATAGTTGGACCTACTCCCCTTGTTAAAGCTCTATTATACTGTATCCTACTTTACTTTCATACTTGATGTTAATTAGTTTTGTAATTATTAATTCTTATGATGGGTTTTACAGTTCGCACTAAGGGAAGTAATTAAGTTTTGAAGTTTGTATGAAATTTTTAAACTAAAGTAAATTTTTCCTTTAGTATGAACCATAAAACCGGTCCTTAGAACTTAAATTTTATACACAAACTTATATCTTAAATATTTTATCTTTTATTTCTTATAAAACCATTTATGAATGAAACTGCTTATGTATGTATTTCACAGAAAAAATATCACAAAATGTTTAAGTACATATTTCTGCAAAATTTGAGTGAAATTCATACGAATACTTAACATACTTAACATAATATAAATCATACGTACTGTTGGTAAAAAAATATATTTCTAACAGAAAATATTTATGCAGTTAACACTAATGTTAGATTTTTATACAGGCTGTGTAAGTTTGTTTATGAGCATCATGTTTTATATATATATATTTTTATAGAAGGATTCTGCGCTTCTAATGTTTATAAATCTAACAATTGTAACAGCTGATATTGTTTTGTGTTGGAAATTTATTTCCAGTCTCACGTGAACTTTTAAGCCATTCAATACAAAATATATTTCAATAGCGGACATAAAGAAATAATTTTGCGTTTACATTTATTTTACGATATGTATTTCTTAAATTAAAGCAGATTTTATTTTTGTGACATGAATATGAGTAAACGTACAAAATAGAAGACTAACATACAGAATTTGGTATATAAAATATTCGAATAAAAATTCCAATAAAGTTTTGTATAACCTAGAATATGAAATAAAATTAATCAGAAATTATATATTATCTGATTTTCGGAATACTGCCATAATTATCGTTATACAAACATTGTGCTAGTTCATCTAAGTAGCCAATTCTCGTAGAATACATTTTTAGATCAGTTAAAAGTAATAAATGCTCTCTTGTTTCCTTTCTTTCACTCGTACGTATGCTCACACATGTATAAAAAAGAAAAAACACCTCTCAGAGAACTAATTTTTCGGTCAATTATGGAGCGATTGTCGTAAAATTTGATAGAAAGTTTTCGTTTCGTATAATACTTATTTATCTTGAATTTAAACGCACTACTTGTATTTAATTTTGTACAGATCAACATAAAATTTGATTAAGAGATTTTAGCTAGCCAGAAACTTACGTGTTAAAGTAATTTTCTGAAGGGGGCCTTATGTGGAGGTAGGGTCAATTATGAACTCATTCACCTAAAATTTGGTAGAGAAATAAAACCTATGTGTGTCGAATTTTATCGCTACATTCATAGTTTTTAGCCAGTAATGAGCGTTATATTAATTTTCTGGGGGATAGGGTCAATTATGGACCGATCCTTATAAAATTTGTTAAAGAGATTTTGGCTCATATAGAACTTATTCATGTCGAATTTCATCTCTGCACTCGTATTTATAAGCCAGTAATGAGCGTTTAAGTCATTTTCTGAAGGGGAACATATATAGGGATAGGGTCAATTATTAACCGATTCACTTAAAATTTTGTAGAGAGATTCGTAGTTTTAGTTTAGTAGTGAACGTTATAGTCATTTTCTGAAGGGGATTTAGTAGGAAGATTTTGGCTCATATGGGACTTATTTATGTCGAATTTCAACTCTATACTCGTACTTCTAAAACAGATATGCCCACTTATATGGGGGCTATCCGGAAACGTGCACCGATATTGCCCATTTTATCTAACAAGCAGGCAATATATGTGGAAAATTTCAAGCCTCTAGCTCATTACGTTCGGACTCTATCGTGCTTTCAACAGACGGACGGACATGGCTAGTTCGTTTTAGAATTTAATAAGGACCCAGAATATATATACTTTTATGGGTCAATGACCAATATTTCGATGTGTTACAAACGGAATGACAAAATCAATATACCCCTTATCTTTTTTTATGGTGGGTACAAAAAGTATCAAACAGTTTTCTTTTATAGATTATTTTTCTATTAGGATCAGTCTGCTTTTATGTTTCTGGGTTCAATTGTTCAGAAAATCAATAATCTTATCACTTTTTATAGATTTTCCTGTTTAATTTACGTTTCTTGGATCAAATATTGAAAATTTTAAAATTATATTTTGAAAAAATATCTGAATTCCTTCGATGTGTTACAAACGGAATGACAAAATCAATATACCCCTTATCTTTTTTTATGGTGGGTACAAAAAGTATCAAACAGTTTTCTTTTATAGATTATTTTTCTATTAGGATCAGTCTGCTTTTATGTTTCTGGGTTCAATTGTTCAGAAAATCAATAATCTTATCACTTTTTATAGATTTTCCTGTTTAATTTACGTTTCTTGGATCAAATATTGAAAATTTTAAAATTATATTTTGAAAAAATATCTGAATTCCTTTGACCAATAGGACCAATAGGTGAAAATTTATACTCATTTGAAAAAACACCCTGTATGACCAAAATGTCCCTTTATCTCCGGCGGCTGAAAACCTTTGTGAAAATTTCATCCAAATCGATTTTTTGAGTTGGGTCACTTGACACGAAATTGTATATATGGACCGAATTTTGGCTTTGTAAGATGTAGAGTGTTGGTATTTTTTTCGCTCTTCTGATGACATTAAGAAAACAGTTATTTGAAAAAGTATATTATTATTGATATAAAACAAGCAGTTGCTAGAATACACGTCGCTTTCAAAGATTATATAAACTCACACAAATACCTTATATTCCTGAAGAGAAATTTTACACCCATTAGTTTTATTACTTCTTTCTTTTATATAATGTACTGGTTCACAATTTCATTATCTTATAATTTTTATAAATTATTAATATTTTACAAATCTATTAACTAATTAAATGATAATAAACGCTAATTAATTGCCAGTTTATTTAATTAGTTCAGTAGTTTAACATTACCTGGTCATAAAATAATTTGGTATTATTTACCCAAAAATTCCCATTAGTATAATTTGTACTACATTGTTATAACTAAACTAGTAAAACTTTTACTTATGCCAGTCATTTTAATTCCATAAAGTTTAAATGTATTTTGGACTTTGTTATTAAAATAAAAGAATAAACAAGTTAGAGTGCTATATTCGGCTGAGCCGAATCTTAAATACCCTCCACCAGCTACTTTTATATTAATACTTTTCTAATTGATCAAATATTTGTAGAAATAAGTTTTCTCATATCTTAAATAGAAAAATCCCTCGATTCAAACAGCTCAAATCTATTACAATTCCAAGATTTATTGAACATTACCAACGCTTGGCGATTTTTATTAATTTGCATGTATGCATGTGTGTGAAAGATTTAAGGATATTCAATATATATATATATATATAATTTTGTTCTACACAAATTGATAATGCAACTAGTTAAATAAGGTTTTAGGGGCAGGACTTAGTATAGGAGATATTACCAATTATAGACCGATCGTAAAAAATTCTTTAAGCAAAACTTCTGGACATGAAAGCTATATTTCAGTAAAATTTTGTATCTATATCGTAATTTAGTAATAAGTAATGTGTGTTATGAACCGATCGTGCAAAAATCTTGAAATAGAATTTTTGTATCAATAGCTTTATTTGGTAATGAGTAATGTGCATTTAAGAGATTTTCGAAAGAGGACCTTGTATGGGAGCTATGACCAATTGTGTATATAAAATCAAAATTTCAAAATTCTGTATCTGAATATTGTACATTTAAGTAATTTTCTGGAGGGGGCCTAGTATGAGAGCTATGACCAAGTATGGACCGATCGTAAAACAATTTTATAGTGTAATTTATGTATATAAGAGCAATATTTGTGCTAAATGTATGGATATCAATATTTTGTAATGAGTTATGTTCGTTTATGTGATTTTCGGGAGGGAACCTTGCATGGGAGCTATGACCAAGGATTGACCGATAGGAAAAAAATTTTACAGTAATATTTCTGTGCATATGAGCAATACTTGTACCAAATTTTATATGGATATCTTAATTTAGTAATGAGTTATGCGCTTTTAAGTGATTTTCGGGAAGGGACCTTGTATGGGAGCTGTGACCAATTATAGACCGATCGGAAAAAAATTTCACAGTAATATTTCTGTTCATTTGAGCAATACTTGTACCAAATTTTATATGGATATCTTAATTTAGTAATGAGTTATGCGCGTCTAAGTGATTTTCTGGAAGGGACATTGTATGGAAGCTATGACCAATTATGGACCGAACGGAAAAAAATTTTACAGTAATATTTTCGTGCATATGAAGAATACTTGTAGCAAATTTTAGATAGATATCTTAATTTGTTAATGAGTTATGTGCGTTTAAGTGATTTTCGGGAGGGGACTGTGTATGGGAGCTATGACCAATTATGAACCGAACGGAAAAAAATTTTACAGTAATATTTTTGTGCATATGAACAATACTTGTACCAAATTTTATATAGATATCTTAATTTGTTAATGAGTTATGTGCGTTTAAGTGATTTTCTGGAAGGGACCTTGTATGGGAGCTATGACCAATTATGGACCGATCGGAAAAAAATTTCACTGTAATATTTCTGTTCATTTGAGCAATACTTGTACCAAATTTTATATGGATATCTTAATTAAGTAATGAGTTATGCGCGTCTAAGTGATTTTCTGGAAGGGACATTGTATGGAAGCTATGACCAATTATGGACCGATCGGAAAAAAATTCCACAATAATATTTCTGTATATTTGAGCAATACCTGTGCCAAATTTTATATAGATATCTTAATTTGTTAATGAGTTATGTGCGTTTAAGTGATTTTCGGGAGGGGACTGTGTATGGGAGCTATGACCAATTATGGACCGATCAGAAAAAAATTTCACAATAATATTTCTGTGTGTGAGAGTAATACATGTACCAAATTTTATATAGATAACTTGATTTAGAAATGAATTATTTGCGTTTAAGTTATTTTCAGGAGGGGACCTTGTATGGGAGCTATGTCCAATTATGGACCGATCCAGAAAATTTTTTCTCTGAATGAACTCTATTGACATAAGATTTTAATTTGTAAAATATTGTAAAGATTTCGTCATTGTGCTGGAAGTTATTAGCAAAAAACCCATTTTCCGGGAATATGTACTTTTGTATGGGAGGTATATGAAATTGTGGACCGATTGTGGCAATTTTCAGCAGGAGTCAAGCTCTTGTGTAGAAACGAATGTATGGTGATTTTCATGGAATTATCTTTCATAGTTTTCGAGAAAATTACATCAGAATGTGTAAAAAATGCTTATTTTTTTCGAGGTTGTTTCAAATTTTGATTCATAACTTTTCCCGGTGTGAACCGATTTTGCTCATTTTCAATACCAAACTGCCTAGGACAATAGTAAATATTTTGGGTGAATTTCGTTAATTTTTATTGCTTCGTGTTAACGTGAGAATGTTTTATACAGACAGACAGACAGACGGACGGACGGACGGACGGACGGACGGACAGACGGACATAGCTAAATCGACTCAGAATTTCATAAGGTCCAAGAATATATATACTTTGTTGGGTCTCAGATGAATATTTCTTGGTGTTACACACGGAATGACAAAGTTATATATACCCTCTATCACCACTGATGGTGGTGGAGGGTATAAACAAGTATATTTATTATACCCTCCACCACCATCAGTGGTGATAGAGGGTATATATAACTTTGTCATTCCGTGTGTAACACCAAGAAATATTCATCTGAGACCCAACAAAGTATATATATTCTGGGTCCTTATGAAATTCTGAGTCGATTTAGCTATGTCCGTCTGTCCGTCCGTCCGTCCGTCTGTCTGTCTGTCTGTGTAAAACACGCTCACGTTAAAACGAAGCAATATCATTTAACCAAATTCACCCAAAGTATTCATTATTATCCGGTACAGTTTGGTATTGAAAATGAGCAAAATCGGTTCACATCGGGAAAAGTTATGAATCAAAATTTAAAACAACCTCGAAAAAAATAAGCATTTTTTACACATTCTAATGTAATTTTCTCCAAAACTATGCAAGATAATTCCATGAAAATCACCATACATTCGTTTCTACACAAGATCTTGATTCGTGCAGAAAATTTCCAGAATCGGTCCACAATTTCATATACCTCCCATACAAAAGTACATATTCCCGGAAAATGGGTTTTTCCTTAATAACTTCCATCACAATATCGATATCTTCACAAAATTTTACAAATTAAAATCTTATGTCAATAGAATTCTTTCAGAGAAAAATTTTCTGGATCGGTCCATAATTGGACATAGCTCCCATACAAGGTCCCCTCCCGAAAATCACTTAAACGCGCATAACTCATTACTAAATAAAGATATCCATACAAAATTTGGTATAAGTATTGCCCATATGCACAGAAATATTACTGTGGAAGTTTTTTCCGATCGGTCCATAATTGGTCATAGCTCCCATACAAGGTCCCCTCCCGAAAATCACATAAACGCGCATAACTCATTACTAAATTAAGATATCCATATAAAATTTGGTATAAGTATTGCCCATATGCACACAAATATTACTGTGAAAGTTTTTTCCGATCGGTCCATAATTGGTCATAGCTCCCATACAAGGTCCCCTCCCGAAAATCACTTAAACGCTCATAACTCATTACTAAATTAAGAGATCCATATAAAATTTGGTATAAGTATTACCCATATGCATAGAAATATTACTGTGAAAGTTTTTTTCGATCGGTTCATAATTGGTCATAGCTCCCATACAAGGTCCCCTCCCGAAAATCACTTAAACGCTCATAACTCATTACTAAATTAAGATATCCATATAAAATTTGGTATAAGTATTGCCCATATGCACAGAAATATTACTGTGAAAGTTTTTTTCGATCGGTCCATAATTGGTCATAGCTCCCATACAAGGTCCCCTCCCGAAAATCACTTAAACGCTCATAACTCATTACTAAATTAAGATATCCATATAAAATTTGGTATAAGTATTGCCCATATGCATATAAATATTACTGTGAAAGTTTTTTCCGATCGCTCCAAAATTGGTCATAGCTCCCATACAAGGTCCCATCCCGAAAATCACTTAAACGCGCATAAATCATTACTTAATTAAGATATCCATATAAAATTTGGTATAAAAATTGCCCACATGCATAGAAATATTACTATGAACATTTTTTTCCGATCGGTCCATAATTGGTCATAGCTCCCATACAAGGTCCCCTCCCGAAAATCACTTAAACGCTCATAACTCATTACTAACTATAAAGTTTGGCAGAAGTATTGCTCATATACAGAGAAATATTACTGTGAAATTGTTTTCCTATCGGTCCATAATTGATCATAACTGCTATACAAGGTGCCTTTCAGAAAACACTTAAAGGCACATAACTCATTAGGAAATAGTGATACCCATAAAATATTTGGCATTAATACTATTTTTGTACACATAAATGTTATTTCAACATTTTTTCACGATTAGTCCAACCATACAATGTCCTTTTACGAAAATCTCTTAAACGCACATTACTCATTACCAAATAAAGCTATTGATACAAAATTTGCCACAAATATTAGTTTTGTATACAAAAATTCTATTTCAAGATTTCTCACGTTCCCTTCCGAAAATCACTTAAACACACATTACTTATTACTAAATTACGATATAGATATAAAATTTTACTGAAATATAGCTTTTATGTACAGAAATTTAGCTTAAAGAATTTTTTACGATCGGACTATAATTGGTCATATCTAGGTCCTGTCCCTGAAAGCACTTTAACCGTATTTAACTAGTTGCATTAGCAATTTGTGTAGATTATATATGTATTTTGAAAATCCTTTAAAGTAATAGATTTAAGCTGTTTAAATCTTGGGATTTTTCAATTTAAGACATGAGATAACTTATTTCTACAAATATTTTACCAATTAGAAAAGTCTTAATATAAAAGTAGCTGGTGGAGGGTATTTAAGATTCGGCTCAGCCGAATTTAGCACTCTAACTTGTTAATATTTAATGTCAGTAAATAAAAAAACATGTTCAGTTAACTTTTGTTTTCAGTTGTATTTTTATCAACATTTTTGACCTTGTTCCGTTTAAATTCTTTGGATAAAAATTCTACAAAAGTTTTCAGCAATTTTCCAGTATTCTAAAGGTTTTTATTAAATTTATGTAAGCTTATTAAATTATTAAAGATAGAGAGAATCAACAAAAAAGTTGTTTAACTTTATTATTATGTTTTTGTTCTTTCATGCTACTTTAATTTCAATGGCCTTTCCTATTCTGTTATATTTTGTAAGTTTTTCTCTTTTTTTCCTTAAACGTACACACACACGTACAATTTCTATGTTTTTGTTATGCTTAACAATACTCTACGGCTAATACTTACTAACAAAGGATATTAACTTTAACTATATGTATAAAAATTAGGGGTGTAACCAAATTTAGTTTTAACGTGGATTAATGAATTTTTCACATGTGGAATGTTTGACAAATTCTTCTATTGATTTATTAAGGAATGAAGCTGCCATATTTCGTCTTCTCGAGAAATTTATAAAAAAAACTACCCTATTCTTTAACACATAATATTATTACAGCAAAATATATACAAACAGTTCTTGTTTACTTTGGAGTAGGCCATGTTGTTTTAGTAACAATTTCCTTTTTTATCTTTTGGTATGAATTTTCTTTACTGGACAGCACTTAAACCAAATATTAAAACTGTACGAAAAAAAATATTAATTAAGTCAGCATGTCTTACTTCCTATAAAATGTTGACATTAAATTTAAGAAGTTTTTGTTTTAATTTAAACACTACAGGTAATATATTGTAAGTAAGTAAATAAATATACACAATTTTGTTCAGAGCTGTACATAGCTCAAATAATTTGATTAAATATTCATATTATTTCTACATATTACACATAAAATTATTTCTGTTGAATTTACCGACATTAGCAATTAATATAGATGTTAACAAAAGGCACCTTATATAGTAATTTATATATACATATAAGTTTGTCATTCCGTGTCTTACACCAAGAAATATATATCTGAGATATAACAAGTAAAAGTGTTTTATTCGGCTATGCCGAATCTTATATACCCACCATCAAATCGTATGCCGTAAAAGGAATGTACCTCTGTAAACATCAGGGAGATCAGGCTTAAGTCAATTATGTACGTGATCAATTTTTAAAAACAAAACATTTTTGTCCAATTTTTTAACTGTGAAAATATATGGGAGGTAGGGTCAATTATGGACTGTTTGTCGTAAAATTTGGTAGAAAGATTTCGAGTCGTATAACACATATTCGTTTCGAATTTCATTGCTGTTCTCGTATTTTTAATTTAGTCGTAAGCATAAAAGTAATTATCTGAAGGGGACCTTATAAGTATGAGGTAGGATTAATTATGAATCAATACCCATAAAATTTTGTACATAGATTTTTCTGGCTATGGTCAACTATAAACCAAGCCTCATAAAATTCGGAATGAAGAATTATAATAAAAAACTTTTTATGGCGAGTACAACGATGAAGAACTTGCAATTTTCTCATGGTGGCTTTACATATGAGGGGTAGGTTCTATTGTGGACCGATCCTTATATATTTGATAGTGAGATATAGGCTTATATAAAACATATTTATGTCGAGTTTCATTATTATATTTGTATTTTTAAGCCAGTAATTAGAGTAGTTTTCTGTAGGAGACCTTATATGGGAGGGTAGGGTGAGAAACCGACCCATGCATGAAAATAGGTAGGAAGATTACGTTCCTATAAAAGTTGCTTATGTCGAATTGGTTCAATTACGGAGCAATTCTCCAAAAAATTGGTAGAGACATTTTAGCTTGTATGAAACCTATTTTTTGTCAAATTTCATCGCTGTACTCACTCCGCATTAAATACGGTAGGAAGATTATGTTTCTATATAAGTAATGATCGTTTAATTCACTTTGTGATAGGGACCTTATGTGGGGGGTAGGGTCAATTATGGACTGATCAACAAAAAATTTGTTAGAGGTATTTGATGCATATAAAATTTAATTATGTCGAATTTCATCGCTGTACTCGAATTTTTAAGTCAGCAATGAGCTTTAAAGTCATTATCTGAAGGGGACCTTATATGGGGGGTAGGGTCAATTATGGATCGATACCGATAAAATTTGGTAGAGAGATTTAGGCTTATATAGAACTTACTTATGTCGAATTTCATCTCTATACTCGTATTTTTAAAATTGTTATGACTTCTAAAGCTGTTTTTCATGGTGCCACTTGTATGGGGGCTATGCAAAATCGTGGACCAATATTGCCCATTTGCAATACCAAACAAACATTATCTATAAGGAATATTTGTGTAAAATCTTAACTCTCTAGCTCTTTCCGTTCGAACCCTATCGTGCTTTCAACAGACATACGGACGGACAGACGGACGGACATGGCTAGATCGTCTTAGAACTTAATAAGGACCCAGAAAATATATACTTTTGTGGGTCTACTACCAATATTTCGATGTATTATAAACGGAGTAATAAAATCAATATACCCCCCATATTTTTTGATGGTGGGTATAACAAAATTTATATTTCTTGGTCCTTATGAAATTCTGAGTTTCCGTCGGTCCGTCTGTATGTTTATGTAAAACACGCTCACGTTAAAACTATTATATGATATACGGATATCCGGATAAAATCCATCATATGTTTATTTTTCAGTATCATTAAATCATTCTGTGAAATTTTGTTCGGAATGGGCAATTATTGACCATAGCTCCCAATGAATCGTCATCGTGGTGAAGGTAATAAAAACTATCTAGCCATTTTTGTGTTCATCATAATGTTTATTTTTTTATACCCTCCACCACCATCAGTGGTGATAGAGGGTATATATAAGTTTGTCGTTCCGTGTGTAACACCAAGAAATATTCTTCTAAGACCCAACAAAGTATATATATATTCTGGATCCTTATGAAATTCTGAGTCGATTTAGCTATGTCCGTCTGTCTGTCTGTCTGTCTGTGTAAAACACGCTCACGTTAAAACTAAGTAAAGGAAATCAACCAAATTCACTCAAAATATTTATTATTATTCTAAGCAGTTTGGTATTGAAAATCAGCAAAATCGGTTCACAACGTAAAAAGTTATGAGTAAAAATTCCAGACTACCCCGAAAAAAATTACGTTTTTTTCCTAATTCTTTTGAAGTTTTCTCTGAAACTACCAAAGATATTTTGATGAATTTTGTCACACATTATTTCTTATGTTCAAAATCTTTACAATCGATCCAATATTTCTCATAGCCCCCATACAAAGTTATATATTCCCAGAAATTAGTTTATCGTTAATAACTCCCTCAAATATATCGGTATCAACACAAAATTTTGTACATGCAAATATAATATGAACAGAAATCATACTATCAACGTAGATCTCAATCGGTCCACAGTTGGTCATAGCTCCCATAAAAGGTCCACTTCCGAAAATCACCTAAACGCACATATTTCATTGATGAATAAAGCTATTATGATAAAATTCGAGTTGAATAAGTTTCATATACATACCAATCATTCTGCCAAATTTTTTACGGATCGGTCCATTATTGGTCATAGCTCCCATATAAGGCCCACTTCCGAAAATCATTTAAAAGCTCATATTTCATTGTCAAATAAAGCTATCTTGATAAAATTCGACACAAATACGTTTAGTTGAAATATGAATTACCCTACGAAATTTTTTCCGGATAGGCCCATAATTGGTCATAGCTCCCATATAAGGTCCACTTCCGAAAATCACTTAAAATCATATATTTCATTGAATTATAAAGCTATTGGGATAAAATTCGACACAAATATGTTTTGTGTACATACAAATCATTCTACCAAATTTTTTACGCATCGGTCCATTTTTGGTCATAGCTCCCATATAAAGCCCACTTCCGAAAGTCACTTAAAAACACATATTTCATTGTCAAATAAAGTTATCGTAATAAAATTCGACATAAATATATTTTGTCTAAATATGAATAACTCTACTAAATTTTTTCTGCATAGGCCTATAATTGGTCATAGCTCCCATGTAAGGTCCACTTCCGAAAATCACTTAAACGCATATATTCCATTGAATTCTAAAGCTATCGGGATAAAATTTGACAGAAGTATGTTTTGTGTACATATAAATCATTCTACCACTTTTTCCCTGGATCGGTCCATTATTGGTCATAGCTCCGATATAAGTCCCACTTCTAAAAATCACTTAAACGCACATATTTCAATGTCAAATAAAGTTATCTTGATAAAATTCGACACAAATATGTTTTGTCTTTATATGAATCACTCTACGAATTTTTTTCAGGATAGGCTCCCATAGAGGGTCCACTTACGAAAATCACTGTGAAATTTTTTTCCGATCGGTCCATAATTGGTCATAGCTCCCATACAAGGTCCTCTTCAGAAAAACACTTAAAGGCACATAACTCATTACCAAGTAGTGATACCCATAAAATATTTGGCATAAATACTATTTTTGTACACAGAAATGTTATTTCAAAATTTTTTAACGATCGGTCCATCCTTGGTCATAGCTCCCATACAAGGTTCCCTCCCGAAAATCACTTAAACGCACATAACCAAATATTGATATCCATACATTTAGCAAAAATATTACACTATAAAATTGTTTTACGATCGGTCCGTATTTGGTCATACTAGGTCCCCTCCAGAAAATCACATAAATGCACAATATTCATTACCAAATAATGATATAGATACAGTATTTTGAAATTTTGTCTTTATGTACATAATTGGTAATACTCCCAAACAAGGTACTTTTACGAAAATCACTTAAGCGCACATTACTCATTACCAAATAAAGCTATTGATACAAAATTACGCACAAATATTAGTTTTGTATACAAAAATTCTATTTTAAGATTTTTTCACGATCGGTTCATAACATGGGTGTGGTCGGTCCCATACAGGTTCCCTTCAGAAAATCACTTAAACACACATTACTTATTAATAAATTACGATATAGATCCAAAATTTGACTGAAATATAGCTTTTATGTACAGAAATTTTGCTTAAAGTATTTTTTGCGATCGGTCTATAATTGGTCATATCTCCTATACTAGTTGCATTATCAATTTGTGTAGAACAAAATTATATATATATATATATATATATATATATATATATATATATATATATATATATATATATATATATATATATATATATATATATATATATATATATATGTATTTTGAAAATCCTTAAATCTTTCACACGCATGCATACATGCAAATTATTAAATATCGCATATCTTAGGGCGCTATAAAAATATTAAAGAAAATGGCGTTTGTAATGTTCAATAAATTTTGGAATTGTAACAGATTTAAGCTGTTCAAATCTTGGGGTTTTCTATTTAAGACATGAGAAAACTTATTTCTACAAATATTTCATCAATTAAAAAAATATTAATATAAAAGTAGCTGGTGGAGGGTATTTAAGATTCGGCTCAGCCGAATATAGCACTCTAACTGGTTATATAAACAAATTAATTGAAACATTTTGTTTTTCTTGGTTTCTCTGTGGGTTAAAACGAATGACATTGAGTTGGTATTTCAGACAGACAGAACGATACATAAGGTATATATATATGAAAATGTGATGTGCTTTTTTGTGTCAATGCAGGAATATGATAATGTTTTGCACTTGGGTTTTACAGAGTTTTTATTTAAGTTAAATATTTAGTGTTTGTGTGTTTCGCGCCATTTCTTACGAGACATTAAAGTAAATTGCTAAATTCTTTTATACTTTTGTTTATTTTGTCTACTAACAATGTGTATTTAAATATATATATAAAAGTTTATAAATAAAAACAAACAAATAAATAACAATTGAGAGAAAGAAAAACAAAATGTTGCTACAACGAAATTTGACATATCTAAGGGTGAATATTGCTAAGTTCAGGGTTTGTCGTTTTTTATAAATGTCACAAAAAAGAGACAAAGTGAACTTCTATATCACTTATAAGCCCTTCTTCAGAATATCAGTATATACGATTCCGCCACAATTTTTATTATTTAACCTACAGTTTCTTATAAAATGTTTTTAATTTTTGTAACAAATATTTCAAAATGATTTTGCACACTTTAGTGTTGTTTAACCGATTATGTTTTTCAATTTTAACTCTATTTTATGTAATTTATTTCAATAGTAAAATTAACAGCAAATTTATATGAATAAATTATTCTCAAACCATGAAATATTTCATCATTAACATAATTTTAAAAGTTTGTCCAAATATTCAATTATTTTGTAATTTATTTAAATTTTAAAATTATACGTATGCTTGAACAAATATGTATATTAGGGTTATAACTTTTGCAATTTTTTCGAATAACAAAGACGGATTTGAATAACAGCCTTCGTTATTAGGTCCTGAGAAGAGTATGTGACAAATTTAAACAAATTATATCGAAAATTGCCAGCAAGGTTTATACGGTCACAAAGACGGACATAGCTTAATCGAATCAGAAAGTGATTCAGAACCAACTGGCATAGTTAAGGACAAATCATTTTAGATGTAGTTAAGAGATAAAAGGACCAAATTAGAAGGTCCGGTTGTATAGGTGCTAGGGCAGAAATTAGGCCGATCCTTATAAAATTTATTGTTAGGAATTATGTTTATATAAAACTTATTTGTGTCAAATTTCATCGTGATACTTACCATGGACATTAGAGATATAACTATTGACATTTGTTACACATATGAAAGTTGGCATAGCATAGTCAAATATAGCATTAAAAAATTTGGGAAATTAAGTTATTATTTTTTCGCGGTTGCTAAAAAAGTTCACGCACCAAATGTCTGTCCGTCTGTTTTTTAAGATTAGTTTTTTGAAGGCTCCATATATTTCGGGAATGCAAATCTTAAATAATTCAATTAGATATGCTTTTAAAAATTTAGCTATTTAAAACCAGTAAAATCGGTTCATAAGAATCGGAGATATGGTCAAAACAAATATGATCAACAAATTATTTTTTATGGACTTTTTGATTAAGAGATGTAAAATAGTATATTTCTCTAAAAATCAAAATGTCCGGAGATATAGGCAGTGATGAGCCGTAATGTGACAAAAGTATACTTTTCGGTAAAAATGCCCATGTATTTAAATTTTGAAATAATAAAATTAACAAATGACCTAAAAAAATTATTTTCAGTACTTATACAACATTGGCAATCACGTAGTGGTATGCCAAAAATTTCGCCAAATTAGTTATATCCCTTTGTATAGGGGCTAGGTTTAAATTATGCCCGATCATTGCGAAAAGCGACAGTGTTATTTATAATTATATCGAACTTAATAGTACTGATTTTTTTATACTTAGCTAGTAGCATATTTGACACATTTATGAGCTATGAGGCCCAAATCGGTAGGTCTGGTTGTATGGGGACTAGGGAAGAAATTAAGCCGATCCTTATAAAATTTATTGTCGTGAATTACGTTTATATGAAACTTATTTTTGCCAAATTTCATAGTTATACTAGTGTTTATAAGTGAGTTGTGGGCATTCAAGTCATTTTCAGAAGGGAACTTTGTATAGGGGCTGGGGTGTTATTTAGGATTATATCAAACATAGGTGTGCCAATTTTTGCGAAAGATAGTAGTATATTTGACCTAGTTATGATCTAAAAGGCCCAAATCGGTAGGTCCGCTTATATGGCGGCTAGAGCTAAACTTGGGCCGATCCTTATAAAATTCATTGACGTGATTTATGTTTATATATATAACTTATTTGTGCCAAATTTCATAGTGATACTAGTGTTTAGAATTGAATTATGGACATTCAAGTAATTTTTTGAAAGGGGACTTTGTATGAGGGCTAGGGTCAAAAAATGCCCGATCTTCACGAAAATAGCAAATATTATTAATCATCCTTATAAAATTTTACAAAGAGATTTAGGTTCCTATAAAACATGTTTATGCCGAATTTCACCGCTATAAATGCTTCCTTAAGCCAGTTATGAGCGTTAAAGTAATTTTCTGAAGGGGATCTTATATGGGGGCTAGGCGAAATCGTGGACCTATATTTCCCAATCAACCTGCATTAACTACAATGTTCAGCTCTCTAGCTGTTCCCGTTTGGACTCTATCTTGGACAGACGGACGGACATGGCTAGATTGTCTTAGAATCCAATAAGGAAAATATATATACTTTTATGGATCTTAGACGAATATTTTAATGTATTACAAACAGAATGACAAAAACAATATACCCCCACCTTTTTTGATGGTGGGTATAAAAATATTGACAAGTTTATCAACAAGTTTAGTGGATAAAAGGCCACTTTAGCATTTATAATGGTAACTATTAGTACCATTATACCATACAAAGATTAGTTCATAATCTTTGTATACTACAATATTTTTTTTTATGGCACAAAAATATTTAATTGAATCTTGGACCTCAATGACATAAGGCAACATTTTATATATGTACACTAAACAAGTTAAATTCCTTTAAATAACTGCATTTTAATAATATAGCACACCAAGTGAAGTGGAAACTCGAATGTGAAAAGAATTAGGTATTAAGTAGCGAATTTATTCAAGTTAAACTATTTATTAATATGACAAATATTTTACACAAAAATAAGTAAGTAATTACAATACCACTTAACTTTATTTCCAAACAAACACATTAACGTAATTGTGTATTTAGTTAGGGAGTTCTCTAAAAATATTGCTAGAGATTTTTAAAGAGAAAAAAAATTAAAGAGAAAAAATGAAAACATAAACTTAGAGTCCAGGCTTCTTCATTGATATATCGTAATAATAATAAGATTTTCAAATTTATAACTTTATCGGGCTTCCCTAAATACTGAGTATTGCCAAATATACATATCCACTAAATTTATGTAAGTAATACATACACACATTTTCTTATAAGCTCGCAAAAAATGTGGTTGAATAAAATTATTCTTTATGTTATTCTTCCATACAACCCGCAAAATTGTGTATTTAACTGAAGTGTCTGGAGATCTTAAGGCAAATTAGGTTGATATTATAAGTGACATTAAATGAAAATTGTAATACTTTTTCAAATGCGAAAATTTTTTACACTCTACAAAAACAAGTGAGAGTTTTATATTCGGCTGTGCCGAATCTCATATACCCACCATCAAACCGTATACCGTAAAAGGAATGCTCCCCTATAAACATCAGGGTGATATTGGGAATATGGCTTAAGTCAATTATGGACCGAGCTCTTTTGAACTAACAAAATATTAATTTTTAAAACCAATATATTTTTGTTCAATTTTTAAACCGTGAGCGTATGAGTAATTTTCTGAAGAGGACCTTTATATGCGTTAGTTAAATTTTGTACATAGATTTCGTTTTGTATAGAACTTGTTTATGTCAAATTTCATCGCAATACACGTATTTTGAATAAGGAAACTCGTATTTTAATAACCAGAACTCTTTCCTGAAGGGAACCTTTTATAGGGGCTAGGGTCAGTTATAGATCAGTCTTCATTAAATTCAAAATGAAGAATTATGTTCCTAAGTATATACTTTTTTATGTCGATTTTCATCGCTGTACTAGTAATTTTCTTAATCCTTCCCATCAAATTTTCTAAAGAGGACCTTATATGAGGGGTATGGTCAATTATTAATCTATCCTCATAACTTTTTGTGGACCGATTTTTGTTCATATACAACTTGTTTACATTGAATATACTCGATGTACTCGCATTTTTATGCCAGTAATTAGCGGTAATGTAATTTTCTAAAGAGGGCTTATATGTAGGGTGAATTACCGCCACATTCCGTATGAAATTCGGTAGCAAGATTAACGTTCGTATACAAGTTTCTTATGTTGAATTTCATAACCGTTTTTCATAACTCGTATTTTTAAGCCAGCAAAGATCGTTTAAGAAATTTTCTGATGGGGACCTTATATGGGGGTAGGGTTAATTATGGACCGATCCACATACAATTTAATAGAGAGATTTTGGCTAGCGAGGAACTTACTTGTGTATATACTCGTATTTTTTAACCAGTAATGAGCGTTAAAGTCATTTTCTGAAGGGGATCTTGTATGGTCAATTATGGACCGATCCTCACTAAATTTGGTAGATAGATTTTGGCTCACATAAAACTTATATGTGTCAAATTTCGTCACTATATTCATATTTTAAAGCCAGTAATGAGCGTTATAGTCATTTTCGGAGGGGGCCTTATATGGGGGGTAGGGTCATTTAAAGGCCGATCCTAAAAAAATTGGTAGAAAGGTTTTATTTAACTCGTAAGAAACTTACGTGTGTCGCATTTCATTGGTTTACTCTGAACTTAATCCAGTAATGAGCGTTATTATATTTTGAAGGGGACCTCATATGTGGGGTAGGGTCAATTATGAACCGATCCACATAAAAGTTGGTAGAGATATTTTGGCTCGCGAGGAACTTAATTGTATTAAATTTTATAGCTATATTCGTATTTTTAAGCCAGTAATGAGCGTTAAAATCATTCTCTGAAGGGACCTTGTATGGGCGGTAAAGTCAATTACGGATCAATTATGGGGCAATCGATTGGTAGAGAGATTGTGGCTCGCATAAAACTTATGTGTGTCGAATTTCATAGCTATATTCATATTTTTAAGCCATTAATGAGCATGAAAGTCATTTTCAGAAGGGGACTTTATATGGGGGGTAGGGTCTTTTATGGGCCGATCCTAAAAAAGTTGTTAGAGAGAGTTTGGTTCGTAAGAAACTTACTTATATCGAATTTCATCGCTATACTCGAATGTTTAGGCCAGTAAAGAGTGTTAAAGCCATTTTCTGAAGTGGATCATATATGGGGGTAGGGTCAATTATGGGCCGATGCACATAATAGTTGGTAGAGAAATTTTTGGCTCGCGAGGAACTTAATTGTGTTAAATTTTATTGATATATTCGTATTTTTAAGCCAGTAATGAGCGTTAAAATAATTTTCTGAAGGGGACCTTGTATGGGCGGTAGGGTCAATTATGGGCCGATCCTCAAAAAATTTGATGGAAAGATTTTGGCTCATATGAAACTTATTTATGTCGAATTTCATCGTTATAATCGTACTTCTAAAACAGTTATGCCCGTTAAAGCTGTTTTTCGGAGGTCCACTTGTATGGGGGCTATCCGAAAACGTGGACCGATATTGCTCATTTACAATTTAAAACAAACGTTAGTAATAGAGAATATTTATGTAAAATTTCAACTGTCTAGCTCCTTCCGTGTGGCTCCTATCGTGATTTCAACAAACAGATGGACAGACGGACGTACATAGCTAGATCGAATAATAATTTAATAAGGACCCAGAATATATATACTTTTATGACCAATATTTCGATGTGTTACAAACGGAATGACAAGATCAATATACCCCCCATCTTTTTTGATGGTGGGTATAAAAATGAATAAATATTGTTTATTTTTAAACGCTGGAATTTTAACATACACAGTTATTTTCTCTTCTTTAATTTTTAATAATTTCCATATAATAAATCATGTCAACCAAATGACTTCAAATAATCCTACTTTAGCGATGAAAATGAAATATTAAAAAACAATTTTTAAAAATGTCTCATGTGAATTTCTATGTTTTTTTCTTTGGGTCATAGTAAATTTGAAAGATTTAATACTAAATGTTTTTATGAAAATTTGTATTGTATGAAAAACGTTTTTATAAAAATATAGAAATAATTTATGATATTGCAATGAAAATTTTTGTGACAATATTTTATAATCTGTTACAACCACACTTTTTAAATTTAATAAAATCATATAACCACCATCAAATAGTATTCTTTTAAAACTAACAAAAATGTGTATACCCTACACCATCATAGTGCGAGGGGTTTTATGCGTTTGTATTAAAGTATACCAAGCCATGCCCGTCCGTCTGTCCCTTTTGTTGGCTTGCAGTCCATCTTATTTGTGAAGGTGAATGTATAATACAAAATCGTATATAGGGTGTAGATTTTGTAACAAAACAGTAGACTTTTATTTAGGTTTTTAGTTAAATAAAACAAATATCATTAAGTCACAGACCAATTGCGTTAAACCCACATCTTAATATCTAAACTAATTTCTTGTTAAACATACTTTGAATGTTTCAACAGAAACAAGAACAACTATATAATGAAATATTATATAAAATCAGCAAATGTTTTTAGTACATATTTATATTTTATAGTTTTCATTTAAGCCACATGAGCTGATTTTCTAAACAGTTTGACTTTTATGAGACATGTTGCTAAAAAAAAAGAAACAAAACATCCAAACAAAATAGAAAACAAGGCACATGTAAATGTAACAAGGACAGCCCAAGGATGTTTTTCTCTCTCATCACTTTTAATGTTTTTTTGCCATACAAAAATGTATCTGTTTGCAAGTGTAAATCTACAACAAGTATACATACATACACGTACATGTTATGGTAAAATTTATTCTTCATACATATTCATGTTTACACAGTGTAAGACAAAACAATAAGCTAAGAATATGATGTTATTCTATGTCATTGTATTAAGTTCCTTTTTTGTTAGTTAGTGTCTTTAAATACAAAATGTTTTAGTCCTTTAGATTATAAATTTGTATGTATATGTACACTCACTCATACAAACATCTATAAAACGTTTTAACTTCTACTCTTACTTGTTCATTTTGTGAACTTTTAATTAGTTTTATTATTTTCTAAATAAAACGTTTGCAGTAGATGTACTAGTATTACAGTTAATGGTATACTATATACATCTTTTATTAAATTTGAATCCATACTACCAAAAGTGTAGCTTAAGTCCTTTTAATTTTAGAAGTGTTGAGTTTCAAAGTATGAAATCTATGAAACCGTTTCAAAACTATTTGTTATGAAAATTTGTAAAATTATTATTATATTCTATGTATTGTCAAGATTTAGGGTAAAATTAGTTAATAAGTAGTTAAAATAAGTGAGAATGTATATTCGGCCATGACTGACCATGACATGTGAAAAAAGTGAATTATTATACCATCCACCACCATATGGTGATAGAGGGTATATAAATTTGTCATTGCGTATGTAACACTAAGAAATATTCATCTTCGACCCAACAAATTATATATATTCTGGGTCCTTGTGAAATTCTGAGTCGATTTAGCTATATCCGTCTGTCTGTGTAAAACACGCTCACGTTAAAACTAAGAAAAGGAAATCAACCAAATTGACCAGAAATATTTATACCCTGCACCACTATGGTGGGGAGGGTATTATGTGTTTTGTGTTGATGTTTGTAACACCCAAAAATATTATACCATCCACCACCATATGGTGATAGAGGGTATATAAATTTGTCATTGCGTATGTAACACTAAGAAATATTCATCTTCGACCCAACAAATTATATATATTCTGGGTCCTTGTGAAATTCTGAGTCGATTTAGCTATATCCGTCTGTCTGTGTAAAACACGCTCACGTTAAAACTAAGAAAAGGAAATCAACCAAATTGACCAGAAATATTTATACCCTGCACCACTATGGTGGGGAGGGTATTATGTGTTTTGTGTTGATGTTTGTAACACCCAAAAATATTGGTCCTACACCCACCTTAAAGTATACCAATCGACTCAGAATCACTTCCTGAGTCGATTAAGCTATGTCCGTCTGTCTGTCTGTGTGTCCATGTAAACCTTGTGCGCATTCTACACGTCGCAATTTTTGAGATAATTTGATGAAATTTGGAACGTGAGCTTCTTTCGGTCTAAGGACACGCTATTAAAAATGGTTGCAATGGGTCCATTATTTCACCTAGCCCCCATACAACCGGACCTCCCGATTAGAGCTTTTGACCTCATAATTATGTTAAATGATCTACTATCTGTACAAAAAATGGCGAAACTTAGTTTCGTATAAGTCTTATTAATTCTAGCGAATTTCATAAAGACCGGGCGTTATTTGTCCCTAGGCCCCATACAAAGTCCCCTTCAGAAAATAGCTTAAATGTCCACAATTAACTTATAAACACTGGTGTCACGATGAAATTAAGCACAAATAAGTTTTATATAAACATAAATCCCGACAATAAATTTTATAAGGATCGGCCCAAGTTTTGACCTAGCCCCATAAATCCGGACCTTCCGATTTGGACCTTTGATATAATTATAAATAACACTGTGGATTTTCATAATGATCGGGCCTAATTTGACAACATTCCCCATACAAAATCCCCTTGAGAAAATTACTTGAATGTCTATAATTCACTTACAAACAGTAGTATTACGATGAAATTTGGCACAAATAAATTTTATATAAACATAAATCCTGACATAAAATTTTTGCTTTAGCCCCCATACAACCGGACATACCGATTTGGGCCTGTTAGCTCAAAACTACGTCAAATATACTACTATCTTCCCAAAAATTAGTATAATTAAGTTTGTCGATTTTCGTGATGATTTGACCCTCGCCGCTATACAAAGTCCCCTTCTTAAAATGACTTGAATGACCACATGTCCATAGTATTACGATAAAATTTGGCACAAATAAGTTTTATGTAAACATATTCCAAACAATTAATTTTATAAGGATCTGCTCAATTTCTGCCCTAGCGCCCATACAACCGGACCTTCCGGTTTGTGACTTTTATCTGTTAACTACGTCTAATATACTATTATCTATCCAAAAATCAGTACAATGTACTGATATTTGTAACACTCAAAAATATTTGTCCTTAAGTATACCAGACAGACCAGCCGTGTTAACCTTTTTGCACGCTACAATTCGCAATTTTTAATATAATTTGTTAGAAGTTGTCACATACTTTTCTCTGGATCCAATGACGAAGGCTGATGAAAATTATTGACATCCGCAGCATACAACAAATCATGAACAGACATTATTTGGAACCTATGTAAGATTCAACATAAATGCCTAATTATTGAAAATGAATCACATTTAATATTTGAAATTGGTGTAGGGTATCAAATGGTCGGCCACGCCCGACTATAGTTTCTTACTTGTTGTTATTATCCTAAGCAGTTTGGTATTGACAATCAGCAAAATCCGTTCACGACTTAAAAAGTTATGAATAAAAATTTCAGACTACCTCGAAAAAAATTAAGTTTTTTACCAATTCTTTAGTAGTTTTCTCAGAAACTACCAAAGATATTTCGATAAATTTTGTAACAGATTATATTTTCTGTCAGGGATCAAGTATGTTTCAACTCAAAACTATTCATCGAATATTTCCCATAGCCCCCCTACAATGGTATATATTCCGGCAATTAGTTTATCGTTAATAACTCCCTCAAAATTATACTACCAACATAGATTTCAGTCGGTCCACAATTGGTCATAGCCTCCATATAAGGTCCACTTCCGAAAATAACTTAAACGCACATATTTCATTGTCATTGATAAAATTCGAGTTGAATATGTTTTGTGTACATAAAAATCATTCTACCAATTTCTTTCGGATCGGTCCATTATTGGTCATAGCCCCCATATATGGCCCACGTCTGAAAATCACTTAAACGCATATATTTTATTTGATTAAATTCGACAAAAATATGTTTTATTTATATATGAATCACTCTACGAATTTTTTTTCGGATAGGCCCGCAATTGGTCATAGCTCCAATATAAGGTCCACTTCCGAAAATCACTTCAAAAAATCACTTTAACGCACATATTTCATTATTAAATTAAGCTATTTTGATAATATTTTGTGTACATATGAAACACTCAAATTTTCGGAATAGGCCCGTAGTTTGTCATAGCTTCTGTATAAAGTCCGCTTCCGAAAATCACTTAAACGCACATATTTCATTAATTAATAAATCTGTTGGGTAAAATTCGACTTGTTTTTTTCGCTTATAAATCATTATACCAAATTTTTTTCAGTTTATAATCATGTTAACTATAATTATAAACTCAAAAGCCCTATACGAGGAGTACGTTAGTATGGGGTCTAGGCGAAATAACGGACCGATTTCAACTTTTGTTTGACTATAGTCAAAAGAAGATTATGTGCTAAATATTAACAAATTATCTTGAAAATTGCGACCTGTAGCTTGCTTGGACATAGAAATTGATTCTGAGTCGACTGGTATACTTTAATGTGGGCGTATGACCAATATTTTTGGGTGTTACAAACATCAGCACAAACACATAATACCCTCCCCATTATAGTGGTGTAGGGTATAAAAAGCAATGAGAATGTGTGCATATTATAACATGCAGTAAAAAACTGTTTCATTCTATTCAAATTTAAATGCAATAAATTTATTTTCTTTTTGGCATTTGCGCTTGAGTGGTGCTTAAATGTTCATACATAAAATTACACTAGAGACTTTAATTAACTGAAACTAAAATTCCACTGAACGTAAGGGAGATATTGTATAAGAACATTTATAAGGAAAACATTTATTTTCACGTGTATTAAAATGCAATTAATTTTTCTTGAATGACACTTATGCCGAAACGAATATATAAATGGGGTAAAATATAATGATTACCTTGGTCACGTACATGTATATGGAAGCCCACAAGATATTTACGTATGCAAGAACATTTTTAATGTAGAATGAAGAAATTTTAATGATATATTGAGACATAATTAAGTAATAGAAATTATGTCGAATTACATCAGATGTTCTTTTATGATAATTTATTAATATTGATTATATTAAAAGTTGTTGAAACATATACAGTCAAGGTAAGAAATATGTCTCTAATTAAGTAAGTGTAGGATCATGGAAATGTAATACAATATAATTTACGTTGATGGTGGTGTTATTTTTTGAGACATGAGTGATAATTTTTTATTTATATAATAAAGCGGATGCAATTTAACTTTAACAAAAATTTTATTTCACACTTTTCTATAGAGCTGATAAGTAATTTTAATATATTACTTTATTTCTATTTTCATTTATAAAACAAGTTAGAGTGCTATATTCGGCTGAGCCGAATCTTAAATACCCTCCACCAGCTACTTTTATATTAATACTTTTCTAATTGATCAAATATTTGTAGAAATAAGTTTTCTCATATCTTAAATAGAAAAATCCCTCGATTCAAACAGCTCAAATCTATTACAATTCCAAGATTTATTGAACATTACCAACGCTTGGCGATTTTTATTAATTTGCATGTATGCATGTGTGTGAAAGATTTAAGGATATTCAATATATATATATATATAATTTTGTTCTACACAAATTGATAATGCAACTAGTTAAATAAGGTTTTAGGGGCAGGACTTAGTATAGGAGATATTACCAATTATAGACCGATCGTAAAAAATTCTTTAAGCAAAACTTCTGGACATGAAAGCTATATTTCAGTAAAATTTTGTATCTATATCGTAATTTAGTAATAAGTAATGTGTGTTATGAACCGATCGTGCAAAAATCTTGAAATAGAATTTTTGTATCAATAGCTTTATTTGGTAATGAGTAATGTGCATTTAAGAGATTTTCGAAAGAGGACCTTGTATGGGAGCTATGACCAATTGTGTATATAAAATCAAAATTTCAAAATTCTGTATCTGAATATTGTACATTTAAGTAATTTTCTGGAGGGGGCCTAGTATGAGAGCTATGACCAAGTATGGACCGATCGTAAAACAATTTTATAGTGTAATTTATGTATATAAGAGCAATATTTGTGCTAAATGTATGGATATCAATATTTTGTAATGAGTTATGTTCGTTTATGTGATTTTCGGGAGGGAACCTTGCATGGGAGCTATGACCAAGGATTGACCGATAGGAAAAAAATTTTACAGTAATATTTCTGTGCATATGAGCAATACTTGTACCAAATTTTATATGGATATCTTAATTTAGTAATGAGTTATGCGCTTTTAAGTGATTTTCGGGAAGGGACCTTGTATGGGAGCTGTGACCAATTATAGACCGATCGGAAAAAAATTTCACAGTAATATTTCTGTTCATTTGAGCAATACTTGTACCAAATTTTATATGGATATCTTAATTTAGTAATGAGTTATGCGCTTTTAAGTGATTTTCTGGAAGGGACCTTGTATGGACCAATTATGGACCGATCGGAAAAAAAATTCCACAGTAATATTTCTGTATATGTAAGCAATACCTGTACCAAATTTTATGTAGATATCTTAATTTAGTAATGAGTTATGTGCGTTTAAGTGATTTTTGGGAGGGGACCTTGTATGGGAGCTATGACCAATTATGGACCGATCGAAAAAAAAATTCACAGTAATATTTCTGTTCATTTGAGCAATACTTGTACCAAATTTTATATGGATATCTTAATTAAGTAATGAGTTATGCGCGTCTAAGTGATTTTCTGGAAGGGACATTGTATGGAAGCTATGACCAATTATGGACCGAACGGAAAAAAATTTTACAGTAATATTTTCGTGCATATGGACAATACTTGTAGCAAATTTTAGATAGATATCTTAATTTGTTAATGAGTTATGTGCGTTTAAGTGATTTTCGGGAGGGGACTGTGTATGGGAGCTATGACCAATTATGAACCGAACGGAAAAAAATTTTACAGTAATATTTTTGTGCATATGAACAATACTTGTACCAAATTTTATATAGATATCTTAATTTGTTAATGAGTTATGTGCGTTTAAGTGATTTTCTGGAAGGGACCTTGTATGGGAGCTATGACCAATTATGGACCGATCGGAAAAAAATTTCACAGTAATATTTCTGTTCATTTGAGCAATACTTGTACCAAATTTTATATGGATATCTTAATTAAGTAATGAGTTATGCGCGTCTAAGTGATTTTCTGGAAGGGACATTGTATGGAAGCTATGACCAATTATGGACCGATCGGAAAAAAATTCCACAATAATATTTCTGTATATTTGAGCAATACCTGTGCCAAATTTTATATAGATATCTTAATTTGTTAATGAGTTATGTGCGTTTAAGTGATTTTCGGGAGGGGACTGTGTATGGGAGCTATGACCAATTATGAACCGATCAGAAAAAAATTTCACAATAATATTTCTGTGTGTGAGAGTAATACATGTACCAAATTTTATATAGATAACTTGATTTAGAAATGAATTATTTGCGTTTAAGTTATTTTCAGGAGGGGACCTTGTATGGGAGCTATGTCCAATTATGGACCGATCCAGAAAATTTTTTCTCTGAATGAACTCTATTGACATAAGATTTTAATTTGTAAAATATTGTAAAGATTTCGTCATTGTGCTGGAAGTTATTAGCAAAAAACCCATTTTCCGGGAATATGTACTTTTGTATGGGAGGTATATGAAATTGTGGACCGATTGTGGCAATTTTCAGCAGGAGTCAAGCTCTTGTGTAGAAACGAATGTATGGTGATTTTCATGGAATTATCTTTCATAGTTTTCGAGAAAATTACATCAGAATGTGTAAAAAATGCTTATTTTTTTCGAGGTTGTTTCAAATTTTGATTCATAACTTTTCCCGGTGTGAACCGATTTTGCTCATTTTCAATACCAAACTGCCTAGGACAATAGTAAATATTTTGGGTGAATTTCGTTAATTTTTATTGCTTCGTGTTAACGTGAGAATGTTTTATACAGACAGACAGACAGACGGACGGACGGACGGACGGACGGACAGACGGACATAGCTAAATCGACTCAGAATTTCATAAGGTCCAAGAATATATATACTTTGTTGGGTCTCAGATGAATATTTCTTGGTGTTACACACGGAATGACAAAGTTATATATACCCTCTATCACCACTGATGGTGGTGGAGGGTATAAAAATTATAATCCGACGATGACTTCGACCATAACCTCAGTACGCCAATATCAAACCTTTACGAGACCCTCGAGGATTTGCACAGGACCTCTAAGACGCTGAATGCGGAATATACTAATCGAGCTTTGCAGGCTTAGAACGAAAACGATTGGCGAACTGCTAGCGATTTGTTTGGTATATTAACTCTTTGAACAGTAGAGACCTTTGGTTGCACGGATTAAGCACGCGTTTCGTTGTGTATATTTGAAGGGCGCCTATACAGATAAATCAATAAGTAACGACAAGATTATTAGGCAAACTACCAAAACATCTACTACAAGCTGTTAACCCGGCCAATATAAAACTGCAAAGATCAAATGAGATACAAGTGCCTGAAATCTTCAAGCTGCTTGAAATCAGCATCTGGTTAACATAGACCGTAGTCAACCCGAGAGTAAAACTACTACATTATTTATGTGTTTTATACATAAAATCTAATTTATTTTGTTTAATAATTTTTGCAAATATAATTGTAAATAGTTAAAAAAAGTTTATTTTCATTAAATTTCTCATTTTGTTTAAATCCAAATATTACAGAAATATATAAAGTTTCATAAAAATTAAATTGAATCTCAAATTCGTTGTAAGTATTCGTAAATTATTAAATTTCAATTTGTTTATATAACCACAAAATTGGCCGGCAAACAATCGCATAATTTGGATCAATTGCATTTGCTATCATTAAACAAAAATTTTGTGGAGCAAATAGTAAAATTTTGTAAAGTATGTTTGTATTTAAATAACAGGACATGAAAATGTCATGAGGATTTAGAAAATAGATTTAATTGAAAATGGTTAATGGCCACAAATAGTCATTACCAAATGCTCTTAGTAGATAATGTTCTGTTTATTTTCATGGTTATAAATTTAGAGGTGAAAAAGTTAGAGTGCTATATTCGGCTGAGCCGAATCTTAAATACCCTCCACCAGCTACTTTTATATGAATACTTTTCTAATTGATCAAATATTTGTAGAAATAAGTTTTCTCATGTCTTAAATAGAACAAGTTAGAGTGCTATATTCCGCTCTGCCGAATCTTAAATACCCTCCACCAGCAAGCTACTTTTTATTGAGACCCATTTAACTATCTAATTTTTAGATAACTTGGCGAAATTTTTGTTTCCTTATTGAGGATACTAACATTTATGCATATGTCAAACTAATTTTAATTAGGTCGAGAAAAATGTATATTAATAGGCCAGTTTGAAAACATTTTAATATAATGATATATCTGTACACGGAACATACTAATTTTGAATTTTATCCGGATATAATCATTTAATTACGAATTAAGTGGTATTAAGTGATTTTCAGAAGTATACCTTATATGGGAGCTAAGACAACCTATGGACCGATCCGGAAGAAAAAAATCCGTAGAATGATTTATATATACAAAATAAACATTTATGTCGAATTTTATCCCGATAACTTTGATTATCAAGTGCATTTGAGTAATTTTCGGAAATGGACCTTATATGGGAGTTGTGACCAATTATCAACCGATAAAGAAAAAATTTAGTATAATGATTTAGTATAATGATTACTACAATAGATTTATTAATTAATGAAATATTTGCGTTTAGGTGATTTTCGGAAGTGGACTTTATATGTATAGGAGCTATGACCTTACACAAAACAAATTTGTGTCGAATTTTATCAAGATACCTTTATTTGATTATAAAATATGTGCGTTTAAGTGATTTTTTTGAAGTGGACCTTATATAGGAGCTACTACAATATATGGATCAATCCGGAAAAAATTTGGTAGAATGATTTATATGCTCACAAAACATATTCAAGTCGTACTTCATACCGATAGCCTTATTATTCAAAGAAACATATGCGTTTAATTGATTTTCGTATGTGGACCCTCTATGGGAGCCTATCCGAAAAAAAATTTCGTAGAGTGATTCATATAAAGACAATACATATTTGTGTCGAATTTTATCAAGATAACTTTATTTAACAATGAAATATGTGCGATTATATGGCAGCTATCACCAATAATGGACCGATCCGGGGAAAAAGTGGTAGAATGATTTATATGTACACATTACATATTCAAGTCGAATTTTATCCTTATAGCTTTAGAATTTAATGAAATATAATCGTTTAATTGATTTTCGGAAGTGGACCTTATATGGGAGCTATGACCTATTATGAGCCTATCCGGAAAAAATTTCGTAGAGTGACTCATATAAAGACAAAACATATTTGTGTCGAATTTTATGAAGATAGCTTTATTTGACAATGAAATATGTGCTTTTAAGTGATTTTCGGAAGTGGGCCTTATATGGGAGCTATGACCAATAATGAACCGATCCGTAAAAAATTTGGTGAAATGATTTTAATGTACACAAAACATATTGTTGTCGAATTTTATCCCGATAACTTTAGAATTCAATGAAATATACGCGTTTAAGTGATTTTCGGAAGTGGACCTTATATGGGAGCTATGACCAATTATGGGCCTATTCGGAAAAAAATTAGTAAAGTAATTCATATTTAGACAAAATCTATTTATGTCGAATTTTATCACGATAGCTTTATTTGACAATGAAATATGTGTTTTTAAGTGATTTTCGGAAGTGGGCCTTATATGGGAGCTATGACCAATAATGGACCGATCCGTAAAAAAAATTGTAAAATGATTTGTATGTATACAAAACATATTTGTGTCAAATTTTATCCCGATACCTTTATAATTCAATGAGATATATGCGTTTAAGTGATTTTCGGAAGTGGACTTTATATGGAGCTATGACCAATTATTGGCCTATCCGGAAAAAATTTCGTAGAGTGATTCATATTTAGGCTAAACATATTTGAGTCGAATTTTATCAAGATAGCTTTGTTTGACAATGATATATGAGCTTTTAAATGATTTCCGGAAGTGGGCCTTATATGGGAGCTATGACCAATAATGGACCGATCCGTAAAAAATTTGGTAGAATGATTTGTATGTATACAAAACACATTTAACTCGACTTTTATCACAATAGCTTTACTCATCAAAGAAATATGTGCGTTTAGGTGATTTTCGGAAGTGGACCTTATATGAGAGCTATGACCAATTGTGGACCGACTGAGATCTGCGTTGATAGTATCATTTCTATTCATATTATATTTGCATGTACAAAATTTTGTGTTGATACCGATATATTTGAGGGAGTTATTAACGATAAACTAATTTCCGGGAATATATACCTTTGTATGGGGGCTATGGGAAATATTCGATCGATTGTAAAGATTTTGAACATAATTGATTACTGCCCTGAAAAAATAATGTGTGACAAAATTCATCGAAATATCTTTGGTAGTTTCCGAGAAAACTTCAAAAGAATTATGAAAAAACCGTAATTTTTTTCGAGGTAGTCTGAAATTTTTATCTATAACTTTTTACGTTGTGAACCGATTTTGCTGATTTTCAATACCAAACTGCTTAGGACAATAGTGAATATTCTTAGTGAATTTGGCTGATTTCTTTTGCTTAGTTTTAACGTGAGCGTGTTTTAACCAGACAGACAGACAGACAGACAGACAGACAGACGGACAGACGGACATATCTAAATCGACTCAGAATTTCATAGGGACCCAGAATATATATACTTTGTTGGGTCTCAGACGAATATTTCTTGGTGTTACACACGGAATGACAAACTTATATATACCCTCTATCACCACTGATGGTGGTGGAGGGTATAAAAAAATCCCAAATTTAAACAGCTTAAATTTATTACAATTCCGAATAGCGATATTTAGTAATTTGCATGTATGTGTGTGTGTGTGAAAGATTTAAGGATTTTCAAAATACATATATATATAATTTTGTTCTACACAAATTGATATTGCAACTAGTTAAATACGGTTAAAGCGCTTTTAAAGGCAGGACCTAGTATTGGAGATATGACCAATTATAAACCGATCGTAAAAAATTCTTTAAGCAAAACTTCTGTACATAAAAGCTATATTTCAGTCAAATTTTGTATTTATATCGTAATATCTTCATTGACTAATTAGTTATGTGTTTTTAAGTGATTTTCGGGAGGGGAACTTGTATGTTAGCAATGGTAATATTTTTGTGCATATGAGCAATAATTGTACCAAATTTTATATTGATATCTTAATTTTGTAATGACTTATGTGCGTTTAAGTGATTTTCGGGAGGGGACCTTGTATGGGAGCTATGTCCAATTATGGACCTGATGGTGGTGGAGGGTATAATAAATAAAGTATAACATATAAGAGTGTTATATTCGGCTGTGCCGTATCTCATATACCCCCCATCAAACCGTATGCCATAAAAGGAATACTCCCTTAACATAATGATCACTCATCAAATGAACTAACCGTTTTTCATACAATTTAGATATACAATTTTAGATCTCTGTACTCGCATGTTTATGTCAATAATTAGCGCTTAAGTAATTTTCTGGAGGCAGGCTTATATGGGCGGGTAGGGTAAGTTACCGCATGTAATTCGTTAGGAAGATTTAAGTTTCTATAAAAGTTTCTTATATCAAATTTCATAACTGTACACGTATTTTTAAACAAGAAATGATCGTTAGTGTAATTTTTTGAAGGGGACCTTATATGGAGGTAGCGTCAATTGTGGACCGATCCGCACTAAATTTGGTATAGAAATTTTAACCCGTATAAAACTTATGTGTATCGAATTTCATCGTATTTTTAAGTCAATACTGAACTTTAATGTCATTTTCTGAAGGGGAGCTTATATGGGATCAATCATATGCCGATTCCCATAAAAGTCAGAAGAGAGGTTTTGGCTCATAAGAAACTTACTTATGTCGAATTTCATCGTACTTTTAAGCCAGTAATGACCGTTAGAGTAATTTTCTGAAAGGGACCTTATAGGGGGGTAGGGTGAATTATAGACCGATCCACATAAAATTTTGTAGAGAGGTTTTGGCTTGAAAGTAACTTACTTATGTCAAATTACATCGCTATACATGTATTTAGAATCCATTAATGAGCGTTACAGTCATTTTCTTAAAGGGACCTTATAGGGGGGTAGGGTGAATTATAGACCGATCCACATCAAATTTGGTAAAGAGGTTTTGGCTTGAAAGTAACTTACTTATGTCAATTTTCATCGCTATACATGTATTTAGAATCCATTAATGAGCGTTATTATAAACCAATCCACACAAAATTTGGTAGAAAGATTTTGGCTCGTAAAAGACTTATGTAAAATTTCACCGCTATTCTTGTATTTTGAATCTAGTAATGAGCGTTAAAGTCGTTTTCTGAAGGGGACCTTATATGGGGGGTAGGGTCAATTATGGACCGACCCACATAAAATGTGGTAGAGAGATTTTTGTTAGTAAGACACTTACTTATGCCAAATTTCATCGCTATAGTCGTATTTTTAAGCGAGTAATTAGCGTTAAAGTCATTTTCCGAAGGGGACCTTATAAGGGGGGTAGGGTGAATTATGGACCGATCCTCATAAAATTTGGCACGGAGTTTTTGTCTCATATAAGACTTATTTATGTTGAATTTCATCGCTATAGTTACACTTTTAAAATATATATGCCCGTTAAGGCGGTTTTTCGGGGGTTCACTTGTATGGGAGCTATCTGAAAACGTGGACAGATATGGACCATTTTCAATATCAAACAAACCTTTTCTATAGAGAATATTTCTGGAAAATTTCAGACAGACAGAAGGACGGACGGACATGGCTAGATCACCTTAGAATTAAATAAGGATCCAGAATATATGTATATACTTTTGTGGGTCTATGACGAATATTTGGATGTGTTACAAATGGAATGACAGAATCAATATACCCCCATCGTTGGATGGCGGGTATAAAAATAGATTGTTTAATTTAAATTTAAAACATAAACCAAAAATATTTCGTAAAACATCAACATCAATACTGAATTCACAAAAAAATACCATTAAATTTATTGAAACCAAAATACATATTTCTTATGTTTTCCAGGAATTGTACAAAATAAATAAAATAAGTAATAAAACATACTAATTTAATATAAATAACAAAATATATTTCTGAAATTAAGAAAATGCTTCTCTGCTTGATGAATAATGATTATAAATGAAGTTTCATCCCTTTGTTTATAACAAATGATATTCCCATTTTTTTATTAAAAATCTCTTACCCATTTTATCTTACCATCCTTTTTATCTAAGTATGGGAATGAAATAAATGGCCAAACACTTAAATGCTAAAAATACTTGAGACTATTTAATGTTTGTAATTTGTGAATGTCATTTCATTACAATCAAATCGCACTCAATACGCACTTAAATTATACAACTCTCTCGCTTTTGAAATATTTTGTGGTTTAAGAATGATACTCATGTATAATTGAGAAAAGCATACATACATTTTATAACACACTAAGTGTGAATAGATTCGGCCCAAATGATTGGAGCTGCTCTGGGTTCCAATCATTCAGGCATAGCATTGATACTGTGTATGCTTCCCGGTTACAGCAAGAGAAAATACTCACCACTAAAAAAAGATGTCGGGAATATTGATTTTGTAATTTCGTTTGTGACACATCTCAAATTTGGTTTCAAAACCCACAAAAGTATATGGGCTCTATACTTACGAAAAATAAGAGACCAATCGAGCTCAACGGTCCTAAGATATAGTCAGTAAAGGGGGCGAGAAGTGATAAAATATACATTTCAATATACACATGTATAACGTTATTTCTAGTAATTTAGGTCCCAACCTTAATGTAAATATGTTTACAAGTGTGAAGATTACAATTTCATTTCATTAGTGCAAGCAAAATGCTAATAACTACATTTTCTGTCATATTCATTAAACTATAGTATATTTGTAATATATAAAACCTCATTATTAATTAAGATAAGATATGTTTAAAATAATGATGCGTTTAAAAAAGCAAAAAATGGCATACTGATAGATATTTAATTGAAATATTAAAGAGTGATTAAATCGTCATTATACAAAATAAATATAATGATATCACGGAGTTATTAAACAGCACAGTCAGCCAAAAAATCTAAAATTTAAATATCTGTGAAGTAATATTATTTTCCGACTTAAAAGTGTTTAAAGGTATGAGGAACTTAAAAGTGTTTAAAAGTTTGAGGAACCGGTTTTTTACGCGTACATATATATCTAAATTGCGTCAGCTAATTATTTTCACAAAGACATTCTGAATATTTATTTTCTGTTTGTTGAAAAAAAAAGTTGCTAATATAAAATTCTAAAAGCATTAAAAAAGTCATTACTAGACT
Organism: Lucilia sericata; assembly: GCF_015586225.1. Taxonomy (NCBI): domain Eukaryota; kingdom Metazoa; phylum Arthropoda; class Insecta; order Diptera; family Calliphoridae; genus Lucilia; species Lucilia sericata. Next base: position 411,601 of record NW_023994061.1, on the reverse strand, counting down.
ACATAAATATAATGAAAATTATATAAAAGTAAGTTGTTATGTATCTATAGGTAATTACCAAGTTTTTTTTCTGCAAAATTCGCTGATTTCGGCCCTCTCAACTGCCTCTAAATTTAACAGAAAATTTTCTCAACTGAAGGTTCCAAATGCCCTTACATTATTAAATAATCAAGCTCAGCTCAAATTTTATGCAGATCGGTCCATTTGCTCTATATAAAGCCTCTTTCGTCAATTAATGGCTTAAATGTTTCGGAATCAAGAGAAAATGTAAAATAATTGATTCTTTATGAAAACTAAATCAGATTTTATACTCATAACTGGTGTAGGGTATTATATCCGACCATACTTTCTTACTTGTTATACCCACCATCAAAAAAGATGGGCCCAACAAAGTATATATTCTTGATCCTTATGAAATTCTAAGCCGATTTAGCTATGTCCGTCTGTCTGTGTAAAACGTTAAAAATAGAAAAGAAATCAAACAAAAATAGAAAAGAAATCAAACAAATTCACTCAAAATATTTATTGTTATCCAAAGCAGTTTGGTATTGAAAATCAGCAATCGGTTCACAAGTTATAAGTAAAAATTTCAGACTACCTCGAAAAAAACAACTTTTTTTCCAAATTCTGAAGAACTTTTCTCAGAAACAACCAAAGATATTTCGATGAACTTTGTGAGAAGTTTCTTATTTTTATTTTCAAGGCAGTGATCAATTCGGTTCAAAATCTTTATAATTGATCCAATATTACCCATAACCCACATACAATGGTATATATTCCCGGAAATTAGTTTATCGTTAATAACTCCCTCAAATATATCGGTATCAACACAAAACTTTGTACATGCAAATATAATATGAATAGAAATCATACTATCAACGTAGATCTTATTCGGTCCATAATTGGTCATAGCTCCCATATAAGGTCCACTTCCGAAAATAACATAAACGTACATATTTCATTGATAAATAAATCTATTGTGATAAAATTCGAGTTGTGTAAATACAAATCATTCTTCCAAAATTTTTACGGATCGGGCCATTATTGATCATAGCTCCCAAATAAGATTCACTTCCGAAAATCACTCAAAAGCACATATTTCATTGTAAAAAAAAAATATCTTGATAAAATTCGACACAAATATGTTTTGTCTAAATATGAATCACTCTACGAAATTGTTTCCGGATAGGACCGTAATTGGTCATATCTCCTATATAAAGTCCACTTCCGAAAATCAACGCACACATTTCATTAATTAATAAATCGATTGGAGTAAAATTCGACATGCATTTTTTTCATATAAATCATTATACGAAATTTTTTCCTTATCGTATAAGTTTTACTTCATATAAGGTTTACTTCTGAAAATACTTAATACTTAATTCGTTATTAAATGGTTATATCCGGATAAAATTCGACGTGATTATGTTCTGTGTATAAATAAATTATTCTATTAAAATGGACCTAATCACAATTAGTTCGACATATGCATAAATGTTAGTATCCTCAATACGGAAACAAAAATTTTTCCAAGTTATCTAAAAATAAGATAGTTAAATGGGTTTTAATAAAAATTAACTTGCTGGTGGAGGGTATTTAAGATTCGATTCGAAATATTCATCTAAGAGTCTTTATTAAATTCTAAGAAGATCTAGAAATGTCCACCCGTCTGTCTGTTGTAAACACGATAGAGTCCAAATGAAAGCAGATATCTTCATAGATATCTTATACTAGTCAGCTTGTTTGGTATTGAAAATGGGCAATATCTGCCACGATTTCGCCAAGCCCAAATATAAGGTCCCTCAAAAAATTATTTTAACGCTCATAACTGACTAAAAGAAGCATCTATTGCGGTAATATTCGGCACAAGTATGCCTTAATCTCTTTGTAAAATTTTAAAAGGATCGAAAAATTACTTTATCGCTCATTGCTGGCTTAAAAATGCGAGTTAAGCGATGAAATTCGCCATGAATAAATTTTGTTCGAGCCAAAATCGTTCTACAAAATTCTTGTAGAATTTTCAAGTTATATAAGGTCCTATTCAGAAAATTATTTTAAAGCTCATTATTGGCTTAAAAACACGAATACAGTGATGAACTTCGACAAAAGCAAGATTTGTATGAACGAAAATCGTTCTACAAAATATTACAAGGATCACACCATAATTGATCTAATAAATGAGAAAATTGTTTCCATAATAACAAAAGCATCGATTCCTAAATACTTCTTTTCGGCAATGATTTGATGGTGGGTATACAAGATTCGGCACAGCCGAATACAACACTTTTTCTTGTTTTTGTTAGAAATAGATTCGACAAATATGTATGTGCTTTCGGCCCACCCTAGCATATAAACCAATATAAATGTACCCATACTTTTAGCTGTTCAAAATTGGAAAACAACCAATATTCATGTTGAGAATTTTAAAAATCTATTTCATACACAAGCCTTTCTGTCTTGTTTACAACACATTTATAATCATTGATCCATAGTCAACCATTCATTCAGATGGATAAATATGTTAGTATGTATGTGAAGAAAAATACCCTTTCAAAGTGGTATTAGAAATGTTGCGGCCGAGAAAGTGTTGTATAAAAAATGATTTTAGCTGTATGATGCTGCAGTTGAATTGGTTAAATAAATATTTGGGAAAAGTACTGCAAATTCCCAAGAGTGTTCTCCACAGTGTGTTCTGACGGTTATATTCTGTCGACTTAAACTGTTTGTGGTATTTTCAGGAAATATTTGAATTCTGGTTATGATTTTTGTTTTATTCAAAGTTTTTCATTTATAGTTGAAGTATTTTAGGTTTAAATAGATTTAATGTTTGCAAATAGTTTCATAAGCGTATACATAGTTAGAAAACTACAATCTACATACAATGTGTATTATGCATACGTACATATGAATGTATGTATTTAAAATGTGTAAACAAGAAAAATACCTTTTCGTGGAATTTTGTGTGCAGATTACTTTATAAAAGTTGTATACTTTTATGACAAAGTTTGATGTGAGTTCCTTTAAGACCACTTGATTTTTTATCCAGATTTCCAATACCACACAAATCACTCCATATTATTATGCTGTGCCAAACACTGCATTCAAGCGCTTTGTAGTTACACTTGCTGCTGTCACATTTAGTTTATATTTTCAGTAAAACATCTAACCAAAAATGCAACATCTACACATACATACATAGTTACAAAAGTAAAAGACAGTAAATGTGAATGAAAATGAACATGACTTTTTAAATACTGCAATGTTGTTGATGATGATAAATTGCATTCACGTATTCACATGTCATTGTACTTGAACTGTTCGTGTTTCTGTTTCTAAAACGGAAAAAACATATAGGACACTCAAATATAATAAAATATCTAAACATAACCCAATTGACCAATTACAAAAAATAGTACACTTGCCATCTAGATAAGTAGTTACCAATTATACTTCAATATTCTAGTATTACGAAAAACAGTCTAACATTTAGACATCACTTATGATTTCTTATCTCTTTAAAATTTTGACTTATCAAACGGGCTGTAACGAGTGTAATATTTGCTGTTCTTAATATTTTCTAAGACAAATTTGTTCATATATCTATAGTTAAATCACTTAATAATATTTTGGTCAAATGGGTTGTCCATCAGAGTATACATTTATATATTAGGGCGCACCGAAATGTAAATTTGGGAAAATTGAGGTAAAATCACGTTAACTTATTTGAGGAAATTAGCTATGTTCCCGTCGAAAATTAAAAGTTACCATGAGTGGCATTAAAAGATAAAAAGGACCTTTTCTGAGGTCTTCATGATTTTTCTTTCATATTTCTTGCAAAAATAAAATATACATACATTTGGTATCATGTGAAATTTCGCTTCAAACATTTGTAACGTGGCAGTTGCAAAACCCTATACATACAATAGATAATTGTATGAAAAACCATCATACATTAAACAACCTATACAACAAGTACATTATACTACACATTAAACAACCTATAAAACAAGTAAGTAGTTTATAATTCCTAACTTGTTTATGTTGAAATATGTATAAGTGGTCACAGTTTTGTGACTAGGGGGAGAGCTGATATTGCCGTTCGAGCTGCACTCGTGCATGATACCGAAGTACCGCCCGAATCTAACACAATACCTGCTCTAGTAGTGTGAGTTTGTAGATTGCCGATTGTAAGAACCACCGAATTCTTCTTACATTCGTAACTAACTCGTGTAGTATTTGCGATTGTATTCTTAGTCGAAATCAAGAACCTCCGAATTCTTCTTGACTTCGTGTAGTATTTGCGATTATATTTTTAGTCGAAATCAAGAATCTCCTAATTATTCTTGACTTCTTGTAGTATTTACGATTGTATTCTTAGTCGAACTCAAGAACCTCCGAATACTTCTTGACTTCGTGTAGTATTTACGATTGTATTCTTAGTCGAAATCGGGAACCTCCGAATTCTTCTTGACTTTGTGTAGTATTTGCGATTGTATCTTAGTCGAAATCAAGAACCTCCAAATAATTCTCGACTTCGTGTAGTAATTGCGGTTGTATTCTTAGTCGAACTCAAGAACCTCCGAATTATTCTTGACGTCGTGTAGTGTTTGCGATTGTAATCTTAGTCGAACTCAAGAACCGCCTAATTCTACTTGACTTTGTGTAGTATTTGCGATTGTAATCTTAGTCGAAATCAAGAACCTCCGAATTCTTCTTGACTTCGTGTAGTATTTACGATTGTCGAACTCAAGAACCTCCGAATTCTTCTTGACTTCGTGTAGTTCGTGTGTTGCGACTTCTTTAGCTTCGCAGATTAAAAAACTAATCGTAGAACGAATAGACACTGAAATTAACAAGAAACCTCGCCAGAAAACGGCAATAAAATTCCTTTTTCTTTCACTTGTCCAGCTATCGCCGTCAACACCACCCAGAGACATTCAATGATCGCCTGGCGAATAATCATCGTTCAACGATAACGCCCCGAATAATCATCGTCCAACGATCACCTCCCGAATAACCATCGTTCAACGACCACTTCCCGAATAAGCATCATTCAACGATCGCCTTCCGAATAATCGTCGTTCAACGATCACTTCCCGAATAAGCATCATTCAACGATCGCCTCCCGAATAACCATCGTTTAACGATCACCCCCGAATAATTATCAACTGCCGATCGCCTCCCGAATCATCATCGCTCAACAATCACCTCCTATATAACCATCGTTCAACGACCACCTCCCCATAATAAAGCTTTGTTCCGAATTACACATCACATTTTAAATATTTGTGTTTTCATTGAAAGGAAGCAAACCTTTGAACTTAACCTGGACAGGCTGAGTCATACCTCAGCTGGAAAAATAAACTGCATTACACATTTAAGTGTGATTACAAAAGTATTATTTTTTTATTTCTGAAAAATTTTTGCTTTTTAAAAATTGAAAAAACCTAGTTAGTTAGTTAGTTTGAAAGGAGGATGTATATACATCAAATCCGAAGAAATACACCTAGGCCTCTATCGGGCCTGTTGTGCGCTCCTTAACCAGTGCATCAGGTGGGAATCGAACCCACCACCTCCGGTCTACCAGACTAGAACACTAACCACTAACCTACCGGAGGCCAAAAAACCTAAAAAAGGACTTTTTATCCTTTAACTCAACTAACAAACTATTAAATCCAGGACAAACATTTTCAGTAACTGTAGCTTAGAATGTACTTAAGTTTCATTTTCGGTTGGAACATCAATATCTTACATCTTCGTCACTTACAAAAACGGGCCACCCTATTGTACATATGTACAATTTTGTTCTTAAAGGTTCAGTAAACAGAATTGTGTACATTTGAGTTTTTCTATTTTCATTCAGTACATGAATTTGATGCACATTCGGTTTGAAATCTAATTGTTTATTATTTTCTAATCACGTTTTTCTTACAGTTCTTAAAGTTGTGAATTTGACAAAAATATTTAATAAATTGAAAAATTATTATAAAAGTATGTATAACTTATTTTGCCTTAGTAAAAATAAAACAATTGTACCAAAATCGATACGAAAACTCCTTGGCACTGATACAATATAATATCTTAATAGCTATCAAAATACCGTATTATTATATAATTGATAAATACCAAATTATTTACTTTAAAATTTAAATATTTTTTTATGCTCTTAAATAAATAAAGTAATAACAAAATTTAATCTTAGGCATAAATAATGCTATTTTTAGATTTTAATTCCAGATAATAAAAGAAAATAAATCAACATTCCTTAAAAGTTGTGGGCGAAAAAAAGTTAAACATTCTTTCAGTAGCAATCAATTTAAAAATACATAAATAAATTCTTTGTGACATTCACATTCAGCACAAAAACATCAAAGTTTTAGTTAATATAAATGAAATGCTATTAAGGATGGACATTTTGCTTTTAAGCAAATTGAAAGTTAATATTGAGTCATAAAATGAAAAGTAGACATTTATTCAACTGCAATAATTAGTTGACTTTAAAAAGTGGTAAAATGATCAGGGTTACTTTAACTGTAAGAATATTAACAATATTTAGTGTGAAAATTTTAGGATAATCTATACAAAATTTTACATAAATAATGGGGTGTATATTGATCTTGTCACTCCGTTTGTAACACATTCCGTTTGTAACACATCGAAGACCCCACAAAAGTATATATTCTGGATCCTTATTAAATTCTAAGACGATCTAGCCATGTCCGTCCGTCTGCCTGTTGAAATAACAATAGGGTTCGAACGAAAAGAGCTAGAAAGTCAAAGTTTTTCACAAATATTCCTTAAAGGTAAGGTTTATTTGATGTTTCCAATGGACAATATCGGTAAACGATTTCGCATAGATTCCATATAAGTGTTCCTCCCGAAAAACAGCTTTAACAGCCATAACCATTTTAAAATAAGAGTATAGCGATGAAATTCGACATAATAATAAGTTTTATATGCATCAAATCTCTCTACCAAATTTTATGAGGATCGTTCCATAATTGACCCTACCTCCCATATAAGGTCCCCTTCAGAAAATGACATTAATACTCATTACCGGCTTACAAATACGAATATAGCGATTAAATTCGACATAAATAAGTTCTATATAAGCCAAAATCTCTCTACCAAATTTTACGGTTATCGGTACATAATTGACCCTACTCCCCATTCAGAAAACGACTTCAACGCTCATTGCTGGTTTAAAACTACGAGTACAGCGATAAAATTCGACATAAATAAGTTTTATATGCGTCAAAATCTCTCTACCAAATTTTTTCGGGATCGGTCCATAATTGACTCTACCACCAATAAGGTAACCTTCAGATAATGACTTTAACGCTCATTACTGACTTAAAAATACGAGTATAGCGATGAAATTCGACAATATAGGTTTTATTTGCGTCAAAATCTCTCTACCAAATTTTATGAGGATCGGTCCATAATTGATCCTACCCCCATATAAGGTTCCCATCAGATAATGACTGTAACGCTCATTACTGACTTAAAAATACAACGATGAAATTCGACATAATTAAGTTTTATATGCATCAACATTTTTTTACCAAATTTTATGTGGATCGAACCATAATTAACCCTATCTCCCACATAAAGTCCCGATCAAAAAATGGTTTAAACGCTCGAGTATAGCGGAGAAATTCGACATAAGCAACTTTTATAGAAACGTAATCTTCCTACCAAATTCAATGCCGAATGGGTCTGTAACTTAGCCAACCCCCTATTAAGGTCCCCTTACAAATATGAGTACAGCGATGAAATTTGACAAAAAATAGGTTTCATACAAGCTAAAATGTCTCTATCAACTTTTGGAGAATTGCTCCATAATTGAACCTACCCCCACTTAAGATCCCCTTTAAAATATTATTTTAACGCTCATTACTGGTTTAAAATTAAGACTATAGGGAGGAAATTCAACATAAGCAACTATTATAGGAACGTAATCTTCCTACCTTTTTTTCGTGCAGAATGGGTCGGTTACTCACCCTACCCCCCATATAAGGTCCCTACAGAAAACTACACTAGTTACTGGCTTAAAAATACGAATATAATTATGAAACTCGACATAAGAATGTTTTACATAAGCCAATAACTCTCTATCAAAATTGTAAGGATCGGTCCCCATATAAGGTTCCCTTGAGAAATTTACTTTAGCGCTAACTATTGGCTTAACAAGTTAGAGTGCTATATTCCGCTCTGCCGAATCTTAAATACCCTCCACCAGCAAGCTACTTTTTATTGAGACCCATTTAACTATCTAATTTTTAGATAACTTGGCGAAATTTTTGTTTCCTTATTGAGGATACTAACATTTATGCATATGTCAAACTAATTTTAATTAGGTCGAGAAAAATGTATATTAATAGGCCAGTTTGAAAACATTTTAATATAATGATATATCTGTACACGGAACATACTAATTTTGAATTTTATCCGGATATAATCATTTAATTACGAATTAAGTGGTATTAAGTGATTTTCAGAAGTATACCTTATATGGGAGCTAAGACAACCTATGGACCGATCCGGAAGAAAAAAATCCGTAGAATGATTTATATATACAAAATAAACATTTATGTCGAATTTTATCCCGATAACTTTGATTATCAAGTGCATTTGAGTAATTTTCGGAAATGGACCTTATATGGGAGTTGTGACCAATTATCAACCGATAAAGAAAAAATTTAGTATAATGATTTAGTATAATGATTACTACAATAGATTTATTAATTAATGAAATATTTGCGTTTAGGTGATTTTCGGAAGTGGACTTTATATGTATAGGAGCTATGACCTTACACAAAACAAATTTGTGTCGAATTTTATCAAGATACCTTTATTTGATTATAAAATATGTGCGTTTAAGTGATTTTTTTGAAGTGGACCTTATATAGGAGCTACTACAATATATGGATCAATCCGGAAAAAATTTGGTAGAATGATTTATATGCTCACAAAACATATTCAAGTCGTACTTCATACCGATAGCCTTATTATTCAAAGAAACATATGCGTTTAATTGATTTTCGTATGTGGACCCTCTATGGGAGCCTATCCGAAAAAAAATTTCGTAGAGTGATTCATATAAAGACAATACATATTTGTATCGAATTTTATCAAGATAACTTTATTTAACAATGAAATATGTGCGATTATATGGCAGCTATCACCAATAATGGACCGATCCGGGGAAAAAGTGGTAGAATGATTTATATGTACACATTACATATTCAAGTCGAATTTTATCCTTATAGCTTTAGAATTTAATGAAATATAATCGTTTAATTGATTTTCGGAAGTGGACCTTATATGGGAGCTATGACCTATTATGAGCCTATCCGGAAAAAATTTCGTAGAGTGACTCATATAAAGACAAAACATATTTGTGTCGAATTTTATGAAGATAGCTTTATTTGACAATGAAATATGTGCTTTTAAGTGATTTTCGGAAGTGGGCCTTATATGGGAGCTATGACCAATAATGAACCGATCCGTAAAAAATTTGGTGAAATGATTTTAATGTACACAAAACATATTGTTGTCGAATTTTATCCCGATAACTTTAGAATTCAATGAAATATACGCGTTTAAGTGATTTTCGGAAGTGGACCTTATATGGGAGCTATGACCAATTATGGGCCTATTCGGAAAAAAATTAGTAAAGTAATTCATATTTAGACAAAATCTATTTATGTCGAATTTTATCACGATAGCTTTATTTGACAATGAAATATGTGTTTTTAAGTGATTTTCGGAAGTGGGCCTTATATGGGAGCTATGACCAATAATGGACCGATCCGTAAAAAAAATTGTAAAATGATTTGTATGTATACAAAACATATTTGTGTCAAATTTTATCCCGATACCTTTATAATTCAATGAGATATATGCGTTTAAGTGATTTTCGGAAGTGGACTTTATATGGAGCTATGACCAATTATTGGCCTATCCGGAAAAAATTTCGTAGAGTGATTCATATTTAGGCTAAACATATTTGAGTCGAATTTTATCAAGATAGCTTTGTTTGACAATGATATATGAGCTTTTAAATGATTTCCGGAAGTGGGCCTTATATGGGAGCTATGACCAATAATGGACCGATCCGTAAAAAATTTGGTAGAATGATTTGTATGTATACAAAACACATTTAACTCGACTTTTATCACAATAGCTTTACTCATCAAAGAAATATGTGCGTTTAGGTGATTTTCGGAAGTGGACCTTATATGAGAGCTATGACCAATTGTGGACCGACTGAGATCTGCGTTGATAGTATCATTTCTATTCATATTATATTTGCATGTACAAAATTTTGTGTTGATACCGATATATTTGAGGGAGTTATTAACGATAAACTAATTTCCGGGAATATATACCTTTGTATGGGGGCTATGGGAAATATTCGATCGATTGTAAAGATTTTGAACATAATTGATTACTGCCCTGAAAAAATAATGTGTGACAAAATTCATCGAAATATCTTTGGTAGTTTCCGAGAAAACTTCAAAAGAATTATGAAAAAACCGTAATTTTTTTCGAGGTAGTCTGAAATTTTTATCTATAACTTTTTACGTTGTGAACCGATTGCTGATTTTCAATACCAAACTGCTTAGGACAATAATGAATATTCTTAGTGAATTTGGCTGATTTCTTTTGCTTAGTTTTAACGTGAGCGTGTTTTAACCAGACAGACAGACAGACAGACAGACAGACAGACAGACGGACAGACGGACATATCTAAATCGACTCAGAATTTCATAGGGACCCAGAATATATATACTTTGTTGGGTCTCAGACGAATATTTCTTGGTGTTACACACGGAATGACAAACTTATATATACCCTCTATCACCACTGATGGTGGTGGAGGGTATAAAAAGACGATGAAGTTTGACATGAACAAGTTTTGTATTAATGAAAATCGCATTACAAAATTTTATGAGGATAGGTCCACAATTGAACCTACCCCTCATATATGAAGCCACCACGAGAAAATTACGAGTATTTCATCGTTGTAGTCGCCATACAAAAATTGTTATTATAATTCTTCATTCCGAATTTTATGAGGATTGATCTATAGCTGACCATAGCCAACAAATAAAAATCTATGTACAAAATGTTTGGGTATCCCTACCTCAAAAAAGTTCCCCTTCAGATAATTACTTTTACGCTTTATTATTTATTAAAAATACGAGGACAGCAATGCAATTCGAAACGAACAAGTGTTATACGACTCGAAATCTCTCTACCAAATTCTACGAAAAACAGTCCATAATTGACCCTACCTCCCATAAATGTTCATAGTTTAAAAATTGGTCAAAAATATTTTGTTTTTAAAAATTATAAGATTCGGCACAGCGTTGTACTAGAAACCTGCAATCTATAATTATTTTCTTCTTCTTGCTTCCTGCATTTATGAGACAGGTTATAAACACCTTAATAACTTAATGTATTTTCTTTGATGTATATAATTTGCTATCATAACTATTTTCATTGTGTACTTTAACCCTTTTGAAAATATATTTCAATAAAATTATAGCCTTTATCTAAGTGTTTATTTATTTTATGAACTTTCAGATAAGAGTTTTTGTTAATTTCCTATTTTTTGTAAATAAAGCTTAATAGTAATTACATTTTAATTAAGATCAAGGACATGTTTTGTTTTTTGATGATTAAAACCAATTTAGTTAGTTTATCATTTCATTACAATTGTATGGGTTCGTTCTGATATAACGCATAGAAATATTGGTGCCAATCGGGTCAGAATAATTTTCTGAATAGATTTAGCAATCTCCATCCGCCATCTCAATGTAAACATTGTTTTAACATAATTTGATGAAATGTCCGTACGCCCGTCCTTCATCCGTCTATGTACAGTGTACACCTTAGAATCAAAGTACAGGTCGTAATTGAATGAAATTCGATGAAATTTGGTATACGTAATACTTTTGGCCCAACGACGAACTCTGATGATTTGGATTTAATTCTGTACATAATTTCACCTAGCTGCCATTGAACAGGACCTTCTTAATGTGGCTCTCGTGCTCATAATTATGTTAAATGTTGCGGTTAAAAGACTTATGCACAGTGAAATCTATATTTCGAATGACAATAGATTCCCCATAGAGGAGTGTCTGTGGGACTAAGCGTTGGAAATATGTAAGTTGGTGTTAATTGTATATGATACAGGATGTATGTAGGGGTATATGGAACTTATCTGCACGTCTGTCGTATGTTGTTCTCTTATGCGTATGTCGGATAAATGAGAAGTGTGCAGGGTTGAATGGTGATGGATGAAAGATATCTTATACAAGTGATACCATTGAATTTTCCTTCCTTGTCCAGGTATGTTTAGAGTAAACTCTGTTCATACCAGATTTGACACAGTGTGCCACTGTGAGTAAGAACAAAGTCTCGGTTATTTGATGGATTCGTACTTCAGTCTACCGGTTACGTCTCTAGGTGCTGTTGCCGACTCAACAGAGGCCATCCCATCTGTGTGGTTGTAAACGGAAGTGATGTTTTTGCATCTCATAAGTTAAACAACAGGGCAGCAATGGTCTGACAGGCCGTCCCCCTCTAGAATTGTTCTATGGGTTGTAAAACTATGTCATACAAAAAATTAGGCTGATTGGGTAACGTTAACAGGTGCCGCAACGGCTCTGAAATTTACAATTGCATTTACAAGGGGAAAATATCGATTATTTTCAGTTTTTGCTCAAATTTGGCCATTTAGTAATAAATTTTGAACTTTATTGTAAAGGAATCGTAATGTGAATAGAGTAACCATTTCGGAAAGATATATCATAAAAATTGCTTGAAAAATTTAAAAATTATTGCAAATTCCCCAGGTCATTAACATGTCTCACAGCACATAAATTCGAAATGTGACAAAAAAAATTTACTTTTTTGGGATATATTCTAAAAAACCATTTTGTTACTTAAAATATATCTATAATTACTCGAATGTTAATTTTTGGCCTTATAAGATAACGCTAACTTGTTTTCAGCTATGCTGAAAAAAGTTTGATTTTTTCAACGGCCGTTTCAAATCTCTAATTTCAGTTTTTTTGAAACTCTGTTAAACAAATTTCAAAATGGGAATTTATGGACAATAGATAAGGCTATTAAACGGTGAAAAAATTAAATCAATATTTCTTACAGTTTAGCTGTACCTGTGATATGAACTCGGCGGATTTCGGCAATATTTCGGTAATATTTTAGGGAATACGTATTAATTCTTTACTGTTGCACGTTTAAAATAAGGTATTATCAGAGTATTATAGTGCAGAAAATATAAAATATATATCCGAAATTTTATTAAAATCGGACATTCTTAACCCATAAACTGTGGAGTTCAAAGGTAAAATTTTGCAATATTTGGGAATTTTTAGTGTACCACATCGAAATAATATTTATTTGTCGGCCATCTTTATCAAAAATGACTGGAATTTATCGTATATAGTTCGATATTTAAAATATAGTGAAAAAAAGATAGATTAACCCTTTAAAGCACTTGGGAATATTTTAACACCAAAGTTCAAAAATTCGAAAAAACACGTATCTATTTGAATAATGCTCTATATAATTAGAGGAATAACAGAAAGAAAACAAAAATTCTATATTAAGTATAAACAAGTAAGAAATTATAGTTGGGCGACCATGATACCATGGCCAACAATACACCAATTGCGAATATTAAATGTGATTCATTTCAATAATGAAGCATTTCTGTTGAATCTTATATAGGTTCCAAATAATGTCTGTTCATGTACGGTTGTATGCTGACTAGGAAAAATAAAAGACCGATTTCAATCGCTTTCAACAGTCTTCGTCATTGGATCCAGAAAATAGTATGTGACCCATTTTAACAAATTATATTCAAAATTGTGATCTGTTGCGTGCACACAAGGTTTACGCGGTCACAAAGACGCACATAGCTTAATAAAGACAAATATTTTTGAGTGTTACAAACATCACCACATTGTGCCGACTTTTGGATAGATAGTAGTATATTAGACGTAGTTAAAAGATAAACGGCCGTAATCGGAAGGTCCGGATTGGGAAAAACTAAATTTTTCCAATTTTTTAAGAGATAATAGATCATTTAACATAATTATGAGGTCAAAAGCCCTATTCGGGGGGTCCGGTTGTATGGGGGCTAGGTGAAATAATCTACCGATTTCAACCATTTTCAATAACGTTCGTCCTTGGACCAAGAGAAGTGCATGTTCCAAATTTCATCAAATTATCTCAAAAATTGCGACCAGACAGACAGACAGATGGACGGACGGACGGACAGACGGACATAGCTTAATCGACTCAGGAAGTGATTATGAACCGATTGATATACTTTAAAGTGGGTGTAGGACCAATATTTGAAAATTTCAAGTAAATTACAAACATTATTTTTCCCAGAAAACACTTAAATTGAAAATTAACGAGTTAAAAAGCTTAAAAGCCCCTTTCCACTACTTCTTCATTAGCATTTAACTAGTACTTATAACGCTGGCTTAAAAATAACTACTTAAATAAGTACTTACAATTAAGAAGTTAAAAAGTTGTTTTGTTTTAAAAACAAAAAAATGCTCCCAATGAATACTAACTTGGGTTTCTTGTTCGTTATTTCGCTGTCATACTTATAACACCAACACTGCTTAGTTATTTTATATGGGTTCAATAATAGTTTTCACACAGAAAAACTATTATCATTTTGTGTGTGTAAAAAACAGTTGCTAGCATACGATTCAATAAAATGTGCAAATTAAACGGCAAAACACAAAATAAAGTACTTAAGTATCTGATTATATGTAAGTTATTATAAGAGTACTTAAAAGTAATGCAGACGGTATGTAGTAGTCATTGAAAAGTAAGTGGTTATGTAAATACAAGCCATTGTACTAAGATAGAAAACTTTATCGTTTTTATAATTTTGCTTAAATTTATTAAATTAAAAACTTTAAGACAAAAATGTAAAATATTAAAGAAATGAAAAATATGAAATATGTCGATGAAATAAAAAAAAATGCAAAACTCATACACTAACTCTTAATTCAGTATAAATTAATAACTTTCAATTGCACTCTGAAGTATTTTTTCCTGCAAAATTTTAACTTTCGATTTTAATAAAGTATTAAGTTTAATTTCCTTTCTATAAATACATCTAGTATTGTACTACAAGCAAACTGTAATGCATAATGGAACTTTTAGTTTTTCTCAAATCTGAACATAAGTTTTATTTATTTTTTTTAATTTTTTCAGCAAAATTATGTTGTTTCATTTATGTGAAACATTAAACTTAGTAAAAAAAACAATTTCCTTTTCTGCAGAAGTAGAATTATAGAACAAAATTTTTTTGTGATTTTTTTTTCTATTTCTCTTTCAGTAAATTTTTACTCAGAAATAAAAATGAAAGGAAATAAAATAAAAGAAGAAAGTAAACCAACTTTTACTTTTATAATGTTTTGAAAAGTTTTCTTGATTATTTTAAATTCTATAAAATTTTAAAACAAACTGTAGGGCATTTATACATTTTCACGTACATTTGTACTTTCTATGGAAACAAATATTTAATTTTGAAAATGTTTAGTTTTTTCATGGCTGCCTTTATTCTGCTTCATTTAGTACTTTTTCATTCGATGTGGAAATTTAACAGTCCACCATACAATGCGGTTCTTTGCAGTGTTTGCTGAAAATGAAAATTAGTTTTTTCCTATTTCTTCTATTGTTTTTCTTTGCCATTATTTTTTTCTCTTTCAAAGTTACATTATTTCGGGCTTATTTTAGCGCATTAAAAGTATGTGTTGGTTTTTTATGTTGTTAGACTTTTTTGTTTCTTTTTTGTATATTTTGTATTTTATATGCTTAATTTCTTTCTATTGCACTCGAAACTTGTTAGGATCTTAATTCAGGCAAATATACCAACAGAAAGTTTCAAGTTTCAACCCAAAATAAAACCAAAATCTTAAATTATTTTCTTGCTTTCATAAAATCTAGGGATTAAAGTCATTATAAGAAAATGCCACATAAACTTTTACTCCAGTTGATTGATGATTTTATGGTTAGAAATGGACGTCTATGTTGAAGCAGGACTAAGTGCAATGATTTTTTAAGTGGATATTTTTTTATGAACATTAAAAGAGCCGAAAATAAAGGATGGCAGAAAATACGTTACGACACAAAAATCGATTTTTATTTAAGGAATATATGTATTTTAGATAAATATTTGTTTACATTAGACAGTACGTTTTATACTAGGCGTATGATTAATTTACAACACACATTTTAGTAATAACACTTATACGCCAATATAGAAAATTACACTATTAATGCCTTAAAGCTAGGCATTGTTTATGGAAATTATATTGCTTCGAAGTAATTGTAATTACAATCACCAATAATACAATTTGATGTAATAGTAATTAAAATTATAATGTTATTTTAAAATATAAATGTTTTTAACAGTGAAAAAATTAAATAATTTCAATAAGAATAACTTTTCAAATGTAACCCCTACAGCACCATAAAGTATAAAAATCGACTTCACTTTCTGAATGGATTAAGCTATGTCCGTCCGTCTCTCCGTCTATCTGTCCGTCTTTGTGTCCATGTAAACCTTATGTGCACGCTACAGGACGCAATTTTAAGGATAATTTGATTAAATATGGCACATGCTCTTTCTTTTCTTGCCAAGGACGAAGAACATTGAAAATGGTTGAAATCAGTCCATTAGTCCTCATGCAACCGTAACCCTCGAATAGGGCTTTTGTTTTTATAATTATGTTAAATGTTGAAGAATCTATAAAAAAAATCTTGGTTTTATATAAGTTTAAATAATACTGCTGATTTTCGTAATTAACGGGCCTCATTTGACCCTAACTCCCATACAAAGTCGCTTTCAGAAAATTACTTTAAAGTGAAAATTCACCTTTAATCACTAATATCGCGATAAAAATCTGCTCAAATAGCTTTAATATCATCGTAAATCGATCTACCAAAATGTATATTTGCTCCCATGTAACCCCTTTTTCAGAAAATATTTTTTTGGGCAATAAAATATTTCGGAATTAAGGTATTTTATTAATAGAAAAATAATCCACATTTTTAACAAACTCACTGGTGTAGGGTATCATATTGTCGGCCATGCCCGACTATACATTCTTACTTGCTTTCATTTAAAATTAGTTTTTCTCTCTCTTGGGTGCCCCGGTAGGCTAGTTGGTAGCGTGCTAGTCTGTCAGTCTGGGGGTTGTGGGTTCGATTGCCACCAGAGACTCTGGTCTGCTACACTACAACGGGCGTATGGTCATCGTCACCCTGCTCGGTAAATTAGGTTAAAATATATAATTTGTAATTATATTGCAATGGACAAATAAAATAAATACATTCTCAAATGTGTCTATAATGAACAAATGTGTCTACAATTTAGATGGGCGATAAATCAGTTTACCGTAGCCCTTTTCGATTTTGAGTTATTGTTAATGATTTGATTAGTATTATTTACGAGATTTTCCAAATTCATATTTTACTGAAAGAACTGTAATATGTCCGTTATCCAAATTAACATTAACATTGGGACAAAATGGGCGGACTTGCAATATGGAGCGTCTTACATCTCATGTGGACGAAATACAAAAAATAATACATGCTGGAAACTATTAGAGCTTTGACATTCATGTGAACTTTTGTGGAAATATGGATAAAATTTCAATAGGGGTCTGAGCAACAATATTGAATACACAAATTAGTACATCTGAAAAACTATTAGAGCTAGAATGTTAAAATTTTGCATAGATTACATTAAAATCCAAATTAACGTTTGGAAAAAATTGGCAAACTTGCAATGCTTGGTGTGGCATTTTCCATATGAGTTAAATACAAAAAGTCATATACCTAGGTTTTTTATTTATATTGGGGTTTTTAATTATTTAGGGTAGCAAAGCACCTGTGTATAGACGATATTCTCTAAAAGTTTTTGCTACAATTTTTATTTTTATGGGGGTATATTGTTTTTGTCATTCCGTAAGAGAAGCATCAATAGCGGTGAAATTCGGCACAAACATATTATATTGGAACATAAATCTCTTCGTAGAACTTTATAAGGATCGGTCAATAATTGACCATACCCTCCATATAAAGTCGCCTTCAGAAAATTACTTTATCGCCCATAACTGGCTAAGAGAAGCGTCAATAACGGTGAAATTCGGCACAAACATGTTCTTTGGGAACATAAATCTCTTCGTATAATTTTATAAGGATCGATCTATAATTGACCCTACCCCCCATATGAGGTTCCCTTCAGAAAATTACTTTAATGCTCATATCTGACCTTAAGAAGCATATATATAACAATAAAATTCGACATCAAAAACTTTTATAGGAACTAAAATCATTTTCTTAAATTTTACGAGGATGACTCCATAATATAACACTTTTACTTGTTAATATTTGCTATAATTCTCAAATTGCGTTACTTGATGAATGGGTGTTAAATTATACACTTTTTATACCCTCCACCACCATCAGTGGTGATAGAGGGTATATATAAGTTTGTCGTTCCGTGTGTAACACCAAGAAATATTCATCTAAGACCCAACAAGGTATATATATTCTGGGTCCTTATGAAATTCTGAGTCGATTTAGCTATGTCCGTCTGTCCGTCTGTCCGTCTGTCTGTCTGTCTGTGTAAAACACGCTCACGTTAAAACTAAGCAAAGGAAATCAACCAAATTCACCCAAAATATTTATTATTATCCTAAGCAGTTTGGTATTGAAAATCAGTAAAATCGGTTCACGACGTAAAAAGTTATGAGTAAAAATTTCAGACTACCTCGAAAAAAATTACGTTTTTTTCATAATTCTTTTGAAGTTTTCTCAGAAACTACTAAAGATATTTCGATGAATTTTGTCACACATTATTTTTTCATGGCAGTGATCAATTATGTTGAAAATCTTTAGAATCGATCCAATATTTCCCATAGCCCCCATACAAAGGTATATATTCCCGGAAATTAGTTTATCGTTAATAACTCCCTCAAATATATCGGTATCAACACAAAATTTTGTACATGCAAATATAATATGAACAGAAATCATACTGTTAACGTAGGTCCTCAGTCGGTCCACAATTGGTCATAGCTCCCATACAAGGTTCACTTCCGAAAATCACCTAAACGGACATATTTCAATGATGAATAAAGCTATTGTGATAAAATTCGAGTTAAATATGTTTTGTGTACATACAAATCATTCTTCCAAATTTTTTACGGATCGGTCCATTATTGGTCATAGCTCCCATATAAGGCCCACTTCCGAAAATCATTTAAAAGCTCATATTTCATTGTCATATAAAGCTATCTTGATGAAATTCGACACAAATATGTATAGTCTAAATATAAATCACTCTACGAAATTTTTTCAGAATAGGTCCATATTTGGTCATAGCTCCCATATAAAGTCCCCTTCCGAAAATCACTTAAACGCATATATTTCATTGAAATATAAAGCTATCGGGATAAAATTCGACACAAATATGTTTTGTATACATACAAATCATTTTACAAATTTTTGTACGGATCGGTCCATTATTGGTCATAGCTCCCATATAACCCCACTTCCGAAAATCACTTAAAAATACATAATTCATTGTCAAATAAAGCTATCGTGATAAAATTCGACATAAATATATTTTGTATAAATATAAATTATTCTACTAAAATTTTTCCGGATAGGCCCATAATTGGTCATAGCTCCCATATAAAGTCCCCTTCCGAATATCAGTTAAACGCATATATTTCATTGAATTATAAAGCTATCGGGATAAAATTCGACACAAATATGTTTGGTATACATTGAAATCATTTCACCAAATTTTTTACGGATCGGTCCATTATTGGTCATAGCTACCATATAAGGCCCACTTCCGAAAATCACTTAAAAGCACATATTTCATTGTCAAATAAAGCTATCGTGATAAAATTCGACACAAATATGTTTTGTCTTTATATGAGTCAAAATTTTTTCCGGATAGGCTCATAATTGGTCATAGCTCCCATATGAGGTCCACTTCCAAAAATCACTTAAACGAATATATTTCATTAAATTCTAAAGCTATAAGGATAAAATTCGACTTGAATATGTTTTGTGTACATATAAATCATTCTACCACTTTTTCCCCGGATCGGTTCATTATTGGTCATAGCTCCCATATAAGTCCCACTTCCGAAAATTACTTAAGCGCATATATTTAATTGTCAAATAAAGTTATCTTGATAAAATTCGACACAAATATGTTTTGTCTTTATATGAATCACTCTACGAAATTTTTTCCGGATAGGCTCCCACTTACGAAAATCACTTAAACGCACATATTATAATAAAGCTATCTGGATAAAGTACGACTTGAATATGCTTTGTGAGCATATAAATCAATCTACCAAATTTTTTCCGGATTGTTCCATATATGGTAATATTTCCTTCAAAAAAATTACTTAAACGCACATATTTCATTATCAAATAAAGATATCTTGATAAAATTCTACACAAATATGTTTTGTGTAAGGTCATAGCTCCTATACATATAAAGTCCACTTCCGAAAATCACCTAAACGCACATATTTCATTAATTAATAAAAATATTGTAGTAAAATTCGACTTGAATTTTTTTTTTTTTGGCATATAAATCATTATACGAAATTTTTTCATTATCGGTTGATAATTGGTCACAACTCCCATATAAGGACCATTTCCTTATATGGGAGTTGTGACTCAAATGCACATTAACAATCAAAATTATCGGGATAAAATTCGACATAAATGTGTATTTGGTATATATAAATCATTCTACGGATTTTTTCTTTCGGATCGGTCCATAGGTTGTCTTAGCTCACATATAAGGTATACTTCTGAAAACCACTCAATACCACTTAATTCGTAATTAAATGATTACATCCGGATAAAATTCAAAATGAGTATGTTCTGTGTACAGATAAATCATTATATTAAAATGTTATCAAACTGGCCTATTAATATACATTTTTCTAGACCTAATTAAAATTAATTTGACATATGCATAAATGTTAGTACCCTCAATAAGGAAACAACAATTTTGCCAAGTTATCTAAAAATTATATAGTTAAATGTGTTTCAATAAAAAGTAGCTTGCTGGTGGAGGGTATTTAAGATTCGGCATAGCCGAATATAGCTCTCTAACTTGTTTGTTTATACATTCAACTTTTCAAAAAAGTTTAAGTGTTTTAATCAACTCAGTTTTATTGTATAGTTCCTTCTTTATTATAAAATGTAAACTTTTGCTATTTAGCAGTAAATATAAAATTAATATGCTCTTGTTATAATATTACCAAGAATGTGAATTAAAGAGAAAATTTTTTTTTATTTATTTAAAAAATTTTATGAAATTTATTGTACTTAAGTTGTACAATAATCATGGATTTAAATGTTGAATAGTGGATGAATTTTGGGAAGAGTCTATTTGTAATTGTTAAAATTTCAATCCTTTAACTCTTCTCGTCATGATATCATGCTTTCCTCGGACAGACGAAAGGAATTGGCTTGATTGTTTTAGGTTCTAATGAGTTTATGTGTAAGTTTATGTGTTTTGAAAATTATCACACAATATGACATAAATAATAACTGCCTTATGCAAAAACGATTGTTAACTTTATTAATCGTTTTTGTAGAAGGCCGTAAATCTTCATATCGTGGTTACAAAAACTAAAGTGTTAAAAATTGTTTAATTTAATTTACTGACCTTTAATGTGTTTTGACACATGGCCAGCATTGCATTTCTGAATACATGTTCTATCTATGAATATTTTGTTATTAAAACAAAAATTACTAATTTTTATACCCTACACCACTTTAGTGGGGAGGGTATATTGGGTTTGTGCTGATGTTTGTAACGCACAATAATATTGGTCCTACACCCACCTTAAAGTATACCAATCGGCTCAGAATCATTTTCTGAGTCGATTTAGCTATGTCCGTCCGTATGTCTGTCCGTCCGTCCATGTAAACCTTGTAATCAAACTACAGGTCGCAATTTTGAAGACAATTCAATGAAATTTGGTACATGATCTTCTATTGTCCCAGGGATGAAAATGGTTAGGATCGGTCCATTATTTCACCTAGCCCCCATACAACTGAACCCCTCGAATAGGGCTTTTAAAACTTGTAATCAAACTACAGGTCGCAATTTCGGAGATAATTCAATGAAATTTAGCACATGATCTTTTATGGTACCGTAGACGAAGCCGATTGAAAATGGTTAACATCGGTCCATTATTTCACCTAGCCCCCATACAACTGAACCCCCGAATAGGGCTTTTAAAACTTGTAATCAAACTACAGGTCGCAATTTTGAAGATAATTCAATGAAATTTGGCACATGATCTTTCATGGTACGCAAATAAAGCCTGTTGAAAATGGTTTACATCGGTCCATTATTTCACCCAGCCCCCATACAACTGAACCCCTCGAATAGGGCTTTTAAACTTGTAATCAAACTACAGGTCGCAATTTCGGAGATAATTCAATAAAATTTAGCACATGATCTTTTATGGTACCGTAGACAAAGTCTATTGAAAATGGTTTACATCGGTCCATTATTTCACCTAGCCCCCATACAACTGAACCCCCGAATAGGGCTTTTAAAACTTGTAATCAAACTACAGGTCGCAATTTTGGAGATAATTCAATGAAATTTGGCACATGATCTTTTATGGTACCGTAGACGAAGCCTATTGAAAATGGTTTACATCGGTCCATTATTTCACCTAGCCCCCATACAACTGAACCCCCGAATAGGGCTTTTAAAACTTGTAATCAAACTACAGGTCGCAATTTTGGAGATAATTCAATGAAATTTGGCACATGATCTTTTATGGTACCGTAGATGAAGCCTGTTGAAAATGGTTCACATCGGTCCATTATTTCACCTAGCCCCCTTACAACTGAACCCGCCGAATAGGGCTTTTAAGTTCATAATTATGTTTAATATACTCATATCTCGACAAAAAGCTGCAATAACCAAGTTGTATACAAGACTTGATGACCCCCACGAATTCCATAATAATAGGTTCTCATATGACCCTAGCCCCTATGAAAAGCCCCCATCAAAATGTCACTTAAATGTCCATAATTTTATTCAACAATAAACGGCTTAAGTATGTATGTCTAAGGCAAGGTACAATTCAACTTAAATGCTTCATTATGGCAACTAAATCACATTATATTTTTGTCAAAGGTGTAGGGTATTATATGGTCGGCCTCGCCCGACTATAATTTCTTACTTGTTTGTAGTTGACCTTGTAAAACAAACTCTTTGTAAATGGAATATTATTTATGCAAGAGAATTTCAGTATTAAATGTGTAACTGGTATTTTGTGCAGTATCAGAATTTAATGCTTGTTCAGTAAAATACGACATTGCTTTTAAAAATACATTTACAAGGTGTGAGTAAATAAGTTAGAGTACTATAAGTATTCGGTAGAAACGAATCTTGAATACCATCCACCTAGTATTTGATTTTATACTGATGTCCATTTAATTGAAATTTAGTTTAAAAATTGTATATATGTGGATGGATTTAAGAACTATATGACAAGAAATCTTAAAAAGTTTTTCATAAGAATTTAATAAAAGTATAAGGTCAAATTAATTATCTTAAATAGGCTTTTCTTAATTATACCCTACACCACTTTAGTGGGAAGGGAATTGGATTTGTGCTGACGTTTGTAACGCATAGAATTAATGGTGCTATACCCACCTTTAAGTATATCAATCGGCTCAGATTCTGAGTCGATTAAGTCATGTCCGTCTGTTTGTCTATGTAAAGCTTGTAATCAAACTACATGTCACAATTATGAAGATAACTGGATAAAATTTTGTACCTAGCCCCCATATACCCAGACCCCATAAATTGGGATTTGTAGCTCTCCGTCTCGACCTCCCTCTGCCTCTAGACTTGTACTTAAAGTTATAAAAATGCATTTTGGAAAAATTTTGAGCGATAAGACCACGTGGCAACCACGACTCTGAAAGGGAAAAGGATTTCTACAACCATTTTGGCACTAAATTTATCTTTTTGAATTGTAACAGCAAATAATTGGAATATGTGTGTTAAGTAGTATCGTTCCAACAAGATATAAAACACAAAAATCGGTTCAAAATTGTAAAAGTTATTACAAATTCCTGCGATCATTTTGTATCACAAAACACTTAAATGAGAAATATTGGAAAAATTTTAACAAATTTTCGGAAATATTATAATAAAACTATATAATTTTATTAAATATATTCGTATTAACTTAAATGTGAGTTTTTACCGTCATTAGATAGCGTAAACCATATTTGGGATAAAGTCATAAAAGGAAAACCCTTCAGACGTCAGTTTTGAAAATTCAGTCTCAAACTTTAAGGAATTTTGTTAAGAAAATTTTAAAATTTTAAGAAAATCTTCATGTAACTAATGGACCACAAATAAAAAATAAAAGAGCAAAGAAATTAGGTCGATATCCCTCACAGATTAGCGGCACCTGTGACTTGAATTTTCAGGATTTCGGAGAAACAAATTTTTGTTCAAATTTTTGTAAAACAGACTTTATTCTTTACTGCTATGCATTTTATAAAAAACCTTTTAAAGAATATATAACTCAAGATAATAGGAAACTTACATCTGAAGTTTTAGTAAAATCGAAAAATGTTAACCCATAAACTGTGAGGGTCGAACTCGAGCTATACAATATTGGAAATTCTTTTGAAACCATAGTAAAATATTATTTTGTTTTCAACCGATTTAAATAAAACTTAGGAAAAATATATAATAAAGTTCTATATTTATAATGAAATAGAACAAGTGAGCGTGTTATATTCGGCTGTGCCGAATCTCATATACCCATCATCAAACCGTATGCCTTAAAAGGAATGCTCCCCTACAAACATCAGAGTGATATTACTCATGAAATTAACTAAAAAGGACCTTATATCAGAGATAGGGTTAATAATTGACCGTTTTCCATGAAATTTTTTTAGACCAATTTTGGTTCATACAAAACATCTTTACATCAAATATCACTTCCCGACACTTTCCGCATGAAATTCGGTAGAAAGATTTACGTTCCTATAAATGTTTCTTATATAAAATTTCATAACTGTTCACGTATTTTTAAGTCAGCAAAGATCGCTAAAGTAATTTTCTTATAGACCGATCCTCAATACATTTGGTAGAGATGTTTTACCTCGTATAAAACATACGTGTGTCGAATTTCATCGCTTTTCTGGCATTTTTAAGCCAGCAATGATGGTTTAAGTAATTTTTTGAAGGGCACCTTATATGGGGAGTAGGGTCAATTATAGACCGATCCACATAAACTTATGTGTGTCGAATTTCATCACTATACTCTATTTTTTAGCCAGTAATGAGCGTTAAAGTAATTTTCTGAGGGGGGCCTTATATGGGGGGTTGGGTCAATTATGGACCGATCAACATAAAATTTGGTAGAGAGGTTTTGGATCAGAAGAGACTTACTTATGTCGAATTTCATTGTTATACTAGAATTTTTAAGCCAATAATGAACGTTAAACTAATTTTTTTGAAGCGGAACTTATATGGGGGGTAGGGTCAACTATGGACCGATCCACATAAAACTTGATAGAGAGATTTGGTCTACATTGAAACTTATGTGTGTCGAATTGTTTCACTATACTCGTATTTTAAAGCCAGTAATGAGCGTTAAAATAATTTTCTGAAGGGGGTTATATGGGGGCTAGGGTCAATTATGGACCGATCCTCATAAAATTTAGTAGGGAGAATTTGGATCATATGAAACTTATTTATGTCGAATTTCATCGCTATACTCGTACTTTTGAAACAGATATGCCCATTAAAGCTGTTTTTCGGGGGTTAAAGCTTGTATGGGGGCTATCTGAAAACGTCAACCGATATAGTCCATTTTCAATACCAAACAAACCTTATATATAGAACATATTTTTGGAAAATTTCAATCCTATATCTCGTTCTGTTCGGACTCTATCGTGCTTTCAACAGACAGACAGACGGACAGACATGGCTAGATCGTATTAGAATTTAATAAGGACCCAGAATATATATACTTTTGTAGGCCTATGACCAATATTTCGATGTGTTACAAACGGAATGACAAAATCAATATATGGTGGGAATAAAAAATTGAAATTAACCCTTAAACGTAAATATATTTTTATAATTATATAAAATGTCCGTAATATATGAACAAAATATTCGATGCCATTTTACGAGGAAATGGTGGGTAATAGAAAAAGAACAGATGTCAGATTCGGTTTCAACAGCTAAGGGTCCAATTGATTTTACAAACCTTCATTGCGTTGGCCTCTGTAATTATTTTCTTAAATAAATTAAATATAAGAATATACATTTTTAAATCGAATGTTAATAAATATAGTTTAAAAATGTAATTTATTTGTACAAATGATTACAGTTTCGTAAAATATAGAACAAAATAAAAGTATTTTGTAACCAAAACGATGAAAAGTTTGTGTATATGTGTATGAAACAATAGGATCATATCGTTTATACGTTTATAAAATAAAACTGAAAGTTTTGCAACAGTTCTATAATTTTCTTGTTGTTTAAAGTTTAACTTATTATTGTTATCATGTATATATATGTATGTATGTATATTCATAGCATGAAATTCATAAAATATACCAACGTAGAGTTGAAAACAAGACAACGTAGTATTTACGAACAATATGTTTAAAGGTATACTAAAACAAACAATATTACTTTTGCGTATGTATATACATCTGTATGTAGATGTATAAAAGTCAGCTTGTGATACATGCCTCTCAGACCATAGAATTTACTTATTATGTCTCTGACGGAAATTAAAACCAAACTGATAAATTAGTAGCATCAAGAGGCATATAAGGATACACTATGCTCTCTAAATTAATTAATTCACAACTTTATTAGATACCAAATTAGTAAGAACATTTAAAGTGATTTAAGGAAGGTATATATGTATAGATCCTATAAATATACACATGCGGTTCGATTTTATTACATTTACAATTTAAAAATTATTTTGTAGTGTATTATAGTTTATAGCAAATACAGTGTTCAAGGATATAAAAACATTTCGACATACATTCAAAAACTCATAAACATTTCTAACCATAAAATGTAATCGGTAAAAATAGTTTCTGGTTTGAAGGTTTAACACTCACATATTGTTTGAAGGTTTCTACTTTACACTCTTATATTGTGTGATATTTTGTGCATCCTTCTTATACTAACTGTATCAAACTAATCGCCAACGGGGCATGTTATCTTGTTGATCTTCCCATCTCGGTATTACTGCAGTCCGGGAAAAAGAGTAACTACTAATACCTCCTCTATAAACTGATGGTGTCAAATATACCCTCTGCCTTTCCTTGGAATGATTTGATCTGGGGTTGAAACTTGCGGGCTGAGAATATTGGTTAAAATACTGATGCGCGGTAAAGTCCATAATTCGGAATAAGTTCGGCACTGTTGCCAAGACAACTGATGGCCCGCTGAGGAGTAACTTTATTACTTAACAATTGAAATTAGTTAGAGTTGAATGGTGATGAATGTAAGGTATCTTCGTCAAGACATACCAATGAATTATCTTTCGGTAATTATGTCCGTGTAAGTTCAGGGTTTTCTCTGTTCATACCAGATTTACCATAAAATGTCGAAGTGCTTTACGTAAACACTTGACGTGTAGGTCTTACTCCATGGTAAGACCACATCCACAGGGTGAGATTCTTTAATGACTATGGATGAAAAAGCCCACCGTGGAATAAGGCCTACACGGCGGGTGTTTACGTAAAGCAGTAAGGAGAAAATCCTGAACTTACTCGGACAAGAAAATTGAGTAAAAAATTAATAAAACAAGTGAGAGTGATATATTCGGCTGTGCCGAATCTCATATACCAACAATCAAACCATATGCCGTAAAAGGAATACTCCCCTATAAACATCAGGGTTATATTTGGAATATGGCTTAAGTCAATTATGGACCGAACTAACAAAATATGAATTTTTAAAACAATATACTTTTACGTATTTCATAACTCGTATTTTTAAGCCAGCAATGATCGTTTAAGTAATTTTCTGAAGGGGACCTCATATGGGGGGTAGGGTCAATTATGGACCGATCAACATAAAATTTGTTAGAGAGATTTTGACTCGCGAGGAACTTACTTGTGTCAAATTTTATCGCTAAAAAAACGAGTATTTTTAACCAGTATTGAGCGTTAAAGTCGTTTTCTGAAGGGGACTTTGTTTGGGCAGTAGGGTCAATTATGGGCCGATCCTCACTAAATTTGGCAGAGAAATTTTGGCTCGTATAAAACTGATGTGTCCAATTTCGTCACTATATTCATATTTTTCATCCAGTAATGAGCGTTAAAGTCATTTTCAGAAGAAGACCGTATATGGATCATTTATGGGCCGATCCTAAAACAAATTGGAAGAGATATTTTGGCTCGTAAGAAACATACTTGTAATGAATTTCATCGCTATACTAAACTTTTTAGGCCAGTAATGAGTGTTAAATTAATTTAATTTAATAAGGACGCAGAACATATAAACTATTATCGGTCTATGACCAATATTGACCCATATTTTTTGATGGTTGGTATAATTAAACGTGATATTATCTTATCCCGTTATAATATTCCTAAATAAAAGACGTATAACTGAAAAAAAGTAACAATTCAAATATGTTTACAAAATATAAAAACCTAATTTGAAGCAATGTTGTCATCCAACCGCACTTGATTCAATTTACATGGACTATTGAAATTATACTGTTCATTTTGTTGTTGTAAGCTGTGTTGCTGCAAACCGTGCACATGTAGTAATAAATGTAATAAATATTAATTGGTCAACACATATTCATGAATGTAAGAAATTTATTTCAGTTTTATTTGTATTATATTTCACCAGCGAAAGCTTCTGACACTTAGTCATTGTGTCAGCCAAATGGGCCATTATTCGTTGAATACAGCTGTCGTCACAATTGTTAATATTTATACACTGACATTTTAACATTGCGGTGTCATTGGTGATAAGTTTTCACCATGCTGGCTTACAAATAATGACTTAAATGAGTCATTACAAGTATGTAGTTGAGTAAGTTATTTAGTTTTATATAAAAAACAAGTAAGAAAGTATAGTCGGGCCTGGCCGACTATATGATACCCTACACCAGTTATGAATAATTATGTGATTTATTTTTATACCACCATCAAAAAGATGTTTTTGCCATTCATATAAGCTCCCCTTCAGAAAATGACTTTAACGCTCATAACTGACTAAAAGAAGCATCTATAGCGATGAAATTCGACATGAAACCTAAATCGCTCAGTAAAATTTAATAAGGATCGGTCCATAATTGACCCTACCTCCCATTAAGGTCTCCTTCAGAAAATGAACTTAACGCTCATAACTGATTAAAAGAAGCAGCTATAGCGATGAAATTCGACATTAACATATTTTATAGCAACCTTAATACCTTCGTAAAATTGTATAAGGATCGGTCCATAATTGACCCTACCCCCCATATAAGGTATCCTTCAGAAAATGACTAACGCTCAAAACTGTCTAAAAGAAGCATCTATAGCGACGAAATTCGACATGAACATATTTTATAGGAACCTTAATATCATTGTAAAATTTTATAAGGATCGGTTCATAATTGACCCTATTCCCCATATAAGGTCCCCTTCAGAAAATTACTTTAACGCTAATAACTACTTTAAAGAAGCATCTATAGCGATGAAATTCGACACGAACATATTTTATAGGAAACTTCATATCATTGTAATATTGTATAAGGATCGGTCCATAATTGACCCTATCCCCCATATAAGGTCCCCTTCAGAAAATGACTTTAACGCTCATAACTGTCCAAAAGAAGCATCTAAAGCGATGTATTTCGACGTGAGCATTTCTTACGGGAACCTAAATCGCTTTGCATAATTTTATAAGGTTCGGTTTATAATTGATCCTATCCCCTATATAAGGTCCCCTTCAGAAAATGACTTTGACGCTCGTAACTGCATCAATAGCGATGAAATTCGACATGAACATATTTTATAGGAACCTTAGTATCATTGTAAAATTTTATAGGGATCGGCCCATAATTGACCCTACCCCCATATAAGGTCCTCTTCAGAAAATTACTTTAACACTCATAACTGCCTTAAGGAAACATCTATAGCGATGAAATTCGATATGAACATATTTTATAGGAACCTTAATATCATTATAAAATTTTATAAGGATCGGTTCATAATTCCCCCTATCCCCCATATAAGGTCCCCTTCAGAAAAAGACTTTAACACTCATAACTGTCTAAAAGAAGCATCTATAGCGATGTAAGTCGACATGAACATATTTTACAAGAACCTCGCTTTGTAAAATTTTATAACTGATCCTACCTCCCATACAAGGTCCCCTTCAGAAAATGGCTTTGACGCACATTACTGCCTAAACTAAAATCGTTCTATAAAAATTTTTTTTAATTGACCAAAAAAAAAAAAAAAACAATTTATTTGCGATAAACTTATTTTCTAAAAGAGGCTTTATATGGGGGATAGGAGCAAATGTGGACCGATCCCGATAAAATGGGTTGGATAGATTTGTATTTATTTAATATTTATATTATATATATAATATTTGTCTGTGCTAAATTTCATTGCAATAACAGTGCTAATAAATGAATTGCGAATATTCAAGTCACTTTCTGAAGGGGGCTTTGTGTGGGGGCTAGGGTCAAATGAAGTCCGATCATTTCGAAATTTGGCAAGGTCATCAAGGCTTGTTGGACGGACATCGTTAAATCGGTCGATCGGTATACTTTAAGGTGGGTATAGTACTAATATTTTAATGCGTTACAAACATCGGCACAAACGCATAATACCCTTCCCACTATAGTGGTGTAGGGTATAATAAATACTAATAACCCATCTTTAAGTATCTAATATAACTTCGCTGAGTGTATGTTAAGAACCTTTTCGCCTTCATATCTAATTAACATTTAGTCGAGGAATATGTTACATATTGTAAGACTAATTTAAATGCTTTGATATAGCTTATGTATATAAGTATATATAGCATGTGAAGTATTACTTACATCGATAAACACCTAATGCATTTTAGTTTACATAAGTATTGTTTTAAATACAGTTTTTAATATGATCATTATAAACTTTTCAATTTGTTGTCTTCAATAAGTGCAGTTGGTTTCATATCATATCAATAATTCAACTTATTATACAACCTTATTATATATATATTATACTTATATCACATATACGAAAATATTTGTTTACGTAAATGTCCTGCACTACACATTCAAAATAATTTTTTTAAAGAACTCTTACTTACTTATGTTGAATGCAGATGTCAAGTGTGTTTTCAAAGGATTTTGATTAAAAACTAGTTTTATACATCATATATATATATATATGATATAGAAATCGAGTAAAGGATATTATCCTTTGTGGATTAACCTGCCAATTTTTTTTTTATATAATTTTGTACATTACAAACGAAGTAACCAAATCAATACATTTCTTATAATAGTTGATATACAAATAACACTTCAGTAACCACATATAATGTTAAAAATTGCTATTGGTTCTTTGGATAATTGTGATAAGGACAACTTTATATAGACTGCTAAGTAATTCTTCCGGAATGTATTTACTATTAAATTAAATTGTTATTTTCTTACATTCTTTCTTTCAATTATTTAACAAGTTTGTAGCCATAAATATTTATGTCTGTAAGCTTTTCTATAATATTGATTTTTTGTTTCGGGGATAAAGTAATAAAAATAATTTATTTCTATTTATGTTTTCCTTATCTGGCCCTTAAGCAACAATATATATATATATATTGTAATTGTAAGCTGTAGGGAAAAAAGGCAAAATGGAAATAAGGAAACATAATTTTCTAAAACTTATAAAATAGTTAAGACCGTTGCCTTTAATGCTATTGTTTTCAGCTGAATCACGTGTTTGGAATATTGATCGATTTTTATCTAATGTGTACTTTTGGGATAAGATGATTAAATTTTCATAGCATCGGTATACCAGACATATGAAATAAACATTATTTTTGTAAACATATTCAATTTAGGAAAATTAAATATTAGTTTTTAACATAAAAAAAACACATTTAAAAGAAACCATATTACCATTCCCTGTAGTTGTTTGTGGAAAATATTATGCATTCTTAAACACTGTGAACATTTAGTTTAAACTTTCATACTTAAACTTGTAAAAACTAATACATATAAAGAAATATAAAGCAAAAGTCCCGTGTCATCCAGTTAAGCACTTTTTTTGGGGCCCCCAAAGATTCGAGGCTTCGGTGTCATTTTTGCAAAATTTCCATTTTGTCAGGCTCATATCTTGCAAACTGTTCAGAATTTTGATTTACACTCTGAGGCTAAGTAGTAGCTCTTTTCATAAAGAACAAACAAATATGTGAATATATAATATCAAAAAACCTCATCTTCATTCTTTCATTTCAAGTGGAAAGTTTTACATTGTGAAATTACATTTTATTAACGACACCTGCACGCATACTTGTTAATGATTTATTGATATTACAAATATTAAGTATACGCCTAATTTAGAAGCACTTCAAGTATTTTTTTACACGTAAAACATCAAAAAAGTTGTTTTTCTGTTTGATCTAGTGGTGTCCGTATATGTGCACATTTTTTCATGTTGCACAGTGTAATTATTTATAATTATAAATAAATCAATATATACTCTCCTCGAGTAGGGCAATTGAATTTCATGAAAAGTTATAAACTTATTCTTATTTGTAAAGAAATCTGTTAAGTCTATTAACAACACTATTAATGCCTACAACATTTATGAACTGATACCAAAAATGAGAAAGACACCGTCCTAAAATATTATCGCATTTTAAATATGTAAGTATGTGTTTATACCCTCCACCACCATTAGTGGTGATAGAGGCCATATACAACTTTGTCATTCCGTATGTAACACCAAGAAGTATTCATCTGAGATCCAACAATGTATATATATTCTGGGTCCTTATCAAATTCTGAGTCGATCTAGCTATGTCCGTCTGTCCGTCTGTCTGTGTAAAACACGCTCACGATAAAACGAAGCAATATAATTTAACCAAGTTCACCCAAAATGTTCTTCATTTTCCTAAGTTGTTTGGTATTGAAAATGAGCAAAATCGGTTCAATTCAAGAAAAGTTATGAATCAAAATCTAAAACAACCCCCAGAAAAATAAGAATTTTTCACACATTCTAAAGTAATTTTCACGAAAACTATGCGATGTAAGTCCATGAAAATCATCATACTTTCTTTTCTACACAAGAGAGTGATTTCTGTATCAAATTGGCGGAATACAAAAGTACATATTCCAGGAAAACAAGTTTATTGTTAATGACTTCCATCAGAATATTGATGTTTGCACAAAATTTTACAAATAAAAATCTTATGTCAATAGAATTCATTCAGAGAAATTTTTGGATCGGTCCATAATTGGTCATAGCTCCCATATAAGGACCCCTCCCGAAAATCACTGGACAAATATTTTTGAGTTTCAAAAACATCACCACATTAGATAGATAGTAGTATATTAGACGTAGTTAAAAGATAAAAGGCCGTAATCGGAGGGTCCGGATGTATGGGGGCGAGGGCAGAAATGGAGCCGATCCTTATAAAATGTATTATTAGGAATTATCTATATACATATATAAAAATGAATGTGTGCTTGTTAGTATCTTTGTATGTTTGTATGTTTATATGTTGTGTGTTTATATGTTTTCATCAAATTTTCACAGCGTATTCCTGTATATCTGGCAATAGACTACTTTTTATTTCCGATCATGGCGAAAAATTACAGTGTTATTTATAATTATATCAAACTTAGTTTTCACAGCGTATTCCTGTATATCTGGCAATAGACTACTTTTTATTTCCGATCATGGCGAAAAATTACAGTGTTATTTATAATTATATCAAACTTAGTTGTGCCGATTTTTGTAGAGATAGTAGTATATTTGACAAAGTTATGAGCTAAAAGGCCCAAATCGGAAGGTCCGGTTATATGGGGGCTAGGGCAAAACTTGGGCCGATCCGTATAACATTTATTGTTGGGAATTATGTCTACACAAAACTCATTTTTGCAAATTTCATCGTGATACTAGTGTTTATACGTGAATTGTGGACATTCAAGTAATTTTCTGAGGGGAACTTTGTATGGGGCCTAGGGTCAAATAATGTCCGATCTTTACGAACATTTTTCCAATTTTTGTAGAGATAGTAGATCATTTAACATAATTATGAGGTCAAAAGCCCTATTCGGGGTGTTCGGTTGTATGGGGGCTAGGTGAAATAATTGACCGATTTCAACCATTTTCAATAGCGTTCGTCCTTGGACCAAGAGAAGTGCATGTTCCAAACTTCATAAAATTATCTCAAAAATTGCGACCTGTAGAGTGCGCACAAGGTTTACATGAACACACAGACGGACGGACGGACAGACGGACATAGCTTAATCGACTCAGGAAGTGAGCCGATTGGTATACATTATCAATATTTTTGGGTGTTACAAACATCAGCACAAACGCATAATACCCTCCCCACTATAGTGGTGTAGGGTATAATTAAATTACCCATACAAAATTTGGTACAAGTATTGCTCTTATATACAGAAAGTTACTGTGTGTGTTACTGTTTTTTCCGATCGGTCCATAATTGGTCATACCCAGCAAAATCTTTGCTTACAATGATTACCATTTAGTACTTTATTAATGACTTACTTTGTATGTAAAGTCTAAAAAAAATCAAAATAAAGAAACAAACAAACATAAAACAGTTACTTTTTCTTTTTTTTCCTTTTTTTGTGCACACGATATCGAATATCTATTTTTAGACAAACAGAAAATAAAATAGTATTTGTGTGTGAAAACTATTATTTGACGCACAATAAAACAGTTAAGCAGTGGTGTAGTGAGTGGAGCATCCAACTGGCAGACGGAAGGTATTGAGTTCAACACCAGTCTGTGTCGACTTTTTATTTTTATTTTTTCATAAATATTCTATAAATAACTCTACTAAAAAAACAACTTATTTCCAACCAAATAATATTGACTTACTTTTGGAACATCTCAAACAAAAATAAGTCCTTTTTCTAGTAGAATTGTAAGCACTTTACTCGATGAATTCTGGTGATTTTTCTAGTGAATTTGTAAGCAAATATTTTGCTGGGTAGCTTCCATACAAGGTCCCCGCCCCAAAAGAAAATTCAATTAAACGCACATAATTCATTATTTAATTAAGACATTCCTATAATATTTGGTATGAGTATTGCTCTTATATACAGAAATATTACCGTAAATTTTTTTCCGATCAGTCCATAATTGGTCATAGCTCCCATACAAGGTCCCCTTCAGAAAAACACTTAAAGGCACATAACTCATTACCAACTAGTGATATCCATAAAAAATTGGCATAAATACTATTTTTGTACACAGAAATGTTATTTCAAAATTTTTTCACGATCGGTCCATCCTTGGTCATAGCTCCCATACAAGGTTCCCTCCCGAAAATCACTTAAACGCACATAACTCATTACCAAATAATGATATCCATACATTTAGCGCAAATATTGCTGCTATATACATAAATGACACTATAAAATTGTTTCACGATCGGTCCATATATGATCCTGTCCAGAACATCACTTAAATGCACAATATTCATTACCAAATAATGATATAGATACAGAATTTAGCCTAAATCTGTATATACATAATTGGTCATAGCTCCCATACATGCCCCCCTCTCGAAAATCACTTAAGCACACATTACTCATTACCAAATAAAGCTATTGATACAAAATTTGTCATTAGTTTTGTATAGAAAAATTCTATTTCAAGATTTTTTCACGATCGTTTCTAACATGGGTGCGATCGGTCCCATACAAATTTCCCTTCCGAAAATCACTTAAACACTCATTACTTATTACTAAATTAGGATATAGATACAAAATTTTACTGCAATATAGCTTTTATGTACAGAAATTTTGTTTAAAGAATTTTTTACGATCGGTCTATAATTGGTCATATCTCACATACTAGGTCCTGTCCCGAAAATCACTTTAACCGTATTTAACTATTTGCATTATCAATTTGTGTAGATCACACATGCAGACATGCATTATTAAATATCCCTAAAGCATATCTTAGGGTGCTATAAAAATATAGAAGAAAATGACGTTTGTAAAGTTCAATAAATCTCGCAAATGTAACAGATTTAATCTGTTTATATCTTGGGGTTTTCTATTTAAAACATGTGAAAACTTATTTCTACGAATATTTGATCAATTAGAAAAGTATTAATATAAAAGTAGCTGGTGGAGGGTACTTAAGATTCGGCTCAGCCGAATATAGCACTCTAACTTGTTTGCTTTCAATCTGTTTGCAGGAAAGATTTTTAAATTATAACAAATGAAAACTTTTTAATTTAATTTTGGGGTTTTTTTATATAAAAATATTTTACTCTTGCATTTTTAAGATAATACGCAGCAAAAACTTTGCTCTTTAACACGGCGACGTCATTGGACGAACAAGTTAGAGTGCTATATTCCGCTCTGCCGAATCTTAAATACCCTCCACCAGCAAGCTACTTTTTATTGAGACCCATTTAACTATCTAATTTTTAGATAACTTGGCGAAATTTTTGTTTCCTTATTGAGGATACTAACATTTATGCATATGTCAAACTAATTTTAATTAGGTCGAGAAAAATGTATATTAATAGGCCAGTTTGAAAACATTTTAATATAATGATATATCTGTACACGGAACATACTAATTTTGAATTTTATCCGGATATAATCATTTAATTACGAATTAAGTGGTATTAAGTGATTTTCAGAAGTATACCTTATATGGGAGCTAAGACAACCTATGGACCGATCCGGAAGAAAAAAATCCGTAGAATGATTTATATATACAAAATAAACATTTATGTCGAATTTTATCCCGATAACTTTGATTATCAAGTGCATTTGAGTAATTTTCGGAAATGGACCTTATATGGGAGTTGTGACCAATTATCAACCGATAAAGAAAAAATTTAGTATAATGATTTAGTATAATGATTACTACAATAGATTTATTAATTAATGAAATATTTGCGTTTAGGTGATTTTCGGAAGTGGACTTTATATGTATAGGAGCTATGACCTTACACAAAACAAATTTGTGTCGAATTTTATCAAGATACCTTTATTTGATTATAAAATATGTGCGTTTAAGTGATTTTTTTGAAGTGGACCTTATATAGGAGCTACTACAATATATGGATCAATCCGGAAAAAATTTGGTAGAATGATTTATATGCTCACAAAACATATTCAAGTCGTACTTCATACCGATAGCCTTATTATTCAAAGAAACATATGCGTTTAATTGATTTTCGTATGTGGACCCTCTATGGGAGCCTATCCGAAAAAAAATTTCGTAGAGTGATTCATATAAAGACAATACATATTTGTATCGAATTTTATCAAGATAACTTTATTTAACAATGAAATATGTGCGATTATATGGCAGCTATCACCAATAATGGACCGATCCGGGGAAAAAGTGGTAGAATGATTTATATGTACACATTACATATTCAAGTCGAATTTTATCCTTATAGCTTTAGAATTTAATGAAATATAATCGTTTAATTGATTTTCGGAAGTGGACCTTATATGGGAGCTATGACCTATTATGAGCCTATCCGGAAAAAATTTCGTAGAGTGACTCATATAAAGACAAAACATATTTGTGTCGAATTTTATGAAGATAGCTTTATTTGACAATGAAATATGTGCTTTTAAGTGATTTTCGGAAGTGGGCCTTATATGGGAGCTATGACCAATAATGAACCGATCCGTAAAAAATTTGGTGAAATGATTTTAATGTACACAAAACATATTGTTGTCGAATTTTATCCCGATAACTTTAGAATTCAATGAAATATACGCGTTTAAGTGATTTTCGGAAGTGGACCTTATATGGGAGCTATGACCAATTATGGGCCTATTCGGAAAAAAATTAGTAAAGTAATTCATATTTAGACAAAATCTATTTATGTCGAATTTTATCACGATAGCTTTATTTGACAATGAAATATGTGTTTTTAAGTGATTTTCGGAAGTGGGCCTTATATGGGAGCTATGACCAATAATGGACCGATCCGTAAAAAAAATTGTAAAATGATTTGTATGTATACAAAACATATTTGTGTCAAATTTTATCCCGATACCTTTATAATTCAATGAGATATATGCGTTTAAGTGATTTTCGGAAGTGGACTTTATATGGAGCTATGACCAATTATTGGCCTATCCGGAAAAAATTTCGTAGAGTGATTCATATTTAGGCTAAACATATTTGAGTCGAATTTTATCAAGATAGCTTTGTTTGACAATGATATATGAGCTTTTAAATGATTTCCGGAAGTGGGCCTTATATGGGAGCTATGACCAATAATGGACCGATCCGTAAAAAATTTGGTAGAATGATTTGTATGTATACAAAACACATTTAACTCGACTTTTATCACAATAGCTTTACTCATCAAAGAAATATGTGCGTTTAGGTGATTTTCGGAAGTGGACCTTATATGAGAGCTATGACCAATTGTGGACCGACTGAGATCTGCGTTGATAGTATCATTTCTATTCATATTATATTTGCATGTACAAAATTTTGTGTTGATACCGATATATTTGAGGGAGTTATTAACGATAAACTAATTTCCGGGAATATATACCTTTGTATGGGGGCTATGGGAAATATTCGATCGATTGTAAAGATTTTGAACATAATTGATTACTGCCCTGAAAAAATAATGTGTGACAAAATTCATCGAAATATCTTTGGTAGTTTCCGAGAAAACTTCAAAAGAATTATGAAAAAACCGTAATTTTTTTCGAGGTAGTCTGAAATTTTTATCTATAACTTTTTACGTTGTGAACCGATTTTGCTGATTTTCAATACCAAACTGCTTAGGACAATAATGAATATTCTTAGTGAATTTGGCTGATTTCTTTTGCTTAGTTTTAACGTGAGCGTGTTTTAACCAGACAGACAGACAGACAGACAGACAGACAGACAGACGGACAGACGGACATATCTAAATCGACTCAGAATTTCATAGGGACCCAGAATATATATACTTTGTTGGGTCTCAGACGAATATTTCTTGGTGTTACACACGGAATGACAAACTTATATATACCCTCTATCACCACTGATGGTGGTGGAGGGTATAAAAAAGTCACAGAGAAATAGGTTATGAAGTAAGTACATGCTATTACGAAGTTTCTGCTGGAAATAACTATGGGCTGTCCTTTTCGAACAAACAAACAGAAAATTAAATTCTTTAAAATGCATTCTCCTTGCAATGTACATGTATATGTGCTTTGCGTTTAATTTGACGCTATTTTTTGAGAGAACTGAAATAATAATTCAACATGCATTTTGTCAACTTAGAAAGTGATTTTAAATACTTTTCTTAATGTCAAACATGGTCATTAATAAATTACACTGTGGGTAGGGTATAATCACTATTTGCTTGGTACAGTTTTAAGAGTAATTGTCAATAAAAAGTGAACATGAACATTGCCATGCATTTGTTATCACTAATTAAAGTAATTTCACAGTTTAATGGTTCAATATTTTATATATTTTTATAACTAAGTGCATACATTTACTATATATAAAGTAAGAAAAAAAAAATACATATATTCGGCTATGTTAGTCCTTTGGTAGTGTAACAAATTTGTTAAAGGGTTTTTGTCAGTAGGTTTAACAAGTTTATTCCTATTTTTATGATATCGTAATTTTTATATTTTTATTTCAGTAGATTGACTATAAAGTTGACATTCTATTAATAAAATAGGAAGATATAAAAATATTTATAAACACGTAGAACATTATAGTTGGCTCCGGTCGATCAAATGGAATTCTACACAGACACACTGATAATGCATTTAGGCCATCTAGAGGTAAATGATCTAGTTTGGTATTAAACTAGTGTTAACTTGTGTAAAAGGCTGACGGATGCAAAATTTTGATACCTAAAAGCATTTTATGAGTTTATAACATGAAATTATTAAAATAGTAAATTGTGGTATATATTAGCTCCCTAACGTTTTTGCTTACTTTTGAGGATTTTTATTTTATTGTTGTTATACCCTACACACTTTAGTGGGGAGGGTATATAGGGTTTGTGCTAATGCTTGCAACGCAAAATAATATTAGTCCTATACCCTTAAAGTATACCAATCGGCTTAGAATTATTTTCTGAGTCGATTTGTCCGTCCGTCCATGTAAACCTTTCAATCAAACTACAGGTCGCAATTTTGAAAAAAATTCCATAAAATTTGGTACATGATCTTATATTGTAGCAGGTACGAAGCTTATTGAAAATGGTTAAGATCGATCCATTATTTTACCTAGCCCCCATACA
The DNA here is from genome assembly GCF_015586225.1 of Lucilia sericata. Lineage (NCBI taxonomy): Eukaryota > Metazoa > Arthropoda > Insecta > Diptera > Calliphoridae > Lucilia > Lucilia sericata. The sequence goes on along the minus strand of NW_023994061.1, from coordinate 370,992 downwards.
ACTAAACCCCTGAATAGGGCTTGTAAACGTTTTAATCAAACTACAGGTCGCAATTTTGAAGATAATTCAATGAAATTTGGCACATGATCTTCTATGATATCGGAGACAAAGCCTATTGAAAATGGTTAACATCGGTCCAAAGCCAAGTTCTATACTAGCCTTGATGACCCTCAAAAATTTTATAGTTATAGGGTCTCATTTGACCATAGCCCCTATACAAAGCCCCCTTCAAAATTTGACTTAAAAGTCCACAATTTTATTCAACAATAAATGGCTTAAGTATATCTGAGGCAAGGTACAATTCAACTTAAATGCTTTATTATGAAAATTAAATCACATATTATTTTTGTAACAGGTGTAGGGTATTATATGGTTGGCCACGCCCGATTATAATTTCTTACTTGTTTTCTTTTGGAGGATATTTTTACTTAAAAAATAAAGCAATAAAAAACTCAACAACATTTATACTTTTGGGTTAACGACTATGAAAAATTTCGAGATTTTTGCAGCTTTTCTATAAGAAACGTGTTGGAACCTACTCGTACTACTCAAGTACTTTTCACTTACATATACATAAATAAATAAATTTGCCTTTTTAAAATGTATATTTTTTATATTTCCTGACTTACTATTATTTAGTTATTTATTTTTCTTTTATCCTTTTTTTACCGACTTCTTTTGATGTATATGGAAATCTGTGAGATTTTATGTTGGCAATTTTTCATGTACAAAACGTTTTATGTCTCAAATTCTTTTGAATTTTTTTTTCCTGTTATACATTTAGTGTTGCAATAATAAATTTTATTTTCTTTTTTTCTTTTCCCACTTCCTGTTGTCGAAAGTGCAAAATTATATGGTAGTATTATATATTGTGATAAAGCAAAAATTTGTTTTGTATTTTAATTGGATTTAAGATGGAAATTTATTTAAGTGTTAAAATATGAGCCACTTTATATAGAGTACATATATATGAATAACAAGAACAGCGACAATTTTAAACTCTAAAGAAAGGTTTGAATCTGGCTAACATTTATAACTTTCACCAACCAATTTTGGAAATTATAATTCAAAACAGATTTTTATTTCAATTTATAAAATAAGAAAAAACTGTAGGTAATATTAACAAAAACACAGGATGCAAAATTCTTTCAAGACTTTCACTTTCTTATTGTGAAATATTTTTAGTTTTTGCTTAATGTTCTTAAATATGTATAAACATTCTTAAATCTTGAATTTCCAACAAACATTTTTATGAATGAAATGAGTGAATGGTATATTTTTCTCACAAATATATCAAACTTAAATAGGGTGGTTATTATACCCTCCACCACCATCAGTGGTGATAGAGGGTATATATAAGTTTGTCGTTCCGTGTGTAACACCAAGAAATATTCATCTAAGACCCAACAAAGTATATATATTCTGGGTCCTTATCAAATTCTGAGTCGATTTAGCTATGTCCGTCTGTCCGTCTGTCTGTCTGTCTGTCTGTCTGTGTAAAACACGCTCACGGTAAAACTAAGCAAAAGAAATAAACCGAATTCACCCAAAATATTTATTATTATCCTAAGCAGTTTGGTATTGAAAATCAGCAAAATCGGTTCATAACGTAAAAAGTTATGAGTAAAAATTTCAGACTACCTCGAAAAAAATTACGTTTTTTTCATAATTCCTTTGAAGTTTTCTCAGAAACTACCAAAGATATTTCGATGAATTTTGTCACACATTATTTTTTCAGAGTAGTGATCAATTATATTCAAAATCTTTACAATCGATCGAATATTTCCCATAGCCCCCATACAAAGTTATATATTCCCGGAAATAAGTTTATCGTTAATAACTCCCTCAAATATATCGGTATCAACACGAAATTTTGCACATGTAAATATAATATGAACACAAATCATACTGTCAACGTAGATCTCAGTCGGTCCACAATTGGTCATAGCTCCCATATAAGGACCACTTCCGAAAATCACCCAAACGCACATATTTCATTGATGAATAAAGATATTGTGATAAAATTCGAGTTGGATATGTTTTGTATACATACAAATCATTCTACAAAATTTTTTACGGATCGGTCCATAATTGCTCATAGATCCCATATAAGGCCCACTTCCGAAAATCACTTAAAAGCACATATTTCAATGCCAAGTAAAGCTATATTGATAAAATTCGACACAGATATGTTTTACCTAAACATGAATCATTCTACGAAATTTTTTCCGGATAGGCCTATAATTGGTCATAGCTCCCATATAAGGTCCACTTCCGAAAATCACTTAAACGCATATATTTCATTGAATTCTAAAGCTATTGGGAAAATATTCGACTTGAATATGTTTTGTGTACGTACAAATCATTTTATAAATTTTTTACGGGTCGGTCCATTATTGGTCATAATTCCCATATAAGGTCCACTTACGAAAATCACTTAAAAGCACATATTTCATTATCAAATAAAGCTATCTTGATAAAATTCGACACAAACATGTTTTGTCCAAATATAAATCACTCTGCGAAATGTTTCCCGAATAGGCCCATAATTGGTCATAGCTCCCATATAAGGTCCACTTCCGAAAATCACTTACACGCATATATTTTATTGAATTCTAAAGCTATAGGGGTAAAATTCGACTTAAATAAGTTTTGTGTACATATGAATCATGCTACCACTTTTTTCTCGGATCGGTCCTTTATTGGTCATAGCTTCTATATAAGGTCCACTTCTGAGAGTCCCTTAAACACACATATTTCATTGTCAAATAAAGTTAATTTGAGAAAATTCGACACAAATATGTTTTGTCTTTACATAAATCACTCTGCGAAATTTTTTGCGGATAGGCATATAAAACATTGTACCAAATTTTTTCTGGATCGGTCCATATTTGGTAATAGGTCCACTTCAAAAAATCCCTTAAACGCACATATTTAATTATCAAATAAAGATATCTTGATAAAATATGATTTGTGCACATATGAATCACTCTGCGAAATTTTTCTGGATAGGCTCTTAATTGCTCATAGCTCCTATATAAAGTCCACTTCCTAAAGTCACCTAAACGCACATATTTCATTGATTAATAAAGCTATTGGAGTAAAATTAGACTTGATCTTTTTCTGCATATAAATCATTATACGAAATTGTTTCCTGATCAGTCTTAATTGGTCACAACTCCCATATTCTGTGTATAGATACATCATTCTATTAAAATGTTTTCGAACTGTCGTATTAATCTACATTTTTCTGGACCTAATCAAAATTAGTTCGACAAAAATTTTGGCAAGTTATCTAAAAATTAGATAGTTAGATGGGTTTCAATAAAAAGTAGTTTGCTGGTGGAGGGTATTTAAGATTCGGCATAGCCGAATATAGCACTCTAACTTGTTTAACATTAAGTTTTACCAGAAGTATGTTATAGCACTGTTGCAGAAATTTAACTGTTGTCTAACAGCAGTTAAATTAAGGCATGTCTTAGATTAACAATAATAATACGCACTGTTGTACAAAAACTTTTCCCTCTAATGTTGTTTAACATAATGTTTACTTAAAGGAATAACCGAGAAAAGACTTAGACCTGTCTGCTATGCAGACGATGTCGTAATACTTTTAAAGGGAAAGGATCCAAATTACTTGTGTAAAAGAGCTGAGAAGGCTCTGAATGCGGCCTTGAGCTGGGCTCAACCGAGAGGCCTCAATGTTAGCCCGACAAAAACGGAAATCAGTCTTTTCACAAGAGAGACAAAAATTTCTACGTATACTGAACCTTGCCTCATGGGCAAGAAGATACCAATAACAGACAAAATTAAGTACTTAGGTGTAATCCTCGACCGGAAATTAAAATGGAGACACCACATAGAGGATTGGATCAACAAGGCACATGGGGTCTTAGTCCTATTATGACAAATTGGCTTTATAAAAGTGTAATTAGACCAATTATAGCTTATGCTTCAATAATCTGGTGGACTGCTTTAGACAAAAAACGAAATGGCGAATGTAATTGCTATAAAGGGAAGGGAGCTCGAGGCAGTTAACCTGCCAAATGCAAAACCATTCGACGCAACAAAATCTGAACTATAAATATGGGTGAGAGAATCCCATAATGCCTCTTGGAATAATGAAACAGTGGGTAGAACCACGAAGATCCTATGGGGTGACCTTGATGAGAGCAAGACGAAAAATCTCCTCAAAATGAGCAAATCTGAAGTTAGTATGATGGTACGTATTCTGAGTGGATACACAGGATTACGAGCACATCTATGCAAAATTGAACGTGCGGATTCACGCGAATGTAGAGCATGTTGAGAAGACAGTGAAACTCTGCAGCACTTTATTTGCCACTGCCAGGCATTCGTCAAAGTTAGATCCAAGTATCTTGGAAGTGATGTTGTTCCAGAAATAACATTCCTGACTAACACTGATTGGAAGATTCTTAGCAATTATGTTCAGGAAACTGAGTTTCTGAACACTGAAAAATAATTCATTCAGTTCCTTTTTTTCATGATAAGGAGTGCACAACAGGCCCGATAGTGGCCTAGGTGTATTTCTTCGGATTTGATGTAGTATACATCCTTCTATCAACCTACCTTCCTACCTAAAGGAATATGATAACAAAAGAAATTCATTTGTTTAAGGTTATTAAAAGATTTTAACACCATTATAATCTATACATATATTCCATGATATTCAATTGTCTAAATTATAATAATAATGGCTGAATTTTAAAGCGTATGAAAAACAAAACAATTACTCTAATTACATTTTTCACTTATATCAATATTCTCTTATAAAATCTCTGTCAAATATAATAATATGTTGTATAATATGAAGCCAACTTAATACTATCACAGCCTTTATAAACACATTTACGCCAGCAATTATATAAATTACCATTTAACTAAACGATAATAGTCATGCCTTCAAACATAACAATTCGTTTTAGTTTTCATAATTCAAGCGCCTTAGTTCTTATTGTTTGACACCTCATTCAAACAAACAATCAAACATTAAAGACAAGCAGGTGTTTATAATTACCCAACTAATTTAGTTGAATGCTCTAAGCACAAATTAAGTACTCGTACTATTTATAATTGTACACGTTTTTAAGTGTAGTTATTTACACATAAACAAACTTAATTTGGGTTTGTAAGAATAATGCCTCAATTAAGAGGCAAAGAAATATAAATAAGATGCAAGACAATTGTAGAAGAACATAAAAAACCTTGACAAATCAAACGGAAAGGGATGTGTATTCAATGAGGTAGATAAAGGCTTATTTAAAAGAAGTGTATTTTGAAAAAAAATATTAATGATCTTAATAATAATTTTGAGTACATATACGCAAACATGAAATACTGAAAAATGGATGTAATTAGTTTTAATCATGTTAAATTTGAAATCTTAAATGAGTCATGACTGAATAAACTTCCCGCGGTAACTACGAATTCCTCAACTACTGATGCACAGTGGGGCAGAATGGAAATTTTTTGGAAATAAATCTGGCATTTCTAAACGGCTGATCCGATCGGGATAAAATTCGGCATGAGCGTAGCCAAGGAGTATTCGAGTTTAACTTTTGAAGATGATCCCCGCAGATGCCCCAGGGACGGAGCTGTGGCGGCTCAAACTAGGGTACCTACGACATGTAAAATTTTTAAACTCGTGCCATTTTTTTGTTTTTCACCCAAATACAAAGATTTTTATATTTTCTGAAAGCGCTCGACGAGATCTTGAAAAAACATGCTTGGACATACTACTTATCTCTTATAATATCCGAGTTATAGGCATTTAAAAATTTAGTGATACAAAACCATACCTTGGTCCGCCTTTTTTTGAATACCGGGCGTAATTTTGGACCAAATGGACTCAATTTTTTCTTGTTAGTTAGACAATAAAATTTCCAATAATATACAAAAAATTTTAGATAAATATCATTTACAGATCCAAAAATATACGTTTTTTAATTTAAAAATTCCAAAAAAGTTAGATTTTTGCCGTTTTTTTGCCCAAAATGTGTCTTAACTCTTTTATTAATAAAATAAAATTTTCTTTAAGAACATATAACAATTTTATAGTTTTCTAAAAGGTATCTTTACGCAGAACGCTTTGGCGTAAAAAACTTGTCCTATTTTTTGAAAATGTTGCCACTGCGTCCTTCCGAATATGACCTATTTTTTATCAAAACTTCAACTTTGGGCGACATGTTCTAAAATCCCAAAGCTGGGATCAGAAAACTGAAAGCAGTTTTGGAAACCTCAATATGTTTTCTATTTACTCCAAAAGTATTTTCCCAGCCCTGAAAGAAATGTGGACTCTATGGGCAAAAATGTAAAAAATCCCATTTTTGGGATTTTCATTCCTATTTTTGGGAATTGCGGGATGCCCTTTGACCTTTTCAATTTTTTTTTTGCATTTTCTTATTTGAAATGACAAATTTAACAAGCGTTGAAGATTTCATTGAGTTTTGTTCATAAATAAAGATTTTGTCATATATTACATATTTGTTTAATTTCTAAAACTATGATTTATATCAAAATTTTAATAGGATCGCAGATAGCTACAACAATTTAGTCCATATTTATCCCTTAATATCATTTTTAGTTAGATATGGAAATTCTCGACCCTTTACAAAAAATTTCAAGCCAATATCTCAATTACATTCAAAAATATGTTCATTTAAACCTGTGTCCTTTAATTTCATCTTTTTCATATTTTAGTATTAAGTATGACAGCACATATTTAAATCTTATATTTACCTATTTTCTATTTGTTTGCTTATCCTTATAATGCTTATGCTTAAATTTTCAAAAATTTATAACTATTTTTTACCTAAATTTTTTCGACAGATCATTTCGTTCTGTTTCGTTTATGATCATGTAGGTAAAAATATACAGGTAATGATAATTTCGATTCATTCACTAATAAGAAATATCAATGACTGAATTACAGGTTATAGTAATATAGTCCTAAATGTTAATAGATAGACAATTCGTAATTTTTTACTTTGGAATACCTGTATCGGAAATGACAAGAATTGGTATATAAGTAAACTTCTCAGATTTTAAGTACCATATTTAATAAATCTACAATGAAGATTACATTAAAGTACGAAGAGTTGTGTTCCGTTTTATGGAGTATATCTTCAAAAGGGCCAGAAAGAATTGAAGACATTTCAAATTATATAAAAACTACATATAGTAGAAAAGTAGACAAAACATGCATATCAAAAATTGAAAACTTTTTAAAACTTTTTGATGTAAAAAGTAAGTCTGTGGATGGAAATCAAAAGAAATTTCGATTAAAATTTTGTAGTTGGATGGAAACTACTACGGAAATCTCAACTTACAACACATCAATAGGAGCGCCTTGCAAGTCATACGAAGACTTATGTTCAAGGTAAAAAAAGAGGGTCACACAAAAACTTTTTTCAATCTCAAATGAGGAAATTGCTGATACATTTAACGAAATGCTGAAAAAGGAAACCCAACATATGGATGTCGTACATATTGCAACTATTCTTCCTAATGCATCACCAAAACGACTTAAGCGAATTGTGGAAAGTATACCAACTCCAACATCATAATCAAATTTTACTGAAGAGGAAGCAATAGCGCTTATGTTGGAACTGGGTCTCAGTCGAAATAAGTACCAAATATTAAGGAAAAAGGACACAATATATTACCATCATACAAGGCGATCCAGGAAAAAAAAAAACAAATTATCCTACTAAATCAACAAAAAATAATGAAGAATTGAAAGAACTGAGAGCTGCGGAAAAAAGCAGAATCCAAGAAGAATTTAAAGTTCAGATGGGATTAAACATCGACAAACCACTTTCAAGTTGCGGTAGTACAAATGACGGTAATACGGCGAGAAGGTTTTTTCGTGATTTTGAAATTACTTCAAAAATAACTGGAATCGACAAGGAGTTGCTTCGAAGAGTTAACACTATTTTAATGGCACTGAATAGTAAACATAAAATTAATGGAAATCGATTTGGGGAATACACATCTGAAATTTCTAAATTACTTGTATCTCTGTATCCATGGAGGGAACTAACACCAACAGTACACAAAGTATTGTGTCATGGTCAAATAATAATTGAATCGAATATTCTTCCACTTGGAGAGTTAACAGAAGAAGCCCAGGAAGCGAGGAATCGAGATTTTAAGCATGTTCAACTATTCAGCTCAAGAAAATGCTCCAGGCAATCACAGAATGAAGATATTTTTAATAGTTTACTTCTATCTTCTGATCCTGTTCTTTCAACTATGCGAAAAAGATGGATTTGTTATGAAACTCTATCATCTCAAAACAAGGAAGATTTAAAGGACTTATATTAACTTCTGGATATGTATACCGATATGACAGATTATTTTATAGAAAATAAGTAGTGTTAGGAATTAACTATATAAGTAGGTTGTAAGAATTAATTGTATTATGTTTAAGATAAACAGTTCAAATAAAAAAAGCTATTATACTAACTGATGATATTGTATTAAATTGTGTTTTATATTTCGGTGGGCGGGAAAGGTAATTTGTGTGGGGTGATTTAGGTGTTGTTGTGCGTGGCTCATAATAAAATTATAATTTTTTTTATTTTATATACAATATTATAATAAAATAATTAACTAAATAATTTTTAAAAATTGTCCAAATATTTTATTCAACACCAAATGTATGTTCTGTCATACTTAATACTAAAATATGAAAAAGATGAAATTAAAGGACACAGGTTTAAATGAACATATTTTTGAATGTAATTGAGATATTGGCTTGAAATTTTTTGTAAAGGGTCGAGAATTTCCATATCTAACTAAAAAATGATATTAAGGGATAAATATGGACTAAATTGTTGTAGCTATCTGCGATCCTATTAAAATTTTGATATAAATCATAGTTTTAGAAATTAAACAAATATGTAATATATGACAAAATCTTTATTTATGAACAAAACTCAATGAAATCTTCAACGCTTGTTAAATTTGTCATTTCAAATAAGAAAATGCAAAAAAAAAAATTGAAAAGGTCAAAGGGCATCCCGCAATTCCCAAAAATAGGAATGAAAATCCCAAAAATGGGATTTTTTACATTTTTGCCCATAGAGTCCACATTTCTTTCAGGGCTGGGAAAATACTTTTGGAGTAAATAGAAAACATATTGAGGTTTCCAAAACTGCTTTCAGTTTTCTGATCCCAGCTTTGGGATTTTAGAACATGTCGCCCAAAGTTGAAGTTTTGATAAAAAATAGGTCATATTCGGAAGGACGCAGTGGCAACATTTTCAAAAAATAGGACAAGTTTTTTACGCCAAAGCGTTCTGCGTAAAGATACCTTTTAGAAAACTATAAAATTGTTATATGTTCTTAATAAAAATTTTATTTTTTAATAAAAGAGTTAAGACACAATTTTGGCAAAAAAACGCCAAAAATCTAAAATTTTTTGAATTTTTAAATTAAAAAACGTATATTTTTGGATCTGTAAACAATATTGATCTGAAATTTTTTGTATATTATTGGAAATTTTGTTGTCTAACTAACAAGAAAAAATTGAGTCCATTTGGTCCAAAATTACGCCCGATATTCAAAAAAAGGCGGACCAAGGTATGGTAAATTTTGTATCACTAAATTTTTAAATGCCTATAACTCGGATATTATAAGAGATAAGTAGTATGTCCAAGCATGTTTTTTCAAGATCTCGTCGAGCGCTTTCAGAAAATATAAAAATCTTTGTATTTGGGTGAAAAACAAAAAAATGGCACGAGTTTAAAAATTTTACATGTCGTAGGTACCCTACTTTGAGCCGCCACAGCGCCGTCCCTGGGGCATCTGCAGGGTTCATCTTCAAAACTTAAACTCGAATACTCCTTGGCTACGCTCACGCCAAATTTTATCCCGATCGGATCAGCCGTTTAGAAATGCCAGATTTATTTCCAAAAAATTTCCATTCTGCCCCACTGTGTGATGCTGTGTTCTTAGGTTTTTTAGTGTCCTTTTCGAGGCTAGTTGTAACAGCTCTACCTTTATTCTTGACAAGACTAGCCATGGAATTCTCGTCGATACCTATTACAAATAGAGTTCCCTGATGTTCTTCTTTCCTAGGAAAGTCGTCCCATTTTTCCACGGGCAGCTCAGCATTTTGACCTCCAAGAATTTCCAGTATACGTTCATTAGCCAGATTACTGCCACATCCTTTTATGTAGACAGTGAACTTTAAGATCACCGGAAGCTCGCTCTTCTTTGGCAATCCTAGCGCTGTCCCAGGAAGGAGGGATACTTTCCACCAAGTTCTTTAGGGTGCTTACACGTCATTAACATGACGCCCATGCTGAACTCGCAGCTCACGCTCTCTATTGGTTGTTTGGCCTTTGAAGCGATTGCGTGGCCCACTATCTTATTGTTCACCAGGTCTTCAACCCTACTCTGCTGGTCTATTGGAATTTTGCCTGATCGTCCATTTGTCTTCTTCTGGCAACTTGGGCGTAAGATGGCGGCTTTTTTCCTTTCCACCGCCCGTCCTTCTTCGTTTTTCGGGGCTTCTTTTGAGATACCCTTACCTTCGATATTGGTTTCGCCGACGTGTTCGTCTTTGGCATTCGCAGGATTCTGATGTTCCTTTGAGTGAAGTGTGGCTTGACTTCGATTGTGTATTAGAAGGCGGGAGCTCTTTTTCTTCTTAGGTTTATTCTCAGTTGTCAACTTCTCGGGAGACCGGATCTTCCTTGCCTCAGATCTTGTGAGAGAGTCCCGTTGTTTCTTTGGAGTGTCGAGGAATTGACTAACTATGATTTCCTGATGCATCTTTTTCAACTTCCTCTTCTGTGCTCCAGATAGGCTCTGCTATAACTCACCTCTTTCACTATTTTCTCTACTTCATCATTTTGGGATTTGCTATAATGGTGTTGTTATTATCATCTGAGGATTCGGGGTCGGAGTCCTCACCTATATTTAAAGCCTGAGGTACCTTAGAGCTCTTTCCGAGTATATCCTTCCCTTTAACCTCTATGTTTGGCATGCTGAACACTTGACGCATTGCCCGTCATGGAGTCCAAGGTACCCACCTCCATAGTAGTATTTTGTTCATGATTGCAGGATGGTTGCCGCAGGTACTGCGTTATTTAGGCCCTGCACTGTAACTTTTATCTTTTTATTTTTATTTTCCATGTTTGTTTTTTTTTTTTGGTTCGCGGGGAGTATAATATTCCCAGGTGGTGGACAATTTGCCCTCCCTTAGCTTGAGTGAAACTAAAGCTGTGAGAGGACAGATGGTCCACTACCCCCTATCCGCTACCCGTGGACACGCTCGGTAGGAAAAACGGGAAAACTACCCCAAAATTAAGCAATATCAAGCATGGGGAAAGGAAAATGAATCGCTGTAATATCTTTTCGTTCATCTTTTTTCGCTAATGATTACTGTTAGGAAAATTATAAGAAACTACGTCCAGAAAACTAAGATTCGAAATATTGGACCAACATTTTTTATGCAAAGTATGATAAAGTGCGCCCGTTAAGTACCCTAGATACCAATGACCAAGCTCAATCATTTCTATAACATGAATACTATACAAATCGATCTCGATAAGAAATTTAAATTTTCTTTTCCACTGTAAATAGAACTTCTGTGAACTGCAAAAAACTCATTTCACAAGTAAAATTTTTATTTCATAATAAAAATTACTCATTTATTTCGCAATCAAGATTATTGCTAAAAACTATAGAAATAGTTACACAAAAATCTTTCCATTATTTTAATTTTCTCATACTGCGAAATACAAACGAACGCAAAACTATTTGTTGGAAAAAGAAAAGAACAAAAACTTGAAAAAAACGTTTTTCTACATTTAATTTTCATTTAATGTTTTCATTAAAAGAAAAATCTGCAGTATGGCAAAATATTTCGTTCAACTTAAAATCGTAAAATGTAAGAACAAAAAAATTAGATTCTCATTGTTTAATGCAGCGTAAACTGAAATATACTTATACGTTTTAAGTTGAGATTCGTTAGTTTATTTATCATCACTATTGGAGGAAAAAATAAATTGAATTGCAAAATTTTTGGATAAATGTACTTAAAACCTATTGAACTGTGAAGTAGTAGTAGTTTGAAATGGTTTGTTGTAGTATATGTTATAGTTTATTTTGTTTTAATCACATGGATGCATGCGTGTTACGTATGAGTATTAACTTAATGTTGTTATTCTGTGTTTGTATTTTTTGTAATTTGAAGAGTATAATCCACTTAAAATGTCAAGCTGTTCGAAGATTAAATATGAAATTGCTATATTATTGAATAATCTACTTTCAATGTTAATTTTTTAAAATTTCGAAGTCATTGTTACTGCAAACAGTATATAAAATATCGTTTTTGTAAAAAGAGCTGACCGGGTTAAAAAACTTATAAAATGTTTAAAAGTCCAATTGCAAATTTCTATGAAAAGTTATTTTTTATGTAACACCAATTATCAATTTAAGAATTTTGTATTATTTTTATGACTTTTTCCTCATTTAAAACACACTTCATATAATTTGCAGTATAACATATCAGTCACAACCACTGGTCACCTTTTCCATCTCAGATTACTGCTCCCGGAAGCGGAATATAAAAACAAAGTGCCAGATGAGGATGCATGGTTAATAATCTTTCAAGTGTATGTAAAACATTAGTCTGCTCCAAAAACTATAATTGAAAATATTTTTCTTAGTTTTTTTTTTAAAGATATATTCTAAGACAATAACTAAATGCCAATTATAATAAAATAACTATTTTAAAATGGCATAGAAAAGCGTACTTAAATTTTTTCCCATATAATTTTGTTGTTCCCTAATTATACAGTAATAAAAGCATAAACATGATTGAATGGATATCTGTTTATCTGCTTGAGGCATTATGTTTCAGGTAGTTGTTAATAAATCTACTCTTATTGTTTATATTTCACTATTTTTTCACTTCTTTCATAAATAAAAACTATGTTTGATAAATTAAAATACAGACTAACGGACACAAGAACATAAAATTTCGTCTGATTGTCATGATAAATAATGCAACCAACAATATTGATTTTATACTCAAAGTTAACCAAAGTTAAAACAACAATTGAAAGTTCAAGAAAATTACAATCAAGGTGCATTATAAAAGTGTTTGCAGTAATACAATGTATGTAATTTGTAAAGTCAGGGAAATATAACCATATACGTTTAACTCTCTGTGATAAAAGACCGTTGTCTCCCAGTTTTGTCCAAAGTCATTCGCTTTTTAAGCTCCCAAAGATTTGGGGCTTCGGTGTAATTTTTGCTAAAAAGTGATCATTTTCTCAGGCTCATATCTTGCAAACCGCAAGGAACTTTGATTTACTCTCTGAGGTAAAATTGTAGCATTTGTCTTAAAGAATTGTGGACATATAAAATTTCATCTTCATTTCTTCATTTCAAGTGGAAAAAAGTCTTACTTTGTAAAATTGCACAGTTTTTATTAACGACACCTGTACGTATACGTGTTAATAATTTACTGATATTACAAATATTAAGTATACGCATAATTTGGAGAAGCACTTCATAAATTTTTTTTAAAAGGTGCAAAACCATTTTTTTTAAGTTATTGCAATTTTGATTTTGAAGATGAATGATTTGATTTAATATGTTTTAAAATTTTGTTCTTTATGAGACTCAGAGAGTATTCCGAATGGTATGCAAGATATGAGCCTGAGAATATTATAACTTTCTTGCAAAAATGTCACCGAGTGCAAGACTTTGGACAAAACTGGGATACACGGGTCTTTCATTATACCCTACACCACTTTAGTGGGGAGGGTATATTGGGTTTGTGCTGATGTTTGGTCCTATACACACCTTAAAGTATACCAATGGGCTTAGAATCATTCTCTAAGGCGATTTAGCTATGTCCGTCAGTCCGACCGTTTGTCCGTCAGTCCATGTAAACTTTGTAATCAAACTACAGGTCGCAATTTTGAAGATAATTCAATGAAATTTAGCACATGATCTTCTGTTCTATCCCAGGGACGAAACCTATTGAAAATGGTTAAGATCGGTAAATTATTTCACCTAGCCCCCATACAACTGAACCCCTGAATAAGGCTTTTAAACCTTGTAATCAAACTAAAGGTCGCAATTTTGAAGATAATTCAATGAAATTTGGCACATGGTATCGAAGACAAAGCTTATTGGAAATGGTTAACACTGGTCCAAACCTTATTGAAAATGCTGAACCCGACGAATAGGGATTTTAAGTTCATAATTATGTTCAATATACTCGTATCTCGACAAAAAGATGTAAAACAAAGTTCTATACTAGCCTTGATGACTCTCATGAATTTTATAATTATAGGATCTCATTTGACCACAGCCCCTATACAAATCCCCCTTCAAAAATTGGCTTAAATGTCCACAATTTTGTTCAACAATTCAACTTAAATGCTTTATTGTGAAAATTAAATCACATATTATTTTTGTAACAGGTGTAGGGCATTATGTGGCCAGCCTCGCCCGACAATAATTTCTTACTTGTTTTATATTGCTGCAGTTTGTTTGGTATTGAAAATGGATAATATCGGTCGATGATTTTGCCTAGCCCCCATATAAGGTCCCTTTCAGGAAATGACTTTAACGCTCATAACTGGCTAAAAGAAACAACTATAGCAATGAAAATCGACATAAACATATTTTATAGGAACCTTAATAACTTTGTAAAATTTTATAAGGAGCGGTTCATAATTAACCCTACCCCCCATATAAGGTGCCTTCAGAAAATTACTTAACGCTCATAACTGTCTAAAAGAAGCATCTATAGCGGTGAAATTCGAAACCTTAATATCATTGTAAAATTTTATAATGATCGGTCCATAATTGACCCTACCCCCCATATAAGGTCCCCTTCAGAAAAATATTTAACGCTCATCACTGTCTAAAAGAAGCATCTATAGCGATGAAATTCGACATAAACATATTTTATAGGAACCTAAATCGCTTTGTAAAATTTTATAAGGATCGGTCCATAATTGACCCTACCCCCCAAATAAGGTCCCTTTCAGAAAATTACTTTAACGCTCATAACTGTCTAAAAGAAGCATCTATAGCGATGAAATTGGACATAAACATATTTTATAAAAATGGCTTAGTAAAATTTTTTAAGGATCGGTCCATAATTGACCCTATCCCCCATATAAGGTCCCCTTCATAAAATGACTTTAACGCTCATAATGTATACATTATGCCCCTTGTTCATAAACACAATTTTATTTTATAAACGATTTATAAGCCAAATTTCGTATGAAAATTTTATTTTGTAAACCTTATATAAAATAAAATGTTGTTTATGAATAAGGGGGTATATATGTTTTATTTTGTATCAAAATTAGGAACATCCTGAAAAATTTATAAATATGCAGACATTTTATTTAAACTTTAATCTATGTTATGACATATATGTACCTGTGGGAAGAAAAAACATTCTGCATCACGAATAACAGAACGTGTCCCATTACCACTACATTTTACTATCTTTTTGAAATCTGACAGACAAAAGTAAATGATTGAATTCAGTAGAAAATAAAATACCTTAACAGGAGTGTATTACTTGCAGTATTTTTGCACAAGTTTCAAGTTTACTTACATACACATGTATATTGGCTACAGGTGAATTATATGTATGTTGATATATGAATAAAAATAAATAAAATGCAATTCATATATCAAGGCCACATGTTTAAATGTACTGGCACTTAAAAAGAGACAATGTCAAATTGTAGTTTGTTGCTTTTGCAATACAAAAATAGTGAAAACATTTAGATATAATGTACCAGCATACATATTACCATATCTCAGGACATTAATATTATACATATTATGAGTGATTCTGAACCTCTTCACCACAGTAGTGTATGTTCTAAAATCCATATATAAGTATGTAAATATTTACATACAACTTTTCACACCATTCAGAATGTATGTAAGAGCTTATTTTTATAAAAACTACAATATACTAAAAGTTATTTCCTATCCGGATTAATGGTGAAAGATGGAGCTTAAAATACAAAACAGATGATTAAACTAAGACCTGTTGAAAAGACTCTCCAACAATGAACAATAAAGTGTTAAGATAAATACAAACTTGAGCACATACATGACTTAATCTAGATGAAAATAAAACTATATAAAAATGCTCATTTACATATGTTAAAACGTACAGATAAACATAAAAGTGATACGTATGTAGTTCTACTTGTACATAGAAAAAACAAAAAAATCTAAGTTTACAAACTGGTATTAGTATTAAATGCTATGTAAGTAGATATTAGTTTTTGCATTGAGAGAGACAACTTTTTATGGACCACATATAATACGAATAACTTTTATATTTAACCCATTAATGCCCACGGCGATCTACGTAATGTAGATATGTAAAATTTGGATATGACAGTTTACTTGTGTATAAAAATCGATTTTAATTAAAAATTATTTTTCTTTATTGCCTGGTTTGGATTTTAGAAGGCAAATTATTGTCCATTAAGTATTTTAACTAAAAGTTATATTTGTTTACTAGCTTATATTGTAGATCATATAAAACTTTGTTCTTATATAATATAAAAAATAATTTAAAAGTATAAAATTCTAATTCCTGGAATTTTGTAATTTCTGTAATGTCAATTCATAAATTTAATGAAATTTGTATATTTTCTTGCAGGAACAGATATATTGAATAAAATCACACATTTTGCATGTATTCACAGAAGGTCTTTGGCGTTGGAATCCTTGTAATTCCCTTAATAAACCAAGAAAATGGCCATTTATTGTTGAACAAAATTGTGGATATTTATGTCAAATTTTGAAGGGGGTTTTGCATAGGGGCTATGGTCAAATGAGACCCTATAATTATAAAATTCATGAGAGTCATTAAAGCTAGTATAGAATTTGGTCTTGCAACTTTTCGTCGAGATACGAGTATATTAAACATAATTATGAACTTAAAATCCCTATTCGTCGGGTTCAGTTGTATGGGGGCTAGGTGAGAAAATGGACCGATGTTAACCATTTTCAATAGGCTTTGTCTTCGATACCATAGAAGATCATGTGCCTAATTTCATTGAATTATCTTCAAAATTGCGACCTGTAGTTTGATTACAAGGTTTAAAAGCCCTATTCAGGGGTTCAGTTGTATGGGGCTAGGTGAAATAATGGATCGATCTTAACCATTTTCAATAGGTTTCGTCATCAAGCTTCAAATTTGCGACCTGTAGTTTGATTACAAATTTTAAATGGATGGACGGACGGACATTTTTAAATCGACTCAGAAAATGATTCTAAGCCGATTGATATACTTTATGGTGGGTATAGGACCAATATTATTGTGCGTTACAAACATCAGCACAAGCCCAATATATCCTCCCTACCAAAGTGGTGTAGGGTATAATAAAATTTAGTACCTCTTAGTACACTGCGTATGAGTTACATTTACATGCAAAAATCGAAAGATATTACTTATACGCATCTGTTGTTTTGAGTTTACATATTTCAAGAAATACTTCCTTTAAAAATGTAAATAAATTATTTCTTAAATCAAAATAGTGTAGCAAGTTTATTTTAGTTTAAATAAATTTTTAAGGAATTAAACTTTAAATTTAATGCCAGAAGTTTGTACATAAATGGAGAAATAAATTAAATATTGTTATTATTCTTTTGCAAATTATATAAAAAAAAAACAATGTTGATATAATATCAACTAGGTCTTCTCACATATGATTTAAAATTTAACAAAACATTACCATCATTATAATCAACAAAAATTTCCGTTGAATATTGGAAAGTTTCACCTAACTCCAAACCGCAATCTATAGTGGTAAATTGAAATACTTAAACTTCTTGTAAGAACATACGCTTTCAAGAAATAAGGTCACCTTCAGAACATTTCTTTACAGTCTTAAAAATACGAATATAGTAAAGAAATTTGAATATTTAATGACATTTTACTATTTTTTAAATGACTTTTAAACAAATCAAATTTTAAAACTTAAACCAGATTCAGATAATAATAATAATAATAATAATAATAATAATAATAATAATAATAATAATAATAATAATAATAATAATAATAATAATAATAATAATAATAATAATAATAATAATAATAATAAGTTTCTTATATAAATTATCTAATATTAGAGAAAACATGAGTTTTAGCTTTTTGGTTTATAACAAAAAATGTATCTCACACTAATACGAGTACCCAATAATGACTTTAACGTTGATAATGCGATAGCGATGAAGAACCCATGTTTAGATATAGGGGAACCCCCGAAATGGTAATGAAATTTGCATAGGTTTCAATCAATAAAAATATCTTCAATATAACGACGTCGCAAGTGTTCTTACATCCAATGTACATATTTTTATTATTCTTAAAAAAAAATATTTAAATATTTTTAAAAAGATTGTCATTGGATTCACAATTTCCTAATTAGAACTACTCTTTTAAAGTATTTATTATACAAAATTTTACAAACTTCATAGAAAATCCAACACAATATATTTCCAATTACCTCATTTTATGATTAGTGTAAGTCCCTTAAACACTACTAATATAAATGATTAAAACACAATACGGAAATATACATATTTTATGACCATAATTATGTAAATTTCTATAATATACACAATTTTGTCGATTAATATTTTTACCTTTTTATTAATTCATACAAATGACAAACAATTTTCCACACAAAAGTAATAAAAAAAGTAATAAAAGTAATTTCTTTATTTATTTGGCCTACCAAAAAAAAAAAACTTGTTAAACTCATTAAATAGTTAATTATTTAGCAAAATTTCTTATTAAGGATTTCATTTTAGCTGTATTTATTAACTTTATCAAATAATATACAACAACACAAATAATTTATTAGTTATTTAATTCTCATATAATGTTACAAAAGGATATAAATATTTATGATTAATACTACAATTTAACAAATTACGAAGGCTAAGTCAAGGACAGTAGGAAAAGCGGAATAAACAAGAAGCAGTTTGTCTAGGAAGTGATTATAAAGATAACAACACCGAAATTAAAATCCATTAAAAATATAAATAAATTTAAATTTAACGAAACATTTTGCTAATATAATCAAAAAATATCTACGTAACCACTACTTTTCAAATGAAACAGACCAATATCGCGCATACAGGGCATCTGAAAATGTATAATATAGCCTGTGTAATATCTTTTAACATCGAACTAATTACATTATTATTATCTATTTATCTTTATTATACCCTCCACCACCATCAGTGGTGATAGAGGGTATATATAAGTTTGTCATTCCGTGTGTAACACCAAGAAATATTCGTCTGAGACCCAACAAAGTATATATATTCTGGGTCCCTATGAAATTCTGAGTCGATTTAGCTATGTCCGTCTGTCTGTCTGTCTGCCTGTCTGGTTAAAACATGCTCACGTTAAAACTAAGCAAAAGAAATCAGCCAAATTCACTAAGAATATTCATTATTGTCCTAAGCAGTTTGGTATTGAAAATCAGCAAAATCGGTTCACAACGTAAAAAGTTATAAGTAAAAATTTCAGACTATCTCGAAAAAAATTACGGTTTTTTCATAATTCTTTTGAAGTTTTCTCGGAAACTACCAAAGATATTTCGATGAATTTTGTCACACATTATTTTCTTAGGGCAGTAATCAATTATGTTCAAAATCTTTACAATCGATCCAATATTTCCCATAGCCCCCATACAAAGGTATATATTCCCGGAAATTAGTTTATCGTTAATAACTCCCTCAAATATATCGGTATCAACACAAAATTTTGTACATGCAAATATAATATGAATAGAAATCTTACTATCAACGCAGATCTCAGTCGGTCCACAATTGGTCATAGCTCTCATATAAGGTCTACTTCCGAAAATCACCTAAACGCACATATTTCTTTGATGAGTAAAGCTATTGTGATAAAAGTCGAGTTAAATGTGTTTTGTATACATACAAATCATTCTACCAAATTTTTTACGGATCGGTCCATTATTGGTCATAGCTCCCATATAAGGCCCACTTCCGGAAATCATTTAAAAGCTCATATATCATTGTCCAACAAAGCTATCTTGATAAAATTCGACACAAATATGTTTAGTCTAAATATGAATCACTCTACGAAATTTTTTCCGGATAGGCCAATAATTGGTCATAGCTCCCATATAAAGTCCACTTCCGAAAATCACTTAAACGCATATATTTCAATGAATTATAAAGCTATTGCGATAAAATTCGACACACATATGTTTTGTATACATACAAATCATTTTACAATTTCTTTTACGGATCGGTCCATTATTGGTCATAGCTCCCATATAAGGCCCACTTCCGAAAATCACTTAAAAACACATATTTCATTGTCAAATAAAGCTATCGTGATAAAATTCGACATAAATAGATTTTGTCTAAATATGAATTACTCTACTAAATTTTTTCCGAATAGGCCCATAATTGGTCATAGCTCCCATATAAGGTCCACTTCCGAAAATCACTTAAACGCATATATTTCATTGAATTGAAAAGCTATCGGGGTAAAATTCGACAAAAATATGTTTTGTGTACATTAAAATTATTCCACCAAATTTATTACGGATCGGTTCATTATTGGTCATAGCTCCCATATAAGGCCCACTTCCGAAATTCACTTAAAAGCAAATATTTCATTGTCAAATAAAGCTATCTTCATAAAATTCGACACAAATATGTTTTGTCTTTATATGAGTCACTCTACGAAATTTTTTCCGGATAGGCTCATAATAGGTCATAGCTCCCATATAAGGTCCACTTCCGAAAATCAATTAAACGAATATATTTCATTAAATTCTAAAGCTATAAGGATAAAATTCGACTTGAATATGTAATGTGTACATATAAATCATTCTACCACTTTTCCCCGGATCGGTCCATTATTGGTGATAGCTCCCATATAAGTCCCACTTCCGAAAATTACTTAATCGCACATATTTCATTGTTAAATAAAGTTATCTTAATAAAATTCGACACAAATATGTATTGTCTTTATATGAATCACTCTACGAAATTTTTTCCGGATAGGCTCCCATAGAGGGTCCACATACGAAAACCAATTAAACGCATATATTTCTTTGAATAATAAGGCTATCGGGATGAAGTACGATTTGAATATGTTTTGTGAGCATATAAATCATTCTACCAAATTTTTTCCGGATTGATCCATATATTGTAGTAGCTCCTATATAAGGTCCACTTCAAAAAAATCACTTAAACGCACATATTTCATTATCAAATAAAGGTATCTTGATAAAATTCGACACAAATATGTTTTGTGTAAGGTCATAGCTCCTATACATATAAAGTCCACTTCCGAAAATCACCTAAACGCAAATATTTCATTAATTAAAAAATCTATTGTAGTAATCATTATACTAAATCATTATACTAAATTTTTTCTTTATCGGTTGATAATTGGTCACAACTCCCATATAAGGTCCATTTCCGAAAATTACTCAAATGCACTTGATAATCAAAGTTATCGTTATAAAATTCGACATAAATGTTTATTTTGTATATATAAATCATTCTACGAATTTTTTCTTCCGGATCGGTCCATAGGTTGTCTTAGCTTCCATATAAGGTATACTTCTGAAAATCACTTAATATCACTTAATTCGTAATTAAATGATTATATCCGGATAAAATTCAAAATGAGAATGTTCTGTGTACTGATAAATCATTATATTAAAATGTTTTCAAACTGGCCTATTAATATACATTTTTCTCGACCTAATTAAAATTAGTTTGACATATGCATAAATGTTAGTACCCTCAATAAGGAAACAAAAATTTCGCCAAGTTATCCAAAAATTAGATAGTTAAATGGGTCTCAATGAAAAGTAGCTTGCTGGTGGAGGGTATTTAAGATTCGGCAGAGCCGAATATAGCACTCTAACTTGTTTTATTGTCACATTCTCTACTTTAGAAATAAACTTCTACTTTTGTTTATTTTCTTTTGATTTGATGTTTTAATTCTATAAATTCAATGACGTGGAAACAATATTAATTAGAGAAATGAATTGTAATCTTTTGACAAATTTTTAATCATTTTTATTTTTTCTGTTATAAAATTTTTATTTGATTTAACAATTATAATTAAGTTCCAAATAGAAACACAAACAATAGTAAATATTTAAATGTTGCTACCAAGAATTTCTTAAATATTGTATTTATTTTGTATATGAGGGAAGTAAATGCAAAAGCAGACTATGTATATAACACACGAGAGATATAATATGAATATAGATTAGACTATAGTCTGGAAATAGACTAAACTAGACTATAAACGACATTACAGACCAGAATACATTGCAGGCTAGACTATAAACTAATATATAGACTGAAGTGATTGTAGACTAAAATATAGAAAACATTGGACTCTATACTATCAACCAGAATATTGACTAGACTATAGACTATACTAAAGCTTAACCTATGGACTAGACTATAGATTATACTAAAGACAAGACTATAGATTATACTAAAACAAGACTATAGATTAGACTGTAGACTAGACTATAAACTAGATTATAGACTAGATTAGACTAGACTATAGACTAGACTATAGACTAGACTATAGACTAGACTACAGACTAGATTATAGACTAGACTATAGACTAGACTATAGACTAGACTATAGACTAGACTATAGACTAGACTACAGACTAGACTATAGACTAGACTATAGACTAGACTATAGACTAGACTATAGACTAGACTATAGACTAGACTATAGACTAGACTATAGACTAGACTATAGACTAGACTATAGACTAGACTATAGACTAGACTATAGACTAGACTATAGACTAGACTATAGACTAGACTATAGACTAGACTATAGACTAGACTATAGACTAGACTATAGACTAGACTAGACTACACTATAGACTAGACTATAGACTAGACTATAGACTAGACTATAGACTAGACTATAGACTAGACTATAGACTAGACTATAGACTAGACTATAGACTAGACTATAGACTAGACTATAGACTAGACTATAGACTAGACTATAGACTAGACTATAGACTAGACTATAGACTAGACTATAGACTAGACTATAGACTAGACTATAGACTAGACTATAGACTAGACTATAGACTAGACTATAGACTAGACTATAGACTAGACTATAGACTAGACTATAGACTAGACTATAGACTAGACTATAGACTAGACTACGACTAGACTATAGACTAGACTATAGACTAGACTATAGACTAGACTACAGACTAGACTACAGACTAGACTAGACTAGACTATGACTAGACTATAGACTAGACTATAGACTAGACTATAGACTAGACTATAGACTAGACTATAGACTAGACTATAGACTAGACTATAGACTAGACTATAGACTAGACTATAGACTAGACTATAGACTAGACTATAGACTAGACTATAGACTAGACTATAGACTAGACTATAGACTAGACTATAGACTAGACTATAGACTAGACTATAGACTAGACTATAGACTAGACTATAGACTAGAATAGACTAGACTATAGACTAGACTATAGACTAGACTATAGACTAGACTATAGACTAGACTATAGACTAGACTATAGACTAGACTATAGACTAGACTATAGACTAGACTATAGACTAGACTATAGACTAGACTATAGACTAGACTATAGACTAGACTATAGACTAGACTATAGACTAGACTATAGACTAGACTATAGACTAGACTATAGACTAGACTATAGACTAGACTATAGACTAGACTATAGACTAGACTATAGACTAGACTATAGACTAGACTATAGACTAGACTATAGACTAGACTATAGACTAGACTATAGACTAGACTATAGACTAGACTATAGACTAGACTATAGACTAGACTATAGACTAGACTATAGACTAGACTATAGACTAGACTATAGACTAGACTATAGACTAGACTATAGACTAGACTATAGACTAGACTATAGACTAGACTATAGACTAGACTATAGACTAGACTATAGACTAGACTATAGACTAGATAGACTATAGACTAGACTATAGACTAGACTATAGACTAGACTATAGACTAGACTATAGACTAGACTATAGACTAGACTATAGACTAGACTATAGACTAGACTATAGACTAGACTATAGACTAGACTATAGACTAGACTATAGACTAGACTATAGACTAGACTATAGACTAGACTATAGACTAGACTATAGACTAGACTATAGACTAGACTATAGACTAGACTATAGACTAGACTATAGACTAGATTAGACTAGACTATAGACTAGACTATAGACTAGACTATAGACTAGACTATAGACTAGACTATAGACTAGACTATAGACTAGACTATAGACTAGACTATAGACTAGACTATAGACTAGACTATAGACTAGACTATAGACTAGACTATTGACTAGACTATAGACTAGACTATAGACTAGACTATAGACTAGACTATAGACTAGACTATAGACTAGACTATAGACTAGACTATAGACTAGACTATAGACTAGACTATAGACTAGACTATAGGCTAGACTATAGACTAGACTATAGACTAGACTATAGACTAGACTATACTAGACTATAGACTAGACTATAGACTAGACTATAGACTAGACTATAGACTAGACTATAGACTAGACTATAGACTAGACTATAGACTAGACTATAGACTAGACTATAGGCTAGACTATAGGCTAGAATAGACTAGACTATAGACTAGACTATAGACTAGACTATAGACTAGACTATAGACTAGACTATAGACTAGACTATAGACTAGACTATAGACTAGACTATAGACTAGACTATAGACTAGACTATAGACTGGACTATAGACTAGACTGTAGACTAGACTATAGACTAGTCTATAGACTAGACTATAGACTAGTCTATAGACTAGACTATAGACTAGACTATAGACTAGGCTATAGACTAGACTATAGACTAGACTATAGACTAGACTATAGACTAGACTATAGACTAGACTATAGACTATAGACTAGACTATAGACTAGACTATAGACTAGACTATAGACTAGACTATAGACTAGACTATAGACTAGACTATAGACTAGACTATAGACTAGACTATAGACTAGACTATAGACTAGACTATAGACTAGACTATAGACTAGACTATAGACTAGACTATAGACTAGACTATAGACTAGACTATAGACTAGACTATAGACTAGACTATAGACTAGACTATAGACTAGACTATAGACTAGACTATAGACTAGACTATAGACTAGACTATAGACTAGACTATAGACTAGACTATAGACTAGACTATAGACTAGACTATAGACTAGACTATAGACTAGACTATAGACTAGACTATAGACTAGACTATAGACTAGACTATAGACTAGACTATAGACTAGACTATAGACTAGACTATAGACTAGACTATAGACTAGACTATAGACTAGACTATAGACTAGACTATAGACTAGACTATAGACTAGACTATAGACTAGACTATAGACTAGACTATAGACTAGACTATAGACTAAAGTGCTGGATTTTCCATTTGTGGAGGGAATAGTGTTTGAGGCATTTAATTTAAATCTTTTAACAACGAAAGTGGCGGGAAATACCACTGCGGAAATTCTTTTCCACATACGGACGGTTCAGCTGAAGAATAAAATTTCCCTACATATGCTCCGTAAAATAGGGTCCGCTTTATAATATAAAGCATAGTTGAAATTCCTTAGTATTGTAGAAATCATTAATTTTAAATGAAAACTCCATATTATATTATACGTTAAGTTGCGTTTTTTTTAGCAATTTTGATTTTCAAAGAATTTGTCTAAATAAAGAAAAAAGAGCCCATCAAAGCTTAAAAAGAGATATCTGTAATAAAATTTAAATGTCCAGACAGACAATTGCTTTCACATTCATGGATTTAGTGGTCATTTTGATTTCTTACGCATGGCTTAACATAATACAATTTTATTTGTTTTTATAATTTAAAGAACATTAGAAAAATATCCAATAAAAAGTCAAAACAAAAGCAACACAGCGGAAATTGATAAAATTTTAAAATAAACATTAGGAATGTCACAAATAAAGGGAGGATGGATTTTGAGTGGTTATCTGTTGTTTTAAAAAATGTGACAGTTTTAAATTTGTGTTACTTTGTATAATCTCCTCCACCAACAGTAGTGATGGACAGAATTTTCATACCGGTGCACCGAGATGATTATTTGTTTAAACATTTAAAATTATTATGAATTAAACTTTTATAACTTTATTGTACTATATTGTGTTCTTTAATTTATGTCTCACTCTTTATAGGCAATTTTTATTTATTCCAAATTGATTGCTGTCCTTTGTTTTTAAAACAATAAATTTTTAATGTGCAAATAAAATTGTGGCTGTGAAAATGTAATACTTATTATACAAAATAAATTGTTTAATGACATTATTTTAATGTTTTGGATCGTAAAAGATTAATTAAAGTAATGCAATAATTTTTAATTACAACGTTTAAAGTGTTATAAATATCTTCACTATTTAATCAATCCAAATAAGAAAATATAAAAGTGATATTTTATAATTAACCGACCTAAACTTAAAATCATGGCAAAATAATTCGAAACTTGAGTGAAATTTCATACAAATAATCTTCAACAAGATCCGTTACATATGTTGCTACAAAATTAAGTATAAAGTGTTCTATTATGATAAGTAACATACGTACTAGAACATTATACCTGCCCTTTTAGGAAGGAATAGTTTTTAAACTCCAAAAAACAAATTGTGAAACAATCAAATTAAAAAATATTTATTGGATTTTTTCTAAACTGATTTTTCATATGTAAATAGTAATACATATATTCAGGGTGATAGTAGTACTTATTTTATCACATTTAATAATTTTAATGATTTGATGTAAATTTACTTATGACCGATCCTCCTAAGATTTTGGTTTTAATAAAACTTGTTATGTCAATGCTTTCTAAGCCTTTTATGAAGGATTTGATCCTATATAACCCGATACTCATAATATTTGACAGAAAGATTTTAGATCCTACAAAACTAGTTCATGATGAATTTTATCGTCACTTAGGGTGTTAATGTCATTCTAAGAGAAAGGCGATTTAAAAGGGATAAGGTCAATTATGGACCAATTCTGAAAAAAAAACAAGTTAGAGTGCTATATTCGGCTATGCCGAATCTTAAATACCCTCCACCAGCAAGCTACTTTTTATTGAAAACCATTTAACTATATAATTTTTAGATAACTTGGCAAAATTTTTGTTTCCTTATTGAGGGTACTAACATTTATGCATATGTCAAATTAATTTTAATTAGGTCTAGAAAAATGTATATTAATAGGCCAGTTTGATAACATTTTAATATAATGATTTATCAGTACACAGAACATTCTCATTTTGAATTTTATCCGGATATAATCATTTAATTACGAATTAAGTGGTATTAAGTGATTTTCAGAAGTATACCTTATATGTGAGCTAAGACAACCTATGGACCGATCCGGAAGAAAAAATCCGTAGAATGATTTATATATACAAAATACGCATTTGAGTAATTTTCGGAAATGGTCCTTATATGGGAGTTGTGACTAATTATCAACCGATAAGGAAAAAATTTCGTATAATGATTTATATGCCAAAAAAAATTCAAGTCGAATTTTACTACAATAGATTTATTAATCAATGAAATACGTGCGTTTAGGTGATTTTCGGAAGTGGACTTTATATGTATAGGAGTTATGACCTTACACAAAACATATTTGTGTCGAATTTTATCAAGATATCTTTATTTGATAATGAAATATGTGCGTTTAAGTGATTTTTTTGAAAGCAATATTACCATATATGGAACAATCCGGAAAAAATTTGGTAGATTGATTTATATGTTCACAAAGCATATTTAAGTCGTACTTTATCCATATAGCTTTATTATAATATGTGCGTTTAAGTGATTTTCGTAAGTGGGCCCTCTATGGGAGCCTATCCGGAAAAAAATTCGTAGAGTGATTCATATAAAGACCAAACATATTTGTGTCGAATTTTATCAAGACAACTTTATTTGACAATGAAATATGTGCGTTTAAGTAATTTTCGGAAGTGGGACTTATATGGGAGCTATGACCAATAATGAACCGATCCGGGGAAAAAGTGGTAGAATGATTTATATGTACACAAAACATATTCAAGTCGAATTTTATCCTTATAGCTTTAGAATTTAATGAAATATATTCGTTTAAGTGATTTTCGGGAGTGGACCTTATATGGGAGCTATGACCAATTATGAGCCTATCCGGAAAAAATTTCGTAGAGTGACTCATATAAAGACAAAACATATTTGTGTCGAATTTTATCACGATAGCTTTATTTGACAATGAAATATGTGCTTTTAAGTGATTTTCGGAAGTGGACCTTAAATGGTAGCTATGACCAATAATGGACCGATCCGTAAAAAATTTGGTGAAATGATTTGAATGTATACAAAACATATTTGTGTTGAATTTTATCCCGATAGGTTTACAATTCAATGAAATATATGCGCTTAAGTGATTTTCGGAAGGGGACTTTATATGGGAGCTATGACCAATTATGGGCCTATCCGGAAAAAATTTAGTAGAATAATTTACATTTATACGAAATATATTTATGTCGAATTTTATCACGATAGCTTTATTTGATAATGAAATATGTATTTTTAAGTGATTTTCGGAAGTGGGGTTATATGGGAGCTATGACCAATAATGGACCGATCCGTAAAAAAATTTGCAAAATGATTTGTATGTATACAAAACACATTTAACTCGACTTTTATCACAATAGCTTTACTCATCAATGAAATATGTGCGTTTAGGTGATTTTCGGAAGTGGACCTTATATGAGAGCTATGACCAATTGTGGACCGACTGAGATCTGCGTTGATAGTATGATTTCTATTCATATTATATTTGCATGTACAAAATTTTGTGTTGATACCGATATATTTGAGGGAGTTATTAACGATAAACTAATTTCCGGGAATATATGCCTTTGTATGGGGGCTATGGGAAATATTGGATCGATTCTAAAGATTTTCAACATAATTGATCACTGCCATGAAAAAATAATGTGTGACAAAATTCATCGAAATATCTTTAGTAGTTTCTGAGAAAACTTCAAAAGAATTATGAAAAAAACGTAATTTTTTTCGAGGTAGTCTTAAATTTTTACTCATAACGTTTTACGTTGTGAACCGATTTTGCTGATTTTCAATACCAAACTGCTTAGGATAATAATAAATATTGGGTGAATTTGGTTGATTTCCTTTGCTTAGTTCTAACGTGAGCGTGTTTTACACAGACAGACAGACAGACGGACAGACGGACATAGCTAAATCGACTCAGAATTTCATAAGGACCCAGAATATATATACTTTGTTGGGTCTTAGATGAATATTTCTTGGTATTACACACGGAACGACAAACTTATATATACCCTCTATCACCACTGATGGTGGTGGAGGGTATAAAAAAACAATTAGAATTATGTTCCTATAAAACTTGTTTATGTCGAACTTCATTGTTTTACTATAATTTTGAAGAAGTTGTTTTTTATGTTGAATCAAGTTATAGTTATGAGCGTTAAAGCCATTTTATGTGCAGGACCTTTTATGGGGATAGAATCAATTATGGACCGAGCCTCTTAATATCTGGCTGAGAAAGTTTAGTTTCTAAATAACATGTTTATGTCAATTTCGATGAAATGCTGGAATTTTTAAGCAAATTAAGAACTTTTAAGTAATTTTCTGAAAAGAACCTTATATGGGGGGTAGGGTCAATTATGGGCCGATCTCCATAAATTTTTGCACATAGATTTTGTTTACATCGAATTTCGTAGCTTTACTATTACTTTGCAGCAAGCTATGAGCGTTATAGTAATTTTATTAGGGGACCTTTTATCGGGGGTAGGGTCAATTATGAACATATCCTCATATTTTTTAGTTTCTCTAAAACCTGTTTATGTTGACTTTCGATGATTTACTGAGATATTGAAAAAAGTTATGAACTTTAAATTAATTTTCTGAGTGGAACATTATATGGGGGGTAGGTCCAATTATAGGCCGATCTCCCTAAAATATGGAAAATATTCTAGTTCCCCTAAAACTTATTTACTTCGAATTTCGTTGCTTAGCTGCCATTTTGAAGCAAGTTATAAGCGTTAAAGTAATTTTCTGAAGGGGAGCTTATATAGGGGGTAGGGTCAATTATGGACCGATCATCATAAAATTTTGTAGAGATATTTATGTTCCTCTAAAACTTGTTTGTGCTGACTTTCGTTGATATACTGAAATTTTGAAGCAATTTATGAGCTCTAAAGTGAGTTTCTGAGGGGAACCTTCTATGGGGGGTAGGGTCAATTATTGGCCGATTTCCATAAAATTTTTCTGCGAGAGTTTAATTCCCCTAAAATTTGTTTATGTCGAATTTCGTTGCATTGCTATCATTTGAAGCAAGTTATGAGCGTTATAGTCGTTTTCTTAGAGGGACCTTATATGGGGGGTAGGGTCAATTATGGACCGATCCTCATAAAATTTAGTCGGGGGATTTTGGCTTATATTAAACTTATTTATGTCGAATTTCATCGCTTGTACTTTTAAAGCAGATATGCCCGTTAAATCTGTTTTTCGGGGACCACTTGTATGGGGGCTACCCGAAAACGTGGACCGATATTGCTCATTTTCAATACCAAACAAACCTTATCTATTGAGAATATTTTTGGAAAATTTCACCTTCTAGCTTATTCCGTTCGGACTTTATCGTGCTTTCAATAGACAGACAGACGGACCCAGAATATATATACTTCTGTGGGTCTATGACCAATATTTCGATGTGTTACAAACGGAATGACAAAAACAACATACCCCCCATCTTTTTTGATGATGGGTATAAAAAGGAGCGCACAACAGGCCCGATGGTGACCTAGGAGTATTTCTACCGATTTGATGTAGTATACATCCTCCTATCAACCTAACCATGATTTTAAAATCAAATAATGAAAATTATGCTTTTATGGGTAAAATATGCAAAAAAAATATGCGCTGAAGATATTCCAGTATATTTGACCTAGTTATGGACATGGATAATACCCTCCCCTCTAAGGTGGTATAGGGTATAATTATCCCAACGAACCAAGTCAAGAGTCATATCTAAGTCAGATTTACATACATATATTTCGATGTTTTTAGAGTTCCACTTTTTTGGTGTCATGTATATGTATTGGGCCACCCCATATTTACATACGTTTACAAATTGATTGACTGTTGGAAAAAGTAAATATTTTACTACTTACAATAAAGATTTTCTACTCCGCGAACACATTCTATTTATTTAGGATTGTATGTATGATGTGAAATAACGAGATGATTTTGATAATGATGTGTGTAAAGTAAATGTCACAATAATGATGTTTACCAAAAAAAAAAAAAAAAAAAAAACAAGTTAGAGTGCTATATTCCGCTCTGCCGAATCTTAAATACCCTCCACCAGCAAGCTACTTTTTATTGAGACCCATTTAACTATCTAATTTTTAGATAACTTGGCGAAATTTTTGTTTCCTTATTGAGGGTACTAACATTTATGCATATGTCAAACTAATTTTAATTAGGTCGAGAAAAATGTATATTAATAGGCCAGTTTGAAAACATTTTAATATAATGATATATCTGTACACGGAACATACTAATTTTGAATTTTATCCGGATATAATCATTTAATTACGAATTAAGTGGTATTAAGTGATTTTCAGAAGTATACCTTATATGGGAGCTAAGACAACCTATGGACCGATCCGGAAGAAAAAAATCCGTAGAATGATTTATATATACAAAATAAACATTTATGTCGAATTTTATCCCGATAACTTTGATTATCAAGTGCATTTGAGTAATTTTCGGAAATGGACCTTATATGGGAGTTGTGACCAATTATCAACCGATAAAGAAAAAATTTAGTATAATGATTTAGTATAATGATTACTACAATAGATTTATTAATTAATGAAATATTTGCGTTTAGGTGATTTTCGGAAGTGGACTTTATATGTATAGGAGCTATGACCTTACACAAAACAAATTTGTGTCGAATTTTATCAAGATACCTTTATTTGATTATAAAATATGTGCGTTTAAGTGATTTTTTTGAAGTGGACCTTATATAGGAGCTACTACAATATATGGATCAATCCGGAAAAAATTTGGTAGAATGATTTATATGCTCACAAAACATATTCAAGTCGTACTTCATACCGATAGCCTTATTATTCAAAGAAACATATGCGTTTAATTGATTTTCGTATGTGGACCCTCTATGGGAGCCTATCCGAAAAAAAATTTCGTAGAGTGATTCATATAAAGACAATACATATTTGTGTCGAATTTTATCAAGATAACTTTATTTAACAATGAAATATGTGCGATTATATGGGAGCTATCACCAATAATGGACCGATCCGGGGAAAAAGTGGTAGAATGATTTATATGTACACATTACATATTCAAGTCGAATTTTATCCTTATAGCTTTAGAATTTAATGAAATATATTCGTTTAATTGATTTTCGGAAGTGGACCTTATATGGGAGCTATGACCTATTATGAGCCTATCCGGAAAAAATTTCGTAGAGTGACTCATATAAAGACAAAACATATTTGTGTCGAATTTTATGAAGATAGCTTTATTTGACAATGAAATATGTGCTTTTAAGTGATTTTCGGAAGTGGGCCTTATATGGGAGCTATGACCAATAATGAACCGATCCGTAAAAAATTTGGTGAAATGATTTTAATGTACACAAAACATATTGTTGTCGAATTTTATCCCGATAACTTCAGAATTCAATGAAATATACGCGTTTAAGTGATTTTCGGAAGTGGACCTTATATGGGAGCTATGACCAATTATGGGCCTATTCGGAAAAAAATTAGTAGAGTAATTCATATTTAGACAAAATCTATTTATGTCGAATTTTATCACGATAGCTTTATTTGACAATGAAATATGTGTTTTTAAGTGATTTTCGGAAGTGGGCCTTATATGGGAGCTATGACCAATAATGGACCGATCCGTAAAAAATTTGGTAGAATGATTTGTATGTATACAAAACACATTTAACTCGACTTTTATCACAATAGCTTTACTCATCAAAGAAATATGTGCGTTTAGGTGATTTTCGGAAGTGGACCTTATATGAGAGCTATGACCAATTGTGGACCGACTGAGATCTGCGTTGATAGTATGATTTCTATTCATATTATATTTGCATGTACAAAATTTTGTGTTGATACCGATATATTTGAGGGAGTTATTAACGATAAACTAATTTCCGGGAATATATACCTTTGTATGGGGGCTATGGGAAATATTCGATCGATTGTAAAGATTTTAAACATAATTGATTACTGCCCTGAAAAAATAATGTGTGACAAAATTCATCGAAATATCTTTGGTAGTTTCCGAGAAAACTTCAAAAGAATTATGAAAAAACCGTAATTTTTTTCGAGGAAGTCTGAAATTCTTATCTATAACTTTTTACGTTGTGAACCGATTTTGCTGATTTTCAATACCAAACTGCTTAGGACAATAATGAATATTCTTAGTGAATTTGGCTGATTTCTTTTGCTTAGTTTTAACGTGAGCGTGTTTTAACCAGACAGACAGACAGACAGACAGACAGACAGACAGACGGACAGACGGACATATCTAAATCGACTCAGAATTTCATAGGGACCCAGAATATATATACTTTGTTGGGTCTCAGACGAATATTTCTTGGTGTTACACACGGAATGACAAACTTATATATACCCTCTATCACCACTGATGGTGGTGGAGGGTATAACAAGTTAGAGTGCTATATTCGGCTCTGCCGAATCTTAAATACCCTCCACCAGCAAGCTACTTTTCATTGAGACCCATTTAACTATCTAATTTTTAGATAACTTGGCGAAATTTTTGTTTCCTTATTGAGGGTACTAACATTTATGCATATGTCAAACTAATTTTAATTAGGTCGAGAAAAATGTATATTAATAGGCAGGTTTGAAAACATTTTAATACAATGATATATCTGTACACAGAATATACTCATTTTGAATTTTATCCGGATATAATCATTTAATTACGAATTAAGTGATATTAACTGATTTTCAGAAGTATACCTTATATGGGAGCTAAGACAACCTATGGACCGATCTGGAAGAAAAAAATCCGTAGAATGATTTATATATACAAAATAAACATTTATGTCGAATTTTATCCCGATAACTTTGATTATCAAGTGCATTTGAGTAATTTTCGGAAATGGACCTTATATGGGAGTTGTGACCAATTATCAACCGATAAAGAAAAAATTTAGTATAATGATTTAGTATAATAATTATTACAATAGATTTATTAATTAATGAAATAACTGCGTTTATTTTCGGAAGTGGACTTTATATGTATAGGAGCTATGATCTTACACAAAACATATTTGTGTCGAATTTTATCAAGATACCTTTATTTGATAATGAAATATGTGCGTTTAAGTGATTTTTTTGAAGTGGACCTTATATAGGCTACTACAATATATGGATCAATTCGGAAAAAATTTGGTAGAATGATTTATATGCTCACAAAACATATTCAAGTCGTACTTCATCGCGATAGCCTTATTATTCAAAGAAATATATGTGTTTAAGTGATTTTCGCAAGGGGACCCTCTATGGGAGCCTATCCGGAAAAAATTTCGTAGAGTGATTGATATAAAGACAATACATATTTGTGTCGAATTTTATCAAGACAACTTTATTTAACAATGAAATATGTGCGATTAAGTAATTTTCGGAAGTGGGACTTATATGGGAGCTATCACCAATAATGGACCGATCCGGGGAAAAAGTGGTAGAATGATTTATATGTACACATTACATATTCAAGTCGAATTTTATCCTTATAGCTTTAGAATTTAATGAAATATATTCGTTTAATTGATTTTCGGAAGTGGACCTTATATGGGAGCTATGACCTATTATGAGCCTATCCGGAAAAAATTTCGTAGAGTGACTCATATAAAAACAAAACATATTTGTGTCGAAGTTTATGAAGATAGCTTTATTTGACAATGAAATATGTGCTTTTAAGTGATTTTCGGAAGTGGGCCTTATATGGGAGCTATGACCAATAATGAACCGATTCGTAAAAAATTTGGTGGAATGATCTTAATATACACAAAACATATTTTTGTCGAATTTTATCCTTATAGCTTTAGAATTTAATGAAATATATTCGTTTAATTGATTTTCGGAAGTGGACCTTATATGGGAGCTATGACCAATTATGGGCCTATTCGGAAAAAATTTAGTAGAGTAATTCATATTTAGACAAAATCTATTTATGTCGAATTTTATCACGATAGCTTTATTTGACAATGAAATATGTGTTTTTAAGTGATTATCGGAAGTGGGCCTTATATGGGAGCTATGACCAATAATGGACCGATCCGTAAAAAAAATTGTAAAATGATTTGTATGTATACAAAACATATTTGTGTCGAATTTTATCCCAATAGCTTTATAATTCATTGAAATATATGCGTTTAAGTGATTTTCGGAACTGGACCTTATATGGGAGCTATGACCAATTATTGGCCTATCCAGAAAAAATTTCGTAGAGTGATTCATATTTAGACTAAACATATTTGTGTCGAATTTTATCAAGATAGCTTTGTTTGACAATGATATATGAGCTTTTAAATGATTTTCGGAAGCGGGCCTTATATGGGAGCTATGACCAATAATGGACCGATCCGTAAAAAATTTGGTAGAATGATTTGTATGTATACAAAACATATTTAACTCGACTTTTATCACAATAGCTTTACTCATCAAAGAAATATGTGCGTTTAGGTGATATTCGGAAGTGGACCTTATATGAGAGCTATGACCAATTGTGGACCGACTGAGATCTGCGTTGATAGTATGATTTCTGTTCATATTATATTTGCATGTACAAAATTTTGTGTTGATACCGATATATTTGAGGGAGTTATTAACGATAAACTAATTTCCGGGAATATATACCTTTGTATGGGGGCTATGGGAAATATTGGATCGATTCTAAAGATTTTGAACATAATTGATTACTGCCTTGAAAAAATAATGTGTGACAAAATTCATTGCAATATCTTTGGTAGTTTCCGAGAAAACTTCAAAAGAATTATGAAAAAACCGTAATTTTTTTCGAGGTAGTCTGAAATTTTTACTTATAACTTTTTACGTTGTGAACCGATTTTGCTGATTTTCAATACCAAACTGCTTAGGACAATAATGAATATTCTTAGTGAATTTGGCTGATTTCTTTTGCTTAGTTTTAACGTGAGCGTGTTTTAACCAGACAGACAGACAGACAGACGGACAGACGGACATAGCTAAATCGACTCAGAATTTCATAGGGACCCAGAATATATATACTTTGTTGGGTCTCAGATGAATATTTCTTGGTGTTACACACGGAATGACAAACTTATATATACCCTCTATCACCACTGATGGTGGTGGAGGGTATAACAAGTAAGAGTGTTATATTCGGCTGTGCCGAATCTCATATACCCACCATCAAACCGTATGCCGTAAAAGGAATGCTCCCCTATAAACATCAGCGTGATATTTGGAATATGGCTTAAGTCAATTATGGCCCGAGCTCTTTTGAACTAACAAAATATTAATTTTTAATTTCAATTTTATTAATTTCAATTCTTAAACCGTGAGCGTCAATTATGAACCGTATTTTAAATAAGGAACACTCGTAGTTTATTAGCCAAAACTCTTTCCTGAGGGGAACCTTTTGTGTATTACCGACACATTCCGCATGAAATTCGGAGCGAATTTCATAACCGTATTTCATAACTCATATTTTTAAGCCAGTAAGTAATTTTCTGTAGGGGACCTTATATGGGCGGTAGGGTAAATTATATACCGATCCTCCCTAAATTTGGTGGAGAGATTAAACTTATGTGCGTCAATTTTCGTCACATTCATATTTTTAAGCCAGTAATGAGCATTGTAGTTATTTGCAGGCCCCCCTATATGGGGGAAGGGTCATTAATGAGCCGATCCAAAAAAAATTGGTACAGAGGTTTTGGCTCGTAAGAAACTTACGTGTGTAGCATTTCATCATTTTACTCGTATTTTTAAGACAGCAGTAAGCGTTTAAGCTATTTCCTGAAGTGGACCCAATAGGGGGAGTAGGGCCAATTATGGACCTATCCACATAAAAGTTATTAAAAAGATTTTGGCTCGCGAGGAACTTTATTGTGTAAAATTTTATTGCTATATTCGTATTTTTTAGCCAGTAATGAGCATTAAAGTAATTTTCAGAAGGGGACCTAATATGAGGGATAGGGTCATTTATGGGCCGATCCTAAAAAAATTGGTAGAGAGATTTTGGTTTATAAGAAACTTACTTATACCGAATTTCATCGCTATACTCGCATTTTTGGACCAGTAATGAGTGTTAAAGTAATTTTCAGAAGGGGACCTTATATGGGGGGTAGGGTCATTTATGGGCCGATCCTCAAAAAATTTGCTAGAAAGA
Organism: Lucilia sericata; assembly: GCF_015586225.1. Lineage (NCBI taxonomy): Eukaryota > Metazoa > Arthropoda > Insecta > Diptera > Calliphoridae > Lucilia > Lucilia sericata. The sequence goes on along the minus strand of NW_023994061.1, from coordinate 333,312 downwards.
CTTTTGCTCATATGGAACTTATTTATTTCGAATTTCATCGCTATACTTGTACTTCTAAAGCAGTTATGCCCGTTAGAGCTGTTTTTTGGAGGTCCACTTGTATGGGGGCTATCCGAAAAAGTGGACCGATATTGCCCATTTTCAATACCAAACAAACCTTAACAATAGAGAATATTTATGCAAAATTTCAACTGTCTAGCTCCTCTCGTGTGGTCCCTATCGTGATTTCAACGGACAGACGGACGGACGGACGGACGGACAGACGGACGGACATGGCTAGATCGTCTTAGAATTTAATAAGGACCCGGAATATATATACTTTTATGGGTCTATGACCAATATTTCGATGTGTTACAAACGGAATGACAAAATCAATATACCCCCCATCTTTTTTGATGGTGGGTATAAAAAGACACATATGTATGTAAGGCTTAAATTTAGCGACTAATTTAGCAATAATTTTGGAGATTTTGCAGGAAAATCAACAAAATTAAGAAAAGTTTTAATGCATATTTGTGTATCTATTGGGGTATTTAATTATTCGAGTTTTTGGATTATTCGGTTTATTCGACAAATAATTATTTGAGGTTTTGTGTTAGCCGGTTAATAATCGGATAATTCAAAATTATTCGGTTAATCGAATAAAAGTAAAATGGATGTTTTTTATTAATTTTATTGTTTTTACAATATTTTTTTTCTTATAATGAAGAAAATGATAATTTTCAATTATTTTGAGTTAAATTCAATGTAATTATACCCTACACCACTTCAGTGGGGAGGGTATATTGGGTTTGTGCTGATGTTTGTAACGCACAATAATATTGGTCCTACACCCACCTTAAAGTATATCAATCGGCTCAGAATCATTTTCTGAGTCGATTTAGCTATGTCCGTCCGTCTGTCTGTCTGTCCGTCCGTCCATGTAAACCTTGTAATCAAACTACAGGTCGCAATTTTGAAGATAATTCAATGAAATTTGGTACATGATCTTCTATTGTCCCAGAGACGAGCCTATTGAAAATGGTTAAGATCGCTCCATTATTTCACCTAGCCAACCCCACAATAGGGCTTGTAAACCTTGTAATCAAACTACAAGTCGCAATTTTGGAGATAATTCAATGAAATTTGGCATATGATCTTTTATGGTACCGTAGACAAAGTCTATTGAAAATGGTTAAGATCGCTCCATCATTTCACCTAGCCCCCATACAACTGAACCCCCCAATAGGGCTTGTAAACCTTGTAATCAAACTACAAGTCGCAATTTTGAAGATAATTCAATGAAATTTGGCACATGATCTTTTATGGTACCGTAGACGAAGTCTATTGAAAATGGTTAACATCGGTCCATTATTTCACCTAGCCTCCATACGACTGAACCCCCCGAATAGGGCTTTTAAAACTTGTAATCAAACTACAGGTCGCAATTTTGGAGATAATTCAATGAAATTTGGCACATGATCTTTTATGGTACCGTAGACAAAGTCTATTGAAAATGGTTTACATCGGTCCATTATTTCACCTAGCCCCCATACAACTGAACCCGCCGAATAGGGCTTTTAAGTTCATAATTATGTTTAATATACTCATATCTCGAAAAAGCTGCAAAAACCAAGTTCTATACAAGATTTGATGACCCTCACGAATTCCATAATAATAGGTCCTCATATGACCCTAGCCCCTATAAAAAGCCTCCATCAAAATTTCACTTAAATGTCCACAATTTTATTTAACAATAAACGGCTTAAGTATGTATATCTGAGGCAATGTACAATTCAATTTAAATGCTTTATTATGGCAAACAAATCACATTATATTTTTGTCAAAGGTGTAGGGTATTATATGGTCGGCCTCGCCCGACTAGGCTAGGGTCAAATGAAGTCGAAATTTCGAAATTCGGCAAGGTAATTAATGATATATATATATATATATATATATATATATATATATCAGTTTTACTGTTAAAAAGTGAGTTTTTATTAATCGGTTATTTGATAGAAATTATTCGGTTAATTCGTTATTCGCAATTTGGCATTTTTAATTTATTCGGACGATTAATCGACAAAAATTCATCGATTAACCGATCGACGATTAATCATTTGAATACCCTAGTATATATACATATAAATATATATATTTATATTAAAGTTATAAGGACTTTTCTGAGGCTTTTCTAAGACAAATTACTTAAAATTCATAATTAGCTCAAATACTTTTAGCAACGTTTATGGGGATCGCTTCAAAATGATAAATTGTGTTCAGTATAGGTCACCTGTTATAATTTTGCCCGATTTCAGCAGCAGGTTGACCTAGCTTAACTATTTACCTATGGTAAGTGTCGCATTTTTGCACATGCTTCGTAGAATACGTGATACCAACATAATAGTTTTTCTAAGACCGCTAAATTCATCTATATATATAAAATTCTAACGTTACTGACTGACTGACTGACTGACTGACTGACTGATTCACTGACTGATTCATCATCGCACAGCCTAAACGGTTGAAGCTAAAGAGCTGAAATTTGGACAGGAGGTTGGTCTCCCGCCAAATAGATCCACTAAGACGGGATTTTTGGAAATTCGAATGTTTAGGGGGTAAAAAAGGGTAAAAACGGGTAAATTCGGTAACCTTATATCTCCTAAACTAGAAAAGATACGAAAACAGTTTAAAGCTTATCGCCGTTCATTTAAAAAATAAACGGACAGGTGTCTGGTACTTTTTTAAAATTCGGCCCCTTTAGGGAATAAACGGGTAAAAACTGTATTTTGGTACTTTTTTCGCACCCCATGTATCTTTTAAACCAGTGCACATTCAAAAAATATTTTTGACTCCTTCATAACTTAACGAAAAAATAAAAATATGAATTTAGTACTTTTTGGATATTCGGACGTTTAAGGGGTTAAAATTGTACCTATTTTTGGTACTTTTTTCATAAAACATTGTTTTTGGTTTATTAACTTATACATATGAAAACATAATAACAGGCTCCCACTACGATGTTGCAACTTTTTGGAATAGAATTTTTATTTCGTTAATGGGGAGGAAAAAAGTACCAAAAGGGGTAAAAACGGGAAATTTGATTTTATTCAACCACAATGATCCAATTTAGATAAAATTTTTAAATTTAGAAACACTAAATATCCTAATGGGGTGTTATTTGGAACCCCGGTATCAAGTGATATTTTTTTGGTACTTTTCATTCTCCAACTGGTCCTTTTTGAGTTTTCTATGATATTGAAATAGAAACATGAAATTAATAATAAAGGGACTTTTCGCTACTTTTTCGTTCTACACAGGTACTTTTTTGAGTTTTCTTTAAAATTAAAGCTAGAAACATGAATTTAAGCATGTAGAGCTCGGAGTAAATGAGAATCTATAAAATGGGACTTTTTGGTACTTTTTCGTTCTTCAAAAGGTACTTTTTGAATTTTCTATAATATTGAACCTAGAAACATGAAATTAAACATGTAGAGACCGGAGTAAATGAGAATCTATAAAAGGGACTTTTTGGTACTTTTTCGTCCTTCGACTGGTACTTTTTGAGTTTTCTATAAAATTTAACCTAGAAACATGAAATTAAGCATGTAGAGCCCTTAGTAAATAAGAATCTATAAAAGGGGACTTTTTGGTACTTTTTCGTCTTTCGACTGATACTTTTTGAGTTTTCTATAAAATTTAACCTAGAAACATGAAATTAAGCATGTAGAGCCCGGAGTAAATGAGAATCTATAAAAGGGGACTTTTTGGAACTTTTTCGTCTTTCGACTGGTACTTTTTGAGTTTTCTATAAAATTTAACCTAGAAACATGAATTTAAGCATGTAGAGCCCAGCGTAAATGAGAATCTATAATAGGGGACTTTTTGATACTTTTTTGTCCTTCGACTGGTACTTTTTGAGTTTTCTATAAAATTTAACCTAGAAACATGAAATTAAGCATGTAGAGCCCAGAGTAAATGAGAATCTATAATAGGGGACTTTTTGGTACTTTTTCGTCCTTCGACTGGTACTTTTTGAGTTTTCTATAAAATTTAACCTAGAAACATGAAATTAAGCATGTAGAGCCCTTGGTAAATGAGAATCTATAAAAGGGGACTTTTTGGTACTTTTTCGTCCTTCGACTGGTACTTTTTGAGTTTTCTATAAAATTTAACCTAGAAACATGAAATTAAGCATGTAGAGCCCTTAGTAAATGAGAATCTATAAAAGGGGACTTTTTGGTACTTTTTCGTCTTTCGACTGGTACTTTTTGAGTTTTCTATAAAATTTAACCTAGAAACATGAAATTAAGCATGCGGAGGCCTTAGTTAATGAGAATCTATAAAAGGGGACTTTTTGGTACTTTTTCGTCCTTCGACTGGTACTTTTTGAGTTTTCTATAAAATTTAACCTAGAAACATAAAATTAAGCATGTAGAGCCCTTATTAAATGAGAATCTATAAAAGGGGACTATTTGGTACTTTTTCGTCTTTCGACTGGTACTTTTTGAGTTTTCTATAAAATTTAACCTAGAAACATGAAATTAAGCATGTAGAGCCCTTAGTAAATGAGAATCTATAAAAGGGGACTTTTTGGTACTTTTTCGTCTTTCGACTGGTACTTTTTGAATTTTCTATAATATTGAACCTAGAAGCATGAAATTAAGCATGTAGAGCCTGAAGTAAATGAGAATCTATAAAAGGGGACTTTTTGGTACTTTTTCGTCCTTCGACTGGTACTTTTTGAGTTTTCTATTAAATTGAAAATAGAAACATGAAAGTATGCATGTAGAGCCTGGATTAAGTGAGAAACTATAAAAGGGGACTTTTTGGTACTTTTTTGTCCTTCGACTGGTACTTTTTGAATTTTCTATAATATTGAACCTAGAAACATGAAATTAAACATGTAGAGCCCGAATTAAGTGAGGACCTATAAAAGGGGACTTTTTGGTACTTTTTCGTTCTTCAAAAGGTACTTTTTGAATTTTCTATAATATTGATCCTAGAAGCATGAAATTAAGCATGTAGAGCCTGGAGTAAATGAGAATCTATAGAAGGGGACTTTTTGGTACTTTTTCGTTCTTCAAAAGGTACTTTTTGAATTTTCTATAATATTGATCCTAGAAGCATGAAATTAAGCATATAGAGCCTGGAGTAAATGAGAATCTATAAGAGGCGACTTTTTGGTACTTTTTCGTTCTTCAAAAGGTAGTTTTTGAATTTTCTATAATATTGAACCTAGAAACATGAAATTAAGCAAGTACAGCCAAGATTAAATGATAACCTATAAAAGGGGACTGTTCGGCACTTTTTCGTTCTTCAAAAGGTACTTTTTGAATTTTCTATAATATTGAACCTATAAACATGAAATTAAGTACGTAGAGCCCGGAGTAAGTGAGAACATATAAAAGAGGACTTTTTGGTAATTTTTCGTTCTTCAAAAGGTACTTTTTGTATTTTTTATAACATGAAATTAACCATGTGGAGCCCGGAGTTAATGAGAATCTATAAAAGGGGACCCTTTGGTAATTTTCCGTTCTTCAACTGGTACTTTTTTAATTTTCTATAATATTGAACTTAGGAACATGAAATTAAATAAAAGAGGTCTTTTGTTACTTTTTCGTACTTCATTGGTACTTTTTGAGTTTTCTAAAATATTGAATATATAAACATAAATTTAAATAGGGGACTTTTTGATATTGCAGATATATATACATTTACAATAATATTTATTTTATTTCATTACGATGAGGGTAGCGAAGCACACTGGGTATAGCTAGTATATTATATAACTCTCCCGTTTAAGGGATTTAACACCATTTTTATACCCTCCACCACCATCAGTGGTGATAGAGGGTATATATAACTTTGTCATTCCGTGTGTAACACCAAGAAATATTCATCTGAGACCCAACAAAGTATATATATTCTGGGTCCTTATGAAATTCTGAGTCGATTTAGCTATGTCCGTCTGTCTGTCCGTCCGTCTGTCTGTCTGTCTGTCTGTGTAAAACACGCTCACGTTAAAACGAAGTAATATAATTTAACCAAATTCAACCAAAATATTCATTATTATCCGGTACAGTTTGGTATTGAAAATGAGCAAAATCGGTTTACATCGGGAAAAGTTATGAATCAAAATTTAAAACAACCTCGAAAAAATAAGCACATCCTAATGTAATTTTCTCCAAAACTATGCAAGATAATACCATGAAAATCACCACACATTCGTTTCTACACAAGATCTTGATCCGTGCAGAAAATTGCCAGAATCGCTCCACAATTTCAATACCTCCCATACAAAAGTACATATTCCCGGAAAATGGGTTTTTCGTTAATAACTTCCATCACAATGTCGATATCTTCACAAAATTTTACAAATTAAAATCTTATGCCAATAGAATTCTTTCAGAGAAAAATTTTCTGGATCGATCCATAATTGGACATAGCTCCCATACAAGGTCCCCTCCCGAAAATCACTTAAACGCGCATAACTCATTACTAAATTAAGATATCCATATAAAATTTGGTATAAGTATTGCCCATATGCATAGAAATATTACTGTGAAAATTTTTTCCGAGCGGTCCAAAATTGGCCATAGCTCCCATACAAGGTCCCCTCCCGAAAATCACTTAAACGCGCATAACTCGTTACTAAATTAAGATATCCATATAAAATTTGGTATAAGTATTGCCCATAGGCATATGTGCAAGTATTGCACATATGCGCGGAAATATTACTGTGAAATTTTTTTCCGATCGGTCCATAATTGGTCATAGCTCCCATACAAGGTCCCCTCCCGAAAATCACTTAAACGCTCATAACTCATTACTAACTATAAAGTTTGGCAGAAGTATTGCTCATATACAGAGAAATATTGCCCACATGCATAGAAATATTACTGTGAAAATCTTTTTGGATCGGTTCAAAATTGGTCATAGCTCCCATACAAGGTGCCCTCCCGAAAATCACTTAAACGCGCATAACTCATTACTAAATTAAGATATCCATACAAAATTTGGTATAAGTATTGCCCATATGCATAGAAATATTACTGTGAAAGTTTTTTCCGAACGGTCCATAATTGGTCATAGCTCCCATACAAGTTCCCCTCCAGAAAATCACTTAAACGCGCATATGTGCAAGTATTGCACATATGCGCGGAAATATTACTGTGAAATTTTTTTCCGATCGGTCCATAATTGGTCATAGCTCCCATACAAGGTTCCTTCCCGAAAATCACTTAAACGCACATAATTCATTACCAAATATTGATATCATAAATTTAGCAAAATTATTGCTCTTATATACATAAATTACACTATAAAATTGTTTTACGATCGGTCCATATTTATTCATAGCTCTCATACTAGGTCCTCTCCAGAAAATCACTTAAATGCACAGTATTTATTACCAAATAATGATGTAGATACAGAATTTTGAAATTTTGTTTTTATATATAATTCGTCATAGCTCTCATACAAGGTCCTTTTACGAAAATCTCTTAAACGCACATTACTCATTACCAAATAAAGCTATTGATACAAAATTTGGCACAAATCTTAGTTTTGTATACAAAAATTCTATTTCAAGATTTTTTCACGATCGGCTCGTAACATGGGTGCGGTCGGTCCCATACACATTACTTATTACTAAATTACGATATAGATACAAAATTTGACTGAAATATAGCTTTTATGTACAGAAATTTAGCTTAAAGAATTTTTTACGATCGGACTATAATTGGTCATATCTAGGTCCTGCTCCTGAAAGCACTTTAACCGTATTTAACTAGTTGCATTACCAATTTGTGTAGATTATATATATGTATTTTGAAAATCCTTTAATTTTCACACACATGCATACATGCAAATTACTAAATATCGCTAAGCGCTATAAAAATATAAAGAAAATTGCGTTTGTAATGTTCAATAAATCTTGGAATTGTAATAGATTTAAGCTGTTTAAATCTTGGGATTTTTCAATTTAAGACATGAGATAACTTATTTCTACAAATATTTGACCAATTAGAAAAGTCTTAATATAAAAGTAGCTGGTGGAGGGTATTTAAGATTCGGCTCAGCCGAATATAGCACTCTAACTTGTTTTGTCTAGTTTTATATTAAAGCCAATCGAGTCTCAAAACTCAAAATTCGTGACATTTTATGGCAAATTTATTATACATAATACACTTTATAATAATCCTATTCTGTTTTATAAATACTTGGAGGAATGTCATAAACTTTATGTTTGTGTTCCATGAATACTTTCATACATACATCTTCCCTCATTCAGGTTATAAAAATAAATTAACAACCACATATTTTCTCATTAAACATCTTTAATAATCCACAACCGTTGTTTGTTTAAATCTACAACTTAAGTGTACATTATATGCAAAATGACATTCAAAACAAGAAATATTTTAAAGTCATGGGAAAATAAAGGTGCACAAATCGTACAACCATAAATAGAATTCGTTCATATGGAACACTTACAAATCATCAGATGTACATAAGTGGTTTAATTTTGACTCCTTTTAACATAAACAAAAAAGTATGTAAAGGATTTTCCATTAAGAGCATCCAGTCTGCCTCATAAAAGTCCCAATTAGTAGAAAAATGTCTACAAATTGAGGAACTTTGCAAAACTTTAAAAGTTTTTTGGTCCATATTTCCTCGCTACTTCTTTTAATTTATAATTCGAAAATTTCTGTTAGCCCAAAATGTTAAAACGTGACATTCAGCGCATTTCTCTTTAATTGTATACCCATCTTTATTGGAAAACCCTTTACTAAATATGTTGATACTTACACACACTCATAAATTAAAGCACAAGTGCTATAGAAGACGACAACAAAACATAGAACAAAGTGACATCGACAAGAAAGACATCTCTACGAATGAAGTTCTATCATGTGAGAATATGAAACATACTTCTTTCGCAGAAACTTGTTCCATTTTTTAACGAGTATATATGGCATGGCCGACTATATGTTTTACTAAATCAGTTAGGAGTATATTTGTTTATATAATAGTTATTTATGCCGAATTTTATGTCATAGAATTAATAAGGTGTGTTATGGGTGTTTAAGTAAGTTTATGGGGTAGTGTGAAACCAGTCCCGAGTACTGTAGTATGGTGTTTTGATAAAATAATAAACCAATTTAGAATTTCATTCCATTCCTCCAGAAATATATTGCTAAATCGACTCAGAAAATTATTCTAATATGATAATATTTTTTAGGTGCCACAAGCATTAGCACAAATACATAATACCCTCCCCACTTAAGTAGTATAAGGCATAAAAGCACGTTCCTTTCAGTTATTAGAAAATAAAAGTGAAATGTTAATCTTCTTCTACATACATAATTTTTATTTCAAAGAAATGAGTCGATATGCTTATTAAGTTCCACCTGCTTTTAATAATATAACCCATTAAACATTTTATATGAGTTTTGAAAAATATATGAGACAAAAATTTAATTTGAATATGTTATGAAGAGATGCATACATTAAATATAAAATATACAGTGTATATTTATAATACCTATTACACTGATGACAAAAAGAGACACGAATCGGATGACATACCTCTGAAACTATAAATTTAATAGAGAAAAAATGCAGTTTTAGTTTTTCATTTTGTGATCCTGTATCCTTTTTAAAGGACTTCAAAGTTTTAAAGAAGTACATTTTTCAAAAAATATTTTAAAATACTTCTACTGATCAAAAAATGCAAAATTGTATGTCAAGAGAACTAGAAGAATTCGGGAACATTTTACAACACTTCTTAAGCAAAAGTATTTATAATTTGTTTAAAATTTTGTAGTCCTTTTGCAAGAAAATAGGATTACGATATAAAAATCTGTAAGCTCAGTTCTGCTTCATTTAACCTCTAGTTTCAGACTAATAACATCTGGTTGGTGTCTAACTTCGAATGTCGGACTGTGTTATTATTCGATACATATTTAATAACCCTATAAGTGGTGTCTACACAAAACATCGTAGGTATGAGATCAATATGAGGATCGATTGCCCTCACATACACAGAAAAAATTATCAGTAGTTTATTTTCAATTAACATGTTTTTCTCTTTCTTTAGTTTTAATTTAAGAAATTTTTTATGTGTCTTAATTATCTCGTTGTTTAAAACCTAAGTTTACAAATTTGATTAAATTTTTAATTGATTCAATTAGTTTTTTAATTGAATCAATTTTTAATATTTTATTTTGATTTCTTATGCTAACAATGTTTATAATTCTTAAATAGTCAATACGATTTTAGGCATATAATATTCAAGTTTCCTGACAATTTATAAAACACTTTATATGTTCAAATTAATAAAGTGATATTTGTTGTAAATGCTCAACGCATTGTTAAATGCCAAGCATTCCTTTAACATTGTGAGTAATCAGTTAATAATTTGATTGTTTTAATCATCAACTTAATTGGTTTTTAATACATTTTCTACCAAACAAACTAATTCATTTGATTAATAAATTAATAAAAATTAGATTTTATTTTTATTAGACATTTAATTTATACAATTAATGAATTAATCAATTTTAAATTCTGTCTCAATTATTGATTAATTCGTTATTTGGAAAAAAAAGTATTTTTTAAATTTTTTTACAAATTTGATAATTGATATCATCATTTTGGTGATAGGTGCAAAACTTGCTTGATACAATTATTTTGATAGTTGTCAAAGTATATACATACATACGACAACACTATGTAATGTTGACAACTTTGCAGCAATTAGTTGTCGAAATCTAAATTTTATACACATCCGTTGCCTAATGTTAACAAACGTGGTAAGCTCACTATTGGCAACGGATTGTTTGTCAACATTACATAGTGTTGTAGTACGTTATTGAAAAATTATAAACTCTTTGGTGTTAATTTGGTACCAGGCGTGTATATTTCCTTTTCTCTCTAACCTTATATGGGGGGTAGGGTCAATTATGGACCGATCCTCACTAAATTTGGTAGAGAAAATTTGACTCATATAAAACTTATGTGTATATAATTTTATCGCTTTAAATATTCGTATTTGTATGTCAGTAATGAGCGTTAAAGTAATTTTTAAAGGGTACCTTATATGGGGGATAGGGTCAATTATGGACCGAGCCACATAAAACTTGGGAAAGAGATTTTGATTCACAAGAAATTTACTTATGTTGAATTTAATAGCTATACTCGTATTTTTAAGCCAGTAATGAGCGTTAAAGTAATTTTCTGCAGAGTATCTTATAAGCGGGATTGACTCAATCATATGCCGATTCTCATAAAAGTCAGTAGAGAGGTTTTGGCACATAAGAAACTTACTTGTGTCGAATTTCATCGCTATACTCGTACTTTTAAGCCAGTAATGAGCGTTATATTAATTTTCTGAAGGGGACCTTATATGGGGGTAAGGTAATTTATGGGCCGATAATCCAAAAAATGGGCCGATAATCCAATAAATTTTGATAGAGAGATTTTTGATTTTTCATATGAAACTTATTTATGTCAAATTTCATCAGTATACTCGTATTTTTGTATGTATGTAGATATCATTCCCTCTTTAGTAGAAGGTTTTAGCATTTATTTTAAATTCGAAAACTTGTGATAAATTTTTGTTCAAGTTACAATTTAATATTTGTTTACAATCGTTAGAAAATGCAAACAATAGTAAGAAAACGCAAACAATAAAAACATTTTGTCTGGTCTATGAACTTTTTGTCGAGTAAATAAATTTTAAGGAATGCTCCCTCATATAAAATGTATTTTATATTATGTACATTAGGGAGGCTCTGAAGTGAAAGTTGCTGATGTCCCCACAAATCAAAATTTTGTTCTAAGATATTTTTACATATAATGCTATGCTTTGGGATGAAAGTTGATTTCGAAAAAATCCTTTCATATGAATTCAACATTTCTTATCATAAATGAATGAAGCAAGAAAAAATTGGAAAAATTTTAAAAAGTATATTTTTATCCTTTGATCCAGCTCACTAAATATTGATCCCAGGACAAAGATTTTGAAAAATGGTATCTTAGAAAGAACGGGGCCATCGTAATACATATTCATATATGTATAGTATACATACATATATTGTATACATATACTTATAAGTCATATGCTTTTGACAAAATGTATGGTACTTATGTATGTATTCAAATAAAAGTTTATTTGTCATATTCGGCACATGTGTTTGTGTATTATTAAAATTGTCAACAATGAAAAAATACGAATATAATAAAGTAATGATTTATTTGGAAAAAGTCAACATTATTTGCAAACCTTAAAAAAGTTAAAAAAAAAAACAATTTTCCATACAAAAACAAATAATCCCTTAATTTTGCAGACAAACTTAAGAATTACTTTCGATACTTCTTTAAGATTTTATTAAGATTTGAATACTTTAAGTAGAAACGCATGTATGTATGTCTCTCTAGTTAAGAATCTGATAAATGAAAGAAAAGGGTTGGCAAGTTATTAATAAACCAGACTTTTTTTATAATAAAAACTTATAAAAATCTTCATACTCAGTTGTGTTATATTATACATGTAGGGTATCCACAAAATGTCAATATCATGTGTTTGATTCATTTGAGAAAAAAATTTTAAAAATATAATTTCCACAATTTGCTTCAGGATCAAGTTATGTTTTCATGTACATAATGAAATATAAAGAAAATTTAATATTTTAACAACAAATTTAATTTTATTTCACAGAAAAAATCTCCTTTAGAGTTTGAGTAAAAACATAGAAGTGTATAAACGATTCTGACACTGACTATATTAATTTTTAAACCAAAAAGAGTGATGGCATGTTTTTGCTTATGTTTTGTCTTTGACAGTTTTATGATGGTTTAACAAGAACCATCATAATGTAACTGACAAATGATTGACAATAGGGTTGAGGAGAGAATTTTGTTTTTTATTTAGTAGGCTTAATATGTAAAGGGATAATTTTAGTTTTTGTTTTTTGGTAAACGATTATATCTTGCAGTGATTTTTGACTTTTTTGAAGGGTAATAAAATTTAATATTAAGTTGATGAAGATTTAAATTTGTTCGAGTATAAAAACATTTTTGTAATTTAAATATTTTAGGGTGATTAGGTTACAATAAGCTTTTAGTTATTAAGATTAGTATTAGTAAGTATATTCTATATTAACATTCATCTTAAAGTGTACCAGCAGACAAAGAATTCCTTTCTGAATCCTACAATTGTAACAATTTTGAAACCAAACATTGAGTATAGTTTTTTAGTTGAAAGAACAACCCTCTACATGGATGTCTTAGAGCTCGTAGAAAAATTATTATAGTAGAATTTGAAACATCAAAAGCTATACCAGATTTTTCCAGTATATCTTTGCAATTAGTCGTTCGCAGAGTATATATACAAGTCCTCAAAACCGAGTATACTTTAACAAGCTATTTTATATTGTCTTCTTAACTGATACACAGAAAAAACTAAAAATATGTTTCAATTATCAAAATAATTGTATCAAGCAAGTTTTGCACCTATCACCAAAATGATGATATCAATTATCAAATTTGTAAAAAAATTAAAAAAAAATACTTTTTTTTCCAAATAACAAATTAATCAGAACAATTAATATCAATAATTGAGACAAAATTTAAAATTGATTAATTCAGTAATTGTATAAATTAAATATTTAATAAAAATAAAATCTAATTTTTATTAATTTATTAATCAAATGAATTAGTTTGTTTGGTAAAAAATGTATTAAAAACCAATTAAGTACATGATTAAAACAATCAAATTATTAGTTGATTACTCACAATGTTAAAGGAATGCTTGACCTTTAACAATGCATTGAGCATTTACAAAAAATATCACTTTATTATCAAATTTGAACATATAAAGTGTTTTATAAATTGTCATGAAACTTGAATATTATATGCCTAAAATCGTATTGACTATTTAAGAATTATAAACATTGTTAGCATAAGAAATCAAAATAAAATATTTAAAAAAAAACTAAAATGACTACTGATAATTTTTTCTGTGTAGTGGTCCCTGGAGATCCATAGTGGTCGAAAGTAATCTCATAAGCAGACGACAGAAATACATAACTTGCACAATTGAGGTTTAGATCTTAAATAGCATTGACTCATTTCGATTCTTTGACAAAAAATAGTATGTTTGGGTTAGCTCATCTGATACGAAAAACTAGACTTACGACGCTATTGGGCTTGTTTGTGCACTCCTTTTCGTGGAAAATGTTTTTGGAAAAACATTATATAGCGATTTATGAAAAATTATCAGAAATTTAGTCCCTTAGAATTAAATTAAATTCTGAAGATTGAAAGGGACGATAGGTGAAAACCGCTTTAAACGAAGTTGTCCACTACATATGTAGGTGCATCCTTTGATATCAAACTGTATGCACTGGCGGTATGCATTGAAATCGAAGGCGCTTTCAATAACGTGCACACTGATACTCTTATCCAATCCCTAAACCAGTTTTATGTTGACCGGGTGCTCCGTAACTTGATCAACAACATGCCAAGGAACAGATGGATAAACTGCGAGATGTACGATTTAACTATCAGGAAAAAGGTATTTCGCGGTGTACCACAGGGCGGCATTTTGTTAAGGTGTAATCCTCGACCTGAAATTAAAATGGAGATACCACATAGAGGATAGGATCAACAAGGCACATCGGTGCTCGGCGATATGTAGGAGAACTATAGGCATGAAATGGGGTCTTAGTCCTACTATGACAATTTAGTTTTATAAAAGTGTAATTAGAGCAGCGTTGCGCGTTCATATTGTTCAAATTACGAAGATTTTCGGCAATTCACACGTACACTACCCGATCGTAAGCAAAACTCATAGCAAGAGCGTGTTTTATCTGTAAAATTTACTATTTTACTTGTTATGAATTTTGATCATAACAAGCGTAATTAGGCAATATTTTTGTTTTTTAGTATTTTCTCACCACTACAATAACAGTTTCTTAGCGTCTCTCTTTCTGCGCTTGGCTGAATTAGAGCAATTTCAGCTTATGCTTCAATAATCTGGTGGACTGCTTTAGACAAAAAATACAATACCAAACTAGTACAGGGATTTTAGTTGCTTGGGTATAAGTGTTGCCATGTGTACTACTTCAACCAAGCCTCTGGAAACGTTGGTAGATATTCCACCCATTGAAACATATTTAAGATATGAGGCGGCGCTTACAGCCGAACGGCTCTTTACTTTAGGCGAACTGGCCAAAAGCGGTTATAGGACACGTCACCAATGTATACTGGACACATTGGAATGTTACACACAATCATCGGACGTGCCTGATCGTATACCAGACACAGAATATGTCGGAAACTTTGAAACGCTGATCCCAGATATAATGTCTTGGAATCCGTTGTTACACGGATGGCTCTAAATTGGGGGACAAAGTGGGGGTGGGGTTATATATTGAAGACCCACAAACAGAAATATACCACCGTTTACCAAATCAGGTAAGGCAACGAAAGGGCGAATGTAATAGTTTTAAAGGAAAGGGAGCTCGAGGCAGTTAACCTGACAAAAGCAAACCCATTTGACGCAACACAAGCTGAGCTAAAAATATGGGTGTTGATTCAGACGATGTAGAGCCTGTGGAGAGGAAACTCTGGAGCACTTTCTTTGCCACTGCTAGGCATTCGTCGAAGTTAGATCCAAGTATCTTGGAAGTGATGTTATTCCGGAAATAATATTCCTGACTAACACTGATTGGATGATTCTTAGAAATTACGTTCAGGAAACTGAGTTTCTGAACACTGAAAAATAATTCATTCAGTGAACTTTTTTCATGATAAGGAGCGCACAACAGGCCTGATAGCGGACTAGGTGTATTTTTTCGGATTTGATGTAGTATACATCGTCCTATCAACCTAACATAACCTAGAATTTTAAATTCTGAAGGTTGCATATCAGGAATTAGCATAGTTTTCAAGTTATTTGGTTATACTTTTGACGAAAGTCTGGCAATTTGCAGAATGTTCTAGAGCCTAACCGACCTCTCTGAATGCTCGCTTGGCTCTCTTCCCATGATTCTCAGATTGAATCGCTGATTTCGCTCTAATTATCTTCTGGCAGTGGGTTAATATGTATGTTTGTTAACCTTTGTTATCGCCATAGTTAGTCCAATCCATTTAACATATTCCGTCACAGCACAGACTTCCGTTTGGAACCTACTGTTGAGATTGTGGTTTCCGTGTTTTCCATGTGTCTGGATTCCATTTTATCTCCCAATTTAAAGCCTAGGTGTGCGATCGGGCTTGTTTATCCAATACGTCCAGTATACATTGAATAACTTTTTTTGCATAAGAACCAGATTGTGTGACAATAGTTATTCACAGTTGGGTTTCGATGAAAGTGCCTTTAGAAGAACCTTAGATTTTAGTGTCATGTAAGAAAAATAATATGTTCCATTTAACATTGTGATGTCCTAGGTACGTAATATCAAATCTCCTGCCCGTGTTATTAACCACTGATTCTGATTAGACATGGGTTTTGGAAAAGTTCACTACAGTTTACATAAAATTCTCCAGGAGTCTCATTCTCTAATTTTCAAGTAGCATTTATCATAATTTTGAAATCACACAAAAGTTCCAAACTTCTAAATATATTGTATATAAAATATGTATAATAAAAGGTTTTTTCTTTCTTTATAGAAAATATAAGAACGAACAAGTGAGAGTGTTATATTCGGCTGTGCCGAATCTCATATATGGGCCGATCCTAAACAAAATGGTTGAAAGGTTTTGTCTCGTAAGAAATTTACATGTGTCGCATTTCATCGCTTTACTCGTATTTTTAAGCCAGTAATGAGCGTTAAAGCCATTTTCTTAAGGGTAAACCATATGTGGGGTAGAGTCGATTGTGCACCGATGCACATAAAATTTGGAAGAGAGATTTTGGCTCGCGAGGAAAATTTATTGCTATATTCGTATTTTTTTAGCCAGTAATCAGTGTTAAAGTCATTTTCTGAAGGGGACCTTTTATGGGCGGTAGGGTCAATTATGGACCGATCCTCACTAAATTTGGTAGAGAGATTTTCGTCACTTTATTCCTAAAAAAATTGGTATGGAGGTTCTGGCTCGTAAAAAACTTACTTATAACGAATTCCATCGCAATTTCAACTGTCTAGCTCCTCCCGTGTGGTCCTTATCGTGATTTAAGATCCTCTTAGAATTTAATAAGGATCCAGAATAAATATACTTGTATGGGTCTATGACCAATATTTCGATGTGTTGTAAATGGAATGACAAAATCAATGTACCCCCATCTTCAATCCCCAAAAATGAGCAATGTTTTTCGATATTCGCATATCTCTCACAGCTGGTAAAATACTTCAAAAGTAAGTAGTTGAAATCCAGATTTGGACATTTTTTCACTTATTAACAGACTAGCATAACTCAAAGACCATCCTTTCTAAAAATAGCTTTGATAATTTTAAGATATTTGACTCAATATCATATTGATCCTCTCTTCGCTTCCTTGCGAACGTTAGAAAACTCAAAAATACTGTTTTAATTTATTGTAATCGGGTCATAATTGGACATTATTTTTCATATATGGGCAATTTGTGTCAAGTGACCCAACTTAAAATTTTGCACCAGCTCTATCGGTCAAGAACTATCGGAGTTAGAGGTGGTCAAATTGTGACATTTTCGTCACTTGACAATTCGTCACAATTGCCTATATATATAATATTATATAGAAATATTTAACATTTTCTATTTTACTACTTATGTTCACAATTCTTTTTATAAAAGTACTTTATTTTGTTACTTTCCTTTCGTTAAAAATCCTGCAAGAGAATAGCGGACAAGAGAATAAATAACATTACACGGCGTATACTTAACATTTTCTCATTTTATCAATCATACGTACCGTAGTACAAACTGTAAAGCTCTACATAAATGTTACCTTAAAGTGTTAAGTAACATTGCTTTAAGAAAACAACAACTAAAGTAACAGCTAAATTCTATCCTTAAAGTACATGAGTGGCTCTTGTAAAACGTAAACAATGTAAAAAGGAATCAAAACAAATCAATGATTTGAAAGCGCCTGCGTTAACATGCAATATGATCGAAAAATATGTTTTATAGCTGCTAATCTGAGACGCTGCTGGAAAATCTCATTCAGTCACACGTGTACTTTCAAACAGTTCATAGCCCGTAAAGGAGCAACGGTGCAACGAAAAGTTAAAAAAGCAAAAAATAAGTAATAATATCACACAAAATAAAAAGAAAAGTAATTAGAAATATAAGAGAAGTGATGGTGATGATGTAAAATATCTCAAGAAAAAGTGTTAAATTTAAATCAATTAAAAAATATATATTCTAGAAGCAGTTATTAAAAGTTGAAATAATTGAAGATCAAAATTTGCAAATATTCATAAGTATTTTAAAATAATAATAAAAATTTTTAAAATAATAAGTAAAAATTTAAATAATAAATTGCTCATTAAATATTTTTAAAATAACCAATTTAAAATGTGCAATAGCTATAACAATTATATTAATATAATTAAGTGAAACCTTTTAAATATAAAATAAATTCTTGTTTATGTTTTCTACATGTTTTGTACTAGTGTGAGTGTAATTAAAATTTTAAATTAATTGGATACAGATCACTGATTTTTAAAAGGTAAATAATTACGACGTTAAATAAATTCCCTTGGGTACAAGTAAATAATACACATTTTTATTATTATTTACTTTGTTAGTTATTTATTCTCTTTGAAAGTTAAAACAAAAACAACAACAAATATATGAAAATAAACCTCAAGTGTTTAATACTTAAAGTTCAATGAAATAGGATAAGTTTAAGAGGAAATCAAAATGTGTTTAAAGGGTTCATAGATGCTGTGGAATTTTTTTCTTAAAAGTTAAACTTTTTAAAGTCTTAAAAGAATTGAGTAGAAATTCAAATTTAATGAAGTTATAAATTACTTATGAATTGTGTATGAATCATAAAATAAAATCTAAACAAATTTATAAAAGAAATTTAAAATAAAAAAACTTTGTTAAACACAAAAGACTTGAGTGCTTCATCTTCACAAATAAAGTTTTTTTCAACAATTTTTACAGGAAAATTTTTAAAATAAATCACATAACAAAATTTCAAAAAAGTTTCGGCGAAATTTTTGTACAACAAAATTAAAAGCTGTAAAAGCATTTTTATTATTTTCTTCTTTCAAAGTTTTAATTATTTATATTGTGAATAAAAGAAATTTTTTTATAACAGAATTTTTCAATTACACAAATGAAAAATGTTTATACATTTAATGAAAATTTTAAAAATAAACTCATGAAATATATAACATAAATTTTTCAAAAATCTTAAACTAAGGCTTAATCGATTAAATAGTAAGAAATGAGTCTAAAATTAAACAAGTGAGACTGTTATATTCGTCTATGTCGAATCTCATATAACCACCATCAAGCCGTACGCCCTAAAAGGAATGCTCCCCTAAATACATACATCAGGGTGATATGTGAAATATGGCTTAAATTAATTATGGACCAAGCTCTTTCGAATTAACAAAATATTAATTTTTAAAAACATTATATTTTTGTTCAATTTTTAAACCATGAATTATGGAGCGATTGTCGTAAAATTTAATAGAAAGGTTTCGATTCGTATATTACTTATTTTTTTCGAATTTCATCTCTATACTCTCATTTTTACGCCAGTAATGAGCGTTAAAGTAATTTTCTGAAGGAGACCTTATAGGGGGTAGGGTCAATTATGGGCCGATTATCATAAAAATAAGTGAAAAGGTGTTGGTTCTTCAGAAACTTACTCATGTCAGATTTCATCGCAATACTCATAATTTTTAGTCAGTAATGACCGTTAAACTCATTTTCTAAAGAGGATCTTATATGGGGTGTATGATCAATTATGGACAGATCCTCAAAAAAATTGGTAGAAACTTATATATGTCAAATTTCATCGCTATACTCGAATTTTTATGCTAGTAATGAACGTTAAACTCATTTTCTGAATGGGATCTTAAATGGCGGGCAGAGTCAATTATTGGCCGATTCTCATAAAATTTGGTATAGAGATTTTTGATCATATGAAACTTAGCTATGTCGAAATTTATTGCTATAATCCTACTTTTAAGCAGTTATGCCTGTTAAAGGTGTTATTCGGTGGTCCACTTATATGGGGGCTAAGCGAAAACGTTGGCCGATATTGCCCATATTCAATATCAAACAAACCTTACCTATAAGGAATATTTGCGGAATCTAGCTTTTTCCGTTCGAACTTTATCGTGCTTTCAACAGACAGACAGATGGACATGGCTAGATCGTCTTAGAATGGGCCTATGATGTGTTACAAACGGAATGACAAAATCAATACACCCCCCATCTTTTTTGATGGTGGGTATAAAAAATAAAATTTTATTAGAAGGAAAATATATTTACTATTAGAATATCGATAATGAACTAAATTTTAGTTTAATTTTTACACAAAACTAAGCTATAGAGTATATACAGCCAAGACCTCCCAGTAGAAATTTCCATTACCATGTAAGGGGTTGAAATGCTATACACAATAGATGTTATTGGAAGCAAGTAGGTACTTACCACATGAGATTACAAGTAATTAGAAAAAGTAGAAAAAGGCATTGAAAATCGCAGCTTCTATATCTGCACTGGCAAGATAACTAATGAATTAGGAAATATTTACATAACACACAATACAATGACTACTTTTTCTAATTATTTTGTAATCATTTGTGGTAAGTACTTGCCTCCAATCACATCACCGTGTTAAAAAAATGACTTAAAATGCTATTGTGTAAGTAAATTTTAGCATGGTAATGAAAATGTTGACTGGGTTGGACCAACCATAGAAAAAATTTATTTATAAAATGTATTCACATCGAATATTATTCATATATCGTTATTTATTAGTGAGTTATGTGCGTTAATGTGGTTTTCATAAGTCAACTTTATATATATATAATTACGAGCTCTAAAGCCGTCATATCTCAGGAAGTGATTCTAAGCCAAATGGTATACTTTAAGATGAATGTAGAACCTGTAATTCTATGCGTTATAAACATCAGAAAAACTCCAGTTAAAATGTACATAAATGATAAAAGTACATTCATATATTCTGGGTCCCTATAAGATTCTAAGAAGTTCTAGCAATGTCCGCCAGTTGAGCTAAAATTTTGCCCAAATATTTTTAGTCAATGCAATTTGTTTGGTATTGAAAATGGCCAACTGTCCACGATTTTATGTAGCCCCCATATAAAATCATGTTTAGAAAGCGTTTTAACGATAATATCGACTTTAACACTAAGTGTAACAGATAATACATTATGTGGTCAATTACAATTACTTGAAATGTGTAATTGAGCAATAAACGATTACAATTATTTGTAATATATTTTTTTCGGAATTTTCTTAAATTTGTCATGTATAGTTTTGACTAAATTTGAGTGTAACATTGAATAAATATTTCTCAATGTTACAGACTTTATCACCATGAATTGACCTAATCCCCTAGAGGGCTTTAGTAAATCATGGGTCAATTACGGACAAATCATGATGGAATTTGCTAGCGTGATTAAGGTTCTCATAAAACTATCAATTCGATTTTTCCCTAGGTATAAATCTGTGTTCAAACTGTAAATATATATACTTACTTAATATATCAGCTCTTAACTCCAGATTTTACATTAAATGTTTACATTAAAGTGGGTGTAAACCCAACAACACAAACATTTTATCTCTATATATTTCACTATAAGTAAGTTGTATGTGCTATAATAATAATCTGAAATAATTATATCTGACACATATTTATATTTATTTTAGGTTAATTATTATCTTACCAATTTCTCTTTATTACAAAATAATTTAATTTAACGATAAATTTACGTTGAAGGGCACTGTACACTCGGCTTCGATTGTGCTGAGTTAAGAATTCTTATTTTTTTTTTTTTTTCGCCAACTTTTATTTTCTTAAACTTTCTGTTTATTATTCCTCTTTGCATTCCATTATACTTACATACTTTTACACTTATTATTATTCGTTTCACTATTTCCCCACTAGATATTCAAAAGCATATATACATACACACATATTTACATTCAACCATTGAGATTCTTATTTACATTAGAGTAGGTTATGTTATGTTTTTGTTTGCAACATCAATTTCCTTTTTCCAGTTTTTCATATGTTATATGTATGTACGTCCTGGTGTATGTGAATTTTTATCTATTTGTATGTGAAGTGTTTGTCCTTTTGTATGTTTAGTTGAGAAGTGTCTCTTTGTGTTGTTCTAATAATGTTTATTCTAGTGTAACTAAATTAAGTGAAACCATTTTTCTACACTATACCCCCAGAGAAATAGCTTCTAGTTGTAGTGGTGCTAGCGATACTAAGTGCTGATATTTGTTATAGAATGGAAATATTTTTGAAAAAATATATTCAAACCAAAGCCTGCAGATGTGGTAACAATATCCGTAGAGGCTAAAAAATAGAATAAAAATAAGAACATATATTTGCACTTCATCAGAATTGTGAAAAAATATATTTTTTGTGGTTTAATATATGAAAAGGAAAATTGTTTATATTTTATTTGGAAATATGCATGAGCTCAATATAAACAGAAAACACATTATTGAAAGTATAATTAAATGGACACTTTATTGTATATCCTTAATGTATATAGAATGAAATGAAATATGTTGTGTTATGAGAATTTATTATAAATGGTTTTCGAGAGAAGATTTCTTTAAGGTGCTGAAAATTAATATATTTAATAGCTCACGAAAACATGCTATTCTCTAAACCATTGAATTTGTATTACACTTTTCTATTCACTTCCCTTGTGACAGTTTCATCATATATCGAAGTCCAATGAGTCGAGCCTGAGTTTCATAATGAGAAGAAGTTTTACTGAAATTTTAAAAATTTCATATAATTTTCAAAACTTTGGTATGATTACTTAAGGAAAAACTCTAAATACCGGCCTTTATTTTCATTTGTCAAATTACAATAATCATTTGGAATGCTAAAATTATCTCTAAATCTTATTAAAATAAATGTACAAACAGTTAAATGTTTACTCTTAATGCTTATTTCTATTCTAAAGCATTAAAGTAGTGATTTGCTAAATGTTTAATGAACATTTATAATACTGTCCTGTCTAAATCCTTTGCATATAATTAATTTTGTCCTATACACATTTCAATAAGAACTAGTGCAATTACTAAAACAATTACATACAATATTGTCAATTTTGACAGACAATAATTGTTTCAACACATTTGTTTATCTGCTTATATTCCTTATCTAAACTACACACATAAATACATAGCATATATGTATGTGTTTAACTTTAGTGTATATGCCCTGCAGTTCGACAAAGAGAATCAGAACAAGTAATAGTGTTATATTCGGCTGTGCCGAATCTTGTATACCCACCATCAAAACATTGCCGAAAAGGAATGCTTCATCTATATATATAAAATTCTAACGTTACTGACTGACTGACTGACTGATTCACTGACTGATTCATCATCGCACAGCCTAAACGGTTGAAGCTAAAGAGCTGAAATTTGGACAGGAGGTTGGTCTCCCGCCAAATAGATCCACTAAGACGGGATTTTTGGAAATTCGAATGTTTAGGGGGTAATAAAGGGTAAAAACGGGTAAATTCGGTAACCTTATATCTCCTAAACTAGAAAAGATACAAAAACAGTTTAAAGCTTATCGCCGTTCATTTAAAAAATAAACGGACAGGTGTCTGGTACTTTTTTAAAATTCGGCCCCTTTAGGGAATAAACGGGTAAAAACTGTATTTTGGTACTTTTTTCGCACCCCATGTATCTTTTAAACCAGTGCACATTCAAAAAATATTTTTGACTCCTTCATAACTTAACGAAAAAATAAAAATATAAATTTAGTACTTTTTGGATATTCGGACGTTTAAGGGGTTAAAATTGTACCTATTTTTGGTACTTTTTTCATAAAACATTGTTTTTGGTTTATTAACTTATACATATGAATACATAATAACGGGCTCCCACTACGATGTTGCAACTTTTTGGAATAGAATTTTTATTTCGTTAATGGGGAGGAAAAAAGTACCAAAAGGGGTAAAAACGGGAAATTTGATTTTATTCAACCACAGTGATCCGATTTAGATAAAAATTTTAAATTTAGAAACACTAAATATCCTAATGGGGTGTTATTTGGAACCCCGGTACCAAGTGATATTTTTTGGTACTTTTCATTCTCCAACTGGTCCTTTTTGAGTTTTCTATGATATTGAAATAGAAACATGAAATTAATAATAAAGGGACTTTTCGCTACTTTTTCGTTCTACACAGGTACTTTTTTGAGTTTTCTTTAAAATTAAACCTAGAAACATGAAATTAAGCATGTAGAGCTCGGAGTAAATGAGAATCTATAAAATGGGACTTTTTGGTACTTTTTATACCCTCCACCACCATCAGTGGTGATAGAGGGTATATATAACTTTGTCATTCCGTGTGTAACACCAAGAAATATTCATCTGAGACCCAACAAAGTATATATATTCTGGGTCCTTATCAAATTCTGAGTCGATTTAGCTATGTCCGTCTGTCCGTCTGTCTGTGTAAAACACGCTCACGATAAAACGAAGCAATAGAGCTTAACCAAATTCACCCAAAATGTTCTTCATTTTCCTAAGTTGTTTGGTATTGCAAATGGGCAAAATCGGTTCACACCGGGAAAAGTTATGAATCAAAATTTAAAACAACCTCGGAAAAAATAAGCATTTTTTACACATTCTGATGTAATTTTCTCGAAAACTATGTAAGATAATTCCATGGAAATCACCATACATTCGTTTCTGCACAAGATCTTGATCCCTGCTGAAAATTGCCAGAATCGGTCCACAATTTCATATACCTCCCACACAAAAGTACATATTCCCGGAAAATGGGTTTTTTGTTAATAACTTCTGCCACAATGTCGATATCTTCACAAAATTTTACAAATTAAAATCTTATGTCAATAGAATTCTTTCAGAGGAAAAATTTTATGGATCGGTCCATAATTGGACATAGCTCCCATACAAGGTCCCCTCCCGAAAATCACTTAAACGCGCATAACTCATTACTAAATTAAGATATCCATATAAAATTTTATATAAGTATTGCCCATATGTATAGAAATATTACTGTGGAAGTTTTTTCCGATCGGTCCATAATTGGTCATAGCTCTCATACAAGGTCCCCTCCCGAAAATCACTTAAACGCGCATAACTCTGTACTAAATTCAGATATCCATATAAAATTTGGTACAAGTATTGCCCATATGCATAGAAATATTACAGTGAAATTTTTTTCCGATCGGTCAATAATTGGTCATAGCTCCCATACAAGGTCCCCTCTCGAAAATCACTTAAACGCGCATAACACATTACTAAATTAAGATATCCATATAAGGTTCGGTACAAGTATTACTCATACGCACAGAAATATTACTGTGAAATTTTTTTCCAATCGGTCCATAATTGGTCATAGCTCCCATACAAGGTCCCCTCCCGAAAATCACTTAAACACGCATAACTCATTACTTAATTAAGATATCCATATAAAATTTGCTACAAGTATTGCCCATGTGCATAGAAATGTTACTGTGAAATTTTTTTCCGATCGGTCCATAATTGGTCATAGCTCCCATACAAGGTCCCCTCCCGAAAATCACTTAAACTCGCATAACTCATTACTAAATTAAGATATCCATATAAAATTTGGTATAAGTATTGCCCATATGCATAGAAATATTACTGAAATTTTTTTTCCGATCGGTCCATAATTGGTCATAGCTCCCGTACAAGGTCCCTTTCAGAAAAACACTTAAAGGCACATAACTCATTACCAAATAATGATATAAATAAATACTATTTTTGTTCATAAATACTATTTTGTAATGCAAAAAGCACTTAATGTTATTTCAAAAATTTTTCACGATCGGTCTATATTTGGTCATATCTCTCATACTTGGTCCTGCCCCTAAAAGCGCTTTAACCGTATGTAACTATTTGCATTATCAATTTGTGTAGAACAAAATTATATATAAAATCCTTAAATCTTTCACACACATGAATACATGCAAATACGAGATATCGCTAAAGCATATCTTAGGGCGCTATAAAAATTTAAATGAAAGTGGCGTTTCTAATGTTCAATAAATCTTGGAATTGTAGTAGATTTAAGCTGTTTAAATCTTGGGATTTTTCTATTTAAGACATGAGTAAACTTGTTTCTACAAATATTTTATTAATTAGAAATGTATTAATACAAAAGTTGCTGGTGGAGGGTATTTAAGATTCGGCTCAGCCGAATATAGCACTCTAACTTGTTCGTTCTTCAAAAGGTACTTTTTGAATTTTCTATAATATTGAACCTAGAAACATGAAATTAAACATGTAGAGACCGGAGTAAATGAGAATCTATAAAAGGGGACTTTTTGGTACTTTTTCGTCCTTCGACTGGTACTTTTTGAGTTTTCTATAAAATTTAACCTAGAAACATGAAATTAAGCATGTAGTGCCCTTAGTAAATGAGAATCTATAAAAGGGGACTTTTTGGTACTTTTTCGTCTTTCGACTGGTACTTTTTGAGTTTTCTATAAAATTTAACCTAGAAACATGAAATTAAGCATGTAGAGCCCGGAGTAAATGAGAATCTATAAAAGGGGACTTTTTGGTACTTTTTCGTACTTCGACTGGTACTTTTTGAGTTTTCTATTAAATTTAACTTAGAAACATGAAATTAAGCATGTAGAGCCCGGAGTAAATGAGAATCTATAAAAGGGGCATTTTTGGTACTTTTTTGTTCTTCAAAAGGTACTTTTTGAATTTCCTACAATATTGAACCTAGAAACGTGAAATTAAGTATGTAGAGGATGGATTAAGTGAGAACCTATAAAAGGGGACTTTTGGTACTTTTTCGTTCTTCAAAAGGTACTTTTTGAATTTTCTATAATATTGAACATAGAAACATGAAATTAAGCATGTAGAGCCCGGAGTAAATGAGAATCTATAAAAGGGGACTTTTTGGTACTTTTTCGTTCATAAAAAGGAATTTTCTATAATATTGAACCTAGAAACATTGAACCTAGAAACGTGAAATTAAGTATGTAGAGCCTGGATTAAGTGAGAACATATAAAAGGGGACTTTTTGGTACTTTTTAGTTCTTCAAAAGGTATTTTTGGATTTTTGTATAATATTGAACCTAGAAACGTGAAATTGAGCCCGGATTAAGTGAGGACCTATAAAAGGGTACTTTTTGGTACTCTTTCGTTCTTTAAAAGGTACATTTTGAATTTTCTATATTATTGAACCTAGAAACATGAAATTAAGCATTTAGAGCCTGGATTAAGTGAGATCCTATAAAAGGGCACTTTTTGGTACTTTTTCGTTCTTCAAAAGGTACTTTTTGTGTTTTTATAATATTGATCCTAGAAACATGAAATTAAGCATGTGGAGTTAATTAGAATCTATAAAAGTGGGCCCTTTGGTAGACATAAAACTAAGCAATCAGGGACTTGAGTGAATGAAAATTTAAACTGGAATATTTTGTGGTACTTTTTCGTTCTTTTTGAATTTTCTATAATATTGAACTTAGGAACATGAAATTAAATAAAATAGGTCTTTTGGTACTTTTTCGTACTTCACTGGTACTGGTACTTTTAGAGCTTTCTAAAATATTTAATATATAAACATAAAATTAAACACGCAGTATCCTAATTGAACGAAAATTGAAAAATGACACTTTGGTACTTTTTTGTTCTTTTACTAATAATTTTCTATAATATTGAACCTAAAAACATAAAATTGGACATGCAGCTTCTTGATTGTATAAAAATCTGTATGCGATTTTTTTTGGTTTCTGGTTGAAAATTAAACATGCGTCATCCTGATTTAATGAAAATATATAAAAAGGCACTGTCTGGTACTTTTTCGTTCTTCAACTGTTTTTTTTTTTAATTTTCTGTAATATTGAGACTAGAATCATAAAATCAAACTTAAAGAGTTCTCTAAAAGGGGAATTTTACAATAATGATATTTATTTTATTCCATTACGATGAGGGTAGCGAAGCACACTGGGTATAGCTAGTTATAAATAAACGTTGATATGTAAGAATCGTTGCTTTTGTTATTATCAAAACAATTTTCTCATTTATTGCATCTATGTATAATTTTACCATCATACATACATATGTATATCGATAGGATCAATTATGGACTGATCCTCCTAAAATTTGGTAGAGAAGTTTTTATGGAATTTTGTCGCTGCACTTGTAGGTTTTGGTCAATTATAGACCGATCCTCGTCAAATTTTTTAGAACGATTTTAGTTTAGGCTAGTAATGAGCTTTAAAGCCATTTCTGAAGGGGACCTTATATGGGGGGGTAGGGTCAATTATGAACCGATCCTTATAAAATTTTACAAAGCGATTTAGGTTCCTATACAATATGTTCATATTGAATTTCATCGCTATAGCTGCTTCTTTCAGTCAGTTATGAGCGTTAAAGTCATTTTCTGAGGATAAGGTCAATTCTGGACCGATCCTCATAAAATTTTACAGTGATATTAATGTTCTTATAAAATATGTTCATGTCGAATTTCATGGCTATAGATGCTTCTTTTGGATAGTTATGAGCGTTAAAGTCATTTTCTGAAGGGGGCCTAATACCTTATCCTAGCTACTTCCGTTTGGACTCTATCGTGTTTTATACCCCCATCTTTTTTGATGGTGGGTATAAAAATATAGTGATTTTCACTAACGTCTAACCACCCGGTTGGCTCTAATTCGTCTTTCGGCACGGATGTACCCTTTGCAAACGAGGATGAAAATTATCTTCACTTTAGTGTCCCCTTTGTAAGCGAGAGGGGGACACTTAAACATACTTAAGCTTTTTGTCTGTCTTTTCGTAATCTATGGGGTGACAATTCATTTCCTAGTAGGACAAGCACATGAAAGATCGGGAAAGTCTCCATATATTGGAGATTAGTACTGATTTAGTATGCCTTTTTACGCTTGGGAAGTTCTTCGGTGCATTGTGATTGATCCCTTGCTGCCTGTCATTCCTCAACGGGGTTGCTATGGTAAGAGATTAGATAGCTCGAGTTCTTTAACAAAGTGCTTGTACATGGACCGGCTCAGCCATATACAACAATTGCTACCTGTGTTCTTCATTGAAGGATTCATTAGGACTGTCTCTAGTCTCCCCAGTGGATGAAAAAGATCACCGTGAAATTAGGCCGTCATGGCAGGTGTTCACGAAAACTCTTAACATGTGACTCCCCCCGAGAGCATGTTACCTTAAAGAAATCTCCACTTTGGTGTTATTGCAATATACGGAGGAAAAGAGGTGATACCAAGACCTCTAGTCTGCGGGGACTATAAACTAGTGATGATCAAATGTATCCTCGGTCTTTCCTTGGAATGATTTGACATGGGGTCTAACCAGCGTATTATATAATCTGGCACTACGTGTCGGCAGTTGCCCGCAGGATTTGTCCTGGCTAGTCAGTTTATTTAGTTTCCTTTGGGATCCACGTTGTGGCTGTGGTTTATACCCAAATTCGCGGGGAGAGAATGTTGGTTCAAGGACTGATATATCCAAATGCCAAATATGTGTGGATTCTCTCTCCGGTGCTGTTGCCATCTCAACAGATGTCACAGGGTGATGTGACAGAGCAAATTATGCTGGATTCCTGAATCCGTTGAGTATCTCTTACTTTTCGTATAGTTGGGAAATTTTCAGGTTGACACTTGGTAGTTGCCTGTCATCACGAAGATCGTTCTTTATGGTCTGAGAATGGAACTGATGTAATTGGTGAGTGATCGGGAAGGACTCGAATTGACTTTGGAAATTTCTACATCCTTTGTCACAATATCTGACATACAGAGGGATCCTGATTTATTGGCTGGGTACTTCGGATTAAAAATACTTCTCTAGGTGCTGTTGCCGAATCAATAGATCCATATCAGTAGTGTGGTTGCGCGGGCTTTAAGAGATTTAGGAATTCACTGGATTGGGTCATTAGTTGATGCCGATTATATTTTTAATAATACAATCTTTCATGACATCATAAGGTTACCACTTCCGGTATACCGGAAGATTGATTTCACCAGATGTTGGGGTTGTCGCCCCTTCTATTGACTTTACACCAGTGATTGCTTTTTCCATGTCGGGGTTTGCATTGGTATTGATCCCATGCTGCCTGTCATTCCACAACGGGGCTGCTATGATAAGAAATTAGATAGCTCGAGTACTCCAGCAAAGTGCTTGTACATGAACCGGATAAGCCATGTATAAAAATTGCCACCTGAGTTCTTCATAGAAGGATTCAGGGACGCGTGGTAGACCGTCTCAAGTCTAAACAGTGGATGAAAAAGACCACCGTGAAATAAGGCCGTCAAGGCCTCGGAAAACTGCTGGGTATAAACTAGTACAAACTTAATAGTACATGTTGTATTGACAAATATTGACATACTGTGTGACGTTTCAGTAAAATAGTTTTAGTATAATCTTGTTGTTTTTATTGCTTCATGTCCAGTCCTTTCATTTCAATTTAAAGTGAAAGTTTGGGTGTTTCCATGATTTTAGATTTAGCTATTTAGGTGAATATTTACTTTTGTTTAATACTTTAATAATGCGTAGTGAAACTGGTTAATTTTTATTACGATAAAATAACTATATGGTCAATTATAGGTCGATCATTACAGAATACGATTCCTATTTATATAAGAGTTATTGTTTGAATCTTGTATAGAATTCAATATTTTTAGAATAATTATTGAAATGAAGTGTTCCTCCGGTAGGTGGTACTCTGAAAGTCATAGGTTCGATTCCTACCAGAGAAACTAAGTTTATTTCTTTGGATTTGGTGTAACATACATCCTACTTTCAAAGTTAATATCTATTGAACTTAAAGTGATTTCAGATGTCTTTATAGAGGATCCATCTGTTTGATTACACAGTTAACAAGACCTTACAGACGAACATGGAAAAAGATGCTGCTATACTGTAAGGTCCTTGCGTTTTTGCTGTGTAAAGGTCACTGAAAAATGTTATCTGTTTATTTTTTTCTTTCACAACAATCTTTAAAAAAGGTTTTGTTTTGTTGTCTTTAATTTTCCATTTTATTCATAGATTCGTGTTGTCTAAAACAGACAACAGCTTGTGTTACTGCGTCTATTCATTCTCATCCGTTGGAAACTTTAACAGATGATTAATTTACAAGATAGATAAAGAAAATTTGTGATAATTACAAATTACGTTTTACTTATTTACTACATACTAAGAATGCTTAATTATGCATGTAAATTGCTATTGTTGTGTGTATGTATTTGAAAATACTGTAAAAAAAATCCATAAAAAATCAAACAATATTTAAATCCATCAGGTGGCCATCAATGGCAAGCAACGAAAATACCAACATTTATAATTATTTTTATTTGCGTAATTTGTAATTTACGAATGCGTAAAATATTTCACTAATGAGTGAAATTATGTATAAAATGGCAGCTGAAAATGTTTAATGATATGATTAAGTTGTTTTCCGGAATATAATTTTTAAAGGTTATCATTTGTTTGTTGTTTCTTTGCTTTATTTATTATTATTATGCATAATATTAAATGTTAAATAGGCAATAAGATATATGAAAACGAAATAAAGAACGTCATTTTAAGTATTTTGTATAGGTATTGAGGCAGAGTTTATGGCAGATTAATATCTGTATTTGAAAGATGAATAATAATTTGAAAAGATAATCTTGAGATATTTACGATTGTGCTAATTATTGTAACACACAGCAAATAAATCTCTTTCGATGTCTCTCTATATGTTGGTCTACACTAGTTACAATAATCGAATTATTTTACTAATACTTATATAGGTCTCAATTTTAAGGAACAATTAAAATAAATTTTACACTTACGTACACAGTTTACCCATTTAAAGAATCGTAATATATGTATACATATCACGATTACTTAATCTACCATCGTCCGTGGAAATATTTCCATTATAGGACCTCTTTACATAAAATGTACCCCCATAACTGAAAAATTACAAACACGACAGAATTTTTGAGTAAAATATTTTAAATTTTTTACTAAACTCATATTTTTACTTTAAAAAATCCTAAATCTCTTATATTTTTCTACTGACATGAAATAAAACTGTTTTGCTTTAAAATTTACTACCGAAAAAAAAATCTACTAAATTATAAACTTTATGGCTGTTTCGCGCAAACATGAATATGTATGGAGTTAAAAAAGCACTTAGAAAAAGTAAAGTCTGTAAAAACATTTGACACAGTTACCTTAATTTACAAAACGAAAAAGGGAAAAACGAAAAAAAAAAAATAATAACAAATCCAACATATCAAGCCAAAAACTGACAACATAACAAAAAATTTAAGTAAAAGAATGTAAAACATATAAGAAATGAAACGGAAACGGATGTAAAGCATGTGAAGTGAATAAAATCTTTTTTACTCTCTGTATAACTCACACATACTGTAGACCCGCAAATATTCGTACATGAGCCTTAACACGCAGCAGTACTTAAGTGAGCCATTATGAGACTATTTAAACAACATTGACATACAAAAACATACTCCAACAACAAATGTACATTTACATTTAAATTAAATATTTGTTTACAGTGATGGACAAAAATGCAACAAATTTTAACTTATAGTGGAAGCAATAATCCCTCATTTGTGTTGAATTTTTTAATAAAAACATTCGTCCCGCTCCTAGTTTACAGTATATTAAATCACTAAGATTTAGCTATGTCCGTCCATTAGTCTGTCCATTCTTGAAATTATGGAATTTGCTCAAATGATTTCATCTAGCTCACATACAAATATTAGTTCTGCTTCTGCCCCCTTTATAAACCGTCATTCATTAGAAAATATCTATAACATTAACTAATCTTGTATAATATTGATGGTGGCATGTCATAATGTCCAATGTGTCCATGGACATTATAGCAATTTCAAAAGTGTCAAAGTGTCCATGAGCAAAATGACATAAAGTCCATGGATTTCAAAGGGTCTATTTATAAAAATGGCTTAATTTAGCGAAGCCGGTATTCGAATAGCCCAAGAATTTAAAACCCCTATGCCCGAAGGCCTGATATCCTGGAAACTTTTAAAAAGAAATACAAAATTCAACTTACACTAAATATAGGAACAATTCTTTTCGGGATAAGAGTGTAGCTTTCCTAAATTATAACAGATTTTCCAATACATTTCTGTTTTAAAAGTGTCACAATATACATGGACATTATTACACTTTTAAAAATTTTCACAGCGTCCATGGTCACTATGATACTTTTTGGTGTGTCATAACGTCCATGGACATTATGACACGCCACCTTATTCTGTTAAGATTTGTTCCGTCGAAAGTTTTTGCTTTAAATAAAATACTCTCCTTATAATCGTTGTAACATAACATACATATGTATGTATGTATATTGTATATAATACTTTTATGCTGTACATATGTATGTACGTTGTTATGTACGATAAGTAAATATGTATATACACTTCAACTTATTAACTGCGCATTATATTTTTAAATAAATTTTTTAAAATAATTTTTAAATATAAGCTGTCTTTGCCGCGGAAACAGATTGAAACCAAAATACATTTGGCATTTCAATAAGATAACCTACACCGTGATAATTTTTGGTTTAGTCTTTGTATTCAATCCAATTATTTATCTATTTTTATACCCACCATAAAAAAAAAACAAATCAAAATATTGGTCATAGACCCTCAAAAGTATATATATTCTGGGTCCTTATTAAATTCTAAGACGATCTACCCATGTCCGTCTGTCTGTCTGTTGAAAGCACGATGGAGTCCGAACGGAAACAGCTAGAGGTCTAAACTATTCTTATAGGTAAGGTTTGTTTGACATATATATATTCTGGGTCCTTATTAAATTCTAAGATGATCTAGCCATGTTCGTCTGTTGAAAGCACGATGGAGTCCGAACGGAAACAGCTAGAGGTCTAAACTATTCTTATAGGTAAGGTTTGTTTGACATTGAAAATGGGCAATATCTGTCCACTTTGTCGGATAGCCCCCATACAATTGGTCCCCACGAGAACAGCTTTAACGGACATAACTGTTTTAAAAGTACAAGTACAACGATTAAATTCGATATAAATGAGTTTCATATGAGCCAAAATCTATCCACCAAATTTTATGAGGAGCAGTCCATAATTGATTCTATCCCTCATACAAGGTCCCCTTCAGAAAATCACTATAACGCTTATTACTGCCATAAAAATACGACTATAGCGATTAAATTGAGCACATAAGTATATGTTTCATGCGAGCCAAAATCTTTCTACCAAATTTTGTGACGATCAGTCTATAATTGATCCTACCCCCAAAACATATATGGCCCTTTTCAGAAAATTACTTTAACG
Source organism: Lucilia sericata (assembly GCF_015586225.1). NCBI lineage: Eukaryota > Metazoa > Arthropoda > Insecta > Diptera > Calliphoridae > Lucilia > Lucilia sericata. The sequence continues at coordinate 298,824 of NW_023994061.1, read as the reverse complement.
ATCATTGCTGGCTTATAAATACGCGTACACTTATGAATTTTGACATAAGAAACTTTTATAGGAACGTACATAAATCTTCCCATTGAATTTCATGTAAAATGTGTTGGTAACTCACCCTAAGCCCCTGGTGGTGTGTCATAATGTCCAGTGACATAATGTCCAGAGGCATAATGTCTAGTGACATAATGTCCAGTGACATAATGTCCAGTGACATAATGTCCAGTGACATAATGTCCAGTGACATAATGTCCAGTGACATAATGTCCAGTGACATAATGTCCAGTGACATAATGTCCAGTGACATAATGTCCATCGACATAATGTCCATAGACGTTATGACACACTAAATTGAGTCACAGTGTCCATGGACGTTGTGACAATTCCAAAAGTGTCACAATGTCTATGAGCTTAATTACATAAAGTCCATGGATTTCAAAGAGTCTATTAATAAAAAAAGACTAATTTAGCAAAGTTAGTATTTGAAATACCCCAGAGTTGGAAACCCCTGCGTCCGGCTAAAGGCCAGCTATCCAGGACACGTTTTTAAAGGAACCCAAATCGCAACATACATCAAATTTAGGAGCAATTCTTTTCTGGAGCGAGTACAGCGAAGATATTCAATATAAACAAGTTGTATATGAACAAAAATCGGTCTATAAAATGTTAAGAGGATCGGTTCAGAACAGTACTGTTACGCTCATGACTGAGTTGAAATACGAATAGAGCGATGAAATTCGAAACAAAGAAGTATTATATGAACTGAACCATTATAATCAAATTTCACGACAATCGGTCTATATAAACAAGTTGTATATGAACAAAAATCGGTCTATAAAATGTTAAGAGGATCGGTTCAGAACAGTACTGTTACGCTCATGACTGAGTTGAAATACGAATAGAGCGATGAAATTCGAAACAAAGAAGTATTATATGAACTGAACCATTATAATCAAATTTCACGACAATCGGTCCATAATTGACCTTACCGCCCATATACATATGTTGAAGATTTAAAAATTTAACAAAAATATTTTGTTTTTATACCCACCATCAAAAAAGATGGTGGGTCCGTCTGTCTGTTGAAAACACGATAGAGTCCGAATGGAACAAGATAGAGAATTGAAGTTTTCCGCAAATATTCTCTATAGATAAGGTTTGTTTGGTATTGAAAATGGGCAATATCGGTCCACGTTTTCGGGTAGCCCCAATATAAGTGGACCCCCAAAAAACAACCTTAATGGTCATATCTGTTTCAAAAGCATAGCGATGAAATTCGATATAAATAAGTTTCATATGATCCAAAATCTCCCTACCAAATTTTATGAGGATCGGTCCATAATCGGTCCTACTCCCCATATAAGGCCGCCTTCAGAAAACTACTTTAACGCTCATTACTAGCTTAAAATACGAGTATAGTGATAAAATTCGACACACATAAGTTTCAATGTAGGCAAAAAATATCTCTTTCGATTCATAGTTGACCCTACCCCCCATATAAGGTCACCTTCAAAAAATTAGTTTAATGCCTTAAAAATACTAGTATAACAATGAAATTTGACATAAGTAAGTCTCTTATGAGCCAAAACCTTTCTACCAAATTTTATGTTGATCGGTCCATAATTGAACCTACCCACCATATAAGGTCCCCTTCAGAAAATTACTTTAACGCTCATTACTGGCTTTAAAATATGAGTATAGTGATGAAATTTAACACACATAAGTTTCATATGATCCAAATTTCTCTATCATACTTTATGTGGATCGGTCCATAATTGACCCTACTCCCCATATAAGGTGCCCTTTGAAAAATTACTTAAACCATCACTACTGGCTAAAAAATACCAGAAAAGCGATGAAATTCGACACACATACATATGTTTTATACGAGTTAAAACCTCTCCACCAAATGTATTGAGGATCGTTCCATAATAAAATTACTTTAACGATCTTTGCTGACTTAAAAATATGTGAACAGTTATGAAATTTTAAAAATACGTGAACAGTTATTAGATTTTATATAAGAAACATTTATAGGAATGTAAATCTCGATGTAAAGATGTTTTGTATGAACCAAAATTGGTCTAAAAAACTTTTATGAAAAACGGTATATTATTAACCCTATCACTCATATAAGGTCCTCTTTAGTTAATTTGATGAGTAATATCACCCTGATATTTATAAGGGAGCATTCCTTTTAAGGCATACGGTTTGATGGTGGGTATATGAGATTCGGAACAGCCGAATATAACACACTCACTCATTAAAATTTAATATTTTGTTAATTCAAAAGAGCGTGGTGCAGAATTGACATAAGTTATATTCAAAATATCACCCTGATGTTTATTGGGGAGCAATCCTTTTAGGGCATACGGTTTGATGGTGGGCCGTGTCACATATCTCATATCATCTAATGTCATAAAATAAAAAGATTTGTATGAGTTCAACTGAATGGTTGTATACTTATGTATGTAGCATTATTGACAGATCCACAAACAAATAACCTTCTCCATATAATGGTGTAGGGTATAAAAAACATGTGTACCTGTTCATGTGTGCAAAAGTAAATTTTCTACGAGGTTTAAACCGGCTTATGATTTTTATCACATGTGAATTTATAGATGCGAGTTTTTTGCAAATTATGTTAAATACTAGAATTAAGGCATAAAAAGCAGAAATGTACTGAGATATCAAAATTCAGTCAAAAATATTCAATAAAAATTTTAATTTAAAATTATAAAATATAAAATTTTGTTTTAATTATTTTTTATAAAATTAAAAGACAGTCAGGAAATTTTATTGAGATCTTTAGATATAGGTATGAAAATAGGAATATATACGAATTGCTTATACATAGATTTAGTTCAATCAACGATTTTAAAGGTGTCTAAACGGAAATAGAAAACTCGAAGATATTTGTAAGTAACAAAAGCAACACACGCCCATATGTATGAATGTGTATTTTGTTTCCTTTCGATTTAAAATCCAACCTCAACTGAATGCCACCGTGTATGTTCTTGAATTTTAATATAGTTACATACATACATGTATTCTTTTGAAAAAATTTTAACCATATTTTATTTATTTTTTGTAAACAGTTTTCTTTTGTATAAATCATTCTTGCTAGCCTATGAAAAATTCAATAACATGCGTGAATTTATTCCCAAAATTGTTGTAAAGCTGTGGTTATTTTGTTAAAGGTTTTGCATTGAAATATTTTTAAATTGAAAATAGGAAAGAATAAAAAAATCTCAATTCCATTGTAAATAGAAAAGAATGAAAGAAAAAACTTAATTCCATTGTAAATATTTAGGAAATTTCTGCGCACTATGAATGTTTAAAATGTCTTTAGCCAAGGGTTAATTCCCTAGTGTAAATGCTGAAAACAAACATATTATGGATTACATTTAACATTTTTAGTGAACATAAAATTTAAATTCAACGAACTATATTCAACTCGTAATTATATTGAAAATAATGTAGAGGGCAATGTTGGCAGTTTGACTTTTTGTCTGTCCACTGTTGCCAACTTTTTTCCCAAAAATATCGCTAAAGTCGACTGAAAAATAGCTAGAAAATAGCTAAATTCAAGACATTTTGAAAAATTTAGCGATAAATCGTCAAAATAATATTTATTATATGATTCTGAAAACAAATAGCTAAAAAAACTAGCTAAATTTTTCAGATTTTTCATATTATTCTAAAAAGTCAGCGATTTATCGCTAAAATCTATATACATACGTAGGAATAGGATAGTGATACAAACACATCTTATAACAAACACATAAGAGAATCTTTTTTTATGTTAAATATTTTCACTTTGGGTTAGGAAAAATGTCAAGTTGAGGTTAATTTCGATATGCGACCCTATACAGATTGCTTTAGAAATGTTGTAAAGATAAATTGAATTTCGAAATGCTGGCCTTTATGGATCGAGAGTATTATTTATTTTTCCATTACAATACAATTACAAATTATATTCTTACCTAATTTACCGAGCAGGGTGACGATAACCATACGACCGTTGTAGTGTAGCAGACCAGGATCTCTGCTGGGAATCGAACCCACAACCCTCAGACTGACAGGCTAGCACACTACCAACTAGCCTACCGGGGCACCCAAGATTATTATTATACACTCCTTTTGTGGGAAGTTTATCTGCAATATCGATATGCGGCCCTATACGCCTTAGAAATGTTGTAAATTTTTAGGACTTTATGGATCGATCCTTTCGTCACTTATTTCCAATGTTCACAAATTTTTAGAATTATGGTAAATTTTATTATCATATCACTCATTTACTAAAAGACTAGAATAATTAAATATTCGTTTTTTGAGTACAACAAAATATACCCCTTTTAAAGTTTTTCGTATAACTTTACCTGTACGCACAAATATTTGCTCCTAATTATGTTCTTCAGAACATTCAAAATAAGTATAATACACACAGCTAAAACTCAAATAATTTACATTGAATGCATATTTTTATATACATACATATATGTAAATCGTCATTCGTAGCAACTTTTAAGCGATATTATCAAAATATAAATAAATAAAAAATGCCTTAAAATCTAAAGAAAAATCGCTAGATTTCCCGCTAATAGCTAAATCATATTTTTCCCTGCAAAATGGGATTAAAAATCGCTAGATTTGACGAGAAAATAGCTAAATTGGCAACAGTGTGTCTGTCTGTGTGTCCATGTAAACGTTGAGATAATTTGATGAAATTTGGAACGTACCTTTCTTTTGGTCCAAGGGCGAACGCCATTGAAAATGGTTGAAATCGGTCCATTATTTCACCTAGCTCCCATACAACCGGACCCCCCGAATAGGGCTTTTGACCTCATTACTTTTTTCAAATATACTAATATCTCTCCAATAATCGGCACAACTAAGTTTGATATAATTATAAATAACACTATCGATTTTTATAATGATCGGGCATTATTTGACCCTATCCCCCATACTAAGTCCACTTCAGAAAATTACTTAAATTTCCACAATTCACTTATAAACACTAGTATCACGATGAAATTTGACACAAATAAGTTTTATATAAACATAAATTCTTACAATAAATTTTATAAGGATCGGACAGATTTTTACCATAGGCCTCATATAACTGCACCTACCGATTTGGGCCCCTTAGCTCATAACTACATCAAATATGCTACTATCTCTCCAAAAATCGGCAAAACTAACTTTGATATAATTGTAAATATCACTGTTGAGTTTCATAATGATCGGACTTTATTAGGCCTTAGTCCCCATACAAAATCCCCTTCAGAAAATGACTTAAATGTCCACAATTCACTTATAAACACTAGTATCACGATGAACTTTGGCACAAATAGATTTTATATAAACATAAATTTCGACATTAAATTTTATTAGGATCGAACCAACTTTTGGCCTAGCCACCATACATCCGGACCTACCGATTTGCGCCTTTTAGCTCATAACTACTACAACTATACTACTATCTTTCCAAAATTGGCAAAAATAAGTTTGATATAATTATAAATAACACTGTAAATTTTCGTCATGATCGGGATTCATTTGTTCTTAACCCCATACAAAGTCCCCTTCAGAAAATGAGTTGAATTACCAAAATTCACTTATAAATACAAGTAAAACGATGAAATTTGGCACAAATAAGTTTTATATAAACATAAATCCCGACATTAAATTGTTTAAGGATTGGATCAATTTTTGCCCTAGCCCCTATACAACCGAACTATCCACTATCTTTCCAAAAATCAGTATAATTAGGTTTGATAAATAACACTGTCGATTTTCGTAATGATCGGGCCTAATCTGACTCTAGCCCCTATACAAAGTACCCTTCTGAAAATGACTTGAATGTCCACAACTCACTTATAAACACTAGTATCACGATGAAATTTAGCACAAATAAGTTTTATATAAACATAATTCCCAATAATAAATTTTATAAGGATCGGCTCAATTTCCGTCCTAGCCCCATACATCCGGACCTTCCAACCTTTTATCTTTTAACTACGTCGAATATACTACTATCTATGTATCCAAAAGTCGGCACAATGTGCTGATGTTTGTAACACTCAAAAATATTTGTCCCTTAGTATACCAGTCGGTTCACTTTCTGCTTCGATTAAGCTATGTCCGTCTTTGTGACCGTTTAAACCTTGTGTGCACGCAACAGATCGCAATTTTGAATATTATTTGTTAAAATGGGTCACATACTATTCTCTGGATCCAAATCGGTCTTTTATTTCTCCTAGTCAGCATACAACCGTACATGAACTTACATTATTTGGAACCTATATAAGATTCAACATAAATGCTTAATTATTGAAATGAATCACATTTAATATTCGCAATTGGTGTAGGGTATCATATGGTCGGCCACGCCCGACTATGATTTCTTACTTGTTTTCATTATAAAATAATTATAACAAGTTAATTTAAAACATTGTTAATAATGACAAAATGACAGTTGTATAAAGAGGAAAGTATAATAATAATACTAAAGCAATTTTCATAACACATTCCATGCAAACTCCTATATGAAATATAAAGAAAAACAAGTAAGAAATTACAGTCGGGCGTGGCCGACCATATGATACCCTACACCAATTGCGAATATTAAATGTGGTTAATTTCAATAATGTAGCATTTATGTTAATCTTATATAGGTTCCAAATAATTTCTGTTCATGTACGGTTGTATGCTGACTAGCAGAAATAAAAAACCGATTTCAATCATTTTCAACAGCCTTCGCCATTGGATCCAGAGAATAGTATGTGACAAATTTTAACAAATTATATTCAAAATTGCGATCTGTTGCGTGCACACAAGGTTTACACGGTCACAATGACGGACATAGCTTAATATGGATAAATATTTTTGAGTGTTACAAACATCACCACATTGTGCCGACTTTTGGATAGATAGTAGTATATTATACGCAGTTAAAAGATAAAAGGCCGTAATCGGAGGGTCCGGATGTATGGGAGCTAGGGCAGAAATCCTTATAAAATGTATTATTGGGAATTATCTATATACATATATAAAAATTAATGTGTGTTTGTTTGTATGTTTATATATTTGTATATCTGGCAATAGGCTACTTTTTATTTCCGATCATGGCGAAAAATGACAGTGTTATTTATAATTATATCAAACTTAGTTGTGCCAATTTTTGGAAAGATTGTTGTATATTTGTCGTAGTTATGAACTAAAAGGCCCAAATCGGTAGGTCCGGTTATATGGGGGCTAGGGCAAAAATTGGTCCGATCCTTATACAATTTAATGTCGACATTTATGTTTATATAAAATCTATTTGTGCCAAATTTCATCGTGATACTAGTGTTTATAAGTGAATTGTGGACATTGAAGTCATTTTCTGAAGGGGATTTTGTATGGGGGATAGGGTCAAATAATGCCCGATTAATATAAAAATCGACAGTGTTATTTATAATTAAATCAAACTTAGTTGTGACGATTTTTGGAGAGATAGAAGTATATTTGACAAAGTTTTGAGCTAAAAGGGCCAAGTCGGAAGGTCCGGTTATATGGGGGCTAGGGCAAAACTTGGTCCGATCCCTATAATGTTTATTGTTGGGAATTATGTCTATACAAAACTCATTTTTGAAAAATTTCATCGTGATACTAGTGTTTATACGTGAATTGTGGACATTCAAGTCATTTTCTAAGGGAGACTTTGTATGGGGGCTAGGGTCAAATAATGTCCGATCTTTACGAAAATCACTAGAATTATTAAGGCGTATATAAAACTAAATTTTTTCAATTGTAGTGGAGATAGTAGATCATCTAACATAATTATGAGGTGAAAAGCCCTATTCGGGGGGTACGGTTGTATGGGGGCTAGGTGAAATAATGGACCGATTTCAACCATTTGTGCATGTTCCAAATTTCATCAAATTATCTCAAAAATTGCGACCTGTAGAGTGCGCACAAGGTTTACATGGACACACAGACAGACAGACGGACGGACAGACGGACATAGCTTAATCGACTCAGGAAGTGATTCTGACCCGATTGATATACTTTAAGGTAGGTGTGGGACCAATATTTTTTGGTGTTACAAACATCAGCACAAACGCATAATACCCTCCCCACTATAGGGGTGTAGGGTATAATTAAAGAGAAATAAGAACAAAATGGCAACAAAAACCTTGATTATCAATGTTACAAAATTAAAGGAAATTTTCTATTTACTAGAATTTATCCAGCCTTAAATAAAATATGTTTTCCTTAAATATTGTCTATACAAAGAGGAGTTTACTTTACTTCGATTTTCAATCTTGGTTTGTATTCCATTGAGGGTCATCATTTTAGCCACCACATCTTATTACACGGTTGTTATCAATTCGTTATATATTTGTGTTTTTCTTTAGGTTTAAGGAATTTTACAAAATGTTTTTCAAACCAAAATGAATTTAATTTTTTATTATATCATAAGTTTTTTCTTTCATTCTGTAAATACATTTCCTTTCGTTTATTTAACAAATCTCAATCTCAGCCAGACGTGAAATGAAGCAACCATCCGTTGTTTCAACAAGCAGACAAACAGACATTTATACAATAATATGTAATCAATGAAACTTATGACACTTTTGGGTCTTGTTATTACCAAAGATTTGTGTTAGAATTTTTATTCCATTTTATTTGTTGTTTTTTTTTTCTCTTATTAGATATTTGAGAAATTTTCTTTCTTTTTATTAATTTCAATTTCAAAGTTTATGTATGAATTTATCGTTTATTTAATTTAGTTATTTTATTATACCCTACACCACTTCAGTGGGGAGGGTATATTGGGTTTGTGCTGATGTTTGTAACGCACAATAATATTGGTCCTACACCTACCTTAAAGTATACCAATCTGCTCAGAATCATTTTCTGAGTCGATTTAGCTACGTCCATCTGTCCGTCCATGTAAACCTTGTAATCAAACTACAGGTCGCAATTTTGAAGATAATTCAATAAAATTTGGTACATGATCTTCTATTGTCCCAGGGACGAAGTCTATTGAAAATGGTTAAGATCGCTCCATTATTTCACCTAGCCCCCATACAACTGAACCCCCCAATAGGGCTTGTAAACTTTGTAATCAAACTACAAGTCGCAATTTTGGAGATAATTCAATGAAATTTGGCGTATGATCTTTTATGGTACCGTAGACGAAGTCTATTGAAAATGCTTAACATCGGTCCATTATTTCACCTAGCCTCCATACGACTGGACCCCCCAATAGGGCTTGTAAACCTTGTAATCAAACTACAAGTCGCAATTTTGGAGATAATTCAATGACATTTGGCATATGATCTTTTATGGTACCGTACACAAAGTCTATTGAAAATGGTTAACATCGGTCCATTATTTCACCTAGCCCCCATACAACTGAACCCCCCCAATAGGGCTTGTAAACTTTGTAATCAAACTACAAGTCGCAATTTTGGAGATAATTCAATGACATTTGGCATATGATCTTTTGTGGTACCGTAGACGACGTCTATTGAAAATGGTTAACATCGGTCCATGATTTCACCTAGCCTCCATACGACTGAACCCCCCGAATAGGGCTTTTAAACTTTGTAATCAAACTACAGGTCGCAATTTTGGAGATAATTCAATGAAATTTGGCACATGATCTTTTATGGTACCGTAGACAAAGTCTATTGAAAATGGATAACATCGGTCCATTATTTCACCTAGCCCCCATACAACTGAACCTGCCGAATAGGGCTTTTAAGTTCATAATTATGTTTAATATACTCATATCTCGACAAAAAGCTGCAAAAACCAAGTTCTATACAAGATTTGATGACCCTCACGAATTCCATAATAATAGGTCCTCATATGACCCTAGCCCCTATAAAAAGCCCCCATCAAAATTTCACTTAAATGTCCACAATTTTATTCAACAATAAACGGCTTAAGTATGTATATCTGAGGCAATGTACAATTCAATTTAAATGCTTTATTATGGCAAATAAATCACATTATATTTTTGTCAAAGGTGTAGGGTATTATATGGTCGGCCTCGCCCGACTATAATTTCTTACTTGTTTAGTTTTGTTGGTTTCTAAGGTTTCGACATATCTGAGCATTTACAATATATTTATATGGAACATATATCGTACACAAATCGGGAATTTCTTTATTATTAAAATTTAATAATAAAACAATTTTTTCTTAAGAACAGAATAAAAATGCCTACAACAATATGAAGGCATAATTCCGATAGAAATAAATAATATAAAAATATACACAAATATTTTTATGAAAATTATAAAAAAGACAAAAATTCTTATCGTTCTATCTGTGGTCGCCTATTGTGTCCCCCAAAAAATTCCATGTTGTTTACTCATATTTCTTACTTTGATATTTAATTCGCAGACACGAAAAAGTTATTTTCATTTTGGGTTCAATGAATTCAATACATGAAAGTGGGTACTACTTGACAAAAAAAAATCACATTTTTAACTTTATTTGTATTTGTCGCATAAATATTTTATTCAATTAATATAAAAAGGAAAGAGAACAGAAAATGGTATGTGACTTGAAATAAGTTTAGTCCTTATCATAATGTAAAAATCTTTAAGGTCAATATACTTATCAAAGATTATTTGTAATAAGCAACAAAATGAAATTTTGCGTAGTTTCATGAGTTGTCTAAAAAAATGTTTAACAAAAGAACAACTATTCAAAAATAACTAGTAAGATTGTTATATTCGGCTGTGCCGAATCTCATATACCCATCATCAAACCGTATGCCGTAACAGGAATGCTCCCCCTTTAAATATAAGGGCAATATTTGGAATATGGTTTAAGTCAATTATCTTTTTTGATGGTGGGTATAAAAATAAGTTAGAATGCTATATTCAGATGAGCCGAATCTTAAATACCCTCCACCAGCTTCTTCTTTATTAATGCCAGTTTACTTGGTCAATTATTTGTGTAAATCAAAACTCTAATATTTCAAATGTGTTACAATAGTAAGATTTATTGAACATTACAAACATCATCATTACAGACATCAATTGTAACTTTCAAATAAGATTCTCGCGGATTCCCGTATAATGTTTTATCGTATATTTATCTGTATAATGTCCACTTTAGAAAAAAACAGGTGCTGTTTTTCACCATGATGTGCTAAAAATCAGTCGAATTTTACTACAAACAAGTAAGAAATTATAGTCAGGCGAGGCCGACCATACAATAACCTACACCTGTTACAAAAAAAAAATGTGATTTAGTTTTCATAATAAAGTATTTAAGTTGAATTGTACCTTACCTCAGATATACTTAAGTCATTTATTGTTGAATAAAATTGTGGATATTTAAGTTGAATTTGAAGGGGGCTTTGAATATGGGCCATGGTCAAATGAGACCCTATAATTAAAAAATTCATGAGGGTCATCAAGGCTAGTATAGAACTTGGTTTTGCAGCTTTTTGTCGAGATACGAGTATATTAAACATAATTATGAACTTAAAAGGCCTTTTAGTCCGGTTCAGTTTTATGGGGGCTAGGTGAAATAATGGACCGATGTTAACCATTATTAACAGACTTCGTACAATAAAAGATCGTGTACCAAATTTTATTGAATTATCTTCAAAATTGCGACCGGTAGTTTGATTACAAGGTTTACAAGCGCTATTCGGGGGTTCAGTTGTATGGGGGCTAGGTGAGATAATGGACCGATATTAACCATTTTCAATAGGCTTCGTCCCTGGGACAGTAGAAGATCATGTACCAAATTTCAATGAATTATCTTTAAAATTGCGACCTGTAGTATAGGACCAATCTTATTGTGCGTTACAAACATCAGCACAAACCCAATATACCCTCCCCACTAAAGTGGTGTAGGGTATAAAAATACCAGTCGCTCAACCAAAAAGTACCAGAAAGTCTCATTTTAAAGATTTTCAATCAATCAGGGTGATACCTGCGTGCATAAGAGCAAAAAAATACCAGTCATAGAACGAAATATTACCAAAAATCATTTCCTGCAGATCTATACTAACTTAGGACTCTTACTGCCTTATGCAAAAACAATTATTAAAGTTAACAATGGTTGACTACACACTTTTTCCATATAAAAATAGATTTTAACAGCCAATGTTAACTTAATAAACGTTTTTATATAAGACAGTTATTGTTTAATTTTATGTTTCTAGGTTCATGAAGAGGGAAAAAGTGCTAAAAAGTCCCCTTTTATATGTTCTCGCTTACTTAATAATAATAAAAAAGTAGCTTTTCACTTAATCCGGTCTCTACATACTTAATTTCATGTTTCTAGCCAATAACAACACTTCATTCATAATTGTTTCTTTGCTTTATTTTTATAAACAGGCAAGTACAATAATAAAATTTACCGTATGGTTAAAAAAATCTAAATTTTTGATGAAGTTTTCAGAGGTAGTCTCAGATTTTTGCTCATATCTTCCTTATTTAAGGATAGACAGAAGGTCAGACGGACATGGCTAAGTCGACTCCGCTAGCTATAAGGATACAGAATAATATCATAGATATCATAATCTGATAGTGAGTTATTTGCGTTTAAGTGATTTTCGGAAGAGGATCGTACATGGGAGTAAAAACCAATTCTGGACCGATCCAAAAATGTTTTTGATGAATATGAATTCTATTAACATAAAACTTCAATTTGTAAAATTTTGTAAAGATATTGACATTCCAACGGAAGTTAAAAGCAATAAATTAATTTTCCGAGAATTAGTAAATTTGTATGGGAGGTATGGAATTGTGAACTGATTTCTCCAACTTTCAACAGAAATCAAGTTTTCGCTGCATTTAGTTAGTTAGTTATTTCTATTTCAACTATATTCCGTACTTGCTATACCCAGTGTACTTTGCTACCCTAAAAGCAATATGTATAAATAAACAAGTAAGAAAGTATAGTGGGGCGTGGCCGACCATATGATACCCTACACCAGTTATGAATATTAAATGTGATTTATTTTTCATAATAAAGCATTTATCTTCAATATTAAGGTGGGTCTAGGACGAATATTTTTGTATGTTACAAACATCAGCACAAATCCAATATACCCTCCCCACTAAAGTGGTGTAGGGTATAAAAACCCACTTAACAATTTTGAAGATTCTAACTACAATAGTTTTCCAGATTCACAATATGTTACATTTGAGAGATGTCAAGCAAATTATTGCAAGTTCGCCTGTTTCTATCTATCGCCAATTTCTATCTATCTATGAAAAATTTGAAGAATATAAGAGTTTCCAAGATACACGAAATTTTGTAATTAAATCATATATGTGGTGCCAAGCCACCCATTGAAAGTCCGCCCGTTATTCTCTAAATGTTCCCATGAATATCAAAGTTCTTCATGTAAAATTTTAAGATTCTAGCTCTAATAGTTTCTCAGTGGGGGCTTCAAGCTCCCCAGATGAAAGCCCGCACTTTTTCCCTAAAACGTTCAGATGAATATTAAAATAATTTGTGCAAAATTTTAAGAATAAAGTTCTATTAGTTTCCCAGATAAACGAAATTTTATATTTAATTCATATGGTAGGTACATAGTTTTCCTTTGAAAGTCCGTCCGTTATACTCTAAATGTTCAGATGAATGTCAAAAGTCTTCAAGTAAAATTTGAAGATTCTAGCTCTAATAGTTTCTTAGATATACGAATTTTTCTATTTAATTCATATGGGGGCTTCTAGCCCCCCTAGATGGAAGTCCGCTTTTTTTCCTCCAAAATGTTCAGATGAATATTTAAGTTCTTCGTGCAAAATTTGAAGAGCTTAGTTCCATTAGTTTCCCAGATAAACGAATTTTTGTATTTAATTAATATGGGAGGTGCCGTTATTCGCACAAAATTTTAAGATTCTAACTGTAATAGTTTTCAAGATAAACGAATTTTTTTTTGATATATATGGAAAGTGCCCCCTAATGCTAGTCCGCCAACTTTTTGTCCTAAATAATCATATTGACACTATAGTGGCTCCGAAAAAATTTGAGGACTCTAACTGTTATATTATCTCAAATATACGCATTTCATATTTTCTTAATATGGGCGTGGCACCCCGCCAACTTGGAATTTCAAAATAAAAAGTAGCCCATTACCTATTCCAGACATGAAGACATACGCTGTGAAAATTTTAAGAATATCGGTTCAGCCGTTTAGTAGTCTATAACGTTCAAACATACAAACAAACACACATTCATTTTTATATATATAGATGGTGGTATGTGAAATCGTGGTCGATAATGTCCATTTTCTTTGGGAAATTTTATCTTCTTATGTTCTTTTTTCTGGGATCTATTGTGCATTTAGCAGTCAGACGGACGGAGATGTCGAGAGGACTCTGAATATTTAAGAGTTTGTATTGTGTTTGTGTGAAAAGTTCGTATTCTAGAGAATACATATTTACAGTCATAAACACCTTAATGTTATTACATCTGAAACAACTTATTTCATTTTATGACAAACCACCGTCAACAGCACTGCATGTTTGTCTTTGATAAAGTTTTATCTTGACTTGTCAGTTTTTTTTTGTGTGCTATACATGTCAAAATGAAATTATTACAAGTGTCAGTTGCAAACGTGTTGCACTTGTTGAGCTGAAATTACTGTTGAGATCCATTAGAAAAAATCAGTCATACGCATACAATGAAAACAGCAAGAACACATATATAAACATTTATTCATACTTCAAGGTAAAACCTGCAGATTCTGGTGACTGTCCCGCACTTGTATTTTTACCAGAGCTACACTTATATACACTTCTCAACCGACTAATTAGCGTAATACTTACATGAATCTTCTAGGGGAAAGTCTATGGATGGTTTACATATTACAATCCCTATTAATTTTCATTAGAAATGGACAATGGAATAGTTACACATTTATCCAAAAGGTATCCATCGATTCCATTATAAAACTGCAGGGATTTGCATGTATGATAGTGTTTGTACATCTTGCAAAATGTTTATGTTGCAAGCACTTGAAATTGATGTTAGAACATTACGAACAGCACGCCATAGTCAGTTAAATGTCAGTGCTAAAACGAAATTCTTGAAAAGTGTTTAAATAAACAACCTTTAAAAACAGTATAGCTTGAGCGTGATACTTATGCACATATAGTTGACTAACATTTCATATCTTACCACAAGTTGCAACACACATTGTTTATGTTTGTTCTTTTTTCGAAAAAGTTGACACATTTTTTAATACAATGAAGTAGTTTGGATAACGTTTAAAAAAATATGGTTTTTCTTACTCCCGCATAGATATCGTGAATAAGAATGGACCAGTTCAAAGCGTTATTGTAAAGTCGACGAAGTACTTTTCATCAATAATAAAGAATATAAATATGAAAGTAAATTTTCAAGCTTTTTTGTTTGTATTCATGGGAAAATTCTTATAAACTTATAAACACGTTTTACGTGTTAAATTTTGTTTTTGGTTTATTTTATATAAATAATTTACATATTTACATACATACTAACATATTTATATTAAAGTTTGTTGTATTTTCTATTTTCAGTTAGTATTTTCTTGGTGACTTTGTGCAACTTTTAAATTAAGATTAAAGACTTAAGCGAAGATTTTTGAAGAAAAATGTTGACGACACATCATTTACCACATCTGCATCATCGTGGCAGTACGGCAGTAGAATTGGATAAAATAACAAATTTAAATACGGTAAGTTAAGACTTATTTTGAAAAAAACTTTAGATTATATAACATTGGCTCAATAATTGAAGTAGTATGTATTTGTTTATTTATTTTATTAAAGATTTTCCAAATTTACACAAATTATCCAGCAACAACACAATTAACCAACAAAAACTTACATTGAAATGTAATGAGTTCTTAAGCTATTCGAACTTATTCACATTTAAACTCATTATTTCAAAATGTCGATGTCATTGGAGGCAAGTATTTACCAAGCTCGCTTACATATAAGAACATAAGTAAGTACTTGAAAATAAGGAATACGATCCTGGGTCTCATGTTCATTAGTACACTTTCGTTGTGAGTACAACACCGCAGCTTAGTTATTTTACTATGAGCATCTCTCCACTTAGTCCTTGCATTCGTATTACGTCTTCCGAATCACTCTTATAGAGTATTTCTGGCAATAATTTCTAACTTTTTTATACCCTCCACCACCATCTGTGGTGATAAAGGGTATATATACATAACTTTGTCATTCCGTGCATAACACCAAGAAATATTCACCTGAGACCTAACCTGGGTCCCTATCAAATTCTGAGCCGATTTAGCTATGTCCGTCTGTCTGTATAAAACACGTACACGATAAAACGAAGCAATATAATTTAACCAAATTCACCCAAAATATTAATTTTCCTAAGTTGTTTGGTATTGCAAATGAGAAAAATCGGTTTACACCGGGAAAAGTTATGAATCAAAATTTCTTGAAAACTATGCATGATAATTTCATGAAAATCACCACACATTCGTTTCTACACAACAGCTTCATCCCTGCTGAAAACTGCCCTAATCGGTCCACAATTTCATATACCTCCCATACAAAAGTACATATTCCCGGAAAATGGGTTTTTTTGTTAAGAACTTCCGTCACAATGTCGATATCTTCACAAAATTTTACAAATTACAATCTTATGTCAATGGAATTCACCCATTTTCTTGATCGGAAATATTACTGTGAAAGTTTTTTTTGGATCGGACCATAATTGGTCATAGCTCCCGAAAAACACTTAAACACGCATAACTCATTACTAAATCAAAATATCCATATATAGTTTTGTACAAGTATTGCTAATATGGACAAAAATATTACTGAGAATTTTTTTCCTATCGGTCCATAACTGGTCATAACTCCTATACAAGGTCCCCTCCCGTAAATCACTTAAACGCACATAACTCATTACTAAATTAAGATATTCATACAAGGTTTGGCACAAGTATTGCTCATATACAGAGATAGGTATTTCCTATCGGTCCATAATTGATCATAGCTCCCATACTTGGTCCCTTTCAGAAAAACACTTAAAGGCACATAACTAATTACCAAATAGTGATACCCATAAAGTATTTGGCATAAATACTATTTTTGTACACATATATGTTATTTTAAAATTTTTTCACGATCGGTCCATCTTTGGTCATATCCAAATATTGATATCCATACATTTAGCAAAAATATTTCTCTTATATACATAAATTACACTATAAAATTGTTTTACGATCGGTCCGTATTTGTTCATAGCTCTCATACTAGGTCCCCTCCAGAAAATCACTTAAATGCACAATAATAATTACCAAATAATGATATAGATACAAAATTTTGAAATTTTGTCTTTACGAAAATCTCTTAAACGCACATTACTCATTACAAAATAAAGCTATTGATACAAAATTTGGCATAAGTATTAGTTTTATATACAAAAATTCTATTTCAAGATTTTTTTCACGATCGGTTCTAACACGAGTGCGATCGGTCCCATACATGTTTCCATTCCGAAAATCACTCAAACACACATTACTTATTACTAAATTACGATATAGATACAAAATATAGCTTTTATGTACAGAAATTTAGCTTAAAGAATTTTTTACGATCGGTCTATTATTGGTCATATCTCCCATACTAGGCCCTTCCCCTAAAAGCGCTTTAACCGTATTTAACTAGTTGCATTATCAATTTGTGTAGAACAAAATTATGCATATGTATTTTGAAAATCCTTAAATATTTCACACATATGCATACATGCAAATTATTAAATATCGCTAAGCGCTATAAAAATATAAAGAAAATGACGTTTGTGATGTTCAATATATCTTGGAATTGTAATAGATTTAAGCTGTTTAAATCTTGGGATTTTTCTATTTAAGACATGAGAAAACTTATTTCTACAAATATTTGGTCAATTAGAAAAGTATTAATATAAAAGTGGCTGGTGGAGGGTATTTAAGATTCGGCTCAGCCGAATATAGCACTCTAACTTGTTTTATATACTCTATTGGATTCATTCATACAAACCAAACTGTAACAAAATTTTTTTATACAAAATCCAATTTATTAAAACCTTATTTTTATTATAAATAAAAATATGTTGTATGTAAAAGTGTGTTTATTTGTATGCAAATTGCCAACAATTCTCGAAGGAAATGTATCAAATATTTTAATAATTCATAAACATAAATTTGATTTATATTGTGTAAAAACTATTAAAGGTACAAAAGCAAACAAGTGGGAAAGAATAGTGAATCGAGCTCAACTTTCATGTTCCCTACAACCATAGTAGAGTAAACTTTTAAAGTAATTTATATTAAAGTTATTTATGTTGAATTTTGTCTCTGTACAGATATTTAAAATCGAAATATGCGAGAGGTTTATTAAAGTCGCAGTGATTTACTTACGAGATCCTTTTACATATGGAGATTGCTTTACTTGGGGCAATGTCGAATTTCGGCGGACCATTTCAATCAGTTTCAATCCAGTACAATCGCATTGTATCCCCTATAGGAATACCATAAAATAGAAGTGTACATAACATAAATTTCAGTTGGAAATAGATATGAAAGAACATATTTTACATTGAATAAGTCTGCAATTCATCTAATTGTGTCTGTCGGAGAATGACAGGCACATTGTAGGTAAAACATCTGCACCTAAGAATACCATATTAAATATACATTTTTGTTTTTTTAAGTACATATATAAAAAAAATATCTTAGAAATCAAAAGTAATTCAATCCATTATGTTAAATTACCAGTAAGCTAAAATTCATAACTTTAAAAAATAAAAAATAATAAAAAACGATTATATATTTTACTTGTTGAGTGTTATGAAAATAGTTACGTGCAAAATTTCCATTTAAACTTAATGGACATTTCGATCGATATTGAATACCGCTACTTGACCCTTGACTTTTTTGTGTTAGTATTTACATATACATATGTACATGAACATTTCCATTAGCTCCATTATATTTATTTATTCTAAAAAATTTATGTAATTCAATATGCTTAGTTGCTTTCCCAAGGATATGAAAGTCATATCCTGTTTTAATAAATGCTCACTTATAGTTATGAAAAACTACTATTTATTTATATAGAAATATTTGAAAAACAAGTGCTTGTATATCTAAGTAAGTAATATTATTGTTTATTTCTGTAAAATGAGCATGGAAATAATAAATGAAATTAGTATTATTATTAAATAAAATATTCATAATGTTAAAATTTACTTATTCAGGAATTCTATAAATTAATTTGAAATTTTAATTACCAATTTTTTAATTATTTGATAATAAATGATTTGTAGTTAACTCAACTGAAGGGTTACATGTACATATATAATGTATACATCGACCAAACTATGAACTAACTTAGCGATCCATGACTCCCCAAACTTATACAAGAAATGTGGTCCACAATTCTATCTCTCTTCAAGCCGACGAAGAACGATGACAGGGTTGCGATTAAGTTTGCACACATTCACATTTCTGACCTTGAACAGTTCTCGCGTTAATTTTTCCAAAAAACAAATCAAAACCTTAAAGCCACAGACTTTTCACAACCCTACACCGCAGCTGAAGTTGCAGAATTCATCAAGAATTTCAAAACATCTAA
Source organism: Lucilia sericata (assembly GCF_015586225.1). NCBI lineage: Eukaryota > Metazoa > Arthropoda > Insecta > Diptera > Calliphoridae > Lucilia > Lucilia sericata. The sequence continues at coordinate 279,208 of NW_023994061.1, read as the reverse complement.
GGCGATTGGGCACTACAAAATATCCATGCTGATGTTCGAACACCTTAGCGAGGGGAGATTTGGTTCTCAACATGTCGGTGAGCAGCTTCATAAGACCCGATATCAGAAGATAGAGTCGACCCAATTTTAAAAGCTTGTAGGGACGCAGTGTGGGGGCAATCTTCTGGGGCGAAATCTCTCTTGTCAACTGTCTCTAAGGCTCGCTTGAGGCTCTACTCCTACCCAGCCTTACAGCAGCTTGTCACCAACATGGTTTCTGAAAAATGCACAGCATTGACCGCAAATGTCCCTCAAGTATGAAGAAGCCCTGCGAAAGAACAGTATTAGTGGAGTCTTTAGTTATTGAACCTTAGACATAATCTACAGATAAGATCAATGGAAAACACAAGAGGCAAAGTGTATAAATTTCTTGATTTTAAAGATCATGAGCACGCTCACAATTTGATAAGGTCCCAGAATATATATACTTTGTTGGTTCTCTGATGAATATTTCTTGGTGTTACACACGGAATGACAAAGTTATATATACTCTCTATTACCACTGATGGTGGTGGAGGCTATAGAAATTATGATAATGTTTTTTTGATTTTATATGTTCACAATTTTTTTTTTTTTTTTTTTTTTTTTGACTGAGAGTAAATCAAAATTTCGAACGGTTTGCAAGATATGAGCCTGAGAACCTGAATCTATGGTGGCCCATAAAAAAAGTGCATGATTTTGGGCAAAACTAAGAGACACTTTTTTTGGCCTTTTATCACGTAGTGGTGCCCGTATATGTTATATTTCCATGACTTAAAAAATTACACAATGTTATCAAATTCACGAGCTATATGTATTTCAACTTGCCATCTAATTACAACTTGGGAAAAATTACTTTCATGGTTTAAAACAACTCCGAAAAAAAAGCTTTTTATACACATTCTGATGCAATTTTCACGAAAACTATGCAAAAATACATAATTCCATGAAAACCATTACACATTAATTTCTTGATTCCGGTTGAAAATTTGCGGAATCGGTCCAAAATTTCATATACCTCCCATACAAAAGTATATATTCCCGGAAAATCAGTTTATTGTTAATAACTACCGTTAAAATGTTGATATCTTTACAAGATTTTACAAATAAAAATCGTATGTCAAGAGAATTCATTTAGAAAATAATTTCCAGGATCGGTCCTTAATTGGTCATAGCTCCCATACATGGTTCCCTCCCAAAAATCACTTAAACGCACATAACTCATTACGAAATTAAGATATCCATATAAAATTTGGTACAAGTATTGCTCTTGTATACAAAAATATTACTATAATTTTTTTCAGATCGGTCCTTAATTGGTCATAGCTCCCATACATGGTCACCTCCCAAAAATCACTTAAGCGTACATAACTCATTATCAAATTAAGATATCCATATACAATTTGGTACAAATATTGTTCTTATATACGGAAATGTTACTGTGAATTTTTTTCCGATCGGTCCATAATTGGTCATAGCTCCCATACAAGGTCCCCTCACGAAAATCACTTAAACGCTCATTACTCAATACTAAAATAAGATATCCATATAACATTTGGAAGAAGTATTGCTCTTATATATAGAAATATTACCATGAATTTTTTTTGAGTTCGATCTATTATTGATCATAGCTCCCATACAAGGTCCCCTCCCGAAAATCACTTAAACGCGCATAACTCATTACTAAATTAAGATATCCATATAAAATTTGGTACAAGTATTGCTCTTGTCTACAAAAATATTACTATAATTTTTTTCAGATCGGTCCTTAATTGGTCATAGCTCCCATACATGGTCACCTCCCAAAAATCACTTAAGCGTACATAACTCATTATCAAATTAAGATATCCATATACAATTTGGTACAAATATTGTTCTTATATACGGAAATGTTACTGTGAATTTTTTTCCGATCGGTCCATAATTGGTCATAGCTCCCATACATGGTCCCCTTCAGAAAAACACTTAAACGCACATAACTCATTACCAAATAGTGATATCCATATCGAAGTTGGCGAAAATACTATTTTTGTACACAGAAATGGTATTTTAAAATTTGTTCATGATCGGTCCATATTTGGCCATAGCTCTCATACAAGTTTCTCTCCCAAATATTGATATCCATACATTTAGCATAAATATTGCCAAATATTGCCTCCAGAAATTCACTGAAATGCACTTAAATTCATTACCAAATAATCATAAAGATATATTTAGCCAAAATTTTGTCTTTATCTATCATACAAGGTACTCTTACGAAAATCTCTTAAACGCACATTACTCATTACCAACTAAAGCTATTCATACAAAATTTGACACAAATATTAGTTTTGTATACAAAAATTTTATTTCAAGTGTTTTTCACGATCGGTTCATAATATGGGTGCTAGCGAGCCCATACAAGGTTCCCTTCCGAAAATCACTTAAACACACATTACTTATTACTTAATTACGATATAGATACAAATGACTGAAATGTAGATTTTACGTACAGAAATCGGTCTTTAATTGGTTATATCTTCCATAGTCGGTCCTGCCCTGAATATCACATTAACCGTATTTAACTAGTTGCATTATCAATTTGTAGAACAGTATTATATATATTTTGAATTTCCTTAAATCCTTCACACACATGTATACATGCAAATTATTAAATGTAGCTAAAGTATAACTTTGGGCGCCATAAGAATATAAAATAAAATGGCGTTTGTATTGTATTTATGCGAAATCAGTCGATAATTGGTCACAACTCCCATATAAGGACCATTTCCCAAAATTACTTAAATGCACATTGACAATCAAAGTAATTGGAATAAAATTCGACTTAAATGTGTATTCTGTATATGTATATGAATCATTCTACGGAATTTTTTCCCGTTTACTTCTGAAAATCACTTAATACCACTTAATTCGTTATTAAATGATTATATCCGGATAAAATTCGACATGAGTATCTCAGTTCTACATGAGTTCTGTGTATAAATAAATCATTCTATTAAAATGTTTTCGAACTAGCCTCTTAATATACATTTTTCTGGACCTAATCAAAATTTGTTTGACATATGCATAAATGTTAGTACCCTCTGTACGGAAACAAACGTTTTGGCAAGTTTTCTTAAAATTAGATAGTTAAATGCGTTTTAATAAAAAGTAGCTTGCTGGTGGTGGGTATTTAAGATTCGGCATAGCCGAATATAGCACTCTAACATGTTTCAATTCAAGTGGAAACTTTTACATTGTGAAACTGTACTGCCTTATTAACGACACCTTTACGTATACGTGTTAATGATTTATTGATATTACAAATATTAAGTATACGCTTAAATTATAAAAGAACTTGAAAGTAAAAGAAGTAAGAGTGTTATATTCGGCTGTGCCGAATCTCATATACCCACGATCAAACCGTATGCCGTAAAAGGAATGCTCCCCTATAAACACCAGGGTGATATTTGGAATATGGCTTAAGTCAATTATGGACCGAGCTCTTTTGAACTAACAAAATATTAATTTTTAAAACCCAAATATTTTATTTAAATTTTTAAACCGTGAGCGTATGAGTAATTTTCTGAAGAAGACCTTTATATTCGTCAATTATGAACAGATACTCATAGAATTTTGTACATAGATTTCGTTTGTATAGAACTTGTTTATGCAAAATTTCAGCGCTATACTCATACTTTAAAAGGAAAACTCGTATTTTAATAACCAAAACTCTATCTTGAAGGGAACCTTTTATAGGGGCTAGGGTCAGTTATAAATCAGTCCTCATTAAATTCGGAATGAAGAATTATGTTCCTGTACTTCCAATTATCTGAATTTTCTTCATAAAATTTTCTAAAGAGGATCTCATACGTGGGGTATGGTGAATTGTTGACCTATCCTCATAACTTTTTGTAGACAGATTTTGGTTTATATAAAACTTGTTTACATTGAATATCATCACTGTACTCGCATTTTTATGCCAGCAATTAGCGTTCATGTAATTTTATAAAGGGGCTTATATGGGAGTAGGGTGAATTACTGACACATTCCGCGTAAAATTCGGAGCGAATTTCATAACCGTATTTCACAACTCATATTTTTAAGCCAGTAATGATCGATCAAGTAATTTTCTATAGGGTAAATTATGGACCGATCCTCCCTAAAATTGTTGGAGAGATTTTGGCACTCATTGAACTTATGTTATTTGCAGAGGGGACCTTAAATGCGGGAAGGGTCATTTATTGGCCGATACAAAAAAATTGGTACAAAGGTTTCAGCTCGTAAGAAACTTACGTGTGTAGCATTTCATCGCTTTACTCGTATTTTTAAGACAGTAATGAGCGTTGAAGCTATTTCCTGAAGTGGACCCAGTAGGGTCAATTATGGACCTATCCACATAAAAGTTATTAAAACGATTTTGGCTTTTGAAAATGTTTGAAAATTCGTAAAGCGAATTTTGTTTGTAAGAAACTTACTTATACAGAATTTCATCGCTATACTCGCATTTTTGGAACAGTAATGAGTGTTAAAGTCATTTTCTAAAGGGGACCTTATATGGGGGTAGGGTGAATTATGGATCGATCCTCAAAAAATTTGGTAAAAAGATTTTGGCTCACATGAAACTTATTTATGTCGAATTTCATCTCTCTACTTGCATTTTGGGACCAGTAATGAGTGTTAAGGTCATTTTCAGAAAGGGACCTTATATGGGGGGTCAGTATTTTTGGGCCAGTAATGAGTATTAAAGTCATTTTCTGAAGGGGACCTTATATGGTCGGTAGGGTCATTTATGGGCCGATCCTAAAAAAATGGTAGAGAGATTTTGGTTCGTAAGTAACCCACTTATCCCGAATATCGCTATACTTGCATTTTGGGGCCAGTAATGAGTGTTAAAGTCATTTTCAAAAGAGGACCTTATATGGGGGGTAAGGTTAATTATGGACCGATCCTAAAAAAAATTAGTTAAAAGGTTTTGGTTCATAAGAAACTTGCTTATACCGAACTTCATCGCTATACTCGAATTTTTAGGCCAGTAATGAGTGTTAAAGTAATTTTCTATATGGGGGGTAGAGCCATTTATGAGCCGATCCTCAAAAAATTTAGTAGAAAGATTTTGGCTCATATGAAACTTATTTATGTCGAATTTCATCGCTATACTCGTACTTCTAAAGCAGTTATGCCCGTTTAAGCTGTTTTTTTGAGATCAACTTGTATGGGGGCTATCCGAAAAAGTGAACCGATATTACCCATTTTCAATACCAAACAAACCTTAGTAATAAAAAATTTCAACTGTCTAGCTGCTCTCTTGTGGTCCCTATCGTGATTTCAACAGACGTCTCAGAATTTAATAAGGACCCGGAATATATATACTTTTATGGGTCTATGGCCAATATTTCGATGTGTTACAAACGGAATGACAAAATCAATATACCCCCATCTTTTTTGATGGTGGGTATAAAAATATCTAATTTTTTTAAGTTATTTTTTACGATTTTGATCTTAAAGAGGAAGTTTTTTTTTTGTCTTTTATGACAATTTTTCTTTATGACAAGAGCTACAGCTCTGCCTCAGAGAGTAAATCCATATTTCGAACGGTTTGCAAGATATGCCAGATTTATAATAACTTTTTTGCAAAAATTACACCGAGAACAGAAAGTGCATGACTTTAGGTAAAACTGGAAGGCGCAGGTCTTTCTTTCACGTAGTGGTGTCTGTATATGGTTATATTTTTCCATGTTGTACTGTGCTTTTGTTAAATTTGGTAAATTTTACAAAAAAAAAAAATGTACACCGTCCCATTCAATATTCTTGCTGTTGGTGGCTTTTTATTTTTCGTCGGGAACCACCTTCTTTTAGGAACAAAACGCCAACACAATTTTGTAACATTGTAAATAATTTCATGTTCTCTACAGCAATGGGCGTTGAATATGTTGTTGTTCTATTTAATGTGTGTATTTTTTAAATATAAGAGGCCAGTGTAAATGATGCCACTTTTATTTACAATAATTTTTTTTCTTTTTGATAATTTGTGATGCCAAACTTAATGGACTGAAGTACAAAAAGCATGTTGGAATTATAGTAGAGCATGTACGATTACAATGAACCCTATATTACAGGCTGAATTTAGAGCTTTAGGGAGGGTAAAAGCGGTTACGAACTTCACCTTTGGCGAATTATATCACTATTATCGTTTCGATCTATGTATATGGATGGACGGTCAGACTGAAGGACATTATTAAATCATGATTAAACCTGAATCGAATTGGTTACAAACATCATTAGAAACGTCTTATATCCTGATCAATGTTTTAGGGTATTAAAGTGTAGAAAGTGTGAAAAACTAAAGTCTATTTCAATTTGATACAAAAACATTTTAATGCATCATTGATTCTTTATTTCTAAAACCCCAAAGCAATTTTTCTTTTCTTTTAAATTTATACTACTTAAATAAGTGTAGCCCTATTGTGTAGTACTAAACCTAAACAAACAACTAGATAAATTTAATATCCGGTTGAAAACAACAAAAAACATTGTTTATTGCTTAAAAGTATATTAAAGTCTGGGAATAATTCCAGACTTCCTGTTTGAATAAAAAAAAAAATTATAATTAAAAGAAGAAACAATAAATTTTATTTAACAAAATTTTAAGATTTCAAGAAACATAATGGAAAATTTAAATTAAAATATTGTATAGAAAGTTATGAATTTATGAAATATACACACATGTTGTTCTTCTTATCTTTATGTCCTTGTCTATGATAAAATGATTATTTTTTCATTTTTAAAAATAATGTCTTTGTTGAAATATTTTTCAACATTTCATTTAACAAACTTTAAAGATTATAAATTTGGCAAATTGTTTCAAAGCCATTGCTTTTACATAAATAAATATTGTCAATCTTATGCATCATTGAATGTTGGAAATTTGAAAAGGCTTTTCAAAATTAAATCTGACATTTTCTTCTCCAAAGCTCTTTTAAAAATTAATGAATTTTGTATTTTTTTAGTATAAATATCTTAAATACATTATTTGTCCTTTTTAAGTTAAAGGCTGGCTGCTTTTTGTTGGTAAGAGGAAGTAAAAGGAAAATCTTTTTATTATTTTCACTTAAATAGCAATTTTTTGCTTGTGTGCATAAATTATGAATTTCTCGCATTTTTCTAACACACACACACACACACACACTTAACTCCATTGATAAACTTTTCTTTTACGAAATTCATTTATTTTAATGCTGGTTTTATAAATTTTTTAACATACAATAGAAAAGACATCAATACTTTTTTTGTGAGTTTAATTTATGCCAAAACTTCTTCTTTAATATTTTATAATAAGTAAGTACTCATTCATACATAAAAAACAAACTTTTGTATTTATTGCTGTTCGTTAAATTTGTGCATTTGCTGAAAGGTTTTTGCAAAATTCAGCAACTTTTTAAGTTCAAACAAAACACAATGGTGAAGAAATTGAAAATCAGCACATTTAGTTTTCTTTTCATTATTTCTTTTATGAAAAAATGTTGTTATAAAAGTGTTGTTATACTGATAATTCTTTGATTTATTTCCATATTTTACTGTGATCGCCCCACTGTCTCTTATCTCATCTTTAACACTTTTATTATACTATCAATTCTCCATAATGGCTAATTAAATTTCAGACCTTAATTAAATTTACATAAAATACGCAAATAAATTTTGTATTTTTATGTTTTTATTAAAGAACATTCTCACAGAATTCTAGTTTTTTTCTTTGCACTTAAAATTTATTACTATTATTTATTTTATTTCATTCATGTTTTATTTGGTTTTTTTCCTCTTTCGCTCGTAAAATCACCACCTCTAATGATTACCTTGAAGCTGTTTGTGCTGACAGTGTTACAGTTACTTTGCTCTATGGCAGCAGTAGTAATGTTTTATGTTAGAAAAATAATATTTTAATATTCACCATGAAAAAAGATAGGGGGTATATTGTTTTGTCAATCCGTTTGTAACAAATCGAAATATTCGTCATAGACCCATAAAAGTATATATATTCTGGGTCCTTATTAAATTCTAAGACATTCTAGCCATGTCCGTCCGTCTGTCTGTTGAAATCACGATAGGGACTACATGGGAGGAGCTAGACAGCTGAAAATTTGCATAAATATTTTCTACTGCTAGTTAGTTAGTTAATTTGAAAGGGGGATGTACATATATACATCAAATCCGAAGAAATAAACCTAGGCCTCCATCGGGACTGTTGTGCGCTCCTAACCAGTGTCTCAGGTGGGAATCGAAACCACCAACTCCGGTCTACCAGACTAGAACAGTAACCACTAACCTACTGGAGGCCACTCTCTATTGCTAAGACTTATTTGGTATTAAAAATGAGCAATATCCGTCCACTTTTTCGGATAGCCCCCATACAAGTGGACCTCCAAAAACAGCTTTAGTGGGCATAACTCTTTTAGAGGCACGAGTATAGCGATGAAATTCGATATTGCTAAGACTTATTTGGTATTAAAAATGAGCAATATCCGTCCACTTTTTCGGATAGCCCCCATACAAGTGGACCTCCAAAAACAGCTTTAGTGGGCATAACTCTTTTAGAGGCACGAGTATAGCGATGAAATTCGATATAAATAAGTTTCATATGAGCCAAAATCTTTGAGAATCCGTCCACAATTGATCCTACTCCCCATGTAAGATCCCCTTCCGATTATGACTTTAACACTCATTACTGGCCTAAAAATTCGAGTATAGCTATGAAATTCGGAATAAGTAAGTTTCTGATGAGCCAAAACCTCTCTACCAATTTTTTTTTTTAGGATCGGCCTATAAATGACTCTACCCCCATATAAGGTCCTCTTCTAAAAATGACTATAACGCTCATTACTAGCTAAAAAATACGAATATAGCAATCAAATTTGACACAATTAAGTTCCTTGCGAGCCAAAATCTCACTACCAGCTTTTATCCGGATCGGTCCATAGTTGACCCTACCCGCCATATAAGGTCCCCTTCAGAAAATTCTTAAACACTCATTACTGGTTAAAAAATACGAGTATAGCGATAAAATTTGATACAAGTAAGTTCCTCGGGAGCCAAAATCTATTTAACAAATTGTATGTGGATCGATCCATAATTGACCCTACCCCCATATAAGGTTCCCTTCAGAAAATTACTTAAGCGATCAATGCTGGCTTAAAAATACGAGCTATGAAATACGGTTATGAAATTCGACATAAGAAACTTTTATACGAACTTTAACCTTGCTATCGTATTTCATGCAGAATGTGCCTGTAACTCACGCTACCCCCGATATAAGCCCCCTTCAAAAAATTATTTTAACGCTAATTACTGGCATAAAAATGCAAATACAGTGATGATATTCAATGTAAACAAGTTTTATATGAACCGAAATAGGTCTACAAAAAGTTATGTCAATAAGGTCCTCTTCAGAAAATTTGATGAGGAGGATTCAGAAAATTACTAGCACAGCGATGAAATTTGACATAAACAAGTTCTATACAAAACAAAATCTAAGTAAAAAATTTTATAAGTATTCAGAAAATTACTTATATGCTTGTTAAAAATTGAACAAAAATATTTTGTTTTTAAAAATATTTTTTAGTTCAAAAGAGTTCGGTCCATAATTGACTTAAGCCATATTGCAAATATCACCCTGATGTTTATAGGGAAGCATTCCTTTTACGGCATATGGTTTGATGGAGGGTATATAAGATTCGGCACAGCCGAATATAACACTCTCACTTGTTTTTGTCTCGTTCTTGGTTTAAATGGCTTCGCTATGAACCTGCTTAAAGGCATGAACTTTTTACAACACTGCATTAAAAACCAAAAAACGCAGCAATGGAATGAGAATGTTGTAAAATATAAGAAATTCCTTATTTACTAAAGTTATTTGAATATTTCTAGCACAATATTTATATACATATACATATATAGTAAGTGGTATTTTATTTTTCAGCTTTTTATTTGAAGCTATATATTTTATATGCCAAAATAAATACATTCATTCTAAAGTATAGTAAGATACATGTAGTCATTTTATTATCAAAACATTTCTTTTTATATTCATATGGGTATAAGTCTAAATAAAAGGGTTCTTTTTATTTGATGTTTTAATATTCATACAAATTATTCATGATTTTAATCATAAAATAGAATCGAAATTTTTACTTTGAAATGTTATTCTTTTTTATCCTTATTATTCTAATTTGCTCTTAAGATATTAGCACTTAAAAGAACACTTGAGTTTGTGGTTTGAATGATAAATTAGACTTATTTTAAAGAAACATAATAATTTAAATGAAACTTTAGTTTTGTGTAATATTATCACATTTGTACTGCACTTTTAGATATTCAATTGATTAACTTTAATTTGGTTATCCAAACCGAAGGTTTAATGAACTTTATTTGTGTTTTAGATAAACTTAAATTGTATTACATTATATACATATGTGGATGATATTTGGACCATTGGATCAATTAGATTTGTTCGTGACATATCCTTGATGCAGCCAAGCTTGTAATTATTTGGTTAAACTTAAAGTTCCTTAAATCGTCGACTATAGAGAACATACTCACATTGCCTACAACTAAAAAGGATGTTACTACATATTCCTTCCAGTCAAGTGTTTTCTTTAGAGTTACTACAAAAAAGCCATGTAGGGTTATTTCCGAAGACTATGACAGAATTATATGTCTATGGTTCTGCCTAGTTAGAGGGACGCAAGAAAATACTTTTTTCTCAACCCATACCCCTAACGTCCCTACTACTTAAAATTTTGCACAAAGACCAAAACTATAGTTACCATGCTTATAATAAGGGTGGCTTAGTCTAAACCGCGCACTGTTCGTACAATTTGGTCTTTGGTCCTCATAGGTCTACTGGAGGCTCGGAGTATAACACCAAGAGATACTGGTTTTCGATAGAATAAAATAGTGAATAAATTTTAAAATTTTGATAGTATATAACGAAGGCAATTTTTATGCATTACTTGGTAATCAGTGGTCGTCGCCGATCAAATACAAGGGACAGAACAAATTGTGAGACATTTTAATTCTTATGTGAGAATTGAAATGTCTTACAATATTTTCAGTCCCACGGAATGATAAACCTTTATATACATAAATGTTTATCATTCTGTGTGTAGCACCAAGAGATATTCATCTAAGACCCAACACATATTTATATTCTGGGTCCTTGTGAAATTCTGAGTCGATTGAGATATGTCCGTCTGTCTGTCTATGTAAAACACGCTCACGTTAAAGCTAAACAAAGGAAATCAGCCATATTCACCAAAAATATTTACTATTGTCCTAAGTATAGAAAATCAGCAAAATCGGTTATGTAAATAGTTATGAGTCAAAATTTCAGAATACCTCGAATAGAATACGTTTTTTCCCAATTCTTAAATAGTTTTCCCAGAGACTACCGAAGATATTTCGATGAATTTTGTCACACAATATTATTTTTTCCAATATGTTCAAAATCATAACAATTGATCCAAAATTTCCCATAGCCCCCATACAAAGGTATATATTCCTGGAAATTATTTTATCGTTAATAACTTCCTCAAATGTATCGGTATCAATACAAAATTTTGTACATGGAAATATAATATGAACAGAAATCATACTACCAACGTAAATCTGTATCGTTCCACAATTGGTCATAGCTCCCATATAAGGTTCACTTCCGAAAATCACTTGAACGTACATGTTTCATAGGTAAATAAAGCTATTGTGATAAAATTCGACAAAAATATGTTTTGTCTATATATGAATCTCTATACTAAATTTTTTTCGAATCGGTCTATAATTGGTAATAGCTCCCGTATAAGGTCCTCTTCCGAAAATCACTTAAACGCACATTTCATTTCATTGGCAAATAAAGCTATCTTGATAAAATTCGACACATATATGTTTTGTTTTCATAAGAAAAATTCTACTAAATTTTTTCTGGATAGGACCGTAATTGGTCATAGCTCCCATATAAAGTCCACTTCCGAAAATCACTTTAACGCACATATTTCATTAATTAATAAAGCTATTGAGATAAAATTCGACATGATTTTGTTTTGAGTGCATTTAAATCAATTTACGAAATTTTTTCCGGATCGGTCCATAATTAGTTACAACTCCCATATAAGAACCATTACCGAAAACTATTTAAACGCACATTGACAATCAAAGTTATCGAGAAAAAATTCGACATAAATGTGTATTTTGTATATATAAATAAGGGATTTTTTCCGGATCGGTCCATAATTGGTCCAACTTCTGAAAATCACTTTATACCACATAATTCATGAGTATATTCTCTGTATAGATGAATCATTCTGCTTAAATGTTTTCCAATTGGTAGTTTCAAAAATCACTTAAACGAATTTAGTTCATTAAAAATATACACGTTGGAGTAAAAATCGACTATAATATGATTTGTAAATATACAAATCATTTTCTTAATTTTAATATATATTTTTGTGGACCTAATTAAGCTATATAGTATCTTTATTTATATTCCAATATTAGCCATTACATACAGATTATAATCTAAACGTTAAATATGCTGACACAATTGTGTAGGGTATACTTTATGTATAATGTGGTTGCAGTAGGTTAGGTTGTAACCTGGTTGTAGTAAGTATCTAACGAAATTTTTCCTTAACTTAAAAATCTTGATATTTAATATAAAATTATAATTTAAAATGCATAACAAATTTTACCATATTTCTTTTTAAAATACATTATTTAAATTTAAAATATGTGTCAGAAAGTTTCTAAAATTAACTTGAAAACAATTTAATTTGAATTTACAATTCCTTAATACTTGAACACTTTTACACACATTTACACGATTTAACACTCTTATGTACCAGACAAGCTCACATGCTCACAGATAATGAACTTAAAACACTTTAATATAAAATGCCAACGGATAAGGATGTTGATAACAAGGGAAACAGTACATACTGCACAAACATTGTCAGTAAATAATCGTTGTACTCGTACATAGATATTTACACATACATACATTCACTGAAACATTAATATCCATTGTTTAAGCGGCATTTCTACTCAGACTTACAAACAAATACGAAAGGCATTTTTGAAGTCTTTTCAAAAAAAAAAAAAAAAAAACAAGTAAGAGTGTTATATTCGGCTGTGCCGAATCTCATATACCCACCATCAAACCGTATGCCATAAAAGGGTGATATTTGGAATATGGCTTAAGTCAATTATGGACCGAGCTCTTTTGAACTAACAAAATATTAATTTTTAAAAAACATATATTTTATTTCAATTCCTAAACCGTGAGCGTCAATTATGAACCGATACTCATAAAATTTTGTTTAGAACTTGTTTATGCAAAATTTCAGCGCTATACTCGTATTTTAAATAAGGAACACTCGTATTTTATTAACCAAAACTCTTTCTTGAAGGGAATCTTTTGTGAATTACAAACACATTCCTCATGAAATTCGGAGCGAATTTCATAACCGTATTTCATAACTCATATTTTTAAGCCAGCAATGATCCTCTAAGTAATTTTCTGAATGGGACCTTATATGGGCGGTGGAGAGATTTTGGCACGCATTAAACTTATGTGTAGCATTTCATCGCTTTATTCGTACTTTTAAGACAGTAATGAGCGTTTAAGCTATTTCCTGAAGTGGACCCAATAGGGGGAGTAGGGCCAATTAGGTCCATAAATATCCTTTAATAAAAGTTATTAAAAAGATTTTGGCTCGCGAGGAACTTAATTGTGTAAAATTTTATTGCTATATTCGTATTTTTTAGCCAGTAATGAGCGTTAAAGTAATTTTCAGAAGGAGACCCTTTAAGGGGGATAGGGTCATTTATGGGCCGATCTTAAAAAAAAATCGTAGAGCGATTTTGGTTCGTAAAAAACTTACTTATACCGAATTTCACCGCTATACTCGCATTTTTGGACCAGTAATGAGTGTTAAAGTAATTTTCTAAAGGGGACCTTATATGGGGGGTAGGGTCATAATGAGTGTTAAAGTCATTTTCAGAAAAAATTGGTTAAAAGGTTTTGGTTCGTAAGAAACTTACTTATACTGAATTTCATCGTTATACTCGAATTTTTAGGCCAGTAATGAGTGTTAAAGTCATTTTCTAAAGCGGACCTTATATGATGGGTAGAGGCATTTATGGGCCGATCCTAAAAAAAATTGGTAGAGAGATTTTGGTTCGTAAGAAACATACTTATACCGAATTTCATCGCTATACTTGCATTTTGGAACTAGTAATGAGTGTTAAAGTAATTTTCAGAAGGGGACCTTATATGGGGGGTACGGTCATTTATGGGCCGATACTCAAAAAATTTGGTAGAAAGATTTTGCTTCATATGAAACTTATTTATGTCGAATTTTTTTCGCTATACTTGTACTTCAAAAGCAGTTATGCCCGTTAAAGCTGTTTTTTGGAGGTCCACTTGCATGGGGGCTATCCGAAAAAGTGGACCGATATTGCCCATTTTCAATACCATACAAACCTTAACAATAGAGAATATTTGTGCAAAATTTCAACTGTCTAGCTGCTCTCTTGTGGTCCCTATCGTGATTTCAACAGACAGACGGACAGACGGATGTACGGACGGACAGACGTACGGACATGGCTAGATCGTCTTAGAATTTAATAAGGACCTGGAATATATATACTTTTATAAGTCTATGACCAATATTTCGATGTGTTACAAACGGAATGACAAAATCAATGTACCCCCCATCTTTTTTGATGGTGGGTATAAAAATACTAGACGTGCTGATGTTTGTAATGCCCAAAAATAATCGTAATCTGGAACACTAATAGGTTTTGTCGAAGCCTGTTAAAATACTGATACATTTTGTATTTAATCATGCTTCTGAATTCCTTATGAACTGCGAGACCTGCCTTCGTAAAAATATTTAATTTATAAAAAAGTTTGTATGAATGAATGTACTACTATTGTTCTACTTATTTTTCCCCGTTCAACATTTTCCTGCTTTCAGGGGAAAAATATTGTTAATTTTTTTGTTTCGTTTTGCTTTTATTCTTTAGAATAAAATATATTTTTCTTTAGTTAGCGTTAGTATGGCGAAACTTTATTGTTGCTCGTAATTTTCGTTATTGTCTAAGTATGAACGTATGTCGTTTGTTTGTCTATTTTAAGATAATTTAATTGCAAGAAATTCACCATCTTTAATTTCAACATATGAAAAGTGCTTTTTTATTTTTTGACAATACTCGTGTTATAATAAAAGAAAACAACAAAAAGAAAATTAAAAGAAAAACTGAAGCAAAGCAATATGACACTTGCAGAAATTTTATGGGTCATGATGATACTTCATTTATTTATTCTGATTCTTTTTCTTTATATTTTCTTGCTTTTGTTCTTTTCTTCATTTGTATCTTAAGAATGCTCTTGTCTAATGTTTAAGGACATTTGTGTCTTTCCATCTGTATGTGCCATAAAGTAGGGAAAATTATACAATATGCTTTGGTTTGTAAAGTAAGTGAGAGTAGCACTCCATTTTTTGTACTTTAAGAATGAGTTCGAAAATAAAAGTAAACAATAAAATCCGGCACAGTGAAGCAATTTAAATAGCGCTCATAAGTCTTGTATTGATATCGGTATTAATCTATTCATGAGGATTGACCATTATTATATGCCATTGGGTTACAATAAGTTCTTACTTGAACAATGGATACAACTAGACCTATAGTCTACAGCATTTTTATACAGAAATTTAGCAGATACAAATGCCCGCTTAAGATCTTTCTGAACCACTGTTCTTCCTTATAAACATGTGCATTTGTAATAAAGTTAAATTTTATGGCATTATTCCCATCACCTTCTTTTCTGTTGGAAAGCAAAAATTCTTATATTCAAGTATTTATTTATATAATAACATTAAATGTGATTTAAAATTTTGTAAAATGATTTGCGGAAAATTTGATACTTTGTTTTGATTTTATTAGTTTGTTGTTTAATGCGACAATAACTTGAGATGTACAAACGTATGTATGTATGTATGTACATTAGGGTGTCCCGTGGACCACTTTTTAGGAGGAATACCTCTAAAACGATGCGTTTCAATGTACTAAATACGAGAAAAATAAATGTGTATGTGTTTGTGCTGATGTTTGTAACCTCAAAATTTAGTCACGTTAGTGTCCCCTTTGTAAGCGAGAGAGGGGACACTTACAAACACAAACGTATGTTCTTTGTCTGTCTCTTCGTAACCTATGGGGTGACGATTGAATTGCTCGTAGGAAAAGCACATGTTAAAATAGCTAGTCACCTGGATAGTCGGTGGCTAGCGGTGACCCTAAGTGGTAGGTTATAGATATCTTTTATGTTATAAGTTGGTGTAGGGTGTAATTACTTATGTATATCTATTTTTAATACACTATAAACTACAGTGGGGAGGGTATTGTGCGTATGTGATGATGTTTGTAATATAATAAGGTATACCAATCGGCTCAGAATCATTTTCTGAGTTGATTAAGCAACGTCCGTCAGTACGTAAGTTCATCTGTCTGTATGTCTGTCTGACCGTCTGTGTGTCCATATACCTAAACATTTCCACCGGGGCATGTTTCCGTGATAAAATGTCCCATCGTGGTGTATTGCAATCCCGGGGTAAAGAGCTGCTTCCAGTATCTCTAGTCTGCCGGGACTATAAACTGGTGATGAGACTTCACTCCTCGTCTAGTCCTTGGTATAATTTGACATGGGATCTAACCAGAGAACCACATAATCTGGTACTACGGGTGGCCAGTTGCCCGCAGGACTATGTACTGGCTGGTCAGTTGGTTGAGGTTCTTTCGGGATCCACGTAGTGGCTGTGGTTTAAACCCAAATTCGCGGGGAGCGTAAGTGGCGGTTAAAGGACTGATGTAAGGTGAAGCCAATATTTCGGGATAACTTCGGAGCTGTGTGTCGTATGTTTTTCTCTTATGAATGTATCGAATGAATGAGAAGTGTTCTGGGTTGAATGATGATGGATGAAAGATATCATATACAAATATATGAATTACCACAGAATTACCTCAGTGTGTCACTGTGAGTAAGAATAAAGTCTCGGCTTATTTGATGGATTCGTACTTCAGTCTAACGGTTACGTCTCTAGGTGCTGTTGCTTTGTTTTTCTCTTGACCCCAGTACGAAGGTTTTTGAAAATAGTTGAAATCGGTCCATTATTTCACCTAGCTAGCAGTACCCCCTAATAGGACTTTGGAGCACATTATTCTGTTTAATGATCTAGTATCTCTATAAAAATCAGTTTGGTTTTGTACAAGCCTCTACGATCTGATGATGATTTTCAGAATCATTGGGCTTCATTTGGCCCTAACCTCCACACGAAGTCCCCTTCCGAAATTGACATAAAAGTCAATACTTTAGTTATAAACACTGTTAAGATACTTACTGGTGTAGGGTATCATACGTACAGCCATACCCGACTGTTCATTTTAACTTGTTTATTATGATACGTATGTATTTTATTTACATTATTTTGATGAAGTAATTTGCACCACCTCATCAAAGCAATATTTCCATAAAAAATATTACTTTTACTTTTTTGGCATCTTTTCAAATAAGTCTTCCTTACATTAAAAAAAAAAAAAAACATAAAATTGTTGTAAAAATTTCTCATTAAATAAACATAAATATTTTTTTAATATTTTAAAGTAATGACTCAAATGAAAATATTAAAAATTTTATATAAGAAAATATAGTCGGTCATATCTAACCACATGATACCCTACATTCATAAATATATTTATACGATTTCTAGTTCCTTATAATATCCTCTTCGCTATTTACAAAAACAATAAATTAAAACTTCGCATTCTTTATGGGTAATTAAATTCCATTTCATTGATACGAAAAAATCGACACCAGCAACATTAACATAAAATATAGAAATATTTTTCTTAATGAACAATTAGTTACTAAGTAAATGGATCTAAATTTATATATATGAGGATACAAAACATTAAATATTTAGGCGAATTACAATTAGTATACGTTTTTATGTATATTTTGATATACCGAACATGTAATGAAATTTTTGACAAGTCATTAATTACAAAGAAGTAAACGATAAATATGTTGATACAAATTGATGGACTAACTATTTTATGTACATGCACATACATATATACATGCCAACAAACGGATGTACATAAGTGTTTAGTACATAACATATGTATATATGTAACGAAATCTAAATATAACATATATGTAATAGGGGGTATTAAAAATTAACAAGTTGGGACTTAAACTTGACACCAACATAAAGAATATTCATTACTTGCATATGAACATATAAGGGTATTAAGTTCACAAAACCCACACAAACGCCTATGAACACATATGAAAAGAAAATTTTGAAAATAT
Source organism: Lucilia sericata (assembly GCF_015586225.1). Classification (NCBI taxonomy): domain Eukaryota; kingdom Metazoa; phylum Arthropoda; class Insecta; order Diptera; family Calliphoridae; genus Lucilia; species Lucilia sericata. The sequence continues at coordinate 260,790 of NW_023994061.1, read as the reverse complement.
AGGACTAATTAATCTTTATTGATTAGAAGTAATTTAAGTGGCTTATAAAATGAATGATAACGGTTTTAGTATATTTGACAGCAATATAAAGTTAAATACCATGACATTGTTCTATTCAATACATAAGAAGAATGAAATATGTATACGTTGTAATATTATCCACCATTGGCTAGATATTTTATTATTACATATTGACAATGTGTGGAAAATAGGTGAAATTCAACATAAATCACATCTTATAATCACAACTGGTTAAGGGTATCACAGGATCATTGGTTTTTAGGTCCATTAAGTAACTCAGTTATATGCCGGGGGTCACATGTATAGAGGCTAGGTGAAACTATCCTCTAGATATTGCCCACTTTCACCAAACTGCATCGATATAAAATATCTGTGCAAAATCTGTGCTCTGTATCTCTTTCCGTTCGGAATATATCGTGCCTTAAACGGACAGACGGACGGACATGGCTAAATCGTCTTAGAATTTAATAAGGAACTAGAATATTTAAACTTTGGTGGATATATCATCAATATTTCATTGCGTCACAAATCATTATACCCCCAATATTTTTGATGGTAGGTATAAAACAAATAAGAAATTATAGTCGAGCGAGGCCGACCATATTATACCCTACACCTATTACAAAAATAAAATGTGATTTAGTTTTCATAATAAACCATTTAAGTTGAATTGTATCTTGCCTGAGATATGCTTAAGCCATTTAATGTTGAATAAAATTGTGGACATTTAAGTCAAATTTTGAAGGAGGCTTTGTATAGGGGCTATCATGAAATGAGACCCTATATATAGAACTTGGTTTTGCAGCTTTTTGTCGAGATACAAGTATTTTAAACATAATTATCAACTTAAAAGCCCTATTCGTCGGGTTCAGTTGTATGAGTGCTAGGTGAAATAATGGACCGATGTTAACCATTTTCAATAGGCTTCGTTTCTGTGACAATAGAAGATCATGTACCAAATCTCATTGAATTATCTTCAAAATTGCGACCTGTAGTTTGATTACAAGGTTTACATGGACGGACATAATTAGTCCGGTTCAGTTGTATGGGGGCTAGGTGAGATAATGGACCGATGTTAACCATTTTCAATAGACTTCGTCTCTGGTACCATAGAAGATCATGTACCAAATTTCATTGAATTATCTTCAAAATTGCGACCTGTAGTTTGATTACAAGGTTTACATGGACGGACGGACAGACAGACGGACATAGCTAAATCGACTCAGAAAATGATTCTAAGCCGATTAGTATACTTTAAGGTGGGTATAGAACCAATATTATTGTACGTTACAAACATCAGCACAAACCCAATATACCCTCCCCACTAAAGTGGTGTAGGGTATAATAAATGGCTTAAGTATATCTAATGCAAGGTACAATTCAACTTAAATGGTTTATTATGAAAACTAAATCACATATTTTTTTTGTAACAGGTGTAGGGTATTATATGGTCGGCCACGCCTGACTATAATTTCTTACTTGTTTAGTTTGAAATTGTTCACATTTATAATCTAGTATGTATTTGTGTCTGCGAATGTCGTAAAACTTGCAGTACGGAGTGGCTGGTTTGAAATAGTGATTGTTATTGGTTTTGGTTATAGAATTAGTTGAATGATATTTACTTATAGTACACAAACTATAATACTATTTCTGAAGTAAACTACAGATGTAAATTTCTCTATGTTACTTACAATTAACTTTCTTCTAAAATACTACAAATCCAAAAATATATGAGTCAAGCAAACTTGGTAAACAGTGATAAATTCGCTTCTTGTAAAACTACTTGGTTTACACAATACACAATACATCTTAAGATCCCATTTATCCATACTCAAATAGAAGTAAATTTTATATTAGTGTTACAGTAAGAAATAGAGAAGTTTTTTTATTGACATTAAGTAAAATTTCTTTTTTATATGTTTTATCTTAATACTTAGTATATAAACTTAGTATATATTTGTATCGCTAGATGATACAAACATACATTGCCTTGCAGTAAATCAAAAAGCCAAAAGCAAGCAATAATAAAATCGTTTTTCGTATAGGATTCCTTACTTTATGTTTTTAGTCTTTTCGTCTTTTATTCTAATTAAAGTCATGTGGGTTAAATTTACAAACTAGTAAAGTTTTATTGCTGTTTGTAGTGATACAAGGTCGCGTCAATTACTAAAATATTTAAAGAAACCTCAAATGAATTTTTGTTGAATATAACTTATAAGAATTCCATAATTGTTAAAACTTTTCCTTTTAAAAATTTAATTTTTGTTCTCATGAGCAAAATGTCATACCAAAATTCTTAACTATATATAATTTTAATAAAATACACCAGTTATGAATTTTAAGTGTGATTTATTTTTCATAATAAAGCATTTATCTTCTATTATCTTGTTCCGATACATTTAAGAAATTTATGAATGAAAAACTAATTTTCTGAAAGTGGATTTATATGGTGGCAAATATGGACCAAGACCTATAAAATTTTGTGAATATATTTATATTTACATAATATTTTTTTGTGCGGAATTTCATCGCGATATTTACGTTTATAAGTTAATTTTGTACATTTAAGTTATTTTCTGAAGGGGATTTTGTATGGGACTAAGGGTCAAATGATCCCGGATCTCTAGGCTTGTATACAACTTAGCTGTGCCGCTTTTTATCAATATACAGGTATATTTAACATAATTATGAGCTCAAAAGGGGGATAGGTGAAATAATGGACCGATTTTAACCATTTTAATAGGCTTCGTCCTTGGGCCGAAAAAAGAGTATGTACCAAATTTCATCCAATTATCTTGAACATTGCGACCTGTACCTTACGCACAAGGTTTACATGGACAACCAGCCAGACGGACGGACGGACGGACGGACGTAGCTTAATCGACTCAGAAAACGATTCTAAGCCGATATATACTAAGCCGGTATACTTCAAGGTGTAGGAATATAATATTTTTGTATGTTACAAACATCAGTACAAACCCAATGTACCCTCCCCACTAAAGTGGTGTAGGGTATAAAGATGAGGGGTATATTGATTTTGTTATTCCACTATAGACTGATCCTCATACAATTTAGTAGAGAGGTTATCGCTTTACACACAGTTTTAGTAATTAGCATCAAGTTATTTTCTATAGAGGACTTTATATGGGGGGAGGGTGGACCGATCCTTATTAAATTTGATAGAGAATTTTTGGCTTGCCCAAAAATTGTTTATGTAGAATTTCACCGCTGTACTCGCTTTTTTGAGTAAGTTTTGAGCGTTAAAGTCATTTTCTAAAGGGGACCTTATATGGAGGGTAGGGTCAATTATGGACCAAAATAAACTGCATTAATTAAATGTATCTATGCGAAATTACAGCCGGCTAGCAACTTCCATTTGGACTTTATCGTGTTTTCAACAGACAGACGAACATGGCTAGATCGTCTTAGAATCTAATAAGGACCCAGAATATATATTCTTTTATGGGTCTTAGACGAATATTTCTATGTGTTACAAACGGAATGACAACAAGTTAGAGTGCTATATTCGACTGTGTCGAATCTTAAATACTCTCCACTACCAAGCTATTTTTAATTAAAACCCATTTAACTATCTAATTTTTAGATAACTTGGCAAAATTTTTGTTTCCGTATTGGTATGCATACATATGTCAATCTAATTTTAATTAAGTCCAGAAAAATGTATATTAATAGGCCAGTTCGAAAACATTTTTATATAATGATATATCTATACACAGATCATATTCATGCCGAATTTTATCCGGATATAATCATTTAATAACGAATTAAGTGGTATTAAGTGATTTTTAGAAGTAAACCTTGTATGGGAGCTAAGACAAGAGCCTATCCGGAAAAAATTTCGTAGAGTGATTCATATAAAGACAAAACATATTTTGTCGAATTTTATCATGATAACTTTATTTGACAATGAAATTTAAGTGATTTAAGTGCATTTAAGTGATTTTCGGAAATGGGCCTTACATGGGATCTATGACCAATAATTTACCGATCCGGGAAAAAAGTGGTAGAATGATTTATATGTACACAAAACATATTCATGTCGAATTTTATCCTATAGCTTTAGAATTTTATGAAATATATGCGTTTAATTGATTTTCGAAAGTGGACCTTATATGGGACTTATGACCAATTATGAGCCTATCCAAAAAAAATATCGTAGAGTGATTCATATAAAGACAACACATATTTGTGTCGAATTTTATCAAGATTACTTTATTCGACAGTGAAATTTGTGCGTGACTTTCGGTAGTGGGCCTTATATGGGAGCGTTTAAGTGATTTTCGGAAGTGGACCTTATATGGGAGCTATGACCAATTGTGGACCAACTAAGATCTACGTTGACATTATGATTTCCGTTCATATTATATTTGCATGTACAAAATTTTGTGTTGATACCGATATATTTGAGGGAGTTATTAACGATAAACTAATTTCCGGGAATATATACCTTTGTATGGGGGCTATGGGAAATATTGGATCGATTGTAAAGATTTTGAACATAATTAATCACTGCCTTGAAAAAATAATGTGTGACAAAATTCATCGCTATATCTTTGGTGGTTTCGGAGAAAACTTCAAAAGAATTATGAAAAAAGTAATTTTTTCCGAGGTAGTCTGAAAGTTTTACTCATAACTTTTTACGTTGTGAACCGATTTTGCTGATTTTCAATACCAAAATGCTTAGAAAAATAATTAATATTTTGATTTAGTTGATTACCTTTGCTTAGTTTTAACGTGAGCGTGTTTAAGGCAGACAGACAGACAGACGGACGGACATAGCTAAATCGACTCAGAATTTCAAAAGGACACATAATATATATTCTTTGCTGTGGACGCTATCGCGCCAACAGACGGACAGAATATATATAACTTATGGGGTATATGAACAATATTTCGATGTGTTACACACGGAATGACAAAATCAATCATCTTTTTTGATGGGGGTATAAAAATTTTATTATGTTTTAGTAAATATCCATCACTAAAGTGTACATTGTTAGAAATGGCTTATCTGGTGTCGCTTTAACAAATTTTATATTTAGGATTACTTAACAGTTTTTGTAATTTTAAAATGGTGGATATGATTGAAAGAAATTTTATTTTTTTCCTATGTCTGATTTTTTCAGGTACTTATAGAATACCGAATCAATTGAGATAATAATAAAAGCATTTTAATTTAACGAAATTTATCCCAAAATATTATGAATCAAAATTTATCAACCAATTATTATTAATATTTGATTAATACATATTAAACTACATTTTATTCCGTTTTATATTTGTTTATTTTATTATGTCTCCTAAAGTTTTGTTTGACTTTGCAAAAAAACTAATTGGATTCATAAAATTAAACTTTTGTATAAATATCGATATAGAAAAATGTCAAAAAAAATCCTAAAAACTTTTTAACGATTTAAGACTAGGTTTAGTTTTTCCACTAAGCTTTCTTTAGTAATATTTGTATTTCAGTTATTTAACATTATTACATGTCAAATATAACAATAAATAGTAATATTTTTTTCAAGGATTCGACTGATTGTACTGTGTGAGGTTAAATGTGAATATGTTACTTAACTAGCATGTATTGTGTACTTTCTACTAAGTAATAATTGTACGTGTACTTTGAATGTACTGCGTATTTGTAATTTAATAACTTGTTGGTCCATATTACATAAACACTTACAACTACAAATACAGCTTTTCGAATACAATATTGTATTGTAATAAATTTATTTAATTTAATTTATTATTCTTTTATTTCTTTATTCATTTCATTCTTTACATTCATTGTTAGAATGTGCACAATACAACAAAGGAAATAACTTTTTGTTATAGAAATATTTTACTGGAAAATATGTTTATTATTTGTTAAAGGATTTATGTATTTATTAAAAATAATAAAAAATTAATAAAATTTTAGTATTTAGACAAGATTTGAGACTATAACACAATAGTATAGAAACGATCTATTTTAGGCATAACTTAATATTTCATAAACTTTCTAAGATAACGAAACTTGAGCAGTCGTTGTCCGCATAGATATTCACTATTCACTTGTAGACACTTTATTTGCATAAACACAAAATTTAATATTTCCATCTCCAAGTTTTGATGCTTTTTGACTTTCTTAAAGTTTTTAGATAATTTTCAAGAAATATTCGGTAGTAAGCATTATTTTGCTCTATCGGATCTAAGAATAATTGAAAGGAAATTTTATCCCAATCCGGTATATAAATAATCAAATCGTTTGCCATTGTTACCACATACATAATTAAAACATTTCAGTCTTTACATTATGGGCGGATGTAAAGTCCTTTTAAACTCTGTGGTCTAAGTTAGGTTTGCTAATTTGGTGATACTTTTGGAATTGCCCCTAAATACTCATAAATTCGTTAAAGTATATTTTTTTCTTTTTTCACATTCTAATGAAGAAATAAATTAACAGTATTAATTACTTATTCTTCAAACCAATGGTTATCCACATGAAATCGTACTTGTGTGCAAAACTGCTGCCTCCCACAGGAAAACAAAAACAACATTAAAAGTTAACCGTTTAATGACAATGAGACGAGAACAAAAAAAAAACGTACTAAAAAACAAAAACAAAATAAACATTTAACCATGAATATTTTATGACCAAGATATATACAATAATACCGACAGCAACCAACAACAATAAAAACAAATATTTTGCAACATTTATTACCTCAATGTTTTGTTTTCCTTTAAAAGGGGTTCAATATGAAGTATTCTTTTACTTTTAGATGCACGTTTTATTTATTTTTTCGCTTTAACGATACAAAATAAGAATAAGAAACGAAAACAGAAATAAAATTGTACATTTCGAAACACATTAAAGTAAAGAATAGAATTAAAAGGATGAAAAGAAAGCAATGAAAGGTCAATAGGAAATTAGTATTAGGACTTTTATATACATACATATAAGATATTTAACTTACACACACAGACAGACGGACGGATGGACATAGCTTAGTCAATTCAGAAAGTGATTCTGAGCCGATTGGTATACATTAAGGTGTAGGACCAATATTTTTGGGTATTACATACATCATAATACACTCCATACTAGAGTGGTGTAGGGTATAATTTTCAAAAAATCCTAAAATACAAATATTTTCCGATTTTCCGTAAAGTTTTCTTTTCGCAAAATCATAATTTTTTAAAGATTTTGGTCCTTCAGTAATTTCAATAAAATCAGACTATTTAAGCCTGATTTATAAAGTTTACAGGACAGACAAAAAACGAAATAAAACAAGTCAGAGTGCTGTATTCGGCTTGGCCGAATCTTAAATACCCTCCACCTGTAAGCTACCTTTTATGAAAACCCATATAAGTAGTTTTAGATATTCGTTTAGAAATCATTTATTAGTTGCATTATACATCTATGGGATTAACTAGGATCAAGTCTGTAACCTGTATGAAAGATATGACCAATTTCGCAGAATGATTTATGATACCAAAAAAGTGACTTCAGAAAGTGGATCTTATATTAGAGCTTTGAGCAATTATGGACTGATCCAAACATTTTTCAGAATGATCTTTTTGTCAATGAAATATGTGAGTTTAAGTAATTTTCGGAAGTGGACCGCATATAGGAGACTAGACAAATTATGAGTCTATCCAGAAAAAAATTTAGAGTGATTTGTATATATAAAGAACTTATTTATGCAGAATTTTAGTCCGATATTTTTATTTATCAATGAAATATGCAATTTTCGGAAGTGGATCTTATGTGGGATCTATGACCAATTATGGACCGTTTCGGGAAACATTTCTCAGGGTGGTTTATATGTATATACTTTAAACATATTCATTAAGGATTTTATACCGATATCTTCATTCAGTAATGAAAAATGTCCGTTTACGTGGTTATCGAAAGTGGTCCTTATATGAGATTTATGACCAATTATGGACCGATCCGAAAAACACTATTAATATCGAATATTATTCCAATATCTTTATTTCATAATTAGTTATGTACATTTAAGTGATTTTCGGAAATGGGCCTTGTATGGGAGCTATGACCAATTATGGACCGATCCGAAAAAAAATTTAGTCGTATATGTATACATAAAACGCTATTTATGTCGAATATAATTTCAATATATTTATTTCTTAATTAGTGATAAGCATTGAAGTGGATTTAGGTAGTGGACCTTATATGGAAGCTATTACCAATTATGGACCGATCAGGAAAATATTTCTTAGGGTGATTTATATATACTTTAAATACATTCATGATGAAGTTTTTACCGATATCTTCACTCAGTAATGAAAAATGTTTGTTTACGTGGTTATCGGAAGTGGGCCTTATATGGGAACTATGACCAATTATGGACCGATCCGAAAAACATTTAGTAGAGTCATATATGTATACATAAAACACTATTTATGTCTAATATTATTCCAATATCTTAATTTCTTAATTAGTTATGTGCATTTATGTGATTTTCGGAAGTGGACCTTATATGGGAGCTATTACCAATTATGGACCGATACAGATCTAAGTTGGTAATATGATTTCTGTTTATATTATATACATATAGGCAAAATTTGTTGGTTATACCAATATTTTTGACGAAGTTATTAACAATAAATCAATTTCCGAGAATGCGTACCTTTGTATGGAGGCTATGGGAAATTTTGGATCGATTGTTTTAATGTTGAACATAATTGATCCTTGGGCGAAAAAAGTAATGTGTGCCAAAAATTATCTTCAGTAGTTTTTGAAAAAACTACTCGAGAATTGTCTAGATAGTCTGACATTTTTACTCATAACTTTTTACGTTGTGAACCGACAGATTCATAATTGATTCGCATCAGTTTTTAACTTCCCCAGTATGAAGGATTAGAGCATTCAAATTTTAAGGCATGGTCGGTGTAACAAGGGTTAATAAGGAATTTTTTCAGTAATGTGATAGAATGAAATTAAATGTAGATAGAGATTCAGTAGATTATTATAAATGGAAGATTTTAGGGGTAAACCATTGTTTAGCATATCTAACTCAGACATATTAACTTGTAACAACTAAAAACACTTTGTACTATCAGATAAAAAAAAAACAAAAACAATTTTGGAAATGTTAAAGGTTGAACATTACCTTTAGTAAATAGATTTTTTTTACCCTCTTAACATAAAAAGGACGATATTAATGATAAAATAACATACCAAAGCAAACATACAAATACACATGTATATTGAAATTTCCACAAACACATATACACAGTTACACATACGATTAAGTTTATCAAGGACTACAATAAAAACACTTAACAATATTGCTTTTATTTTATTGCTGTTTTCGTTTCTCTCCATGGGCCAATGTTTAAAAAAAATCCAATAGAAACACGTGTGGCATTTTCCTAAAAATAACATTTTCAGAAGATTCTTTTAATGTTTTCTTTTGTTTGTAACCAGTAGTTTTAGGAGGAAGCAATGGATCTTCTTTCACTTAGGTAGTGCTTTTTCGAATGTCTAATTATTAAACATTAACTAGGGACAGCCACCCCGAACTGCAGGTTATTTACTCTGAAAACGTTGGTATCTGATGCCATTCAAGATGATTTGCTTTGTGTATGTGTGTTAATGTATTTTAGGCTTTTTTTGTCTCAGCCACATCAAAGTAAAAGTCTCACGTAAATCTCAATGACCTGTATGACATGTATTTTGGTTGCTGATGCTAATGCCTGATATTCCACCTTCTGTTATGACAGCTGATATTTGATTTTATGTGCTTGTTTTTGTACTAATGTCTTGAGAATGTATTTCAAATTGCATAATAATACCCTACAGTCTTTGGAATTCGTATCATCAAGACATTTTTCTCTAAAATTAACCATAAAAAACAAATTATTTCGGAATTCAACTATTTTATACTACTAAGCGTTAAAGCTAAAATTGCCAGATACATCATTTAAATCTGCAGGGATGAAATTCTGAACCTGATGACTTTATGTTCCTATTTATACAGGTTGTAGCAATTTACAGTTTGTTTGTTTTTATACCCACCATCAAAAAAGATGGGGGGTATATTGATTTTGTCATTCCGTTTGTAACACATCGAAATATTGCTCATAGACCCATAAAAGTATATATATTCCGGGTCCTTATTAAATTCTAAGACGATCTAGCCATGTCCGTCCGTCTGTCCGTCTGTCCGTCCGTCCGTCCGTCCGTCTGTCCGTCTGTCTGTTGAAATCACGATAGGGACCACACGAGAGGAGCTAGACAGTTGAAATTTTGCATAAATATTCTCTATTGTTAAGGTTTGTTTGGTATTGAAAATGGGCAATATCGGTCCACTTTTTCGGATAGCCCCCATACAAGTGGACCTCCAAAAAACAGCTTCAACGGGCATAACTGCATCAGAAGTACAAGTATAGCGATGAAATTCGACATAAATAAGTTCCATATGAGCCAAAATCTTTCTACCAAATTTTTTCAGGATCGGCCCATAAATGACCCTACCCCCCATATAAGGTCCCCTTCTGAAAATGACTTTAACACTCATTACTGGCCCTAAAATGCAAGAATAGCGATTAAATTCGACATAAATAAGTTTCATGTCAACCAAAATCTTTTTACCAAATTTTTTGAGGATCGGTCCATAATTGACCCTACCCCTCATATAAGGTCCCCTTTAGAAAATTGCTTTAACACTCATTACTGGTCCAAAAATGCGATGAAATTCGGTATAAATAAGTTTCTTACGAACCCAAATCGCTCTACGATTTTTTTTTTAAGATCGGCCCATAAATGACCCTACCCCCCATATAAGGTCCCCTTCTGAAAATGACTTTAACGCTCATTACTGGCTAAAAAATACGAATATAGCAATAAAATTTTACCCAATTAAGTTCCTCGCGAGCCAAAATCTTTTTAATAACTTTAATATGGATAGGTCCATAATTGGCCCTTCTCCCCCTATTGGGTCCACTTCAGGAAATTGCTTTAACGCTCAATACTGTCTTAAAAATAAGAGTAAAGCGATGAAATGCTACACACGTAAGTTTCTTACGAGCCAAAATCTCGGTACCAATTTTTTTTTTTGGATCGGCCCATAAATGACCCTTCCCCCATATAAGGCCCCCTCTGCAAATAACTATACTGCTTATTACTGGCTTAAAAATATTAATGTAGTGACGAAAATTGACGCACATAAGTTTAATGCGTGCCAAAATCTCTCCACTAAATTTAGGGAGGATCGGTCCATAATTGACCCTACCGCCCATACAAGGTCCCCTTTAGAAAATTTCTTAAACGATAATTACTGGCTTAAAAATGTGAGTTATGAAATACGGTTATAAAATTCGCTCCGGATTTCATGCGGAATGTGTCGGTAATTCACACTACCCCCCCATATAAGCCCCTTTATAAAATTACATGAACGCTAATTGCTGGCATAAAAATGCGAGAACAGCGAATGTAAACAAGTTTTATATGAACCAAAATCAGTTTACAAAAAGTTATGAGGAAAGGTCAACAATTGACCATACACCACATATGAGATCCTCTTTAGAAAATTTGATGAAGAAAACTCTGATAGTTACAAGTACAGTACAAAATATTAAAAATTAATATTTTGTTAGTTCAAAAGAGCTCAGTCCATAATTGTCTTAAGCTATATTCCAAACATCACCCTGATGTTTATATGGGAGCATTCCTTTTACGGCATACGGTTTGATGGTTGGTATATGAGATTCGGCACAGCCGAATATAACACTCTTACTTGTTTTTTCTTTCGAATGTCGATTTGGTGTCTGACTAAGTGTATGAATATGTATGTATCTAATTCGATTTAATGATGTCTGCTGAACCGTATTGCCATAAATGAATGAATAAACAACATAATTGTGGAATATAAAACTAATAATATACATTTTGGGTAAATGAAGCAGCAAAATAGAGAACAAAATTTTCCGCATCAACAATGCAAATATTGGCATTTATAGGCATGTGTTCAAAAGTTAATATTTAATGAATTAATAAGTTATTTATTAAAATTGCCATTTGCGAGAAACATCAAACAAACTTATTTTTATTTAAGGAACATAGAAAATATTTTTATACCCACCATCAAAACATTGAGGGTATATTGATTTTATCATTCCGTTTGTAACACATCGAAATATTGGCCTATAAAAGTACATATATTCTGGGTCCTTATAAAATTCTAACACGATCAAGCCATGACCGTCCTTCTGTACATCTGCCTTTTGAAATCACGATAGGGATCACACGGGAGGTGCTAGACACGAATGCCGAAGTGCTTTGCGTGAACACCTGCCATGTTGGCCTATTTCACGGTGGTCATTTTCAATCACTGGGTGAGCTATTGCAACGGCTAACCACCGCTCCATTGTGCTTCTTACACGCCGGTAGCAATTTACGTATATGGAAATTCCGGTCCAGTATACGTGCACTTTGCTCAAGTAGTCGATCTATCTAATCTCTTGCCATAGTAGTTCCGTTGGGAAAGGACAGGTGTCCTTGAGCAAGCTCAATCTAACCCCGACAAAGGAAAACCTTATATGTCGCCAAACCACACTACTGAGATGGCTCTGTTGATTCGGCAACAGTACCTAGGGGACGTAATTGGTAGTCCGAAACACGGATCATTTTAATGAACAGACTTATTTCAGTGGCCACAGAGACCTACTGTGATAAGTTGAGCATATTTTGGAGCAAATTCCGACACACTCAATCATGAAGGAAAATCGCCGATAAATTAAAGAAAGGGCAATGACGACCTTGCACCATCTCACTCCGATTTACCAAACCTCAGTTCAGCACATCGCTTCCGTCATTCCATCGCTCCCTCCGTAACTCCATCCGACTAAACCTGGTACAGCAACACTCGTATATTCAATCTTTGCATTATCAGCTCAAATCTAACATTTTATTAATCCACAGTCATGCTCTGTGAAACTTGAAACTTGTCCCGAAAATTTATATTTCCTGCGAATTTAGGTTTAAACCACAGCCACTACGTGGATCCCGAAGAAACCGCAACAAACTGACCTGCCAGGACACTGTCCTTCGAGCAACTGGCCACCCGTAGTACCAGATGTGGTTCTCTGGTTAGACCACATATCAAATCATACCAATGCCTAGCCGAGGAGTAAAGTGACATCACCAGTTTACAGTCCCGCTAGAATAGAGGTACTGGTAGTACCTCTTTACCCTGGGATTGCAATACACCAAGATACGGGTCATACATCAAGGAAACATGCCCCGGGGGAAGGGAGGAGCTAGACAGTTGAAATTTTGCACAAATATTCTCTATTGATAAGGTTTGTTTGGTATTGAAAATAGACAATATCGGTCCTTTTCAGAAAATTTTGATGAGGAGGATTCAGAAAATTACGAGTACAGCGATAAAAATCGACCTGAAAAAGTTTATACTTAGGAACATAATTCTTAATTCCGAATTTAATGAAGTTCCTTTCAGCAAAGGGTTTTTAAAATACGAGTTTTCCTTATTTAAAATTACGAGTATAGCGATGAAATTTGACATATACAAGTTCTATACAAAAAAATTCTATGTAGAAAATTTGATGAGTATCAGTTCATAATTGACGCATATAAAGGTCCTCTTCAGAAAATTTCTCATACGCTCACGGTTTAAAAATTTAACTAAAATATTTGGTTTTTAAAAATTAATATTTTGTTACTTCAAAAGAGCTCGGTCCTTAATTGACTTATGCCATATTACAAATATCACCCTGATGTTTATAGGTGAGCATTCCTTTTACGTCATACGTCTTGATGGTGGGTATATGAGATTCGGCACGGCCGAATATAACACTCTCACTTGTTTTATTTTGTAAAGAAACACTTTTAATTGTTTTCACTTGCTTAACGTACTTTTTAGCAACTTCTACATACTGTCTTGATTACATAGAAATATTCTATACACGTCTTGTTAATAATGTGTTATATAAATACTTACTTGTTTAAAGTAATTTCTGAAAGTTCAACGAAATCTAGTTTCAAAGGCCTTTCACGTGATAATAATATTTGCAAGAACAAAATCATAGTAACACTCTTATCATTTGAACCAGCTGAAATTTTAAATCATTTAGGATTTTTTTACAGTTGGTAATGTCCTCAATTTTTTTAATTTAAAATACATGCATGAATATTCTATATATTAATTTTCTTATTTACAATCTAAGTTTTATAGAATAAATTTTGTATGAAAATTAAGTCCTAAGTTTATTTCTCTAACACTCTAACATTCTGAACTGCTTAAGTCAGTAAAAAAGTTGTGTTAATAATAATTTACTGCAAATTATTTTCTTTCATTTATTAAATTTCGTAGAAAAAACAATTCGCAATAAATTGTTTACTCAATTATACACCATGACAGTTACTATATAATTTATTTTCAAGAAGAAAAAAAAACCAAACAAACAAGTTGCAGATACACCTCTCATAATGTGTATTTGCTTCCAAATCTGCAAATATTCCTAGTTTATGAAACGACAACTTACATAAATAAACAAAGAAAGAAAGACAAATTGTTAAAGTAAAATAAAAACAATAAAGTGCCAAAAATTAATATAAGTTAAAGAAAAACATTTGATTTGTTCGTTTATTTATTTTCACCTAGTCTTGGGAACATATTACACCCTTACCCACTTATCATCATACATAAGGACATACATACATACATATATTTATATGTATGTATGAATGTATATACTGAAAGAAAATTGTTTTATTACTTATAAATTTGTTATTGAAGACCCAGCAAACATTCGGGTTTTATTTACATTAATATAATCACACATAATTCAGCTTTTGTTGCTTCGAATGGTTTTGCATTCGTCAGGTTAACTACCTCGAGCTCCCTTCCCTTTAAAGCGATTACATTCGCCCTTTCGTTGCCGACTACTCCCGAGTGACCTGGTATCCATATGATATAAACCTTACCTCTGGGAGAGTATTCAGTTAAAGCTTTCTTACAATCCAATACGGTCTTAGATTTAGTTCTACCGCCTGATATCGCCCTAATTGCCTTCTGGCAGTCGGTAAATATATTAAGGGCTGTGAGCGCCCGCTAAACTGTCTGGAAGCTTGTTCTAGGCCCACTCTATCCCCCAATTTAGATCCATCCGTGTAACAACGAATTCCTACTGGTATTTGCTCTAGATTTCTGCGTGCCCAAGACATTCTATCTGGGATTAGCATTTTAAAGTTTCCGACTTATTCTGTGTCTGGTATGCGATGAGGCACGTCCGATGATTGCGTATAACCTTGTTGATCCTATCTTCTATGTGGTGTCTCCATTTTAACTTCCGATCGAGAATTACACCTAAGTACTTAACTTTGTCTGTCACCGGTATCTTCTTGCCCAGGAAGCAATGTTCAGTATACGTAAAAATGTTTGTCTTTCTTGTGATAAAACAGATTGCCATCTTCGCCGGGTTAACATTGAGGACTCTCGTTTGAGCCCAGCTCAAGGCCGTATTCAGAGCCTCCTCAGCTTTTCTACACAAGTAATTTGGATCCTTTCCCTTTGAAAGTATTAATAGTATAGGAGGCTATTAATCGTGGTAACCCAGAGTAAAGGTGACAAAATGCCACCCTGTGGAATAGCGCTAAATATCTTTTTCATCATAGTTATATCGTACATCTCGCAGTTAACCATCTGTTCCTTAGATCAACATAAAACTGGTCTAGGGATTGGATAAGAGTATATCAGTGTGCACGTTATTGAAGGCGCCTTTGATGTCAATGCATACCGTCAGTGGATACAGTGTGCTATCGAAGGATTCACCTATGAAGTGGTTTCCACCGATCGTCCCTTTACATAAGCATGGTGCTTAAATTTTAGGTCTTTGTCTAGTATACTGCTTTTAACCATACTATCGACTATCCGTTCCAAGGTTTTAAGTAGGAAGGACGTAAGACATATTGGTCGATAGATGTCGCATAGCTAGGTTTCCCTGGTTTGGGTATAAATATTACCCTTGCATCCAAAACTGTTGATTGCCCCTTTAACCATATCAGATGTAATACAATTTCCGGAAATTGAAAATTTCATAAAATTAGTGTCAAATTAGTTTTAAAACACTAACATGACTGTTTAAATTTTTTTGTTCGATGTCTGCTGCTTATAGCTATCACTTAACGTTGCGGACTGAATTCTATTTTCAGCTGATTCATCAGGGAACAAAACTTAGAAACTAGCTGAATCTTTAAAGCTTTTATTCGATTAACACTGCCGTTCCACTGCACAGTGGGGCAGAATGGAAATTTTTTGGAAATAAATCTGGCATTTCTAAACGGCTGATCCGATCGGGATAAAATTTGGCGTGAGCGTAGCCAAGGAGTATTCGAGTTTAAGTTTTAAAGATGAACCCTGCAGATGCCCCAGGGACGGCGCTGTGGCGGCTCAAAGTAGGGTACCTACGACATGTAAAATTTTTAAACTCGTGCCATTTTTTTGTTTTTCACCCAAATACAAAGATTTTTATATTTTGTGAAAGCGCTCGACGAGATCTTGAAAAAACATGCTTGGACATACTACTTATCTCTTATAATATCCGAGTTATAGGCATTTAAAAATTTAGTGATTGTTAGTTAGACAACAAAATTTCCAATAATATACAAAAAATTTCAGATCAATATTGTTTACAGATCCAAAAATATATGTTTTTTAATTTAAAAATTCAAAAAATTTTAGATTTTTGGCGTTTTTTTGCCAAAAATGTGTCTTAACTCTTTTATTAATAAAATAAAATTTTTATTAAGAACATATAACAATTTTATAGTTTTCTAAAAGGTATCTTTACGCAGAACGCTTTGGCGTAAAAAACTTGTCCTATTTTTTGAAAATGTTGCCACTGCGTCCTTCCGAATATGACCTATTTTTTATCAAAACTTCAACTTTGGGCGACATGTTCTAAAATCCCAAAGCTGGGATCAGAAAACTGAAAGCAGTTTTGGAAACCTCAATATGTTTTCTATTTACTCCAAAAGTATTTTCCCAGCCCTGAAAGAAATGTGGACCCTATGGGCAAAAAATAAAAAATCCCATTTTTGGGATTTTCATTCCTATTTTTGGGAATTGCGGGATGCCCTTTGACCTTTTCAATTTTTTTTTGCATATTCTAATTTGAAATGACAAATTTAACAAGCGTTGAAAATTTCATTGAGTTTTGTTCATAAATAAAGATTTTGTCATATATTACATATTTGTTTAATTTCTAAAACTATGATTTATATCAACATTTTAATAGGATCGCAGATAGCTACAACAATTTAGTCCATATTTATCCCTTAATATCATTTTTTAGTTAGAAATGGAAATTCTCGACACTTTACAAAAAATTTCAAGCCAATATCTCAATTACATTCAAAAATATGTTCATTTAAACCTGTGTCCTTTAATTTCATCTTTTTCATATTTTAGTATTAAGTATGACAGAACATACATTTGGTGTTGAATAAAATATTTGGACAATTTTTAAAAATTATTTAGTTAATTATTTTATTATAATATAGTATATAAAATAAAAAAAATTATAATTTTATTATGAGCCACGCACAACAACACCTAAATCACCCCACACAAATTACCTTTCCCGCCCACCGAAATATAAAACACAATTTAATACAATATCATCAGTTAGTATAATAGCTTTTTTTATTTGAACTGTTTATCTTAAACATAATACAATTAATTCTTACAACCTACTTATATAGTTAATTCCTAACACTACTTATTTTCTATAAAATAATCTGTCATATCGGTATACATATCCAGAAGGTAATATAAGTCCTTTAAATCTTCCTTGTTTTGAGATGATAGAGTTTCATAACAAATCCATCTTTTTCGCATAGTTGAAAGAACAGGATCAGAAGATAGAAGTAAACTATTAAAATATCTTCATTCTGTGATTGCCTGGAGCATTTTCTTGAGCTGAATAGTTGAACATGCTTAAAATCTCGATTCCTCGCTTCCTGGGCTTCTTCTGTTAACTCTCCAAGTGGAAGAATATTCGATTCAATTATTATTTGACCATGACACAATACTTTGTGTACTGTTGGTGTTAGTTCCCTCCATGGATACAGAGATACAAGTAATTTAGAAATTTCAGATGTGTATTCCCCAAATTAATTTTCATTAATTTTATGTTTACTATTCAGTGCCATTAAAATAGTTTTAACTCTTCGAAGCAACTCCTTGTCGATTCCAGTTATTTTTGAAGTAATTTCAAAATCACGAAAAAACCTTCTCGACGTATTACCGTCATTTGTACTACCGCAACTTGAAAGTGGTTTGTCGATGTTTAATCCCATCTGAACTTTAAATTCTTCTTGAATTCTGCTTTTTTTCGCAGCTCTCAGTTCTTTCAATTCTTCATTATTTTTTGTTGATTTAGTAGGATAGTTTGTTTTTTTTTCCTGGATCGCCTTGTATGATGGTAATATATTGTGTCCTTTTTCATGAAGAGCTTTTCTTAATATTTGGTACTTATTTCGACTGAGACCCAGTTCCAACATAAGCGCTATTGCTTCCTCTTCAGTAAAATTTGATTATGATGTTGGAGTTGGTATACTTTCCACAATTCGCTTAAGTCGTTTTGGTGATGCATTAGGAAGAATAGTTGCAATATGTACGACATCCATATGTTGGTTTTCCTTTTTCAGCATTTCGTTAAATGTATCAGCAATTTCCTCATTTGAGATTGAAAAAAGTTTTTGTGTGACCCTCTTTTTTTTTACCTTGAACATAAGTCTTCGTATGACTTGCAAGGGGCTCCTATTGATGTGTTGTAAGTTGAGATTTCCGTAGTAGTTTCCATCCAACTACAAAATTTTAATCGAAATTTCTTTTGATTTCCATCCACAGACTTACTTTTTACATCAAAAAGTTTTAAAAAGTTTTCAATTTTTGATATGCCTGTTTTGTCTACTTTTCTACTATATGTAGTTTTTATATAATTTGAAATGTCTTCAATTCTTTCTGGCCCTTTTGAAGATATACTCCATAAAACGGAACACAACTCTTCGTACTTTAATGTAATCTTCATTGTAGATTTATTAAATATGGTACTTAAAATCTGAGAAGTTTACTTATATACCAATTCTTGTCATTTCCGATACAGGTATTCCAAAGAAAAAAATTACGAAT
This sequence comes from Lucilia sericata, assembly GCF_015586225.1. Classification (NCBI taxonomy): domain Eukaryota; kingdom Metazoa; phylum Arthropoda; class Insecta; order Diptera; family Calliphoridae; genus Lucilia; species Lucilia sericata. Next base: position 241,579 of record NW_023994061.1, on the reverse strand, counting down.
TGTCTACCTATTAACATTTAGGACTATATTACTATAACCTGTAATTCAGTCATTGATATTTCTTATTAGTGAATGAATCGAAATTATCATTACCTGTATATTTTTACCTACATGATCATAAACGAAACAGAACGAAATGATCTGTCGAAAAAATTTAGGTAAAAAATAGTTATAAATTTTTGAAAATTTAAGCATAAGCATTATAAGGATAAGCAAACAAATAGAAAATAGGTAAATATAAGATTTAAATATGTGCTGTCATACTTAATACTAAAATATGAAAAAGATGAAATTAAAGGACACAGGTTTAAATGAACATATTTTTGAATGTAATTGAGATATTGGCTTGAAATTTTTTGTAAAGGATCGAGAATTTCCATATCTAACTAAAAAATGATATTAAGGGATAAATATGGACTAAATTGTTGTAGCTATCTGCGATCCTATTAAAATTTTGATATAAATCATAGTTTTAGAAATTAAACAAATATGTAATATATGACAAAATCTTTATTTATGAACAAAACTCAATGAAATTTTCAACGCTTGTTAAATTTGTCATTTCAAATAAGAATATGCAAAAAAAAAATTGAAAAGGTCAAAGGGCATCCCGCAATTCCCAAAAATAGGAATGAAAATCCCAAAAATGGGATTTTTTACTTTTTTGCCCATAGGGTCCACATTTCTTTCAGGGCTGGGAAAATACTTTTGGAGTAAATAGAAAACATATTGAGGTTTCCAAAACTGCTTTCAGTTTTCTGATCCCAGCTTTGGGATTTTAGAACATGTCGCCCAAAGTTGAAGTTTTGATAAAAAATAGGTCATATTCGGAAGGACGCAGTGGCAACATTTTCAAAAAATAGGACAAGATTTTAACGCCAAAGCGTTCTGCGTAAAGATACCTTTTAGAAAACTATAAAATTGTTATATGTTCTTAATAAAAATTTTGTTTTATTAATAAAAGAGTTAAGACACATTTTTGGCAAAAAAAACGCCAAAAATCTAAAATTTTTTGAATATTATTGGAAATTTTGTTGTCTAACTAACAAGAAAAAATTGAGTCCATTTGGTCCAAATTACGTCCGGTATTCAAAAAAAGGCGGACCAAGGTATGGTAAATTTTGTATCACTAAATTTTTAAATGCCTATAACTCGGATATTATAAGAGATAAGTAGTATGTCCAAGCATGTTTTTTCAAGATCTCGTCGAGCGCTTTCACAAAATATAAAAATCTTTGTATTTGGGTGAAAAACAAAAAAATGGCACGAGTTTAAAAATTTTACATGTCGTAGGTACCCTACTTTGAGCCGCCACAGCGCCGTCCCTGGGGCATCTGCAGGGTTCATCTTCAAAACTTAAACTCGAATACTCCTTGGCTACGCTCACGCCAAATTTTATCCCGATCGGATCAGCCGTTTAGAAATGCCAGATTTATTTCCAAAAAATTTCCATTCTGCCCCACTGTGCACTGTCATGTTGACAATATCTACAGCTAAGTTAATAATGACCATATTTATGTTAACGGCTGTTAATCGGCCTATAAACAACATTGGCCGCAATAAAATCTCTTAAGAAATAGAAGTATTGAGAAACATTATGAGACTTGAAATCATCCATTACAAACCGTTAATGTTTAAATCAAATAAAATTTCATAATGACCTCTGCTTAAGATTGACGTGTCTTTTTGGGTTTGCTGGGTATATACAACAATATATTTTTTGCTATAATATATAAGGTTTGTAAATTTTGTTTGTATTTGGATCTTTATTAACTTTTTCCAAGAAATACAGTTAAACAAGTATTAAGTTCTACAAATAATTTAACAGACATCTAATATATAGAAAGTCAGAAAGTAAGTTCTAACATAAAGGATTTTGCAAAGATTACTGATGGTGGTGAGGTTTTCAATATTCAAGATATAGAGTTCCTACCACCAAATTAGTGCTTTTCAAGTGTATATTTTTCTGAACAAAATTCTTTCAAATTTATTTAGGCCCTTCATACAAAACCTTTGGTAAATGATTATGAATAAGACCCCTATTCGAAATGCATATATCAACAAATAAGAGTGTTATACTCGGCTATGCCGAAACTTATATACCCATCATCAAACAGTATACTCAAATAAACATCAGGGTAGTATTTGGAATTGGGCTTAAGACAATTTTCAAACAGTTTTATCAAAACAGTTTTGTCCAATTTCTAAGCCATGAACATATATATTTGTATGTATATATGGGCGGTAGGGTCAACTATGGATAAATTGTCGTAAAATGCGGTTGAAAGATTTCATCGCTTTTCTCGTATTTTTAAATAAGGAATACTCGAATTTTAAATAAGTAAAACCCTTTCCTTTGGTTACTTTAGAACCATATATATGGGCTATTGTCAGTTATGGATCAATCCCCATCAAATTCAGAATGAAGAATTATATTCCTATAAAACTTTTTTATGTCGATTTTCATCTCTGTACTCGTAACTTATATGGGGGATAGGGTGAGTTACAATAGGGAGTAAGGTGAGTTACAACCCATTCCACATGAATTTCGGCAGGAAAATTTACGTTCCAATAAAAGTTGCTTATGTCGAACTTAAGTTCGAGTACTGTACTCGTACTCGAACTTAAGTTTTTGACAACAAATATATAGGTTCTTGATGACAGAGGTACCGCTTAATGTACTCTAATACCAATTTAACAGAATCACGATCTCGTGTCAAGTGACCCAACTCAAAATATCGATTTGGATGAAATTTGCACCAATACTATTGGATAGTATGCCAGACACATAGGTCAAGAACTTTATCGGTCAAGTACTGCCGGAGTTAGAGGGGATCAAAGGTAGACATTTTGGTCATACAGGTTTTTTTTCAAATGAGTGTAACTTTTCAATTATTGATCCTGGAAAATTTGGAAAGTACATTAATAGGTTTGTGGTTGGAATTAAAAAGTATTTGCTGGGTACATATATTTATACCCTACATCACTTTAGTGGGGAGGGTATATTGGGTTTGTGCTAATGTTTGTAACAACCACCTTAAAGTATACCAATCGGCTTAGAATCATTTTCTGAGTAGATTTAGCTATGTCCTGTTCGTCTATCGTCCGTCTGTCCGTCCGTAAACCTTGTAATTAAACTACAATGCAATTAAATTTGGAACATTATCTTCTATTGTCTCAGTGACGAAGCCTATTGAAAATGGTTATGATCGGTCCATTTTTTCATCTAGCCCCTGATACAACAGAAACCCCGAAAAGGGCCTTGAACCTTGTAATCAAAGTACAGGTCGCAATTTTAAAAATAATTCAATGAAATTTTGTACATGGTCTTCATCTAAGTATTATTTCACGTAGCCCTTATACAACAGAACCCGCCGAATAGTGCTTTTATGTTCATATTTATGTTTATTATACTCTTAACTCGACGAAAAGCTGCAAAACAAAGTTCTATACTAGCCTTGGTGAACCTCATGAATTTTATAATTATAGGGCCTAATTTAACCCTAGCCCCTATACAAAGCCCCCTTCAAAATATGACTTAAGTGTTCACAATTTTATTTAACAATAAATGGCTTAAATATATCTGAGGAAAGGTACAATTCCACTGAAATGCTTTATTAAATCATATTTTATTTTATAACTGGTGTAGGGAATTATATGGTCGGCCTCGCCCAACTACAATTTCTTACTTGCATAAAGTTTTATGGTGGTCGCTAGGTAGGTTTTAATTGAGTATACTTAATATAAGATATTCTCATTACTCATACGCCCATAGGGGCAATGTAAAAATTTGCTTAAAATTAAATTGAACTGAAATAATTTTTTACACTTGAAAATAAAATTTTAGTTTTGGTCATCTATTTCATTCTGGTTTCAGCCGGAACGATTACTTTACTGTTTTTGATAACATTTCATTGGGTTATGCAAGGAGTTATATGATCATGAATAAGAGTTGTAATTAAATTTCAGATTCAGTTTAAATTTTAAATTAAATTTTTAAGAAGTGGATACTTTTAAAACAAATTCCATTAAGAATAAAAGTAGTATATGAAAGTGTAAAAAATACTGAAAAATAATAGATATATAAATGTCACTCTGTATATTAATATGTTGTATACTTTATCCATCTAAACTGTGTATATTTTCACATACAATATTTTTTGTCTAATATTTGCTATAAATTAAACAGCTTTCACAACCAAAAATTGCTAACATTACAAACTCCTACTATATACCAATAGATGTTTGTTTATTTTTTCAACTCCAAAGGAAATTATATCTGTCACATATATGATGAGTATTTTGCCAACTTTCCCCATCCCAACCGCTGGCACTAAATTCTTGTCATGTGACAGATGTTTGTTTTTGTTTCACTCGAAACCTTTTTTCTATACTCTCCTATTCCATATAGACAACAAAAAAAAAAAAAAAAGATAAAGAAAAACTTTACTTTGTTTTGTTTAGCATTTCCTGTGTTACAAATTGGAAAAGTTTACTTTTTGGAATAAAATTACAACTTACAATACACATACTCTTGCTCATAGATTATATGTGTGTATATAAAAAAGAGTTTCTTATTTCTGGTTCCTGTTGTTGTTGTATATATATGTTGCTTGATGTTTTTAGTGTTTTTTCTTTGTTTATTTATTTATTATTCTTATATAAACTCATTCTACCACAATTTGTTTTCTTTTTTGCTCCTTTTTTTAATAATTTATATCGTTTTTTTTTTTCTTGTTTAAGACTTGAGTATTTCAAGAAAATGTGAGAATATAAACAAAAATTAGAGAATATTTGAGTACATTAAGCAAACATGTGTTTGGTGGAAGGGGGAAGAGAGAAAATTAAGCATGTGTATATTTGGAATAGTTGTATTATTAAGTTAGAAGGTCGGGTAATAGATGTAAGATGTTTGCAGACAAAGAAAACTAATATATCTTTAATTTCTAAAAAAAAATCGTGTTTCGGATATAAAAAAGTAAGATATTATGGTACGCAATCATACTATATAAAACAAAATCAAATTTTGTTTTAATCTGAACGCTAATCAAATATTTGACAAAAAAAACCGTTACTAATAATTAAAAATGGTTTTTGATTTTATGTTATTTTTCTTATAGAAAATAGTGTTAAACAAAAATATAAATTCATTCTAAGTGACTGTTTCCTGTTTCCCTTAAAAACATAAAGTTCTCTTTAAAGCAGATATTTAAAAATTCCCATACATAAATGTTTGTTTAATGTTCATACATACCTTTATGTTTGTATCTAAACACTTTTCCTATGAATATAAATTGTTCAAATTAATCTTTTAATTAAGAGGATTATATATACTTAATTGTAAAAATAAACTTAAGAAAATACTTTTCTGGTAAGTGTTACCGATTACGGTGTATGCGGAAATGAGCCTTAAGTAAACAATTCTATGAAGTATTAATAATTCAAATGAAAATTTTTATAAAATATTCAATAATATTACAAAGGCCTACGATGAAAAAGACTTTTTTAATAATTTTCACTGATTCCGAATGTGGAAATAAAAGAATCGCATCAACCACATATTTTCCACATTTTAATTTTTTAGTCCTTCTGAATGTATACTTGTATCCCAAAAAGGAAATTCTGTAATATTACGGAAGATCTTTACCTCTAGAGGTATACTTTAAGCTAAAGAAATTCATTTAGCTCGACAGGACCACGTTAACTTCAGCACTAAAAGTATCTTTTTGGTTTTCAACAGCAAATAATTGGAAGATGTATGCAATTATAGTTCCAATAAGATATAAAACTCAAATTCCTAACTAAACCGCGGGACTTTTTATTAAAATGAGTTTACTACATACTTTATTTTGACGTATATTGCAGGATATTATCCTTTTTGTCCTGAAATGGCATACAATTCTAAAATAGAAATTAGTTTTCTTTAGAAATAACTATTTATTGTAGCTGTGAACTCAAAATTACGCTCTACATCGAGAAAAATAAAAAAAACTTTGGGAAACCAGTGTCCCGTATATGAGAAAGAGTAAACTGAGAAATATTTAAAAAAAATAATACCACTATAGTGGTGTAGGGTGTAATTGACAAAGTTTGGGAAATATTCTAATAAAACCATGACATTACATTAAATATTTTCATCTTCATTAGATAGCGTAAAGCGTATAATAGGTCGATATCTCTCATATGTTATCGGTATGCACCTCCGATATTAATTTTGAAAATTTTGGAGAAAACAATATTTTGTTAACATTTTTATAAAAAAACAGGCTTTATTTCTTCTTGATATGCATATTATATAAAGCTTTTAAATAATATGTATAAACTTCAAGATAACACCGTCCGACACTCAAAATTAGACACGAACGGGATGATATACGTCTAAAACTATAAATTTAATGGATAAATACTGCGTTTTTAGTTTTTCATTTAGTGATCCTGTGTCGTTTTTAAAGGACTTCAAAGTTTTAAAAAGTACATTTTTCAAAAAATATTTTAAAATACTTCTACTGATCAAACAATGCTTAATTTAGTGTCAAGAAGAGTTGGAAAATATTTCGTGTTATTTTTATTTATTTTTTTTGGAAAACTTATATTGAAAACCTGAATAGATATTAAAGGATAAAAATTGTAAACGACATTTTTGATATCTTTTTATTCAGTAAGTAAAAAATAAATATTATAAAAAATATTTCCGAACTCTTCTTGTTCTCTTGGCATTAAATTCGGCATTGTTTGATCAGTAGAAGTATTTTAAAATATTTTTTGAAAAATGTACATTTTAAAATTTTGAAGTCCTTTAAAAAGGACACAGTATCATGAAATGAAAAACTGAAAAGGCATCTCCATTAAATTTATAGTTTCAGACGTATACCATCCGGTTCGTGTCCAACGAAATTTTTTTCTTTTTGTCGTATGGTGTAATAGAAAATATACATCTGAAGTTTTAATAAAATCGAATAAATTTAACCCATAAACTGTTAAGGGCAAACTTAACCTATACTCGTATTTTTCTCATAGTGGCTTTATATATGAGGGTTAGGTTCAATTGCCGACCGATTCATCCCTTTACTCGTTTATAAGCCAGTAATTGGCGGTAAAGTAAATTTCTCAAGGGAACCTTATATAGGGGTGGTATCAATTATGGACCGATCCTAATCAAATTTGGTAGATAGATTTTGATTTATGTAAAAATGATTTACATATATCGAGTTTCATTTATATATTCGTATTTTTAAGCCAGTAATTAGAGTAGTTTTCTGTAGGGGACCCTTTAAGGGGGTTAGGGTGAGTAACCAAGCCATCCTGCATGAAAATAGGTAGGAAGATTTCCTCGCTTTATTTGTATTTTTAAACCAGTAATGAACGTTAAAATCGTTTTTTGAAGGCGACCTTAAGTGAGGCGTCCGCTATACTCGTATTTTTAAGTCAGTAATGAGCGTTTAAGTCATTATCTGAAGCTAATCTAATATGGGGGTTAGGGTAAATTATGACCGATCCCCATAAAATTTGGTAGAGAGATTTTGATGCATATAAAACTTATTTATCTAGAGTTACTAGTACAGCGAGTACTAGTATTTTTAAGCCATCAATGAGCGTTCAAGTAGTTTTCTGACCTTATGTGGGCGGTAAGGTCAATTATAGGGACTATTTATAGAAAATTTTAACTCTCTATCTCTTTCGGTTCGAACCCTATCGTGCTCTCAACAGACAGACGGACGGACATGGCTGAAACGTCTTAGAATTTAGTAAGGACCCAGAATATAAATACTTTTGTAGGTATACGACCAATATTTCGATCCCCCTCTTTTTTTGATGGTGGGTATAAAAATAATGGGTGATAGAGGAATCCATATATCAGATTCGGTTTCAGCAGCTAAAAATACATTAAAGTCAATTGAGTTGGTGGCCTGTGTTAACAAACTCAATTCTTAAAAATTGATTTAAGTATTTTTATCTGCTTGCTATAGAAATAAATTTTCAATTTGAAGAGTAAAGAGAGGGAACAAAATTTTGAATTGCTAGATCGATTTTTATACTCACCATCAAAAAAGATGGGGGGTATATTGATTTTGTCATTCCGTTTGTAACACATCGAAATATTGGTCATAGACCCATATTGGGTCCTTATTAAATTCTAAGACGATCTAGCCATGTCCATCTGTCTGTCTGTTGAAAGCACATTAGAGTCCGAACGGAATGAGCTAGAGGGTTGAAATATTCCACTAATATTCTCTATAGATGATGTTTGTTTGTTATTGAAAATGGACAATATCGGTCCACGTTTTCGGATAGCCCCATACAAGTGTAACAGTACGATTATAGCGATGAAATTCGACATAAAAAAGTTTCATATGATCCAAAATCTCCCTACCAAATTTTATGAGGATCGGTTTATAATTTACCCTATCCCCCTTATAAGGTTCCCTTCGGAAAAGCAATATAACGCTCATTACTGGCTTAAAAATAAGAATATAGCAATGAAATTCGACACAAATAAGTTTCATGCTAGTCAAAATCTCTCTACTAAATTTTATGCTGATCGGTCCATAATTGACCCTACCGCCATATAAGGTCCCCATCAAAAAAATTACTTTAACGCTCATTACTGTCTTAAAAATATGTGTATAGCTATGAAATTTGACGTAATTAAATCCCTGACGAACCAAAACCTCTCTACCAAATTTTATGTGCATCGGTCCATAATTGGACTCATTACTTTCTTAAAAATAAGAGTAAAGCAAAAAAATTTAACATAAGTAAGTCTCTTACGAGCAAAATCCTCTCTAGCAAATTTTATGTGGAACGGCCCCATATAAGGTCCCCTCCAGTTAAATACTTTAACGCTAATTATTGGCTCACAAGTACGAGTGTAGAGATGAAATTTGACATAAGTAAGTTTCTTACGAGCCAAAGTGTCGGGAATTGCTATTCGATGTAAACATGTTTCATATGAACCAAAATCGGTCTAAAAAATTATGAAAAATTTTATAAAAACCGTCAATAATTCACCCTACCTCTCATAAAAGGTCCTATCTGAAAATTTGATGAGTAATATCACCCTGATGTTTATAGGAGAGCATTCCTTTTACGGCATACGGTTTGATGGTGGGTATATTAGATTCGGCATAGCCGAATATAGCACTCTTAGTTGTTAATAAATATTTTTTGAATTTGTTTCGACAAATTCATTATCAGCTCTAAATATTTCATTAAATTAGAAATTGTATACCTTAAAAACATTTACTTCCACAAATTACTAAATATATGTATTTCTGCCAACAATATTAATTTAAAGAATTTCTTTTTTCCACTTTTATCTTTATCTAGGTAAAACAGAAATTTTAATTGCTATTTTTATTAAAGTTTATATTAACAAATAGGCGGCAATTGACGCCTTATTTTAAGCTGTAAATATATTACTTACTTTTTATTTGAACTTTAATCCTGTGGGTAACAAAACAATCACAGAGAAAACATAATTAAAAATCTTTAATAAAATTTGCGCAGATAAAACAAAATAGTTACACCTTTTGTCTACGCAGACAAATTCTAAATAAACTAGAATTTTCCCATTACAATATAAATTTGATTTTACATTTAAATACGTTTCTTTTTCTTTAATTTTCAGCTGATTGTAGAAATTAATAGTCATGTGGCGTTATTTCGTGATCTTTTAATACATGTTGGCCAATCTAAAGACTGTCCGGAATTACGTGAAAAAATACGCAAACTGCGTCGTACTTGTGTAGAGGCCTTCAAGCGAACTGAACAGATTTTAATACCACAAGTAAAAAAGTAAGTTTTGCTATTTTACCATTTTCATTGAATTCATATTTTACGTGTTTAAAAGGTTTTAAGTTTGTTTGCCTCATTACTTTTTTTTTGCTATTAAATGAAAATATAAGTATATTGATTGTAAGTTGATAAGAAAACTATTTTATATAGAATTCTAGTTAAGAGAAAACTTTATTTCTAGAGCTTTTTATTAAGTTTATTTTCTTCAACTTTATTTTTAGTCTACTTTGAGGTTAACAGGTGTTAAAGTTTTCTACTCAAGTTGTTGAATATATGATTAGCAGTTCTTATCTGTTCATTTAAACATTTTCATGGGGAAGGAGTGAAAGAATATTATTTTTATGAAATGTGTGTTAATTTTGTAAGCAGAGTTTATGTTTTTGTAAATATGTATGTACTTTTGTTGTGGGCGCAAAATGTGAAACAAAAACTTTGTGCGTTAATTAACTAAACATTTAGATATTATTTATGATTAAATTAAAAAGGGAATGAAAGTTAGGTCGGTAGAACCTAATTATGTAATAGTCTACATGGTTATAAGTTATTTTTTGTGGTAGGCCATTATCGTTCTCTACACCACTATTTTGTGGTAAGCTCACTATTGACAAACAATCCGTTGCTTACCACGTTTGTTAACATTTAGACAACAGATGTGTATAAAATGTAGATTTCGACAACGAATTGTTGCAATGTTGTCAACATTACATAGTGTTGTCGTACGTATGTATATACTTTGACAACGGATGTTATTGGAAAATTATAAAAAAATTATTTATATTTATTTTTAAACCCACCATCAAAAAAGATGTATATTGATTTTGTCATTCCGTGTGTAACACATCGAAATATTGTTCACAGACCCCATAAAGTATATATATTCTGGGACCTCATAATATTCTAAGACGATCTAGCTATGTCCTTCCGTCTGTCTGTTATTTCACCTAGTTCCCATAAAAATTGTACTTACGAATATCGGTTTGGCACTCATAATAATTTTTAATGTAGTAGTATCCCTACACAACTAAGTTCTCCGTAAACCTAGATGATATTACCTATGATTTTGACCCTCACCTTCGTATAAAGTTCTATACAGTAAATAACTTAAAAGTCCATAATACTATTATGCATAACTATTGGAATCATGATAAAATTTGCCATAAACCAATTGTACATAAAAATGAATTCCCCTATAAAATTGTATGGCGATCAATATTAATTTAACTTAAGCCCCCAAATCTCATTTATTCGCATCAGAAAATAAATTGTACGTCGATAATATAGATAAAAACACTAAATTATGATCAAACTCTGCTCAAATAACATAAATTTCTCCAATAAATTTTATGAGTATTGGCCCATATTGGATATTTAACAGATTTACAAATCTTTCAAGATGTGTTTTTAAGGGTTACTCGCTACCAATACTATTTACTTACAAACATCAACACAAACGCATAATACTTTCCTTGGTATAATAAATAGTGTAGGAAATAATGAACTGTATAAACACTGTATTAATACGTATGACTAATATTTAATTATTTGTTAATTATAAATACATATGTTTAGTAGTCAAGCTACACATTAGAGGTAGACCAAATCGGATAACGGGAACCCGTGTCGGAAATCATTATCCGGGTATATTGTTTTGTCATTCCGTGTGTAACACATCGAAATATTGTTCACAGACCCCATAAAGTATATATATTCTGGGACCTCGTAGGATTCTAAGACGATCTAGCTATGTCCGTCCGTCTGTCTGTTGTTGTCACGATAGCGTCCACAAAAAAGAGATATTGAGATGAAATTTTTCTAAAATATTTCTTATTGACCAAAAATGTTTGGTATTGAAAATGGACAAAATTGGTCAACGTTTTCACATAGCCCCCATACAAATGTACCCCCGGAAAATTGTGTAAAAAGCTTCAAAAATTCACAAATTCGTTGTTTATCACAAAATTTCGCATAGGTCAGTTTTTTGACTTCCGCAATAAAATTCTGAATTATGGCGGACATAGGACCAAAATTGGCCCTATCCCCAAATAAGGTCCCCTTTTGAAAACGACTATAATGCTGATTACTGGCTTAAAAATACGAATATAGCGATGAAATTAGACACACATAAGTTTCATGCAAGCCAACATCTCTCTATCAAACTTTATGTGGATCGGTTCATAACTGATCCTACCGCCCATATAAGGTCCCCTTCAGAAAATGACTTTTACGCTCATTATTGGCGTAAAAATACTAGTATAGCGAATAAATTTGACATAAGCAAGTACTTTAGGAGCCAAAACTTTTCCACCAAATTTTATATGGATCAGTCCATAATTGACCCTACGCCCCATATAATGTCCCCATGAGAAAATTACTTTAAAGCCCATTACTGGCTTAAAAATACGAGTATAGCAATGAACTTCGACTCAAGTAAGTTCCTTGCGAGCCAACATCTCTTAACCAAATTGTATGTAGATCGGGCCTTAATCGACTCTACCCCAAATATAAGGTCCCCATCAGAAAATTACTTCAACGTTCATTATTGGCCAAAAAAAAATGAGTAAAGCGATGAAATTCGATATAAACATGACATGTATGAACCAAGATCGTTCTACAAAATTTTTAAGAGGATCGGTCTATAATTGACCCTACCCCCATATTAGGCCCCTTAAAAAAATTACTTTAAAACTCAGCTCTGGCTTAAAAATGCAAGTAGATCTATGAAATTCGACATAAACTAGTTTTGCATGAGCTAACATCACTTTAAAAAATTTTGTGGGAATTGGCCCATACCCTACCCTTCATTTAAGGTTTCTATCAGAAAATTTCTTTAACGTTCATTATTGGCTTAAAAATGCGAGTACAGCAATGAAATTTAACACTGATAAGTTCTAAAGGAACCGAAATCTCTCTACCAATTTTTATGAGGATCTGTATATAACAACCCTACCCCATATAAATTCCCCCTCAGAAAATGGCGTCATGAAATAACTCCCCACGAAATAACTCCCCAAAACAAAAATGAAATAACTCCCTAAAAATTTGTTCAGAAAGCAAAAACAACGAAATTTGGGGATTTAATTCGTTTTTTGGGGCATTATTTCACATTTAAAATCGGGAGTTATTTCATTATGAAATAATTCCTCAAAATTCAAAAATGAAATAAATCCCTAAAAATATTTTTGGGGATTTATTTCATTATATTAATTTTAACACATGAAATAAAAAATATATAGCTGATAGCCGGCCTTCGACCGGGCGCAAAGGTTTTATCCTCTGGGGTACATTGGACACCGGCTTCGCTAAGAATACACTCTTCTTGTATCAAAAGTGTTCTGCCTTAGGCTGGCTATTTAGGAAATCTTTATTAAGCGAAGCCGGTGTTGGTCATATTATAGAGTGGTAAATCCTTGCGTCCGGCCGTAGGCCGGCTATTTAGGAAATATTTATTAAGCGAAGCCGTTGTTGGACATACCATAGAGTAGAAAGTCCTTGCGCCCGGCCGCAGGCCGGCTATTACGGGAATCTTTATTAAGCGATTAAACTGAAATGTATTGAACTTTGAAGCCCCACTCGAAAGTATGAGCGACCTACTTTTTTTTAGAAATGTCACTTTGTTATTTTTAAATGGGAACTTATTTCATTTTAAAATTAGGGATTTGTTTCATATGAAATAAATCCCCAAAAATGGGGTGTTATTTCATTTTAATTTAGGAAGTTATTTCATTCCGTTGGGGCTTTTTTCATTTTTTAAATTGGGGAATTATTTCATAATGAAATAAGTCCCCAAATTTAGGGAGTTATTTCATTTTTGTTTTGGGGAGTTATTTCGTGGGGAGTTATTTCATGACGCCTCAGAAAATGACTAAAACGTGAAAAATACTAATTTTAAGCTAAAATCTCTTTACCATGTTTTATGAGGATCGGTCCATAACTAATCCTAACCCCCGTATTAAGTCCCTTTAAGAAAATGACTTTAATGCTCATTACTGGATTAAAAATACATGAAATTTGAAATAAATACGAAACTGAAATCTTCCTACCGACTTTTATGAGAATTGGTTCATATATGTATAAATAATCGTACTCCCTTTATACATCAATATTTTTAATTCGAAAGTGCACTGTCAATAGTTAAACCCCCATTAGTGGACCTCTTTTAAATATTACCCCGATGTTCTTATTAATATCGATATATAATAATAAAATATTCAAAATATCAAAGTTTATTTGTATGACAGTGATTTGATGGTGGGTATATAAGATTCAGCATAGCCGAATACAACACTCTTACTTGTTCCCTCTGTGTAGTTCCATTAGTATCGCGATGAAATTCAGCATAACTAACCTTTATATAAAAATATATCCCTCCTCCCAATTTGTTGAGGATCGGCCCCTATTTGACCCTAAGTCCCATATAAAGCCTCGGCCATGCCTGACTATACTTTCCTACTTGTTTGCATTACAAACATCAGTACAAACACATAATACCTTCGTCAGTATAATAAATAGTGTGGGTAATAATATCCCAGCAAAAAAATTTTGAAGTTGTTCAAGAAGAAGGGATATTTTCATGATTTCTTTAGTACGTATTCAATTTAATGCGTTCTAAATACATGCCTAAATTCTAATAAATTTTTCATAAGTGAAGGCATGAAAAATTGCACCCAATTCACTCATGTAACTCTACTATAGGAACTGTAATATATCACTTTAATTTGGTATACTCTTAGAATTTAAAGGAAACGTGCATTTCATACAACAAATTTAAAAATAACATTAATTTTATTAGATTTTTGTATTTAATATTTGTTAAATTAGTAATATTAAGTCCATTTTAACATCTTACTTAATAAGAGAAGGAAAAAAACCAAGTTGACTGACTGATTTTAAATTATAATGGGTATTTTTACTTCAAATGAATTTTAATGCAATTCAAAATTTGTTTTATTTTGTTATCACATTTAATTTTTATCAATATCATGCTAAAATATTAATTTAAATATTAATAATTAATTCGTAATACCTTTAATAATGCATTTTAAAATAAATATAGTGCACCAATGAAAATTCGCTTGAGAATCATCGGATGTTCATTGGTTGTAAGCACTCATTTTAATGCCGAACTATTTTTCCAAATACGAACCCATGCACGCCAATGACACGCTAATGTTAAAATCATGCATGTTTCACCTAAATATGAACCAGTTCATTATCAGTTGAACCCATGCATTTACTACTTTTTTTGCACGCCTTTTTTTGGATACTATACTGTACACTTGTACGTATGATTAATATTTAATTATTTGTTAATTATATGTTTAGTGGTCAAACTACACATACTAAATATATTTTTATATAAAAACAGTTCATTAGTTAATTAATTTTTATTCAATTGTTCATTACAGACAAAAATGAAACATTGTTATAAATAAAATTATTTTACTAAATATTTATTTAACTATATAATAATGTATTTTTAAGTTTCGCCCGCGATTGAACTTTGATTTATTATTTAAAATAGAAAAATACAAATAATAAAATTAAATAATACCTTCAATGAGTAAACATATGCGGGTTTATAAAAAGCAGTTAAAAGTTATACAAAAAATACAAAAATGTTATTATAAAAAATACTTTTTTTTTATTTTAGAAAAAAAGATAAATAGAACATGATTTATATTCTGTGCGATTTCAATGTAATAGACAAATAAATTTATCACAACTGTCAAATGTTTACACATTTGAAACAAATAGCATCAAAATAAATAGAAAATATATTTTAAAAGAATTTCATTTTTTTTTTTTCATGAAAATGAAAGTGTGTTCATGTATGTATATTAGATGACTCAATAAAGATGTTTCATTGGCCAATAACAAGTTTGAATACTTTTCCAATGTTCTGTATATAGTTTTGATTGAAATTTTAGTACGTTAGTTTTATATCTCTAAATTAAAAGGATATAGTAGTTATTAGGGTTGTCAATTATTCGTGTTTAAAATTATTCGAATAATAATGTACTATATTTTTTTGTTCGAGTAGTCGATTAAATTTTAAAAATTATTCGATTATTCGAACGAATAACGAATAAAAGTTTTTATTCGAATAATATAATAAAATATAAATATAATAAAAATATAAAAAAAAAACCTTCAAAATCTTAAAATAAAACGGTTTTCTTTATAAATCAGTAACTTAGCTGAATCTCAACCTATTTTAAATTTCTCAACGGATTTAAAAGTGGAAGCTGAGGCCTTTATAATGATATATACGATGTTTAGCTAACCTGTTTTGCAGACATTTTTACAAACTGTTTTATATAAGTAAATCGTACTATTTATTAATGTATTAGAAACAGTGCGCTGCTTTTCATGGAAGAAACAGGTTTTCTGGTAAAAAAAACAACATAGAGTCGACTGAATGTATTATCTTTCAATGTTCTGAAACTCAGTTTCCTGGCCGTAATTCCTAAGTATTTCCCAATCAGTGTTCGAGAGAAATGTTCCGCTTGATCAAGACATTCTATCTGGGCTCAGTATTTCAAACATATTCTGTGTCTGTTTCTGACATATTCTGTGTCTAGCATGCGATCAGGCGATGATTGTTTATAGCTTCCCAATGTGTCCAGTATACATTGATGACGTGTCCTATAACTGATTTTGGACATTTCACCTAAAGTTATGAGCCGTTCGGTTGTAAGTGCCGCCTCATATTTTAAATATGTTTCAATGGGTGGAATATCTAGCAACGTTTCTGGAGCATTGCTTGCTACTTGTACCCAAGCTACAACAACAAATATTTTATCATTTTTAAATCACATAATAAATACATTATTCAAAATTAAATCCCTGCTAAAAAAAATGTAATAAATAAATATCAATTCCAATCCATAAATCAGTTACAATCTGAAAGGAAACACATTAAAAAACAATCTATACCACAAGTTGTACATATTACGCGATGAAATCATTTTATGTTTTACTTAAAACATTTTAGTTTCATATTAAAAATAATCTTTATTACAAACATTTGTTCTACTTAAACATCACCCTCCATTTTTTCCCTCTTAGCTAAATGTTATATTTTTACGATTCATCACAATTACTATCAGATTGTACGAGTATTGAGTTAAATTGTTTATTATTATATTTATGCATAGTTGAATCTAAAAACAATACACGAGTTTTTGAATAAATAGATGTTAAATGTAGTATGTCTAAGTCGAATGTTATGGATACTATAAAAGTCAAACGAAACTGGTTCCAAATGTTTCTTTGACCATTGTCTTTCAACTAATCACCTTTGCATAAAGTAGTGTACCAAAAAGTGATTGTTTTTATTACCACCCACTTCACTTAATCTTGAAAAAGAAAACTAAGGACTTCTTGAAAAATAGAGTAAACAAGAAAAAACAACAACATGAAAGAAGAGTTTTTATATCTCTCAACGTATTATTAAATTTTATTACTATTTTCTTAGTTTTATCTCCTCCCTGTTTTGTTTTCTTGTTATTTTTTCCTTAATATTAAAGAAACATGGCAAATATAACAAAACTAACTTCTTTTGGTGTTTTTCTTCTATTTCTGCTCTTTTCATCTATTTACATTATTGTTGGTGTTGTCATCATTATTCCAACTGTCTTATATCTCCTGCTGCCATGGTGTGAATTTGCTGCTGCCACAACTTCTTACTTATGCTGCCTCTAACGCTGTGTGAAACAAACTGTGTTGTTGCTGCTAATTTTGTTATTACTGCTTTTACTAACTCTGGGTGGTACTTGTCCATGCTTTGCTGCTGTATCTCTCCTTGATTGTAGTGCTACTGCCGATGGCGTACTTACTGACAATCCCCATCTTGTATTGTTGTTTTACATGGCACAATTGTTTTTACGCGAATTAGTGAAAAGCTATCGTCTTATACAAGTGGTGCCAATGGACATGTCAGGATATTATGGTAAGTTTCATCAGTTTTATATCCTTTTCTTTTTGCCATTTACGTATTCTTTTAATAAAAAACAATATCTTTTTCTGCGTCTTGAACTTATATTTAATATAATATTTAAACAGCATTTTAAAAGGATTAACTCAATAAAGTAATCTCTTAAAACTTTAGATAAGAGATTTGTGAAGTGTTTAGAATTTTACATTATTTAATTTAATTTCGTTATTATTTGGAAAGTACTTAAGTTCAGGTAGGCTGTCATATGGTACAAGGCCTTTTTGGTGTTCCGTAGTGTCCATGTACATTATGACATTCCTCTAAAGTTCAAATGATAAGCACTATCAAAAGCAATGTTATAGTAATAATATGGCACAAATACTTACCAGGACCACAGGCTCGATTCCGATAATTGATGTATAGTTGAAACACATTTCTCTACTGGCTATTATTGGTCAGTAAGCTAAATAATAGGTTGGTTGGTTCATTTTCACGAAGACTTAATAATATGATAATCATACGAATCGTTCTTGTACGAAAATGTTTCACGAAAAGGTATTTTTTTTTCTTGGACCAACACTTAGTAGAGTTCATCCCCACTTATGCGAAGCATTGTGTTGGAACTAGGAAAATAGGAAATATGGGGAGGAGGATAGAGGGAGTATTGTTTGTGGACATTTGATTTAAATCCTCTTACATCGAAAGTGGCAGGGAATACTTCTGCCGGAAATTTATTCCACATACGAATAGTGCGGCTGAAGAATGAATTTTCCCTGTAGTGTGTTGTGCGGTCCACTAGCCAATCTACCACTAATGGATGTGTTCTTGAAGAAAGACGTGTGTTTCGTAAGAATATATGCGATAGACCCTACTGTCACCGATAAGTACCTTCGCCCTCTCCTGTACGTGGTCGAGTATCGCCAAAATAGACTTCGAATCTGCGGTCTATATATGAGAGTTGTATTCCATTTTCGATCGGATATAAGTGGTGTAAGTATGACTTACACCGTTTTAAAAAACCGAGTCTCTGTAATGCTTCTTTCGACACTTGAAAATGTGTTTATTGCAGTGGACATCTCCCCGTATTTTCATGCCCAGAACGTCAAGACTATCCGATTCCTTAATATATACATCACCCATATATATAGATGGAACAATAATATCTGCCAAGCGTTTATGTGTTAAAAAAAACAACATTGAGTCTTACGGAAGTTAAAGTCGACTGTTAACACTCATTGCCCCAATCTCTAGAGGGCTTAGCTAAAGAATGGCTGTCATTCGCTGTCATCGGAAAAAGAGTAGATAGAGTTGGAAGTTTGACATATCCTGGGGAAAAGAGGTGATACCAAGACCTCTAGTCTGCCGGGACTATAAACTGGTGATGATCAAATGTATCCTCGGCCTTTCCTTGGAATGATTTAACATGGGGTCTTACCAGAGTACCATATAATCTGGCACTACGGGTGGTCAGTTGCCCGCAGGACTTGTCCTGGCTGGTCAGTTGGTTGAGGTACCTTCGGGATTCACGTAGTGGCAGTGCTTTATACCCAAATTCGCGGGGAGAGAATGTTTGTTCAAGGACTGATATATCCAAATGCCATATATGTCTGGATTCTCTCTCCGGTGCTGTTGCCATCTCAACAGATGTCACTGGATGATGTGACAGAACATCTTATGCTGGATTCCTAAACCCGTTGAGTATCTCTTACTCTTCGCTTAGTAGGGCGCCAATATAGGTTGGGGAATTTTCAGATTGATTCTTGGTAGTTTCCTGTCATTCCGTAGATCGTTCTTTATGGTCTGATAATGGAACTTATGTAATTTGTGAACGATCGGGAAAGATTCCTCTGCCCGACATGAGACTAGTACAGATTAAGTACACCTTTTACTTCAGGGAAGTTCACGGTGCTGTTGCCATCTCAACTTTATTCATATTGTTTCATGCTACGCGACTTATGGTTGAGGTCCACCACTCAACTTGTCGGGTCAATTATTGGGTTCGAATTGACATACAGAGGGATCCTGATTTATTAGCTGGGTATTTCTGTCTACCAAATACGTCTCTAGGTGCTGTTGCCGAATCAACAGAGCCATCTCAGTAGTGTGGTTGCACGTGCTTTAAGAGGTTAAGGAATGCGCTGGAATGGGTCATTAGTTGATGGGGATTGCATTTCAAATATTGCAATCTTTCATGACATCATAAGGGTGATCACCTTCCGGTATACCGGAAGATTGATTTCACCTGATGTTGGGGTAGTCGCCCCTTCTATTGACTTTAGACCAGTGATTGCGTTTTTCTTGTCGGTGTTTGCATTGAGATTGATGTGTCTTTCCGCAACGGGGCTACTATGGCAAGAGATTAGATAGCTCGAGTACTCCAGCAAAGTGCTTGTACATGGACCGACTCAGCCATGTACAAAAATTGCCACCTGAGTTCTTCCTAGAAGAATTCAGGGGCGCGAGATAGACTCTTTAGTCTACCCAGAGGACGAAAAGAACCACCGTAAAGGTGTTCACTTTAAGCACTCAACATTCGGTCCAGGGTACTGTTTATGTTAAGAGTTTTCTGTATTGAGAAAGATCAAAGCAATGGAACTCAGTCCAAAATTTGTTTTTATTTATTTTGGAAAATAAATATCCACCATTGGCATATAAACACGACAAAATTCAGAATAATAGATTTTCTTTCGATTCTTTTCCACTATGGTAGTGCTGTGAATATCTTAGCTTTTGTTATTATTTAAAAAGAATGAAATTTTTAAAAAGAGCATATAAAAAAAATATTTTCTTTCATTACGAGCAAAATTTTGCAATAAAGTGGCAAGACAATACAACACTTAAGAGTGCGACAAGTGTGTATAAATGCAAAAAGTTTCCTTGAAAAAGAAAAACAAAATCACATAGACAATTTCTCTTATGTGCACTTAAGAGTGCGACAAGTGTGTATAAATGCAAAAAGTTTCCTTGAAAAAGAAAAACAAAATCACATAGACAATTTCTCTTATGTGCGCATTAGATCTGCCCTTGAAAAGTAAATAGTTTTTGATTTGGGTCTAATCAGTTGAATGTTGTACAATTGAGTAAACTATGTATAAATATAAAAACAAATTATGCGAAAAATTATCCGAGCCAAAAATCTATTTTCGACCCACCCTAATATATATACACATTGTATAAGAATAGCTCTAATATTACATACGCATTTATTTGCGTATACATATGTATGTATATTTGTACGTAAGCATGTAGTATGTATGGTTGAGATTGTGGGTTGAAACAATTACTGTTTGTGGCAACAATTTAAAAACTTACAATCATCATCAACACTGCAAGCAATGAAAATAATGAATTCTATGTACATAAGTACACACATACATACATACATACATACATATGTATTTAGAATGTATGTGTGAATAATTTTTTAAATGTTCATATAGTTATTGCTTCTGAATAGATTAAGTGACTAGAAAAGTTTTATTCAACAGAAAAAAAGTGGTTATTGTGATGATGTTTTACTTGCATTTTTATATTATACAGTCAAATAAAAAAGTATTCGATTAAATTTAAAATTTAAATTTTAACGCGATTTCTAAAGAATAAAAGTACATTTAATTTTCCTAAATTTTTGGAATGTTTTAAATATGTTCTTACAATTTGTATCTTATCTTATGTGTTCGAAAACTTGTTCAACTTACTGTTCAGGTACGAACATATTGTTACTTCTTTAGTTTATTATATTTTGATGTTATCAAATACACTTGTGTTATGAATGTCATTTATAGATTTGTTTGAGGAAATTATAAAAGTTTTTAAAATGTATTTAAAAAAAAATATCTCAAAGTTTTCTTTATTTTGCATTATTTTAGTTTTGTTTAGTAGAAAATGGCAATTTGCAAATGCATAACAAATATTTATTTATAATGGAAAATTTATCTTGTTGCTAAAAATGGAAAAACTATAGTTTTATTTATTTTTGATAAATTTTAAAACAGACAAGTTTGAATTGTATCAGCAAAAAAACAATAGAAGTTTTAATGAACACAAAAACAACAATACTAATCTAGGTCTTCATCTAAAATTTATTTTCGTATACAATTTCTTATTTGTTTAATTTATTTAAAACTACCATTTGCTACAGTATTAATAGAAAACACGTGTCAATATTTTCTGAACACTGCAGTTGTATATCTTTCCCACCTCCTATACGAACATCATTTTTAAAAAAATGTTTCATTAAATCGAAATATATTTACCAAATGATGTATCAATCAGCTTGAGGTTAAAATCTGTCAATAACTACATGTTCTGCATACTATTTTCCATAAAAAATTCAATTTTTAAAACTCATTAGTTCGAATGGTATTTCGTATAGCTTTAAAATGATTAAGAAAAACCTCCTTTCAATCAAGTTGTCAGTCAGTGTGTACCTTTTTAAGGTTTGTTTGTGAAATTTCTAATATTACTTATTGGATGTGAATGAAAATTAAAAGAAATCTGTGGAAAAATTTCTTTTGTGTAATCTTAACGAATGTTTTATTAAAGTTACTAAACTACACCCCTTTTTAACTTTTGTGCAATATTTTTATGAATAACGAAATTTTTATTTCGTTTATCTATTCTAACTGAAATTTTTTGCATGAAACTTACACAACAATCAAAAGTACCTACATCACTTGTCAGTGTTGCGCACTGGCAAAATTTGGAAAAAAGGGAAATATGTTTATAATTTTTATATGGTTGATCCAGAAAAGATGAACTATTATTGAGTTTAAGGAATCCAAACATTTCACTTCTTACTTTTGTGGTTTAACATGTATTTAAACTGTAAAAAATAATAATTTACAAGCTAGAGTGCTATATTCGGCTGTGCGGATTCTTAAATACCCTACTCCAGCAAACTACCTTTTATTAAAACCCGTTTAACTGTCCTATTTTTAGATAACTCCACAAAAGTCTAGTTTCCGTAGTGAGAGTACTAACATTAATGCATATGTGGAACTATTTTTGATTAGGTCTAGAAAAATGTATATTAAGTGATTTTCAGATATGGACCTTATACGGGTGCTATGACTAATTATGGGACGATCTTGCCGATAATAAAACGGAGAATTTTACACCAACGTTGATATTTTTATTTTGATCCCGATAACTTTGATTTTAAATGTGCGTTTAAGTAATTTTTGGAAATGGTCTTATATGGGAGTTGTGACCAGTTATAGACCGATTCAGAAAAATGATTTTTATGCACACAAAACAAATTCAAGTCGAATTCTATCCTAATCAATTAATCAATGAAATATGTGCGTTTAAGTGATTTTCGAAGGTGGAACCTTTATGAAAGCTATGACCAATTATAGGCCTTCCCGGAAAAAATTTCGTAAAGTGATTTATATATAGACAAAACATATTTGTGTGGAATGTTAATAATAATAGCTTTATTTATCAATGAAATATGTGCGTCTAAGTGATTTTCGGAAGTGGACCTTATATAGGAGCTGTGACCAATAGTGGACCAATACAGATCTACTTCGGTAGTATGATTTCATATTTTATTGTTCATATTATATTTACATGTACAAAGGTTTGTGTTGATACCAATATATTTAAGGGAGTAATGAACGATAAACTAATTTCCGGGAATATATACATTTGCATGGGAGCTATGGAAATTTTTGGGTCAATTGTTATGATTTTGAACATTCTTGATCCCATGTAGAAAAAAATTATGTTTGATAAAATTCATCGAAATATCTTTGGTAGTTTATGAGAAAACTATTTAAGAATTGGAGAAAAACGTATTTTTTCGAGGTAGTCTGAAATTTTTACTCATAACTTTTTACGTCGTTAAACGATTTGCTGATTTTTCAATAATAATAAATAAATTCTATGGAGTTTGTTGATTTCCTTTGTTTATTTTTAACATGAGCGTGTTTTGCACAGACAGACAGACGGACATAGCTAAATCGGCTCAGAATTTCACAAGGACCTAGAATGTATATACATTGTTGGGTCTAAGATGAATGTTTCTTGGGGTATACCCTCTATCATTAGTGATGGTGGTGGAGGGTATAAAAACATCACTGAAGCAAAAGTTCTGTCAGGTAATTTTTCGAGTGAGCCACCCTTTCTCCTTTTGAGCATTTGTTAAACCCACCAGAGGTTGATTTCCCACTTTTTTTGCTTGATGGTCTGCTCTTGACGCTAGTGGTAATTTTTATTTTTATTTTATTCAGCACGTATAAGTTGATGCTTTGTGCTTTTTAATGAAATATCCGGTCAGGGCCAAATAATCAGCATCCCTTATCCCCGGCGGTGTGTTAAAAAGATTTTATGATGAGAGTCTTATATAAACCCACCTTGTCAAATTAGGCATTTCGTCATGTGGTCTCGATCGTTATTTCAACAAAAATATGGATGGACGGATGGACAGGCATGGCAAGGACCCGGTATATATATACTTTTGTGGATCTATGAGCAATATTGCCATGTGTAACGAATGACAACAACAAAATATATTCTCCATCTTTGTTGAAGTTGGGTATAAAAACACAATTTTCCACCCATAAATATGTACAATGTATGTCAAATTAATCAGAGAAATTAAATCTCATATTGAGATTATAATATTAGTTTTAGTCCTAATTAGCTCAGAATAATAGTACCTCCGCTAGTTGTAGTGCAAACCTTTTTTTTAACAAATAGTTTTGGTTTTTTTTTTGTTTTTCCAGAAAATCGAGCTGGTCCCTCTAATTTGGGCAACGTTATAAGTCAAATATTACTGTGTAAACAAATAACACCAGATTTTAATCAAGAGGAATTATGTAGCATTACAAAAGACTCCCAGGACATAGCGATGCTGCTGTCGGAAATGCAAGAGTTCATGCCACAGCATGAAACATACCTGGGTAAGTTTATTGTCAATTCATTACAATTTTTAATGGCAAATTTATTGGTTTAGAATTTAAATTTATATTTTACAGAGTTTTTTTTATTGTCTGTACAAACAATAGAGAAATAAATTATTCGAAAGCAGAAGCAAAAATAGCAACATCATGATAGGGATATACATTATCTGAGAGTAATTTGAATAAATAGGATTTATTGTCTGTTGTAATTTGGTATTACATATTATATTTAAAATAAGGATTAGGGGTTGTAGTTTTATCTTTCTTTATTAGATTTGTCTATAGAATAATTGAATTTAAAATAAATTGAACACTTGTTGGTTTTTTTAAGTATTTAGGTGAAATTTTAGGAATAAGGAGTTGGTAGCATCAATTTAAACTTTAATAAACTGTTTACCCTTAAAATAGATATATGTATTTTACACTGCATTATCACAGAGATATTAAGCGTGTATGCTAAGGTCAGAGCCATTTGCTGATATTCAAAATATCTTCATTATATAGTTAGTCAGAGATGTTCAAATAACTATATTTTCTTAATCTTTTATTTAACACTATTCTAACAAATTTATTTCATTTCTACAGAACGTCACACTGCACTGGACAACAATGGACCATGGGCAAATAAAGGTCGTCATAATTATATTTGTAAAAATATGAGTTTACTTTGTTGCGTCTCTCGACCAAATTATCTCTGAAAGTAAATATTATCTTAAATATTTTAAAATGTTATATTATTACTAATAATGTCTATAAAAGTTAACTCTTTTTTAATTTTATTTTTCTAAATAATAACGAAAACAAAAAAAAAAAAAACAAAACAATTCAAGGCAATTACTTTTATTATATTTAATTAATTTTGTTTAATTTTTTTCTAAGAAAACGTATAAAAATCAAAATAATTTTTTATTAAGAAAATAATTTCTAACTTAAACATACAAACCAAAAAATGCACCAATTAGTAAAATAAATAAAAATAAATAAAAGTATTTATAATAAAAGAAAAAAAGTACTAAAATGAAATTAAGAAATTAATGTTAACATTACACATCAATTACTAAGTATAAATTAGAATTTAATTAATAAGTTTAGAATTTATTTAATAAATAAACTAAAATTTATTATATACATTTAGAAGTAAGTTTAAAAATGAACAAAAAAAAGATCAAAACCACTTGCTACATATTTAAATTTTTAAGAAATTTTCAAATACCTGAATATTTATTTAATTAGTTAATTAGTTAAGTGTTATTTACTGTAAATGATTAATAACTGAAAAATAGTTACAAATGCATATATACAATGTTATGAAATATAAAAAGCAATCTCCCATTACTTTTCATATTCAAGATAAGTACCCTAAACTAATAAATAGTCCCACAGTCGCTCATCTAAGGGGTACTGTTAACCAACATTCTCTTTCTACGATTTATGTTCAATCACAGCTATTACATAATCACCGAAGGGACTCAACTAATAGCCGCTAGTAGTATCAGAGATTATGTAGTTCTTTGTTCCGAAACCGAGTCAATCAAGTCCAAAGAATGATTTTAAGGAGTCTAATGACTCATCCCGTTTATACTACCGACAAAACTAGAAATATTGTTAGCACTTCAATGCTGCTGGATTACAATAACACCACGATAATATGCCCTGAGGGTAAACTACAAGTCTACAATTGGATCAGGGCGAATTAATTATTATTAGGGATTAGAAAAAATATAGATTTCTCGGGATTTTTCAATATCGGAACTATTGTAAATAGAGTGATTTTGTTTTATTGTATTTCTATATTTTAACATTATTTTGTACTGATAGCTGATATTGATAACTCAAAATCTTATAAGGACCAACATATACATATAAATAATTCTATGTTCACTCTCTTCGATTTTCAGGAAAATAAAATTTTAAAAATTTCAGAATATTCTAAAATTGTACATGTACACATGTACTTGCTCATAACTTTAAAGCTGCTCAATGTACAAATGTAGTCCCATACTATGGAAAATTATTATCGATAAAACCCTTAGGCTGTTACTAAGAAAACTTTTGATACCCACCATCAAAAGTATAGGGGTATATTGATTTTGTCATTCCGTTTGTAACACATAGAAATATTGATCGAAGACCCACAAAAGTATATTGTGGGACATTATAAAATTTTAAAACGATCTAGCTATGTTCGTCTGATCATTTGTCCATCAATCTGTAAGTTAAAAGCACGATAGAGGCCACACAGGCGAAACAATATAGAGTGTTGAAATTGCACACAGATATTTATACCCTGCACCACTTTAGTAGGGAGGTTATATTGGGTTTGTGCTGATGTTTGTAACGCACAATAATATTGGTCCTGAACCCGCCGAATAAGGCTCTTAAGTTCATAATTATGTTTAATATACTCGTATCTCGACAAAAAGCTGAAAAACGAAGTTCTATACTAGCCTTGATGACCCTCAAAAATTTTATAGTTATAGGGTCTCATTTGACCATAGCCCCTATACAAAGCCCCCTTCAAAATTGAAGAGGTTTGTTTGGTATTAAAAATGAGCAATATCGGTCCACGATTTCACCTAGCCCCCATACAAATGCCCCTTGTGAATACAGTTTAAAGAATCATAAATAAGTTAATTATAAAACAATCGTGATAAAATCTGGAACAAGTTAGTTTCTTCTATCAAGTATACTATCAAGTATGGCGGACATCGGACCATACTTTAAAGCTCGTAACTGGATAAATTATAAGGGTATAGTTGCGGAATTCGACACAAATAAGATTTGTAAGAACAAAACTCTTTTTACCAAAATTTTATAACTATTGATTCATAATTGGTTCTACCCCTCATATAAGGTCCCCTTAATAAAATGACTATAATGCTTATAACTGGCTTAATAATAGGATTGTTGAGGATCGGTACTGACTGACCCTACTCCGGCATAAGTTTCCCTTCAGAAAATTATTTTAATACTCATAACCGGGGTAGTGATAACAGTATAGGGACTAAATTCGACACAAAATAGTGTCATATTACAAAAACCTCCCTTTAAAAATTATCGGTTCATAATTAACCATAGGTCCCAAATAAGATCCTTATCAGAAAATTCCTTTAATTTTCATAACTGACGAAATATTCTTCATAAACTAGTTTTATAAAAACAAATATCTCTTTACCAAATTTGATAAGGATGGTTTCAAAATTTTCCCTACTTCCACATAAGGTCACCTTCAGAAAATTACTTTAACGTTATAACTGACTTAATATAATAGCAGTATAGTAATTGCCATAAACTACGATACAGCAGCGAGAAGAATTCGGGAACGGAATCTCGAAAATACGACTATACATATCTATTTGGACAGCCTTGCATCAATCACGGCTCTTAACTCCAACGTTATTAAGTCGAAATATCTTCTCAATTGTATTCAATCATTGGCACAACTCACACAACATCACATTGAGTTGATATGGGTTTCAGGACATGAGGGCATTCTAGTAAATGAAATATCTTATCCAAAGGATCATCTCTAGACTTAACTCTATCGCAAAGGGATATTAACAGTCCCCTGGTGACCCTATCAAAATTGATAGATGACTAAGCTTTGAGTGAGACGGAACTCAGTTGGACTTGTAGAATATCTAGACTACTTTGGCCTACTCTGACAAAAGATTGGACTAGGACTCTCTTGTTTTTTAATAAGAACTCGATTAGGCTTCTCACGGGTATAATTACTGGGCACTGTATGATTGGACATATGTCGGAACGTATGGACTACCCACGTTATAGCTACTGTAGAAATTGTTTGGATGAAAAAGAAGAGGAATTTATACAACCCCTTCCATGTAACTGTCCAGCCTTACAAAAGCACAGACTACTCTATCTTGGTAGAGATCTTTTCCATGATCTGGACTATCTTAGAGATGAGTCACTAATAAATATGATCGGTTTTATTAAAAATATAGTCAACTAAATTAGGGAGTGAAACCATTATCCTTTATGTACAAACTCTCAACATAAGCGAATGGTAATTGTAAGGGTATCACAATGGGTCACAAGGTTTCTGAGTGAACTCGCTAACTAGCAAGCAACCTACGTAACCTAACCTACAATCAATACTTTGGCTAATTCCATAATTTATAAAAACAATTTCATATGTTTACAATTCGAAAAACAAATAAAAAATGTAAATTCAATAAAGTAATTTAAATATTTATTTAAATTGGAAATTATGTACATCTATTAAATAAATTAAAACTTTACAAGTCAAGTGTGAAAAATAATAAAAATATTTAATTAAAATTTATTGGATTAAAAGTCACAAAAAAATTATAAATAACTGAGATTTTTTATGATTTAATTTATACACGTCATCAGATTCCATTTGTGTAATGTTTCAACGCGCAATAAAAATCATTGATATAAGTTAATCAATTAAAGTAAATGCTGTACTCAGAATATTAGCTGCAAACCCATATTGGGGCGCTTGGTTATATGGGGAATAGGCGAAATGGACCAATTTCAACAATTTTTCCTTGAACTAAGAGAAGAGCGATTTATAAATTGTCTTGAAAAATATAATGTATATTGAACATAAGGACGGACATGGCTCATTGGCTAGACTCTTGGTATACTATAGAATGGATATTTTAGTATGTTAGCATCAATCCATAATACCGCACTCTATAGTGATGTAGTGTTAGTTTCAAATTGCTGCCTTTGCTTTTAAACTTATTAATCGTTGTTAAACCACACATGGGACATCGAATTTAATTTAATCACATTTTTCGAATCATTTTAAATTTATACAATTTAACCTTCAATTTTGTGGTCTACCTTATAATAGCTCAATTTTGTAACAATTTACTTACTTTTGTTTAACTTCCTTTTTTTTTATCGTCATTCGCCCTAAAGTTATAATTGAAATAAGTGATTGACAAATGAAATCAGTGACATAAAAGTTTAAAATTATTTGAAATTGCTTTTTATTTACATTAAATTGTATTGTTTGTGACAAAAAAAAAATTAAAATGAAAAACAAATATAAATATCACTTATAAATCAATTTTCGTTATTTAATTCACATTGACAACATGTTGACATGCAACGTATAGAAATGTTGACAACAAAGGATTTTAAATGAAAAACATACAACCATGTGTACTAAACGAAATTACTCACACGTACTCACCCGAAATTGATTTATAAAGTAAAAAAAACAAAGACCTATAGAAAAGTTTAACATTTATTTTGTTTATAAGCAGAGTTTTAAAGGAATTTATTTTATATTTAATATATAAACATTGGTTGAGAATTATTTTATGAGAGATTCGAATCACAAAACTTGATATTAAATTCTGAATTGCGGATAGAAATAAATGAATCAAATATCTATCCAACTTTAGAATAAGCTATCTGATCCATCCGAAAATAAATTTAAACAAAGTTCAATCGTCCATATGACCCGTTGTCCAAAATTTTCACAAATGTTTAATTATTTCATCCATAAATGAGCAAAATATGTGGACTAATCAGAGAAAAAGTTGTTGTTCTTTATAACTGAAATCATTCTTTTAAATCTAATTGTACAACAACCACACTACCCGCTGTTTCAAACAAAAAAGTAAATTGTACTTTATTTTCATTCAAAAAAACAAACAATGAGGGTGGATTTCATTATTTCGCTTTTTTTGTACTTTGTTTAAAAAATGTTTAATGTATTTTTGTTTTTTTAACTTTTTGTTCAAATGTAACAATTGGAAACATTCATAGAAAGAAAGATGTAATGTACAAAAATACAGCCCTTTAAATAAGTTCAATTAAAAATTTCATCGAAATTGGTTGTAAATATTTCGTTGGTCTATATATATTTTATAATATGTTTTTATGCCTCTTGGAATAATGAAACGGTGGGTAGAACCACAAAGATTCTATGGGGTGACCCTGATGAGAGCAAGACGAGAAATCTCCTCAAAATGAGCAAGGTTAGTATGATGGTACGTATTCTGAGTGGACACACAGGACTACGTGCACATCTATACAAAATTGGACTTGCGGATTCCGACGAATGTAGAGCATGTGGAGAGGACAGTGAAACTCTGGAGCACTCTCTTTGCCATTGTCAGGCATTCGTCGAAGTTAGATCCAAGTATCTTGGAAGTGATGTTATTTCGGAAATAACATTCTTAACCAACACCGATTGGAAGATTCTTAGGAATTACGTCCAGGAAACTGAGTTTCTGAACATGGAAAAATAATACATATAGGAGCGCACAACAGGCCCTATAGTGGCCTAGGTGTATTTCTTCGGATTTGATGTAGTATAAATCCTCCTATCAACCTAACCTAACCTATTAAACCATGTTCACACGACACATTACTTTCCGAATTACTATTATTTATGAATTACGCCTCGTTCTAATGAAAAATTGTAATTAAAATTTGGCATGGCATTTAGTTCCACTTGTAATTGGAGGTTAATTAAGAATAAGAAAATTAATCAGGAATAACTTTGTCGTTTGAAGAAGGTATTACGAGCAGATCTAATAAATAATTTATACAATGTGACAGTAGATAATTGTACATTTATTTATGTACATTGGAGTAACTCGAGGGACAGCCTTTTTAAGAATCTTATATAGGAATTCCGCTAAAAAATCTATTTTTTATTTTTTTAATGGTCCTCAGTTCCCTACCAGCTACCAGAATTTGTGAAGAAAATATATTTAAAACTTTTTTGAAATAATTACCTAATTTTGAGAGTATTTTTGGAATTTTTGAGACCCATTTCGGAAATATTTCAGACAATTTTAGTACATTCATTTTCCTACAAAAAGTGGTTCGTACAAAAAATTGGTCCACGGGTCACCCTAATCTATATATATATATATATATATATATATATATATATATATATATATATATATATATATATATATATATATATATATATATATATATATATATATATATATATCTATATATATAGTATATATATATTATGTAAAGTGTTTGGTCTTTATAGAGCGCTAAACGGCTGCAGCGAATATCCTGAAATTTTCACGGAATCTTCATGTATGTCTGGAAAGAACTACCGCCTAGCTCTTACTTCAAAATTTCATGTGGGCAAGGTGCCACGCACACTGGGTATAGCTAGTGTACATATAAAAGTAAACGAAGACATATCAAGAAATATTTATATTAGGGTTCTATAAATCGAATTTCGAATAATTGAACAATCGACTTTTTGTCGAAAAGTCGAAGTCGACTATTTTGCTCCAAAAAAGTCGATAACTCGACTATCGTCTAGGAAAAAAGTCGAAAAGTCGACTTTTTAAATAAAAGTCAAAAAGTCGTAAAAAGTCGAAAAAAGTCGGAGAAAGTCGAAAAAGTGATATTGGCGGTCAAAGGATACAAATCCAAGTTTACTACAAATATCTCGAATATTTTGCATCTTGCGACTTTAAATGCTGTTACATTTTTTTAGACAATTAAGTAAATTTCCTACATTTAGTTCCACACTATTTTATCATTAGTTTTTTCACCATCAAAAAATATGGGGGGTAAATTGCTTTTGTCATTCCGTTTGTAACACATCGAAATATTCATCTAAGACCCAGAAAATTATATATATTCTGGATCCTTATTAAATTCTAAGACGATCTAGCCATGTCTGTCCGTCTGTCTGTTGAAAACACGATAAAGTACAAATGGAAGTAGCTAGCGGGCTAAAATTTTGCATAGATACTTTATATTGATGAAGTTTGTTTGGTATTAAAAATGGGCAATATCGGTCCACGATTTCGCCTAGCCCCCATATAAGGTCCCCTTCACAAAATGACTTTAACGCTCATAACTGACTAAAAGAAGCAGCTATAGGGTCCGTATTTGACCCTACTTCCCATATAAGGTCCCCTTTAGAAAATGACTTTAACGCTCATAACTGATTAAAAGAAGCAGCTATAGCGATGAAATTCTACAAGAACTTAATTTATAGGAACCACAATATCTTTGTTAAATTTTATAAATATCGGTTCATAATTAACTCTACCCCCCATATAAGGTTCCTTTAGAAAATGACTTTAACGCTCATAACTGACTAAAAGAAGAAGCTATAGCGATGAAATTCTACAAGAACATATTTTATAGGAACCTAAATAGCTTTGTAAAATTTTATAAGGATCGGTTCATAATTGACTCTATTCCCCATATAAGTTTCCCTTTAGAAAATGACTTTAACGCTCATAACTGACTAAAAGAAGCAGCTATAGCGATGAAATTCAACATATTTTATAGGAACCTCAATGTAAAATTTTATAAGAATCTGTTCATAACTGACCCTACCCTCCATATAAGGTCCCCTTCAGAAAATGACTTTAACGCTCAGAACTGTCTTAAAGAAGCTATATAGCGATGAAATTCGACATGAACATATTTTAAAGGAACCTTAATATCTTTGTTTATTTTATAAGGAAAGACCTGTAATTGTCCCTATCATGTTCTACAAAATTTTACGAGGATCGCGCCATAATTGATCTGAACTGAATTCGGAAGATCCTCATTAAAGGTCCTCTTCCAAATATTACCCTAATGTTCATATTAATATCGATATATGTATGTATGATGGTAAAATTCTACATAGATGTAATAAATTAGAAAATTGTTTTGATAATAACAAAAGCATCGATTCTTAGATATCAAAGTTTATTTATAATGAAGCATTACTTTTCGACAATGATTTGATGGTGGGTATATAAGATTTGGCACAGCCGAATATAACACTCTTACTTGTTAAGTATATTCAAATAGTATTTAAAGTTTGGGTGTATAACTAATATATTTGGGAGTTACAACTAGCACCTCCTACCATCCAATTAGGAAAGTGATGGGAAATTGCTATTATAACAGAACATGATTTGATAATTACTTAAATATTTATTAACATGTATATAACAAACCTGAAAGAAAATCACCACATAACGACCACCTGCAAACCAAAATCATAACTTCAATTAAAAAAGTAAATAAATAATAAAACAAATATTGCGTGTTTATTTAATGTGATTATTGTAATATAAAATTGAAAAAAGTATATATATATATATAAAGAGTAAAAAACACACATTAAATTAAATAAAAACTATAAATGTACAACAAAAGGAAACATGGTTTCTATAAATGAAATATAAATGGAATCAATTACAGAATAATTTATTTAATTAATTACCACAAAAAAAAATAAATAATAAACAATAAGAAAATCAAAAACCTATAATCAAATTTTCAATTAAACCAACACATTAAAAATTCCAACACAATTTAATGTAGAATTAAAACAAACACCAAAATCAATTAATTAAATATTTATAAAGATGGCAACAAAATAAATATTTAAAAATAATAATAAAAGCAAACAATTATGGAATGGAACAATTACATAATTTATTTATTTAATGAAATAATTAACATTGTATTACAATAAGTATTATTGAAAATATTGTATTGAAAGTACATATGATTAAATAAGTATTACATATATATTTATGTGGGTATGTGTGACTTGACTGCTAGAGTATGCAAGTATGTAATTGTGTGAAAGTGAAATGTCATCATTATCATTATATGATATTCATATAATGTTGAAATCTTTTTTCTATTATATATTATGTTTAAAATTTAATATTAAATTGTTACAATACTAACTACTTTACATTTATTTATATAAAAAAGTAGTTAATAATAATTAAAAATTACTATAATTATATAAAAAAAAGTTTTAATTTAATTTATTATAAGCTTATTACTTACATTCATACGACTATATATACTTATACACACAGACATGTATTAATTATTTAAGTAATTCTAGTAAAATTTAATTAAAATGCATATAACAAAAAAATTAAAACTAAAATAATTAAAAATGAAAAGAAATAAAAAGCTCATATTTTTCAAAAATCAATTAAAACCAATGTGTTTTATTAATGGTAGAACAAGGTAAGCTAAAGATTTTCTAAACAATCATAAACGAACCAGGACGTATGAGTAATATTTATTACAATCTGTATTTATAAATAATCATACGCATGTATAATGTTTTCTTCCACTCCCCGCAATATGTATTTTGATTATATTCATGAACATTACCGAAATATTTGGGATGTTGGGAATACAATTAATAAGATGGAATAACTAAAAAAATATTTTTTTTAACATGACTTTGCTAACGAACTGATTGATGTTCTTTAGACTCAATATAATGTGGGAAATATCAATAATTAATCTAAAGATTTTATTAAATTAATTAAATTAAAATATTTTGAAAATTTAAATACCACAGATTTACTACAATGTGGCAAAACTAAATATATATCGTTTCGAAAAACTTTTTTACGACAACTTATACAAAATTAATCGATAAAAGGGTCGATAAAGGGACGATCGTTGGAAACCGCTTTACACAAAGTTGTACTACATAGGTACATCCTTTGATAGCAAACTATATACACTGGCGGTATGCATTGACATCGAAGGCGCCTTCGAAAACGTGCACACTGAGACATTTATTCAATCCCTAGACCAGTTTTATGTTGACCGGGTGTTCCGTAACTGGATCAACCACATGCTAAGGAACAGATGGATGGAATACCGAAAAAGATATTTCGGTATTCCACAGGGTGGCATTTTGTCACCTTTACTCTGGATTACCACGGTAAATAGCCTCCTAACGACCCTAACCGAGAAAGGACTTAGACCTGTCTGCTATGCAGACGATGTTGCAATACTTTTAAAGGGAAAGGATCCAAATTATTTGTGTGGAAGATCTGAGGAGGCTCTGAATACGGCCTTGAGCTAGGCTCAACCGAGAGGCATAAATGTTAACCCGGCGAAGACGGAAATCTGTCTTTTCACAAGAAAGACAAACATTTCTACGTATACTGAACCTTGCTTCCTGGGCAAGCAGATACCAGTGACAGACAAAGTTAAGTACTTAGGTGTAATCCTCGAACGGAAGTTAAAATGGAGACACCACATACAGGATAAGATCAACAAGGCACATCGGTGCTATGCGATATGTAGGAGAACTATAGGCATGAAATGGGGTCTTAGTCCTACTATGACAAATTGACTTTATAAAAGTGTAATTATACCAATTCTGGCTTATGCTTTAATAATCTGGTGGACTGCTTTAGACAAAAAGTGCAATACCAAACTACTACAGGGAGTTCAGCGTACATGCTGCTTGGGTATAAGTGGTGCCATGTGTACTACTTCAACCAAGGCTCTGGAAACTTTGCTAGATATTCCATCCATTGAAATATATATAAGATATGAGGTGGCGCTTACAGCCGAATGGCTCTTTACTTTAGGCGAACTGGCCAAAAACGGTTATAGGACACGTCATCAATGTATACTGGACACATTGGAAGGTTATACACATTCATCGGATGTGCCTGATCTTATACCAGACACTGAATATGTCGGAAACTTTGAAACGCTAATCCCAGATAGAATGTCTTGGTCAAGCAGAACATTAGAGCAAATACGAGTAGGAATCCGTTGTTACACGGATGGCTCAAAATTGTGGACAAAGTGGGGCTGGGGTTCTATATTGAAGACCGAGAAACAGAAATATACCACCGTTTACCAAATCATAACACAAGCTTCCAGGCAGAAGTACGAGCAATAACGGAATGCGTAAATTGGATTAGAATAAATATAGCATCCACAGCCCTTAATATATTTACCGACAGCCAGACAGCAATTAGGCGATAGTACTAAATCTAAGACCGTATTGGATTGTAAAAAAGCTTTAACTGAATACTCTCCCAGAGGTAAGGTTCACATCATATGGGTACAAGCCCACTTTGGAGTAGTCGGTAACGAAAGGGCGAATGTAATAGCTTTAAAAGAAAGGGAGCTCGAGGCAGTTAACCTGACAAACGCAAAACCATTCGACGCAATAAAAGCTGAACTAAAAATATGGGTGAGAGAATCCCATAAGGCCTCTTGGAATAATGAAACAATGGGTAGAACCACGAAGATCCTATGGGATGACCCTGATGAGAGTAAGACGAAAAATCTCCTCAAAATTAGCAAGTCTAAAGTTAGTATGATGGTACGTATTCTGAGTGGATACACAGGATTACGAGCATCTGTGCAAAGTTGGACGTGCTGATTCAGACGAATGTAGAGCATGTGGAGATGACAGTGAAACTGTCTTTCTTTGCCACTGCCAGGCATTCGTCGAAGTTAGATCCAAGTATCTTGGAAGTAATGTTATTCCGGAAATAACATTCTTGACTAACACTGATTGGAAGATTCTTAGGAATTACGTTCAGGAAACTGAGTTTCTGAACACTGAAAAATATTTCATTCAGTTCCTTTTTTTCTCATGACATGATAAGGAGCGCACAACAGGCCCGATAGTGGCCTAGGTGTATTTCTTCGGATTTGATGTAGTATACATCCTCCTATCAACCTAATCTAACCTAATCGATAAAATGAGCATACTGTGTAATTTTAGATAGCTTTATGAATGTTGGCACATGGCTTCATCTTGGGATCTCAATTAAGGGACTAAAAGTACATGGTAT
Source organism: Lucilia sericata (assembly GCF_015586225.1). Lineage (NCBI taxonomy): Eukaryota > Metazoa > Arthropoda > Insecta > Diptera > Calliphoridae > Lucilia > Lucilia sericata. The sequence goes on along the minus strand of NW_023994061.1, from coordinate 204,344 downwards.
TATCCCATGTACGCTAAGTGAAATATTGGAGATAAAAAGTTACAAAAATCTGTGTTTTACAAATTTCTCGCATATTGGGATTCCTACGACTTTAAGTGCTACTTACCGGCCCTGAAACATTCTTTGGTATTCCACAAGGATAAGTCAGACAAAGATGCAAATCGTGTGGAAGCTACAACAGGGCTTAGACAGACTAAGAGCTTAATTACGCTACCAAGAGAAGAATTCCAAAAGTTTCTATAGCTTAACAAAATCGATCTCAGAATACTAACGGGACTACTCACGGCACAATTTAGTCTCAGATATCATCAATTCATCGTAGCTAACGCCATATCGAAGCTATGTAGGTTTTGTGGCTGCCAGGAGGAAATCACTGAACACATATTGTGCAATTGTCAATTGTTTTTCCGAACGTATGTCTGACAGAATTGTTGAAGAATTGGATCTCGCAGATATCTGAGGTCATCTGAAAACTTATTTCAAGCATGTTTCCTTGATGAAAAACAATTGTCTTGCTGTATTACAATCCCGGGGTAAAGAGGTGCTACCAGTACCTCTAGTCTGACGGGACTTTCAACTGGTGATGACAATTTACTCCTCGGCTAGTCCTTGGTATGATTTGACATGGGGTCTAACCAGGGAACCACATATTTTGGTACTACGGGTGGCCAGTTGCGCGCAGGACTTGTCCTGGCTGGTAAGTTGGTTGAGGTTCCTTTGGGATCCACGTAGTGGCTGTGGTTTAAGCCCAAATTCGCAGGAAGAGTAAGTTGCGGTTAAAATACTGATGCACGGTTTAATCTATATGTCGGAATAAGTTCGGTGCTTTTGCCGAATGACAACAGATACCCCACAAAGGAGTGACTGTGGGACTAAAAGTTGGAAATGAGTTGGTGTTAATTGCATATGATAAGGTATGTGTATAGCTAGAGTAAGTGTGTCGGATGTTGTTCTCTCCGGCACACTCAATATAAATGAGAAGTGTGCCGGGTTGAATGGTGATGGATGAAAGGTATCTTATACAAGTGATACCATTGAAATTTTCTTGTCCAGGTATGTTCAGAGTAAACTCTGTTCATACCAGAATAAGTAAGAACAAAGTCTCGGCTTATTTGATGGATACTTACATCGGTCTACCGGTTACCTCTCTAGGTGCTGTTGCCGACTCAACAGAGGCCATCCCATCTGCCTGGTTCTAAATGGAAGTGATGTTTTTGCATCTTGGAAGTTAAGCAACGGGACAGCAATGGTCAGGGATTATATATAGCTCAAGTATTTGAGCATAGTGCACGTATACTGGAGCTGAACTTCCATATATGTAAATTACCACCTGCGTGTAAGAAGCACAATGGGGCTGTGGTGAGTCGTCACAAGAGCTCACCCAGTGGTTGAAAAAGACCTCCGTGAACTAGACCAACACGGCAGGTGTTCACGTAAAGTACTTCTACATTAATTACACACAGACAGTCGGACAGACGAACATGGCTAAATCGACTCCACTATCTACATATAAGGATCAAAAATAGATATACTTGAAGGGTCGGAAAATTATATTAGAAATAACAAATGGAATGACAAACTTATTTAAACCCTTCTCACAAAGGTGAAGGATATAAAAATCAGAATGACACAATAAGGGGATGTCAAGTGGCTAAATTTTTAGTAAAATAATCCACATCATTTCCACAAAAATTTCAAAATTTAAAATTTTTTGTTAATTAAGAACTTTTTTGTTTCAAATGCTCAAATTTAACTCATCGAAATCTATAATAGTAATTGGTTTTGGCAAATATTTTTTTTTTTTTTTTTTTGAAATAAATTCAAAAGTAAAACATAAATGTAATAGAAACAAATATTTCAAATGATATTAAAATAAAAATTTATTTTATGATATTTGTGTTTATGTACGTAGGCTATTTATTTTTTCATTGTCCATTGTATTTTAATCATTTAAATTTTCCGAACGGTTTTTGATTAAAAAACCAATATTTTCCCCTTACAAACCATAAAGAACATATGTGTCCAATGTCTGCAAACTTAAAAATAACCCCAATAAATTTCAGACTAAAAGTAAAGAAAACAAACATATTTTAAAAGTAAAAGCAGCCCGTCAATACCATTCAATGGCCAGTTGATTTTTATAGATCCCAAGATACAAAAAAAAGCTAACAATGAAAATAAATGAAAAGTTGCTAACAACACACATGTGTATGTTGTCAAACACTCGAAGGATTTTTTGTATTGATATTTAAAAAATCCAAGAATAATTTGAAATTCAAGACTTTTTAGGCAATATCCCATTCAGGGATTCACTAACAACAATATTTTGAGTTTAAATCTAATAATATGATTTTGGCTCTTAAACACAGATATAAATAAAAAAATCTTTAAATGCTAGTAAATATTTTTACTGTTCTCATATTTAGACTTTCAAATGGATGCTTTCGGCACATGGTTTACAAAAATGAGAAATTAAATAAAATATCATAAAGAAGTTTTAGTACAAACTTATACAAAAGTAACACCAAGAAAATATAATAAATATTTATGACAAATAAAAAATTTAAACGAAGGATACACATCAACAACAAATAATATTGTTTACAGATTTATGGTTAAATTTATTTAAGGATACAAATTTACGACTACAACCACTAAGAAAACAAATATATATTTGAGATAAATCTTTACTAAAAATGTTTAGGGGAAAACAAAATTTTTTAACACATTTAAAATGCTGACACTAGGTGTCAAGGGAGGACTGTAAATTATGTTAGAACGAGACAGTTCTATTGTTTTTGATTAAGTTTAAGAAGAGTAAGTATTATTTAACAATTTATTGAGGAAAAATTAAGTATTTTACTTGAATAAAGTAAATCAATTCATGCTGAATTTTGACTCTGCAATAACTTCTTCATAATACACGAAAAATACCTTTTCATATAAAATCTTTCTTTTTGTATTCATATTCACACATACATACGAATATATAATTCTCAAAATTTAATGAAATTGTCAAGGAAAATACCAAATTGACGTGCGGTGTATGGTATTAAGATACAAATTCTGTCATAACGCTGAATTGAGTAGTTTCTTGTTTGAGTAGATGCCACTCATCAGAACGCACGTCTTTTGATAAAGTCTTCAATTTTTATACCCTCCACCACCATCAGTGGTGATAGAGGGTATATATAAGTTTGTCATTCCGTGTGTAACACCAAGAAATATTCGTCTGAGACCCAACAAAGTATATATATTCTGGGTCCCTATGAAATTCTGAGTCGATTTAGCTATGTCCGTCTGTCCGTCTGTCTGTCTGTCTGTCTGTCTGTCTGTCTGTCTGTCTGTCTGTCTGTCTGTCTGTCTGGTTAAAACACGCTCACGTTAAAACTAAGCAAAAGAAATCAGCCAAATTCACTAAGAATATTTATTATTGTCCTAAGCAGTTTGGTATTGAAAATCAGCAAAATCGGTTCACAACGTAAAAAGTTATAAGTAAAAATTTCAGACTACCTCGAAAAAAATTACGGTTTTTTCATAATTCTTTTGAAGTTTTCTCGGAAACTACTAAAGATATTTCGATGAATTTTGTCACACATTATTTTTTCAGGGCAGTAATCAATTATGTTCAAAATCTTTACAATCGATCCAATATTTCCCATAGCCCCCATACAAAGGTATATATTCCCGGAAATTAGTTTATCGTTAATAACTCCCTCAAATATATCGGTATCAACACAAAATTTTGTACATGCAAATATAATATGAATAGAAATCATACTATTAACGCAGATCTCAGTCGGTCCACAATTGGTCATAGCTCTCATATAAGGTCCGCTTCCGAAAATCACTTAAACGCACATATTTCTTTGATGAGTAAAGCTACTGTGATAAAAGTCGAGTTAAATGTGTTTTGTATACATACAAATCATTCTACCAAATTTTTTACGGATCGGTCCATTATTGGTCATAGCTCCCATATAAGGCCCACTTCCGGAAATCATTTAAAAGCTCATATATCATTGTCAAACAAAGCTATCTTGATAAAATTCCATACAAATATGTTTAGTCTAAATATGAATCACTCTACGAAATTTTTTCCGGATAGGCCAATAATTGGTCATAGCTCCCATATAAAGTCCACTTCCGAAAATCACTTAAACGCATATATTTCAATGAATTATAAAGCTATTGGGATAAAATTCGACACAAATATGTTTTGTATACATACAAATCATTTTACAATTTTTTTTACGGATCGGTCCATTATTGGTCATAGCTCCCATATAAGGCCCACTTCCGAAAATCACTTAAAAACACATATTTCATTGTCAAATAAAGCTATCTTGATAAAACTCGACACAAATATGTTTAGTCTAAATATGAATTACTCTACGAAATTTTTTCCGGATAGGCTCATAATAGGTCATAGCTCCCATATAAGGTCCACTTCCGAAAATCAATTAAACGAATATATTTCATTAAATTCTAAAGCTATAAGGATAAAATTCGACTTGAATATGTAATGTGTACATATAAATCATTCTACCACTTTTTCCCCGGATCGGTCCATTATTGGTGATAGCTCCCATATAAGTCCCACTTCCGAAAATTACTTAATCGCACATATTTCATTGTTAAATAAAGTTATCTTGATAATATTCGACACAAATATGAATTGTCTTTATATGAATCACTCTACGAAATTTTTTCCGGATAGGCTCCCATAGAGGGTCCACATACGAAAATCAATTAAACGCATGTATTTCTTTGAATAATAAGGCTATCGGGATGAAGTACGATTTGAATATGTTTTGTGAGCATATAAATCATTCTACCAAATTTTTTCCGGATTGATCCATATATTTTAGTAGCTCCTATATAAGGCCCACTTCAAAAAAATCACTTAAACGCACATATTTCATTATCAAATAAAGGTATCTTGATAAAATTCGACACAAATATGTTTGGTGTAAGGTCATAGCTCCTATACATATAAAGTCCACTTCCGAAAATCACCTTAACGCAAATATTTCATTAATTAATAAATCTATTGTAGTAATCATTATACTAAATCATTATACTAAATTTTTTCTTTATCGGTTGATAATTGGTCACAACTCCCATATAAGGTCCATTTCCGAAAATTACTCAAATGCACTTGATAATCAAAGTTATCGGGATAAAATTCGACATAAATGTTTATTTTGTATATATAAATCATTCTACGGGTTTTTTTCTTCCGGATCGGTCCATAGGTTGTCTTAGCTCCCATATAAGGTATACTTCTGAAAATCACTTAATATCACTTAATTCGTAATTAAATGATTATATCCGGATAAAATTCAAAATGAGTATGTTCTGTGTACAGATATATCATTATATTAAAATGTTTTCAAACTGGCCTATTAATATACATTTTTCTCGACCTAATTAAAATTAGTTTGACATATGCATAAATGTTAGTAGCCTCAATAAGGAAACAAAAATTTCGCCAAGTTATCTAAAAATTAGATAGTTAAATGGGTCTCAATGAAAAGTAGCTTGCTGGTGGAGGGTATTTAAGATTCGGCAGAGCCGAATATAGCACTCTAACTTGTCTTTTCATTTATTTTCTTCTTTTGTAAGGATTATTAAAAACAAGTTAGAGTGCTATATTCGGCTCTGCCGAATCTTAAATACCCTCCACCAGCAAGCTACTTTTCATTGAGACCCATTTAACTATCTAATTTTTAGATAACTTGGCGAAATTTTTGTTTCCTTATTGAGGCTACTAACATTTATGCATATGTCAAACTAATTTTAATTAGGTCGAGAAAAATGTATATTAATAGGCCAGTTTGAAAACATTTTAATATAATGATATATCTGTACACAGAACATACTCATTTTGAATTTTATCCGGATATAATCATTTAATTACGAATTAAGTGATATTAAGTGATTTTCAGAAGTATACCTTATATGGGAGCTAAGACAACCTATGGACCGATCCGGAAGAAAAAAACCCGTAGAATGATTTATATATACAAAATAAACATTTATGTCGAATTTTATCCCGATAACTTTGATTATCAAGTGCATTTGAGTAATTTTCGGAAATGGACCTTATATGGGAGTTGTGACCAATTATCAACCGATAAAGAAAAAATTTAGTATAATGATTTAGTATAATGATTACTACAATAGATTTATTAATTAATGAAATATTTGCGTTAAGGTGATTTTCGGAAGTGGACTTTATATGTATAGGAGCTATGACCTTACACCAAACATATTTGTGTCGAATTTTATCAAGATACCTTTATTTGATAATGAAATATGTGCGTTTAAGTGATTTTTTTGAAGTGGGCCTTATATAGGAGCTACTAAAATATATGGATCAATCCGGAAAAAATTTGGTAGAATGATTTATATGCTCACAAAACATATTCAAATCGTACTTCATCCCGATAGCCTTATTATTCAAAGAAATACATGCGTTTAATTGATTTTCGTATGTGGACCCTCTATGGGAGCCTATCCGGAAAAAATTTCGTAGAGTGATTCATATAAAGACAATTCATATTTGTGTCGAATATTATCAAGATAACTTTATTTAACAATGAAATATGTGCGATTAAGTAATTTTCGGAAGTGGGACTTATATGGGAGCTATCACCAATAATGGACCGATCCGGGGAAAAAGTGGTAGAATGATTTATATGTACACATTACATATTCAAGTCGAATTTTATCCTTATAGCTTTAGAATTTAATGAAATATATTCGTTTAATTGATTTTCGGAAGTGGACCTTATATGGGAGCTATGACCTATTATGAGCCTATCCGGAAAAAATTTCGTAGAGTAATTCATATTTAGACTAAACATATTTGTGTCGAGTTTTATCAAGATAGCTTTATTTGACAATGAAATATGTGTTTTTAAGTGATTTTCGGAAGTGGGCCTTATATGGGAGCTATGACCAATAATGGACCGATCCGTAAAAAAAATTGTAAAATGATTTGTATGTATACAAAACATATTTGTGTCGAATTTTATCCCAATAGCTTTATAATTCATTGAAATATATGCGTTTAAGTGATTTTCGGAAGTGGACTTTATATGGGAGCTATGACCAATTATTGGCCTATCCGGAAAAAATTTCGTAGAGTGATTCATATTTAGACTAAACATATTTGTGTGGAATTTTATCAAGATAGCTTTGTTTGACAATGATATATGAGCTTTTAAATGATTTCCGGAAGTGGGCCTTATATGGGAGCTATGACCAATAATGGACCGATCCGTAAAAAATTTGGTAGAATGATTTGTATGTATACAAAACACATTTAACTCGACTTTTATCACAGTAGCTTTACTCATCAAAGAAATATGTGCGTTTAAGTGATTTTCGGAAGCGGACCTTATATGAGAGCTATGACCAATTGTGGACCGACTGAGATCTGCGTTAATAGTATGATTTCTATTCATATTATATTTGCATGTACAAAATTTTGTGTTGATACCGATATATTTGAGGGAGTTATTAACGATAAACTAATTTCCGGGAATATATACCTTTGTATGGGGGCTATGGGAAATATTGGATCGATTGTAAAGATTTTGAACATAATTGATTACTGCCCTGAAAAAATAATGTGTGACAAAATTCATCGAAATATCTTTAGTAGTTTCCGAGAAAACTTCAAAAGAATTATGAAAAAACCGTAATTTTTTTCGAGGTAGTCTGAAATTTTTACTTATAACTTTTTACGTTGTGAACCGATTTTGCTGATTTTCAATACCAAACTGCTTAGGACAATAATAAATATTCTTAGTGAATTTGGCTGATTTCTTTTGCTTAGTTTTAACGTGAGCGTGTTTTAACCAGACAGACAGACAGACAGACAGACAGACAGACAGACGGACAGACGGACATAGCTAAATCGACTCAGAATTTCATAGGGACCCAGAATATATATACTTTGTTGGGTCTCAGACGAATATTTCTTGGTGTTACACACGGAATGACAAACTTATATATACCCTCTATCACCACTGATGGTGGTGGAGGGTATAAAAATCTTTAAATAGAATACACGTGTTTGATGTATGATTGTTGGCGTATAAAAGAAAAACATGAAACAAATAGAACGCTTTCATTTGTGTTATTTGTTTTCTTTGCTTCGCTTTTTCAAAATTTAAAATTTTCCATTTAAATGAAGCAATAAGAAATTTTAATAGAAAATATTTATATGGTAAGTCAAGATCAACTAAAAATATAATACTTTGAAACAGTATAAAATGTTAAAAGTCAACGGAAAATTATGTTTGATGCATACCCAGCAAAAACTTACATTAAAATGTAATGTAAGCCTCTTTTCATTGCTTCATTAGCATTTTAACTCATTATTATTATACATTAGTACTTACCACGCTCGCTTACAAATAACTACTTAAATAAGGAGTTAAAAACAGAATATGAACGTGGGCTTCTTGTTCATTTGTTCGCTGTCGTACTCACAACACCACTGCTTAGATATCTCATTGTGGGTCCAGTAATGGTTTTCACACAGAAACCCTACTTTCTTTCTATGTGTGTAAAAAATAATTGATAGCTCGAGATCAAATAAAACGTCAAAATGAAGTACTGACATATCTGATTATATGTAAGTCATTATAAGAGTACTTAAAAGTAATACAGACGGCATGTGGTTTTTGCTGGGTATTTACAGATATTTAACAATCACTGTTAAACGTAATAGAGATATTCAAAATATCCGGGAAGCATTGAGTCTATTATGAAAGAAAAGAGAACACTCAAACTTCAATGGCAATGGATAGATAATAGTATATTAAACGTAGTTAAGATATAAAATGACCAAATCAGAAGGTCCGGTTGTAAGGGGTCTAGGGAAGAAGTAGAGCCGATCCTTATAAAATGTATTGTTGGGAATTATGTTTATATAAAACTTATTTATGCCAAATTTCATCGTGATACTATGGACATGTGTACATTCAAGTAATTTTCTGAAAGGGACTTTGTATAGGCGCTAGGGTCAAATGAGGCCCGATCATTACGAAAATCGACAGTGTTATTTATAATTTAAAACTTAATTATACTAATTTTTGGAAAGATAGTGGTATATTTGACGTAGTTATGAGCTAAAAGGCCCATATTGGAAGGTCCGGTTGTATGTGGGCTAGGTCAAAAACTGGTCCGATCCCTATAAAATTTAATGTCGAGTTTTGTGTTTATATGAAATTTAATTGTGTCAAACTTCATCTTGATACTAGTGTTTATAAGTGAATTGTGGATATTCAAGTCATTTTGTATGGGGACTAGGGTCAAATGAGGCCCGAACAACACTAAAATTTACAGGGTTATTTAGGATTATATTAAACTTAGTTATGCCAATTTATGTAAAGAAGATAGTAGTATATTTGACGTAGGTATGAGCTAAGAGGCCCAAATCGGAAGGTCCGGTTATATGGGGGCTAGGGAAAAGCTTAGGCCAATCCTTACTGTCGGGATTTATGTTTATATAAAACCTATTTGTGCCAAATTTCATCGTGATACTCGTGTTTAATAATGCTCGATCTTAACGAAAATTGCTAGAGTTATTAAGACTTATATAAAACAAAATTTTGCCAATTTCTTTAATTTAATTTAATAATTATGAGGTCAAAAGCCCTATTCGGGGCGTCCAGTTGTATGGGGGCTAGATGAAATAATGAACCGATTTTAACCATTTTCAACAGACTCCGTCCTTGGATCAAAATAAGCGCACGTTTCAATTATTCAAAATTTGCGACTTGTAAAGTGCGCACAAAGTTTACATGGACAAAACAGACAGACGAACATAGCTTAATCGACTTAGGAAGTTATTCTGAGCAGATTGATATGTGCACAAACGCAAAATACACTCCCCACTACAGTTTTATAAGATCTTAAATCTCTCTTTATAGGACCTTAAATCTCTCTGTAACATTTCATAAGAATCAATTCATATTGGATCCAAGCCCCATATAAGATTCGCTTCAAGAAATAACATAACATAACTGGCTTAAAAATAATGTAAAACGACAAAAATCGACCTAGTTTTATAGGATCCAGCCGGATGGATTATTGAATTTTATTTGCGACATCCTCCACTGTGTACCGTACACATGGAATTCAAAATCAAACAAAAAATTCATAAAGCCAAGTATTTTTTTTACTAAAATAGGACCTATCACGAAATTCGTAAAATCAAGTACTCAAATTCGTAAATTCTTTATTGAAAAAATTTCAGGATTTTTCTTATTAAAATAATATACTATTTACGAAAAACATTAATAAATATTCACAACATTTCCAAACAATTATTTTACTGAAACAATAACAAAAGTTATTAGTATTTGTACTGAAGTTCAAGTAAATATGTTATCTGAAACAGTTAAATTATTTATTGTATTTTGGCAATAATAATAAGCAAAATTTTTTATTGAATCTATAAAAATTTTGTTAAAAAATATATACTAAATTTAAACAAAAATTTTACTAAAAAATTTAAAACTAAAATTTGTAAAAAATTACATATATACTTACAACATTTTTAAGAAAACGTTTCTAATTCTAGAAACTATTATTTTGTACTGTGAAAACTGAAACACTTATACATTAAATGTTATAAACCAAATAAGAATTATATCAATTCATTTTAGTACATTCCAAAACTGGTTTTATTGTTGTATTCCATATGCTGACATAAAAATAAAACTCAAACAAAATCATTTATTGAATCAGTAAAAATATTTACTGAAAATTAAATTTATTTCAATAAAGTGTTTGTTAGAAAATATTTTCCTTCTGTGTGAACATCAAACAAATTCGTTATAAACCCAAATAAAAATATTTATAAAAATCGAAATTAAATTTAAGCAAACGATTGTTAAGAAAAAAAATGTGCATATTTTTTTCTGTGTATGTATTTCTGCGTTATACTGATAAAGAAATTTGCCAAATATTATTAAGCAAATATGTATGTTGTTTTTTTGTTAATATGTATATCATTATTATTTCTCCACTTTTCAGCCTTTTTCTGTTCATGTCATCCATTAAAAATGTATATGTTTGCGTTTTTGTTGTTGATGATGAATGTATTAACACTTTATAAAACATAATAATAACAAAAAAACAAGTAATAATAACAATAACAACCACAAAATACACATTAGGAACAAACCCGGCAATATACCATAACAAATTACACCTGGTTACACAGAAAAAAATGGAATTCAAAATCAAACAAAAAATTCATAAAGCCAAGTATTTTTTTACTAAAATAGGACCTATCACGAAATTCGTAAAATCAAGTACTCAAATTCGTAAATTCTTTATTGAAAAAATTTCAGGATTTTTCTTATTAAAATAATATACTATTTACGAAAAAAATTAATAAATAATTGTAACATTTCCAAACAATTATTCTACTGAAACAATAACACAAGTTATTAGTATTTGTACTGAAATTCAAGCAAATATGTTATCTGAAACAGTTAAATTATTTATTGTATTTTGGCAATAATAATAAGAAAATTTTTTATTGAATCTATAAAAATTTTGTTAAAAAATATATACTAAATTTTAACAAAAATTTTACAAAAAATATTTAAAACTAAAAGTAGTAAAAAAATTACATATATACTTACAACATTTTTAAGAAAACGTTTCTAATTCTAGAAACTATTATTTTGTACTGTGAAAACTGAAACACTTATACATTAAATGTTATAAACCAAATAAGAATTATATCAATTCATTTTAGTACATTCCAAAACTGGTTTTATTGTTGTATTCCATATGCTGACATAAAAATAAAACTCAAACAAAAACATTTATTGAATCAGTAAAAATATTTACTGAAAGTTAAATTTATTTCAATAAAGTGTTTGTTAGAAAATAATTTCCTTCTGTGTGAACATCAAACAAATTCGTTATAAACCCAAATAAAAATATTTATAAAAATCGAAATTAAATTTAAGCAAACGATTGTTAAGAAAAAAATTGTGCATATTTTTTTCTGTGTACAGAATTAGTTACAAATATGATAACAAAAGTCTATACGAGAAAGAAGTCAATTGACACTTTACAGATGACAACCACACTTTTGATTACAATGATCAACTTTTACTTCTGTACTGACAAATGATCAATGCAAACAAAGTACTTTAAGTGACGAATGACTTCTTATTTATATTGCAAAGAGTCAAAAATACTTAAACTACTGTCAACCGAACAGTTAGACATTACCAGGGTACATTGTCTTCTTGTAAAACTGCAGGGTTAATATACACACACCGTCATAGACAATAGAACACGCACACTTCTATGTCATTACTATAAATTGTTTAAAATAAAACAACAACGATATTAACATCAACAAAAGAGTGAGAATAAGGAACAAGTGGGATGATTAAACACGGGGCATGAAGCAAAGAAAGGCAAAGAAATTTTAACCAAGGGGAAATGTTATTTCTTCTACCGAAAAGTGAAACAATTTATCATGCAATTTCATATTTTTGAACAAATATCATTTATAACAACCTGATAATGTATTAAAATTTTGTATAATAACCCCCCCCCCCCCCTATACCTTACGTGACATTGGTGTGCCATCACTACTAATACATGAGTCCATTATAGGTATTATAAAGCAATAAATATGATGCAAACTACATTTTACTCATTTGCCATTAATGGGCAAATTATGTTGACATTTTTATACCCTCCACCACCATCAGTGGTGATAGAGGGTATATATAAGTTTGTCATTCCGTGTGTAACACCAAGAAATATTCGTCTGAGACCCAACAAAGTATATATATTCTGGGTCCCTATGAAATTCTGAGTCGATTTAGCTATGTCCGTCTGTCCGTCTGTCTGTCTGTCTGTCTGTCTGTCTGGTTAAAACACGCTCACGTTAAAACTAAGCAAAAGAAATCAGCCAAATTCACTAAGAATATTTATTATTGTCCTAAGCAGTTTGGTATTGAAAATCAGCAAAATCGGTTCACAACGTAAAAAGTTATAAGTAAAAATTTCAGACTACCTCGAAAAAAATTACGGTTTTTTCATAATTCTTTTGAAGTTTTCTCGGAAACTACTAAAGATATTTCGATGAATTTTGTCACACATTATTTTTTCAGGGCAGTAATCAATTATGTTCAAAATCTTTACAATCGATCCAATATTTCCCATAGCCCCCATACAAAGGTATATATTCCCGGAAATTAGTTTATCGTTAATAACTCCCTCAAATATATCGGTATCAACACAAAATTTTGTACATGCAAATATAATATGAATAGAAATCATACTATTAACGCAGATCTCAGTCGGTCCACAATTGGTCATAGCTCTCATATAAGGTCCGCTTCCGAAAATCACTTAAACGCACATATTTCTTTGATGAGTAAAGCTACTGTGATAAAAGTCGAGTTAAATGTGTTTTGTATACATACAAATCATTCTACCAAATTTTTTACGGATCGGTCCATTATTGGTCATAGCTCCCATATAAGGCCCACTTCCGGAAATCATTTAAAAGCTCATATATCATTGTCAAACAAAGCTATCTTGATAAAATTCCACACAAATATGTTTAGTCTAAATATGAATCACTCTACGAAATTTTTTCCGGATAGGCCAATAATTGGTCATAGCTCCCATATAAAGTCCACTTCCGAAAATCACTTAAACGCATATATTTCAATGAATTATAAAGCTATTGGGATAAAATTCGACACAAATATGTTTTGTATACATACAAATCATTTTACAATTTTTTTTACGGATCGGTCCATTATTGGTCATAGCTCCCATATAAGGCCCACTTCCGAAAATCACTTAAAAACACATATTTCATTGTCAAATAAAGCTATCTTGATAAAACTCGACACAAATATGTTTAGTCTAAATATGAATTACTCTACGAAATTTTTTCCGGATAGGCTCATAATAGGTCATAGCTCCCATATAAGGTCCACTTCCGAAAATCAATTAAACGAATATATTTCATTAAATTCTAAAGCTATAAGGATAAAATTCGACTTGAATATGTAATGTGTACATATAAATCATTCTACCACTTTTTCCCCGGATCGGTCCATTATTGGTGATAGCTCCCATATAAGTCCCACTTCCGAAAATTACTTAATCGCACATATTTCATTGTTAAATAAAGTTATCTTGATAATATTCGACACAAATATGAATTGTCTTTATATGAATCACTCTACGAAATTTTTTCCGGATAGGCTCCCATAGAGGGTCCACATACGAAAATCAATTAAACGCATGTATTTCTTTGAATAATAAGGCTATCGGGATGAAGTACGATTTGAATATGTTTTGTGAGCATATAAATCATTCTACCAAATTTTTTCCGGATTGATCCATATATTGTAGTAGCTCCTATATAAGGCCCACTTCAAAAAAATCACTTAAACGCACATATTTCATTATCAAATAAAGGTATCTTGATAAAATTCGACACAAATATGTTTGGTGTAAGGTCATAGCTCCTATACATATAAAGTCCACTTCCGAAAATCACCTTAACGCAAATATTTCATTAATTAATAAATCTATTGTAGTAATCATTATACTAAATCATTATACTAAATTTTTTCTTTATCGGTTGATAATTGGTCACAACTCCCATATAAGGTCCATTTCCGAAAATTACTCAAATGCACTTGATAATCAAAGTTATCGGGATAAAATTCGACATAAATGTTTATTTTGTATATATAAATCATTCTACGGGTTTTTTTCTTCCGGATCGGTCCATAGGTTGTCTTAGCTCCCATATAAGGTATACTTCTGAAAATCACTTAATATCACTTAATTCGTAATTAAATGATTATATCCGGATAAAATTCAAAATGAGTATGTTCTGTGTACAGATATATCATTATATTAAAATGTTTTCAAACTGGCCTATTAATATACATTTTTCTCGACCTAATTAAAATTAGTTTGACATATGCATAAATGTTAGTAGCCTCAATAAGGAAACAAAAATTTCGCCAAGTTATCTAAAAATTAGATAGTTAAATGGGTCTCAATGAAAAGTAGCTTGCTGGTGGAGGGTATTTAAGATTCGGCAGAGCCGAATATAGCACTCTAACTTGTTTTTATTATCTTCTCAAGAGTACAATATAAAGTTCATTAACACCTCACAGGATGTATTTTTAACGGATTTCCTTAAAATTTCAAATAAACTACCTTTTGTGTCATAATAATAGCACATGAACTTTAACAATAAGGTTAAAGTGGGCACAAATTCTAGCAAATACACACACACACACTCACTGCCGCATTTAAACTACATAATTCCACCACAAAAGGTCATCTTGAATTCATGCTAAGTAAACACATAAATTTTAAGATTTTAACCATAGAATTACAAAAACTAAATATTATGTAAATTTTTATGCAAATTCTAATTAAGTTGACTGAGATTTGTTGGTTGTTGTTTTTTTTTTCTTTCCTTGAATTTGTAAAAAGCTTCATCATCGTTTAAATCGTTGTAATATTTGTGCTGTTATAAGAGGATTAGGACAGACAGACTGTTTCTAAATAAATACTATTTATTCTTTGGTTTGCATTCATTACATGAATTTTCGATGCCTCAGACTGATTTTATTGTCTTTTGGATGTGAGAAAAGCCTGTGTTATGAGCCATATTCATGTATCTGTTGGAACACTGTGTGTGGCAAATATATAAACATGAGTTTATACAAACAGTAATGTTATATGGATGCATACAATTATACTGAGAAGGAATTTTAAATTTATGTAAAGATCTCAGAAATTGGGGAATTTAGAAATTTGAATTTCTAAAAATTTAAAACGATTGTTGTTTAAAGACTCATTTACACAACAATTGATGGTCGATTTTAATGGAGATTATCATTTACGAGGAACCACAAAATTTTCACTCAATATCACCAAATTAGGACTGTAACTCCCTCCTATTGGAAATGCACTTACACCGAGTGAAGTCGAAGTGTTTTACGTGAGTACCTGGCGTGGAGCCCTATCTCACGGTGGTACTTTTTCAACCACTGGGTGAGTGTCAAGTAAACAACTCACCACTGCGTTTCTTACACGCAGGTCGCAATTTTTGTACATGGATATGCCGGTCCATGTACAAGCACTTTGCTCAAGTACTCGAGCTATCTAATCTCTTGCCAAAGTAGTCACGTTGGGGAAAAACAGGTGTCATGAGCAAGCTCAATCTACCCCGACATAATGTCGCCCAACCACACTACAATGGCTCTGTTGATTCGGCAACAGCACCTAGGGGACGTAATTGGTAGTCCGAAAATCCCAGATCATATTAATTGATAAGACTTTATTTCAGTGGCGACAGAGACCCACTGTGATAAGTTGAGCTTGCACTCAACCATGTTGGAAAATCGCTTTTAAATTAAAGAAAGGGCAGTGACGACTTCGCACCCCATTGGCTTTGCTAGACCTTAGTCTAACTCTCGTTCATCGTTCATCTTACATCGTTACACCATTTTCACACATCCGTCAAATCCATCCATTCTCTTTATAGAATCAAAGTAGACATCATCTTCGTTTACCAATTCTTCGCATTATCAGCTCAATTCCAACATTTTATTAATCCACAGTCATGCTCTGTAATTTGTAACGCTCCTTGCATCTAGGAACGATAACAGAAATGTATCTTGAAAATTTATATTTCACCGTGTATCAGTCTTTTAACCAAGCACCCCCTTCCTGTGATTTAGGTTTCAACCACAACCACTACGTGGATCCCGAAGGAACCTCAATCAACTGACCAGCCAGGACAAGTCCTGTGGGCAACTGGCCACCCGTAGTACCAGATTATGTGGTGCTCTGGTTAGACCTCTTTCCAATTTATGCAAGGACTAGGCCAGGCAGTAAATTGTCAACAACAATTTATAGTCCCGAAAGACTACAGGTATTGGTAGCACCTATCTACCCCCGGATTGCAATACAACAAGATGCGGTCTGACATCAAGGAAACATGCCCGGAGGGCCACATACACCGAATATTGCAGAACATTTTTGGAAGACCCACAATAGTACATAATGTATATATGGATATAATATAAGTAAACAGATTCTAAGATGATCACGCCATATCCGCCCGTATGTCACGATAGGTTCTCAACAGAAGGAGCTCGAAATTTTCATTTTTTCCAAAATTATTCCCTGATGATAAAAGTTGTTCGGCACAAGGCCCACTGGAATACGGTTTAAACAATATATTGATTAGGCAGTAATACATAATGATGGAATTTTGCAAACGTAAGTTTTATATACTTCGGTCAAGCTATTCTGCTTCCGCTATTTTACATTAAATTCCCCAGGTAGCTGAAGTTTTCTACCCCTTTGAAGTTCAGAAACACTAAATAAAGGGGTGAACGTCATTCTACCGACTATTCCACAATAACCCTTAGCTGTTGATGTGATCAATATATGACCTGATCAGTCTAAAATCTGATTGCTCACGTCTGGGGTCTGATAATGGTCGCGATGCGCTTATGCAGTATAGGAGCAATGGTCTTGTTCACCATGTTCAAAGAGTTATTCCCCTCCAGTTTGATCAATCCTGCAAGTTCTCTTTTTTCGGAAGTTTTCTAATTAGGTCTTCACCGGGCAATTTTTTCGTTCAGCCAAAGGTTTTAGTAACCTCATTGTCACGTCCGTTTTTAGAATATCGGCTGGAATTCCATCTGCGTCTGAAAAATTACCAGATGTTAACGCTTAATAGCATTAATTATCTCCTCACATGTCGGTGGTTCCCAGGGGTTACGATCGTGGTTACGACCGGCTATTTCCTTAATAATACGGTAGAGGTCCTTGGATCGACCTATTTCACCGGCTATTTGGGTTTCTTTGGCTATGTTATCAGCCTCTTATCCCCTCGATTTCTCGGCTGATATTCATGCTGCGCTTGCCTTGGAGTGTCAGTATCACTCCTATCATATTATATTTCTCCTTTAACCGTTGCGATAAATGCAGATTTTACAACATCCCAGTATATCGCAATGTTCTGATAGGTGTGCGAGTCCTAAACCTTGCCACGAGTATTCAATAGGAGCGTTTTTCGCCAATCGATCTATCAGCTACTCTGCCAACGTAAACCAAAGTTGAGTCACTAACTGCTTTGTGTTCAACGCTATCTGGTCATCATGTTAATCTCCTTATCTCCGATTTGAGCGAGACTGGTGGTCTCTACTACGCACTTTCCAAGATCCAATTCGTATCCTTTTCCTCACTTCATTTGTCGTTAACGGGGGGTGTGATTTGTTGTCAACGCAACTCGTAGTTAGATTTGTAGTGGTTTTAGTAATCATTTTAACTTCGGAAAGAAGAGGTGATTGTCTATTGTATCCTGGACTGGTGCTGGAGCAGCCAGCTTCGAACATGTTCGTATTCGCTCCAAGTACAAGGTGATGGATACCACTGAAAGAACTTTTAAATCGAATACTCTATAAAATTCTAATTAACTTATATTGGAATGAGCAACATAATTGTTTCACGTTTTCAATACAATTCCCATTTAGTTGAGACTAGTTTATGCAAAAAACGGCTTAAACTTTTCTACATTTACCAATTAAATTATCTCCAGTCTAATCTTCATGTGAACAAAAATAGTGTTTATATTAAAATGTTATAAGTTATTAAAATAACAAATAAATAAATAAAATTTAGTACTTAAAAAATCTTTAAAACTTTCAAAAATCTTTAAAACTTTTAAGTTATAAATAAAATGTTGAAACAAGTAGCAAAAAAAACAAGAAAGAAAGTATAGTCGGGCGTGGCCGACCATATGATACCCTACACCAGTTATGAATATTAAATGTGATTTATTTTTCATAATATCGCATTTATCTTCAATATTCCCTTGTTCCGATACATTTAAGCAATTTATGGATGAAAAACTAATTTTCTGAAAGAGGCTTTATATGGCGGCTAGGGACAAATATGGACCAAGCCCGATAAAATTTTGTGAATATATTTATATTTACATAATATTTTATTGTGCTGAATTTCATCGCGATATTTGTGTTTATAAGTTAATTTGGGACATTCAAGTAATTTTCTGAAGGGGACTTTGTATGGGAGCTAGGGTCAAATGGGGCCCGATCTTTATGAAATTTGGCAGGGTTATCAAGACATCTATAAAACTTAGTTATGCCGTATTTTATCGATATATCTGTATATTTAACATAATTATGAGCTCAGAAGCCCTTTTCGGGGGGTTCTGTTCTATGGGGGCTAGGTGAAATAATGGACCGATTTTAACCATTTTCAATAGGCTTCGTCCTTGGTCAAATAAAACGTGCGTGCCAAATTTCATCCAATTATCTTGAAAATTGCGACCTGTAGCTTGCGCACAAGGTTTACATGGACAGCCAGCCAGCCAGCCAGACGGACGGACGAACATAGCTTAATCGACTCAGAAAACGATTCTAAGCCGATTGGTATACTTTAAGGTGGGTCTAGGACGAATATTTTTATATGTTACAAACATCAGCACAAATCCAATATACCCTCCCCACTAAAGTGGTGTAGGGTATAATAAACCTTTTTTCTTTTCTTAAATAAATATGTATATTTCCATATATTTTACTCTTATCCGGATTTACTTATCTTATGACTTTGGACAAATATATTAACATAAATCAATAAACATTTAAAAACAGACTCCTCCACGCATCTGTTTACAGTCCTTCAGATTTACGAGCATTAACTAGATAAATTCCACATAATCTATTTAGACTACTGTGCGCGCTGATTTGTTATACAAACAGCTTTGGGAATGAAAAAGTTAGTTGTAAAAGTTAGTGTTGATGTAACTGTACAAGAAGGAGAGATATGTATAAAATATGTATGTACGAATAGGAAGTGGACTTCATCACATTCATTTGCATATGGTAATGTGGTTAAGATAATGGATTTGCATCTCTGGTCCCTTTTATGTTTATTTCTGTATTTTATTATGACTACATGAGGATGTAACTGCGATATTTATTTTGGGGTTTGCATACGAACACAACTGTAATCCATAACAGAAATTTGTAAAGATGTATAGTCAGACATACACGGCAATATGAGGTCCTACATCATGCTATGAGAAGAAAATTTATAAAAGTTAAGTAGAAATTCCTAACGATTATGTCAAATTTGATAAGTTATTGAAAATAATCACATAAATAAAACAAGTTAAATACTATAGTCGGGCGTGGCCGACCATATGATACCCTACACCAGTAGCGGTTATTAAATGTGATTCATTTCCAATAATAAAGCATTTGTGTTGAATCTTACATAGGTTCCAAATAATGTCGGTTCATATACGGTTGTATGCTGACTAGGAGAAATAAAAGACTGATTTCAATAATTTTCAACACAAGGTTTATACGGTTACAAAGTCGGATATAGCTTAATCGAATCAGAAAGTGATTCTGAACCGATTGATATACTTAAGGAAAAATATTTTTGAGTTTTATAAACATCAGCACATTGTGCCGATTTTTGGACCGATAGTAGTATATTAGATGTAGTTAAGAGATCAGTAGGTCTGGTTGTATGGGGGCTAGGGCAGAAATTAAGCCGATCCTTATAAAATATATTGTTGGGAATTATGTTTATATAAAACTTATTTGTGCCAAATTTCATCGTGATACTAGTGTTTATAAGTGAATTGTGGACATTGAAGTCATTTACTGAAGGGGACTTTGTATAGGGGCTAGGGTTAAATGAGGCCCGATCATTACATAAATCGAGAGTGTTATTTATAATTATCTCAAACTTAATTTTTGACGTAGTTATGAGATAAAAGGTCCAAATCGGAAGGTCCGGTTATATGGGGGCTAGGGCAAAACATGGGCCGATCGTTATAAAATTTATTATCGGGATTTATGTTTATATAAACTTATTTGTGCCAAATTTCATCGCAATACTAATGTTTATAAGTAAATTGTGGACATTCAAGTAATTTTGTAAAGGGGACTTTGTAAGGCGGCTAGGGTCAAATAATGCCCGACCTTTACGAAAATCGCGTAAGATTTATATAAAACTAAATTTTGCCAAATTTTGTAGAGATAGTAGATCACTTAACATAATTATGAGGTTAAAAACCCTATTCGTGTTTCATAGGGGCCGATTTCAATAATTTTCAATAGCTTTCGTCCTTGGACAAAAAGAAGCTCACGTTCCAAGTTTCATCAAATTATCTCATATATAAATAATCTCATAAAAGTTTACATGGACACACAGACGGACAGACAGACAGACGGGCATAGCTTAATCGACTCAGAAAGTGTTTCTGAGCCGATTGGTATACTTTCAGTTGGGTGTAGGACCAATATTTTTTGGTGTTACAAACATCAGCACAAACGCATATAGCCCTCCTCACTATAGTGGTGTAGGGTATGAGTTTACATGCACGACAAACTATCACATTATTGCATGACTTAATTATGGACTATTTATATGGGGACTAGGGAGAAAAGTGGACAATTGACTGATTTTTGACCCAGAAAAAGAATATGTTTAAAAAAGGACCAACAGATGGGTGCATATTGCCTAATCGGGAATGATTCATGTGGGTGAATGACAATTATTTGGATGTTACATCCATCAACTTAAATATCATACAGACAACTATAATAGTGTAGGGTATACAGATTAACATATTCACATACATTTGAATATTAAATATTTTGAAAAAGAAATGTTTGCAAAAGAAAAGTTATTTAAATTGAATAAAATTACTCTAGTTTTGAAAATTTTCCAAACTTAGAAGAATCTCTTAAAGTGGCATGTTATTGAAGTAAATTATTATTTCTTTTTTTTAGCACTTACGTGTTTATTCTACATTACTTATTTTAGTTCTAAATTGTATGCAATGTTGAAAACATTTCTAAATAAAATATGGCAAAGTCCCTTACAGAATTAACTTTTACATCAACTTCATCGGACTTAAATGCGAAATGTTGACGTTAACCTGAAATATTTCAATGAAAGTTAGTAATAATTCATTTAACTAACAAATATTTTTACGTAAATTACAAATTCCTATTAATTAGCCAGTGCTTATTTTAACTTAGTGCAAAAAAAATAAAAATAATATTTTATATAGTTTTATTGGTTATTCTGAAAATCTCTTCCTACACTCATTTTACATCTCACTTTCTATATTTCCTATAAATCCCAACAGTTTCAGAAGTAATCAATGTATCCCACCTGTACACTGTAATACCTACCTTACCATTTGGCTGACAATCGTCACTTCAGTCTCCTTAAGAAATCACTTTATACTTTTTCTATACTGAACCACAGAATGATGTTATTCAATCCATAATAAATAACCAATATACATACGTAGTAATATTCCTACTCCCAGTGAAATTTGATATTAGTCCGTAAATGATCATTAGATCGGCACTATCACCACGAAATGCTGGGTAAATTCACACCCCTTGCCATAAACAATTGTGGTAATCCTTTGTTATGTTTTCAATTTTTTTTATAATGTTGTAATAATTTTTATTACGTGACTGTATGCAATTTATCCACCAGGAGTCCACTACACATTTTGTAACGAAAATTATGAAAACAAACCGCATTTATGCATGACAAGCAATTATTACAAATGTTTGGCAATTAATATTTAAACGCACAAAAATTAAAACAAAAATAGAAAAAATGTTATGAACTGATTTCCATAGAAGTTTTTACATCACAAATTACTTTAGCGCCATAAATATTTAAAACCACTAAATTGGAAAATAAAAACTTATGAATTTTTAAAAATATGTTGTCATACAAAATGTTTTGGAATTTAACTATATATAAATATTAGTGCGATGGTTCGGAAAAATATCTTAATTGGGAGATACTTTTTTATGGTCAGTTTAATTGTCTCAAAACGTATAAGTATGATTCATGCGGTTATTGAAATTGATATTAACGCTTCTATAACAAAATCTATTATATACTTATTCCAAAAGCGCCAACTTAACATTTGGTAGAATTGCGTTTTTGAAGGCAAACATCTTCTCATTCCCAATCTATGGTATTAATTTGAAAGAAAAACAGGCCGACCATATGATACCCTACACCAATTGCGAATGTTAAATGTGATTAATTTCAATAATGAAGCATTTCTGTTAATCTTATATAGGTTCCAAATAATGTCTGTTCATGTACGGTTGTATGCTGACAAGGAGAAATAAAAGATCGATTTCAATCATTTTCAACAGCCTTCGTCATTGTATCCAGAGAATAGTATGTGACCCATTTTAACAAATTATATTCAAAATTCTGATCTGTTGCGTGCACACAAGGTTTACACGGTCACAAAGACGGACATAGCTTAATATGGACAAATATTTTTGAGTGTTACAAACATCACCACATTTTGCCGACTTTTGGATAGATAGTAGTATATTAGACGTAGTTAAAAGATAAAAGGCCGTAATCGGAATGTCCGGATGTATGGGGGGTAGGGTAGAAAGCCGATCCTTATAAAATGTATTATTGGGAATTATCTATACACATATATAAAAATGAATGTGTGTTTGTTTGTATGTTTATATGTTTGTGTGTTTATATGTTTTCTTCAAATTTTCACAGCGTATTCCTGTATATCTGGCAATAGGCTACTTTTTATTTCCGATCATGGCGAAAAATGACAGTGTTCTTTATAATTATATCAAACTTAGTTATGCTAATTTTTGGGAAGATAGTAGTATATTTGTCGTAGTTATGAGCTAAAAGGCCCAAATCGGTAGGTCGGGTTGTATGGGGGCTAGGGAAAAAATTAGTTCGATCCTTACAAAATTTAATGTCGACGTTTATGTTTATATAAAATCTATTTGTGGCAAATTTCATCGTGATACTAGTGTTTATAAGTGAATTGTGGACATTCAATTCATTTTCTGAAGGAGATTTTGTATGGGGGATAGGGTCAAATAATGCCCGATCATTATAAAAATCGACAGTGTTATTTATAATTATATCAAACTTAGATGTGCCGATTTTTGGAGAGATAGTAGTATATTTGACAAAGTTATGAGCTAAAAGTCGCTTTCAGTCCAAAATTTATGTGGATCGGTTCATAATTGAACCATCCCCCCCCCCCCCTATAAGGTCGCCTTCAGAAAATTCCTTTACCGCTCATTACTGGCTAAAAATACTAGTACAACGATGACATTTGACATAAGTAAATTTTTTACGAGCCAAAACTTCTCTACAAAATTATATGTGGATTGGCTTTAACGCTCATTACTGGATTCAAAATACGAGTATAGCGATGAAATTTGACATAAGTTAGTCTTATGAGCCAAAATCTAACTACCAAATTTTATATGGATCGGTTCATAATTCACCCTAACCTCCAAAAAAGATCCCTTTAGAAAATTACTTTAACGCTCATTACTGGCTTAAAAATAAGAGTATAGCGATGAAATTCGATAGCACACCTTCATATTTTTGGTGGTGGGTATAAAAACTAACATTTTAAACGCACATATGTGCATATTATACATACACGGATGCCATTTTTAGCATAAAATTTATTTTACAGTTAAAAGCTTTGCGGCTGTTATCCTTAACATAAGAAAGTTTCATTGGTGGTTGAATTGAATAATTAGTATTAAAGTTTTGTGCTGTAATAACTAAAGCTAAAGGAGTAAAAGCTGCTTCGCAACAGGGTGTATTAGAATATTTGTATAATACGTTAGCAAAGCTAACAATCCTTAATGCTTTTAAAAGCTTTTGTCAGTTTACAAATATTAGAGCTTTTTATCAACAGGATGCATTGAAATTAAAACCATACATATATGTATTATCGTTAACAATATTTGTTTATACTAAAACAAATGTAATTTGAATTTTAAATTAATTTCCTTTTCTATTCAAAAATATGCGTAATTCAATGTTTCCGTCCTATGTATGTATATTATTCTAACTCGACTTAACACGATTGTGATGTTCCTGCCTTTTTAAATTCAACTCTATCTATCTATCTATATATATATATATATATAAATCTGTTCGTTTGTTTCTTTCTTATAGGAGACTAAACTACAGTGTATGTTCCCCTAAATCTGGAAGGAACTATAGGCTACTTTTAATTTTGAAATTGCAAGTGGGAGAGGTGTTACGCCCACTTCTTTAAAAGTCGAATATTTTGGAACATGGTACAACTAGAGTCCTCAAATTTGACTTCCATATGATTATTTGGTGGTGGTATGGAGGAATAGCAATAGGAGCCGTGACACCGTGAATTAAATACAAAAATGTTTTGCAAAAAGAAATATTTCATTCATGTAAATATTTGGGTAATAAATTGGCGGATTAGAAATAGGGGCGTGGCATATCCCATTTGAACAAAATAATAAATTTCGTATATCTTGGAAATTATTAGAGCTAAAATTCTAAAAGTTTGTATGGGTAACATTGAAATCCATATAAACAATTTGAAGGAAAAATGGGAGGACTAGAAATAGGAGGTGTGGCACCCCCAATATGAATTAATAACAAAAATTCGTATATCTAGGAAAGTATTGCAGCTAGAATTCCAATATGAGCATTTGGAAAAATAGTTGAACTAGCAATAACGAGCTTTGCATATAAATTAAATACTAAATTAAATATGTACTAAAATACTAAAATTAAATACTAAATCTGGGAATCTATAAAAGATAGAAGACTAAAATTTTATATGGAAAATTTATACTTCCATATAAACATTTATGAAAATGAATGACGAACCTTAAATAATGGTCATGATACCTTTCATACAAAGTGAAAAATGTGTATAATGATAGTTTTTTCTCCCTGAAATGTAAATATGAAAGAATAATATATTTTTATTTATATTGCTTTTAAGGTAGCAAAGCACACTGGGTATAGCTAGTTTAACATAAATAACTATTTTTACAATCCATGTACATAGCTATGAGCTTCTCCTCTTTCTTATATATTTATTATGATCTAGAGGCAATATAAAAATGTATTCTAATGAACTCTGTAATTTAATATAACCCTACACAGAGAGAAAAAGAAATATACACGCCTGGTACCAAATTGACACCAAAGAGTTTATAGTTTTTCAATCATCCGTTGTCAAAGTATAAACATACGTACGACAACATACAACGACAATGTTGACAACGCAACGTTGTCGACAATTCGTTATCGAAATCTAAATTTTATACACATCCGTTGTCTAAATGTTAACAAATGTGGTAAGCTCACTATTGGCAACGAATTGTTTGTTAATAGTGAACTTACAACGGATGTGTATAAAATTTAGATTTCAACAACGAATTGTTGCAATGTTATCAACATTACATAGTGTTGTCGTACGTATGTATATACTTTGACAACGGATGTTATTAAAACAGGCATGTATATTTTTTTATTATATTATATTATTTCTATAAATAAATATTTACCACTCCAAAAAATAACTCCACTCACAAAGAAAATATATACACAAACAGAAATAGTTTACGAATAAATATATATTTGAACATTAGAGTGGGTCGGTCTCTATGGACAAAAAAAAAGTTGTGTCAGTCACCCCCTAGGATTAAAGATATGTTAATAACATTTCCAAAAATATAAAAAATATTTTTTTGCCACGCCTAGAAATACCGCCCTTTTTGTTTTTCATATATTACGCCGCCATTTTAAGTCCGATCGTAACATGTCATATATCAATATTTATGGCTTGACTGTAGCTATATTTCACCCTTAGAAAATTTTTTAATTCGACGTGATATTCTATGCGTGACTTCTGATATCTCGGATCCTTCTCCAAAATCTAAAATTGTGGCTATACTGGAATAAAGTACATTGAATTATATGAACTATTAGCTTTTAAAATGCTCACTTTTATGCATAAACACCTATTTTATAGATATTTAAAAATGTTCAAGTATTTATCAACCGTTCTCACAACAAACAATTAATTTGCCAGGAAAAACAGTCGAACATTTTTTAAATGAACTATATAAAACAGAAATCCTTTTCATTTTTTCAGTTGCAAACCATTTCAGATCATACTTCCTTTCAAAATAGCATAAAGTTAACTATGTATGTATATCCTACAGCAATATAGTGGTTTAGCTATGTCCGTCCGACTGTCAGTCCATGTAAACCTTGTAATCAAACTATAAGTCGCAATTTTCCAAATAATTTGATGAAAATAGGCTTAAATATTTAATTTTACCAAAGGACGAAGTTGTTTAAAAATGGATTAAATTGGAGCTCTTAATTGCGGCTAGTCGTTATTTCCCTCTTAAACACTTCCATTATGATGAAATTCTGCATATCTAACTCCTATATGAACATAAATCCCTCCACCAAATTTTGAGAGGATCGGTCTATAATTAATCCTAGCTCCCATATATAGTCTCTTTCAGAAAATCAGTTTTTCATCAATAAATTTCTTAAAAAGGACAAATTTCAGTATAAATGCTTTATTAAATAAGAAATCACATTTTAGATATATTCATAACTGGTATCATATGGTCGGCCATTCCCGATTAATATTTTTGTAATAGTTTTTATTTCAAGAACTTCTTTAAAAATATATAACTATTTAAGAAAAGTTATTCTATCATTAAATAAATTTATTACATTGTATAAAAATTAGTGTAAACATTTTTGAAAATTGTTAAAAAAAAAAGAAACATGCAAGTAATTGTATGGTAAAAACATGAAATATTTTTATAAAGCATAACTCTTTAATTTTGCACAGATTCTTATAAAATAAAATGTTTAGTTTTTATGTACCTACGTGATTTTGTTATTAATTAATAAAATTAAATGCTGAATAAAATTATCATTCTTGTGTTAAGATAAGGGCAGAATGAAATTTGTGTATTGTAAATTAATTTGAAAAAATAGTTTTCGACCATATCCCTAGCAAATTAATTGTTTGTAGTTAGAACTATACAGGTATTTTTAAATACCTGTAAAATAGCTGTTTATGCATAAAACTGAGCATTTTAAAAGCTAATAGCTCATATAATTAAATATACTTTATTCCAGTATAGCCACATTTTTAGATTTTGGAGAAGGATCCGAGATATCAGAAGTCGCGCATAGAATATGATGTCGAATTAAAAAATTGTCTAAGAGTGAAATATAGCTACAGTCAAGCCATAAATATTGATATATTATATGTTACGATCGGACTTAAAATGGCGGCGTAATATATAAAAAACAAAAAGGGCGGTATTTCTAGGCGTGGCAAAAAAATATTTTTTATGTTTTTGAAAATGTTATTAACATATCTTTAATCGTAGGGGGTGACTGACTCAATTTTTTTTTTCGACCCACCCTATTGAACATTTTATATAAAATAATTTGTGGTTGAAAGTGGTCAAAACTATTCAAAACCGCTTAATGCAAAAAGAAAACAACAAACAAAAATTTTAGTTCGTATGAACTATAGTACAACGTTACTATACTATCTACTCTTAACAACTAAAGTGAGCTTTTTACACATTTATTTTAGCATTTTTATACACTCCATCACCATCTGAGACCCAATAAAGTATATATATTCCTTATCAAATTCTGAGTCGATTTAGCTATTTCCGTCTCTCTACCTAAAACGCGTTCACGTTAAAACAAGTAAGAAAGTATAGTCGGGCGTGGCCGACCATATGATACCCTACACCAGTTAAATGTGATTTATTTTTCATAATAAAGCATTTATCTTCAATATTCCCTTGTTCCGATACATTTAAGCAATTTATGGATGAAAAACTAATTTTCTGAAAGAGGCTTTATATGGGGGCCAGGTGCAAATATGGACCAAGTCCGATAAAATTTTGTGAATATATTTATATTTACATAATATTTTATAAGCTAATTTGGGACATTCAAGTAATTTTCTGAAGACGACTTTGTATGGGAGCTAGGGTCAAATGGGGCCCGATCTTTATGAAATTTGGCAGGGTCATCAAGACTTCTATAAAACTTAGTTGTGCCGTATTTTATCGATATATCTGTATATTTAACATAATTATAAGCTCAGAAGCCCTTTTCGGGGGGTTCTGTTCTATAGGGGCTAGGTGAAATAATGAACCGATTTTAACCATTTTCAAAGTCTTTGGGTCAAATAAAACGTGCGTGCCAAATTTCATCCAATTATCTTGAAAATTGCGACCTGAACCTTGCGCACAAGGTTTACATGGACAGCCAGCCAGCCAGACGGACGGACGGACGGACATAGCTTAATCGACTCAGAAAACGATTCTAAGCCGATTGGTATACTTTAACGGCTGTATTTATAAAAACTTATTTTAGGTTTATTAAACAATTTTAGGCAAAATTCAGGAAAATCGTATTTATAAACGTGAAATAGCTTAAAAAACCTTCAATAAACCATTGACAATTAGAAGAATTTTATTGTAGGCTCGACCCTTCTTTAAGCCAACAATAACTTGATTTTTAACAATTATTTTCTCAGATAAAGATTTTTCCGGTAATTTTAGGTTGATTGCGAAAAGTAATTATAGTTTCTTTTAAAATAAAATCTAAAAATTCTAATTTTAACGTTTACAAATTTGTAAATAAAATCCCAGAAAATTTTTAAACGATTATATTTTGAGGAAAAAAACTCAAATCTAGGCATTATTGGATTAATGCATGAATATTTGACAATATTCCAATTGTCTAGCACTATTTTTAGGCAATTTGGAAATGCCCGTCTGTCAACCAAATGATGGACAAAATCATTTGATTTGGCTTTTTCAAAGTTTGTTGGTTAAATATAATGCCATAAAGTAATTAACCATGTAAATTATATTGATTAGTGCTATACTAATGCAAAATATATTCGCCGGCATTAAAATTAGTCAAATATCAAAGAAATTTATCAATATTTGCAAAAATTTATCAAAAATTACAAGGAAAATAAGTAAAAATAAGAAAATGTGTCATAGTGATGTATATTTTGTCGCTAAATATCCGTTATTCGGATACTTTTAATAATAATTAGAAATTATATGTTATATTTATACATCTGAACTAAATAGACATTTATTAAAGCCATATATATATTTATTTTTCTTAAAAGTTTGTTTTTATTGTCAAAAATCTATTATAAACAAAAATATGAAATTAAGAAAACCGAATCAACGAATATTTTATCCTAATTGTACGCAACACTAACACATAAAATGACAGCCATATTGTACAGTGCTGCCAACTTAAACATAAATCAGCACAATAGTTAATATACGTTTATTATTTGTTTATGAATATCACAATTTTATTAATGGTTTTTAAGGCTAAAGTGTGCTTTAACTATTGAGTGCATTAAAAGCAAAATAAGATTTTTTTATAAATACAAGCGTAAGGGTCTAGGACGAATATTTTTGTATGTTACAAACATCAGCACAAATCCAATATACCCTCCCCACTAAAGTGGTGTAAGCAAAAACAAATCTGAAATTTGTTTAAAGTTATTGTTTTTCAAGTTTTAGTCAATTTGTTCACTAAGTAATAATTCCACTTTCGATCGGAATGGAATTCTGTGACAGCCCCAATAGTCAGGGTGATGGCAGTACTTATTTTATTATATTTAATATATTTTTTTATGATTTGATTTCTGTAAATTTACTTTTGGTCAATTTTGGACCAATCCTCCTAAGATTTTACAAAGATTTTGGTTTCAATAAAACTTGTACTTTCTAAGACTTGTATAAAGGCTTTGATTCAATATGGCCCGATGCTCATAATATTTGACAGAAAGATGTTAGATTCTAGTTATTAAACTAGTTCATGACGTATTTTATCGCTATACTGGTATTTTTAACCTGTTTTGGCCGTCTATGAGAAAGGCCATTTATAGGGGATAAGTTCAATTATCCGATCTTCAATAAAACATGTTTATGTGGAATTTCATTGATTTATTATAATTTTGAAGAAGTTTTTTATGTCGAATTTCGTTGCTATATTTTAATGTTGAAGCAAGTTATATTTTATGAAAGGGACGTTATATGGCGGGGGAGAGGGTTTGTAGAACCAATTATGGACCGATTCTCCTAATATTTTGTATAGAGATTTTAGTTTCTATAAAACATGTTTATGTTAATTTTATTGATATACTGGAGTTTTTGAGCAAACTATGAACTTTAAAGTAATTTTCTGAGAGGAAACTTATATGGGGGGTAGGGTCAATTATGGATCGATCTCCATAAAATTTGGCGAGAGATTTTAGTTCTCGGAAAACTTGTTTTCGTTGCTTTAATATAATTTTTTAGCAAGTTATGAGCGTTATAGTATTTTTATAAGGGGACCTTATATCGGAAGTATTATGAACCGATTCTCATAAAATTTAGCAAAGAGATTTTAGTACCTCTAAAACTTGTTAATGTTGACTTTCATTGATTTACTGGAATTTTCAAGAAAGTTATGAGCTTTAACGTAATTTTTTGAGGGGAACTTTATTTGGGGGTAGGATCAATTACGGGTCGATCTCCATTAAATATGGAAAAGATATTTTAGTTCCCCTAAAACTAGTTTACGTTGAATTTCGTTGCTCTACTATAATTTTGATTTGGATATAAATTTGATTTGGAACCTTATATAAGTGTAGGGTCAGTTATAGACCGCTCATCATAAAATTTAGTATAGAGATTTATGTTCCTCTAAAACTTCGAATTTCGTTGCATTGCTATAATTTTGGAGCAAGTTATGAGCGTTATTGTTGTTTTCTGTATAGGGGGTAGTCAATTATGACCGATTCTCATAAAATTTGGTGTGGAGATTTTGGATCATATAAAACTTCTTTTCGTGGAATTTCATTGACATATTAATGTTTTTAAGCCAGCTATGACTGTTTACACTGTTTTTTTTTGGGGGGGGGGCCATTTGTATGGGGGCTATGCGAAAACATAGAACGATATGATCAATACACAGAAAAAACTAAAAATATGTTTCAATTATCAAAATAATTGTATCAAGCAAGTTTTGCACCTATCACCAAAATGATGATATCAATTATCAAATTTGTAAAAATATTAAAAAAATACTTTTTTTTCCAAATAACGAATTAATCAGAACAATTAATATCAATAATTGAGACAAAATTTAAAATTGATTAATTCATTAATTGTATAAATTAAATATTTAATAAAAATAAAATGTAATTTTTATTAATTTATTAATCAAATGAATTAGTTTGTTTGGTAGAAAATTTATTAAAAACAAATTAAGTTGATGATTAAAACAATAAAATTATTGTTAAAAATCACAATGTTAAAGGAATACTTGACCTTTAATAATGCGTTGAGCATTTACAAAAAATATTACTTTATTATCAAATTTGAACATATAAAGTGTTTTATAAATTGTCAAGAAACTTGAATATTATATGCCTGAAATCTTATTGACTATTTAAGAATTATAAACATTGTTAGCATAAGAAATCAAAATAAAATATTAAAAAGAAACTAAAATAGCAAAGTTGGCCAGAAATTTTTGTTCAATCAATTAAAAAACTAATTGAATCAATTAAAAATTTAATCCAATTTGTAAACTTAGGTTTTAAACAACGAGATAATTAAGACAAATAAAAAATTGCTTAAATTAAAATTAAAGAAAGAGAAAAACATGTTAATTGAAAATAAACTACTGATAATTTTTTCTGTGTACCAAACAAGCTGCATCAATAAAAAGTATTTGTGCTTTAGCTCTTTTCGTTCGGACTCTATCATTCTTTCAACAGACAGACGGACGGACATGGCTAGACGGTCTTAGAATTTAATAAGGGCCCAGAATATATACACTTTTGTGGGTCTTTGACCAGTATTTCGATGTGTTATAAACGGAATGACAAAAACAATATCCCCCCAATATTTTTTGATGGTGGGTATAAAATCAAGTTAACGAAAGAATAATAGTAGAACGACGAATTTTTCGGAACGAATATGCGTCGTCAGAAATAGAACACACTTGGGTATATGAAAATGTACACAATCATTGCGTATGACGAAATTCGTCGTACGTAAAGAACTGTGCGATAGGTTTATTTCTATTTCTTACGCAGACGAACGACGAATTAATTGAGGAAAATTGTTTTAAGACCAATTCCGGTAGGCCAAATTTGGCGGTTGTGAGTACAGCTAATGACAATACAATATTATGTTCGAATATTCGAAATTATATTTAAAAATTCGAAGTTATGTTAGAAAAATTTTTTATGCTCTTAAAATAATCTCTGGGTCACAAAAAATAAAAATAAAATATTCGAAAATTCGAACTTAAGTTCGAAAAAATTTTAAGGCCATTAAAACCAGTTCTCGTGGCCCGAATTGACTGCAATTTGGCAGTCTGGAGTACACTTGATGGCACTACAATGCTGTGTTGGAATATTTAAAATTAAGTTCGAAAATTCGAAGTAATGTTCGAAAAAATTTTGAAGCTGTTAAAATAATCTCAAAATTGGGGATATTCACAAAAATATAATTTTAGTTCTTTTCGAGGCCAATTTCTTACATATTCTAAATTCGAAATAATGTTCGAATAAATTTTAAAGCTGTTAAAATTATCTCAAAATCGTGGAGATTCACAAAAATATACTTTTTGTTCCTGTTTCTTACTTTTTCCAATTTCGAACAAACAAATTTTGAAACGAATTTGCAGTACGAATAATTTGATTGTGTTCCATTTGACGAATTTACGCAACGAATTGTTGTCGACTAGTTCGTCGTGCGTATACCATAAAATGTATTCTTCCTAAATGATTGAAATATGTAATGAAAAACTTTATTTCGTTTGGTGCGTGAAATTTTTTAACAACCGCGAAAAGTTTATATAGTGCTTATTCATATTTTTTAATGCTCTATTCGACTACGCTATGCCAAATCTCATATTAGCAACAAATGGCTATAGTTATATCCCTAATGTATATGTTGTATATGTTTATACCACTTTTCCTTAGGTTTCTACGCCCCAAATTATACATTTCCTAGTAAATAGTGTAAACGTTATTTTTATCATAGACCCAATACTAAAAGTATCATTCAGACATTTGTAGAAGCACAAAAACATTATGTGAACAGCTTAAAATGAATCCTTTATTTTATTTTAGAAATATTGCTAAACAAGAAAATAATTACTTTAATTTGAATGTTGTTTTAAGGAAGCAAAAGATACAACAATAATTATACTCAAGAAAGAAATGGTAATGGTAGTTTTAAAGAGAATCACTGTATTATTTTTAAGTAGCATATTGCCAAAATACATGCTTTGTTTAAGAAAAATTTAATTGTGTTTGTAGTATGTAAGGCGCCAATTGACCTCTTGAGAAATAATTCGGAACAGCCAGTCTGAACTACAGGGAATATGTTTAGCAAAAGAAGGAACAGTGTTTGAATTTCGGTTAAACGATGGTTTTAAAATTCTACATTACAGATATTTGCAGGATATTTTGAAAACAGGTAACAGAGTTTTAATTGAGTTTAAATACTTTTTGAGTAATTATTTTACATCCCCTTTAATTAAATTTTACCCACTATTAATATATGTATGTATACATAGTAAGTTTGTTGTATATTATGTATACTATGGCAAATTAAAAGAAATGTCAAGGGCTAAATTTATGTTTTAATGTACAACTAATTTGCCCTTTTAACTGTTCATGCTCGTAAACACACGCAAATGCGTTTGTTACAACAGTAACTACAAGGTTGTTAACAACAAAAAAAATATTTATATTATTTTTCCAAGCATCCGCCACCTTAATTTGAAGTGTTATTTTTTGCCTCCCTATAATTTCTAGAGAAACATAAGACCATAAGAGGCGTTTAATGAATAAATAATGACAATTACTACATGAGAAAGTTTAAAGGTTTTAATAATTAAATAGAGGTAATACGATGAGAAAATTTTTATATTGTTTCTTAAGGATTTCTTATAGAAAAGTTTGTTGCTTGAAGATGACAAGAATAGTCATTTGTGTATATTAATATCTGTAATTAATATGTACATATGTACACATATGGTGAAGAAGTAATTTACGAATGTTCCTATTGAAAATTACATTTTAGATTATTTTAAGATATAGTTTCTCAAAATATTTTTACTGGTGTCAATATTTGGTAAGTTTGAGTAAAACGTTTTTAAGGTTTTTCGAAAATTTTCCAAAGAAATTTTATGAAATTTCATATCATATAAAAGGTCTTTAAGAGGCGCCTCAAAAAAATTGGTAGAGAGATTTTTGCTCGCATAAAATGTGTGTCGAATTTCATTGCATAATTCGTAATTTTATGCCAATAATGAGCGTTATAGTCAGTTTCTGAAGGGGACCTTATATAGGGGTAGAGTCAATTATGGACCGATCTTCATAAAATTTGGTAGAAAGGTTTTGGCTCATATCAAACTTATATATGTCGAATTTTATATATACAATACGGTATACTCGTATTTTTAAAACGCTTATGTCTGTTAAAGCTGTTTTTCGGGGTCTATCCGAAAACGTGGACCGATATTGCCGATTTTCAATACCAAACAAACCTTATCAATAGAAATTATTCATGCAAAGTTTCAACTGTCTAGCTCTTCCTGTTCCCCCCGGGGCATGTTTCCATGATGAAATGTCCATCATGGTGTATTGCAATCCCGGGGTAAAGAGATGCTACCAGTATCTCTAGTCTGCCGGGACTATAAACTGGTGATGTCAAATGTATCCTCGGCTTCGCCTTGGAATGATTTGGCATGGGTCTAACCAGAGCACCATATAATCTGGCACTACGGGTGGCCGGTTGCCCACAGGACCTAGTCCTGACCGGTCAATTGGTTGAGGTTTCTTCGGGATCCACGTAGTGGCTGTGGTTGAAACCCAAATCGCGGGGAGAGAATGTTGGTTTAAGGACTGATATATCCAAATGCTAAATATGTCTGGATTCTCCCTCCGGTGCTGTTGCCATCTCAACAGACGTCACTGGGTGATGTGACAAAGCAACTTATGCTGGATTCCTGAACCCGTTGAGTATCTCTTACTCTTCGCGTAGTAGGGAGTATAGGTTGGGGAATTTTCAGGTTGACACTTGGTAGTTGCCTGTCATTCCGTAGATGGTTCTTTATGGTCTGAGAATGCAACTGATGTAATTGGTGAACGATCGGGAAAGTCTCCTTCCTCCACAGGCGACTAGTACTGATTTAGTAGACCTTTTACTTCAGGGAAGTTCGCGGTGCTGTTGCCATCTCAACAGGATTCATATTGTTGCATGCTACGCGACATATGGTTGAGGTCCGTTCCCTCAACTCGTCGGGGCAATTATGTGGTTCGAATTGACTTTGGAAATTTCTACATCCTTTGTCACATTATCTGACATACAGAGGGATCCTGATTTATTGGCTGGATAAGGGTTGTCACCTTCCGGCTTACCGGAAGATTGATTTCACCTGATGTTGGAACTTATCACCCCCTTCTATTGACTTTAGACCAGTGATTGCTTTTTCCTTGTCGGGATTTGTATTGGGATTGATCCCATGCTGCCTGTCATTCCGCAACGGGGCTACTATGGCAAGAGATTAGATAGCTTGAGTTCTTCAACAAAGTGCTTGTACATGGACCGGCTCAGCCATGTACAAAAATTGCTACCTGAGTTCTTCATTGAAGGATTCAGGGGCGCGTGGTAGATCTCTAGTCTACCAGTCTCTAGTCTACCCAGTGGATGAAAAAGACCACCGTGAAATAAGGCCATCAAGGAAGGTGTTCACGTTAAACTCTCGACATTCGTGTCTAGCTCTTCCTGTATGGTTAGTCTTAGAATTTAATAAGGACCCAGAATATATATACATATATGACAAATATTTCGATGTGTTACAAATGGAATGACAAAATTAATATACCCCCATCTTTTTGTACCCACCATCAAAAAAAGTTGGGAGGTATATTTTTTTGTCATTGTATATATATTCTGGATCCTTATTAAATTCTAAGACGATCTGGAAGAAGCTAGAGGGCTTTTATATTGATGCAGTTTGTATGGTATTGAAAATGGGTAATATCGGTCCACGATTTCACCTAGCCCCCATATAAGATCCCCTTCAGAAAATGACTTTAACGCTCATAACTGACTAAAAGAAGTAGTTATAGCAATGAAATTCGACATAAACATATTCTATGGGAACTTAAATCGCTTTGTAAAATTTTATAAGGATCCCTCCATAATTGACCCTACCCCCCATATAAGGTTCCCTTCAGAAAATGACTTTAATGCTCATAACTGCCTTAAAGAAGCATCTATAGCGATGTAATTCGAAGTAAATATATTTTATAGGAGCTTTAATATCATTGTAAAATTTTATACGGATCGGTCCAATTTCAATAAGGAATAAATCGTGGTAGCAAAATCAATTGATCACCGATCCTCATATGTTTGTTCTTAATCGATAAATCCAAAACTAATGGGACAAAACTTTAAATATACATTCAATAAATCATGAAAAATTCCTGCTAAGTTTTAAACATTTCTATCAGATGGCGCCGTAGTATTTAATTTTTGCCAATTACACTTGAATCGCCGAACCGAATATTTTAAAATTTGAGGGGTATATAAATCTGTACGTAAAGAGTCCACTTGTTCAATCAAAGTACTCCAAACCAGACCGAAACCACTAATATAGAATATTTGTGCTCTTCTTGTTCGGACTATGTCAACAAACAGACAGGCGGATAGACAGACGGCCATTGCTAAATGTCTTAGACCATCTTTTTAGAAAAAAAGTAACACCTACAAAATTTGCAGATTCTGACTACAATTTCGAAAAAAAAGTTATATGATAAACTTATAGTCATTTTGTGGATTAAAAGTGTCACAAATAAGAATCAAAAATGCCTGGCGTAAAAAATGATAAAAATTTATTAAATTAGTTTTAGTTCCAAAAACGTCCAGATTAAAATTTAAGACGCGATTGGAGCTAATAGATGAAAATTTTAATACACACATGCTACCAAACAATTTAAGAATTGATTAAAACATAATGAAATCTTTTATTTCCAAAGTGAATCAAAATGAAAATAAAATCTTTCTTCATTTAAGTTCCCCAATATACATACATACATATGATAAAAATTCTTTGTGTATGAATAATAAAAAACACAAAAAAGGAAGAAAGAATGAATATACTGCACTATATGCTACATGTATGTACGTAGTATGTGTGTATGGATGTGAGTTATTTTGGAAAAAACAGCAATATTTGATATTTTTGTTACTTAAATCGGGAAATACTCAACACCATATATGCACTTTAGCAATACACTTCAGATCATGAATTGTGCAAACAAAATAATATAAACTTGAATGTATTGTATTCATATGGATGTGTATAAGTGGATATATCTGTGATGATTGTGTGCGATTCAGCAACATTTTTATATTTTTATATTTTTCTTTTCAATTTTATTTCATTTCTTTTTCGGTTATTGCAGCAAATATAATGCTACAACATACAAGTCACCAACTTGATTTATTGATGTCGATGTCGTCAACTATGAAAGCAATCAATCGAAATTCAATTTTCTTTGGTGTTATAGTTATAGTTAATGCTTTTGTTGCTGTTGAAAGTGGTGGTATTGGTGCTGATGGTAGAACGTGTATTTGTCACTTTAGTATTGTAGGAGTATGATCAAAACAATACATTGTACTAAGCTGTATTAATTTTCTTGCTGATATTATTAATTAAATATACATGAACTTTAAATGTGTTTAATTGGATATGTATTTTATCACATAACAAACAGTAGAAAAATATATGTCATTTCAGGACTCAAAGACAATATAGCCATATCCGTCCGTCAATGTGTCTGTTTGTATTCGAGCATCTTGTTTAGTATTAAAAAATATTTCACCAATCCTCCTCCTGCCATCACTACGTACATACATACATATGTATTTTATTTATGCATAATAATAAGAAATTTTGAAACAGTTAATTTTAGGTGTACCAAAAATTATTTTATTTTATATGGCAATCAAGCCATTTTTAATCTGGCTATCATAATAAAGGTCCCTCAGAAAATTTATATTTTTAAGTTCATTTCCAAATGATATTGGATTCTTTAAGTGATTGTATGATTTAAAATAAATTGAAATAAACTAATATTTTTTGACCATATTGCAATACAAAAATGTGTAATATTTTTCAAAATAAAAATTGTAAATCTTAGCGCTTCTTTTTTTCAAAAAGAATATTCGATTAAATTTACTTTATACTCACATGACTTTTATGCTGTATAAGAAATTCCACATAAAAATGTATTTATTCTAAATTGCAGTAAGAGGGAACAATATTTACTTTTCATCAAATAAATGCTTAAAGAACTTTACTATTTTTCTCTTTTTGTTCATCTAATGCAATAAAATATCAGTAGCTTTTTACAAACCACTTGACAGAATGTATTATTCTACGATATTGGTATGTATTAAAGAAATGTTTTATATATAAATAAAAACAAAACGTTATACTTGATATTATCTGATGTGGTGAATCCCGAATGCCCTACTGAACTAGAACTGAACTAGAAATACCTAGAACTGTGCTAGAACTGATCTAAAACTGAACTGAACTGGAACTGAATAAGAACTGAACTGAACTAGAACTGAACTAGAACTGAACTAGAACTGAACTAGAACTGAACTAGAACTGAACTAGAACTGAACTAGAACTGAACTAGAACTGAACTAGAACTGAACTAGAACTGAACTAGAACTGAACTAGAACTGAACTAGAACTGAACTAGAACTGAACTAGAACTGAACTAGAACTGAACTAGAACTGAACTAGAACTGAA
Source organism: Lucilia sericata (assembly GCF_015586225.1). Taxonomy (NCBI): domain Eukaryota; kingdom Metazoa; phylum Arthropoda; class Insecta; order Diptera; family Calliphoridae; genus Lucilia; species Lucilia sericata. Next base: position 164,464 of record NW_023994061.1, on the reverse strand, counting down.
CTAGAACTGAACTAGAACTGAACTAGAACTGAACTAGAACCGAACTAGTTAAGAACTGAACTAGAACTGAATTAGAACTGAACTAGAACTTTCCATAGACCCCAGAAAAAAGAAATTTTAAGAAATGTTCGGTATTAAAAAGAACTTTAAATGTTAAAGAGGATGTCCAAAAATTAGTCCATCGTCCTTAAATAAGCTAAGATCCGAAATGGTCAAAAATAAAGGATCTATAAATCTGATGTTTGGCAGGCACATTTCCTAGTAAAGTTTAGACTAAATACAAAAAAAAGTTTTCAATCAACATATGTATGCATATGAAATCCCTGCTCCGATATACTTCACAAGACCTAGATGGGATAGACAGACATTTTTTGTTAATCACAAATATCGAAGAAGACCTGATATAATTGCAATTTATAGCAATACCGATATTAAAACTTTATTTTTGGAAAATGGTACTATGTAGGGACTTGACTTGGATCAATTATTTATGGAAATTTTGGATTTTATCTTAATGCCAAACTATTTATATTAAGTAGGACAACTTTCGTTAATATGTAATTCTCTGCAAATTTAAATTCTCGGGATTTCCCCGAGTTCAACAACAGATGTTGTTACAAACATAAGGACAAGTGAGAACATGCTCGAATAAAATAAAACACAAATGGAATTTAAGTGAAAAAGTGAACAACATGCATTTTAAGAATACAAACACACTTTCTTTCACATGCAATATTCAATTTCTTAACGACAAGTTGTGAAAAATAAAAGTTACAATACCATTGAAAAGATACTTTTAGATGCAATGCGAGTAGAACAGACATTCACCCAAAAGATACTTACCACAATACATGTAGCAGTTGCTTATATGCAACTACCTGAAATCCTGTATCAACAGCGAAACAAGAAATAACAATAATAGCAACAATGTGACAACAACAATATGTTGTTAGTATTAAGCAACATGTTCAGGTTCTCTACATATGTAAAAAATGGCAAGGTGGCGGTATATCTTTGGTTAAATTGCAGTGTGTTTGTGTAGTTGTTATTCGTATCTGTGTTTATCCAGTGCCATGTTGTACATCTATGAATTGTATCCATTCTTGGCTTGTTTGTATTTGAGATGCAATTGTTTTGTTGATAATGTCGTTGTTACTGTTGTTGGCATTAAGACTACAATACAGAATTGTTGCTAGCATATTCATTCAGTGTCTCCCCCCTCGCCTATTAGTGATTTTCTTTTATTGTTAAGTGTTCTTCGTGAGTTGAGTGCAGTAAACACCTTTTAGCTTTTCAGTTGAGATTTTGTTGCAAGAATGGATTTTAGTTTTCTTCATCATATGACTATTTTGCTTTTTCTCTAATTGAAATGACAAAGTTTCCTAAATGTGAATTCAAAGTCAAATGTTTGCAATTGTACAATTTGCTGAAACCAGCAATTTAATGTTTTTCAAAATTGAAATTGTTTGAAGTTGACAGATGAAATTGATGTTGAAAAGGTGCAAACATCAGCAGGAAATTCTTTTAGTTTTAGAATTATAATCATATAGAATTTAAATAGTTTGGTTAAATAAAGCAATAAATATTTAAGATAATAAAGACGGGACAATATTACAATTAAGTAAATATAGATGATGAAGTTGCTGTAATATTGTTCAAATATTTGCGAAAATGTTGAACATGAAATCTATTGGTGGTCATCTCTCCACATACTGATTAAGTTTTTGAATGTATTTAGATTACAGGGAGTGCTGATTATGGACATACACTCCTTCATATTAAAGTCTCTTACTTAAGGTATTTTCAGACTACAATACTGAGTATTAATACTTGTCAAAAATGTTTGTATCATAATACAATTTACTAGTCTAAATATAATTTGTAATTTTATTTTCAAAAATATTACTGATTTTTTTGGCATACGGTCGGTATTCATAAATTTTTTAAAACAATTCAAAAACTTTTTATTTTCAAACGTATTCGGTATGTATTTTATAAATACAATAAAAAACAAACAAAAAGTGTAAAATACATTAAAAATAAGAACGAAAAGTGCATAAATAATTGAAAATTGGATAAAAAATATTACAAATATTATAGTGTAAACATAAAATGTATTTTTCGGATTGATTTTTTGAAAATGCGAATTATTTTCATAATATTTTTAATTTGAAGTGTGTTAATACTCAGTATTGTAGTCTGAAAATACCTTTACTGAAATAATCATTCACACTGAATTTTAAATAATACATCATGTATTATTTTAAATTTTATAAATTCAGTACTTTCAGCATCGAAATAAGTATACAACACCTATTTTGGGATTCTTTCCCAATTATTTTACAAAAAATATCAATTTATAACACTTTTTTAAATAATGACAGACTTGTTAATTTTTAATAATTTAATGTTTCAAAATATTATAAAAACCAATAAAAATTTACAAAATTTTAATTTGTGCAAACATTAAAAGAAGTAATGAGAGTAAAATCAATGCAAAGTGAAATGTTATTTATATAATGAATTCTAAATCGCGGATAATTATGCCAAATGAAATACCTAAAAATTTGAAGCACCTGCATGGATTAAAGTGAGTACGTGTGTAGATACAGTGTACCAAACTATTTTTGACACACCACTATTTTCTGAGTGTTCTATGAATAGTTAATTGTGTTTCTTTTGAAGATACATGCATACATTCTTCTAAGATACATATTTACATATGTACATATGATCTGTAGGTTGTTTATTTTATTTTGTAGATTGATCTATTTATTGACCATTCAACACCAAATATATTTTTATTTTAAGGAGAAACATATTTATAGTCAAATTACTCCTGAAAATCTTGGTGTGCCAATACACTTTTGCATTGACACACTACACACTACATCGCACATGCTAGGAATTATTTATTCTTCTTAAACTTAATGCTTTAAAAATTTTTTTTTTTTTTTTTCAGAAATATTTTATTAAGCACAACAAAACCCACTAAATATATAGTGACATTGAAACCTAAAAGGGCGAGTTTAAAAACTCAAAATTTAGAAACACAAAAAGTCTTTATTAATGCCGATCATCATCGTAAGAGAAAGTCTCTATTGGGTACGTAAACTATTTTCTTTACATATTGGGGTTATACATAAATTGATTATTATCATGGGTAATTTTTGTAATAAGAACTTTAATGAGAGATTGGGTCAATTATGAACCCCGCTATTTCTAAACATGTTTAAATTTTAAACTTATTTTCTAAAGAGCCACTTACATACATAAATGGAAGGGTAAAATAAAAATTAACTAATTTGTGTCAAATTTCATCACAATTTATACCTAATTAATGTATTTGTGACTATGTATTTAATTTGTATTCCATGGGGGATCACTTATATGGTGGCTATTTTAAGACTTGGACCCATATATTCCATTTTCAATATCAACAGTGTCTATCAATAAAGAATATTTAGGCTAAACATCAACTCTTTAGATTAGGCCGTGATGGCCGATAGATGGGCGGACGTACGGACATGACTACATCGTCTTTACCAAAGGTTCGAAATTGCAGTACAATTTTGCACGGTTTTGTACACCGTTATACGCCCTTTCAAATGATATCTCCTATTGAATATATTACTTTTTTGCGTCTAAAGAACTTTCTATATATAATTTATTCAAGCCCATATGTACATCCTTTCTCCACTTGTAAACGTCACTAACTTTACATAAAATTTTTTCTGATACCAAGATTTAATCAGAACCTCATTGATCTGTCCTATGCTGAGACACTCAAATGTATACCATCGTTTTTTTATACCCACCATAAAAAAGATGTGGGGTATATTGATTTTATCATTCCGTTTGTAACACATCGAAATATTGTTCATAGATCCGCAAAAGTATTCTGGGTCCTTATTAAATTCTACGACGATTTAGCCATGTCTGTCCGTCCGTCTGTATGACTGTCTGTTGAAAGCACAATAGAGTCCGAACGAAATGAGCTAGAGGATTGAAATTTTCCACAAATATTCTCCATAGATAAAGTTTGCTTGGTATTGAAAATAGGTAATATCGGTCCATGTTTTCGGATAGCCCCCATACAAGTGTACCCCCGAAAAATAGGTTTAACGGGCATGTCTGTTTCAAAAGTGCGAGTATTGCGATGAAATTCGACATAAATAAGTCTCATATGATCCAAAATCTCCCTACAAAAGTTAATGATGATCGGTCCATAATTGACCCTAACCCCCATATAAGGTCCCTTCAGAAAATGACTTTAACGCTCATGACTGGATTAAAAATACGAGTATAGTGATGAAATTCGACACACATAAGTTTCACTGAAGCCATATCAAGTTTTATGTGGATCAGTCCATAGTTGACCCTACCCCCCACAAAGGGTCCCCTTTAAAAAATTAGTTTAACACTCCTTACTGGCTTAAAAATACTAGTATAACAATGAAATTTGACATAAGTAAGTCTCTTGTGATCCAAAACCTCTCTACTAAATTTTATATTGATCGGTCTATAATGGACCCTACTCCCCATATAAGGTCCCCTTCAGAAAATTACTTTAACGCTCATTACTGGCTTAAATATACGAGTGATGAAATGCAACACACATTAGTTTCAATGAAGCCCAAAAATCTCTCTATCAAACTTTATGTGGATTGGTCCATAATTGGACCTACTCCCCATATAAGGTCTCCTTTAAAAATTACTTAAACGATTATTAATGGCTTAGAAATACGAGTAAAGCGATAAAATTCCACACTCATATGGTTTATACGAGTTAAAATCTCTCTACCAAATGTATTGAAGATCGGATCGGTCCATAAGAAAATTACTTTAACGATCATTGCTGACTAAGGTGATCGACTCGGTTTTTCAACCGGTTTTTTCTGCTTTACCAGTGTCGGTTTTTTCTGCATGTTGATTTTTCGTATTTGTATTTAAAGATTACTTAAATTAAATTTGGTCCGTCAAAATTTTAAAAAATATCACTATCCTACCGAATTTCATGCGGCAAGGGTCGGGAAAAATTGGTCTAAAAAAATTTTATGAAATAATTAACCCTATCTCTCATATAAGGTCCTTTTCAGTTAATTTGATGAGTAATATCACCCTGATGTTTATAGGGAGCATTCCTTTTAAAGCATACGGTTTGATGATGGGTATATGCGATTCGGCACTGCCGAATATAACATCCTCACTTGTTAAGAGTTAACTTAATTTTCAAATATCACCCTGATGTTTATAGGGAGCATTCCTTTTAAAGCATACGGTTTGATGATGGGTATATGAGATTCGGCACTGCCGAATATAACATCCTCACTTGTTAAGAGTTTACTTAATTTTCAAAAATCCCAATATCCCTTGAATTAGTTTAAAGTTTAGTTTAAGCTTAGAAAATAAAAATAATATAATACAATATTTAAAATTGCAAAATTACTTGGTTCCTAAACTTTATTAATCTTAGATTATTTTCTTAAAATACTACACTGGTAAATACAATTAGAATGAGAGACGATAGTTTATAACACAAACAATATTGGAGAAATTATTTACAAATGATGTTTTTGGATAAGTGAAAATATTTCAATTATCTTCCTGTTGCTGTAACTTTAAAGCGGCATTTTGTCGTTTTTTCTCACGTTGTCTAAACATTTTGTTCTCATCCGCACACTTGGTGGTGATGGCATTTCTCACCTCCTTTGCAGTTAGCTGAGTGTGTTCCATTACCAAATGTATTATATCGGCCACTTTCAAAGGATCTAGTTGATTTTTCATGGGCTTATCGCAATCCATAAAGGCGGGTGAAGGTTTGCCAGTCAAAGTATGAAAAGCTAAAGTTTCACGACCAAAGACTTCCATTAGGATTTTGCGGGTAAGAGCAGCGCCTGACAAGGACCAGTTGATGGCCTGTAAAGCTGTTTTCGAAATCATAGTGCCGTTCGGTCCTATCACTACCATACCATATTCATTGGCCTCAAATTTGTCAACAATTTCAGTTTTTGTAGGTTTTCTGCTAATAGGTGTAGAGGTGGCTGATATTTTAATTCTTTTGTTTTGTTGTTCTTGGCGCTTAGGAGTTTGTGGTTGCAAATCGTTAGGTAAATCCATTGGTTTAAGTGGATCGAGGGGTTCTAACATGGGTTCTTCGTCCATTTTCTTTTGATAAAATGTTTCGAAATCCTCTTCGTTTATTTCAATATCATGTGACAATAATAACTCCTCCAATTTCTCGATTTCATCTTCCATCTGCTGTAGTTCTTCCACGTCTTTGACCATTCTTTCTATGCAATCGTGTTTGCTGGTTTCCCAATTTTCCAAAACTTTTAGTTTCATATCAAGTATTTTCGTATCATCTTTATCTGTTGAGACTAGTTTCTTTTTAATCTCTTCTGTTGAAGGTGTTTCCTTTTTGATTGGGAATAAATCCAAAAGCATAAGAGTTTTCTCAAAAGAATCATCTTTTGAATCTTCCAAGATGATATCCTCTTTTAAAGCTTCCATAATGCGTCTTTTGCGTATATTCTGCAGAGAAAATAAATCATAAATTAATAACTTATTTTGTGTTATAAAATTAAAATAAAAAGTGTTGTACTTACCACAGGATGTTGCATTACTTCGGTCATTTTACTACAAACTCCTTTAGGTTTTACTTGTTCGCTGGTAGTAGAGTGAATGTCTATTGTCCGTGATTTACTTTGTAGTTTTATACTTAAACTTGTATTAATGTCTCATTTTAGTTACTAAACAGGTGCTAATCAGCAATTTCTTACCCTTCATAGCACGTAACAGGTAACACAAAGACTTGTGCTACATATTTCATAGATCTTACTAAAGTTCTCGTGTATCTTGTGACTACCTACCTGTATAGACTGCTCTAACTAAGTGTAGCTCATAAAATTGCCCATAACCATAATTGTGGGAAAATCCTAGTTATTAGATTTACTAAATATATTACATCCTTCTGGGATTAAGTTTTAATACAACTCAACTAGTCCAATCAATTTGTTTGTGTATGCGTGTGTAGATACACGATCTATGTATGTGGTTTTCTAACGGTTGGTGCTGCTCTAGATACCATGTGCTTGAGTTGTGTTTATCTGAGGGGCTTTGCCGATATATATGTACATACCACACATTTAAGTTGAAATATTTCAATGGGACACTTAAGAAACATTGAACAGGGTACTTACTGCTTGTCTTACACACACACAAATCGCTTTCTTTTAAAATACTCGTACATTTATTGGATTATGGCTGGTGTTTCAATGGATTTGATTTTAAGTTGAAAAAATAAATATTGTGGAAAAATTTGTATTGGAGAAATAAAAAACGTTTACAATATAATATAAATCAGGTATAAGTAGATTTTTAACCTTGCAATATAATACTTTCCATTTGCTGCGTAAAGACACACAAGCACTTTGTAGCGTAATCTTTTTGTGGCAAACATTTGCAAATTTAAAGTAGAAGGAGAGTTCGCTAAATGAAGGCACAATTATTTTAGATAACAATAGTGGTAAATAAAAATTATAAATATGTATTGTAAATTTATTGATAAATTACAAATTAGAATCAAAGTCCTAAATGATATGACTTTAACAAGATATTTTTTCAAAAGAAATTTGTCTAAAAAATATCCTTTCATAAACGTCATCATGCTAGAAACGTTGCGTAACACTTTTAAGTTTCAATAGGTAATTGGTGTGCTCTCATAAAGAACAACATACCAATCGCTCGTAACCCTGCCAACAAAGTAAGTATTTAAAGTACTATTTACTAATATTCCCTATAGTGAATGTTTTCCGCTGTCTCTTTAGCAGTCAAATTTTCGCACTTCTTAGCTCATTCTTTAAACAGTTATTGCATTTTTTTCGATTTTAAGGTATGAAAAGCTGTAGAATAGGGTGGGTCGAAAGTCACTCATTAGAATTGAAGATATCTCAATAACACTTCAAAAAGTTTTTATCTAGCAATGTCCCTCTATCTGTCTACTGAAAGCTCGATAGAGGACAAACGCATTGTGGTTCCAAATCAAAATCTAGGTGGACAAAATTAAAAATCTGTAACTTCTAAATTTGGAAAAACGTAGTTTTTTTCGGAAGCTCATCCAATTTAAAAGAGGTTTTCAATTGGACCTTTTTTTACCCACCATAAAAAAAGATAAACCCCCATCTTTTTTGATTGATTTTGTCATTCCGATCGTAACACAACAAAATATTGGTCATAGACCTACAAAAGTATATCGAGGGACTATATTCAATAGTCGCTATCTCTCATTTTTATGAAAATGAGATTTTGATGGCAAAATATTCAGCAAACTATCGCGCATCAGTGATATAAATTTCAAAGAAAAAAAATATTTTTTGGCAATTTTATAGCATTTTTTAAATTTCTCTATCTTAAAAAAAGAAAAATTCTGAATGCAAAACTCTCTATCTTATCCAAAAATTGCTTCAAACTCGATCCCTTTGGATAATTTTCTGTTGCAAAACAAGTCTTCTTAATAATTTGGACATGCTGAACACAAATCCGTCAAAATATTTAAAATCGGTCTAATAGTTTTTGAGATATCGCTCATTATGATACTAATTAAATAAATTTTATTGTCGTGTTTAACCATATAACATTGATTTTGGACCAAAACATTATAATCTGTTGCTTTTTCAACAATTTGGTTTGTTTTCCTCCATTAAATTGTATAAAATATAATATTTATTGATTTTAATTCAAATAAAAATTTTATGTTTCCATGAAAAACTCTCTATCTGTTGGTTGAATGAACATTTTCGTAGAAAAATAAGCTCTATCTGATATAAATTTGTGAATAATTTTGTAAATAATGCAAAAATTAAAATTCTTTTTATATAATGGTTTAGAATATGGTCGTAAAAATATATTGTAAAAGAAAAAATTAAAAAATCTTCACGAACTAGCGAAATAAACAGTTTTTTTGCTCTCCTGAAAACTTGTATTATTTTAGATAGAGACTATTGAATATAGTCCCTCGATATATATTCTGGGTCCTTATTAAATTCTAAGACGATCTAGCCATGTCCGTCCGTCTGTCTGTTGAAAGCACGATAGAGTTCGAACGGAATGAGCCAGAGGGTTGACATTTTCCACAACTATTCTCTATAGACAATGTTTGTTTGGTATTGAAAATTAGCAATATCGGTCCAAGTTTTCGGATAGCCCCCATACAAGTGGACCTCCGAAAAACAGCTTTAACGGGAATATCTGTTTTAAAAGTACGAGTATAGCGAAGAAATTCGAAATAAATTCCATATGAACCAAAATCTCCCTAGCAAATTTTATGAGGATCGCTCCATAATTGACCCTACCCCCCAAATAAGGTCTCCTTCGGAAAATCACTGTAATATAGCGGTGAAATAAGTTTCATATGAGCCAAAATCTCCTTACAGAATTTTATGAGGATCGGTCCATAATTGACTCTACCCCCCATATAAGATCCCCTTGGTTCTGGCTTAAAAATAAGAATAAAGCGATGAAATTCGACTCACATAAGTTTCATGCGAGTCAAAATCTCTCTACCGAATTTTATATGGAGCGGTCAATAATTGTCCCTACCCCCTTATAAGTTCCCCTTCAGAAAATAACTGTAACGCTCATTACTGGCCTAAAAATACGAGCATAGCGATGAAATTTGACATACATAAGTTCCATACGAGCCAAAATCTGTCTATCAAATTTTATATGGATCGGTCCATAATTGAACCTACCAATAACTTATAAAATACTATTCAGTTTTTCAATGTAATGTCATAGGAACGAGTCAGTACTCAGAGCAGTTGTGAGTTACCTGTGGAATTTTCTAATATTTTTATACTATTTTTTTACCAAATTATATAATATAATATATATTATTATATATATGCAATCAATATGTAGCAACATTTCTTGTCTATATACACCATTATCATACGTCTTATATTCCTGAAAATGTTAATTTTTATACCCTCCACAACCATCACTGGTAATATAAGTTTGTAATTTCGTGTGTAACACTAAGAAATATTCATCTGAGACCTAACAAGGTATATATACTCAGAATATATATGCCTTGTGAAATTCTGAGTCGATTAAGCTATGTCCGTTAAAACTATCTTATATATCCACCATCAAATCGTATGCCGTAAAAGGAATGCTTCTCTGTAAACATCGGGGAGATAAGGCTTAAGTCGTAAAATTCGTTTCGAATTTCATTGCTGTTCTTGTATTTTTAATTCAGTCATAAGTTATTGGCTCCTATTCTGCATTTCAATTCGAATCGAAATTTTCTCCGTTTGGCAACTTTGGTATTCTGCATTTTGGTCCGACTCTCCGCCACATAAACAACAACAACCTAGGTACGATCGTAACGCAGAATACTCACATTCGTAAAGCATTGAAGCGAATTGGAATTGCTTCTTCTTTTTCTTACGATTCAGTTTTTTGTTGGAATACCTTTTTTCGATCGTTGCGCAACTGAATGCGTAAACGTAATCGAAATACAGAATAGGGGTGATTATCTGAAGGGGAACTTATATGGAGTAGGGACAATTATGTATGCATTGATTATGTATGTATTTATTTTATTAGCTATGGTCAGTTATAGACCAATCCTCATAAAATGCGTAATGAAGAATTATAATAAAAAGCTTTATATAGCGAGTACAATGATGAAGTACTCATGGACGCTTTATATATGAGGGGTAGGTTCAATTGTGGACCGAACCTCAAAAAATTTTATAAAGACATTTTAGCTTGTATGAAACTTATTTTTTTTCAAATTTCATCGCTTTACTCATATTTTTAAGGGGTCCTTAATTGGGGGTAGGATAGGTTACCGACCCATCCGCATTAAATTCGGTAGAAAGATTACGTTTCTATAAAAGTTGCTTACATCGAATTTCTATGCTATACTCGTATTTTTAAGTTAGTAATGAAGGGGACCTTATGTGGGGGATAGGGTCAATTATGGACCGATTCCCGTAAAATTTGGTAAAGAGATTTTGGCTTTTATAAAACTTATTTATGTCAAATTTTATCGCTATACTCGCATTTTTAAGTCGGTAATGAGTATTAGTGTAATTTTCTGAAGGGGAACTTATAAAGGGCGTAGGATCAATTATGGACCGATCCCCATAAAATTTGGTAGAGAAATTTTGATGCATATAAAACTTATTCATGTCGAATTGCATAGCTGTACTCGTATTTTAAGCCAGTAATGAGCGTTAAAGTCATTATCTGAAGGGGACCTTATATGGGGCTAGGGTCAATTATGCACCGATTCCCATAAAATTTCATAGGAAGATTTTGGCTTATATAAAACTAAATCATATCGAATTTCATCGTTATATTTGTATTTTAAAGTCAGTAATTAGCGTTAAAATCATTTTCTGAAGGGGACCATATATGGGGGGGATGGTCAATTATAGACCGATTCCCATAAAATTTGGTAGAGAGCTTTTAGCTTATATAAAACTTATTTCTGACGAATTTCATCGCCATACTCGTATTTTTAAGCCGATAATGGAGTAGGATCAATTATGGGCCGATCCTCATAAAATTTTGTAGGGAGATTTTGACGCATATAAAAGTTTTTTGTGCCAATTTTAATCGTATTTTTAAAATAGTTATGACTGTTAAAGCTTTTTTTCGGGGGGCTACTTGTATGGAGGCTATGCAAAATTGTGGACCAATATTGCCCATTTGCAACACCAAACAAACCTTACCTGCAAGGAATATTTGTGGAAAATTTTTACACACTAGCTATTTCCGTTCGAACCCTCGCGCTTTCAAAAGACAGATGGACGGACGGACGAACAGATAGACGGACATGGCTGGATCGCCTCAGAATTTAATAAGGATCCAGAATATATATACTTTTGTGTTACAAAGGGAGTGACATCTTTTTTGATGGTGGGTATGAAAGAGTGAAGGCACATTTCCAACCAAAAAATAGCAAAAATCCAAAAGTATTGAAATTTTTAAATGGAAAATAGTCCTTGTTTTGGCCCATAAATAATATTGATCAGAAATAAATTACGACCAATATTTAAAAAGAATTTAAATTTTTAAATTCCTCTAACCTGTTAATTATATAGTAAAAGACAAATAGTACATGCAAGCATGTTTATAAGACCTAGTCGAGTGTTTTCAAAAAATACAACAATCTCTGAATCGGATGGGATACAAAAAATGACACGCGTTTAATAGCACACAATCCTCTTTAAAAAACCATATTGCAGAACTTAAGATATTGCCACACCGAATCTATGCAAGCTTTCGATTTCTTCCTATCACGTCACAATTTCGAGTAATTCACTATTTTGCTTAACCCTTATGGGACCCAAATCTCAAACATTATTTCAAATAATACTTTTTAATAAACTTTTAATAGTATTGTACTTACAATATTTACAATATTACAATATTTTATTAAGACCATAGGTAGAACCATCTGTTATAAGCGGTTAAACTTGAAAAACTTTGAAAAAATTGTGAAATTTTCAACTTTTTTTGTAACATTTGGATAATATTTATGAAGCTTATGAGATATTTGTTCAATACTGTCAATGAGGGTTGGATACACTTCTAGCGAAAATATATTTAATATTTAGTCCATGAATGATCGACCAAAAAACGGTTATATGATGACAAAATTATTTAGCTAATTTTAAAAAATTTATCTTTTTTTTTTGTTTTTTTGCAAGAATATTTGTGGGTTTATAAATATCAAAAATTCTACAATATGATATGCACATCGCGACATCCTTATGGTAAATTTTACTTGTTATACCATCCACCACCTTCAGTGGTGATAGAAAGTATATATAAGTTTGTCATTCCGTGTGTAACACCAAGAAATATTCATCTAAAACCCAACAAAGTATATATATTCCGGGTCCTAATTAAATTCTGGGTCGATTTAGCTATGTCCGTCTGTCTGCCTAAAACACTAAGGAAACGAAATAAACCAAATTCACAAAAAATATTCATTGTTGTCCTGAGCAGTTTGGTATTGAAAATCAGCAAAATCGGTTCACAATGTTAAAAGTTATGAGTAAAAATTTCAGACTACCTAGAAAAACATACGGTTTTTTCGTAATTCTTAATTCGTTTTCTCAGAAACCACAAAAGATAATTCGATGAAGGGATCAATTATGTTGAAAATCAAAATAATGGATCCAAATTTTCCCATAGCCCCCGTACTAAGGTAGATATTTCCGGAAATGGATTTTTGTTAATAATTTCATCAAAAATATCGGTATCAACTCAAAATTTGCACATATAAATATAATATTTACAAAAATCGTACTACCAACGTAGATTTGTATAGGACCACAATTGGTCATAGTTCCCATATAATGCTCACTTCCGAAAATCACTCAAGCGCGCATTTTTCACTGATAAATAAAGCTATCGAGATAATGCTCGACATGAATATGTTTTATGTAGATATAAATTACTCTACGAAATTGTTTTCGAATCAGTTCATAATTGGCCATAGCTCCCATATAAGGTCCACTTCCGAAATCACTTAAACGCGCATATTTCATTAATATATAAAGCTATCGAGATAAAATTCGAACGAATATGTTTTGTTATGTATCAACTACTATATAAATCCTTTTCCGGACAGGTCCTTAATTGGTCATAGCTCCCATATAAAGTCCACTTTCGAAAACATTTAAACGAGGCTATTTCATTGATAAATAAAGCTATCGAGATAAAATTCGACACGAATGTCTCTTGTGTATCTCTCAATCACTTTACGAATTTGTTTCCGGATAAGCCTGTAATTGGTCATAGCTCCCATATAAGGTCAACTTCCGAAAATCACTTAAACGCACATAATTTATTAACTAATAGAGCTATCGGGGTAAAATTGGACGTGAATATGTTTTGTATATATATAAATCATTATGCGAAATTATTCCCGGATCGGTTCATAATTGGTCACAACTACCAATAAGGATCATTTCCGAAAATAACTTAAATGCTCAATTTCATTGACAATAAAAGTTATCGGGATAAAATTCAACTTGAATATGTTTTGTGTATATGTAAATCAATATACGTATTTTTTTCCGGATCGGCCCATAAATAGTCATAGGTCCCATATAAGGATTACTTCTGAAAATCACTTAATACCATATAACTCAATATTAAATGATTATATCCGGATAAAATTCGACATGAGCGTATTCTGTGTATAGTTAAACTATTCTGCTAAAATGTTTTCCAAGTGATCCGTTATAGATCGTAGCTTCCATATAAGGCCAACAACATCGTTTAAAAGGCCTTTATCCGAAAATCACTTAAAATAAATTTTTTTTGACAACATCAAAATAAGTTCCATATATGCATAAAGAAATTACTAAATGATAGTACCCTCACTACGGAAACAAAACTTATGCCGAGTTATCTAAAATCTAGATAGTTAAATGTGTTTTAATAAAAAGTAGCTTGCTGGTGGAGGGTACTTGAGATCTGGCATGGCCGAATATAACACTCTAACTTGTTATACCCTACACCACTTTAGTGGGGAGGGTATATTGGGTTTGTACTGATGTTTGTAACATATTCAATATTCGTCCTAAACCTACCTTAAAGTATACCAATCGGCTTTGAATCGTTTTCTGAGTCGATTTAGCTATGTCCGTCCGTCTGGCCGGCTGGCTGTCCATGTAAACTTTGTGCGCAAGGTAATTGGATGAAATTTGGCACACACGCTTTTTTGACCTAAGGACGAAGCCTATTGAAAATGGTTAAAATCGATCCGTTATTTCACCTAGCCCCCATACAACAGAACCACCCGAAAAGGGCTTTTGAGCTCATAATTATGTTAAATATACCTGTAAATTCGTTTATCTGGGAAACTAATGAAACTAAATTCTTCAAATTTTGCACGAAGAAATTGAATATTCATCTGAACATTTTGGAGGAAAAAAGCGGACTTTCATATGGGGGCCTAAAGCCCCCATATGAATTAAATAGAAAAAATCGTATATCTGAGAAATTATTAGAACTAGAATCTTCAAATTTTACTTAGAGAATCTTGACATTCATCTGAACATTTAGAGTATAACGGGCGGACTTTCAATGGGGAACTTGGCAAATCCCATATGAATTAAATATAAAATTTCGTTTATCTGAGAAACTAATAGAACTTGATTCTTAAAATTTTGCACAAATTACTTTAATTTTCATCTGAAAATTTTGAAGGAAAAACTAGCGGGCTTTCATTTCTGGAGCTTGAAGCCCCCACATAAATCAAATAGAAAAATTCTTATATCGTATATCTTTAAATTTTACATGAAGAACTTTGACATTCACGTGAACATTTAGAGCATAACGGGCGGACTTTCAATGGGTGGCTTGTCATAACATATACACAGAGAAAACAGATTCATTGTGACAACCGAAT
Source organism: Lucilia sericata (assembly GCF_015586225.1). NCBI lineage: Eukaryota > Metazoa > Arthropoda > Insecta > Diptera > Calliphoridae > Lucilia > Lucilia sericata. The sequence goes on along the minus strand of NW_023994061.1, from coordinate 149,019 downwards.
TTGTTTCCAATCGAATTCAGTCGGTTCTCACAACTATGCCATAATTCGATTGTAATTACTGTAAAATTCGTTTACTATTACTGAATATATGGAGTACACAACTATTTTAAATTATTATTCGGTAATCTGGATTGAAATTATCGGTATACGCAACTGAAATATTATCTATTGAAAACCAATTTGTGGATTATGTGTATTTTAAAATAAATTTTATTTTGTTTAAAACATTTACAATAAAATATGAATATGTATGTATGTATGTATGTAAATACAAACTTATAAATATAAACCAGCAACATTTTCCATCTTGTTTTGAGATTTTGATGGTATGTACTTGGGATTTTGCTCTTCATACTGTCCAACATTTCCAAAGCTACCTTTCCACGCTTTTCCGCTGCTGTAAAATGATTAAAAATTATTGAAAATAACCACAATAGATTTTAAGATATATAATGGACTAAACATTACCTTTTTTTATCAGCATTAAGTTATCTTCAAATGTAATTAGATTTTTTTTAAAATTATAAATTCGTTTTATTTTATTTATTTTTGTTAACGTCAACTATAATTATCAAATAATCGGTTGTGAACACCGAATTTGGTTAAAGGAACCAAATAGTTTTTTAAATAATTTTCCCAATTGATAATTGGTTGCAATGATCAATATTTTTTACTTTCTACTGATTTTCGGTTACAGCGACTAATATTTGACGTTCTAAAGTTTTAATCCTAAATAAAATTCGGCTGCATTTACTGAATTAACAAAAGAATTTAATAACCGATACAATTCAGTTCAAATTATTGATTTGGAAATTGTTAAAACCACAATTCAATTATTATTATGGTTTTTTAATACTGAGTATAGAAAATCGGTTAATTATACAGTTTTTCAATAACAGCGATACAATTTTAATTAATTTAACTAAATATTTATCATGGTAACCGATTTCCAATCGATCTGTTTTCTGTGTGTATGAATTAAATACAAAATTTCGTTTACCTTGGAAACTCTTATATTCGTCAAATTTTTCATAGATAGATAGAAATTGGTGATACTTGCAATAATTTGCTTGACATCTCTCATATGTAACATATTATATATCTGGAAAACTATTGTAGTTAGAATCTTTAGGGTAGCAAAGCACACTGGATATAGCTAGTGAAAAATAAATCACATTTAATATTCATAACTGGTGTAGGGTATCATATGGTCGGTCACGCCCGACTATACTTTCTTACTTCTTTACTTTAATAAAAATTCCTTCTCACACATACTAATACACAGTATACACACTTATAAAATTAATAAATATTTTTTATGCCAAATAATCCTTGTTTTAGTTGTTGTTGTTTTTGCCAATTTTGTCCACATCTTAAAATTTTACTTTAAATTTTAACAAAAAATTTAATTTAAAACACTTTTGCGAAAAAAGTAGACGTGATGAAATTTGTTACCAGACATGGATTTAGGTGCAATAAATCTATCTTAATCAGTCATTAAAATTTAAAAGAGCGCAAAAAAAAAACTTTTTTGCAGACCAGTGTAATTTTACATTTCGAAGATATACTAATATGAGTCCCCATAGCGCCGTTTCATATGGTGTCTATTTTCAAAACTTATACGTAAATGGTTAGCTACGACCATGGAAAAATTTGCCTTGGCCGGATCAGTCATCTAGAAATATCAGATTTTTTCTAAAAATCTTTAACTTTCCATGAAGTAGCCACACGCATATGTATACTAGAATTCTGTATTATTTTGGATCAAAAGAGATTATTTCTGGAATTCCAGGTACACCAACAATACATAATTTTTTTCCAAACACAAACAAAAAACACAATTTGCAGATTCGCTAAATGCTCAGTCACAAAAAACTACCTAACTATATAAGGAATATATTATGGACCTTAACTAACACATATACATATTGGAGATTTTTTGTATATTATAAAATTACTTTAGATAAAGGCAATGACCATCTTTCATTTGAAATTCTGAGTGATTTTAACAATACTTACGTTTAAGAAACACAATATCGAATGCTTAAATCTTTAGCCACAATTTGGGAAATACCCAATATTAACTTATCATTATACTACTCCGTTGGTATTTTATAAAAATTTCCAATACTAAACAAATTCGCCAACAGATGTTACAGAAAACCAATTGACTTGTTGCTCAAGTAAAAACCAATTGTCAACAACTAAAAGTAAATTTGCATTCCAAGAAGGGTCATAATATAACCCTCATAAAATCTCTAAATTCGTACTTTAAGCATTTTAAGTGTATAGTATTAGTCAGCAGGTAGGTAAAATATTAATCCATCGCGCAAGAGGAACCCTAAATTTCGGAGTATATAAGTTGCGAATTGAGTGCTTCAACTAAACAGTTTTAAATTAACAGTGAAAGTGATCAAATCGCGAGTGAAAAAAAGAAAATAAATATGTCCTCTAAGGCGAAATCAAATTCTCAAGAAATCTGCCGCATGTCCTGGTTTCTCATAGAAATGGACGAAGGTCAATCAAATGGTGGCAAAATCAATGGACGAATTATCTATGGTGTTATACATTCGATAGATATAATAGACAGTGATTCGACCTACATGTATATCAATCGTAAAGTTCGTTTTAACTGGAACCATGCCATTATAGAGGGCAGAGTAAAGTTGGCCTCCGATGATCGTTTCTTTGTCGAACAACAATTTAAAAATTTGTCCAAGAGTAATGAAGATGCCATGAAAAATTTGAGTCTATCGAAACGTTTTCTAGTGCAGTATAACAAAGGCGCCGGCACAATAGTACACGCCATTGTCCATCAAAAGGAAGTTGTTTGGCCAACAGATGATTTTGAAAATTCAAACATAAAAGAGGTTCTAATACGTGATGGCAAAATACAAAGAATGGCCACTGTATTACATGTCAATGATTCCGATGATTTAATGCAGAAAGAGTTAGATGTCCTTAAATCAAGATGTTTTGATAAGGTAAGTTTTTTATTTTTTTAAGTAAAATAAAATCATATATTTAATATTAAATTTATTTACTTTTTAGGCTTTCAACGATCCAAATGACAACAACGATATTGAACAGACACCCTGGCTTTTAGTACAATACAGCAATGGACCTTCTAATGTCATCTATACCATTGTGCATGTGGCCGCCACTGTTTGGAGATCAACAAACCTCTATCCTAATCTTGTGGTATATTTATCAGAAAATGAAACTGTCTACCAGGCAATTATTATACGCAAAACAAGGGATCGTAATGAACTAGACACTGAATTGCGTAAACTCAAAGACTCCTGTTTAACATCTAAATTTCCTCTCGCTACATGTGTAAGTAAAAAATGAGAATAATTTCTATAACAATATGTTAGTTTTAAAATGTAGTAACGTTTAACCTTTGCCCTAATATAGTCAATGGTTTCTTTACAGTCAACGACAAAGTTTGCTTTGCCTCCCGTGGATCATCAGAGTTTGTGTGCCAAACCCATAAATGTTGTGGAACTTAAACGTGATACATTGCAAATAATCAGAAACTAACAGTGATGGATGAAATTTAATTTGGTATTTAAGAAATTGTTTGACAATAAAAAGTTGTAGTAGTATAAGAATAAAATTTAAAATATATGCAAAAACCTTTAAAAGGTCCATAAAAAATGATAGTTTTAAAATTTTATTTATAACAAGCTTAATCGGGCCCTAATCTGCCTTTAAAATTTAAAAACGATTTTGGTGTAATTAACTAAAAATTTAAACGCCATCTATGGGATGAAGAAAAGGTCTTCTATCTAATCTGAAAATGCCCTGCTCTAGCCGTTAAGAGAAACCATTTCTTGGCAGTCAATCAAGTGCCGGTAGAGGTAGAAATATTGGCTAAGAGTCTTTCAATCTCTCTTTTCTTCAGAAGATTCTATGATCGAAGTTTATCTCTCGTTTTATAAATAAGCTACACGTCAAAGTACCATCATTAAGCTTGAGATTTCGTCATAAATAAAAAAGTACTGTAGGATATACGATGGAGATATCCGATATGGATATAGTAATGGAAAATTGAGTCGAATGTTTGTTTTATACTTTTTCCCAAGTCCCAATTTTTAAACAAGAAAATTGATGAAGTGATACATTTATTTTTCTAGTCCCATACAGTCGGTCCCTACAAATAGGACTTTAGATACTTTAGAGTTTCCAACTACTTATTCTTACTTATAAATGCAGAAAATCACGTCTTCTGTTATAATGACTATACCCTAATTTACAGTCATCATACTTACCAATCATGATCATCAGAGTAGAGTAGAGACTAGGAATGCTATCTTGGACAAAGTAATGTCGTGCTGTACGTGAACAACTGCCGTGTTGGCCTATTTCGTGGTGGTCTTTTTCAACCACTGGGTGAGCGACGGCTCATCGCCGCCCCATTATGCTTCTTACACGCAGGTGCCGAGATTTGGTTCTTACTCACAGTGACTCACTGTGGTAAATTTGGTATGAACAGAGTTTACTCTGAACATATCTGGACAAGGAAGGAAAATTCAATGGTATTACTTGTATAAGATACTTTTCATCCATCACCATTCAACCCTGCACACTTCTCATTTATCCAGCACACTCATAAGAGAACAACATACGACAGACTCACTCTAGGTATAGGGTCGGATGACTTTCGTACACCCCTACATCCTGTATCGTATACAATTAACACCAACTCATTTCCAACGCTTAGTCCCACAGCCACTCCTCTGTGGGGTATCTGTTGTCATTCGGCAACAGCACCGAACTTTTCCCGAAATATAGATTTCACCGTACGTCTTTTAACCGCAACTTACTCTACCCGCGAATTTGGATTTAAATCACAGCCACTATGTTGATCCAAAGGAACCTCAACCAACAGACCAGCTAGGACAAGTCCTGCGGAAACTGGCCACCCGTAGTGCCATATTATGGGGTTCTCTGGTCAGATCCCATGTCAAATCATTCCAAGGACTAGCAGAGGAGTGAAATGACATTACCAGTTTATAGTCCCGGCAGACTAGAGGTACTGGTAGCACCTCTTTACCCCGGAATTGCAAAACACTAAGATGAGGGTCTTTCATCAAGGAAACTTGCCCCGGGGGGCTACTTTGGACAGTCCAATATTGTAAGGCTTCTTTAATCTATGCAATATTAAATGGTGTATTTGGTTTTCTTTGAGTCTATATCGGACATGCGAATCGCTGAAGTCTTCTTAATGACAAGCTTGAAATCAAATTTCTAGAAATCAGTCTGCGTGTATGAAAAAGTTATGTTATTAAAAGTTAATACGTATAAGTTAATACCAACCATTTAATTATTATACCCTCCACCACCATCAGTGGTGATAGAGGGTATATATAACTTTGTCATTCCGTGTGTAACACCAAGAAATATTCATCTGAGACCCAACAAAGTATATATATTCTGGGTCCTTATCAAATTCTGAGTCGATTTAGCTATGTCCGTCTGTCCGTCCGTCCGTCCGTCCGTCTGTCTGTCTGTCTGTCTGTGTAAAACACCCTCACGTTAAAACGAAGCAATATAATTTAACCAAATTCTCCAAAAATATTCATTATTATCCGGTACAGTTTGGTATTGAAAATGAGAAAAATCGGTTCACACCGGGAAAAGTTATGACTCAAAATTTAAAACAACCTCGAAAAAAATAAGCATTTTTCACACATTCTGATGTAATTTTCTCGAAAACTATGCTAGATAATTTCATAAAAATCACCACACATTCGTTTCTGCACAAGAGCCTGACCCATGCTAAAAATTAAAAGAATCGGTCCACAATTTCATATACCTCCCATACAAAAGTACATATTCCCGGAAAATGGTTTTTTGTTAATAACATCCGTCACAATGTCGATATCTTCACAAAATTTTACAAAATAAAATCTTATGTCGATACAATTCATTCAGAGAAAACCTTTTTTGGATCGGTCCATAATTAGACATACAAGGTCCCCTCCCAAAAATCACTTAAACGCTCATAACTCATTACTAAATTAAGATATCCACATAAAATTTGGTACAAGTATTACCCATATGCAGAAATATTACTGTGAAATTTTTCTCCGATCGGTCCATAATTTGTCATAGCTCCCATACAAGGTCCCCTCCCGAAAATCACTTAAACGTGCATAACTCATTACTTAATTAAGATATCCATATAAAATTTGGTACAAGTATTGCTTATATGCACAGAAATATTACTGATAAATTACGGTCGGTCCATAACTGGTCATAGCTCCCATACAAGGTACCCTCCCGAAAATCACTTAAACGCACATAACTTATTACTAAATTAGGATATCCATATCCATTGGCAGAAGTATTGCTCATATACAAAGAAATATTACTGTGAAATTGTTTTCCTATCGGTCCATAATTGATCATAGCTGCTACACAAGGTCCCTTTCAGAAAAACACTTAAACGCACATAACTCATTACCAAATAGTGATGTAAATAAATACTATTTTTGTACATAAATACTATTTTTGTACACATAAATGTTATTTCAAAATTTTTCACGATCGGTCCATTCTTGGTCATAGCTCCCATACAAGGTTACGTCCCGAATATCACATAAACGCACATAACTCATTACCAAATATTGATATCCATACATTTAGCAAAAATATTGCTCTCATATACATAAATTACACTATAAAATTGTTTTACGGTCGGTCCATATTTGGTCATAGCTCTCATACTAGGTCCCCTCCCGAAAATAACTTAAATGCACAATATATCTTTATACACATAATTGGTCATATCTCCCATACAAGTTTTTTTTTACGGAAATTTCTTAAACGCACATTACTCATTACCAAATAAAGCTATAGATACAAAATTTGGCACAAATATTAGTTTTGTATACAAAAATTATATTTCAAGATTTTTTCACGATCGATTCATAACATGGGTGCGGTCGGTCCCATACAAGGTTCCCTTCAGAAAATCACTTAAACACACATTAGTTATTACTAAATTACGATATAGATACCAAATTTGACTGAAATATACCTTTTACGTACAGAAATTTTGCTTAAAGAATTTTTTACGATCGGTCTATATTTGGTCATATCTCCCATACTAGGTCCTGCCCCTAAAAGTGCTTTAACCGTATTTAACTAGTTGCATTATCATTTTGTGTAGAACAAAATTATATATATGTATTTTGAAAGTCCTTGAATCTTTCACACACATGCATACATACAAACTACTAAGCGCTATAAAAATATAAAAGAAATTGGCGTTTGTTTTAAGTGGTTTAAATCTTGGGATTCTTCTATTTAAGACATGAGAAAACTTATTTCTACAAATAATTGATCAATTAGAAAAGTATTAATATAAAAGTAGCTGGTGGAGGGTATTTCAGATTTGGCTCAGCCGAATATAGCACTCTAACTTGTTTTTAGATACATTCTATCTCTTTTATTTATAGACTCAAACTTTGTTCTAAGGGCACCGGCATTGGAAAAAATAGACGAACAATCTGAGAAAAGCACATCATCTATAGAAACTGAAAATTGCGAATTAAAGTCAAAACAATCTATTACGAACATTTATCGTTTAAAAGGAGGTTGGAGTTTGGTTAATCGAAAAAGTAGCAAGAAAACCACAAATGAATATAATTCTGCTAATGATAATGGGTGAGTTTGAAATATAATTTAACAAAATTCTAGTAATAAGTTCCGAATTTTCTTAAAGGCGGCAAACAGATGACGTTGAAAATAATATTATAGTTAATGAAGACACAGAGGTAAATAGGGAAGGAGTCTCAGATCAGATAGAATCTTCTAATACAACTACAAAAATTGATAATGAAAATATCAAAGAGTCAGAAAAGGAGAAGGAAATTTCAAGAGAATTACAACCAGCTACAAATAAGATTGATTTGAATAAGAATCTTGAAATAAATCAGCCAACTGCTATCGAAGGAAAAACGATTTTGGATACAAATTATTCAACGAATCATAAGTTGGAATCTGAACTAAAGAGTACATCTGCGAAAACATTGATAACATCATCCTTTATTACAACTGTGCTTGACGAAATGGTACCAATTTCCGAAAAACCTATCTTGTCATCATCTTCTACAAAATGTGAATTGAAAGATCTGATTGCAATTTGTGGAAAAACTAATAAAACAAATAGTCAGTGTGATTTGCTTGATATAAATTCAAACGTTGCTGAATTAGCATCCGATTTATTTTGCATATTAGCTGACGATAAAGAAACTTGTAAAAGGATTGAGGAACTAGAAATACAAGTAGAGCACTTGCATCATGATCTTAAAGATCTTCAGAAAGAGCTAATGCCACTTGATGATCTGGCTAAATTTAGTGTTCTTTCTAGACAGTTTAATGAAGTTAACGCTCTCTTAACAGATTTAAAATTAAATTGTTTAAAATTGCAAAATATTGAAAGAAAGAGAAGTAAGGAAAGTATACTTGAGGAGATGGCACATTGTTCTCAGCGAAATAATCAACCAGCAATGGACATTCCATTCTACGATTGCAATGATGAATATTTTTATCCACCTGAATATTTGGAAAATTGCAATTGTGTTATATGTCACAGATCGCATTTTTTACCCTCTGAAACCGAAAGAATTGAGCATGACCCTGAATATCATATCGAAAAGCGACCCAAAATACACGAACGACCCAATTCTGAGAGTATTGGAGGTTTTGAATATACTCCAACAAATTTTGCCTGTTGCCAACCCTGTCAGTTATATAGAAATTTCTATACCGATCAAATATATTCCTCGACAACTCCCGAAAATTTTGAACGACCAACACAGCACTATAATACCAAGGGATTTTCAAGATTTGAAGGTGATAAATATGATGCTGATTGGAGTACCTCTCCAGATAATTCCATACAAAGTACAAGTCCAAAGCCTTATAAACGATTAATTGAAGAATCAATACAATTTAATTCGATTCCATCATTAAAACAAGACAAACAAAACAATAATAAGAAAGTATCACAACGCGGAGGAAATCATTCTATAAGAAAATCATACAGCACTAAAATTAGACACTCAGCTGGTACGGAAGTATTATCAAATCCATTATCTTATGCTGAAGAAAGATTTCAAATCGATAATCTTTCAGTTTCAACTACAGAATGTCCTACAATAACAAGCAACTTGTGCAAAGCAATCTGGAGAATTGTTGGCAATATAAAGAGTGAAAATATTGCTTTAGCAGTATTTTTAGAATCAAATAATTTATACTACATTAATGTCTCTATTACACTGACGGGACAGTGTTTAGGCTGCCTTTACACTAATGAAGCGGCATTTCAAGCGGCTAAGAAGAAAAAATTATTTGATAATTTTTTAACATTTTTCGTTTTGAATTCTGTGAATACTGTGGAGCAAAGAGATACAATTTTGGGTCATTCGTTTGAATTTATTAATGCAAGTGATTAAGATATTTGTGAAAATATTAGATTTTTGAGATATGTATTTTGTTTTTGGAAAATGTTTGTAAAAATTGTGTTATTTCCAATCACCAAATTAAAACAAGCAATTTTAAAACATTTTTTATATGTGAACAATAATTTTAGTTTTTTTTTTTGCTCCTTAAGGGGGGTTTGCAGCTATACCAAACTTCTGGAAATTTTCATAATAAGTTCCATATGGTCGGTCACGCCCGACTATACTTCCTTACTTGTTTCCACTGTATTCAATCGTTTTGACTACACCTTCAGCAATAAAAACAAGTAAGAGTGTTATATTCGGCTGTGCCGAATCTTGTATACCCACCATCAAAACATTGTCGAAAAGAAATGCTTCCTTATGAATAAATTTTGATATTTAAGAATCGATGCTTTCGTTATTAGGATAAATTATGGACTGATCCTCCTAAAATTTGGTAGAGAAATTTTTATCGAATTTTATTGCTGTACATGTATTTTTAAGGTAGTAATAGCGTTGAAATAATTTTCTGAGAGGGACCTTATTTGGGGGGGGAGGTTTGGACAATTATGGACCGATCCTCGTCAAATTTTCTAGAACGATTTTGGTTTAGGCTAGTAATGAGCTTTAAAGCCATTTTGTGAAGGGGGCCTTATATCGGGGTAGGGTCAATTATCAACCGATCCTTACAAAATTTTGCAAAGCGATTTAGGTTCCTTATATGGGGGATAGGGTTAATTATGGACCGATCCTTATAAAATTTTACGATGATATTAAGGTTCCTATAAAATATGTTCATGTCGAATTTCATTGCTATAGATGCTTGTTTTGGACAGTTATGAGCGTTAAAGTCATTTTCTGAAGGGGACCTTATATGAGAGCTAGCCGAAGTCGTGTTTTAAACAGACAGACAGACGGTAATAGCAAATCAAATTAACGAATAAAGTAAAAAATTGGGACGAATACGGTCGAATTGTCATATGGCTTTTCAAATAGTCTTTAATAGGGGTACTTTCTATAGTAAATTTCTATTAAAGTCAAACGTCAATTTGATCAGTGGAATGTTGGTAATTTATACGATAAAAAACATTTACTAATTTCGATGTTTGAAGATTTCAATTCCAGATCATTTATTACGACAACTAGGAATCAGTTCATCATCACTTTATGAATCGATTTGATGAAATTTGGCACATACCCTTCTCTTGATCCAATAACGAAATTTGCTGAAAATTGATGAAGTCGGTTTAATCGTAACCCCGAATAGTGCGTCCACAAAAGTTGACACAACCTAATTTCTCATAAGTCAAAATGATAATGAAAATTTTCTTAATAATCGACATTTCTAACAATCACTAGTGTAGGGTATCATATGGTCGACCATGTCTGACTATTGATTATTAAATGTTAAACAAATATTTGTTTAATAATTACTAATTTTAAATATGGAGGAAAATATATCTTAGATGAACCAATTTATATTTTACACTCAAATAAAGTCTTCACTTAGTTAATTGTCCAATCTGCCTGCTGTATATTACTTTGAATCTAATAGATTCAATCTATGCGTTCACTCAGAATACGTACCATAATACTAAGTACATATTGAATTGAAAATCATATTGAATTGAAAATCGTTAGGGCACTGGCACACGTTCAATATATATTGATCAATTTGGATCACGACCCATTTTAATGGATTGATGAATACCTCGGGTATGCTACACGTTCAATATTTTTTACGTCAGTATTTGCAATATTTTATGGTATACGGGTCAGCAGATGATTAAACGAATGCCTCGAAAATCCGGAATTAACACAAATGGTTGTATCATGAGAAAAAAGTAATTTTCTGTTATATTTTTTAACAACTTTTAAAACAATATTTCATTGTTATTTGTTTTATTTTATTTATTTTTCCAAATTTTATAAAAGTATCGTGATTGATATCACAAAACATGCTACACCTTCAATATTTATCACGTGATCCATTATAAATATTGATAATAATTTTGGATTTCACAAAATTGGGGTTTTCTGTGATATGGAATACGATCCATCAATATTACATGCTACACGTTCAATACATATCACAATACAGCAAATATCACGATATATATTGAACGTGTGACACTGCCCTATCGTATACATATCTCGCCCACTTTCTTAATTCAGTTTCCAGTGCGCCGAACGGTTGTTCTTTCGTCAGTTTAACTTCCTCGAGTTCCCATCGCTTCGCTCTTTCGTTGCCGATAGAAGAGTATTCGGTAAAGGCTGCCTTACAGCCAGAAGGCTGAATGCAAATATGTTATTTGTATTTCCTGTCTGTATTTGTGTATAGCCTTCTACTTAATGTGTACAAAGAAGTCCACGAAATTAGTAAAATATATCATGTTAAAATGATGACATAAAATCCTATTGTTTAAGTTAGTTTTAGCCTTCTAATCTCTTACTTTTCAATGTAAGTTTTTACAGGGTAAGTTAGAACGCTTTAATAAACGCAGTGTGTCATAGTGATACTTAAGCTTCATTTCATGTCTATGGATCTTAAACAAAGCGTCCACAAACGATTGATTTCATCATGTAGGTGGAGATTCTAATTTACTTTTCTGTCAAACATACACTTAAGAACTTTACTCCGTCGATCATCTGTAGGTATTTTCTTACACATGAAACAGGGTTTAATGTACTCTTAAGTTTTCGTATTTCTTATAAAATGTCAGATTTCTGGCTTCGCCAGGTCAATTGAGTTCAGCTTAAGGCCATAGTCAGAGACTGTATGGAACTTTCATACAATTCTTAATCGTAGATGGAAATTAACTTCGATTTATATTAAATTGGGACAAAGATTTGTAAATGAAAGATTGACATATTTCTTTTTATGGCAAATAAAGTAATTGCGAATATTCGTTCTGTATATTAATAACAAACTTCTATCTTAAGAAATTTATTTTAAATTTATGGCACTTACTTTGATGGAGAGTGTGTAGGATTCGACATAACCGAACTCGTTATTTGTTTATTCTAATTTCCATTTATTGACTATTGATTTTTTCCATTTTATTTTTCAATAAATTTTAATTGACACTAGTATATTTTTAAAAGCAGAAAAAACAAAAATCTTATCTTTGTATTACTCCACTCCTTTTGAACGCAAATAAAAACAGTACTGATGAATTAGTAAAAGACACTATAACTCAATGCAACATGTTAAAGAAGTTGAAACTATCAAACAAAAAACTGCTACCAATTTAAATACCACTCAACTTACAACGAATTACAAAATGCTGGAACCCAAAGAAACCTATGCCCGTATACAGAGTGTAAGAGTGAAAAATTTAGAGCAACAAGTTTATATGCTGCATAGAGAACTGCAAAGAATTCGGGAGAGAATGTTGCCAAAGGAAGATCTAATAAGGTTAAATAATATTTTGGATAGACTAAAGGAACTTAATTTGGTTTTAACAGATCTTAAAAATCACTATAATAACATGCAGCAAACTACTTTGAATAAAAAAGAAGAAAGTATGACGTATAGAGTTAGTCCTTCGGTCCTTAACCATACACAACATATTCAGCAAAGTGAAAATCTATTAGGTACGAGTCAAATGGAAACTGCCAGTGGTACTAAATATATAAAATATTACCCAAGGGAAAATGCTGGATACGATCAAAGACATTCTTCGAAAACAACTATCGAACAAGAAAATAATTCTAAGCAAAACCAAATAAATGAAGAAGATTCCATACATGAAGAAAACAATGAATTGAATGAACCCTTTAAAACTTGCAAACAACTTATGGATGAAATAAAACCACCAGGCAGCATTTTGGGAAACTATTTAATGAAATTGCAAGATTTTCGAACTGATCCGGAATTGAGACGTAAAAGATGGGAGAAAAAACAACAAGAAAGAATGCAACAACTAGAGAAACAAAAAAAATTGAGAGAATCTTTTGAGAATAAAGGAACATCAACAGAGGGTATTGAACAGAACAACACTAATTATTCTAGCTCTACCATGCAAGACTCATCTGAACAGCAAAAGGATGTTATAAAAAGTAGAATAGATATCTCCTACAACCGACCAATTAGTGAAACTGATTCAGGTTTAGCTTCTGATTTGCCATTAATAAGAAATAATCTTTCGGATGTAGTATACGAGATCATAAACGATATTGAACGGAATTCCATAGCTTTAACTATTGTTCTAGAAAACGATAATGTTTCTTTAATTACCAGTGGCCATACGTTGTCCTGCTTTTTTGCCACTGAAGAAGCCATACAAGAGGCTAAAGAACAACATTTATTTAGAGAGATATTGACATTTTTTGTAGTAAATGCTGAAAACTCCGACTCGCAAAAGGATCGTGTTTTAGGACATTCATTTGAGTTTATTAAATTTGATGTTAATTAATAACTGTTTGTTATTTCGTTTGTAAAATACATATTTTTTTAGAAATTTATATCGTTTGCATATTTTGTATTAAAAACCATAAAATCAATTCGTTACTTCCTTTTATCTACAATTCCTATTTAGTGACATATGGTCCACCAACTGTTTATTGTGTTATTTTTGTTGAAAACACTTTACATGTTTAAATCTAAAATATTTGTTGATTTGAAACTCAGCAATATTTTTCATTGTTTTTACTTCAAATGTAAGTAACAGTATTATATATACTGTTTTATACTATATGGATTTCTAGTGATTGCATTTTATACATATGTGCATATACTACATGTATGTACTATATCGTTATTTCATATGAAAAAGCCCTAAAGACAATTTTTATTTAAAGGGAAATTAAGCGCATGAATATACAGTTAGTTAGTACTAAATTCATGATAACCCACCGCCAAAATTAAATTCGCTTTTTGTGGAAACTAGAGCCTACTCTATTACGATCCTCTAAAAACTCTCATAATGTGACAGTTATTTGTGTTGAATTGTACATGACACTCTCTGAGTGACATTCGAAAAGTTATGGACTTATCATTAAATACTTTACACGATCCGTAGAATATGAAGATACATTTTCTCAATCGGTGCAGTAGATAATCAATTGAATATACATATTTCATATTGGAAGAAATCAAAAATATTTAAGAGTGCTATGTATATTCGGCCGTGCCGAATCTTATATACCCACCATCAAATCATGTGTCATGCTACCACAATTTATTCATTTATTAGATTTAACAGATTTATCGTATATAAATAGCAGTATAGTCAGGATGATGGTAGTTCTTATTTTATTATTTTTAAATGATTGATATTGATTTACTGTAAATTTATTTATGATAAATTTTAGACCGATCTTAGATATGGACCGATGCTCATAATAATTGACAGAAAGATTTTAGATCCTATAAAACTAGTTAATGACTAATGTCATTCTATGAGAAGGACCATTTATAAGAGATAGGGTCAATTATGGACCGAGCCAAAAATACTTTTACAGTTAGATTTATGTTCCTATAAAACTTGTTTATTTACTATTTTGAAACAAGTTATGAGCGTTATATTAATTTTATGAAGGGATCTTATCTAACTACTATGTTAGTTAGTTATTTAGTTTGTTTGTTTGTTTGTTTGTTTGTTTGTTTGTTTGTCTGTTTGTTTGTTTGTTTGTTTGTTTGTTTGTTTGTTTGTTTGTTTGTTTGTTTGTTTGTTGTTTGTTTGTTTGTTTGTTGTTTGTTTGTTTGTTTGTTTGTTTGTTTGTTTGTTTGTTTGTTTGTTTGTTTGTTTGTTTGTTTGTTTGTTTGTTTGTTTGTTTGTTTGTTTGTTTGTTTGTTTGTTTGTTTGTTTGTTTGTTTGTTTGTTTGTTGTTTGTTTGTTTGTTTGTTTGTTTGTTTGTTTGTTTGTTTGTTTGTTTGTGTGTTTGTTTGTTTGTTTGTTTGTGTGGCAGAGAGATTTATGTTCACCTAAAATTTCTTTTCGTCGAATTTCGTTGCATTACTATAATTTTGAAGCAAGTTATAAGCGTTATAGTCATTTTCTGAAGTACATTGATATACTGACATAATTTTCTGAGAGGAACCATATATGAGGCTAGCGTCAATTATGGGTCGATCTCCATAAATCTCTCGGCAGAGAGATTTCAGTTTCCAGAAAACTTGCTTTTATCATATTTCGTTGCTTTGCTATCATTTTGAAGCAAGTTATGAGCGTTATAGTCGTTTTCAGAGAGGGGCCTTATATGGGGGATAGGGTCCCCCATCCTCATAAAATTTGGTAGGGAAGTTATGGTTCATATTAAAATTGTTTATGTGGAATTTCAGTGCCATACTGATGAATTTAAATCAGCTATTACTGTTTACATTGTTTTTCGGAGGGCCACTTGTATGGGGGCTATGCAAAGACATGGACCGATATGGCCCATTTTCAATACCAAACAGTGCCTATCAATGAAGAATATTTATGCAAAATTTCAGCTCTCCATCTTCTCTCGTTTAGGCCTATAACAGACAGACGTACGGGCATGGCTAGATCAACTTAGAATTTTATAAGGTCCCAGAATATACATATATACTTTTATGGGTCTATGATCAATATTTCGATATGTTACAAACGGAAGGATAAGAACAATATACCCCCATCTTTTTTGATGGTGGGTATAATTAATTATTTATTTTTTAAAATAAAAAGCTCTGCCAATAGCGTATTATTTTCTTGAGTTGTCGAATAGTCAATTTCGAGACAAATCTATCAAGTTCATATTAAATGTTCGACTTAAAAATTTTCTAAATATCATTAACTATTTGTTAGTCCCTTTTCACATTTTAAGTTAAGCCATACAAATGTTTGTATATTTTTGTTATTTATGTAATTTCTATTTATGCATCGACTATCTAAAATAATATATTCCGGAAAAAAATAGAAGTCATATGAACTATTTATGTGTATCTATTATACATTTTGTTGATGATGCGGATTTTGTGGTAAAATGAAAAGTGTGTAATGTCTATAAATGCAATAAAATAAACATTTTATAGTAAACTAAACATTAGCCAAATATATGTGGTTTCCATACAATATCAACACATGTTTTAATTTCTAAAGTAGCAGTGATGCCAGCGAGATTGGTAAGTGTGTTACGAAATTGTTGCTATTGAAAAGCCAAAGCTGTTCAAGGAGCAAAATGTTATAAACTAGAATTTGGAAAACAAAAACTCTAATAAGTTTTTCTTGACTTTTTATGTTGTATGTCGATAATTTTTTCACAGACATACAAAGATGAACTAGATGAAGATCGAAAAAACGATCTTTATATTATGTTAAATGTAACATTTCACTATGTTGTGTAACAGTGTTATATTTCATAGCATATTTTAAGGCACTTTTAAAATATATTCAATATGAAGGAAATGTCAATTTACATTATAAATGTAATGGCAACTCTGAAGTTTTATAATTTTTCGTTTCCTGTACTTTCTCCTAAAAATAAAGCATAGTGAAATATTAGGCTGGTTCTTTATAAAAAAAATTAAAAACATTTTTGATTTAATTAATCTACTGATTTTCGATTGCATTTAAATAATAAATTATGTAATTGATTCTAATTATGGGCTCTAATATAAATACTAGTAGGACCATATACAACAAAAATTAAAATTTTAAGTACATGACTAGTGCATGCATGTTAGTGCATGTAATTAAAATATGTTACGTGTATGTTAGTGATATTATTATTTATTTCAGTGTATTGATAAAAACTAATATGTGCATAAAATAGTATGTATGTTAGATACATGGTTTATTTAAATTTTGAAAATTGCTGAAATAATTTACTTGTCTGCTTCGGAAGTTTTTAATCCGCAAAATAAAATTTATATTGATTTGTGTAAAAAAGAACAGAAATATCTATTCATTAAAGGCAATGAAACATCATTGTTGGAAGTTTATTTCCCAGCTAATTATCAATTCAATAAAATATGTACAAATATGTACTTACGTACAGAGTGTTATAGGGAAGCATTTATCAAAGAATCTCAAAGTTTGAGAATCTGAAAATACAGATTCAATTTGTCACCAATTCATCATTTTTTACCCACCATCAAATAAGATGTGGGGTATATTGATTTTGTCATTCCGTTTGTAACACATCGAAATACTGGCTTAAAAATATGAGTTATGAAATTTGCTACCGAATTACATTAGCGCTAATTACAGCGATGATATTCAATGTAAACAAGTTTTATATGAACCAAAATCGATGTACAAAAAGTTATGAGGATAGATCAATAATTGACCATACCCCTCATATAAGATCCTCTTTAGAAAAATTAATGAAGAAAATTCAGAAAATTGCTGGTACAGCGATGAAAATCGACATAAAAAGTTTATACTTAAGAACATAATTCTTCATTTAATGAAAAGTTCCCTTCAGCAAAAAGCTTTGGTTATTAAAATACGAGTTATTACGATGAAATTTTGCATAAAAAGGTTCTATAGAAAACGAAATCAATATACAAAATTTTATGAGTATCGGTTCATAATTGACGCATATTTAGGTCCTCTTCACAAAATTACTCATACGCTCACGGTTTAAAAATTGAACAAAAATATTTTGTTTTTAAAAATTAATATTTTGTTAGTTGAAAAGAGCTCGGTCCATAATGTTTATAGGGGAGCATTCCTTTTACGGCATACGGTTTGATGGTCGGTATATGAGATTCGGCACAGCCGAATATAACACTCTCACTTGTTTCTGTTCAACATGCCAAGAATGCCAAACAAATGCATCTACTTCCCTATTATGCATTTCGCTTAATCATCTGATAATCATCTAATAACCATGATATCCAAGAACATTCACGGACATACTTAACCCTTTCACGCACAAAACTAAACGGCAGGACTTTTTATGGATATAACATCACCACACACTTTATTTCGACGTATATTGATCACTTTTGTTGAAAAATGGATAAAGTGTTTCGACGATATCGAAGGATATTATCCTTTTTAGCATTTAGTGACATTCAAATTCTAAAAAAAATAACTTAATTTTCTTAAAATAACCATTTACTGTAGCTGTAAATTCAAAATTACGCTCTAAATCGAGAAAAAAATTTATTCGTGAAAGAATAAAGGCAAGACTCTCATGCGTGAACACCTTCCATGATGGCCTTACTTCATGGTGGTTCTTTTACAACCACAAAGTGAGCTGTTAGACGACTCACCACAGCCTGTTTGAGTGCCTTACAAATACGTTGGTAGCAGGTCCTTGTACAAGCAATTTGCTTAAATAATCGAGCTATCTAATGCTTAACCATTGCTGCGCCGTTGCGTTACTTCCGAGATGCAGAAACATCATATCCGTTTACAACCACGCAGATGGGATGGTCTCTGTTGATTCGACATCAGCACCTAGAGATGTAATATGTAGAACGAAAGACAAGGATGAGGCCCGCACATCTCTGTAACATATATAGTACATTTGACACCAACTCATTTCAAAAGCATAGCTCCGCAGTGGCTCTTCTCTTACTTTTTCGGCTACCGGTTCCCGTGGTACCACATTATATTGTACACCCAATACAAAAGTGACTAAACTCAAAAAATTCTTTTCAGAAAAGGGAACAAATTTTTTCTTCAACAGTTAACAACAATAAACATTTATCTTGTACTTAGTTTAAGGCTTAAATAATATAAAAATGCAAAAATAAAATTTTGAGTTGAGTCACTTTTTTTCTGGGTATGCGGTATGACTGTCTGGTTCAACCCTAGGCCAAATCAATCAGTTTATAATCCCGGCAGACTATAGGTACTGGCAGCATCTCTTTCCCCCCGGATTGCAATCACAACAAGATGAGGTAATCTGCCCCGGGAGGAGGCATGAGTCTCAGTTAACCGATCTTAAAATTACTTGTGAAGCATTTCAAATCATTCCCATATTTGCGATAAGGTAATAGCTTGATTTACTGTCAAGTAGTGTCAAAATGATCCCTTTTAATAAGACCACTCTTGAGATTTGAAGTCAGATAAATCATACAGAGTGGTTAGTTTGTTTTTCTTGAAACTGAAAGAATATTTTTGTGCATGTAATTAAAATATGTTACGTGTATGTTAGTGAAATTAGTATTTATTTCAGTGTATTGATAAAAACTAATATGTGCATAAAATAGTATGTATGTTAGATACATGGTTTATTTAAATTTTGAAAATTGCTGAAATAATTTACTTGTCTGCTTGGGAAGTTTTTAATCCACAAAATAAAATTTATATTGATTTGTGTAAAAAAGAACAGAAATATCTATTCATTAAAGGCAATGAAACATCATTGTTGGAAGTTTATTTCCCAGCTAATTATCAATTCAATAAAATATGTCCGTAAACATGTCTGATTACTTATGTACAGAGTGTTATAGGGACGCAATTATCAAAGAATCTCAAAGTTTGAACGAGACTTAACTCTAATGAGATTTGAAGTCAGATAAATCATACAGAGTGGTTAGTTTGTTTTTCTTGAAACTGAAAGAATATTTTTTTTTTAGACAGTGATGTATTATTAGTTTTGAGCCAGTTATGAAGTAATTTTCTGAAAGAGACCTTACAGAGCTATATGTTCATATCGTTTTTAAAACCAAGCAAATCCATTGAGCATATTTTTTGTAAATTTCAGCTTTTGAATGCGGATATCTCTGCATTAAAAACACTGAAATCATTTGAAAGAAAGTAGACACCAGATTCAACACAATGATTTTAAGTTCTTCATATAAAAATTCATTGGTAATGGAAAAATGTTCTCTTGTTTTTGCATTGTGTCTCCTATATACATATATATTGTCGGGCGTGGCCGACTATATGATACCCTACACCATGAGAATATTTGGAAAATTGTTTTTCATAAAGAAACTTTTATGTTGAATTTTACCTTAATTCCGATGTATTTAAGAAATTTTTTGATGAAAAACAAAATTTCTAAAAGAGGATTTATATTGGGGTTAGGGTCAAAATAGGCCGATCCCCAACAAATTGGTAGGAGGGATGTATTTTTATATAAAAGTTAGTTATGCTGAATTTCAGCGCGATACTAATGGTTATAAGTCTATATTTGGACGTTTAAGAAATTTATGGGGGCTAGAGTCAAACGACTAAAAATCATTATAAAAATCGGTACGGTCATTTATGCCTATATAAAATTTAGTTGTGCCATGTGGAGAGATAGTAGTATATTTGCCGTAGTTATGACTTAAAAACCCCAAATCGGAAGACATGCTAGTATGGGAGCTAGATTAAATAATGGACCGAGTTCTACCATTTTTGTGCTTAAAAAAATGGCCAATGGCTTAATCGACTCAGAAAGTGATTCTGAGTCGATCGATATACTTTAAGGTGGGTGTAGGACCAATACCCTATACTATAGTGATGTAGGGTATAATTAATATTATTATTTTAATATACAAACAATTTGCTCACAATTTAAATAAAACTCTCACTAATGATTTTCTTTATACAAAGTATTTATTTTTTCAATTATAAATTTTTTGGTTTTACTGTTATAAATTTCAAAGCTTTTTTTCATAATAATATTTTTTTTTTCTTTTTGGTTTAATTTTACATATTTACGAATAAATTCGTATGCATGTATGTGTTATTATTTATTTATAACATTTATTTAATATAGTTAATTTTATAAATTTTTGACACAGACATGTTAAATTCATACAATAAAATTATTTAATGGCATTTGTTTTTTTTTTTTTTTGTTATCTTATATCATTTTTAAATTATTTACTTTATATTTTCTAGTTATGTTCATTTAAATTTTCAATATAATTTTTATTCATATTTTGATTTTATTTGTGGAAATTGTTAGAAAAATTGATTTTATTAAATGTATTTTAGTTTTAATAAAAATGATGACTAAATATTTTATATAATTTTGTATAACCTCAAAAGTTGTATAAAAAGTTGTTGACATTTTGTAACTATTAAATGTTTAAACATAATAATAATAAAATTTTATTAAGTTCTGGAATGTTAAATTATATGTATCAGGATGAAAAATATAGTTTAAATTTAATAATTTTTAATAAATTGGCACATTAAATTTTTGTTATTTGGATAGCACTGACTATAAAGGACCAATTTTAAAATTTTTATTCCAAACTCATAAATTTTTGCAAAAATATTTTTAGGTGGTTTTTTGTTCAATCCTTAATCTTTTGTTTTACAAGTTAAAAAAAAATATATAGGCATTTTTATTGTAAATTTGGCTTTTTAGTTTTAAATATTTCTAAATTTTATTTGGTTTATTTTCTTTCTAAATATTTTATAATTTTCCATACACATACATTTTTAAAAGTTTTATTTTTTTTTTTGGACTGTGTGAATATTTCTATTAATATTTTTTTAAATATTTTTAATTTTACATACATTTAACACTTTATTTAATTTTCTATAAATATTTTATTTTTTTTATTTCTATAATAATTTTAAAGCACTTTTATTAAAAATTCATATTTTAATTAATTTCAAAGAAAAAAGTACACTTGGGTTAAGAATATGGAAAAATTAAAGAATTTTGAAACCTTTTCTAAAAGCAGCGATGTTTTTTAAAGAAATTGCTAATAAATATGTAAGTTAAAATTAGAGTAACATAAAAAAATTAAATCAAAAACAAATATTAAAAAATTTAAAACTTTCGAAATACACATTCGCTACAATTGATATTTCATATGCATAGTGGCGAGACTAGAAACGACGACTTTTTCGAAATGTTATATTCGAACTTAGAAATGTTATATTCGAACACATCTCCACATAATGTCCCTTCATAGAAATGTAAAAGTATCATCACAGTTATTTCAGAAAGAGACATTATATAAGGCTTTTGTCACATTTCGTTCGATTTTCACATAAACACAGGCATGGAAAATCAATAATTCGTAATAGTATTAACTAGGGTTCTATAGTTGAAACGATTTTTCGACTTTTTTCATTTAATTAAAAGTCTCCTTTTCGACTTTTAGTATTTTATAAATAGTCGACTTTTCAACATTTTCCGACTTTTTGACTTTATCCGACTTTTCGACTTTTTACGACTTTTCGACTTTTATTTACAAAGTCGACTTTTCGACTTTTTTCATAGACGATAGTCGAGTTATCGACTTTTCGACTTTTTTCGACAAAAAGTTGATTGTTCGATTATTCGAAAGTCGATTTATAGAACCCTAGTATTAACTTTTACCAAAAGTGTACTTTTAAGGATGAAAAAAACTAAATTATTTGTAGGATTATATGTGGGCAATTTCGTGTCAACCTAACTCGAAAAATTGATTTGAATGAAATTTGAACCAAGGTTATTACTATTGGATAGTAGGCTAGACACAAATTTTCAGCTCATCTGCTGGACGATTTTTGCTAGGACCAATAGGTGAAAAGTTACACTAATTTGAATAAAACCCCTTATAACCAAAATGTCTAACTTTGATCTCTTCTAAGTCCGGCAGTTTTGAATGGAAAGACATCGATTTTAATAGTTGAGTCACTTGACACGAAATTTCCTATATATGTATGTATCTTTTAACTAGTCCTCAATAGACTAATTCCTGGAATAGTCTATTGATTAATCAACGGATTAGTCTATTGACTAGACTATGGGCTACTGTATTGACATGTCTAGTTGCTAGTTTACAGAATAGCCTGTTGAGTAGTCTACGGACTAGTTTACTGACTACTGTGTGGGCTAGCAGTTGACTGTTCAATAGACTAGTCTATTTACCAGGCTTAGAGGGTAACAATTACAATTTCCTTGGGAAATAATTGTAACGGTAGCTTAAGCAATTACTATTACTTGTAATTGTAATTGAAGTTTTGCCACTTGAGTAATCTATTTACTAGTCTATTGACCACTGCGTGGACTATTAGTTTGACTGTTCAATAGACTAGTCTATTCACTATTCTATGGACTATACTATTAACGATTATATTTTCTATTAATGATTATCAATTACAACTTCCTTTGGAAATAATTTTAATTGTAGCTTAACCAATTACTATTACTTGTGATTGTAACTGAAATTTTGCAAATTACAATTACTTATAATTGTAATTCATGAATTTTTTCCTTTATAATTACATGTAACATTAATTGGTAATATCTAAATTACAATTACACGTAATGGTAATTGGTAAATTTTAATTATAATTATAAATAATTGAAATTTTGAAAACTTCAATTACAATTACAAGTAATTGTAATTTGCAAAACTTAAATTACAATTACAAATAATTGTAATTATCCAAACTTCAGTTACCATTAAAAGTAATTGTAATTGGTAAAGTTTTAGTTATAATTGCTTCAAATGTAATTATTATTGAAAATATAATCATTACCCCCAAGCCTGATTGGAAATAGTTGTTGGTTGGCAAAACTTCAAGTAATTGCCACTTCAATTACAATTATAAATAATTGTAATTAGTTATTGCTGAATGTAAGTAATTGTAATTGATCATGTAATGAATTACTTTATGTAATTCTATTATTTAGCCTGTAATTTACTAATATTTAGACAAATATCTACAGACTAGTCAACTGAATAGATTATTGGCTAATATTTGGGCTAATATATTAAGTAGGTTATTAAATAGTTTTTGGACTTGCCTAACAACTATTCTATTGACTACTTTATGGACTTGTCTGAGACCTGGTGAAATAATAGAGCGATATTATTCAACTCCAAGTCGACCCCACAGTCAAAATTCAATTACTACTGTAATCCGAATTAAACTCTTGAAACTTCAAAAAGAAACAAATAATGATTTCTAAACCAGAATGAATTTAATCTAAAATTTATGTTAGCAAATTATGTTTTTACCATTAATTTATTCTTTTTCATTATTTGCCCGTTACATTTTCATTTGACTTTTATTAACTAAAATAAAATAATTGTAGTTGGTCGGGTTGTTGCTGGTTTCCTTTCTGGCCACTTACATTGTATGCACTTGCAGAAATATTAATTGGACTCTCGACTATATATAAGCATTTTCGTAGACACAAAACAAACAAAACAAGAAGCATAATTTGAAAATAATAGTATTTGTAACTAAAACTCTATTTAAAGTAGTAATGAGGAAAGGAGCAAGAAGAGAAATAAAACTTATAACAAAACTATACAATACCGAAAGTTAAAATATGTATTTTGTTTTTCTTTTACTTTTTAAAGGAGGGATACAAAAAATTTCCAAAAGCCTCAACACTTTCATGAACTCACAAATGTTCTACATTCAAAGTACTTGACAACGGTGGTAAGTTAATGAAAGTACTGGGAAGACCAAATGTTAGATCTTGACTTAAAATTAAGGCTACTAAAGCAAAACATAAAATATGAGTAAAGGCAGCCACATTTGAAGATGCTGATGTTTGTGGTATAAATTGAGTGCGGAATTTTTCAACTTTTGTCCAATCACTTAAACCAGCCACATTACGTGATGCTGCTCGCACCAAATAGGTTGTGTTTGCCTCCAAATTGTTAAGCAGAAATGTTGCTCCTAAAAACACACAGGGGAGAAAAACAAATAAATCACAATCAATCACTCATGTTTTGGCCAACATTTTACATTGCTACTTAGTGACTACTTACCACTTTCATAATTGAAATCTTTACGTTTGGCATTCAACCATTTGCCAGAATCCTTTTTGAATTCCATTTCACTCATGTACTCAATACGATAGCCGTTCACCTCCATCTGAGGCTTAATGTTATTGGGACGTGTTACGGCCAATTCAATATCGAAAGTGTGTGAGTTTAAACCCCTCAATTGGATGGGATGTGGTGTGGGTGGTTTGACGCCACGCTTCAATACGAAATGACGTTCAATGCTGCCCAAATGATTTTTGACTTTACATTTGTAGATACTGAAAACACTTTCGTCGCCAGCCTTAATCAGCAGTATGGAGATGTAATTATCGTTTTCAATTGTAAAATGTTTATCGTTGTGTATTTGCTTTTTATTGCGATACCAAGTAAAATTGCCTGGTGGCTCTGCTACTGCTTCACATCTTAATGCAGTCGTACCATTCAAGTAGGTATAATAGTCCTTTTTATCATCGTGATGAGTCCACATGGGTTTGTCTGTATAATTGGGAAAAGATAAAAAAGGTTATGTGGAACAATGAAAGAAAAAATTGTTATGAAAGAGGAAGAATAATAATTTGGCTTTCTATAGACATGAGAAGAAAAAATGCGTTTTATGTGCCGTCTGTGGGAGAATTTCCCATAATGAGCAGTTAATTTGAAGTTTGGAAATATAAAGTTTTTTACATAGACATACATAGAAATCTGTATCTGAAGACATTAGTGTTTCGCTTTAAATTTCCAAGTAAAGTGCATGCAAAATTTCAGGTGAACCGCCCTGTTAAAACAAATATCATGATTTACGCAAAACGAATAAATGAAGGTATTACCCATGAAATTCAATTTATAATTAGTGAGCTTATACATACAATTTAATTTTATAGAACATTCAAATCAATTCTGTAATAAACACACAAATTAAAACAAAAAGATCCACATATCCAAAAATAATCGACTGTTGATTTGTTTTACTCTAAATAGAAAATAATAATCGGATACATCGTTTTCAAGAAAAATAATTTCTTAATATTTTATAATTTTAGCCGAAGACTAAGCATCGATAATTTTGACATGTCTTATTAAATAATCACTACGGTACGTATAAGTAATATTATAATGCGTGTGATAAGTTCACAACAGTCATACGCCTTCACTTACTTTTAATGCAAAAACTTATAAATACCCTCTAACAACCCTGAAAGTGAAGGACGTATAAAAGGAACACACCATTTATACCATAATATAAATTCTATAAAAATAATGAAAACGCAGCTTTTTAAGAACCACAAATATTTAAATAAATTAAAAACTGGTAAACAATCTCTAAAACCTAAAAAAGTGGTTTAACATGATTCAATTATATTTTTTAATAGAATAGTATAGTATAAAATTTACCTATTGCTACAATTTATATTTTCGTTAAATTTTTATAAAAAAAAGCACTATAAATATTTGAATAAAACAAATAAATACTGAACTCATGAAATTTCAATTTTAAAACTATTATGCTGTGATAACATAAAATAAATGAAAACATTTTTTGCTTTATTTGTTATTTTATTTTTTGTACTAAAACACTTTCAATTCCAATATAAATATAAAATCAGTCAGTAGCGCTTTTAGAATACCCTGCTAAATGTAAAATGTTAATGTGAACCATAAAATTTAAATTTATGTAGACATTTTCCCAAAACGTTCTCTTCTAACTAGAAAACCTTGATATTAAGATATTGATAAAATTTTATATAAACATTTCATGAGTGTGTTATATTCGGCCTTGCCGAATCACATATAACCACCATAAAACCGCATACAGTAGGGTAGGGTTAATTATGGACCGATCTTCATAAAATTTTGTAGAATTTGGTAAAATTTGGAGACTGTTCGAAAACGTGGAACGAACCATATAAGGAATATTTGTGAATTATTTCAACTTTCTATCTTTTTCCGTTTGGACGCTATATTGCTTTCAACAGACAGACGGACGGACTAGATCCTCTTTGAATAAAGACAAGCATATTGGGATAAGATCTAAACGATTATTGTTTAGAATACGAGATCAAAATATATCGAACAGGTGAAAAGTTTTCAATTAAAATATAACATCAGAATATCGTTTTGTGACAACATTTCAAAACATGTAATTGTAGTCTATAGAGTTAAGGATTTGTTGCTAGAAATGTATAAATTCATTATTTTCAAATCTATCATAATTAAAAATGTATCACTCATTTAATACATGATTGGTATTACTCAAAATCTAAGGTTTCGAGAAAAAGAACCGTTGAATGTTTTTCTCATCTCTTATCTAATAAACGTGAAAATAAGAACTTTAATTTTTTGACACTTACACCAAAAAAATTACTATAACATCGATAATGGACATTTTTGAAAATTTAAAAAACTACATATATACATATGTATGACAGATTTTACAGTACTCTGTGTAGGAATCCAGATTTTTGAATTATACATGTCTTATATGTAGTACAGGAGCGATATATGTTTTGAAACTTTAAATGAATATGTAACATTTAGAGTTTTAGCATGCGTAACAATGTGGGCAACAGTTACAGATGTCGAGACTGACTTAAAATACCAAACTCTGCCATTGATTTGTAGAAATCTAAGCGAAAACAGTCATAAAAAATATTCCATAACTTTTTCAAACCAAATATCATCTATGTGTTACAACAACTACATTTTTATATATAAAGGGTTTTCCAATAATTGTGTCTTTGATATTGTTGTTTGGGTAATGATTTTTCGTTATTCAACATAATGTCGTTGTTCCGACAAAAACAGTTTTACATATGTTTTTTGTTAGGTTTTCAGAAGAGCTAAAAAACTGCTTTATTTTATAATTTCGCGAACTATATTTGAAGTTATATGTTTCGTTCGAACGTAACCCCATTTGCCACACGAGTGTTGTAAACATATTCCAGAATGATTCGCCGTTTCTGATCTATAATTAAATATTTAATAAAAGCCCATATCCGATTTTGTTTCAAGCATTTTTGGAACAAAATATTTCTAAATTTGAATTTGATGGGTGTATGTATGACCAATAAAGGCATTAAATTAATAAAATATACATATTGAAAATTTTCACATGATGACAATATATCTAAAATATTTGTAAAATTAACTAATGTTAACCCATAAACTATGAACCTATAACCCATAGAATGTCAAAATCAAATTATGCAATTTTTGGGAAACTTTATTGCAATCGTAGTGAAATATTATTTAATTTCCAACCAATTTAAATGAAATTTAAGAAAAATATATAATAAAGATATTCATAATGACATCGAAAAAAATGATTTTAACCCTTAAACGTTCATATATCTATAACTAAATAAATTTTTTCTCATCTAAGACAACAAGAAATCGAGTCAGATGGTTTTTAAGAGTTTTCGCAACCCTTCATTTCGTTAACCTATGTAATTGATGGCATCACTTCACAAAATCTACCTTATATCTGCAGCAGAGTTATTGCCACATCGATTCACCCTTGTTGGAAAACCCTATAGTATTGAGGGAAAAGGTCTATACATACAGTTCAAAAATAAATCTAGCATCAAACAGGAATAAGCAACCAGCTATAAAAATTGTATAAACTACATAGCAAAAGAAATAATCGAACTAAAAGACAACCAACAAAACAAAAATAAAATTGTTGTGTTCGTATTCTCTAGAATACAACCATAGCTATAAATATGTATTTAAAGAGTGCACCATGCATAAACGTATAGTACGTAACACTTAGACCCGGATCAGCCCGCAGCATTGCAAATTTACTTAAAAGTACCAGACTAATCATGGTTATTTTTTAACCATTTCCAAGCAAAATTTGTGAAGGAGCTGCCTCAAATCATATATCAAATTTGCAATAGGTTGGCGGCAAATCCTATAGACCAATAAGTTTAAGTTCACTTTTCTGACTTATGCTGCCTTAGTTTGGTGGAAAAAAGTGGAGCAGGCCACCACTCGGGCCTCTCTGGACGAACATTCTCGTCTCGTCTGCGTCTCTATTACGGGGGTCATAAGAATATGTCCTACATATGCCATTGGTTCTATTCTTCACATACTACCATATTCTTATTAAAGATGAGGCCTGTAAATCGGCAATTCGCCTACCGGAAATCGCCATCAAATTATTCATCAACGACCCATATATCTGCGTCCATGATTGTGGGTCACCAACATTGGTTTTTGACCGTTCCTTCGAGGTTATGATACCTGAAACTAACAAATGGGTCAACATACTGGAGCAGACATTTGTGGTCCTTACTTCCAGAAGGCAATCTCCATAGGAAAATATTCCTCAATATTTTAGGCGGAAATCTATGCCATCTTCATCTATGCTAGAGAGTGCGTGAGGAGAAAGTTAAGGGCAAAGAATATAAAGAAATTGGGGCTTGTCAGTTGGTACGTAAAGGAGTTGTCATTCGGTACCTAACTCTAAGTATGTATTGGTAGAATTTTTGTATTA
Organism: Lucilia sericata; assembly: GCF_015586225.1. NCBI lineage: Eukaryota > Metazoa > Arthropoda > Insecta > Diptera > Calliphoridae > Lucilia > Lucilia sericata. Next base: position 119,471 of record NW_023994061.1, on the reverse strand, counting down.
GTATTGGAGCTCCAACCACTTTCACCACACTTTCCAAACATACATACTTGCATAAAATCGTACATACAAATTTTAGGAAAAATAAATAACATTTAAATTTCTACATTCGCAGATTTTTTAATTTATTTTGCCCACATCTAATCAGTAAATATTTAATAAATATATTTTTCGGACTTAAAATCTCTTTTTTTTTTTGCAAAAAATAAGTTTATTTTAAATAATTTTTTCATTTTCAATACCAAAATATACAACTTTGTTTTGTCAATTTTAATTTCAACACACAAAAATTAATTGTCAAAAAAATTAAAAAAATATTTTTTTAGTTTGTGAAAAATAAAAATATTTCGGATTGTTAAATGCGATAAAATTGTGTAAAAAAATAAAAAATAGTTATGTATTTGTGAAAAAACGTCGTTCAAGTCCTATTATCCCGGTATTTTCGCGAAAAAGTTTTGAAGTATTGTGAGAGAATTGAGTTCTCACAAGTGTGTTGAATTTACACAGAACTCGTCTGTGAAGAGAAGGAAATGTTATTGTTGTAAAACAATGTCATAGTCCAACTTCTTATTATTCTTTGGTTAAGGGTTCTGAGAATTTACATAATGTCGGACAGCTAATCAGAACTCAAGGCCTTACTTTCGTATGAAGTTAGGTCGGGCGTTGTGATGTACTGTGTGTCATCATTGAACGAACTGGTTAAACACAACAAATTAACAATGTGTTGGGTACCTGGCCATGAAGGTCATTCTGACAACAAACCGGCGGACTGCTTAGCAAATAGAGGTGCTCTTCGCACACTTATCGGCCCTGAACCATTCTTTGGTATCCCTCAAGGTTACGTCAGACAATGATGCGTATCGTGGGTCGAATCGGAATTTGCTCGCCACTGGGAAGCAACAACAGGGCTTAGAGAGACAAAGCGCTTAATAACAATATCAAGAGGAAAATCCCAAAAGTAGTTATCGCTTAACGAAAGTGATCTCAGAATACTAACGGGACTACTGATGGGACACTGTCTCAGATATCATCAATTCATTGTAGGAAACGCCATATCGAAGCTATGAAGATTTTGTGGCTGTCAGGAGGAAACACAAATGTCCAACACTAAGGAATCGTCGAGAAAGAATATTAGGTGCTGCAACACTATCCCGAAGGATATATTCAACCTCTCACCAATCAAACCTGTTATTTTCATACGTGAATTAAACCTGTTATGGTGAATTCATGGGCTGCACAAAAAGATCCAAAACAAGGTGCTTAGGGCTCTCTCTAATCTAATCTAATGATTAAGTACGGAAATCATAAAAATAATCCCCTAAAAAATTTCTGAACAGATTTTTATGTATTAAATAATATTGTACCTGTCTAACCGAAGTTTTAGAGAAGCAAACGAAAATTTAAATTTTAACCATTCAAATTGTAACGACTAATAAAAAAAGAAAACCGACACAGGTACATATATCGAGGTCATACTGTATAAATGTTTATATATGCAAAAATATTTGTTATAAATCACACTCACGTTCAATTTTCATCAGAACTGTACGCTCTTGCATATCGGATGCAATGGGATTGACTTGATAAGCACGACACGTATATTCGCCAGTATCGTTTTGTGTAACTGTGTTGATGAGTAATCCATCACCTAAAATTTGAAATTTTGTTGAATTGACTGGAAATAGAGAAAAAAATGGGAAGAGATAGAAAAAAAAGAGAAATAGTAAAAAATATTAGAAAAAAACTTGTCATAGAATGAATGGGTAAAAAATATCGTCAATACAATAAAGGTAATTTAGTTGTATTCTTGCATAAATCTATGTATGTATAAAAACAAGTTGTTGTGGATGTGTTGTAGGAACCACCCAACATATTTATGGCAGCAGTTTTAAAGGGGATAAATGAGAGACTTTTTTCCCCCTAATGTTTCTACATAATCCAGGGTATTCTCAATTGATTTCTACTTAGGATAGGTAAGTCAAAGTAACTATTTCCATAGCTTATTGTGTAGTATTAAGAACACTCATTTGCTTCAGTCATCAAGAACTGCTGGTATATGTATTCTATCATAGGTGCATGAAAGTGATATATAATATTTTTGTTTAAAACAAATTTAAATTGGATTAATATTCTAAGCGGATGATATTGGTTTAATTTTGATTGAATATCTTTTGTATCTCATAAAGTTGATTAAAAAATGTTTTTATATTTGAAAACAAGTAAAAGTATTAAAGTTCAAATATCTTTAAGAAGATAAAATAGGAAAACTATTAATGAACTTTTGAATTTTTTGCTTTAGAACGTGTTGTAGAGTTAAATGAAAGCAAATAACACAGATTAATTATTGTATCCAGAGCAAAGTATTTTTTTCTAAAAGTCTTAACAGCACTGAATCCGAATCTGTTTTTGCGCTTTTATAACATCTCGAATTTGGCCAAAAGTTACCTCGAAAACCTAATGAGATGGATGTATTTGGATTCGGTTTTATAACGGTTCTGTCCTCTTGAAAATTCCCTGGGTTTTAACTCTTTAAAATATTGTCGGTATAATACTCACTATCAACTGCAATTGGTAGACCATTGAAATGCCATGTTATATTTGGTTGTGGTTCGCCCTTAACTTCGCATAGTATTGTGGCATTTTGTCCCTCTTTCACTGTTAAAATGGTGGTATTTTCAGTAAAGGTAATTTTTTCTATAAGAAAGCAAAGAAAACAATAGAAATAATAAATTACAATTTTTGCTTCATCTAGTTCGATTTTTTTTTTCAACCATACATCAATTAGCTTGCTATTGTTGTCTGTGAAACAAATACTTACGAAAAACTATTAGTTCAAAGATTTTTTCTGCTTTACCACCTGTGGTATCCTCACAGATCCAATTGCCCTTATCGGCCAATGAAATGTGCATGAAAACCAATTTTAATTCTTCTGTAATAAAAGGAAAAGAAATGGTTAAAATATTGTTTACGATGCTAGTAGAAAACAAGTTAGAGTGCTATATTCGGCTGAGCCGAAACTTAAGTACCCTCCACCAGCTACTTTTACATTAATACTTGTTTAACAAATCAATTATTTGTAGAAATAAGTTTTATATGGATATCTTAATTTAGGATATCTTAATTTAGTAGTGAGTTATGCGCGTTTAAGTGATTTTCGGGAGGGGACCTTGTATGGGAGCTATGACCAATTATGAACCGATTGGAAAAAAACTTTCACAGTAATATTCCTGTGCATATGGGCAATACTTATACCAAATTTTATATGGATATCTTAATTTAGTAATTCATTATGCGCGTTTAAGTGATTTTCGGGAGGGGACCTTGTATGGGAGCTATGACTAATTATGAACCTATCCTAAAAACCTTTAACAGTAATATTTCTGTATATAAGGGCAATACTTGTACCAAAGTTTATATAGATATCTTAATTTACTAATGAGTTTTGTGGTTTTAAGTGATTTTCGGGAGGGGACCTTGTATGGGAGCTATGACCAATTATGAACCGATTGGAAAAAAACTTTCACAGTAATATTTCTGTGCATATGGGCAATACTTGTACCACCGATTCTGGCAATTTTCAGCAGGAATCAAGCTCTTGTGTAGAAACGAATATATGCTGAAATGCTGGAAATTTACATCAGAATGTCTAAGAAATGCTTATTTTTTTCCGAGTTGTTTTAAATTTTGATTCATAACTTTTCCCGATGTGAACCGATTTTTCTCATTTTCAATACCAAACAATTTAGGAAAATGAAGAAAATTTTGGGTGAATTTGGTTAAATTCGATTGCTTCATTTTATCGTGAGCGTATTTTAAACAGACAGACGGATAGACGGACATAGCTAAATCGACTGAGAATTTGATAATGACCCAGAATATACATACTTTGTTGGGTGTCAGATGAATATTTCTTGGTGTTACACACGGAATGACAAAGTTATATATACCCTCTATCACCACTGATGGTGGTGGAGGGTATAAAAATATAATAAATCTACCATTAAGATGAACTTGCAATATGCTTTCTGAATTAATAGCATGATTAGTTTTGACAGCTTAATCTCAATTTTGGAAAATTACAAACTTATTGCCTTGAAAATACTAAAATTCAACTAATGTATGAAAATACTAAAATTCAACTATGTATGTATGTCAAAATCCTCTACGGGACTAAAGGCTTAAACGTAATAAGCTTCTTTATTGTTCACTACACTGACCACACTATAACAAATGTTTTAACGAATAAACAAAAAAATAACCATTATTTAGTGGAGAAAAACAGCTTGTTTTACAACGTGTTAACAATGCCATTAAATACGCATTAAAAATATCCGCCTGTGGCATTTTATTACACTGTAAGTACACAAATACTAACATTTTATTATCAGAATCTCACCCACACGCCGAAAAACTACTTATATTAAAGACAAACCTACACACATAAATACATTCACACTATTCATTTGTATAATGTCAGGGGAGAAAAAAAAAAAAAAACAATGTAAGTTCAATGTACCCACCTGGTTTTGAACTCGGTTCAATGTGTATACGTCCTTTATGCTCTTCGATTATTTGACCTTTTGGCGACTTCCAGTGTAGTTTAACTTCCGGTGTTGGACTGCGACACAACATTATCAACGATTCGTTTGTATAACGTACCATTGTTGGTTCAGAGGGTATCAACGTTAGGCCATCGACATCGCCCCCAGCATCGGTATCAGTTTTGTGATGATTGCCATAGACAAAACCTATAAACCAGCAGCAGTGAAATATCAACAGGAATAGCATGTAAGGGGAAGAGAAAAACGAGAAAAAAAGTAAATGATATAAAGGTAATTAGTTGAACATGATGGCAGGAGTAGTACTAAACAAAAGGCAAAGATTAAATGTATATTGTTACTTAAAGTAAGCTGTAAATGACACTTTCTTCATATATGTACACTTAATAAAATAAACCACAAATGTATTAGGGTTACACTTTTAATTTTTTTTTTAATTTACGACACTTTTTTGGTTATCATTCCATAATTGGTAATAGACCCGCATTAAGGCTTACTACAGAAAATATGTTTCTATCGGTTTTGGTGCATAATTATAAAATTTTGAGGGATATGTTTTTTAAAGATAATAGGAACAAAAAATGTTTTTCTTTTTTGATTATTTAATTTAATATCTGAGCTCATAAGCAAAATGCCAAGGTATCCCACGCTGATTTAAAGGAATTCCTCCAAGTCGACCTAAGTATATCTTTATATAGGATGCTGGAAACCTTTAAACACTTAAATAAATTAAGAGGATTCTTAATGGTACTCCACCAGTAAAGTTGAAGACTTTTAATGGTCTCCACCAGGGTATAAACGTTCGAATATTCTATTCTAGAAAGCATAACCTTACTTAAAGGTGATACAAAAGCACGAGGTTAATGTAGACAACGCATAACATTGAACAGTTACACGAAGTAATACACTACACCAATGCGAGCGAGATGCAAAACTGTCGAATGCGCGGCAACAAACACATGTCTGAACGTGTTTAAGAAATAATCGCGATTACGCGAGAGTTGTTCCCCAATTCAGACCTGAATTACGACTAATAGAAAACAGAAAATAGTTTATGACACCATTGTTTAACACACAAAGGAAAAAAGACATATACACGCCTGGTACCAAATTGACACCAAACTGTTTATAATTTTTCAATAACAAAGTATAATTGTAATTGAAGTTTTGCCAATTACAATTATTTGTAATTGTAATTGAAGTTTTGACAATTACAATTACTTGTAGTTGTAATTGAAGTTTTGCCAATAATAATTACTTGTAATTGTTATTAAAATTTTCCAATTAAAATTACTTGTAATTGTGAATTTTGTACCTTATAGTTACATGTAATTTGTAATTAGTAATACCTTAATTACAATTACAAGTAATTTTAATTGGAAAATTTCAATAACAATTACAAGTAATTATTATTGGCAAAACTTCAATTACAATTACAAGTAATTGTAATTGGTTATTGGTCAATTACACATTACAAGTAATTGTAATTGACCATGTAATAAATTACTTTGTGTAATCATTACCCCCATGCCTGGTATGTATATACTTTGACAACGGATGTTATTGAAAAATTATAAACACTTTGATGTCAATTTGGTACCAGGCGTGTATATTTATTTTTTCCTCTGTGCATGAATGAGTTTTAAAGCCAATTTTGTTTCAACAAAATTGTATTAATTACAGGCCAACGACAAAAAGAACTTTTTTTTTTACATTGATGTCCTAAGTAGTTTAGTATTGAAAATCAGCAAAATCGCTTTACAACTTAAAAAGTTATGAGTAAAAATTTCGGACTACCTACAAAAAAATTGAGGTTTTTCCTTATTCTTGAATAGTTTTCTCAGAAACTACCAAAGCTAATTCGATGAGTTTTGTCACATAATATGAATATGAATTGTACTACCGACTTAGATCTGTATTGGTCCACTATTGGTCATAGCTCCCATATTTCATTGACAAATAAATACATCGGGATAAAATTCTATATAACTATGTTTCCTGTATATTTGAATTACTCTACGAAATTTTTCCGGATCAGTTCTTAATAGTTTTGCCCAAAGTCATGCACATTTTCATGGAACCCCAAAGGTGTGGTCCGCCGGTGTCATTATTTTCTCAGGCTCATATCTTGCAAACCGTTAGTAATTTAGATTTGCACTCTGAGGCAAAGTGGTAAATATGTATATAAAATCGAAACAAGTAAGATTGCTATATTCGGCTATGCCGAATCTAATATAGCCACCATCAAAAATTTGCCAGGGAGGATTTTGATCGTAGTAGACTTACTTATGTCAAATTTCATTGTTTTACTTGTATTTTTAAGCCAGTAATGACCGTTAAAGTCATTTTTCGAAGGGGACGTAGGGTCAGTTATGGAACCACCACATAAAATTTGATAAAGACATAGGTCGCATTAAACTTATGTGTCAGCAATGATTTTGGCTCATAAGAGACTTATTTATATCGAATTTCATCGATATTCTCGTATTATAATACATATGTGCCAAATTGTATGAAAGAGATATGCCCGTTGAAGCTGTTTTTTTGGGGTCTACTTGTATGGGGGCTATCCGAAAATGAAGACCGATATTACCCATTTTCAATATCAAACAATCCTTATCTATAGTGAATATTTGTGAAAAATTTCAAATCTCTAGCTCATTCCGTTCGGACTCGATCATGCTTTCAACAGACAGACAGACGGACGGACATGGCTAGATCGTCTTAGAATTTAATAACGACTTTTGTGGGTCTATGACCAATATTTCGATGTGTTACAAATGGAATAACAAAATCAATATACCCTCCATCTTTTTTGATGGTAGGTATAAAAACTTCATTTCAAGTGGAAAGTTTTACATTGCGAAAATGCACTGCCTTTATTAACGATACCTGTACGTATACGTGTTAATGATTTATTTATATTGCAAATATTAAGTATACGCCTAATTTAGAGAAGCACATTTCTATGCGATCTTATCTACATGTATATTATTTTATAAAATCTTACTTTATTTCTTCAATTTTAATTTTATAATTTTTACAGAACTATGTCATGTTTCTTTTTCAAAACTTTAAAAAAATATTTCTTATCAGTTTCATTTTTTGTTTTATGCCAGTTTTATGGAGCAGCAAAATAACCAAAAGAACTAAGAACCCACACTATTCTACAACACAAAAGGTTGTGTAAGTTTTTAGGTAAAACACTCAGGTGTAACTATTGTTATCAGCAATTTTTGCATTTTTATAAAGTTTTTTTTTTTTTTACTGCGTTTTCTCAAGTGCATTCCAAAAAGTTAGTACGTACATAGGTAAGTAACTCTACTTATAGTACTATGCTGCTGTTTTTTTTTTATCCCATTGACCATGTTTAAAGTATTTTTCTATGATTTTTTTTTCCTTTTTACGATTTTATGACTTTAAAGGGGATTTGAAAGTTAAGCTGTTTGCTAAGAGATTTCCATTCATTTCTTAGTTTTTTATTATGTTGCTGTAATGGAAGATTTTAGACATTTTTCTGTTTCCAAAATACTCTAAGCTGATAAAGATACTAATAGGTTTAGCAATTTCAAAAATGCATTCAAATAAAATTATACAATTTTAGTTTTTTTTTTCTTAAATGGCAGTTGAATAACAACTAAAACTTAAATTGAAAAACTATTCACTTAGTCGTAGTCACTCGAGTGTATAGGAATGTAAAAAAAAAAATTGTATTAAAACATTACGAATATAATTGATTTTTTATAGCTTTATAGTAAAATATTTTAATGAAATTTAGTTAATCTTAAGAGAAGGAATTTTGAAAAGAGTGGGTTGGTTGATAAAAAAATTCAACTCAAATACTTATACAGTTTAGGCCAACTATAATAAAATAGTGGAATGTCTGTACATTCAGAATCTTACATTCAGTTGTATGAATGATCGTCCATATAGGCAGTGAATTACATGTCTAATTCGGACGAATTGAGAAAGCTGTAAGTTAGATGAAGCCAAAAGTGGCGATAAACTGCCGAAAGGCATAAAGCTTATTAGTTATAGTTAGTTAGTTAGTTAGTTAGTTAGTAGTTAGTTAGTAGTTAGTTAGTTAGTTAGTTAGTAGTTAGTTAGTTAGTTAGTTAGTTAGTTAGTTAGTAGTTAGTTAGTTAGTTAGTTAGTTAGTTAGTTAGTTAGTTAGTTAGTTAGTTAGTTAGTTAGTTAGTTAGTTAGTTAGTTAGTTAGTTAGTTAGTTAGTAGTTAGTTAGTTAGTTAGTTAGTTAGTTAGTTAGTTAGTTAGTTAGTTAGTTAGTTAGTAGTTAGTTAGTTAGTTAGTAGTTAGTTAGTTAGTAGTTAGTTAGTTAGTTAGTTAGTTAGTTAGTTAGTAGTTAGTTAGTTAGTTAGTATAGTTAGTTAGTTAGTTAGTTAGTTAGTTAGTTAGTTAGTTAGTTAGTTAGTTAGTTAGTTAGTTAGTTAGTTAGTTAGTTAGTTAGTTAGTTAGTTAGTAGTTAGTTAGTTAGTAGTTAGTTAGTAGTTAGTTAGTTAGTTAGTTAGTTAGTTAGTAGTTAGTTAGTTAGTTAGTTAGTTAGTTAGTTAGTTAGTTAGTTAGTTAGTTAGTTAGTTAGTTAGTTAGTTAGTTAGTTAGTTAGTTAGTTAGTTAGTTAGTTAGTTAGTTAGTTAGTAGTTAGTTAGTTAGTTAGTTAGTTAGTAGTTAGTTAGTTAGTTAGTTAGTTAGTTAGTTAGTTAGTTAGTTAGTTAGTTAGTTAGTTAGTTAGTTAGTTAGTTAGTTAGTTAGTTAGTTAGTTAGTTAGTTAGTTAGTAGTTAGTTAGTTAGTTAGTAGTTAGTTAGTTAGTTAGTAGTTAGTTAGTTAGTTAGTTAGTTAGTTAGTAGTAGTTAGTTAGTTAGTTAGTTAGTTAGTTAGTTAGTTAGTTAGTTAGTTAGTTAGTTAGTTAGTTAGTTAGTTAGTTAGTTAGTTAGTTAGTTAGTTAGTTAGTTAGTTAGTTAGTTAGTTAGTTAGTTAGTAGTTAGTTAGTTAGTTAGTTAGTTAGTTAGTTAGTAGTTAGTTAGTTAGTTAGTTAGTTAGTTAGTTAGTTAGTTAGTTAGTAGTTAGTTAGTTAGTTAGTTAGTTAGTTATATAGGATCCCGATATAGGATCCCGTCAAATGAATTATTAGCGTTTTTTGGTATGTGAGTAAGTAAATTGTAAAAACTAATTCAAATTGTGATCCATTCATGTGTATAGTTTGACTCAACATACATATACACACACATACTATATATTTTCTCACTCAAAAGTTTTTGTTAAGCAAACAAAAGTTTTCTACAAATTAATCACCAGAGACACATATCAACCATGTGTTTGTGGCCTTAAGGGTTTTCCAAGACAATTTCAAAAACTTGTTGGATAGTGATTTATTTTCCCAACAAGTTCAAACACTAAACATAAAAAAACAAAAGAATTAGAAAATAAACTAAAGCATCAAACTTACATTTTATTGGCCTAAACACTTTTTCCGGCGTTAGAAAAAAAAAACTATAAAAAATTGTGTTTAGTTTGCAAAAAACTACATTTATGGACGCAAATAGTAAAAAATTATTATCACAGTAATATAAGTATTTATTCTAGTTTGTCGTTAAAATGAATATACCATTCAGTATTTTTTAACTATTTTCATTTCAACTAAAATACGAATGTAAAGGGTGTTATAAAATGTCTGAAAGAAAGAAAAAGCTTTGTTATAAACTTTATTATCGCATCATCTTTGGCACACTCTTTACTTGCAATTGTTTTGCAGTAAGTACGTTTATACATATTAAAATACTTGCGTATCATCATTAAGTGCACCTGCTGCTGATGTTGTGCTGACTGTGTATTCACTGTTGTGTTTCACATTTGTGGTTATAAAATAAAATTTTATTATTTTTAAGCAAAAATGTTTGAAAAATTTTTTTAACTACATACATATGTATGTACATTGTACATACTTTTCACAATAGATACTATTGTCATTTTTCTTTAAATTCTCTGACCATGAGGGTGCAAATGTATATCACAGTTCAACATTGTTGTATTTGCAGCAGCCATTAATTTTTAAAACAATTGTTATTATTTTCGCAAAAATAACATCTATGTACATACATATGTATGTACATATTTGTATTACTTTTTTATTCCTAATATACATATGTATGTATGTATGTTATCAAAGTTCAGCTGATAATAAAAACAAAGTACATACACATAACTATAAAAGATTTTTAGAATGAAATATGTATAATAAAATCTGAAATTAACTCATTATTACTTAGGTTAGGTTTGTTGCTAAAAAGGAACCTGTGTGTCCACTCGGACTACGTACCGGAATACCAACCTCAGACTTGCTCATTTCGAGGAGACTTCTCGTGCTGCTCTCACACACCACATAGGATCTTTATGGTTCTATCCACAGTTTCAATATTCCAAGAGGCCTTATGGTATTCTCTCAAATGGCATTTTCTCTTTTTTACGTTCCCTTCCCTGCCCATTTTGTTCCCAGAGTTTTTCGTGTAGCAATGGATTCTTATGGTTATTTGCACTAATGTTCCGCTTATGTTCTTATCATATATTTATAAAGACGATGTGTCATAGTAGGACTAAGTGCCCATTTCATGCCTATGATTTTTATATATAGCTGCCGGCACCGATGTGCCATGTTGGTCCTATCCTCTATGTGGTGTTTCCAACTTAATTCCCAGTCAAGGAGTACACCTAAGTACTTAATTATGTCTGTCACCGGTATCTTCTTGCTCAGGAAATAAGGTTAAGGATACTTAGAAATTGTTGCCTTTCTTGTGAAAAGACAGATTTCCGCATTCGCCGGGATATCTTTGAGAAATCTCGATTGAAACCAGATCAAAGGCATATTCGGAGCCTTGAACCTAGAAACGCCTAAGTCCTTTCTAGGTTATGGTCCATAAGAGGCTTTTAGTCGTGGTTACATAGAGTAAAGGCGACAAAATGCCACCTTCGCGGTGACCTTTTATTAATAGTTATATTGTACATATCACAGCTTATGCATCTGTTCCTTAGCATGTAGTTCATCCAGTTACGAAACACCTCGTCAACATAAAAGTGGTCTAAGTATTGGATAAGAGTATCAGTGTGCATGTTACTGAAGGTGCCAATGTCATCGATCATTGGCCTTGCGTAAAAAAGGAGGAGTTTTTTAGAAATTAAGTTTTTAATTTTGAATTTCTGAGATTTCATATAAAATGATTTAGTAAGTAAACGAAATCCATTTTTTCATATGTAATACCAATTTTTATCAAACGCTTTCAGGATCTTAGTTTAAAACAAATATGCAATTTAAATGTTTATAAAAGTAAGTATGTAGTACTATGTAGTTATTATTATCAATACTTTTATATATAAAATACCTAAAAATACATTTCTGATAAAAAAAAAATACAGAAAATATGTACTTATAAACTTTATTTTCCTGTATTCTGTTAAAACTTAATGCAAACTTAATACTTCTGCAATAAGTATTCTTTTATTTTAGACAAAAATCTCTTAAAAAAGTTACAAGTGCCAGAAGCCACATTTATTTTATTTTTTTGCAAAATGTTTATGTTTTTTACATTGGAATTTTTTCTTTTTATTCTTGAAAATTTACAATTGAAATTTTGCCTCTTTTTCCTCCTTTGCTCCTGCTTTTCTCTTAAGTTATGCTAACTTTAATCGATAAAATCAATTTAAAATAAGTAAGAGTGTTATATTCGGCTATGCCGAATCTTATATACCTTATTTTCTTATAATCGCTTATGAATAGTAATATGATTATGATTTTCGGACTGGCTTTATTATGAACTGATTAACATGAAATTTTAAAGACTTTAAAATTTTTGATTATGTCAAATTTCATCGCTATACATAAATTTTTAAGAAAGTCATTTTCTGAAGTGGACCTAATAGAGGGACTTGGATTCAATATAGGTCGATTCCTATGAAAGAGGTTATAGTCCATTATGGAATGACCCTTATAAAATCAAGTAAGATGATTTCAGATCCTATATAACTTGTTTACTAGCACTTTTAAGCATGTTATGAACATTAAAGTAATTTTCTGAATGGATTCGGCTCAGAATCACTTTCTGAGGCGATTTAGTTATGTCTGTCTGTCTGTCTGTCTGTCCGTCCGTTTGTTTGTCCATGTAAACTTTGTCCACACGCTCACAATGAAATTCTGCATAAATAACGTTGAAATTCTGAATAAATAACGTTAATGTAGACTTAAATACATCTACCAAAATTTATAAGGATAGTCCCATATTTACCCTTGCCCCCATATAACACCTCTTGTAGAAAATCTCTTATTTTATAAACAAATTGTTAAAGTATTTCGGAAATAAGGTAAAAAACAAAGTAAATACTTTATTATAAAAAAAATAATCCACACATCCACTGATGTAGGGTATCATTTGGACGGCCATGTCCGACAATACTTTCTTACTTGTTTTACTTTCAAGTATTTCTCAAAATTAGGCGTATACTTAATATTTGTAACACCAATAAATCATTAACACGTATACGTACAGGCGTCAGTAATAAATATAGTGCAATTTCACAATGTAAAACTTTTCACTAGAAATTAAAAAGTTAATATGAAATTTTTTTGAATTTATTTATGCACAGTTTATTCTTTATGACAAATACTACAACATTTCTTCAGAGAGTAAATCAAAATTTCGAATGTTTTGCAAGATATGAGCCTGAGAAAATTATCACTTTTTTGCAAAAATAACGCCGAGGCACCAAATCTTTAGGTGCCCATAAAATAGTGCATCACTTATAAAATTATACACAGTATAATAAACTGATTTCAACCAAAATCAACAGGCTTCATCCCTAGGCCAGTCATATGTGAGCCAAATTTCAATGATATATAAATTGTGACCTAGACAAACTTTTCTGATTAATAAGTGTTTCTTTTTAATAGACAGCAAGTAAGTGTCAAATCTTATGCAGTAAAATAATTGGTATTCTGGGAGATCCCAGTAAAAACTTTCATTACCATGCAAGGGGTTAAAATGCTAAAATTTACTTACACAATAGCATTTTAAGTCGTTATTTTAACACGGTGTGTCATTGGAGGTAAGTACAAGTACCACAAACGACTACAAGTAATTAGAAAAAGTAGTCATTGTAAATCACATGAAAAAAGCGTATACAGCATCTATATCTTCACTGGCAAGATGACTAATGAATTAGAAAGTATTTATATAATACATTATTAGTAACACCTTATTAGAATACTTCTATGTAATCTAGATCATATGTTGTAGTCATTGAACAGTATGTTGTTAGGTAAGCAATTACAATTGAAAGCCATTACCCAGTTTTTGCTGGGATCCTCATAAAATTTGGTAGAGCGGTTATGGCCGTACTTGTTCATGTCTAGCTTTATCGCTGTATGGGGGTAGGGTAATTTATAGGCCGATCCTCAAATTGCTAGAGAGATTTTGGTTCGCATAAAACTGATGTGTATCGAATTTCATTGCAATATTCGCAGTTTTATGCCAATGAGCGTTATAGGCATTTTCTGAAGGGGTCCTTATATGAGGAGTAGGACTAAATATGGACCGATACTCATAAATTATGGATGAGTGATTTTGGCTTATAGGAAACATATATATGTCTTTTGCATTTTTAAAACGATTATGTCCGTTAAAGCTGTTTTTCGGTTGTCCACTTGCATGTGAAATATTTCTTTGTCAATAGGGAATATTAATGCAAAGTTTCAACTCTCTAGCCCCTCCTGTGTGGTCCCTATTGTGATTTCAACAGACTAATGACCAATATTTCGATATACTACAAACGGAATGACAAAATCAATGTATCCCTATCTTTTTTGATGGAGAGTATAAAAATAATGGAATGGAATAATGTAAAAATGGGATTACATATTTTTCGCATTTATAATCCAAACATTCCTTTAAATATGTATAAACCTAGATAATAATTCCGAAATATTTTAATAAATAAATTTTCTGAAGGGACAGACAGACAGAGGGACCAAGTTTAATGGGGTTAGAAAGTGATTCTGAGAAGATTGGCATACTTTAAGGTGGGTGTAGCACCAATATTTTTGGATGGTACAAACATCATCACAAACACATAATATCCTCTCCACTATAGTGGTGTAGGGTGTAACAATATACCTGTCATAAAAAAACATTGATATTTTTATAATAAAGATATTTTTTAATTTAATTTAATACATTAAATGCAATTGTTTTATGCGTTTGAAATTTAAACGATATCTTGGCCTCAACCATCCTATTTTAAAATAACCAATAATTCCAGGAACAAACTTAATGAAAAGCTTAAAATAGCATTGAAAACTTTTCCTATTGTTTTATTATTGTTATATGTTTAAAGAAAAAGGTTCATTTCAGCAAAATGTTGGAAAAATTAGTTGGAAATTACTTATAAAATTAAAAAAGTTTTTTACGATATATTTTAAATTGAACTTTGTTAAAGAAAATTTTGCAAAGTGAGGTCTTGTTTTAACAATTAATGAGAAAAAAATGTATTAAAAACAGTTGGAGTTTGAGAACTTATACCTTTTTTTCAAGAATAGAGTCTTAACTCAATTTTATTATGAATTATACGCAGATAAACTAGATACCATAAAGAGATAAACATCCCAGGAAAAACTTACATTGAAAAGTAATGAGTTAAAAAGCTAATAAAACCTCTTTTCACTACTTCTTCATTAGCATTTTAAGTCATTATTTTAACACGGTGATGTCATTAGAGGCAAGTACTTCTACGCATGCTTACAAATAGGGAGTTAAAGAAGTACTTGCAATTTCTCTTACAAAACAGTTGTTGAGTAAGTTGTTTTGTTTTTTAATAATAAAAAGAGCCAGCTAGAATACGAACCAGGGACATCGGTTTGTTAATCAAATGTTCTACACACTGCACCACTATTTAGCGTCTACACACTGCTATTTTATTGAGCGTCAAATAATGGTTTTCACAAACAAAACTAATTTTGTTTTATTTTTTGTAAAACGCAATTAAATAAAATGCGCAAACAAAATGACAAAGCCGAAATGAAGTACTTCAATATCAGATTATAAGAATGTCATTACTAGAGTACTTCTAAGTAATGCTGACGGTAAGTAGTAGTCATTGAAACGTAAATGGTTATGGAAGTACAACCCATTACCGATTTTTTGCTGGGATATTATACAAGGATTATAATTTAAATATTTTTAAATTCTCAATATAAAAGGTATCAGTTAAAACTTTCATTACCATGTAAGGCCTTAAAATGCTCAAATTTACTTACACAATAGCATTTTAAGTCATTACTTTAACAAGGTGATGTCATTGGAGGCAAGTACTTACCACAAACGATTACAAGTAATTAGAAAAAGTAGTCATTGTAAATCGCATGAAAAAAATGTATACAGCTTTTATATCTTTACTGGAAAGATGACTAATGAATTAGAAAGTATTTATATAACATGTTATTAGTAAGACATTATTAGACTACTTCTATGTAATCCAGATGATAGTAGTCATTGAAAAGCATGTTGTTAGGTAAGTAATTACAATTGAATGCCATTATCTAGTTTTTGCTGGGGTGTTATTTAAGATAATTTCTCCAAAATAATGTTTAAGCTAAATTTTGAGTTACGACACATTTCATTTACAAATGAACGTATTTAATTATTAAAATTTACACATTTACTATCCATTTAATATTTGCAATTTATTTTTGTCACATAAAATCATTTCAACAATTTCTAAAATTTTCAAAATTAATGTCCCTATCATGGTTTACATATTAAATAAGTCTGTCTCAATTTACAAATATGAATAATTAAAATTAATTTATATAAAATGTCCAGTTAAAATTACGCAACAAAATATTTTATATGCAGACGTCAACATGACCAAACCGAATAAAGTTTCAAATTAAATTAGATTTTACTCGAAATAGTTTTAAAATGCGAGAGTGGTGTTTGTTTTTTTAAGAAACCCTTCTAAATGAATATAGTATTTTCACTCATTCATTTATGACCTAGTTTAACATTACTATGAGCAAAATAACATAAATAAGAATAAAAATGAAAAACACCAACAATGATCATAACAATAACAACTGAATTCATTGTATTTATGTACATACATATGTATATACTAGTTCGTTCATTCATTCATGGGACTCCTTTCGACCCTCACTGACACAACATTTTTATAAATGCAAATTCTTTTTTATTTATTCATAAAATGCATTATGACTTCTATTAGAGATTGTGTACGAACTGGGTATAGCAATATGAAAAAATTAAAAGGTGAAATTCCAGGATTTACAATTATACATCATCAACCACTATTGCAGTAGCTTACGAAATTAAAATTTCTCTTCTGAGTGGCCCCCATCATTCTTAACTATAATTTTTAACATGTTTCCGGCTGGATTTCTTCCTTTTTGTTAAGACTAATTTCAAACATCGAAAATCTTTTTTATGGGGGCCACCTTATTATGCAAGTGTTTCATAAAGTCCGTAAAGTAAAAACAATGAAATATGGTGTTGTATTGTAGTAAAGACTTCCTGTTTTCTTTCATAAATATAAAAACAAGTTAATACAAAAAAAATAAGGAAACAAAAGAAAATATTTTCTTATTATTTTACCCTACAGCACTATAATGAAATTGTAAATAGTTTAAGTTAAATTAATGTACTTTAATATAATATTGAATATTTAAAACCACCATTCTTGCATCATAGGCTCCTTTTACCTTATAAATATGTTGCATTTCATATGCAGAAAACTACATTGCAAAAATCCAAATCCGTTTCCACTAAAGACAATTAAATATTGATTACTAGCGTATAAATAATTATGGACTGATCCTCAAAAAATTTGGTAGAAAGATTTTGGCTCATATGTAACTTATTTGTGCCGAATTTCATCGCTATACTAGTACTTCTAAAGCAGTTACGGAGGTCCATTTGTATGGGGGCTATCCGAAAAAGTGGACCGATATTGCCCATTTCAAATACCAAACCTAAGCAATAGAGAATATTTGTGAAAGTGTGTAGACAACCTTTTTCCGCTTGCTAATTTTAATTGTTTATACAGTTTTCTATAAAAAACATTTCATAAAAGGGATTTTTTTCTATTCGTTTAGAATAATATACTTTAGCTTGAATAACATGGAAAGGCTTTTTGGAATGAAATGGAAAATTAAAAAAATAAAAAAAAACTGTTTGCCCTACATAAAGTGTACTACTTGAAGTTTATAATTTAATAAAAAAAATAAATATGCAAAAAATTTGTTAAAAAATGTATGTAATTTTAAAGATTATTTATATAAAATATTATATTTTTTGGTTTAGATTAGACAAATTTGACAGATTAGACAGAAAAGAGTGATTAAGTTTGATAGACTTTTTCTACAAAATTTAATAAGAATAGTTCCAAATGAGCTCAAAAGCCCTTTTCGGAAGGTTCTGTTGTATGGGAGCTATGTGAAAAAATGGGCAGAGCAGAAACCCAATATACGCTCCCTACTAAAGTGGTGTAGGGTATAAAAATCATACTAAACAATTTGTTAACTATTGGCCCATAATTGAACATGGCTCCTACATATTCTAAACAAACCTTATCAATAGAGAATATTTGCGGAAAATTTCAGCTCTCCAGTTCAATGAGATCCTATCGTGCTCTCAATAGACAGTTAGTGGTTGGACATTAATACATACTCTTAGAATCTAATAAGCATCCAAAATATTACAAACGCAATGACAAAATTAATATACCCCCAGATTTTCTGAAGATGGATATAAAAATCGTGTTAATGCGAAATCATTAAAAAACATGCTTTGTGTAAATCGAGACATAGATGTAATACTACACAACTATTAATCCTTTAATTCATATTTTCTCTTTCCCATACATATAATATATTTGACGCTTTTAATAAGCGTAATAAATTCAAAGAAGTGCCATAATTTTAATTCATTGTTAATCAGTTTTCTCTCTTTAACGTATAAGTCATTATCTTTCTAAAGAATTCCTTTGCGAATATAAATCAAATTTATAATTCATTGAAAATTTTATTCAGAAATATAATAAAAAAAAAATTAATATTGCTCGTTTGTTTCATTAAACAATACATTTACAGTATACACTGATTAGATAAAGTATATATATATAAAGTATATATATATACAAACAATAAATAAATCATTGTTATTAATTAATAACAAATTTCACACACATACATACATACATACACATGGGTATAAATAAATTTTTTATATATTCTTCTTTAAAATGATTTATTATAATGCAAAATAATTTATAAGCAAACTCCACTTTAGGCAGTGAATATTATAAAACTTAATAAAGGAGTTTAATACTATAATGTCGAATTTCGTTGCTGTACTACTATTTTGAAGCAAGTTATGAGCGTTATAGTCATTTTCTAAAGGGACATTATAATGAGGTTGGGGTCGATCATGGAGCTATCATCATAAAATTGAATATGCATAGAGATTTTAGTTCCTCTAAATCTCGCTAATGTCGAATTTCATTGCTTTCCTATAATTTTGAAGAAGTTTTTTATGTCGAATTTCGTTGCAACTCTTTAATGTTGAAGCCAGTTATAGCTATGAGAGTTAAAGTTATTTTCTGAGGAGGACCTTATTTTGGGGGGTAGGATCAATTATGGACCGATCCCTATTAAACTGTACAGGGAGATTTTAGTTCTCCTAAAATTTGTTTCTGTCGAATTTTGTAGCTGTCATTTTAAATATTTTTACCTAAACCAGGGAAACCTAGCTTTGCTTATCGACCGATAAGTCTTAAGTCCTTTCTACTTAAAACCTTGGAACGGATAGTCAATAGTATGGTTAAAAGCAGCATACTCGACAAAGACCTAAAATTTAAGCAGCATGCTTATATAAAGGGACGATCTGTGGAAACCACTTTTCCACTACATAGGTGCATCCTTTGCTGGATCAACCACATGCTAAGGAACAAATGGATAAGCTGCGAGATGTACGATATAACTATCAGGAAAAAGGTATTTCGCGGTATACCACAGGGTGGCATTTTGTCACCTTTACTCTGGGTTACCACGATTAATAGCCTCCTAAGGACCCTAACCGAGAAAGGACTTAGACCTGTCTGCTATGCAGACGATGTCGTAATACTTTTAAATGGAAAGGATCCAAATTATTTGTGTAGAAGAGCTGAGGAGGCTCTGAATACGGCCTTGAGCTGGGCTCAACCGAGAGGCCTCAATGTTAACCCGGCAAAAACGGAAATCTGTCTTTTCACAAGAAAGACAAAAATTTATACGTATACTGAACCTTGCTTCCTGGGCAAGAAGATACTAGTGACAGACAAAGTTCAGTACTTAGGTGTAATCCTCGACAGGAAATTAAAATGGAGACACCTCATAGAGGATAGGATCAACAAGGCACATCGGTGCTTTGCAATATGTAGGAGAGCTATAGGCATGGAATGGGGTCTTAGGCCTGACAAATTGCTTCAATAATCTGGTGGACTGCTTTAGACAAAATAGTGCCATATCAAACTACTACAGGGAGTTCAGCGTACATGCTGCTTGGGTATAAGTGGTGCTATGTGTACTACTTCAAACATGGCTCTGGAAACGTTGGTAGATATTCCACTCATTGAAACATATTTAAGATATGATGCGGCGCTTACAGCCGAACGGCCAAATGCGTTTATAGGACACGTCATCAATATATACTGGACACATTGGAAGCTTATACACAATCATTGGACGTGCCTGATCGTACACCAGACACAGAATATGTCGGAAACTTTGAAACGCTGATCCCAGATAGAATGTCTTGGTCAAGCGGAACATTAGAGCAAATACCAGTAGGAATCCGTTGTTACACGGAAGGCTCTAAATTGGGGGACAAAGTGGGGCTGGATTTCTATATTGAAGACCCAGAAACAGAAATGTACCACCGTTTACCAAATCATAACACAAGCTTCCAGGCAGAAGTACGAGCAATAATAGAATGCGTAAATTGGATTAGAATAAATATGACGCCCACAGCGTTTAATATATTTACCGATAGCCAGAAGGCAATTAGGGCGATATCAGGCGATAGAACTAAATCTAAGACCGTATTGGATTGTAAGAAAGCTTTAATTGAATACTCTCCCAGAGGTAAGGTTCACATCATATGGCGAATGTAATAGATTTAAAGGGAAGGGAGCTCGAGGCAGTTAACCTGACAAACGCAAAACCATTCGACGCAACAAAAGCTGAACTAATATATGGGTGGGAGAATCCTTACTGTCATTTTGAAACGAGTTATGAGCGCCATAGTAATTTTCTAAGGGGTCTTTATATCGGGGGTAGAGTCAGTTATGGGGCGATCCTCATAAAATTTTGTAATGAGATTTCTGTTCATATAAAACTAGTTTATGTGGAATGTCATCGCTATTCTCAACCAATTATGGCTGTTTAAACTGGTTTCGGAGGCCACTTGAATGGGGGCTATGCGAAAACATGGATTAATATTGCCCATTTTTAAAACCAACAAAAAATTAAACAAGTAAGAGTGTTATATTCGGCTGTGCCGAATCTCATATACCCACCATCAAACCGTATGCCGTAAACGGAATGCTCCCCTATAAACATCAGCGTGATATTTGGAATATGGCTTAAGTCAATTATGGCCCGAGCTCTTTTGAACTAACAAAATATTAATTTTTAATTTCAATTTTATTAATTTCAATTCTTAAACCGTGAGCGTCAATTATGAACCGTATTTTAAATAAGGAACACTCGTAGTTTATTAGCCAAAACTCTTTCCTGAGGAGAACCTTTTGTGTATTACCGACACATTCCGCATGAAATTCGGAGCGAATTTCATAACCGTATTTCATAACTCATATTTTTAAGCCAGTAATGATCGTTTAAGTAATTTTCTGAAGGGGACCTTATATGGGCGGTAGGGTAAATTATATACCGATCCTCCCTAAATTTGGTGGAGAGATTAAACTTATGTGCGTCAATTTTCGTCACATTCATATTTTTAAGCCAGTAATGAGCATTGTAGTTATTTGCAGGCCCCCCTATATGGGGGAAGGGTCATTTATGAGCCGATCCAAAAAAAATTGGTACAGAGGTTTTGGCTCGTATGAAACTTACGTGTGTAGCATTTCATCATTTTACTCGTATTTTTAAGACAGTAGTAAGCGTTTAAGCTATTTCCTGAAGTGGACCCAATAGGGGGAGTAGGGCCATTTATGGACCTATCCACATAAAAGTTATTAAAAAGATTTTGGCTCGCGAGGAACTTTATTGTGTAAAATTTTATTGCTATATTCGTATTTTTTAGCCAGTAATGAGCATTAAAGTCATTTTCAGAAGGGGACCTTATATGAGGGATAGGGTCATTTATGGGCCGATCCTAAAAAAATTGGTAGAGAGATTTTGGTTTATAAGAAACTTACTTATACCGAATTTCATCGCTATACTCGCATTTTTGGACCAGTAATGAGTGTTAAAGTAATTTTCTAAAGAGGACCTTATATGGGGGTTAGGGTCAATTATGGACCGATCCTCAAAAAATTTGGTAGAATGATTATGGCTCACATGAAACCTATTTATGTAGAATTTCATCGCTATACTTGCATTTTGGGGCAAGTAATGAGTGTTAAAGTCATTTTCAGGAGGGGACCTTATATGGGGGGTAGGGTCATTTATGGGCCGATCCTAAAAAAAATTGGTAGAGAGATTTTGGTTCGTAAAAAACATACTTATACCGAATTTTATCGCTATACTTGCATTTTGGGACCAGTAATGAGTTTTAAAGTAATTTTCAGAAGGGAACCTTATATGGGGGGTAGGGTCATTTATGGGCCGATCCTCAAAAAATTTGCTAGAAAGACTTTTGCTCATATGGAACTTATTTATGTCGAATTTCATCGCTATACTTGTACTTCTAAAGCAGTTATGCCCGTTAAAGCTGTTTTTTGGAGGTCCACTTGTATGGGGGCTATCCGAAAAAGTGGACCGATATTGCCCATTTTCAATACCAAACAAACCTTAACAATAGAGAATATTTATGCAAAATTTCAACTGTCTAGCTCCTCTCGTGTGGTCCCTATCGTGATTTCAACAGACAGACGGACGGACGGACGGACAGACGGACGGACATGGCTAGATCGTCTTAGAATTTAATAAGGACCCGGAATATATATACTTTTATGGGTCTATGACCAATATTTCGATGTGTTACAAACGGAATGACAAAATCAATATACCCCCCATCTTTTTTGATGGTGGGTATAAAAATAAAAAAGTAACTGTTTTATTTTAATTTGTTTCTTTATTTGGATTTTTTTAGACTTTGCCTACAAAGTACGCCATTAAAAAAGTAGTTAAGTCATTCTAAGCAAAGATTTTGCTGGGTAATAAAAACTTTTGCTAGTCGGATACATTTAATTAAGTTCTTGCATTTTACAATGTTCCGCTTTACCACGATCACCTATCTAGAACCAATACTTCGTTACTTTTTTGGGTAGCAAACTCTTATCTTCTGCATTTTCATATTTTATTATAGAGATTTCTCCATTTTGTTATTAGCATTTATAAAGTTTATTTTATACTAAATTGTATTTGTTATGCTGCAAATAATTTTCCAAAAAAAATCTTTTCTAAAGCCAACTAAAATGTAACATTTAAATGTGAATGTATTTATTTCAATGAATATTTGTAATTTAATTCGAAAAATTGCCTTTTAGCAAATGCATGTACATAATGCTCTTTTTCAATTTTTAACATTTCACAAAAGTATTTTCTAATAAATTTATTTATTTTATTAAAAATAAAGAAGAAAATATATAAAATAATAAAACTTTTTATATTGGAATAAACACATGCAAAGTAAAAAGTTTCATTTTCAATTTAGTCTATGTAAAACTATTGTAGTTTTTAGTAGTTTTGTACAAGTTTAAAGTAGTAAATGTATGCTTTAGCATGCTTTGGGGTTTAATTTTCATGTCAGCAACAATATACAAAAGTTGTTTGCTATTAATAGTTTCAATGTACTTTGTGTTTAATATTATACAAAGAGAGTTTGGCAACAAGAAAGTATTGCATATAAACAAATAATTAAACATATTTAGCAAAGATAAAGGATTGACACCAGCTAACTAACAATTTTTTTACGAAAAATTAAATGTATAGCAAACCTTAGCATGAAAAATATATTTATTGTCATTTTAGTTCTTGGTTGAAAAAAAAAAATATGAGTTACGTACTCTCAACCTTTCACCATCTACATATATGTTCAAGTATGCTAAAACCAAAAACAGTTTCAACGGTAAAAGGAATATAAAGTTGATCATACTCAAACATTTGTATTTAATTTTAAATCTAATGTTCTTAAATAGCTTGATATCGATTCAATCCATAGCTTTATTCCAGTAGGTTTATTAGCTCGAAAAAAGTTAAATTTAATTTTTATTAAGATATAACAATTTAAATTTCATGTCAAAACTTACTCTACTCTAGAGTAAACCTAGCTGAAAATTCCAATGGCATATATCAATTTTCTACAAAATATATTTAAATCCTTTTTATAACCTCCACCACCATCAGTGGTGATAGAGGGTATATATAAGTTTGTCGTTCCGTGTGTAACACCAAGAAATATTCATCTAAGACCCAACAAAGTATATATATTCTGGGTCCTTATGAAATTCTGAGTCGATTTAGCTATGTCCGTCTGTCCGTCTGTCCGTCTGTCTGTCTGTCTGTCTGTGTAAAACACGCTCCCGTTAGAACTAAGCAAAGGAAATCAACCAAATTCACCCAAAATATTTACTATTATCCTAAGCAGTTTGGTATTGAAAATCAGCAAAATCGGTTCACAATGTAAAAAGTTATGAGTAAAAATTTAAGACTACCTCGAAAAAAATTACGTTTTTTTCATAATTCTTTTGAAGTTTTCTCAGAAACTACTAAAGATATTTCGATGAATTTTGTCACACATTATTTTTTCATGGCAGTGATCAATTATGTTGAAAATCTTTAGAATCGATCCAATATTTCCCATAGCCCCCATACAAAGGTATATATTCCCGGAAATTAGTTTATCGTTAATAACTCCCTCAAATATATCGGTATCAACACAAAATTTTGTACATGCAAATATAATATGAATAGAAATCATACTATCAACGCAGATCTCAGTCGGTCCACAATTGGTCATAGCTCTCATATAAGGTCCACTTCCGAAAATCACTTAAACGCACATATTTCATTGATGAGTAAAGCTATTGTGATAAAAGTCGAGTTAAATGTGTTTTGTATACATACAAATCATTCTACTAAATTTTTTACGGATCGGTCCATTATTGGTCATAGCTCCCATATAAGGCCCACTTCCGAAAATCATTTAAAAGCTCATATTTCATTGTCATATAAAGCTATTTTGATGAAATTCAACACAAATATGTATAGTCTAAATATAAATCACTCCACGTAATTTTTTCCGGATAGGTCCATATTTGGTCATAGCTCCCATATAAAGTCCCCTTCCGAAAATCACTTAAACGCATATATTTCATTGAATTATAAAGCTATCGGGATAAAATTCGACACAAATATGTTTTGTATACATACAAATCATTTTGCAAATTTTTTTACGGATCGGTCCATTATTGGTCATAGCTCCCATATAACCCCACTTCCGAAAATCACTTAAAAATACATATTTCATTATCAAATAAAGCTATCGTGATAAAATTCGACATAAATATATTTCGTATAAATATAAATTATTCTACTAAATTTTTTCCGGATAGGCCCATAATTGGTCATAGCTCCCATATAAAGTCCCCTTCCGAAAATCACTTAAGCGCATATATTTCATTGAATTGTAAAGCTATCGGGATAAAATTCAACACAAACATGTTTTGTATACATTCAAATCATTTCACCAAATTTTTTACGGATCGGTCCATTATTGGTCATAGCTACCATTTAAGGTCCACTTCCGAAAATCACTTAAAAGCACATATTTCATTGTCAAATAAAGCTATCGTGATAAAATTCGACACAAATATGTTTTGTCTTTATATAAGTCACTCTACGAAATTTTTTCCGGATAGGCTCATAATTGGTCATAGCTCCCATATAAGGTCCACTCCCGAAAATCACTTAAACGAATATATTTCATTAAATTCTAAAGCTATAAGGATAAAATTCGACTTGAATATGTTTTGTGTACATATAAATCATTCTACCACTTTTTCACCGGATCGGTTCATTATTGGTCATAGCTCCCATATAAGGCCCACTTCCGAAAATTACTTAAACGCACATATTTCATTGTCAAATAAAGTTATCTTGATAAAATTCGACACAAATATGTTTTGTCTTTATATGAATCACTCTACGAATTTTTTTTCGGATAGGCTCCCATAGAGGGCCCACTTACGAAAATCACTTAAACGCACATATTATAATAAAGCTATATGGATAAAGTACGACTTAAATATGCTTTGTGAGCATATAAATCAATCTACCAAATTTTTTCGGGATTGTTCCATATATGGTAATATTTCTTTCAAAAAAATCACTTAAACGCACATATTTCATTATCAAATAAAGATATCTTGATAAAATTCGACATAAATATGTTTTGTGTAAGGTCATAACTCCTATACATATAAAGTCCACTTCCGAAAATCACCTAAACGCATATATTTCATTAATTAATATATCTATTGTAGTAAAATTCGATTTGAATTTTTTTTGGCATATAAATCATTATACGAAATTTTTTCCTTATCGGTTGATAATTAGTCACAACTCCCATATAAGGACCATTTCCGAAAATTACTCAAATGCGTATTTTGTATATATAAATCATTCTACGGATTTTTTCTTCCGGATCGGTCCATAGGTTGTCTTAGCTCACATATAAGGTATACTTCTGAAAATCACTTAATACCACTTAATTCGTAATTAAATGATTATATCCGGATAAAATTCAAAATGAGAATGTTCTGTGTACTGATAAATCATTATATTAAAATGTTATCAAACTGGCCTATTAATATACATTTTTCTAGACCTAATTAAAATTAATTTGACATATGCATAAATGTTAGTACCCTCAATAAGGAAACAAAAATTTTGCCAAGTTATCTAAAAATTATATAGTTAAATGGTTTTCAATAAAAAGTAGCTTGCTGGTGGAGGGTATTTAAGATTCGGCATAGCCGAATATAGCACTCTAACTTGTTACATCTATTGCAGATGCAAAATGTCAAAAATAGAGTAAAATAGTAAAACCCATAAAACAACATTTTCTAAAATTTGCATCTACATATCGTTTATTTTTTGCTTTCTATGCCAAAAAGGACATTCTTCACATTTGTTAACAGCGCACAGTGGGGTAATATCAAAAATCAATATATACATATATAAATTCCTTATTTATGTGTTCCTCTTTCTTGGTCTATCCAAAACTTTAATGTTTGAGCTTATATTAAAGCCCCTAATTACATTGGAAACCTTACATATAAAGCTTGAAGTAGTCGGATCTGAAATTTATGGACTATGGGTGGAGAATTGAGAGGAAAAGTGGAGTGGCAAAATTGTTTTTTTTTTTTCTTAAATTTTAGTTAATGTTGAAGTCCTCTAAAGAACAATGAAGCTATGTATTGCCTGTAAGCATTTGGTACTTAGGGCGTTAGATTCTATTTAACCCATCCCCACCCCTGCCATGTTTCCTTTATGATAGAGCCTCAGCTTGTTGTATTGCAATCCCGGAGTAAAGAGGTTCTACCTCATCTGCCGGGACGATAAACTGGTGATGTAATTTCTCTCCTCGGCTAGTCCTTGGAATGATTTGACATTTGGTCTAAACAGAGAACCACACAATCTGGTACTACGGGTGGCCAGATGCCCACAAGACTTGTCTTGGCTGGTCAGTTGGTTGAGGTTTCTTCGGGATCTAGGTAGTGGTTGTGGTTTAAACCAAAATTCGCCGGAGGAGTATGTTGCAGTTAAAAGAATGATGCATGGTGAAATCTATATTTCGGGATAAGTTCGGTGCTGTTGCCGAATGACAACAGATACCCCACAGAGGAGTGACTGTGGGACTAAGCGTTGGAAATGAGTTGGTGTTAATTGTATATGATACAGAATGAATGTAGGGATATACGGAACTCAACCGCCCGCTCAAGTACTTGAGCAATGTGCACGTATACTGGACCGGAAAGTCCATATACGTAAATTGCCACATGCGTGTAAGAAGCACAATGGGGCGGTGGTGAGTCGTCACAGTGGTTGAAAAAGACCACCGTGAAATAGGCCAATACGACGGGTGTTCGCGTAAAACACTCGACATTGACCTGACGTTAGCTTACCATAAAGTAGTTAGTAGATTACTCTTATTTCTTATTGGCTTGGCAAATATATATTACTAATTTAAAAGGATAAAAATTGGAAATTGGAAATAAAGCTATTAAAAAATCTTATTGCTGCAACTAAATATTCTCTTATGCACTGCTCAAGGAAACACGACAAGGTTTAAGAAAGATCTAATAAATGCACATCTTCTATTTTTTACACCGATAACAGTTCCCAATAAGGCTGACATTCTTCATAACTATAAATAAAACGTGGAGTCAGACGTTTCGGAAAGATTTTGAACTATTTTAAAGAAGCTATCTCATTAGGAATTACCATTTATAAATTACAAATTTATTTCCCTTTATCTTCAACATTACTCTACTCCACTGTGCAGCGTTCATTATGTGTTTATATTAGTGCATAATCTCTATTGTAGAGAATTGTAACTTGCAATAAGTCTTTTTTACACCACGGTATTCATTAAGATATGCATTTGGACTAGGTGGCACAATATAAAATGTTATTTAAAGAATTCGATCCAATCACATCATTCTTTCTAACTTTGCATCCGAGCAAACTTCTTACAACTTATAACGAATGAACTATACAAATATGCTTGTGAAATATAATTTGAGGCTTCGTAAATATGTTGTCTAATTAATTGTAAAAAAAAATTAAGAGTTCAGAAGGCTGCGCCGGTAGGCTAGTTGGTAGTTGGTGTGCTAGCCTGTCAGTCTGGGAGTGGTGGGTTCGGTTCCCACCAGAGACTCTGGTCTGCTACACTATAAGGGGCGTATTATCATCGTCACCCTGCTCGGTAAAATAAGTTAGAAGATAATTTGTAATTGTAATGGACAAATAAATAAATAAGAGTTCAGAACTCATACTATAATGTATTTCGACAAAATAAAGCTAATTTGTGGACTCAAAGATGTTTGCATCAATATTTTTGTCATCTATTACATATTTTACAATACATAAGTATATCGATATTAATATGATTATTTTCGGAATAGGATCTTTAAATTTTATGGCAATTGCTCCTTATGTATTTTAATAACATATTAATGACTCTTTAAAATGTATTCCTGTAGGGTACATTGTATACGTTATATGTGAAATTGACCATTTTTAACTTCAAATATACCGTATCATAGGAAAATATTAATGAAATTTTTAAGTCCTCTTGGTATGATAATGTCGTGGGTTCCATCAAAGACTGTTGTAAAGCAGCGCACAACAACACCTATAGTGGCCTAGATATATTACTTTAGATATGATGTAACTCTCGATAAGAGAGTCTTAAAATCTCACACGACTTTAATTCTTTAATCTAGTACTTAACAAACTTTTTTAAAAACCCTCAATGCCTACCAACATTTGTATTACATTACCCTCCTTTCTCTCTGCACAAAAAAACACCCAATGCTTGTATTTCTTTTTCCACAACAAAAACTAAATCTGTTCCACTCTGATCAGCACCGGTAGTTGTATGTTTTTTTCCTCGGTTTTGTTCTTTGTTTAGAAGTGGAAAGTAGAAAAAATTGCGTAAAATTTGAAAAATCCTTTGAAATATTGTTGTTACGGCAAAAGTGGTTGCAAATGGTCAGTTGAGCACGCCATACATTTTTGGCCGACAAAATGTTTGTTATTGTAGCTGTTTGTGCTGTTGTTATTTTTTTTTTTTTCTTTTCTATCGGTGAATGTGTTTTTCTTTTGCCCAGTAGTTTTAATAGGAGACAATATAAACATTTTGAGAATATTACTTTCTTTGAATGGGATTTACATTATATGAATTATAAGAGCATGTGGACATGTTATATTAGCATTTTTGAGATAGGCAAACGGACAGACGGACATAGCTAAATCTATTTAAAATTTCATAAAATGACCCAGAATATATATACTTTGTTGGGTCTCAAATTAATATTCTCTATCACCACTGATGGTGGTGGAGGGTATAAAAATATATGTATAAGAACCCATCACAATTAGTATATTATTTACAGTTACACCGAACTGCAGGGTATGGTAATGTGATTGTAAAGTGTTTATGTCTGTGTTGCAGCAGTTTGTGTAAGCTTAAACTCAAGTTACTATTGTGGTTTTATGCGTAAACGATGTTCGACAAGTACAAACAGCCCAGGCATACTATGTTTTGTGGTGGTGTCTAAAAATCGGAAATGTTCAACATGAATTGTTTTTCTCTTTGATTTTTTTTGGGAGAAACTTGAATGAAATTTAGTACCTACTACTATGTAAATTTCTGAGTAAAATTTCGAAATTATTAAAAATTCGATATTTCAACTAAATTTAATTGAGTTAAACCATACTTTTAACATGGAAGTTGTTAAATAAAATTTATATACGGGTTTCCTAATAAAGGCAGGACAATGTCAAACACCGAGTCTTCGAAATTTGGCAAGTTTTCATAATGTTAAATTTTTAATAACTTTGAAGATTAGACTAAATTTGAACGATTAGAAAGATGGGTTCTACTAATGACTTAAAAGAATTAGTCTAGTAATGACATAGAAATAACGTTATATGTAAGAACTTACTTTTCAACCTCGACATTTTGTTTTCGAATTATATTTTCTTATTTGCTAAAAAAACAATATTGGTAAGTACTTATTTAACTCCCTATTTGTAAGCGAGTGAGGCAAGTTCTTGCTTTCAAAGACATAGACGTGTTAAAATAATGTGTAAGTAAATTTTACCATTTTAACACCTTAACTTTCAATGTAAGTTTTTGCTGGATTCATTCAGAATTGTTAAACATTGATTAATTATATGATATAACAGAAACTATATATTTAAATAAATAAACTTAAAAATTTGATACTCATACTTATATCATATGATTTTCAGTAACTTTTGACTTTTAAACTTGAACCAATAAACTTTATATTTCAATTAATCAAAATGTTTAGTTTCAAACAATTTCAGCAAATTTAATTTTTTGTTATTACAAAATTAGTTTCTATAAGAAAAACAAAATTTGTTTAAAACTACTTTTCTTAATTTCAGCAGTAACGACACGCACGGTCTCTTCAATACACAAACAACAACAAAAGAACCTGACCACAGCAACCAAAACAAAAGTAGAACTTTATAATAGAAATTTTAATACTCTTGAAAGGGTTTACTAAGGGAGGGGAATTATTGTAAGGATACTTTGTTTTACGAGGGTAAATATGGAATTGTGGCCAGAAATTTTGGACTGACAAAATCAAGGCGATTTTGTCATTTCTATATAAAATTCCGTTCAAATAAGTATTGAAAAGTGAAAGGCAATATTTCTATTAGGCATTTCAATACGAAGTGAAGAAAATATTTTATTTTCATAGAAAATTTTAAAACATAAAAACATGTAAAACTAGATTAATTATTTTTATAAAAGTAAGTTAAAATTTTCTAAAGTATTTACAACACCCCCACTCAAATTTACTTTATAATAATTAAACCCAGTTTCTGAAAACAAAAGTTATGTTTTGGTGCAATTGTAGCTTTGGTCAAAGAATCTGCTATCATCTCATCAGTCTTGATAGGGAAATATTCTACTTGTTTGGCATTCTTCTTCTCTCTCAAAAAATGATGACGCACATCATTATGTTTCTAACGGGCTCGATAAACATTACTGGATGACAAAGCTATTGCACTTCTGTTGTCACATAAAATAGGAGTTGGTTTGTTTGGAATGTCTGGCACGAGTTCATAAAAAAGTTCTCTTAAACAGACTACTTCTTGGGTTACTGCAGACATTGCCATATATTCCGCCTCGGTTGAAGACAAGGCTACTGTCTGTTGTTTCTTACTGCTCCATGAGATGGCACCGGATTGGAGAATAACAGCATAGCCAGTAATTGATTTTCTCTCATCAACGTCATTGGCCCAATCAGCATCTGAATATGCTATTAGCTCATTATTACCATCCTGTCTGTAACAAAGTTTAGAGTGTTTTTTTCCTTTTAAATATCGAAACACTCTTTTCACAGCATTCCAATATTCTTGGCTAGGATTACTGTTGAAACGACTTAAATAACTTACTGCGTGGCATATATCTGGTCTTGAACACTGCGTAAGATACACCAGGCTTCCAATGGCTTGCTGATATGGATAAAAATTACTTGCGCCCATACCTTCATTTTTATACCCACCATCAAAAAAGATGGGGGGTATATTGATTTTGTCATTCCGTTTGTAACACATCGAAATATTGCTCATAGACCCATAAAAGTATATATATTCCGGGTGCTTATCAAATTCTAAGACGATCTAGCCATGTCCGTCCGTCTGTCCGTCTGTCCGTCCGTCCGTCCGTCCGTCTGTCCGTCTGTCCGTCTGTCTGTTGAAATCACGATAGGGAACACACGAGAGGAGCTAGACAGTTGAAATTTTGCATAAATATTCTCTATTATTAAGGTTTGTTTGGTATTGAAAATGGGCAATATCGGTCCACTTTTTCGGGTAGCCCCCATACAAGTGGACCTCCAAAAAACAGCTTCAACGGGCATAACTGCTTTAGAAGTACAAGTATAGCAATGAAATTCGACATAAATAAGTTCCATATGAGCCAAAATCTTTCTACCAAATTTTTTCAGGATTGGCCCATAAATGACCCTACCCCCCATATAAGGTCCCTTTCAGAAAATGACTTTAACACTCATTACTGGCCTAAAAATTCGGGTATAGCGATAAAATTCAGTATAAGTAAGTTTCTTGCGAACCAAAACCTTTTAACCAATTTTTTTTAGGATCGGCCCATAAATTACCATACCCCCCATATAAGGCCCGTTTCTGAAAATGACTTTAACACTCATTACTGGCCCCAAAATGCAAGTATAGCGATGAAATTCGGCATAGATAAGTTTCATGTGAGCCAAAATGTTTTTACCAAATTTTTTGAGGATCGGTCCATAATTGACCCTTCCCCTCATATAAGGTCCCCTTTAGAAAATTACTTTAACACTCATTACTGGTCCAAAAATGCTAGTATAGCGATGAAATTCGGTATAAGTAAGTTTCTTACGAACCGAAATCTCTCTACGAATTTTTTTTAAGATCGGCCCATAAATGACCCTACCCCCCATATAAGGTCCCCTTCTGAAAATGACTTTAACGCTCATTACTGGCTAAAAAATACGAATATAGCAATAAAATTTTACACAATTAAGTTCCTCGCGAGCCAAAAACCTTTTTAATAACTTTTATTATGGATAGGTCCATAATTGGCCCTTCTCCCCCTATTGGGTCCACTTCAGGAAATAGCTTTAACGCTCATTACTGTCTTAAAAATAAGAGTAAAGCGATGAAATGCTACACACGTAAGTTTCTTACGAGTCAAAACCTCTGTGCCAATTTTTTTGGGATCGGCCCATAAATGACCCTTCCCGCATATAAGGACCCCCTCTGCAAATAACTATAATGCTCATTACTGGCTTAAAAATATGAATGTAGTGACGAAAATTGACGCACATAAGTTTAATGCGTGCCAAAATCTCTCCACCAAATTTAGGGAGGCAAGGTCCCCTTCAGAATATTTCTTAAACGATCATTACTGGCTTAAAAATATAAGTTATGAAATTCGCTACGAATTTCATGCGGAATGTGTCGGTAATTCACCCTACCCCCCATCAAATTACATGAACGCTAATTGCAGGTATAAAAATGCGAGAACAGCGATGATATTCAATGTAAACAAGTTTTATATGAACCAAAATCAGTCTACAAAAAGTTATGAGGATAGGTCAACAATTGACCATACACCACATATGAGATCCTCTTTAGAAAATTTGATGAAGAAAACTCAGATAATTACAAGTACAGCGGTTAAAATCAACATAAAAAAATTTATACTTAGGAACATAATTCTTCGTTCCGAATTTAATGAGGACTGATTTATTATAAAAGGTTCCCTGCAGGAAAGAGTTTTGGTTAATAAAATACGAGTGTTCCTTATTTAAAATACGAGTATGGTGCATAAATAAGTTCTATACAAACGAAATCTATGTACAAAATTTCATGAGTATCGGTTCATAATTGACACTCACGGTTTAAGAATTGAAATAAAATATTTGGTTTTTAAAAATTAATATTTTGTTAGTTCAAAAGAGCTCGGTCCATAATTGTCTTAAGCCATATTCCAAACATCACCCTGAAGTTTATAGGGGAGCATTCCTTTTACGGCATACGGTTTGATGGTGGGTATATGAGATTCGGCACAGCCGAATATAACACTCTTACTTGTTCTTACTAAGCTTTTCATTTGGATCCATAGGTACTTGAACAGCATTACAGTCAGACATGTTAAACTTTTGCAGTATTTGATCAATATAACTTTCTTGATCACGTTCTTTTCTTTGGTAATTATAATATTTAAACACTTTTTAGCTTTTCCCAGCAACTTCGTGTGCAGTTCTTGACACAACCATTATATGCTTGTATATTTTCGAAATATTCTTTAGACTGGACCATATGTACGGATGCATCGCTATCGACATACCATTCATCTCGGCTTAAACCTTTTACAACATAGGCAGCAAAAAAAGACTGATTATTCTTTTCAGGACCTTTATTTGGACATTTTGTTGCATAGTGACCATATTTAATACAATTATAGCACTTGATGTTCTTTACATCCTTCTTTTTATTAGCTTTTTTGCTAGTTAAGGCTGAATTTGGCATTTGAGTTTCATACTTGACATCTTGTAATAATTTTGACTTGATAGCATCCGCAGTTAACACCCGAACTCTCCATGCTCATAATCATGTGCAACAGAATTACATTCCATCAGCATGTCCAAACTATAATCTTGAAATAAGTTCTTCAATTTCTCGAAAATCGCACATACACGTACAAATCCTTGTGAATTGCCAGAATGATACGGCATCTTGCTTGTGTTTCCTTCACAGCATTTTCGCACGTACCTTCAATACAGCACCACAAGTTCTCCAACTCGAACTGAGCCTTCAACTCAAAACACCACGTGGACCAATTTTCGGATCCAACCAATTTTTCCAATTGCGTTCGCGCTTGCCATTTTAAGCAAATTATCACTCACGTATAATTCTAAGATAACCGAATTGCACAATAAAAAAATCAATGATGAATAAGGCCCATAACCTATTGAAAAGTGAAAAGCAATATTTCTATTTCGTATCTCAATACGAAGTGAAGAAAATATTTTATTTTCATAGAAAATTATGTAAAATATGTAAAACTAGATTAATTATTTTTATAAAAGTAAAGTAAAATTTGCTAAAGTATTTACAAAAATAAGATCACTAAATATTTTGAAACGTACGTATGATCAAAATTTATGCCTCCAACCCTCGCATACGTAAAGTTATTGCCACAGATATTAATACCTTAAAGTATTTATTGAACTTTGCAAGTATTCGAAAAGGAAACGGAACAAGATATTACAATAGATTCTTTATTATAAAACATGCATACATATACATAAGCATATTTTATACACTCTCATAAACAGATGCTGCCTGTATGTATGTGTACAGATACAACTAAAGTAATTAGAAATTTTTAACACAAAAATAAATCCCACTTGTACAACTTTGGTTATTATTCGTGCCAAGAAGCACTTTTGGGCAACATGTACAAAGAAACAAAAAAAAAAACAAATAAAGGGACCCAAAATGAAACCAGTACAATAATCTTAAGGACTTTATGTCATTTGAATGTAAATATTTAATTCTTTTTGCGAATGGCTTTGTTCTATTCTTTATTGTTTAATTAAATTGTTTCAACGTCTTCATCAACTAAATGTTTAAGTTATTTTTATGCCCATTTGTTAAACAAAAATAATTTTGGTCCTTTTTTTTTGAAAAAGACAACCCATATTTTCAGAAATAAGAATTCATACTTTACTATACATAACTTCCTTATAAAGTATTAGTAATTAAAGTAAATAATTAAAAATACAGTAAACTCTAGTTATCTACAACAGAAAATTTTTCGGGATTTTTGCGTAATTATTTGAAAAAAGTAAATAAATGGAAGCAATTACTGTATTATTGCGTACTCATAGTTGGCTGACATGACTTGATATTTAGTTAGTTTGTTTTATTTCATAGAATTATATTATTTGTTCTATTCCAGATTGTGTTCTTGTAGTTATACCCTACAACACTGTAGTAACCAAATTTTGGAGTATGATGAAAGTCAGGCAACTTAAGACCCTATCCCATATAGAAGGTCTCTTTAAAAAACTATTCTAATAATTAAAAGTTACTACATTATTATAGCATTTATAGGTAGAGTATCAAAAAGTCGACCATGACTGAATATATTTTCTTACTTGTTTCATTTTATTCCTTTTCTCATAAAATAATGATTACAGTTATATAGCGTCGAGAGCATGACTTTCTTATTATCCGTCTAATTAACTGTATGGTTACAACTATAATGGGAATTATGTTGAACAAATAGACAACTTAATGGATAATTAAATGACATAAAGAGACCAAAATAGTGAATAGTGAAGTAAACACTTGCATAAAATTCACATTTCAGTGTAATTAAATACATTTTTGATATTTCATTATTTTCTTAATTTTTTCACAATAGAAATAATTTTCAATTGTCTTTAATAGACCAGATTTCTGAAGAATAAATCTGCTATATCGAAACAACTGCTCAATTTGAGATAATATTTAGTAAGGAATTAACAATTCGATG
The DNA here is from genome assembly GCF_015586225.1 of Lucilia sericata. Taxonomy (NCBI): domain Eukaryota; kingdom Metazoa; phylum Arthropoda; class Insecta; order Diptera; family Calliphoridae; genus Lucilia; species Lucilia sericata. Next base: position 82,805 of record NW_023994061.1, on the reverse strand, counting down.
CTACATTGAATATATTCTCCATCGTTCGAATCTCTACGTTTTTAACAATGCTTATTATTAATGTTTTATTTTAGAAATAATTTGGTATCTCATGAAGTGTATAAAATACTAGAATATTCTAATACCCTAACCGAAATTAAATGCATACAAAATTTGTATAACTTTTATAGAAAATTGTAATTGATTCAAAGTTATTTTTCTGTTTTTTATGTTCAATAAATTCGCATTCAGTAATTATAGAAAATTTCTAAAGTACTATTTGAAAAAGTAGAAAGTACTACTCTTAGATATTCTTATTCAATCAAAAATTGTATGTACCAGTGTTCAATATTATAGAAAATTCAAAAAATACAATTTGATCAACGAAAAAGTACCATTTTAAATTCTCATTCAATAAGGTCTCCACATGTTAAATTTTATATTTCTATATTCAATATCATTAAAACTTCAAATAGTACCATCTGAGAAACGAAAATATATAAAATTCTCTTTCCATAAATTCTCATTTAATAAGGACCTTATGACATTATAGAGAATCCAAAAAGTACCATTTGAAGAATGGAAAAGTACCAAAGAGTCCCCACTTACAGATTATTATTTAGTCAGGACCTACCATGTTCAATTTTATGTTTCTATGATGAATATTTTAGAAAATTCAAAAAGTACCATTTGAGAGATAAATTGTACTAAAAAGTTCTCTCATAAAGAATCGTATTCAAAAAGGACTTGGTGTGTTTAAAAATCATGTGATTTAGATTCATAATATAGAACATACAAAGAGTATCATTTGAAGAAAGAACAAGTTAGAGTGCTATATTCGGCTGAGCCGAATCTTAAATACCTTCCACCAGCTACTTTCATATTAATACTTTTTTAATTGAACAATTTTGTGTAGAAATAAGTTTTCTCGTGTTTTTTAATAGAAAACCCCAAGATTTAAATAGCTTAAATCTTGCTATAAGTGCAAGATTTATTGAACATTACAAACACCATTTTCTTTTATATTTTAATAGCGCTCTAAAATAGGCTTTAGCTTGAGGTTTTAGGACCTTGTATAGGACCTATGACCATATATTGACCGGGCGTGAATAAATTTTAAAATTACATTTCTGAGTACAAAAGTAATATTTCTGCCAAATTTTGTATGGGTATCCTTATTTGGTAATGAGTTATGTGCGTTAAAATTTTTTTTCTGAAGGGGACCTTATATGGGAGCTACGACCAAATATAGACCGATCCGAAATAAATATCTACAGTAACATTTCTGTATTCTTATAAAAGAAATATTAATAATGTGCGTTTAAGTGATTTTCGGGAGGGGACCTTGTATGGGATCTAGGACCAATTATGGACCGATCCATGACCGTTGTATGAATTGTTTTGACATAAAACTTTAAATTGCAAAATTTTGTAAAGATATCGACATTCTAACGAAAGTTATTAACAATAAACTCATTTTAGCGGGAATATGTACATTTGTATGGGAGGTATATGAAGTTGTGGACCGATTCCCCTAATTTTCAACAGGGATCAAGCCCCGTATAGAAACGTGTGTATGATGATTTTCATGGAATTACATTTCATAGTTTTCGTTAAAATTACAACAGAATTTGTAAAAAAATGCTTATTTCTTTCGGAGTTGTTTTAAATTTTGATTCATAACTTTTCCCGATGTGAACCGATTTTGCTCATTTTCAATACCAAACAACTTAAGAAAATGAAGAACATTTTGGGTGAATTTGGTTAAATTCAATTACTTCGTTTTATCGTGAGCGTGTTTTACACAGACAGACGGACATAGCTAGATCGACAGAATATATATACTTTTTGAGTCTCAGATGAATATTTTTTGGTGTTACACACGGTATGACAAAGTTATATATACCCTCTATCACCACTGATGGTGGTGAGGGTATAAAAAGTACAAAAAGTAGAATAAATTCTGCATTTGTGGAAATTCTTTTCGTCTAGGAATAGACTTTTTCAAGAATTAAGTTTACTAAATATTCCGTGTTTAAATCTATATATCACATATAAAATTCAAATGATTCAAATTACTTCTGATAACTTCCGTGTGTAACACCAAGAAATATTCATCTGAGGCCCAACAAATTATATATATTCTGGGTCCTTATCAAATTCTGAGTCGATTTAGCTATGTCCGTCTGTGTAAACCACGCTCACGATAGAATTTAACCAAATTCACCCAAAATGTTCTTCATTTTCCTAAGTTGTTTGGTATTGAGCAAAATCGGTTCACATTGAGAAAAGTTATGAATCAAAATTTAAAACAACCTCGGAAAAATAAGCATTTTTTACACATTCTGATATAATTTTCACGAAAACTATGCAATATAATTCCATGATCATACATTTGCTTCTACATGAGAGCTTGATTTCTGTTAAAAATTGGCGGAATCGGTCCACAATTTAACCTCCCATACAAAAGTACATATTCCCGGAAAATGAGTTTATTGTTAATAACTTCCGTCAGAATGCTGATATCTTCACAAAATTTTACAAATTAAAATCTTATGTGAATAGAATTGATTCAGAGAAAAAATTTTCTGGATCGATCCATAATTGGTCATACCTCCCATACAAGGTCCCCTCCCGAAAATCACTTAAACGCACATAACTCATTACCAAATTAAGCTACCCAAATAAAATATGATGCATGTATTGCTATTCTATACAGAATTATTACATAATATGGGTGCGATCGGTCCCATGCAAGATTCGCTTCCGAAAATCACTTAAACAAACACTACTTATTACTAAATTACGATATAGATACAAGATTTGACTAAAATATAGCTTTTATGTACAGAAATGTTACTTAAAGAATACGATAGGTCTATAATACGAATACGATAGGTCTATAATTGGTCATATCTCCCGTACTAGACCCTGCCCCGAAAATCTATATTTAATCTATATTTAACTAGTTGCATTATCAATTTGTCTAGAACAATATTATATATATTTCGAATTTTCTTAAATCTTTCACACACATGCAAATTATAAAATATCGCTAAAGTATATCTTAGGGCGCTATAAAAATATAAAAGAAAATGGGTTTGTTCAATAAATCTTGCAATAGTAACAGATTTAAGCTGTTTAAATCTTGGGGTTTTTCTATTTAAGACATGAGAAAACTTATTTCTACAAATATTTGATCAATTAAGAAAGTATTAATATTAAAGTAGCTAGTGGAGGGTATTTAAGATTCGGCTCAGCTGAATATAGCACACTATCATACGTTAGAACATTATTATTAAAATTGGGACCTTTTTAAAGTTACGGTCTTATATTTATTCCTTTTTTTGAAATCATAAAAACATATTGATTGTCTTTGAACTTTTATAGCAAAAATTAACTTTTTTACAATAGTTCATATGATTATCCATGATTTTTGGCATTTTTTAGTTTATACCTCCCTAAACAAATTAACATATTTATGTAAAATTTTGTTTTCCCAAAGGTACTTAGAAAAAATAAATTAATTGTTTGTTTATTGTATTATTTATTTATTTGAAATTCTAACCAAATACAAAATATATGTATGTGTTTTCCCCAGCAATACCCTAGATATTAAAAAAGTTACATAAATATAATTTAAAAATTATATTTATGTATTTATTAAAAAATGGATTTTTTGTGACTCAATTTACATGCTTAACACATAAAATGCAAATGAATTTTATTGACAAAAGACCACCTCAGGACAATTTACATTTTTGCACATTTATAGAAAAAGGAATTTAAATTTATATTTATTTTTATACCATTTTTTTTTTTTGCGAAATAAATTGAAGTCCACATTAAAGAATAAAATAATGGTGATGATGTTGAATCATGTACGAATAAAAAAACACACAAAATTGCTATATTTCAAATTTTGATTGCTATTGAAATTCAATAAAAAAATTAAATTGAATACATTAGTCTACATATAGATTGTAAATACAAATATCTTACTGAATGGGGGGGGGCAATAAATAAAAAAACTTGTACTTTATATGTATGACCATTTAAGTCAAATGATTGTTGTTGAAAAAAAGCTAAAAAGAAAATTCTATGAATAAAATCGTTTTTCCTTCTTTGTTTAAGCACTTGAAGATAAACAGAAGACTTGTTGTAAGTAAGATTTATTTAGTAGACGTATAGTAGAATTTTGAGGCCCTCAACATTTTTGGAATATAAATTTGTAAATTTGTTTGTATTAACTGTTTATCAACTTATTTTAGTTAATTCTAGTTTTAGCTTTAACTTGTATAACTGAGCTGTCATACCATATGACCAACCAAACATAACCTTACAGCAAACTGTAGTGCACCCTATAAAATAGAAAACTATGAATAAAGAGAAAAAAATAAACAAATTTACAGGTCATGCATATCAAATGAACTACATTGAATGTAAATTGATATTAAATATTGCACTTTGATTTTTGTAGAACCAAAAGAAATAACGAAAGTAAGAATAATAATAAAATTAAGTATCTATCAAGAACGATTTCAAGATCTAATTTAAATAGTTTAAAATCTCATTGAATATTTATTAGATTTTTCTAAATCATCAAAGTTCAATGATTTTTTTGGAGATAAGTTAATTTTTTTGTGTAATAGTACAATTTAAAATAGCTGAGCTATAAGTTTAAATGCAAAAATGCTTCTATATATAAGTCAATAACTCATACTTCATATCATCAGTGGTGTCCGTGTGTAACACTAAGAAATATTCATCTGAGTTTTTTCGTAATTCTTAATTAGTTTTTTCAGATACTACAAAAGATAATTCGATGAATTTTGTCACACGTTATTTTTGGGATCAATTATGTTCAAAACCAAAACATTTTTTCCGGATCGGTCCGTAATTGGTCATAGCTCCCATATAAGGTCCAATTCCGAAATTAACTTTTGGAATAATATTCGACTTAAATAGTTTTGTGTATACATATTTTTTCCCGGGTCGGTCCATAATTGGTCATAGCTTCCATATAAGGCTAACTTACGATAACCACGTAAACGAATATACTTCATTACTGAATGAAGATATCAGTATAAAATTTGTAATGAATGTGCTTAAAGTAGATATTAACATAATATAAAGATCGGTCCATAATTGGTCACTACTCCCATATATTATCCACTTTCGAAAATCGCATATTTCATTCATGAATGAATATATCGCACAAATTTTTTTTGGACAGGCCCATAATTTGTCTAGTTTCCCATATACGGTCCACTTTCATTGTTCATTGACAAAATTAGATAGACCCAACAAAGTATATATATTCTTGGACCTTATGAAATTCTGAGTCGATCTAGCTATGTCCGTCTGTCTGTCTGTCTGTATAAAACATTCGCACGTTAACACGAAGCTACACAAATTAACGAAATTCACCCAAAATACTAAATCCTTTTAAAATATTGTACAAGTATCGCTTTTATATACAGAAATGTTACTGTGAAATTTTTTTCGATCGGTCTAAAATTGGTCATATATCCCATATTAGGTCCTGCCCCGAAAATCACTTTAACCGTATTTAACTAGTTGCATCAGTGCCCATTCCCTCAGGCAAATTTTTATGATGATTTTTGATTTTTGTGTATGAGAGAAACACACAAAATCAAAAGTTTCCCAAAAAAAAGTTTCCCTGTATGAACGGGCACTTATCAATTTGTGTAGAACAATATTATATATATTTTGAATTTCCTTAAATCTTTTACACACATGCATACATGCAAATTATTAAATATCGCTAAAGCATATCTTAGGGCGCTATAAAAATATAAAAGAAAATGGCGTTTGTAATGTTCAATAAATCTTGCAATTGCAACAGATTTAAGCTGTCTAACTCTTGGGGTTTTTCTATTTAAGACATGAGAAAACTTTTTTCTACAAATATTTGATCAATTAAAACAGTATTAATATAAAAGTAGCTGGTGGAGGGTATTTAAGATTCGGCTCAGCCGAATATAGCACTCAAACTTGTTTGTATATATAAATCATTCTCAAAAATGTTTGGATCAGTCCATAATTGGTCAAAACTCTCATATAAGATCCACTTCCTTAAGTGACTTTATCGCATATATTTCAGATTGGCCAATAATTGTTCATATCTTCCATGAAAGGTAAAAAATTATTTGTAGACCTGATCAGAGTTAGCTCTATAGATGAATAAAGTAATTATCGCAATTTATTAAATATCTACAACTACTTAGATGGGTTTCAATAAAAAGCTTACAAGTGGAGGGTATTTAAGATTCGGCATAGCCGAATATAGCACTCTAACTTGTTCTTATTTATTAAAATACCCAGCAAAAACTTATATTGAAAAGTAAGGTGTTAAAATGCTATAATTTACGGTGATGACATTGTAGACAAATACTTACCGCGCTCGCATACAAGTAATGATTTAGGTAAGTAGTTAATACGATCGCCTGCAAATAAGCAGTTATGTAAGTAGTTTTGTATTTGAGAAAAATATCCTACGACAACATTCGAAAACAAAATGTGAATTTGTAAGACACTCCTTGAAGTAGTAATTGAAAGGTAAGTTCTTGAGTAAGCACATGTCATTACCACATTTTTACAATAGATTACAATTTACTTTTATTTTATAGAACTCTTTAAAGTGGGATTAAAAATAACACTATATTATACTTACATACATACGTACATAGATACATACGTAAAACTTTACATTTAAATTTTATATTTTACCTAAAACGAAAATAAAAAGTATACACTTTTAATGTAGTGAAGTCATAATTTGTTTATAAATAAATTTGTAATGTGAAACAATAAAAAATATTTTCAAATTTAATTTTTAATGATACATTTCGAAAGAAATTATTTATTAACAAAAAGTTATAAATTTTAAAATTTGTATTGAAATTTGACTAAAAGTTGACTGTCTTCAAATCCCGCCATTGTCCCACTCTATATTGTTTATATTTTGTTAATAATACTGCACCAATCTAGTTTGATTTCGAAAATTTTCTTTTAAGTACTTGTATTATCATATTCTAAATACTGCTATTGTTTATGTACTTTAAACTTCTCTAAAAACTACACATTTTACTGTTTTATTTAAAGTTATTATTGTCATGGGTATCTTTTAAAGAACTGATACGATTACTAAAGTACAAAAATACACATATACATATAATTTAAATACGACTTTAAAATAAATCTGCTGCAAAAATTGGTTTGGGAAAAAATAAATTTAGCTCGAGATAGCTAACCTAACGAACGCAAAACCATGAGATGCAACGAAGGCCAAATTAAAAAGATGGGTGAGAGAATCCCATAAGGTCGCTTGGAATAATAAATTGGTGGGTAGAACCACAAAGATCCCATGGTGTGACCCTAATGAGAGCAAGAGTTGAAATCTCCTCAAAATGATGCAAGTATGAGGTTAGTTTGACGGTACGTGTTCTGAGTGGACACACAGGATTACGTACACAGCAATTCAAAATCGAATGCGCGGATTCAGACGAATGTAGAGCAATTTGAGGAAACAGTGAAACTCAGGAGCACTTTCTTTGCCTCTTTCAGGCATTCGTCGGAGTTAGATGCAAATATCTTGGGAGTGATACTATTCCGGTTATAACATTCCACATGAACACTGATTGGAAAATTATTAGGAATTACGACCAAGAAACTCAGTTTCTGAACTTTGAAAGATAACGCATTCAGTTAATAAAAGGTTTTCTGAAGGGGACCTTATATGGGGGGGGGTCATCTGTGGGCCGATCCTCCAAAAAATTGGTAGAGAGATTGTGGCTCGCATAAAACTGATGTATGTCGAATTTCATCGCAATATTCGTAACTTTATGCCAGTAGTGAGCGTTATAGTCATTCTCTGAAGAGGACTATATATAAATTATGGACCGAGAGTTTAAGGCTTATATGAATTTTATTTATGTGGAATTTCATCAGTATACTCTTATTTTTAAAACAGTTATGCCCGTTAAAGCTGTTTTGCGGGGGCCTTTCCGAAAAGGTGGACCGATATTGTTCATTTTCAATGCCAAAAAAACCGTATCGATAGATGATATTTATGAAAAATTTCGACTATTTACCTCTTTCCGTGTGTTCTCTATCATAATTTAAACAGACAGACGGACGGACATGGCAAGATCGTCTTAAATACCTCCACCAGCAAATTACTTTTTATTGAAACCCATCTAACTATCTAATTTTTAGATAACTTGCCAAAATTTTTGTCGAACTAATTTTGATTAGGTCCAGAAAAATGTATATTAATACGCCAGTTCGAAAACATTTTAATAGAATGATATATCTATACATAGAATATGGGAGTTGTGACCAATTATGGACTGATCAGGAAACAATTTCGTATAATGATTTATATGCAGAAAAAGATCAGGTCTAATTTTACTCCAATAGCTTTATTAATCAATGAAATATGTGCGTTTAGGTGACTTTAGGAAGTGGACTTTATATGCAATTAAGGGCCTATCCGGAAAAATTTCGCAGAGTGATTCATATGTGCACAAATCATATTTTATCAAGATATCTTTATTTGATAATTAAATATGTGCGTTTAAGGGATTTTTTTAATGGTCCGATCCAGAAAAAATTTGGTACAATGTTTTATATGCCTATCCGCAAAAAATTTCGTAGAGTGATTTATGTTAAGACAAAACATATTTGTGTCGAATTTTCTCAAATTAACTTTATTTGACAATGAAATATGTGTGTTTAAGTGACTCTCAGAAGTGGACCTTATATAGAAGCTATGACCAATAATAGACCGATCCGAGAAAAAAGTGGTAGAATGATTCATATGTACACAAAACTTATTCAAATCGAATTTTACCCCTATAGCTTTAGAATTCAATGAAATATATGCGTGTAAGTGATTTTCAGAAGTGGACCTTATATGGGAACTATGACCAATTATGGGCCTATTCGGGAAACATTTCGCAGAGTGATTCATTTGGACAAAATATGTTTGTGTCGAATTTTATCAAGATAGCTTTATTTGATAATGAAATATGTGCTTTTAAGTGATTTTCGTAAGTGGACCTTATATGGGAGTTATGACCAATAATGGACCGACAGGTAAAAAATTTATAAAATGATTTGCAAGTACACAAAACATATTCAAGTCGAATATTATCCCAATAGCTTTAGAATTCAATGAAATATATGCGTTTAAGTGATTTTCGCAAGTGGACCTTATATAGGAGCTATGACCAATTATAGGCCTATCCGGAAAAAATTTCGTAGAGTTATTCGTGTTTAGGCAAAACATATTTGTGTCGAATTTTGTCACGATAGCTTTACTTGGCATTGAAATATGTGCTTTTAAGTTATTTTCGGAAGAGGGCCTTATATGGGAGCTATGACCAATAAGGGACCGATCCGTAAAACAAATTGTGAAATGATTTCAATGCACACAAAACATATTTCTGTCGAATTTTATCCCGATAGCTTTAGAATTCAATGAAATATATGCGTTTAAGTGATTTTCGGAAGTGGACCTTATATGGGAGCTATGACCAATTATGGGCCTATCCGGAAAAAAAATCGTAGAATGATTCATGTTTAGGTAAAACATATTTGTGCCGAATTTTATCAATATAGCTTTACTTGGCATTGAAATATGTGCTTTTAAGTGATTTTCGGAAGTGAGCCTTATATGGGATCTATGACCAATTATGGACCGATCCGTAAAAAATTTTGTAGAATGATTTGTATGTATACAAAACAGATTTGTGTCGAATCTTACCCTGATAGCTTTATAATTCAATGAAATATATGCGTTTAAGTGATTTTCGGAAGTGGACCTTATATGGGAGCTATGACCAATTATGGGCCTATCCGGAAAAAATTTGGTAGAATGATTTGTATGTACACAAAACATATTCAACTCGAATTTTATCACAATAGCTTTATTCATCAATGAAATATGTGCGTTTAGGTGATTTTCGGAATAGGACCTTATATGGGAGCTATGAGCAATTGTGGACCGACTAAGATATACGTTGACAGTATGATTTCTGTTCATATTGTGTTTATTGTGGGAGTTATTAACGATAAACTAATTTCCGGGAATATATACCTTTGTATGGGGGTTATGGGAAATATTGGATCGATTGTAAAGATTTTGAATATAATTGATCACTACTCTGAAGAAATAATGTATGACAAAATTCATCGAAATATCTTTGGTAGTTTCTGAGAAAACTTCAAAAGAAAAACGTAATTTTTTTCGAGGTAGTCTGAAATTTTTACTCATAACATTTCACGTTGTGAACCGATTTGGCTGATTTTCAATACCAAATTGCTTAGGATAATGATAAATATTTTGGGTGAATTTGGTTTATTTCCTTTGCTTAGTTTTAACGTGAGCGTGTTTTACACAGACAGACAGACACACAGACGGACAGACGGACATAGCTAAATCGACTCAGAATTTGATAAGGACCCAGAATATATATACTTTGTTGGGTCTTAGATGAATATTTCTTGGTGTTACACACGGAACGACAAACTTATATATTCCCTCTATCACCACTGATGGTGGTGGAGGGTATAAAAACAAAATATACACCCTATCATTTTCGATGGTGGGTATATAGGAGTTCCGTAATTTCGTTGTATTTATTAGTATATTTTTTTATTAGTGTTTCTTTATAAAGATACAAAACTATCAAAAACCTTATGTATCTAATTCCGAATATATTTTTCCACATAGCAAATAGTTCAAAGTAACTTTCTAGTTATTTAGTTTTTATCAAATGCTACAAGCTGTTGCTCCATTTTTGTTTGTTCCTTGCAACATATGTGCATAAATTCATTCATCTACTGGCATTTAAACTTAGATAAATAAACAAACAAATAAAGAAACGAACAGAATTAAAGCAAACGCAAAAACTAAACTTTGTTTTCCTTATTTACAAAGAAAAAATACAACAAAAAATTCATTCCAACACTTCTATTAAGTTTGTCATCAACTCTTATGATTTTCACTTGTTTTAATATTAAACATCACAAAAGATGCCGAGTATATTAAGTTTACTATTATGTTTGTAACCCGTTGAATTATTGGTGGTAGACTCCAAAAAGTTCATGTAAAATTCTAACACTGTTTAGCAATGTCCATCTGTATGTTTGTAAAATTGGTCAATTGTGCTTTAATCACGTTGCTTTCAAAATACTATGTACATATACTAACAGCTTATGTAGGGTATTATAAAGTTTGGACATACCCTACTATACTTTCTTAAAATTTTTTTATTGTGTATTCTCAACCAACCAACTTTGTCCTGAACATACAGACTAAGGAGTATTTTAGATAAAATTACAAAACATCCGCTTTGGTAATACCACAAATTTAGGCAGTAGTACAGAAGGCACTCTTTCAATCTCTACCCTACACATTTACTTACATACATATGTATGTGTATGTGTAGAGAGCCAGAACAGAGAGAAAAGCTTACTTTTGTATTTACACTTGTGTATAATATATGTATCTGTGTATCTTTGTATTAACTTGAGTATGTCTGTAGGTAGTAGTATTTTTTGGATAAACAAATTGCAAGGAAGAGTCACATTAGACTCATTTAGAATTTTTCCGCTTTCCCAACTTTATTCTGTGAATGTGTGTGTTTAGGATTCTAAGTACATATTGCGGTAATCGTTGTTGTTTATAACTTTTCAAATGAGATAATATAAATATGTATGTGTTGGCAGTGTGAATGTAATGAATAAACAGGAGTTGGCGATGAGGAAGAGCAACAGAAAACAAGTAGCAGCAGCAGCAGATGAAGAATTACAGGAACAGGAAATAAAATTAAATAAATGTATAAACAACATATTTTTATTATCGCTGTGTCATCAAATAAAACATACAAAAGTTAAGAGACTTGAATTGAAATTTAATTTATTAAGAAATTTAGAGGCAATTGTTGTTAGAAATTTTGGTATTATTATAAGTTTTATGTAAATAAAAATATATGTTTACACAAATATTAAGTAAGCCAATTTGTTGGGTTTATCTTTAAGAATGCAATGGAAAATATATTCGTATTTTATTACTAGCAAAATATTCGTTAAGTTAAATGAGAAGAAAAATTTATTTACTAACCAACTCTACTTAAGTATTATAAATCTTAAACCAAGAAGCCAAATTAAATAAAACATCAGAAGTAAAACACAATTACTTGTGTTCGGCTGTGCCGAATCTTATATACCCACCATCAACTGTGTCTTAAATTTCAAGTGAATTTCAGAAGATAGACCTAACAATTTAAACATTTATTGGGTTTTTTCTGAACTGATTTGTCATATATAAATAGTAATATAGTCAGGGTGATGGTAGTACTTATTTTATCATATTTAATACATTTTTTTAATAATTTGATTTCCTGTAAATTTACTTATGGTCAATTTTGGTCCGATCCTCCTAAGATTTTGGTTTCAGTAAAACTTGTTATGTCGAACATCAATGCTTTCTAAGCATTATATGAAGGCTTTGATACAATATGGCCCGATGCTCATAATATTTGACAGAAAGAGTTTAGATCCTATAAAACTAGTTCATGAGTTCGAGTTATGGACCGATTCTCGTAAAATTTGGTAGGGAGATTTTGACTCATATAAAACTTGTTTATGTAGAATTTCATTGACATACTTATGCTTTTAAACCATCTATGACCGTTTACAATATTTTTCGGGGGGCCACTTGTATGGGGGCTATGCGAAAACATGGACCGATATAGCCCATTTTCAATACCAATCAAACTGCATCAATAAAAAATATTTATTCAAAATTTCAGCTCCTTAGTTATTCTCGTTCGGACTCTATCGTGCTTTCAACAGACAAGCAGACAGACAGTCTTAGAATTTAATAAGGACCCAGAATATATATATTTTTGTGGGTCTGTGACCAATATTTCGATGTGTTACAAACGGAATGACAAAAACAATATACCCCCATCTTTTTTGATGGTGGGTATAAAAAATGAATATTTTGGTTTAAGGTATGTATATATAAATTCGTATATATAACGCTTATACATTAGTTAGTTTGAAAGTTGGATATACATATGTTACACCAAATCCGAAGAAATACATTTAGGTCATTATCGAGCCTGTTGTGGGCTCCAGTGGGAATCGAACCCTCGCCTTTTTTTATACCCTACAACACTATAGTTGGGAGGGTATTATATGTTTGTGCTGATGTTTGTAACGCATAAAAATATTAGTCCTACACCCACCTTAAAGTATACCGTACGGCTGGCTGTCCATGTAAACCTTTGGCCACAATTTCTAAGATATTTTGATAAAATTTGGACCATACTAATTTTTTGTCAAGGACGATGCCTATTGAAAATGGTTGAAATCGGTCCATTATTTCACCTAGCCCCCACACAACCTTACCTTCCGATTTAGGGTTTTTAACTCATAACTACGTCAAATATAGTACTATCTCACCTAAATGATCATGTCAATTTTTATAATTATCGGTTGTCGTTTGACCCAAGCCCCATACAAACCCCCCTTTAGAACATAACTTAAACGTCTAAAAATTTACTTATAATCATTAGTAACGCGATGAAATTCAGCACAACTAACCTTTATATAAAATTACATTCCTCTTCCCAATTAAAGCCTCTTTTAGAAATAAAGCCTCTTTTAGAAATTTAGTTTTTCATCAATAAATTGCTTAAATACATCGGAATTAAGGTAAAATTCAACATAAAAGTTTCTTTATGAAAAATAAATAATTTTAAAATATACCCATGGTGTAGGGTATCATATAGTAGGTGATGTCATTTCTGTTTATTTCTTAATTATTTTGACAGAATATTACTCATCAAATATTCATACAGATTAATAGAGTTTTCAGGATTAAATAATCTCAAACCGAAATTACTACATATTATAAATTTGTGTGATTCTTTCAAAATTTGTTTTTGTTAACATAAAAAATGTTTTAAAATGATCAAAAAAGATATAAAATTGAATTAATGAATATTGAAAAAAATTGAGTTGTGGAAAAACGTTTTTCTTTAAGACCAAGAATTATCCTCCTGCACGTAATTCCATAACATTTTCTAACCAATTTTCTAAAAGGTCGACCAAAACTATATAATGTCAGAAAACTCATTGGACTTAGATTTTGTATTGGTTATCGTGCCATTATTTCATGTAACTGAGTTGCCTAATACTTACAACTGGAGGAAAAGTGAGCCTAATAGAGTAATCTTAGCTGGGTTCACATTCAGCCCTCTTGGTTGAACCTACCCAAAAGCTGAACTGAAAAAAATTATTCTTACAACCACAAAACTTGGATATTATTATGCTGCTTCAATAGGCACAAAAAAAAGTAAAATCAAAACATTTCCCCTTACCCAATAGCTATCAAAATGCCACTTGTTAATTTCTCTCCCCAACTTTCTTATCACAAAACTGCTATCATCATCGTCATCATCAACATCGCCATAATCATCATCATTATAAATTTATATTCATAGCCGTCACATCAACATCTTAAGTAGAGAATTAAGAATGTACGTATGTAGCATGTATTTGGGTTAAGTAGATTTTTATTTAAAATAATTTTATTCATAAGTTTTTTTTTACTTTCATACTAAGTATTTAACATCGTATACACTGACAAGCTTTGAACCAACTCATACCCATTTTAAAGAGACAACATGGTAATTTATTTCACCTTATTTATACTTGTTACGTTTTTATAATTTTTTTTACATACTAGAGATATTTATTACGAAGGGGCCAAATTTCCTGTTCCTTCTTAGTTAACATAAACGATTTTGCACTATGGTACTGGAGTGTGTAGATTGAAAGTATGCAAAAGGGCACGAGTTTTTTTTATTTACATATGTGTGTAAAATTATATAAAACATTATGTTTGTTTTTAAATTTCGCGCATTTACTTTATAATGACACAACTCAAAATGTACGTTTTGAAACTAATTACTAAAGTTCTAAATTACATGTATAGAAATATAGTATATTGAATATAAGGCTTTGAATTCGGTCCACCATGGGCACGATGCCCTTTAAAGGCATTTTATCATTGAAATGGAAGATATAAACTTGGATAATCTTTGGTTTTAGTTAATCACACATCGATCTTTTGTACGGTTCCTATATATACTTTGAAAAAACATCTCCATACTTTAAAAACGGTGCAAAGCTAAAATCAATAACATGTTTTCCGATGAACACATTTATAGACTACTTAAACATCGGTACTATTCGAAAACATAATTATTTTTGAACAAATCAATATAGATTTGTATCGGTTATCTGTGATAACTTATTTCTTAACAAGTGAGAGAGTTATATTCGGAGGGGCCGAATCTCATATACCAACCATCATACCGTATGCCTTAAAAGGAATGCTCCTTTATAAACATCAGGGTGATATTACTCATCAAATTAACTGAAAAGGACCTTATATATTAATAATAATTGACAGTTTTTCATAAAATTTTTTTAGACCAATTTTGGTTCATGCAAAACATCTTTACATCGAATATCACTTCCCGACACTTTTCGCATGAAATTCGGTAGGAAGATTTACGCTCCTATAAATTTTTCTTATATAAAATTTCATAACTGTTCACGTATTTTTAAGTCAGCAAAGATCGTTAAAGTGACTTTCCGATCCACCGATCCTCATTACATTTGGTAGAGAGGTTTTAACTCGTATAAAACATATGGGTGTCAAATTTCATCACTTTTATGGTATTTTTAAGCCAGTGATCGTTTAAGTAATTTTTTGAAGGGCAACTTATATGGGGAGTAGGGTCATTTATGGACCGATTAACATAAAGTTTGATAGAGAGATTTTAGCTTTATTGAAACTTATGTGTATGGAATTTCATCACTATACTCGTATTTTTAAGCCAGTAATGAGCGTTAAAGTCATATTCTGAAGGGGACCTTATATGGGTCAATTATGGACCGATCAGCATAACATTTTATAGAGAGGTTTTGGATCATAAGAGACTTACTTATGTCAAACTTATTTGTTATACTTGTATTTTTAAGCCAGCAATGAGTGTTAAACTAATTTTTTGAAGAGGACCTTATATGGGGGGAAGGGTCAACTATAAACCGATCCTCATAAAATTTGGTACGAAGATTTCGGACCGATCCTCATAAAATTTGTTAGGAAGATTTCGGATCATATGAAACTTATTTATGTCGACTTTCATTGCTATACTCGTACTTTTGAAACAGATATGCCCATTAAAGCTGTTTTTCGTCGGTCCACTTGTATGTGGGCTATCCGAAAACGTGTACGGATATTGCCCATTTTCAATACCAAACAAATCTTACCTATAAATCAATATACACCATCTTGATAGGCGTATGAGTTATACATAAATATATTTATAAAAATAATCATACGCAATGTGGAATAATGTATTTTCAATAAATAAAACAATATGTAAGTAAATAACTGTATAAAATTCTATAGACATACATACATTTGTTAGTCTATATTTACTTGGTTTTAATCGAGAATTATCAAAATTACAAAAAAATGTGCATGTAATTAAAATGAAAGAAATTCATGGAATTTTGAGCTGTACACCTTTCCAACTTGTGTAGACTTTTAATTGTCGATTGGATCCCTTATCTCTTTATGTGCTTTTCCTACCACATTAGTGGCTTCTAGAAAAAGGCAATATACCATTAATTTGTTGATCTCTTGTTTTCATATTTTAGCCAAAAAAAATTGTGTACTATTTAAACATTACACTATTTAATGAGTAAATATGTGTGTGTGTGTAAATTAGAGTGACCGCAAAAAAACTGTTGAACTTGGTAATTTTAAAATGCAAACCTTTTTCAAAAATCAATAATGTATGGTTGAAGAATGTAGCAACAATTAGATAATTAGAACTACAATTAATAAATAAATATTGGAAATAACTAATTTTTGTACCCAACACCAGTGAACGCTGCTAATAAACATTTCTGTAATTGTTTATCCGATAACAGCAACAAATTTCAATTGTTTTATTTATAGTTTTAATGAGCCATTTATTAAGTTCTAGAGCAATAGAGTTAAATTAAAATAAATAAAACTAACTATTATGTAATTTAATATAGTCACTAATTTGCCATTTTAAACAAATTCTGCTGTATTTTTTCTTTAATTTAAAACGTTTAGAAAAAATTTTAGTTTGAAATGTAAAACTTTACTAAACCATTTTATAGCTTTAGCTATTTTCATTTTAAAACTATTTTGTTTTCTGTTAACCGCATAGAATA
Organism: Lucilia sericata; assembly: GCF_015586225.1. Classification (NCBI taxonomy): domain Eukaryota; kingdom Metazoa; phylum Arthropoda; class Insecta; order Diptera; family Calliphoridae; genus Lucilia; species Lucilia sericata. The sequence continues at coordinate 65,498 of NW_023994061.1, read as the reverse complement.
TAACTTTTGTGTTGACTTTCAGAAAGTAACAAAATACGCATTTTATAGCAACTGACACTTAACAAACTTTTCGATGGAGTCTAACTATTGCAATTTAAAACCACGCAGGCATAAATACATTGTTTAGGAAAAAGTTAGACATTGCAGTTTTTTTACTACATTTTTTTAATTCATTATTAATAAGTTGTATGTGGTGTAATACAGTTGTAATTTAGTTAGTGGCATATTTGTGTGTTATATTTTTTAGTCTAAATCTAGACAAATTATCCGCAACTAGACACTTTTACATAATTTTATTAGGAAATGTTGCATACGAAATATTCAGCAGACCTTATATTAGAAATATTTATGCTGACCCGCATATGCCATTGTTTAGGGAAAACTAAACAACTACTTTTATATCAATACTTTTTTAATTGGTCAAATATTTGTAGAAATAAGTTTTATCATGTCTTAAATAGAAAAACCCCAAGAGTTAGTCAGCTTAAATCTGTTACAATTGCAAGATTTATTGAACCTAAGATATGTTTTAGCGATATTTAATAATTTTCATGTATGCATGTGTGTGAAAGATTTAAGGAAATTCAAAATATATATAATATTGTTCTACACAAAATAATAAGTGCCGGCTCACAAAGGGAAACTTTTTTTGGGAAACTTTTGATTTTGTGTGTGAGAGAAACAGATGATTGATATTTCTTTCTCTTACTCTCACACAAAAAAATTAAAAGAATTTAGTAATTTAGTAATAAGTTATATGCGTTTAAGTGATTTTCGGGAGGGGACTTTGTATAGGAGCTATGACCAATTCTGGACCGTTGGTGAAAAAATTTTATAGTGTCATTTCTGTATATAAAAGCAATATTAGAGCTAAATGTACGGATATCAATGTTTGGTAATGAGTTATGTGCGTTTAAGTGGTTTTCGGGAGGGAACCTTGTAAGGGAGATATGACCAATTATGGACCGATCGAAAAAAAAAATTCACAGTAAAATGTTTGCATATAAGAGCAATACTTCTACCAAATTTTATATGGATATCTTAATTTAGTAATGAGTTATGGGCGTTTAAATGATTTTCCGGAGAGGACCTTGTATGGGAGCTATGACCAATAAAGGACCGATCGGAAAATTTTTTTCAGTAATATTTCTGTATATAAGAGCAATACTTGTACCAAATTTTATATGAATATCTTAATTTAGCAATGAGTTATTTGCGTTTAAGTGATTTTCGGGAGGGGACCTTGTATGGGAGCTATTTCATATTAAATCCACAGTAACATTAATATATATAAGAGCAATACTTGTTCCAAATTTTATATGGATATCTTAATTTAGTAATGAGTTATGTGCGTTTAAGTGATATTCGGGAGTGGACCTTGTATGGGTGCTAAGATCAATTACGGACCGATCGGAAAACAAAATTCACAGTAATATTTCTTAGTAATGTGTTATATATTTTTAAGTGATTGTCAGGAGGGGACCTTATATGGGAGCTATGACCAATTATGGACCGATTGGAAAAAATTTCACAGTAATATTTCTGTATATAAGAGCAATACTTGTACCAAATTTTATATGGATATCTGAATTTAGTAATAAGTTATGTATTTTTAAGTGATTTTCGGGAGGGGACCTTGTATGGGAGCTATGACCAATTATGGACCGATCAGAAAAAAAAAATTCATAGTAATATTTCTGTATATATGTAAGTGCAATACTTTTACCGAATTTTATATGTATATCTTAATTTAGTAATGAGTTATGTGCGTTTAAGTGATTTTCGGGAGGGGACCTTGTATGGGAGCTATGACCAATTATGGACCGATCCTAAAAATTTTTTCTCTGGATAAATTCTATTCACATAAGATTTTAACTTTTTTCTAATTTTGTGAAGATATCAACATTCTGACTGAAGTTATTAACAATAAACTCATTTTCCGGAAATATGTACTTTTCTATGGGAGGTATATGAAATTGTGGACCGATTCCGCCAATTTTCAGAAGGAATCAAGCTCTCGTAAAGGAACGGATGTATGATAATTTTCATGCAATTATATGGCATAGTTTTCCTGAAAATTACATCAGAATGAGTAAAAAATGCTTATTTTTTTGGGTTTGTTTTAAATTTTGACTCATAACTTTTCCCGATGTTAACCGATTTTACTGATTTTCAATACCAAGCTGCCTAGGACAATTTTGGGTGAATTTCGTTAACTTTTCTTGCTTCGTATTAACGTGAGAATGTTTTATACAGACAGACAAACAGACGGACAGACGGACATAGCTAGATCGACTCAGAATTTCATAAGGTCCAAGAATATATATATACTTTGTTGGGTCTCAGATGAATATTTCTTGGTGTTACACATGGAATGACAAAGTTATATATACCTTCTATCACCACTGATGGTGTGGTAGGGTATAAAAATAATTGTATAAAATGCGTTTATTTTTTGCCACCTAATTTACTTGTTCAATAAATTTTCCGAAACATATAAATACTAAATTATAATATGAAAAATTTGCACAAGATTCTTTTAATAATATGCAAATATATTTGACTACAACTTTCTAAACAGTCATGCAATTTAAGAATTGTGCCACCCACAATTTTCTACTTTCCATCAGAATGGGTTTTTTCTTACATATTTCTTTTTTTGCAAGTAAAATTTATTACTTTTACATAATTTTACACAAAGATTCCTTTTTTTACTTTGGTACAATAAATAGTTTGTTGTTGCCTTATGAAAATATTGTAATATTTCATATTGTTTTATTACGAAATAAAACAATTTGTCTTTACATTCAGCCATATGGTAGTCATTTGTATTCATATGCATACACTTACTCTGACACACTGTAGTCACACACATGTTTATTAGGGTGGTAGCAAAAATTAATTACTCGATCTACTCAAAGAACTCCTTATTCTATTAAAATTAGTTTTTAAAATTCATCTTATTTCCATGCTTATTTAAAGGATATTTCTTTCTAAAATATTGCTCTTATCATGTAGGAGACATTAAGTCCTTTAAATATTTTAAGATTTTGTTGGCTGCAGCCTAACTTTCACATCCATGTATAAAGATGGCAAAGAATTTTCATGTAATTTTAAACAAATCGTGAACATTATTTTTCATTTAACAAGAAAAGAAAATAACTTCCATTACTACAAGTATAATTTTATAGTAATTGTATAAAATTTAAATATTTACTGAACATGTTCCTTAAACCTTCCAGTAAGATCTTGTTTTATTTGTTAATTGGTTGAAAAAAATTTAAGATTACATTTTTCTGTAAAATGTTCGGTTTTATTTCATTTGTTACTTTCAAATGTGATTGCTGAAGGGCGATATGTATGAAGAGGTAAAAGAAAAACGAACTACATGATACCCTGGTCAATTATGTACCGATCATGAAAAAAAGTTTAGTAAATTATTTTGTATATAAAGGCTGGTCCAACTAGGAATATACATGATTTAAGCGCCGGTTCACATAAGAATTTTTTTTTTGCGAAACTTTTGATTTTGCATGTGAGAGATAGAGAAATAAATATCAACCATCTCTTTCTCTCACAAAAAAACTCAAAAGTTTTCCACAAAAAGATTACCTGTGTGTACCCGCATTCATATACTAATTATCGAAAATCTGTAAAATTGTATTTTTCGGATTTTAGTTCCAGGATGATAAATTATATTTTCTAAATGCAAAATTTTGATATTAGGACCTACATGAGTAATTTAAACAATATTTTTTATGTACAGCGTCTAATTTACTTTTTTACCCACTATAAAAAAAGATGGTTATTCCCTTTCTAGAACATGTGAAAAAGAAAATAACTGAATTAAACTTGAAGTTTAAAAAGATGTACTGGTTATTTAGTCCTCGATCAGCAGTTACACTGGCAAATAAATTATTACTTTATCGTCAAATAATAAAACCTGTCTGGACGTATGGCATTCAAATTTGGGGATGCACGAAAAAATGTCACCTAAAAAAATTACAAACTTTCCAGAATAAAGCTATTAGATGTATAACTAATAGTCCTTGGTATGTTAGAAATGAAGACATACACAGAGACTTAAAACTTCCAACAGTAGAACAAGTTATTGCCATGTATGCAGCTAAACACCACGCCAGGTTGAATTTACACTGTAACGAAGAACTACAGAACATTATCCACAACCCAATAGAAAATAGAAGACTTAGAAGAACGTTGCCATCGGATTTGATGATCAATACAAGGATGTCTCTTAGGAATAACTAATGGGTTATCTCCTTCCAAAAACTTTGAACCAACAATTAATGTAGAGTTTTGTTTATCTTGAAAATTAAATTACTAGATGAGTACATATGTATATAATAAAACTCAGTCGTAATAAAATTAAAAATTAAAAAAAAAAAAAAAAAATTCCCTTTCTAACACATAGAAATATTGGTCGTAGAAGTATATATTCTGGGTCCTTATTAAATTCTAAAATTATCTAGCCATGTCCGTCCGTCTGTATGTTGAAATTACGATAGGAATTACACGGAAGGAGCTAGACAGTTGAAACACACCGAAACACATCGAAATATTGGTCATAGACCCATAAAAGTATATATATTCTGGGTCCTTATTAAATTCTAAGACGATCTAGCCATGTCCCTCCGTCCGTCTGTCTGTTGAAATCACAATAGGGCCCACACGGAAGGAGCTAGACAATTGAAATTTTACACAAATATTCTCTACTGCTGATGTTTGTTTGGTATTGCAATATCGTTCCACGTTTCCGGATAGCCCCCATACAAATGGACCTCCAAAAAAGAGCTTTAACGATCATAACTATTTTAGAAGTATGAGTATAGCGATGAAATTCGACATAAATAAGTCTCATATGAGCCAAAATCTTTCTACCAAATTTTTTGAGGATCATTCCATAATTGACCCTACTCCCCCTTTATGGTTCCCTTTAGAAAATGATTTTAACGCTCATTACTGGCCTAAACATTCGAGTATAACGATGAAATTCGGTATAAGTAAGTTTCATATGACCCAAAATCTTTCTACCAAATTTTTTGAGGATCGGTCCATAATTGGCCCTACTCCCCATATACGGTCCCCTTCAGAAAATGACTAACACTCATTACTGGCCTAAACATTCGAGTCTAGCGATGAAATTCGGTATAACTAAGTTTCATATGACCCAAAATCTTTCTGCCAATTTTTTTGAGGATCGCTTCATAATTGAGCCTACTCCACATATAAGGTCACCTTCAGAAAATGATTTTAGCACTCATTACTGGCCTAAACATTCGAGTATAGCGATGAAATTCGGTATAAATAAGTTTCTTACGGACCAGAATTTCTCTACCAACTTTTTTAGGATCGGCCCATTAATGACCCTACCCCCTATATAAGGTCCCCTTCTGAAAATGACTTTAACGCTTATTAATGGCTTAAAAGTACGAATATAGTCACGAACTTCGACACACATAAGTTTCATGCGAGCGAAAATTTCTCTACTAAATTAAGTGAGGATCGGTTCATAATTGACTCTACCGCCCATACAAGGTCCTCTTCAGAAAATTACTTTAACGCTCATTACTGGCTTAAAAATTCAAATATAGCAATAAAATTTTACACAATTAAGTTTCTCAGGAGCCAAAATCGCTCTACCAACTTTTATGTGGATCGGTCCATAATTGACCATACCCCCCATATAAGATCCCCTTCAGAAAACACTCATTACTGGCATAAACATTCGAGTGTAGCTATGAATTTAAGGATCCCTTCAGTATATAACTTTAACGCCCATAATATCAGTATAGGTACGAGATTCGACATATGCAAGTTTTATAGCAACGAAAATCTCTGTATTAAATTTTATGACGATCTGTCCATGATTTACCCAATCTCCCATACAAGCCTTCCACAGAAAATCACTTTAACGCTAATAATTTACTTAATAGTATCGAAGTAGAATCGAAATTCGCCATTAACAAGTTTTATAGCAACAAAAATCCCTCTACCATTTTTTTAGGATACGTCCATAATTGATCCTATCCCACATGTTGGGCCACCTTCAGAAATACCCGCATTGTTATGAAATTATGAAATTTTATAAGGATCGGTCAAGAATTGATTCTACTACCTTGACGGAATTCAATAATAAATTTAAAATAAATTTCGACAAAAATTTCATTTTTAGAAAATATTATTCACTACTTTAAATTCTCTAAAGACCGGCCCATAACTGAATCAAGTCTCCATTAAAATTCTAAGATCTAAGTCCATAGCCGAATATAGCACTTTTACTTGATATTCACTTATTTAAACAAATATTACCTAGATCAGGCTTGGGAGGTAATGACCACATTTTCAATTACAATAACATTTGAAGTAATCATATATAAAGCTTTACCAATTACAATTACTTGTAATTGAAGTTTTGCCAATTACAATTTATTGTAATTGTAATTGAAATTTTGTAAATTACAATTACGTGTAATTGTGATTGAAGAATTTCCAATTACAATTACTTTTAATTGTAATTGAAGATTTACTAATTACAATTACTTGTAATTGTGAATTTTGTTCCTTATAAATACATGTAATTTGTAATTAGTTATACCTTAATTTCAATTACAAGTAATTTTAATTGGAATCTTCAATTACAATTACAATTACAAGTAATTGTAATTGGTTATTGCTCAATTATACATTACAAATAATTGTAATTGACTGTGTAAAGAATTACTTTGTGTAATCGTTTCCCCCCATCCCTGAATAAGGCGATTGGTTCTGACCGAAAAGAGCTAGAGATCTTAAATTTTCTATAAATATTTATACCTTTCTATAAATACCTATACAATTGTCATCTGAATTATTATTTAAACGGCCATGAAACATTTTATTCCGCATCGCCGAATAAAATACTTATACCTGTTATTACTTATTATTACCAAAAGTCAAAATTTTATTGAACACTTACTAAATATGCATATTTATGTATAAGAATTCTGCATAACATAACATACGGGAAAGTTAAACACATGCAGTCACTTATATCTGCTTAATACAAACATGGAATACATATTTATGTACATACATAAATACATATGTATATACACATGTATATACATATATGTATATTAAAAACACCAACAACGTAAATAAAATGTGAAGAAAATGTATTTGGCAGCATAGTAAAATTATGTGACATATTTAGTAAGAAAATACTCGTAGTCGTACTCGTAATGGGAAAACACGTCAGAAAAGATGTTGTTGAACAAATGCTTGTATTATTTTGGAACTCTTGTCACGCATTTGTATGACATTTATGTCAAGAGAAGAGTTATTTTTTTGCTCCCCCTTTTCATATTGTTCATTTTTTAACAAGCTCTTTTCAAGGATTATTCTATATATACATACATATATACTATAAAAACAGAAGCATTAACAGAAATATTGTTATGAAACATTTCTTTTTGGTCTTTTTTTACGTTTGTTTGCAATATAACGTAAAAACAAAGTCCTTGAAAACGAACTGAAAATGTAAACAAACAGAAAGATGAAGTTTACGTTTTAAGGTTTTAAACGAAAATAAATATTTTTAAATCACTTCAGCTTAATACATACAAGGAAAATAAGGAGCTTATATTGTATATGAAGTGAAAAAAAAAATTGAACAAATATCTGTCGAAGGTTCTACAATTTTAAGAAATTTAGCTCCAAATTTGAAAGGAAATGGATAATTGAAAGGTTGATATCATACGGTACACTAGTGCCCTAACAAAAATACGACCCGATATCGGGTATAATAACTAGCTACAGTATCTCACCTTCGCATCCGTTGAAATAACATTTCACAACAAGCGTTACAAACATAAACAGAACTATGTAATGGATTGCAGGATACAAATAATTCTTCTTAATATACAAATGCTGTAAGCTGCATAGTAATTTAATTTTTTTCGACTTTCTATTCCAATGATTTGATATGAATGAACATTTAGTTTAGTTTATCTCAACCAGGAACAGCCACTTTTATTGTCGGTTAAAAGTGATTTCAGCAGACTTCTCAATTCTGTTTGTTTATTTGTTTTCTTTTACCAAATTAATACTATCAAAGCTCGCTTCAATGGCCAGTTTAAATGCACGATAAAACAAAAACAACAAATTCTAAAAATAAAAAATTTAAAAGATAATAGAGTGCCAGTATGAGAGAGAAAGAGAATACAAATATCCATAAGCGAGCGCAAAAGGAAAAGAAATATTGCAGCAACAAAATACTGTGAAAATAGGAAAAAGTTTTTATATCATGAAATCCTTCGAGTATAAATGCAATGAAAGCTGGCATCCGTTTCCTACGGCAACATTATTGTGTTGCATCGTGTTTTGTTTTGATTTGTTTTATGCTGCTAAAGCTACATGTATATTGTTCTTATTTCAGTTGTTGTTGCTGTTGGTTTTTTTTGCAAGAAGAATTGCTGGCTGGCGTTATGTTGTTGACTGACTAGTGGTACCAAATGTTAGCAAGTTATTTTTTGAAGAGGGTAACGAACAATTTTCAAAATATAAGATAAATGACGAACTTTATAACAGCTACAATTAGCTTTATTGTACAACATCCAACATTTTTAATCCAACAACATTTAATTGTAGAAAAATAGTATACAACGAAAATATCGCTTAATATATGTATTACGGCTCTTAATTCCCATTACTACCTTTGGGTTTTATCAACCTGTATTGTGGCTAAAACTACAACAAATTGAATGTTCACTTAAGCTCATAAAAACGATAGGAATCCAATTATTAAAAAATAAACTTAATAAGTGCGCAGAAAGTGTTTGCAAAAAACATTTTTCATAATTTTTTTGTTGGTTTCAGTTATGCTGCATCCCACCAGCCAATCAACCAAACAGCAACTATTCCAGTGAACCATACCTAAAACAAACCGGAAATGTCTTTCATGAAGTTTCGGTGTGTATGTTTTTTATACCCTACACCAATATAATGGAGACTATATAATGATTTGGTTCGTAACAAAAAAAATTAATGGTCCTTCACGTACTGTAAAGTTTCTTATGAAAATGAGTTTCCAAATCGATTAAGATATTTTATATGTACAAATAATCATCAGGATCTGCAGTAATGCTTAAATTAAAAAATATCTTTGAACACAAACATCTAACGACTGCCAGTATGGGTTCTATAGATGTCAACAAACCTACTAGCTTTCCTATCGGAAAAATGGTGCAGTTCCAGTCACCATTTCGACGAAAGTAAGGTGGTACCTGCCTCTAGATATTCTCTCGGTGTATAAAAAATAATGCTTTTGGTGTCGGTAATTACTTTCTTTATACCAAGCTTTCTCAAAGATCACTTTATACAAGTTGATATAGATGGGATCTTATTCAACGAGTTCAAGATTAACTTTGGGGTACCGCAAGTCTCTATACCTTCTTCTACTCTATTTCTTATAGTTCAACACGACCTTCTATGTCAGCCTTCCAACTAGATGACAGCAACATTTGCCATTTCTATTTATTCAAGATCAAAATCGCGAAAAACTTAAAAAATTCGATTTCCTACGTGTCAAACAAATATTTCAAGTGCTTCTCTAAATTAGGCGTATACTTAATATTTTTAATATAAATCATTAACACGTATACGTACAGGCGTTGTTAATTAAATCAGTGCAATTTCACGATGTAAAACTTTTCACATGAAATTAAAAATAAACGTTTTTTTTAATATTATATGTTCATATTTTTTTCTTTGTGACAAGAGCTACAATTTTGCCTCAGAGAGTCAATAAAAATTCCGAACAAGATATGAGTCTGAGAAAATGATCACTTTTTGCAAAAATTACACAGAGGTCCCAAATGTTTGGAGGCCTATAAAAAAGTGCATGCCTTTGAGTAAAACTGGGAGTGGGCAAAACGAGGGCAAGGCTTTAGAGATTGGGGCAATGAGCAAAACATGAATGACTCGCTTAAGCAATACCTAATAACAATCTCTGAATGGAGACAATACATAATGTTGTGTCTTAACGCCCAAACACGCGTCAGATCATGTTGCTTTATCTATATATATGGGTGGTATAAATGTTAAGGAATCCGATACTCTTGTAGTTCTGAGCACGAGAATACAGTGAATACAATTTTCAAATGTCAAATGAAGCATTCTAGGGATAATTTACTCCATCTGATATCCTTACTATTTACACTAGTTATCTATATTGAACCAAAAATACCGATACGACTCTCATGTATGGGCCGGTACTTCAAAGTCCAGTTTTTTGTTTCTCGACTGAATATAGGAGAGGACGAAGGTACTTATCGGTCACAGTAGAGTATCCAACTCTATTGATTCTCTGAAGCACTGTTGCAATATGAGGTATGTTTCATTGTTTTATCAATACCACAATGAAATCTGTTCCTCTGGATTAAGGGATCACATTCCCGATACACGAAAGTTTATACACAACATACTCGTCTCTTTAAGAATACAACTATACTTTACTAAAATGGAGTGTGCTCCTCTGAAATAAGGGTTCTTTTTCCCGATACGAAGCTTTAAACACAACATACGCCTCTCTTCAAGATCAAAACCATTTGTTGTCGATTGGCTAATTGCATTACAGGGAAAAAACTTTTTGGCCGTACTGTCCATATGCGGAATAAACATCTAGTAGAGGTCTTTCCAAACACTTACGATGTAGGCAAATTTAAATCTAATGTTCTCTAACACAACTACCTATATCCTCCCCCCAATAACCTATTTTCCTAATCCCGTCATAATGCACTGCATGAGTAGGGGTCATCACCTGAGTGCTGGTCCTAAAAAAGAAAATGGAATAGTCAATTGTCTATCTAGTAGTCAATAAACTAGTATATTGACTAGATAATAGAATAGTCAATGGATTCATAGACAGGTCTATAATTTATTGACATATTGGTCAATATGATTATCAATAGAATAATTCTTAGAGTAGGCCATAAGTTAGTCCATTCACTAGTTCACACAGTAGTCAATAGAATTATTTATAGACTACTTCAAAGGCTAGTCCATCGTCTAGCTCACAGCCAAGAGATTAAAATGTGGACTATAAATTTCACTATAGTCTGGACTATAAACTTCACTATAGTCTATACTGTAGATTCTACTACAGTCTGGACTAGAGTCTTGACTAAAATCTGGACGATAGACTTGAGTATAGCCAGGAACATAGACTTGACTGTAGATATGACTATAGTCTGGTCTGTAGAACTGACTATAGACTGGAACATAGACTTGACTAATGTTGGGACTAGAGATTTAGTGTCGACTACAAAATTAACTATAATATGGACTATAAAAAACTAGTCTTTAGTGTGGACTATAATTTGGACTTTAGATTAGTAGTCTTGGTTTTAGTGTGGACTATAGTTTGGACTTTAGATTTAACTACAATCTGGATAGGTTATGACACTAAGAGCCAATATCTCAAGCTCCGTTATCGTTTAACCGGAAGATATGTATACTGCCGGTTAAAAAAATGAAAAAATGAAAACTAGCAATTTATTGTTAGGAAAGAAAAGAACCAGACATTGAGAAAATGGAAGTAATCCATAGAGTGGTTAGTAAACTAGTCCATTAACAAATCTAATAACTTGTTCTTAGACTGGTCAATTTACAATTTAATAGATATATCACTAGACTAACTAGTCCGTATACTAATCAATAGACAAATACTTAGACATATCAGACTATACCATTGATTGTTAATAGACTAGTATACAGATAAGTCAGTGGACTAGTCCTTAGAAAGGTCAATACTCTAGTCCTCAGAATATTTAATCGACTAGTTCTTAGATAGTATAGGCTGGACAATGCATAAGTTTATCGAATGCTCAAAATTATTATTTCTGTCATTTCTAAAACTAAGATTAGTTAAATATTCTAATTGAAGGTGTTGGGTATCAAAATGTCGAGCATATCTCTCTATAATTTCCACTTACTTGTTTTTTTTCGCTTAAACGTATTCTCTGTATTTGAATCTATACAAGGAATTGTTGAGCGAAAGTATTGAAATGGGGTCAATAGGATGTAAATTCGTTCATTTATAATTTGTTGGTTGGCTGTTTCTTTCTGAGGTTTTTGAAATTAAAACTTTGAAAATATATTTGTAAAATCAACACGGTCATTTATGGATGGCTTGCTGTGCTGTTCCTGCTCTCTGCTGCTCTGTGTATTTGATATCACACACAAACAACAATTTAATTTATGAATTACGACTGATATTAATAGCGAACAAAAAACATAAAAATATCCATAGGAGAAATAAAAGGGAAATAAATAAAAAACAAAAGAATTAAATAAAATTGTACAGACAGGTGTTGTTGCAAATGTATATTTGAGGATTTAACATTGATGTATGAGTGTTTTCATGTTTCAAAACAAAAAAAAAATATACTATTTTTTAAAAACATATGCATACACATGTTGCTGTGTAAAGATACAAAAACTTATTCATTCAACATTCAAATTGGTTTACATGTGTTTATATGTATCTATGTGAACGTACATATCTGTACAAACATTCATACATACATATTTTTGAGCTGTTTGTTAAATATTTACCAATATTTACTAGTATCCTGCCCATTAACATGTTTGTTTATCCGTTTGTTGTTTTTAAAAAGTTCGCACACATTGCGGCGTTTCCGTTTTGTGTCCTTTTTCAACTGTGTGTGCATGTGTGAGTAGAGATATAGATGTGTGTGTGTTTTTCATTTTTGGTAATTAAGTGAACATGTTTTGGTAGTGGTACATTTTCAACAAGCAACAACCAAATTTTATGGTAAAAATAAATTTAAAATTATATTGACCAACAGCAATGAAAATATTTCTTTATTTTTTGTTTTTGCCACAAATGTTTATTTTAATGTATAATGTTTTCACGTATGTTTAAATTTAAACAACGTTCATTATAAATATCTAATTTAGAGTTTTTATTAATATGCGACATAGAAGCAAGCCTGTTTTGAAATAAAATTCAATTTCAAGTTTTTTATATTTATTTGGCAGTGCACATTAGGATGGTTTCAAAAAAGGGGAAATATATAAAACAAAATGTTCTAAATGGTTTATCAGGTTAAAACTTCAAATACAAAACGAATAAAGCAAATCTTCAGGAACATAAGTAAATCTAAATAAATCCCTCTTTGATGATACCAAATTTGTTTGGTGGCAGTCTTTAGGTCCAGTATTTTGTTTTGATTGATAATACTGTAAGCCGAAGAAAGAGTTACAAAATCATGTAGTATGTAGTATGTAGTATCCCATATCTGTGATATAGAGCCATTCAAATTTTGATTAAGTTCTTCGAATCGTTCTCACAATTTTCTAGAAATCTCCAGAAACCTAAAAAAATTGTTTTCAACCAGCAATTTGTTATCGAATAATTTAATTTTATTATACATTTTTTTTTTATTTAACAATAATATAAATCTAATTATACTGTGTGCTTCTTCAAACTCTAATTAATTTATTATATATCATTTATAAAAAAAAAGAAATAAAAAATTTTCTATCATAAATCAATTGATGATTACATTGAAAAATAAATTTTTATAAAATGTATTTTTCCTGTTTTGAAAAATACTTTTCATTTAGTTATTCTTTTAATTTGTCCCCAAGTAAAATTGTGTTGTGTATGACATGATAACAGTTGTTTGTCCAAATAAAGAAGAAAAACAAAAACAAAAAAAAACAAGTAAGAAATTATAGTCGGGCGAGGCCGACCATATAATACCCTACACCTTTGACAAAAATATAATGTGATTTAGTCGCCATAATAAAGCATTTAAGTTAAATTGTACCTTGCCTTAGATATACATACTTAAGCCGTTTATTGTTGAATAAAATTGTGGACATTTAAGTGAAATTTTGATGGGGGGCTTTTCATAGGGGCTAGGGTCATATGAGAACCTATTATTATGGAATTCGTGGGGGTCATCAAGTCTTGTATACAACTTGGTTATTGCAGCTTTTTGTAGTGCCATTTGTGCCAAATTTCATTGAATTATCTCCAAATTTCGACCTGTAGTTTGATTACAAGTTTTAAAAGCCCTATTCGGGGGGTCAGTTGTATGGGGGCTAGGTGAAATAATGAACCGATCTTAACCATTTTCAATAGGCTTCGTCCCTGGGACAATAGAAGATCATGTACCAAATTTCATTGAATTATCTTGTAGTTTGATTACAAGGTTTACATGGACGGACGGACAGACAGACAGACAGACAGACAGACAGACAGACAGACAGACAGACAGACAGACAGACAGACAGACAGACAGACAGACAGACAGACAGACGGACGGACAGACGGACAGACGGACAGACGGACGGACAGACAGACAGACAGACAGACAGACAGACAGACAGACAGACAGACAGACAGACGGACGGACAGACGGACGGACAGACAGACGGACGGACGGACAGACGGACGGACATAGCTAAATCGACTCAGAAAATGATTCTGAGCCGATTGGTATACTTTAAGGTGGGTATAGGACCAATATTATTGTGCGTTACAAACATCAGCACAAACCCAATATACCCTCCCCACTAAAGTGGTGTAGGGTATAACAAGTAAGAGTGTTATATTCGGCCATGCCGAATCTTATATACCCACCATCAAACCTCGTTTGACTCGAATGAAACTTACTTATGTCGAATTTCATCTATATACTCGTATTTTTTAGGCCAGTTATAAGCGTTAAAGTAATTTTCTGAAGGGGACCTTATATGGGGGGTAGGGTCAATCATGGACCAATCCTCATAAAATTTTTTAGATAGATTTTGACTTGTATGAAACTTACTTATGTCGAATTTCATCGCTATATTCGTATTTTTAAACAAGTTATGGCTGTTAAAGCTGCTTTTCGAGGGGCCACTTGTATGGGGGCTATCCGAAAACGTAGACCGATATTGCCCATTTTCAATACCAAACAAACCTTACCTATAAGAAATATTTATGTGAAATTTCAACCCTCTAGCTCTTTCCATTAGGACTCTATCGTGCTTTCAACAGACAGACAGACAGACAGACAGACAGACGGACGGACATACATGGCTAGATCGTCTTAGAATTTAATGAGGATCCAAAATATATATACTTTTGTGGGTTATTACCAATATTTCGATGTGTTACAAACGGAATGACAAAATCAATATACCTCCCATCTTTTTTGATGGTGGGTATAAAAACAAGAAGAAAACATAACTGACTACAAATCCTAGATCTTATTAATACACTGAGGAAATAAAACAGTTGTAAGTATAAATAGTACAAGGACCGAGGAGAGAAATTAAAGTTAACCTAATCACAACACTTATAAGAAGAAATCCATGCAACGAACTGATTCCGATGAATGTAGAACAAGCAGAGGGGGCAGTGTAAGTCTTGATCACATAATAGATTCTAATATTTTGGGAGCGATGGTATTCCAGATATTACAGCGCTCAGAACAGGGTAATCAAAGAAAAGTGAAAGTTCTTTTTGTACCGAAAGTTGGTAAAATACATCATACATCTACTAGCCTGTCATCTTTCCTGTTATAAAGTCTAGATAGGATCTCTGATGATCCTATAAGATCAGTGATGATGATCAGCTGATCTTATATAATCTACACGCATACATTAAGTAAAGATCTGTGGAAATAGCACTTCATAGTTTATCCTCGATAAAATGCATGCTTCCTTGACATTTAAGGCGCATTCAACAACATCAAGTCAGAAACAATTGAGAAAGCTATAAACGGTACTGGATATATTAAAAGGACAGATGCTTGAATTATGAATATATTAACACAACGACATATTCATGCTGATTGAACTCAGGGGAGTTGTTGCTGGTAATATTGCATACTCTGACGTTAACAAAATTGGCCAAATTCATGTCGCGCACTTATAGAAAAATACAGGCCTTCAAACCATATCTGACATGCCATGTATACAAAGCTATAGTAAGACTAATTCTATCACTGTCAAGGCAAAAGATCCATTTTTCATAGGTTTCGTCCTTGTGCTGAAATATATTGAAAATTAATGCCCGTAACTTGCGCAGAAGGTTTGCCGGACGGGCGGACATGTCTTAATCGGTGCGTAGAATCAATATTATTGTGCGTTACAAACATCAGCACAAACGCATAATACCCTCCTCACTATGGTGTTGCAGGGCATAAAAATGTATTTTATGAATCCAAGATACACATAAGCAAAAGGGGAAACTAATAATCAGTGAAACAGGATACCAATTCTAATATCAATTCCTATTATTTAGCGTCTCATATATGTTGGAACAATGATATTACTATAATGATTCCAGGGATAATGGGATGATACTAAATCAGGAAGGCTTGGAAATGGGACAGGTGGTATATATGTAGATATTTAGGCTGCTATAAAGGAACCATCTATAAGAAATATTTATTTTAATTTTAGATAAATTGCTCCAAAATTCTAATACTTGTACATAGAATAATACCATTGGGAATAAATCTAATAAAATAATTGGAAATTATTTAACAAAATTCTTTCTGGAGGTGTATAATAATATATATAGTTTTCATCCAGATACACATTAAACACCCACTCTGATAGAACGACACACACACAATCAGATATACACTTCCACCAACTAAAGAAAAAACACATAGACAAATAAATAATGAAAGAAAACGAAACGAAATGGAAGATTGAGTTAAAGTTTGTTAAATTAACGTAATTGAAAAGTTTTGTGCATTTCTCTCAATTTGTCTTGTAGAATGTTTTTAACTTGTATAACTCTGGCATTTCATCGTCCTGTTTTTTTTTTTTTCTTTCTATCCTGCTTTCATTGCTATCCTCATCCCCGATCCCTGTGAAATCATATTGCAACAAAATAACGAAACATGCAGGTTAGTTATTGAACATATTTGTTTTTCTTATTTTCTTCTAAAATTTTGTTCTCGTTTTTTTTTTTTCTTCTTTATTCTCTGTACGTATTTCAACTTGCAACATTTGTTAAGCAACTGTTTGTATGGAGTTTGACGAAACTTGCTCTGGCTTCTGAAAACAATACAAAATATAAAAGGCAAACAAAATTAAGGAATAAAAGTGTATGTTGCACTAATGAAAAATGTTATACGTGATCTTTACAATGACCATTATTTATTAAGAAATAAGTTGAAACATGGACATGTATTGAGCGACAACAAGAATGAACAATAATTTACAATAAACCATAAACATGCTGGAAATATTTTATAGGATTTAAACATTGTTTTTGTGGAGAAATATTTCTACTTGTGATTAATTACAAGACATATAATAACTATAAATATTAGAAATGTCACAATATTTTATCAAACAATATCAAACAAGTTTCATAGATATGTTTGTATCGCACTTAAATATATATAATCAAAGCCCACAAATTCAGTGGAATAAACCACATAAGTCTTCCTGTAGTTTATTCCACTGAATTTGTTTCTGTCTACTCTTTTCGAGGTAATGTCTAAATGTC
Source organism: Lucilia sericata (assembly GCF_015586225.1). Classification (NCBI taxonomy): domain Eukaryota; kingdom Metazoa; phylum Arthropoda; class Insecta; order Diptera; family Calliphoridae; genus Lucilia; species Lucilia sericata. Next base: position 47,950 of record NW_023994061.1, on the reverse strand, counting down.
AGTCTATTGAGGTAGTTGTCTCCTATGTACCTACGTATACTCGGATAAACAATACCAACGACGATCTGTTGTTCTAGGTGGTTTTGAAGTAGCCAAGATTTGAGGATATATTTTTCTCTCGTAGAGATGATGTATAGTTATAGACATGCTTGTATTTCATTAGAATGGGGACATCTAATAACTTCCTTTTCGATTCTTAGAGACTTCTTAAATCTTCATCATATAATCAATTGACGAAATATCGACAGAAGTGCTTCATAACTTCATAATCAGTAATCAAATTCCTCGTCAAATATATTATAACCAATGTTTACGCATTTTTCTTTCAAAATTATGTCCTCCAAGTTTACAAGCTACGAGACACAATTATACGTTGCACATAATAACAAAAACAAATTTTAACAAAATAAAAGCAAACATTGTAACAGCATTGTTTGACAGTGATTAATGTTTAAAACGAATTTGTTTGTTAAACATACATAATAGACCAAAGAAACCAACAAACCAACCAATCAAACACCCAACCCAAAAAAGCCAAAATTTACTGAACACAATTTTAAATTAAGTTTCTCAATATCATACGGAAATGAAACATGCGTATGGTAGTATGCATGTATGTGTATAATGGTTATCAACTGCAAAATAGAGAAAGGATCTTTTGGTTAACAATTAAATTTAAGTCAATTTACGATAAACATTGTCAGTAGTGAAAATTTCAATGTATTATATAACGGTCATGTAAATACTTTCAATTATATCCATGTATCTGTTAACACCCATACATATCGCACATTTACTACGAGACTGGCATAATGCAAACAAGTAAGAGTGTTATGTTCGGCTATGCCCACCATCAAATTGTATGCCGTAAAAGGAATGCTCGACTGTAAACATCAGGGAGATCAGGCTTAAGTCAATTATGTACGTGATCTTCGAATTAACAAAATATTAATTATACCCTACACCACTATAGTGGGAAGGGTACTATGCGTTTGTGCTGATGTTTGTAACGCATTAAAATATTAGTACTATACCCACCTTAAAGTATACCGATCGCCTCAGAATCACTTTCTGAGTCGATTTAACGATGTCCGTCCATCCGTCCGACCGTCCGTGTGTCCATGTAAACGTTGTTATCAATGTGTAGGTCGCAATTTTCAAGATAATTTGATGAAATTTGGAATACATGTTTGTTTTGACCCAAGGACGGAGCCTATTGAAAATTTTTTATTGGTTAAGATCGGTCCATTATTTCACCTAGCCCCGAAAAGGGCTTTTAAGCTCATAATTATGTATAATATAAATGTATCTCGATGAAAGTTCGCACAACTAAGTTTTATACAAACCTTGATGACCTTGCCGAATTTCGAAATGATCGGACTTCATTTGACCCTATCCCCCTTCAGAAAGTGACTTAAATATCCGCAATTCATTTATTAGCACTGTTATTGCAATGAAATTTAGCACAGACAAATATTATATATATTATATAAATACAAATCTATCCAGCCCATTTTATCGGGATCGGTCCACATTTGCTCCTATTCCCCATATAAAGCCTCTTTTAGAAAATAAGTTTTTCGCCAATAAATTGCTTTTTTTGGTCAATTATGGACCGATCCTCGTCAAATTTTCTAGAACGATTTTAGTTTAGGCAGTAATGAGCGTCAAAGCCATTTTCTGAATTGGACCTTATATGGGGGGTAGGATCAATTATGAACCGATCCTTATAAAATTTTACAAAGCGATTTAGGTTCCTGTAAAATATGCTCATGTCGAATTACATCGCTATAGATGCTTCTTTTAGACAGTTATGAGCGTTAAAGTCATTTTCTGAAGGATACCTTATATGGGGGATAGGGTCCATTATGAACCGATCCTTATACTATTTCACAATGACATTAAGATTTCTATAAAATATGTTCACGTCGAATTGCATCGCTATAGATGCTTCTTTTGGACAGTTATAAGCGTTAAAGTCATTTTCTGAAGGGGACCTTATATGGGGGATAGGGTCAATTATGGACCGATCCTTATAAAATTTTACAATGATATTAAGTTTCCTATAAAATATGTTCGTGTCGAATTTCATCGCTATAGATTCTTCTTTAAAGCAGTTATTAGCGTTAAAGTTATTTCCTGAAGGGGACCTTATATGGGGGGGTAGGGTCAATTATGGACCGATCTTTATAAAATTTTACAAAGGTATTAAGGTTGCTATAAAATATGTTAATATCGAATTTCATAGCTATAGCTGCTTCTTTAAATCAGTTATTAGCGTTAAAGTCATTTTCTGAAGGGGACCATATATGGGTGGTAGGGTCAATTATAAACCGATCTTTATAAAATTTTACAAAGGTATTAAGGCTGCTATAAAGTATGTTAATGTCGAATTTCATAGCTATAGCTGCTTCTTTTAGTCAGTTATGAGCGTTAAGTTCATTTTCTGAAGGGGACCTTATATGATGGCTAGGCGAATTCAAACAAACTGCATCAATATAAAATGTCTGTGCTAGCTACTTCCATTTGGACTATCATGTAACACCCAAAAATATTGGTCCTATACCCACCTTAAAGTATTCCAATCGGCTCAGAATCACTTCCTGAGCCGATTAAGCTATGTCCGTCTGTCTGTGTGAAATTTGGAACATGCACTTCTCTTGGTCCAAGGACTACCGCTATTGAAAATGGTTGAAATCGTTCCATTATCTCACCTAGCCCCCATACAACCGGACCCCCGATTTACGCCTTTTAGCTCATAACTACGACAAATATACTACTATCTTCCCAAAAATTGGCACAACTAAGTTTGATATAATCATAAGTAATAACACTACCATTTTTTGCCATGATCGGAAATAAAAAGTAGCCTATTGCCAGATATACAGGAATACGCTGTGAAAATTTGAAGAAAACATATAAACACACAAACATATAAACATACAAACAAACACACATTCATTTTTATATACGTATATACATAATTCCTAATAATATATTTTATAAGGATCGGCTCAATTTCTGCGCTAGCCCCCATACATCCGGACCTACCTATTACGGCCCTTTATCTTTTAACTACGTATAATATACTACTATCTATCCAAAAGTCGGCACAATGTGGTGATGTTTGTAACACTCAGAAATATTTGTCCATATTATGCTATGTCCGTCTTTGTGACCGTGTAAACCTTGTGTGCAGATCACAATTTTGAATATAATTTGTTAAAATGGGTCGCATACTATTCTCTGGATCCAATGACGAAGGCTGTTGAAAATGATTGAAATAGGTTTTTTATTTCTCCTAGTCAGCTTACAACCGTGCATGAACAGACATTATTTGGAACCTATATAAGATTAACATAAATGCTTCATTCTTGAAATTAATCACATTTAATATTCGCAATTGGTGCAGGGTATCATATGGTCGGCCACGCCCGACTATAATTTCTTACTTGTTTAACTATGAACATATATGGTAGGTAGGGTCAATTATGGACTGTTTGACGTAGAATTTGGTAGAAAGATTTCGAGTCGTATAATACTTATTCGTTTCGAATTTCATTGCTGTTCTCGTATTTTTATTTCAGTCATTAGCGTAAAAGCAATTATCTGATTATGAGGTAGGGATAATTATGAATCGATACCCAAACAATTTTGTACATAGATTTTGTTTTGTTGGCTATGTTCAGCTATAGACCAATCCTCATAAAATTCGGAATGAAGAATTATAATAAAAAACTTTTTATGGCGAATACAACGATCAAGTACTCGTAATTTTCTCATGGTGGCTTTATATATGAGGGGTAGGTTTAATTGAGGACCGATCATCATAAAATAAATGTAATGCGATTTTCATTAATACAAAACTTGTTTATATCATCGTTTTTTGAAGCCAGTAATTAGTATTAAAGTAATTTTCTCAAGGAATCTTTATATGGGGGGTCAATTATGAACCGATCCTTACAAATTTGTTAGATATTGGCTTATATAAAACATATTTGTGTCGAGTTTCATTATAATATTCGTATTTTTAAGCCAATTATTAGAGTAATTAGAGTATGGGGGGTAGGGTGAGAAACCGACCCATTCTGCATGAAAATAGGTAGGAAGATAACGTTCTTATAAAAGTTGCTTATGTCGAATTTCGTCCCTATATTTTTAAGCCAGTAATGAGCGTTAAAATAATTTTTTGAAGGGTACCTTAAGTGGGGGTAGGTTCAATTATGGAGCAATTCTCAAAAAAATTGATACACACATTTTAGCTTGTATGAAACCTATTTTTTGTCAAATTTTATCGCTATACTCATATTTTTAAGGGGACCTTAATAGGGGGTAGGGTGAGTAACCGACTCATTCTGCATTAAATTTGGTAGGAAGATTACGTTTCTATAAAAGTTGCTTATGTCAAGTTTTTTCGCTATACTCGTATTTTTAAGTCAGTAATGAGCGTTTAAATCATTTTTCGATAGGGACCTTATGTGGGGGTAGGGTCAATTATGGACCGATCCACATAAAATTTGGTACAGAAATTTTGACGCATATAAAACTTAATTATGTCGAATTTCATCGCTGTACTCGTATTTAAAGTCAGTAATGATCGTTAAAGTCATTATCTGAAAGGGACCTTATATGTGGGGTAGGGTAAATTATGGATCGATCACGATAAAATTTGGTAGAGAGATTTTGCATTTCAACGCTATATTCGTATTTGTAAGCCGGTAATGAGTATTAATGTCATTTTCTGAAGTGGACCTTATATGGGGGGTATGGTCAATTATGGACCGATCCTCATAAAATTTGGTGGAGAGATTTAGACGCATATAAAACTTATTTATGTCGAATTTCATCTCTATACTCGTATTTTAAAAATGGTTATGACAGTTTTTCGGGGGGACACTTGTATGGGGGCTATGCGAAATCATGGACCGATATTGCCCATTTGCAATACCAAACAAACCATACCTATAAAGAATATTTGTGGAAAATTTTAACTCTCTAGCTTTTTCCGTTCGTGCTTTGAACAGACAGACGGACGGACATGGCTAGGTCGTCTTAAAATTTAATAAAGACCCAGAATATATATACTTTTGTGGGTCTACAACCAATATTTCGACATGTTACAAACGGAGTGACAAAATCAATGTACCCCCATCTTTTTTGATGGAGGGTATAAAAAATTAGTTTCGAGAAAAATGGCCTAGAATGTTTAATGACATTTTACTATTTATACCCTCACCACTATATTGGGGAGGGTATAATATGTTTGTGCTTACGTTTGTAACTCCCAAAAATATTGACCCTACACCCACTTTAAAGTATAACAATTGGCTCAGAATCACTTCTTGACTCGATTAAGCTATGTCCGTTCGTCTATCAGTCTGTCTGTGAGTCCATATAAACCTTGTGCGCACGATACAGGTTGCAATTTTTAAAATAAGTTGATGAAATTTAACAATTACGCCTCTTTTGGTCAAACGCTATTGAAAATGGTTGAAATAGGTCCATTCTTTTACCTAGCCCCCATACATCTAAATTGGAATTTAATTTTTATTTATCTAAACTTTAAGCAATATAACAGGAGTTTATTTAAGCTTCCGTTTAAAAGAAATTGATATAAATATATTACTTATCTTATAGTGTTAAATCTTAGATTAATGTTTATGTGATGTTAATATACGTTCATATATATAGTTTTAACATTAACCACTTACGTATCTCTGCAGATGACTTAACATTATTTTGTTCAACTATTTTCACATTTCCAACTAATATATGTACTATATACTTACACATACATAGATTCGCGTAAACTTTTAATACCTGCATCAAAAAAGAAGGTGTGAAATGAAAATTAAATTTATGCTTCAGTTATTTTTCTTTAAAAAAGTCTTTCAAAAACTTATTGCTTTTGCACTTGTCTGTTCTTCTTCGCGTGTTTAATATCCTTGTAAAATAATAAACACAGTTACATGAGTATTTCACTCTCAGTTCCTCGGTCTCCTTCAAACTGGGATTGTAATAAAACCTTGACTACACTAACGTGAACTTATATAAAAATAAGGATACCCGTATCCTTGTAGAGTGTTATGGTAAACAAAAACATTTATGTAGAATTAAACTTTACTTTTTACACGAGACTTTCTTAACGTTTTCACTGCTGTTCGCTGTTTACTCCCACTTAAAGTTTTTCTTTTTCTACAGAAAATTATTAAATAAAATTTAATTCTTGTTCTTAGTTTCGTCCTCGAATGAGTGTTTCTTTATATTTTACTTTAATAAAAATAAAAGGTGAATGAAAATAATTATAAAAGCTTGTTGCTAAGTTATTTATTATTATATGTTCAACTTGAGTTTATAGTTATAGTAAATAATGTATCTACATATATATTTACATATATACTTAGCAATATTTTAAACTTATATAGTGCTAAACATTACACAGAAGTAGTTTGGTAGAAATAATGAATAGTTATCTAATGCATCAAAAACGACCTAACTCAGAATGAATGTTTTTCAACTGTGTACTTCAGAAAATATGCCGTTCAAATGTTTTTCATACAGTTTACAAGATAGAGTGCTATATTCGGATATGCCGAATTTTAAATACCCTCCACCAGCAAGGTACTTTATATTAAAACTCATTTAACTATCTAATTTTCAGATAACATGGCTAAATGTTTGTTTCCGTATTGAGGGTACTAACATTTATGCATATGTCAAACTAATTTTAATTAGGTCGAGAAAAATGTATATTATATAATGATTTATCTGTACACAGAACATACTCATACTAATTACGAATTAATTAGTATTAAGTGATTTTCAGAAGTATTCCTTATATGTGAGCTAAGACAACCTATGGATCGATCCTGAAAAAATTCCGTAGAATGAATTATATATACAAACTACACATTTATGTCGAATTTTATCCCGATAACTGTGATTGTCAATGTACATTTGAGTAATTTTCGGAAATGGTCCTTATATGGGAGTTGTGACCAATTATCGACCGATAAGGAAAAAATTTCGTATAATGATTTATATGAAAAAAAAAAAAAAATCAAGTCGAATTTTACTACATTAGATTTATTAATTAATGAAATATGTGCGTTTAGGTGATTTTCGGAAGTGGACTTTATATGTATAGGAGCTATAACCTTACACAAAACATATTTGTGTCGAATTTTATCAAGATATCTTTATTTGATAATGAAATATGTTCGTTTAAGTGATTTTTTGAAGTGAACCTTATATAGGAGCTATTACCATATATGGACCAATCTGGAAAAAATTTGGTAGAATGATTTATATGCTCACAAAACATATTTAAGTCGCACTTTATCCCAATAGCTTTATTATTCAAAGAAATATATGCGTTTAAGTGATTTTCGTAAGTGAACTTTATAAGGGAGCCTATGCGGAAAAAATTTCGTAGAGTAATTCGTATAAAGACAAAACATATTTGTGTCGAATTATATCAAGATAACATTATTTGACAATTAAATATGTGCGTTTAAGTGCTTTTCGGAAGTGGGCTTTATATGGGAGCTATGACCAATAATGAACCGATCCGTAAAAAATTTGGTGGAATGATTTTAATGTACACAAAACATATTTTTGTAGAATTTCATCCCGATAACTTTAGAATTCAATGAAATATATGCGTTTAAGTGATTTTCGGAAGTGGACCTTATATGGGAGCTATGACCAATTATGGGCCTATCCGGAAAAAATGAAGTAGAGTAATTCAAATTTAGACAAAATATATTTATGTCGAATTTTATCACGATAGCTTTATTTGACAATGAAATATGTGTTTTTTTTTTCGAGGTAGTCTGAAATTTTTACTCATAACTTTTTACGTGTGAACCGATTTTGCTGATTTTCAATACCAAACTGCTTAGGATAATAATAAATATTTTGGGTGAATTTGGTTGATTTCCTATGCTTAGTTTTAACGTGAGTGTGTTTTACACAGACAGATAGACGGACATAGCTAAATCGACTCAGAATTTCATAAGGACCCAGAATATATATACTTTGTGGGGTCTTAGATGAATATTTCTTGGTGTTACACACGGAACGATAAACGTATATATACCCTCTATCACCACTGATGGTGGTGGAGGGTATAAAAATTTATTAAATTTGTTAAGTAAAAAATTTTAATTCAAATTTAATTGTTAAATTAATCCGAATATTTATTTTGGAGTCTACGACCAATATTACGAAATGAAAATTTATTTTTATATGGAAAATCGTGTTATCGGTGTAAAATTTTGATCCGTATCAAATGCTGTAATGTTATTGCCATTACTAATGAAACCGGTTTTAAAAAGATGTAATAATAAATATGTATATACATACTTCCAATAATCTCTTAAACTTTCGCAAATCTAATATTAAAATTAATTTATATCACAAGTGATTTAACTTAAACTCTTATTCCCCTGAAATGTATACACTATGGGTCTCCATACCAATGTCAAGTAAGTGACAATACCACAGAATCATACAAAAATATTGTCACATAAATGCATACTGCCAGGAATGCATACAACCAAACAGAATATATGTAGCAGGTGCTCACAACCGCACACACATACATACATATTTATTACAGCCAATAATCATTACTTATTTACAATTCATGCCTTTTATACTTTTTTTGTACTTCTCCAGGAAAATGACCCCTTCCAGCGATATCGCTACTACTGATGCATTGAAGCATCTGTAGCTGTAATACTGGTGCCACCACTTGTGTGGTGTATAATGGAATTTTAACTATTTATATTACACTCTTTCGTATGTAAATGTCAGATGATTGTTTATTGCAAAAAGATGAAAAAAACCGAAATGGAATCATTTTGAAAGTGAGTGAAAGGGAAGAGCTTCAAAACTATCGTTTATAATTGAATATTTTCTATAAAAATAAAATATTATAAAAAAGACATACAATTTGTATGAAATGTGTTCCAAAGTATGATATATAGGGTGTACCGAAAATGACAAAATGTTCAATAACAAAAAATTGTTACAACTTATCACAGATTGTTTTTGTATTTCAATACAAATTTCAAATATTTTTATGAAAATTAGTAACAACTTTTAGTTATTGAACAAGAAAGTTTCCTAGATATGTATGTCAAAAAATAATTTTGTTCCAAGTTATGAATAAATGCCTTCACATCTACCAAAAGTGCTTGTGCCAGTCAAATATTTACTCTTTGCTTTGCAATCGAAATTAAGCTAGGAAAAGCCATGCGAAGAAAAGTATTTTTATACCCACCATCAAAAAAGATGGGGGGTATATTGCTTTTATCATTCCGTTTGTAACACATCGAAATATTGATCATAGACCCACAAAAGTATATTCTTATTAAATTCTAAGACGATCTAGCCATGTCTGTCCGTCCGTCTGTTGCTATGAGCTAGACGATTTCCACATATATTGTCTATAGGTAAGGTTTGTTTGGTATTAAAAATACGAGTATAGTGATGAAATTCGATACATATAAGTTTCAATGGAGCCAAAATCTTTTTATCAAGTTTTATGTGGATCAGTCCATAGTTAACCCTATATAAGGTACCCTATACAAAGTACTCTTTAAAAAGTGACTTTAACGTTCATTACTGATTTAAAAATACTAGTATAGCAATGAAATTTGACATAAGTTAGTCTCTTGCGATCGAAAACCTTTCTACCAAATTTTATGTGGATCGGTCCATAATTGATCCTATCCCCCATATAAATTCCCCTTCAGAAAATGACTTTAACGCCATTACTTGCTTGATAATACAAGTACAGCGAGTTATGCGTGCCAAAATCTCTTAATCAAACTTTATGTATATCGGTTCATAATTGACTCTACTCCCATATAAGGTCTCCTTCATATAATTACTTTAACGCCCATTACTGGCTTCAAAATACGAGTAAAGATATGCAATTCGGACCAAGTAAGTTCTCTTAACTAAATTTTATGTTTTAGTAGTAGTTAGTTAGTTAGTTAGTTAGTTAGTTAGTTAGGTAGTTAGTTAGTTAGTTAGTTAGTTAGTTAGTTAGTTAGTTAGTTAGTTAGTTAGTTAGTTAGTTAGTAGTTAGTTAGTTAGTTAGTTAGTTAGTTAGTTAGTTAGTAGTTAGTTAGTTAGTAGTTAGTTAGTTAGTTAGTTAGTTAGTTAGTTAGTAGTAGTTAGTTAGTTAGTTAGTTAGTAGTTAGTTAGTTAGTTAGTTAGTTAGTTAGTTAGTTAGTTAGTTAGTTAGTTAGTTAGTTAGTTAGTTAGTTAGTTAGTTAGTTAGTTAGTTAGTTAGTTAGTTAGTTAGTTAGTTAGTAGTTAGTTAGTTAGTTAGTTAGTTAGTTAGTTAGTTAGTTAGTTAGTTAGTAGTTAGTTAGTAGTTAGTTAGTTAGTTAGTTAGTTAGTTAGTTAGTTAGTTAGTTAGTTAGTAGTAGTTAGTTAGTTAGTTAGTTAGTAGTTAGTTAGTTAGTAGTTAGTTAGTTAGTTAGTTAGTTAGTTAGTTAGTTAGTAGTTAGTTAGTTAGTTAGGTTAGTTAGTTAGTTAGTTAGTTAGTTAGTTAGTTAGTAGTTAGTTAGTTAGTTAGTTAGTTAGTTAGTAGTTAGTTAGTTAGTTAGTTAGTTAGTTAGTTAGTTAGTTAGAGTAGTTAGTTAGTAGTTAGTTAGTTAGTTAGTTAGTTAGTTAGTTAGTTAGTTAGTTAGTTAGTAGTTAGTAGTTAGTTAGTTAGTTAGTAGTTAGTTAGTTAGTTAGTAGTTAGTTAGTTAGTTAGTTAGTTAGTTAGTTAGTTAGTTAGTTAGTTAGTTAGTAGTTAGTTAGTTAGTTAGTTAGTTAGTTAGTAGTTAGTTAGTTAGTTAGTTAGTAGTTAGTTAGTAGTTAGTTAGTTAGTAGTTAGTTAGTTAGTAGTTAGTTAGTTAGTTAGTTAGTAGTTAGTTAGTTAGTAGTTAGTTAGTTAGTTGTAGTTAGTTAGTTAGTTAGTTAGTTAGTTAGTTAGTTAGTTAGTTAGTAGTTAGTTAGTAGTTAGTTAGTTAGTTTAGTTAGTAGTTAGTTAGTTAGTTAGTTAGTTAGTTAGTTAGTAGTTAGTTAGTTAGTTAGTTAGTTAGTTAGTTAGTAGTAGTTAGTTAGTTAGTTAGTTAGTTAGTTAGTAGTTAGTTAGTTAGTTAGTTAGTAGTTAGTTAGTTAGTTAGTTAGTAGTATATCATGGAGCTCGGAAGGTTTCGTTAAATTAAGAGGTTCCTATATTTACCACTTTATTGAACAGCCTTTATTTATTATATGGATGTATATGATTCTGTTGCATGCAACATAAACGCACACACATTGTTCGCATTCTCAACCATCACATATGTCAAACTCAAAATGACATCGACATGTGAATATATAAAAAAAAAATTATATATATTGCAATATTATCGATACAAGATTCAGTATTTTTGTTATTTTATTATCATTGCAGCATGGATTTTTGTTGCGAGGAGAAAATCATTGATCAGAATATGAAAAATGTTAAAACGTATTGAAGTAATGATTTTAATGCAGGTTGACACATTTTTAATAGCTTCGACCGGAGAGGTACGTAAATATTTGTTTATATAATTGATATGCAAAACAAAAACACAAAAACTCATCTATGTATCTATAAATATGAGTAATGTCATCGGGATGATAAATATTTTTTTTTTTTTTAAATTAATAAATGTTTTCCGACATCTGATACAAGATTTCTGTTAAATTTTAGTGGTCAGTGGCAATGGTTACTAATTAGTTTTTAATTATTTTTTTATATCGAATCAAAAATGCTATTAAATGGTTAAATTGTAATGGTTTTATTATTATTGTTACTATTGTGTATGAAAATTTATAATATTTGGATAAAAATATTTTAATAAAAAAGCAATATAACTCTTGCATACGAACTTCAGTTATTTAATTTCAAGTATTTTAATCTTTAAGTAGATTTTAATAAATATCTTGCTAAAATTTGTTAAAAATAACTATTTTAGTTTAGTCAAACAGAAATTCTTTAAAATATATTTTTCTATTACAATTACTATTATACCTCCCCCTTTCCTCCTACGTAATTCAACATATTCTTTTGAACATTTTGTGTGTGTTTTTCTCATTTTTTTTTTTTTTATTTTTCAACAATTGAATTAAACAATTTTATTTGCAACAAAGATGAGCTACAGTCGCTTATTTAAGATATTTTTTTTCAAATGCATTTTACAATAAAACTTTATTTCTTTTTGTATTCAAAGAAATGCTTAGTCATGTGTAAGTGTATAAAAAATTTTCCAACCAAGCTTAAGTTGTACAAAGCAAAAAGAGAACAGAAAAAAAATGGCAACAACTGCAACTTAAAAAAAAAACTAAAACATTTCAATGAACAACAGCAGCAGCAAAAAAGCTAAATAACATTCCATCTACTCGATTTTATCGTCATCATCATCAACAGTAAATGTTACTTACGAATTGAGTTCTAATTTCCGTTTTTATATAGTCGAGCAAAAAGGGGGAAAAACAGGAATAAAACCCAACTCATTCGTATACGTTGACAGATACACGGGCAAACATACAAATCTACACACAACACGTCTGTAAAAACAAAAACAACAACAGGAATTGTATATTGCATTTCAATACTGATTTGAAGCATTTGCAATTGCAGTGATACGAGTATCTAGAGTAATGCATACGCATCCAAATAACTGCTACGTGCATAAACAGGCAAACACACATTTAGATATATATTTACTCACAAATACACTAGTATCTTTTAAAATCCATTTGGTTGTGTGTAGATAGGAAAGGATATGGGATTAAAGATTTAAATTGTACCAGTGATTTTAAGTTTTGGATTTGAATTGGACCAACATTTAAAGTTGGAATATTAGGACTAAATTTGTTCGATGTGAGATTTTCTTTAGAAATTTTATAATATTTTGGGTGCGTAAATGATAAATTTTTCAGCAGAAAGCCCTTATAACTCGTATAGAATTAGGACTTTATGGAACAATGGATAATTTTGTCAATTATTAACATTTGTTCTACTTAAGTTGTATTAGTATATATCGATATCGGCAGATAGAAAAAAAAGTACTCTGACTAGCTTTGATTGCTTTTAATACACCTGTAATCATACGTACTCGTAAAATGTTATGATAAAAGGTATGTACGATTCGGTAAACCCGTATTTTAGCAACAGCACTAAGATACCCTGATGTCAGAATGGGCGCTACAAGCAATGCGAAGCTTTGCGCTACAAATCTTTCCTTGTGTTTTCCTATGTGTCATGTCAAAGTGAAAGTGAATCTTGATACGAGAAAACACAAGCAAAAGTTTGTAGCGCAAAGCTTCGCATCACTTGTAGCTCCCACTTCGGCCTAAGAACGGTGGGTAGAACCACAAAGATCCTATGGGGTGACCCTGATGAGAACAAGACGAGAAATCTCCTCAAAATGAGCAGGCTGAAGTTAGTATGATAGTACGTATTCTGAGTGGACACACAGTATTACGAGCACATCTATACGAAATTGGCCGTGCGGATTCAAACGAATGTAGAGCATGTGGAGAGGACTCTGAGCACTTTCTTATTCCGGACTAACACTGATTGGAAAATTCTTAGGAATTACGTCCAGGAAACTCAGTTTCTTATCACTGAAAAAATAATATACTCAGTGAACATTTTTTTGAAAATGAAAAGGAGCGCACAGCAGGCCCGATAGTGGTGTATTTCTTCGGATTTGATGTACTATACATCCTCCTATTAACCTAACCTAACCTACAAATAACTACTTAAATAAGTACTTACAAATGAGTTGTTAAAAACAAAAAAATTGCTCATACAGAATGTGAACCTGGGCTTCTTGTTAGTTAGTTTAATAATGGTTTTCACACAGAAAAACTATTTTCTTTCTGTCTGTGTAATAGGGTGATCGACTCGATTTTTCAACCGGTTTTAAAACCGGTTTTTTCTGCTTTACCAGTGTCGGGTTTTTCTTAATGTTGATTTTTCGAATATCGAATAACCCGGTTTTTTCACTTTTTAAAAACCGGTTTCGAATACTTTTATTTGCTTTGTATTCAAAGATTACTTAAATGAAATTTTTAAGTAAATAATAATACAGCTAAATTTTAAAATTATTTGAGTCGAGGAACTAGCGTATATTTTTCTAAAGCTCCTTTGGTTAAACTTTTTTGATTTTCCTAATTAATTAAAAAAATTTATTTGTAAAATTGATAACTGTTTGATAAAATTTTATCAATCTTAAGATTATATTCAATTTACAATAATTAATTTACGGCTGAAATTTTATGGAAGTGTTGTCCTAAACAGGGCTTTTGAAATAAGCTAGGATTACATAGTACCTTATGTTTAACAGAAGTGTCCCACTTTTTTCCTAATTTTTTTATATTAATGAAATAATGTAAATCAGACGACTAGATCTATAGTTATAATCTTTTAAACTGTTAAAAATCATTTCTGGCCATGTTTTATTAATCAAATTTAAACATAAACATTAAGTTTTTCAAATTAAAATATTTTTTTTTTTATTTATAATGAAAAACCGGTTTTTTCTGAATTTGAAAAATATCAACCGGTTTTTTTTAAATGTCAACTATTCGAACTATTCGAAAACCGGTTTTTGGAAAATGTCGAATAATCGATCACCCTACTTTGTAATAAACTGTTGCTAACGCGCTATCCAATAAAGTGTGCAAATAAAACGGAAAAAATCAAAATTAAGTACTTACGTATATGATTGCATGTAAGTCATTATAAGAGTACTTAAAGGAAATGCAGGCGGTAAGTAGTAGTCATTGTAAAGTAAGTGGTTATGTAAGTACAAGGCATTACCGAGTTTACAATAAAGGTATTCCTCGAGACACTCTACTGAATACTCACGACAGTGTCCACATGACGAATGATGTCCATACGTCTGTCTGTCCTCCCAGGTATATATACGGATATTAAACCAGATTAGATAGGTCCATATTTGTTCATACATAGTTCCAATATAAAAAAAATTCTTAAAAAGCCACTGGTACTAAAAAAACTTACAATTCTACCCATTTCTTGACCCTAATCTAGAATGCAGTGCACATCTGTGAGTGTTGTTCGTTTACATCAATGTCAGTATGTTAAAATTGCGTGGCATTTTAAAAGCAATTGATTTAGTTTGTTACGTTTAGCTGAGAGAGTTTTATTTTTTTGCATTCATTTTTTATTTGATCCTTTAGTTTTATAGACTGTAAATGTATGTGTACATAAACACACACACTAATATAAATGCACAACAACATATTTCCTCACAACAACAAGTATAGAAATCTAGAACACAGGAATTTAGTTGTATTTCATTTCTTGTGTTTTGTAAAAATGGTAGTAAAACAAAAACAAAGAGAGAAAAAATCATGATAAAAACAAGTTAGAGTGCTATATTCGGCTATGCCGAATCTTAAATACCCTCCACCAGCAAGCTACTTTTTATTGAAACCCATTTAACTATCTAATTTTTAGATAACTAGGCAAAATTTTTGTTTCCTTATTGAGGGTACTAACATTAATGCATAAATGTATATTAATTCCGTAGAATGATTTATATATACAAAATACACATTTATGTCGAATTTTATCCCGATAGCTTTGATTGTCCATGTGCATTTGAGTAATTTTCGGAAATGGTCCCTATATAGGAATTGTGACCAATTATCGACCGATAAGGAAAAAATTTCGTATAATGATTTATATGCCAAAAAAAAAATCAATTCGAATTTTACTATAATAGATTTACAAATTAATGAAATATGTGCGTTTAGGTGATTTTCGGAAGTGCTTTTTATGTATACGAGGTATGACTTTACACAAAACATATTTTTGTCGAATCTTATCAAGACATCTTTATTTGATAATGAAAAATGTGCGCTTAAGTGATTTTTTTGAAGTGGACCTATATTATAGCAGCTATTACCATATATGGACCAATTCGGAAAATTTTGGAAGAGTGATTCATATAAAGATAAAACATATTTGTGTCGAATTTTATCTAGATAACTTTATTTAACAATTAAATATGTGCGTTTAAGTGATTTTCGGAAGTGGGACTTATATGGGAGCTATGACCAATAATGGACCAATCCGGGAAAAAAGTGGTAAAATGATTTATATGCACACAAAATATATTCAAGTCGAATTTTATCCTTATATTTTTAGAATTTAATGAAATATATGCGTTTAAGTGATTTTCGGAAGTGGACTTTATATGGGAGTTATGACCAATTATGAGCCTTTCCGGAAAAAAAAGCGTAGAGTGACTCATATAAAGACAAAACATATTTGTGTCGAATTTTATCAAGATAGCTATATTTGACAATGTGCTTTTAAGTGATTTTCGGAAGTGGGCTTTATATGGGAGCTATGATCAATATTGGACCGATCCGTAAAAAATTTTGTGGAATGATTTGAATGTACACAAAACATATTTTTGTCGAATTGTCGGAAGTGGGCCTTATATGGGAGCTATGTATACAACACATACTTGTGTCGAATTGTATCCCGATAACTTTATTATTCAATGAAATATATGCATTTAAGTGATTTTCGGAAGTGGGCCTTATATGGGAATTATGACCAATAATGGACCTATTCGTAAAAAAAATTGTAGAATGATTCATATTTGACAAAATATATTTGTGTCGAATTTTATCCCGATAGCTTTATAATTCAATGAAATATATAAGTTTAATTGATTTTCGGAAGTGGACTTTATATGGGAGCTATGTCCAATTGTGGGCCTATCCGGAAAAAATTTCGTAGAGTGATTCATATTTAGACTAAACATATTTGTGTCGAATTTTTCAAGATAGGTTTATTTGACAATGAAATATGAGCTTTAAAATGATTTTCGGAAGTGGGCCTTATATGGGAGCTATGACCAATAATGGACCGATCAATGGTAGATTGATTTGTATGTACACAAAACATATTTAACTCGAATTTTATCACAATAGCTATATTCATCAATGAAGTATGTACGTTTAGGTGATTTTCGGAAGTGGACCTTATATGGGAGCTATGACCAATTGTGGACCGACTGAAATCTGCGTTGACTGTATGATTTCTGTTCATATTATATTTGCATGTACAAAATTTTGTGTTGATACCGATATATTTGAGGGAGTTATTAACGATAAACTAATTTCCGGGAATATATACCTTTGTATGGGGGCTATGGGAAATATTCGATCGATTGTAAAGATCTTGAACATAATTAATCACAGGCATAAGAAATACCTTTGGTAGTTTCTGAGAAAACTTCAAAAGAATGTTGAAAAAAATCGTAATTTTTTTCGAGGTAGTCTGAAATTTTTACTCATAACTTTTTACGTTGTGAACCGATTTTGCTGATTTTCAATACCAAACTGCTTAGGATAATAGTAAATATTTTGGGTGAATTTGGTTGATTTTTTTTGCTTAGTTTTAATGTGAGCGTGTTTTACACAGACAGACAAACGGACAGACGGACATAGCTAAATCGACTCAGAATTTGATAAATACCCAGAATATATACACTTTGTTGGGTCTTAGATGAATATTTCTTGGTGTTACACACGGAACGACAAACTTATATATACCCTCTATCACCACTGATGGTGGTGGAGGGTATAACAAGTAAGAGTGTTATATTCGGCTGTGCCGAATCTTGTATACCCACCATCAAATCATTGCCGAAAAGGAATGCTTCCTTATAAATAAACTTTGATATTTAAGAATCGATGCTTTTGTTATTATCAAAACAATTTTCTCATTTATTACATCTATGTATAATTTTACCAAGGTTAATTATGGGCCGATCCTTATAAAATTTTACAAAGCGATTTAGATTTCTATAGAATATGTTCATGTCGAATTTCATCAGTATAGATGCATTTTCTGAAGGGGACCTTATATGGGGGGTAGGGTCAATTATGGACCGATCCGTATAAAATTTTACAAAGATATTAAGGTTCCTATAAAATATGTTTATGCCGAATTTCATCACTATAGTTGCTTCTTCTAGTCAGTTATGAGCGTTAAGGTCATTTTCTGAACGGGACCTTATATGGGGGCTATCGTGTTTTTAACAGACATACAGACAGACAGACAGACAGACAGACAGACAGACAGACAGACAGACAGGCAGACAGACAGGCAGACGGACAGACAGACGGACGGACAGACGAACGGACATGGCTAGATCGTCTTAGAATTTAATAAAGATCCAGAATATATACTTTTATGGGCCTTAGATGAATATTTCGATGTGTTACAAACGGAATGACAAAAACAACATACTCCCCATCTTTTTTGATGGTGGGTATAATAAAAACGGAAATAAGCTTTGATATGTTTGCATAAGCATCATTTTCTTTTAGAGTATCACTATTTAACATATATTTTATTTTATTGTGCTTTACTCTACTTTTATATTATGTTACAAAGGATAAACATGTATATCCTGAAGAGAAATTAAATAAATAGCAAAACAAATAATAATCATTTATAAGTGTTTATTCATAAAACTAGGTTAAAAGAATTTATAAGATTTATTTATAAATGTAAAGAAAGGACATTTTACAAAGTAGTAATTGCTTAGTTGTCTTATTCTTAGGACGAAAATCACCAGAAATCGTTTGAAGAGTCAAAAACGCATAAATTTTTTGCGATAATTGTCCGTCACACCATAAAGGAAATCAGTTGTGTGTTGAGCGTTTTAAACTCTAATTTGTTTCATTTATAGAAAAAGACATACTCTAACTAAACAACTCTCATTTATCCGCCCATATTTGAATCATCTATAGTGGAAACCTTTATTCACAAATTTCAATTCAAATTTGTTTAAACAAAATAAACTAACTTTGTAACGCCTATTAGCCAAAATGACATCATTAAAATTAAATTTCAAAATAAAAATGCACGAAAATACACAATTTGATTTGAACATGAAAGGAGGTCATTACAAACTTTAGGTCTATAATAAAGTTAAACGCTTTTTCCTGTAGTATTCAAACAGGAAATACATTGGTTTAACAAAACAAGAACAGGAAACAGTAATTTTATGTAAGGAAATGTTTAAATTTTTAGTGAAAAATGTAGTTTTATACGTATGTATATTAAACAAAATAAAAGAATGGATAAAAATACAAAATAAATATTTTATTTTCAAATATTAATTATAACTTTCATGTAGTAAACAACTAAACTGCCAACATCATACCCCCAATAGCGCAGGTAAGATTAATTTGTTTTAAGTTTATAATATAACCTTGCCACCAAATAACATGTGATTCCAGCTTTTATGACAGCATAATTACAAATTTAAATGATTAATACAATTTCATAAACAACCACTCTACACTAACTTTATAAATATGCTACATACAAACACACCTATGAGTATTATACATTTTGGAAATACCTTGGAGCCATCGAATATCGATATAGGGTATACAATAGTCAAATCATTAATATTATTGTTCATATTTATTTATACAGTATAATTGGTAAATACTGGTATAAACTCGTACGATTGCTGGCAGCTTGTGCGCCATGGCGTATGAATAATAATGATTATAATTAATTTTCCAAAAGTCATCGATAATATTCTCTCACTCTCTTTGACTTTCAGGTTCAGGTTGTTGCACAGTGGAATGATTTGATATTTAAATATATCAAAACTAAATATTACAAAAAATAAATACGTATCTATATCTACAGACAATACCGAGCATAATCAATATAAAATATATTCTCTAATAGTATATATTCTATAAAAGTTATTTAATTATTTTTTAACAAAACCTCTTAAGAACACACAGTGCACTGATTGTATTGTATGACTGCCTGTTTAGCTGTTTGAATGTTGCTGTTTGGTTGATGCCGAAAATATAGAAATAATTATTGTTTAACAATTATTCAAAACACATCAAGGCAGAATACCCACAGCTACTACAACAATAAAAGTAAAACCAACGACAGCTTAAAACATCAGCTTGAGTGGTATATATGGATATTAGGATATCTTTTTTATAAAATTCCCATTTTCAGGTATTCAAGTGAGCATAGCATAATGATTACTCATGTTCTTCCCTAAGCATTACAAGTCTGACGCTCACGGAAATGCAAACCAACATGATCTATAGAATATCTGGATATATAAATATACCGTCTCTTATTATGTCATGTGGTTTTTTTTACGACGAAGTGGGTGACATGTCATAATATTCAATGATATTATGCCACATCAAAAAGTGTCATGGTGTCTTTTATAAAAGTGTGAAATGTGCATAAACATATTGACATTTTTAAAAATGTCATAATTTTCATAAAAAAGTGTCTTGTATAATAGGAGCATTTCGACCAACGGCTTCGCGAATTTTTCTTGATATATGGACTCACTGTAACTTATGGAATTTATGTCAGTATGCTCTTGAGTTGATGCTTCCTTGCCATCATATAAACATACAAAAGTTATGGTCTTTCGGATTTGTAGTTGGAATTGGCGGCCACTGGATGGTTCCTCAAAGTTTCAGTGTCTTTATAGTGTCTATTAAGGGCCCTTGTTATGCCTATCGATTAAATTCACCGTTACAAACACGATTGAGTCATCCACAATGTATTAATGTGATCATTGCAAGACGATCGGAATCTAGTCTTCTCGTGTCGAAGCCTCAATTTAAAATTTGGGATTTTATGTTATTTATTATATGTGGTATGATGTGGTTGTTAAAATTAGTGGTAATAAAAAAAAACCAAAGTTGCTTAGCTATCCGCTATGTTGTCCAATCTGGGAGCCTTATTACTTTAATCTGGATTTAGTAGTTCATCTTAACGCCTTCTTTTAGCTTTGCTTCCTCCGATTGAGTTTATATTTGGCATCAAATGGTAGTATCAACTACATATTATCATCAGATATACATTGTTCTGTAGCCTGTAAGATCTCTTGGAGCAACCTTGAAATTTTCAATATTTAAATGTTTTATCATCCTCGATGAAGTTCATGAAGGGGGTTTCAAGGGGTGTTGCGGATGAAAATAGTTTATATTTGATTTTCTTTTACCCCATCTTATTAAACAGACCTTTGCCTTTGTACATAAGGATTCTATCTTGATACATCTTCTAGCTTATTTCTTTAGATAGAAATATGACGATAACATACCAATTTGACTGGAGCTCTGACTTTCAAAAGTAAAGGAGATTGTTTTCATCTGATTCTAGCCACTTAATTTCTCAAAACACCTCTATGAGGTAGTCTCTATTTTATGAATAATAAAAATAATAATATGATCTGCAATTCAGAACATTATTTCTAAAAAAATCATGGAAATATAACCAAATACGGACACCATTACGGACAGAGAAAAGATGACTGTCTCTCAGTTTTGCACAAAGTTTAGACTCATATCTTGCAAACCGTTCAAAATTTAGATTCAATCTCTTAGTCAAAGTTGTAGCTCTTGTCATAAAACAAAAATTGTGAACATATAAGACCAAAACAACTTTATCATCTTTCATTAAAAGTGAAATGTTTTACATCGCATTTTACATTGTACCGTTTTTATTAACGACACCTATACGTATACGTGTTAATGTTTTATTGATATTACATATATTAAGTATACGCCTAGAGAAGCAATTGAAATATTTTTTAACAAAAAATAGATTTTATAACAAAAAATAGATTTTTTTTAACAAAAATAGATTTTCTTTAACAAAAAAATTGATTTTTTTAAACTTTTTTTGATCTTTAAGATTAAGTTTTTCTGATTTTATACTTATGTTCACAATTTTGTTTCTTTATGACAATAGCTAAAACATTGCCTCAGATAGCAAATAAAATTTCGGAACGGTGCAAAAATTACACCAACGCCCTAAATCTTTGGGGGCCCAAAAACAAGCATGACTTTGGGCAAAACTGGGAGTCACATATCTTTTTATTTGTCTTTTATCACTTAGTAATAAACGCACAATTATATTGGTCCTATTCCCATCTTAAAGTATACCAATCGGCTTAGAATAATTCTCTGAGTAGATTTAGTCCGTCCGTCCATGTAAACCTTGAATTAAAGATAATTCAATGAAATTTCTTCTATAGTCCCATGGACGAAGCCTATTAAAATCGGTCCATATTTCACCTAGCCCCCATACAACTGAATCCCCGAATTGTGCTTGTAAATCTTGTAATCAAACTACAGGTCGCAATTTTGAATACAACTAACAATTGAAAATGGTTAACCCCATACAACTGAACCCGCCGAATAGGGCTTTTAAGTTCATAATTATGTTTAATATACTCGTATCTCGACAAAAAGCTGCAAAACCAAGTTCTCATAAATTTTATAATTATAGGGACCATAGCCCTTATACAAAGCTTCCTTCAAAATTTGACTTGATGTCCACAATTTTATTCAACAATAAATGGCTTAAGAATATCTGAGGCAAGATACAATTCAACTTAAATGCTTTATTATTAAAACCAAATCACATATTATTTTTGTAACAGGTGTAGGGTATTATATGGTCGGCCTCGCCCGTTTTTTATGTTGCACTGTATTATAGAAGGTATTGAGTCAATCTCTTTTGACTTAATTGTTATATCTTATGAAAATGTTCTTAAATATTTTATGTTTGAATTTGTTTAATAAAAAAAGCTAACTTATTTCTCATTTAAGTTTTATAGGAAGTGTTTCAATATTCCAAGATCTTCGCCGGGAAATTAAAAAAAAACACTCCCGTAATGTTAAGGCGAGCTCATATGTGCGAGTGTACATACATATATACATATACAATGACAAAATATAATGAAAATCAACTCTTATAATGCAGTCAAAAGCCACCTGTTTATTTCTATGAATACACACATACGAGGTTAGTCTAAAAATTACTTTAAAATGTAGCTAAAAGACATTAAGTGAAAAAACTTGTTTAAAAGTCTAAAATTATAAATTACTTTTCCATGTATTATACATGTATATGTATATATGTATGTGTTTTATATATGCAAATAACTTTTCATTCTCTCCTTCTGTATTTTCTTGTTAATATATTTACTTATGTATCCCGGAATATTGATTTGTGTGTAAGTTTTCCACTAAAGAACCTGTACAAACGATTGCCTTGCGCACACATATACACTTACATTCAAGGGATTTGATTATTGGAAATGGATCCGGTTGCCAATTATATTGGTTTCTTTGATAAATTGTTTATTAATTACAGTTTCATGATGCATTTGATTTAGTGGCATGAAACTGAAGTGTAGAATATAAACAAAATATACTCGAAGCGAAACATACATAAATATAATTAATCTTGCATGTACTTATTTTATAATAATTATTTTACTGAATATTGAGTGTTTGTAATTTTCTTCATCGCGTTGTTGAGGTCGTCACACAGGGTTACGATTAGGGTGATCGACTCGATTTTTCAACCGGTTTTAAAACCGGGTTTTTCTGCTTTACCAGTGTCGGTTTTTTCTTAATGTTGATTTTTCGGTTTTTTCACTTTTTAAAAACCGGTTTCGAATACTTTTATTTGCTTTGTATTCAAAGATTATTTAAATGAAAATTTTAAGGAAATAATAATACAGCCCGTCTAAATTTTAAAAATATTCGAGTCGAGGAACTATCGCATATTTTTCTACAGCTCCTTTGGTTAAAACTTTTTGATTTTCCTAACTAATTAAAAAAAATTATTTGTAAAATTGATAACTGTTTGATAAAATTATATCAATCTTAAGATTATATTCTAATTACAATAATTAATTTACGGCTGAAATTTTATGGAAGTGTTGGAATGCCTATGCAAATTTCCTAAACCGGGCTTTTAAAATAAGCTAGGATTACATAGTACCTTATGTTTAACAGAAGTGTCCCACTTTTTTCCTAATTTTTTTATATTAAAGAAATAATGTAAATCAGACGACTAGATCTAAAGTTATAATCTTTTAAACTGTTAAAAATCATTTCGGGCCATGTTTTATTAATCAAATTTAAACATAAACATTAAGTTTTTCAAATTAAAATATATATTTTTTTTATTTATAATGAAAAACCGGTTAACCGGTTTTTTTCTGAATTTGAAAAATATCAACCGGTTTTTTTAAATGTCAACTATTCGAACTATTCGAAAATCGGTTTTTGGAAAATGTTGAATAATCGATCACCCTAGTTACGATATGAGATTAATTAATTTAGCTGGCAATAAGTGTCCATTAGGCGCATTTTTAAATGTGATAGTGAATTTTGTTTTGCCTCTCTCGGGTAAATTGATTTTGTTATTTTACATGTTACTTGTGGCCTCCGGTAGGTTAGTGGTTTGTGTTCTATTAAATATTTGTGTAAAATACCAGACCTCAAGTTCTTTTCGTTTGGGTCCCTTCAGTTTCTATTGTGTTTTCATCAGGTAAATTAATGGATATAAATATATACTTTTGTGTATCTACGACCAATATTTCAATGTATTACAAACAGAATAACATCTTGTATACTATACATCAAATTATATTTAACTAAGTAGGACATCATATTGTCGGTTTAAACTGACAGACACTTTTAAATATCAATGCAACAGGGTTTAGATAGTATTGTTTATATATAAAGGGTTTCCAGTAAGAGTGGGTCGACAATGTTAGATTTTAATTGTAAGAACTGTTATTTATTTTATAAACTTAAAAAAAAAATAATCATAACAAATAGGAAACTATAGTCGGGCATGGTTGACCATATGATACCCTACACCAATGCATTTATGTTGAATTTTGCATTGGATCCAAATAATGTCTGTTATTATACGGTTGTATATTGTCTAGGTGAAATAATGGACCGATTTCAATCATTTTCAACAGCTTTCATCATTGAATCCAGAGAAGAGTATGTAAAAAATTGTAACATATATGGAAAATTGCGAGCTGTAGCGTGAACTTGTGTGTTTACACGGACACAAAGACGGTCATAGCTTAATCGAATAAGAAAGTGATTCTGAACCGATTGGTATACTTAAGGACAAATATTTTTGAGTATTGCGACCTGTAGCGTGCGCACAAGTTTTACATGGACATACAAACAGACGTACATAGCTTAATCGACTCAGAAAGTGATCTGAGCCGATTGGTATACTTTAAAGTGGGTGTAGGGTCAATATTTTTTGGGTGTTACACTATAGTGGTGTAGGGTATAAAATGTGCCAATGACTTTTTGGCCGCTTGGCCGAAATATTTGAGACATTTCGGTACGTTGAACCGTCTGTTGTTGGAATGGTTAAAGGTAAGACACTTTTTGTAAATCATTCATACATTGCTGAACTATCAATCCATCCATCCTGGAAACCCCTTTAGTACGCATCAATTTAGTTTTATCCATGAACATTGCTTTTTTTCACACATTGGACAATTAACATTTTACACATTGGTACAATATAATTGGCAATTAGTATCATCTAAATGGAATTTGACAACAAAACTACATTAAATGCCATCTCTATTTAAACGTGGCTTGACAAACAAAACAACATTCATTCGCATTCGCATTCAAACATCAAATACTCATGTACTTGAACGTTGAAAAATGTCATCGCAAAAAGTTTGTACATCAAGGCATCAAAGTGAAAATGAAATAGATGAAAACAGGCGGCAAGGCAGTAAAGAGAACATGAGTTGTCAGGCTTTAAAGTTGTCAAATGTTTGTGATGGATAAGTACTTGAAACATTTTTGTCGCAAATATTTTCAATGCTAATTGTTCATTCGTCCGTTAGTTTGCTTGTCTAAATGTTATGACTTGTTTTCAAAAATGTACCCCATTATGTTAAGTGTCAATTTCTTTGACGTTTGATGGTTACAAAGGTATCAAGGTTAATTATAAGATAAATGTGTGTCTTGTTTAACACAGTTGGTAATGCGGAATGTTTGATGTTAAAGTTTACAACTTAAATGAAAGAAAAAGTTTTAAAAAGTGGTAAGTTATGTAATCAACATTACTGTAATTTAATCTTTAATTAATTAAATACAATAATCTTAATAACGCTCCAACAATAAAATTACATTTTTTTATGAAGCATAAATCACTCAATATGTCAAAATATTTAATCATACATGTTGATGTTGCAAAAGAAGAAAAGCTCATACATGTTATTTTCATTGTGTAAGAAAATTTGTTTCAATCACTCCAAACTGACAAGTATTATCC
Source organism: Lucilia sericata (assembly GCF_015586225.1). NCBI lineage: Eukaryota > Metazoa > Arthropoda > Insecta > Diptera > Calliphoridae > Lucilia > Lucilia sericata. The sequence goes on along the minus strand of NW_023994061.1, from coordinate 21,717 downwards.
CATTTGAACGAAAAATAAAAACGATAAAATAAATGTAAATGCTTAAAAAAATACTTCAATGGCGTTTATTCAAACTCTTGGATATTTTCTATAGAATTTTTTTTTCTCATATAGAGGTTTATACTTGTGTGTTGGTTTGATGATAAATTGCAAAATAATATTGAGAACATCAATAAAGGGTGAACGGAAACAGTTACCAGAAAAATTAAGGAAAAAAACTCAGATGGATGGTGACATGTTGAATGCAAGTTTAGAGTTGCCAGGTACTTGATAAAACTTTAATATTTAATTAAAATTGTTTGTATAAATTTTAACTTACTGCTTTTCAGGACAATTATACATGAATATAAAGAGCATCGATCGTACCTAAAAAAAGAAGTCATATGTTATTATAATTACGATTGTTTTAGATAATTTTAAATAAACTAAATTATTATAAAAATGTTCAGTTTTTTGTTGGGTCGACATAGAACTACTAAAATAAATCCAACATTTAAACACTAATAAGATTCATTCTGAATAATAATACCGAAACGTATAAATAATTTTTTTTTGGAAATTTTTTGAGAATTTAAAAATTACAGTTGGCCACCCTTTTAGTAAAAGGTTGAAAGTTATAGCAGCAATTTAATGACAATTTTAAAAGCGTAATGCCAAAAATGACATCACACGTTAAGTTAAAAATATTGACACAATTATTGTACTTCTTTTGAAAGTTGATATCCTACTTACAACACATAAGTACTATATAAACTGATAGAAAATAAATTAAAGAAAAATACTCCTATTTGTGTTCAGTAAACATTGATACTGGAAAATAAATAAAACTAACATTTCAATTATACTTATAAAAGAAAGAAAGCACAAACGGGCGGGTATAGCCTACTATATAATAATTAACCCTTAAATGCATGAGGTCAGCTACAATAATGGAGACCAAGCTGAAAACCGCTGAAAAACTCGAATTCGAAAAATTTACCATTTTTTAAAAAAATCGAAAAAACTATGTTTTCTTTTATGTATGTACCATATGCATGATCTCTCTATCTCTGTCCGTCTGTCTGACTATTGAAAGCTAAATGCGAAGACATAGGGTGATATAATGTTTCACAAATATTTCCTGTTGACCAGGCTTGTTTGGTATTGAAAATGAGCAATATCGAAACAAGAACAAATATATAGAAACAAAAGAACATTATGTCCGTCTATCCGACTTTTCAACTATGTTTTTAAAAACAAGGAGATAAGAATTAATTCTTCCACAAATAGTCCTAACCGAAAAAATTATGAGCAAAATATCGTCTCGATATTGTTCAAAGTTTTAACTCGAAATGTTTAAAAATCGTTGTTCAGATATGACGCTTTACTTATTTTACATGAGATTCAGTACTGCCAAATGTAATATAGCGTAAATGTGGTCATTTTAAACTGTAATGATCCGTATTGTATTTGATAAAAATGTATTATAATTAGCTAAAATTAAGTACAAATTATTCAAATCGGAAAAGGTCCATAATAGTATTTGTATGAACCGTTTTACTGGCTATATTAATTTGAAATGTAGTTTTCCACATTTAATCTTAATTTGTTAAAATCAAGCTTATTTAAAATCATATACCATATATGGTATGCTATGCATTTAAGGGTTAAGGCCAATAATTGACAACAAATTCAGATCCATCGCAGCTCAATACTTTGTTCCATGTACATATACGGAAGTTTCAGAATTATTCTATTTTTACTTAAAATTTGGGACTTAATCACTTTAACAAGCGAAAAAAAATTATTCAAGATTAATTTTTATGATATATATTCAAAGTCCACCATTAGACTCAAAATATCAAGTTAAATTTTGAGAGTGGGAAAAAATATCACGATTTTGATTTCCATACAGAGTAAATCGGTCTAACATATACCTAGCGAAAACTATGTAATGACTTTCAATTTTAATTACTTACCTACCAACATACTTTTCAACATACTTTTCAACAACTAAATATTGACTGGATTACATGGAAGTCGTCTAACAAGGTCTTACTAATAATGTGTTATATAAATACTTTCTAATTCATTAGCCCTCTTGCCTGTGAAGTTATAAAAGCTGTATACGTTTTTTGTTAGTGTTAAAATAATGACTTAAAATGCTATTGTCTAAGTTAATTTTAGAATTTTAACCTCTTACATGCTAATGCAAGTTTTTGCTGGGCATGTTTAAAAAAGTATAATAAATGAAAATCAAAAATATAAAAGACGCTATAAAACACAATACATAAATCAACATTCTTAAAGAAAAATTATTTTTTTTTTTCAACATATCAACAAAATATCATACATTAACATCCTCACATACATACATATATACTTATTTATGTATGCAGACAATAAACTAACATCAATTTTCATTAAACATTCACTCGATTTATTTTATAACACATACTTGTTATTAAGGAATTTCAAAAACTTTTACAAACATTGTTCTTGGTTACTCTTGCGTATTAAGAGACAGAGAGAAGAAAGTGATAAAAGAAGAATGCAATTTTCCTCATTGGTACTCGAACCGTTATTATTATTTTTATTTTACAGCAGTTGTCTTTTCTTTCTATATAAATATTCCCAGCAGAAACATGGTAATGACTTGTACTTACTCAACAACTTACTTTTGAATGACTATCGTCTGCATTACTTATGTAGTCTAATAATGAGCTACAAATATCATTATATGAAAGTACTTATTTTTATTCTTGACATTTTAACCCCTTACTTTTTGATGTACGTTTTTGCTGGGTTATTTTTATTTAAAAGCGAACATATATGTACATGTATTAATGCTAAATATTTTTGTGAGTTAGTGTATGTTTTTTTCTAAATATTCATATATAAAATTCATACATATTTAAATTGCATTTCTTTCATTGCTGAATGGTTACAGTAATAAAAATAATACAGTAATAAAAATAGAAAAAATAAGTTATTGTTACTTTAAAGTTCTTGCTATTGGTGAAGGGTAAGCAAAACTATATAGTTTTCTCAATTTTTAGGTATTTTCCAGAGATTCCTGATTAAAGAATTTGAGATCTTAGAGTTATGACGATAAAATTTGTTTGTCAAAAGGAGTTTAAAATATACCATAGTACAACACGAAAAAATATAACTATTTACGGACACCATTACGTAATAAAAGATAAAAAAATTGTGTCTCCCAGTTTTGCCCAAAGTTATCCACTTTTAGGGGCCCCCAAAGTGATAATTTTCTCATGCTCATATCTTGTAAACAGTTCGGAATTTTCATTTACTCTCTGATAGCTCTTGTAAACATATAAAATCAAAAAAACTTCATCTATAAGATCAAAATCGCAAAAAAACTTTTCTCTAAATTAGGAGTATACTTAATATTTGTAACATCAATAAATCATTAACACCTATACGTACAGGTGTCGATAATAAAAGCAGTACAATTTCAAACAAGTAAGAGTGTTATATTCGGCCATGCCGAATCTTATATACCCACCATCAAATCATCCTAATTAATAAACTTTGATATTATTGCAGTAATTTTCTCATTTATTAGATCTATGTTAAATCATATGTCGATATTAATATGAACATCAGGGAAATATTTGGAAGAGGGCCTTTAATAAGGGCCTAAGTATAGACCGTGCTCTTCCGAATTAAAAACATATATATTTTTTGATCCAATATTTATAACCATAAAATGTTTTTATGCAAGAGTGATTATATGGAGAGTAGAATCCATTATGTACCTATCCTCGTCGGTTTATACAATAATTATTTGTATCAAATGTCGCTGTACTCATATCTTTAATTCAGTAATGAGGTTTAAAGTAATTTTCTGAAGGAAACCGATAATTGATGTTTGATCAGTTATCGAACGATCCTCACCAAATTCAGTTCCTATAAAACTACCGTAATTTGGAAGAACTTTTGAGCCATAATGATAGTTAAAGTCATTTTCTGGGGTGAATATTATATAAGGGTCAATTATAGACCGATTTTTGTACATAAATTATGTTTCGTAAAGAAGTTGTTTATTCGAATTTCATTTTAAGCATCTAATAAGAGTTAAAGTAATTTTACTGAAGTGGTGATTTATCGATCCATCTTCATCAAAGTCGGTATAAAGATTTCAGTTCCCATAAAACTTGTTTATGTTGAATTTCATATATCTACTCATATTTTAGTGCCAGTAATAAGCGTTAAAGGGCCCCTTATATGGGGTTGGGGTCAATTATGAACGATGCTTCTAAAATTTAGAATGATTTTTGTTCATACAAATATTGTTTATGTCGCACCTTATATGGAGGGTAAGGTCAGTTATAGATCGATCATTAAGATGAAGTTTCTTTGACATTATATGTTCGCTATTATGGATCTTTGTGATAAGAGCTACAAATTTGCATTCATGACAAGTGTATATAAAAGTTTTTCATTCCGTTTGCAATATCTATAATATAATTTTCCGACCCTTTGATGTATATGAGCAATTTCATGTCAAGAGACCCAACTCAAAAAATCGATTATGATGAAATTTTCACCAATATTAACAATGAAAAAATAGCTATCGGAACCCCTTTGGACAATTTTTACTAGGACCAATAGGTGAAAAGTGACACTCATTTGAATAAAACCCTATATGACAAAATGTCCAACTTTAACCCCCTCTAACTCCGACAGTTCTTAACCGATAGAGCTGAATTTGCGTATGGCCTATTATTCAATAGTATAGTTTTTATATCCTCCACCACCATCAGTGGTGATAGAGGGTATTTGTAACTTTGTCATTCCATGTGTAGCGCCAAGAAATATGCATCTGAGACCCAACAAAATATATATATTCTAGGTCCTTATCAAATTCTGAGACATCGGGAAAAGTTATGTACTAAAATTTGAAACAACTCCGAAAAAAATAAGCTTGTTTTTACAAATTCTGATGTAATTTTCACGAAAACTGTGCAATATAATTCCATGAAAATCATCATACATTAGTTTCTACATGAGAGCTTTATCCCTGTTGAAAATTGGCAGAATCGGTTCACAACTTCATATACCTTCCATACAAAAGTACATATTCCCGGAAACTGAGTTTATTGTTAATAACTTTCGTTAGAATATCGATATCTTTACAAAATTTTGCACGTTAAAGTTTTATGTCAAAAGAATTTTCCGTATCAGTTCATATTTGGTCGTATATATACGGTCCACCATTGGTAATAGCTCCATACAAGGTCCCCTTTAGAAAAACATTTAAATGCAACTCATTACCAAATGATGATAGCCATACACAATTTGGCAGAAATATTACTTTTGTAATTTAAAAATTATTTAGATCGGTCCATATTTTGCTTTTATATACAGAAATATAGCTGGAAAATTTTTTTACGATCGGTCTACAATTGGTCAGATCTCCCATACTAGGTCACTTCTCGAAAATCACTTTAACCATATGCAACTAGTTGCGTTATCTTTAGTAAAATTTGTATTTCCTTAAACCTTTCACAGACATACAAATTATTAACTATGGCAGAAGCATATTGTAGGGCGCTATAAAAATATAAAAGAAAATGGTGTTTGTTCAATAAATCTTGCATTTATAGCAAGCTGTTTAAAGCTTGGGGGGTTTCTATTAAAAAACACGAGAAAACTTATTTCTAAAAATTATTTGATCAATTAAAAAAGTATTAATAGAAAAGAATCTGGTGGAGGGTATTTAAGATTCGGCTCAGCCGAATATAGCACTTTAACTTGTTCGTTCTATGGCTGGTATTTTTTGGTTTGTATGCACAGACGCAGCAACCTAATTGAATGAAAATCTATAAAAAGAGACTTTCTGATACTTTTTCGTTTTTATACCCTTCACCTTCGTGAGAAGGGTATATATAAGTTTGTCATTCCGTTTGTAATTTCTAAAATATAATTTTCCGACCCTATAAAGTATATATATATTCTGGATCCTTATAGATAGCGGAGTCGATTTAGCCATGTCCGTCTGCCTGTCTATATGTATGTTGAAATCAGTTTTCAGAAGATTCTATTGGAAATACGATCGAATAGAACGCTATTTAAAATCAGCCCAATCGGCACATAAATAATGAAGATATGAGTAAAAATCCGAGACCATCTCTAAAAATTTCATGCAAAATTTACATTTTTCGTGCATGCTTATACAAAACAATAAACAAACAAAAACAAAACACAATATCAAACGGTAAAATTTTTCTTATTGTTTATAAACACAAAGCAAAGGACGAACATCACGTTACGTTGTTACTGGCTAGAAACATGAAATTAAGTACGTAGAGCCTGGATTAGGCAAGAACACATTAAAGGGGACTTTTTGGTTCTTTTTCGTTCTACAAAAGTTACTTTTTGAAATTTCTATAATATTGAACCTAGAAACATGAAATTAAGTATGTAGAACCCTGATTAGGTCAGAACACATAAAAGGGGACTTTTTTGTACTTCTTCGTTCTACAAAAGGTACTTTTTGAATTTTCTATAATATTGAACCTAGAAACATGAAATTTAGCATGGAGGGCCTTGATTAGGAAAGAATCTACAAAAGGGGACTTTTTAGTACTTTTTCGTTCTTCAAAAGGTATTTTTTGAAATTTCTATAATATTGAACCTAGAAATATGAAATTAAACATGTAGAGCCCGGATTAAGTTAGAACGTATAAAATGGGTACTTTTGGGACTTTCAGTCTTTAAAAGGCCTTGCCGTTTTACAATTGATATTTTTTTATTTTTTGTAGGAAAATTCGTTCTGAATGTTTTTTAACACATCATGGTGAAGGGTGTATAAGATTCGGTACAGCCGAATATAGAAGTCTTACTTGTTGTAATAAAATTCGTACCGACTTTTTTTTACCACATCATCGTGAAGGATATATAAGATTCGACTTAACCGAATACAGAACTCTTACTTATTAATTTTATACTGACTTCCTTGTACTTTTTAATCTAACTACAATGGATTAAAATGTGGAACAAATGCGAAAGAAATTTTAATTTTAAACTGATTACACTTTTTTCCATACCTAATATTAAGATGATAACAAATGTTAGTTTGTATATATGTTTTTATGTACGTATTTGTGTGTTTATTAATATGTGTTTGTCTGTCAGTCTGTCTTTCTTTATATATTAAATAAATTTGCATACGTTTGCATTATTATCTAAGGAGCCATCAAAGGTTAAATGCATAAAGTACTTCACATATACATAAACACACACCCACAGTCTTTTCCCTGCAAGTCGGAATAGAACTATTTTCCAGACATTTCTAGTTGTATTTCAGTAATTTCAAATAATCCAGGAATTTGTAATTATAAATTTCTAATCGAGTTTCTGATATGTGTGAATATTTTCGATTACAAATCTAATTGTACCAATTTACTCCGCAAATTCGTTACAGAACTGTTTGAATATACAGGGTGTAATATACAGAGTGTTAAATGATCCATAAATATGTATATAAATACAAGTTAACAAAGTATGTTGTTATACTTTTGAAAAAACTTCGGTCTAAAAGTGTGACACTGCCATCCTTTTAAAACCGCTGGGTACCCACAAACCCCTTCATTTGTTACTGGTGAACAGATATATAGAAACACATATACTTAAACACTAAGGGTAATTTAAAAACGATTTATTTGCATATTGATGACATCAGACCAAGTAAGTGTATCAAAGACGATGAAAGATGTGCAAATGTTACTTACGAGAGCAAATATTTCACAAACCAACAAGCAAGTAAAAAGTTCATTGTTTTTCCTCATGTGCTGCTTAGAATATGATGAATAATTTAATTCGAAACTTAAACAAAATGAAATCTTTAAATTCTAAAATTAGCTATAAAGTCATGATGTGTTATCGTTTAAAAATTACTAAAAATTTAAATGAAAATCTTAAATTTCTTTTAATTTGAAACCTTCACGTTATTTCACACACTTGTTTCCTCTTGCAAATATAGGTCATTACATAACCTTTAGTACTTTAACAAAAACAACAACAACAACAAAAATAATTCTCATTAAATGCTATAAAGTGTTGCTTTTAATGTCCTTGCTCGTTTTTTTGCAGTTCGTCCTTTTTTTTTTTTTTTTTTTTGAGCAACATTCGTTATGTTTTGTTTGTTCATGTAACTTTTTTATGAGTTTTTAATGTCAGTTAAATGCTGTTTTCTGTGTGTATGAAAAATAATGTTTCGCTTATTTTTTGTGTAACTTTCCTGTATCATCATGGTTTTTTATGTGAACAATTTTAACAACACTAAAATTTTATTATTTTAAAAACATTAATACTTATACCCTTTTTAAGTATAATGCTCGTTTATATAAAATAAAATTGTTGTGAAAATATATTTATCTAAGTGCAATTAAAGGGAAGTACTTACACGTGTTTGTAGCAAAATAGGATAAATTTTCATTTTTAGTTTAATTATTTAACACTCGATTTAATGAATTTCGTCTTATATTTATTTTTGTTAAGTGATATTTAATGTTGTACCAAATTTTTAGTTTTAAATTAATTAGCTAAGTACGTTTCCCACTATTAAAATAAATGAATATCTCAACAAAATATTGTAAAAGTAAACATATACATACATACATACACATAAAGAAAATCTTAAATTAGTGTATCTGAAAAAATATAATAAAAAATTAGTATCAACATGACGGACTAGCAAAATGGGCGTGGCACATACCATGCGAATTAAATACAGAAATGAATTTATCTGCGAAAGTACTAAAGCTAGAGTATTACAATATTTTACGAAAATGGGATAAATGAACCTCTCATATGAATTAAGTACAAAATTTCGTATATCAGAGAAACTATTAGGGTTAATCCTCAAATTTTGCACCAACAACTCTGACATGTATGTGAAAATTTTAATTATAAATTGGCGGACAATCAAAAATAAAAGTTTTCAGTTAGTTAGTTAGTTAGTTAGGTAGTTAGTTTGTTAGTTAGTTAGTTAGGTAGTTAGTTAGTTAGGTAGTTAGTTAGTTAGTTAGTTAGTTAGTTAGTTAGTTAGTTAGTTAGTTAGTTAGTAGTTAGTTAGTTAGTTAGTTAGTTAGTTAGTTAGTTAGTTAGTTAGTTAGTTAGTTAGTTAGTTAGTTAGTTAGTAGTTAGTTAGTTAGTTAGTTAGTTAGTTAGTTAGTTAGTTAGTAGTTAGTAGTAGTTAGTAGTTAGTTAGTTAGTTAGTTAGTTAGTTAGTTAGTTAGTTAGTTAGTTAGTTAGTTAGTTAGTTAGTTAGTAGTTAGTTAGTTAGTAGTTAGTTAGTTAGTTAGTTAGTTAGTTAGTTAGTTAGTTAGTTAGTTAGTTAGTTAGTTAGTAGTTAGTTAGTTAGTTAGGTAGGTAGGAGTTAGTTAGTAGTTAGTTAGTTAGTTAGTTAGTTAGTTAGTTAGTAGTTAGTTAGTTAGTTAGTTAGTTAGTTAGTTAGTTAGTTAGTTAGTTAGTAGTTAGTTAGTAGTTAGTTAGTTAGTAGTTAGTTAGTAGTTAGTTAGTTAGTTAGTAGTTAGTTAGTTAGTTGTTAGTTAGTTAGTTAGAGTTAGTTAGTTAGTTAGTTAGTTAGTTAGTTAGTTAGTTAGTTAGTTAGTAGTTAGTTAGTTAGTTAGTAGTTAGTTAGTTAGTTAGTTAGTAGTTAGTTAGTTAGTTAGTTAGTTAGTTAGTTAGTTAGTTAGTTAGTTAGTTAGTTAGTTAGTTAGTTAGTTAGTTAGTTAGTTAGTTAGTTAGTTAGTTAGTTAGTTAGTTAGTTAGTTAGTTAGTTAGTTAGTTAGTTAGTTAGTTAGTTAGTTAGTTAGTTAGTTAGTTAGTTAGTTAGTTAGTTAGTTAGTTAGTTAGTTAGTTAGTTAGTTAGTTAGTTAGTTAGTTAGTTAGTTAGTTAGTTAGTTAGTTAGTTAGTTAGTTAGTTAGTTAGTTAGTTAGTTAGTTAGTTAGTTAGTTAGTTAGTTAGTTAGTAGTTAGTTAGTTAGTTAGTTAGTTAGTTAGTTAGTTAGTTAGTTAGTTAGTTAGTTAGTTAGTTAGTTAGTTAGTTAGTTAGTTAGTTAGTTAGTTAGTTAGTTAGTTAGTTAGTTAGTTAGTTAGTTAGTTAGTTAGTTAGTTAGTTAGTTAGTTAGTTAGTTAGTTAGTTAGTTAGTTAGTTAGTTAGTTAGTTAGTTAGTTAGTAGTTAGTTAGTTAGTTAGTTAGTTAGTTAGTAGTTAGTTAGTAGTTAGTTAGTTAGTTAGTTAGTTAGTAGTTAGTAGTTAGTTAGTTAGTTAGTTAGTTAGTTAGTTAGTTAGTTAGTTAGTTAGTTAGTTAGTTAGTTAGTTAGTTAGTTAGTTAGTTAGTTAGTTAGTTAGTAGTTAGTTAGTTAGTTAGTTAGTTAGTAGTTAGTTAGTTAGTTAGTTAGTTAGTTAGTTAGTTAGTTAGTTAGTTAGTTAGTTAGTTAGTTATAAAACTAATTTCAACAAACACAGAGACAAAAAGACAGACAAATAAGCAGACAAACAAACAGACGGACAGATATGGCTAAATCGAATCCGTTTTCTAATAGGACTCGGAATATATGTATATATTTTATAGGGTCAGAAAATTACATTATAGAAATTACAAACGGAATGACAAACTTATATATATCCCTCTCATGAAGGTAAAGGATATAAAAACACATACATATAACAGCAGTTATAAAATAGAAACAAATTTTCTGCTGATTTATAAGCATATTATTTAAGATATTTCATATGGTAAATGTAACGTATGTGGAATATATTTATTTTAATGTTCTCATATTAACATTACTCATACGCCTCATGAAAATAAAAAATTATATTTACAATTACTTATACAGACAACTAAATATTATTTAAACATATACAAAACTATATGAATAAATACACATGTGCATTTGGTAAACGTAGAGTTGCTTGCATGTGCATGCACTGGAATTCAATTTTAAAAAACGTTTATATAGACAAAAATAAGAAAAAAATCAAGACCAAAAATAAAAAAGTAACTTAATATTTCTATTCACTGCAACATATTTAGCGTACAACATGAATGAATTTGCAAAATTGAAAAATAGTTCTAGTATTTCTATTTTTTCTGGCTTTTTCTTTTTACACATGTGCTGCTTTTTAGCTGAACACAGCACATATTGGTAACATCAGTGCGGTGTTTGAAAACATGTTTTCTTTTTGTGTTTTTCCTCCTGCTCGTTTTTTTTTTGGTTTCTTTAGGTTACACATATATAAACCCCTTCAAAAATATGTATGTTTGGTTTCTGGTTAGTAAAAGGCATACTTTAGTATGAAATTTTTACAATCACAAAACTATTCTCAAACACATTTAGTACTGAAAGCCACCGAGATGATTGTCTATAAAAGTATTTCAACAAAACAGCTAGCAAAAAATGTTATAACATTCCTCTGCATTTGATTGTTATGCAAATAGCAGAAAAATATCTTTTAGTTTTTTTTTTTATTTCTATTAAATTTTTTTTTTGAAATTGTTTTATTTTTTTGTATTTCCTTTATATTACATGCAAACAAAATCATAATATTGCATTTAAGTTATAAGTATAAAATTTTTTACACAAAAAAATATATTGTAATAAAAACAAACATATAAAGTTTTAAGAAATAAAACAGATGTTGTTAGAGGAAAAGATTTATTTTACACTAATTCCAATTTCTTATCTCAGTTAAAGTTACAGAACTGAATAGTTCCTTCATTACGATACTATACGAAAGTATAGACGCTCTTTGATTAGCATAGTATATGTATATAAAGTGATCTTCGAAGGATATCGGAAAAATTACTCTCTGTATTATATATATTTTTTATTATTTTAGTTAATGAAGAATTTATAACTTTATATATAATATAAAATTGCTTAATTGCTCCAAGGGAGCTTCTAGCAATATTTTATTTCGTATATGCATATTTAAATTGTATTTATGAAGTTTCTCCAGCTGGTTCTATCCTGCACCAGATGTCCGATTTGTGGCCAATACAATCTGTTGGGGTAAATTTCAACTCAGTCGATCTGCGCCACGTTAGCCTGGGACGTCCTCTGCGCCTCTAGCCTTGGGATCCATTGAAGGCTCTCTTTGGCAATATCTGAATTTTTTCTTCTAAGGATTTGGCCAATCCAGCGCAATTTTCTTAGCTGTACTTCAACATCAATTGGGTCCTAATTATAGATAGAGAGCAGTTCATTGTTACGTATGCGTCTTGACCAGAATATCGCCATTATGAGCCTCAGGCATTTGTTTACAAACACCTGTAGCTTCATTGTTATAGAACTGCTTACTTTCCATGGTGTACAGTTGTTGAAAATGCGAATCTTGTGTTTTCTTGAGATCTGTGAAGACTGTCATATTCTACTGAGGGAGACACACGCATGTCTTGTTCTGTTTATCCTACTCTTCACATCGGAATCGGCTCCTCCATATTTGCTAATAATGCTGCCCAGATAGCAAAATTTGTCGACATTTTCTATGCTGTTGCCTTTAAGCTTTACCGGTGTTGTGATGTTTGTTGATATCCGCATGACCTTAGTTTTTCTGGTGTTGATTTTCAAACCGACTGCCAATGCGTTTGCTTCCAGTTAAATGATTTTGGATTGTATTCCAGAGATTGTATGTGACATCAGACATATGTCATCTGCGTAATCCAAATCGTGAAGTTGCCCATTAAGCCATTGTAAGCCATCCCTCGCTTCACCATTGGTTTTTGTCATGACGGAGTCTAGTAGTAGAAGGAAGAGCATTGAACCATTTCAAATGGTTCACTTTCCTTGCCTCTGAAGCCAACTCGACAAAGTGCATCGCAGTACAGGGGCCGTATTATCGCTATTAGTCTATCAGGTATCCCAATGTTCTGGAGGCATTTCCAAATAGCTTAGCGATTAATGGTATCGAATGCGCGTTCAAAATCGACGAACACAAGAAAGAGCGGCGAATTCCATTCAACAGACTTTTCTATAATTAACCGGAGGCTATGAATATGATCCACACAAGACCTATTTGCCCTAAAGCCTACCTGTTAGCGGCGTAGGGTCAACTCTAGTTTATCACTCATGCGGTCTAGGATTATAAAAGCTACTACTTTTTTAATAGTGTTGAGTAGTGTTATGCCCCTCCAATTTTGACAGTGACTTAGGTCTCCTTTATTCGGCATTCGCTGAAATTTCCAGATTTCGTACACGATCGAGATTCAATTTGCCAGTAGGCTTGCTCTGGTGATAACTAGCCTTTGGTCGAAGCTTCACTATGTCAACCAGGAGTTAGTTGATGATCGCTGTAGATGTCAGCTCCCCTTATGATTTTGACATCCATTAGGCACCCGAGAAATTTCCTACTGATCAGGAAGTGGTCAATTTGATTACGAGTTATGCGATCCGGGGATTCCCATGTATACTTGTGGATGTTGCGGTGCACAAATTTCCTTCCACCAATGAAAAGCTGATGCTGGGCGCATAAGTCTATAATACGTTGGCCATTGACGTTGCGATTGTCCGCTAGGCCTTGGTTACCCATTATAGAGCGTAGGTTGGAATTGTCTGCGCCGAGTACGATTTTCATGTCGCTTTTATTAGCGCATGCAATTTCAGCGCACAATTGTTCATAGAAAGCATTTTTTTCTATCGTTTCCCTCTGTTGGAGCATAACATTAGAAGATGGTAATGTTGCGGTATTTGGTGCTAAATCGTGCGCTTATAAGACGTTCAGATATTGGTCTGAACCCCATTAGCGATCTTTTTATCTTATCCGTCATCAAAATCTCAACTCCATGTATGTGGCTACCGTTATTTCCGCAGAATATGAAGTGCTACCCTGATGCTGCACGAAATTCTCCCAGCTTCTTCCATCTGACTTCTCTAAGGCCTAGAATATCCAGTCGGTAGCTTTTCATTTCCTTGCATGCTTGTGCTAGGCGGGATGGTTGTGCAAGTGTCCTAACATTCCAGGTTCCGATTCTTGTCCATGTTCGATATGCAATAGGTTGTGCCATTAAATCCAGTCCATATTCTATTTGTGTAGTTTCGCTGATGAGTTTAGATTTCCACCCCGGCTTATCGGGCCAGCCGGCAAACCTCAGTGAAGTTGGAGGGCCTCTTGATTTTTCAAGCATTTATTCTGCGCAGATATACCGCCCATGATCGGTCGTTATTTCCTCGTTGGTTAGCGGCAGGGTATTCCTCGTGCAGGAGAGGTTGACAATTGATAGAAGAGGCTATGTGTCCTTACATATGTAACTGAAAGAATTCGCATCACTACCCTACCCCCTGTATCATATATAGTAATCATAAATAGGTTTTAATGGTTTATGGCGTTGCTATTTGAGGTCTACATATTATTCGAAATGATTTTAACATTTTCTAAAAGTCTCCGGTAATGAGACCTTTTGAAAAAATTTTGCAAATTGAATTGGTGTAAAACTTTCATATGTATACAACAACTTTGCGCCAACAAGCATTATTATTTTTAAGTTTTCGTATATAATGCTTTTTCCCTAGTGCAACCAAATATTGACATTGCAAAAAAACAACTTTTGATTCCTTATTTGCAAGTTTCATAAACTCTACTTAAACTACAAAATTTTTTGCACTTTTCTATTACAAGAATTGTGTTACAAGCTTCTATTTGGTCAACTTGTGGTCATGTTGTAAGTTATTCATATGAAGGTTAATTCATATGAAATATTATTATTCGTATTGTAGTTTTCTTGTAAAAAAATGTGTGAAAATGAAGAAATCAAGAGTGAAAGAGAAATCATCAGTGGGTGATGGCGTACAAATATATCATAGCTTATATAATTCTCTCGAAAGATCTAAACAAATTGTAAAAGAAATTTTTGTCAATAAATTTAAACTTTGACTGCACATAGCTTTTAAAACTGAAAACATTTAGAACTTGGAGTTCGCGAAATCAAATTTCCACACATTATCTTATTAAATTCCCCCAAAAAAGGAAATACTTTGAAATAGGAAATATTGGCACATTAAAATATTATTTAAACAAGTTAGAGTGCTATATTCGGCTATGCCGAATCTTAAATACCCTCCACCAGCAAGCTACTTTTTATTGAAACCCATTTAACTATCTAATTTTTAGATAACTTGGCAAAATTTTTGTTTCCTTATTGAGGGTATTAACATTTATGCATATGTCAAACTAATTTTAATTAGGTCGAGAAAAATGTATATTAATAGGCCAGTTTGAAAACATTTTAATATAATGATTTATCTGTACACAGAACATACTCATTTTGAATTTTATCCGGATATAATCATTTAATTACGAATTAAGTGGTATTAAGTGATTTTCAGAAGTATACCTTATATGGAAGCTAAGACAACCTATGGACCGATCCGGAAGAAAAAATACGTAGAATGATTTATATATACAAAATACACATTTATGTCGAATTTTATCCCGATAACTTTGATTGTTAATGTGCATTTGAGTAATTTTCGGAAATGGTCCTTATATGGGAGTTGTGACCAATTATCAACTGATAAGGAAAAAATTTCGTATAATGATTTATATGTTTAATATATGCGTTTAGGTGATTTTCGGAAGTGGACTTTATATGTATAGGAGATATGACCTTACACAAAACATATTTGTGTCGAATTTTATCAAGATATCTTTATGTTGATAAAATTCATTATCTTTTGATTATGAAATATGTGCGTTTAAGTGATTTTTTTGAAGGAGCTATTACCATATATGGAACAATACGGAAAAAAATTTGGTAGAATGATTTATATGCTCACAAAACATATTAAAGTCGTACTTTATCCAGATAGCTTTATTATTCAAAGAAATATGTGCGTTTAAGTGATTTTAGTAAGTGGACCCTCTATGGGAGCCTATCCGGAATGGGAGCCTATCATATAAAGACAAAACATATTTGTGTCGAATTTTATCAAGATAACTTTATTTGACAATGAAATATGTGCGTTTAAATAGTTTTCGGAAGTGGGACTTATATGGGAACTATTACCAATAATGAACCGATCCGGGAAAAAAGTGGTAGAATGATTTATATGTACACATAACATATTCAAGTCGAATTTTATCCTTATAGCTTTAGAATTTAATGAAATATATTCGTTTATGTGATTTTCGGAAGTGGACCTTATATGGGAGCTATGACCAATTATGGGCCTATCCGAAAAAATGTAGTAGAATAATTCATATTTATACGAAATATATTTGTCGAATTTTATCACGATAGCTTTATTTGACATGAAATATGTATTTTTAAGTGATTTTCGGAAGTGGGGTTATATGGGAGCTATGACCAATTATATGCCTATCCGAAAAAAATGTAGTAGAATAATTCATATTTATACGAAATATATTTGTCGAATTTTATCACGATAGCTTTATTTGACATAAAATATTTATTTTTAAGTGATTTTCGGAAGTGGGGTTATATGGGAGCTATGACCAATAATGAACCGATCCGGGAAAAAAGTGGTAAAATGATTTATATGTACACAAAACATATTCAAGTCGAATTTTATCCTTATAGCTTTAGAATTTAATGAAATATATTCGTTTAAGTGATTTTCAGAAGTGGACCTTATATGGGAGCTATGACCAATAATGGACCGATCCGTAAAAAATTTCGTAGAATTATTTGTATGTACACAAAACATACAAATATAAACATACGAATTTTATTACAATAGCTTTATTCATCAATGAAATATGTGCGTTTAGGTGATTTTCGGAAGTGGACCTTATATGAGAGCTATGACCAATTTTGGACCGACTGAGATCTACATTGACAGTATGATTTCTGTTCATATTATATTTACATGTACAAAATTTCGTGTTGATACCGATATATTTGAGGGAGTTATTAACGATAAACTAATTTCCGGGAATATATAACTTTGTATAGGGGCTATGGGAAATATTCAATCGATTGTAAAGATTTTGAATGTAATTGATCACTACTCTGAAAAAATAATGTATGACAAAATTCATCGAAATATCTTTGTTAGTTTCTGAGAAAACTTTAAAAGAATTATGAAAAAAAACGTAATTTTTTTCGAGGTAGTCTGAAATTTTTACTCATAACTTTTTACGCTGTGAACCGATTTTGCTGATTTTCAATACCAAACTGCCTAGAATAATAATAAATATTTTGGGTGAATTTGGTTTATTTCCTTTGCTTAGTTTTAACGTAAGCGTGTTTTACACAGACAGACAGACAGACGGACAGACGGATATAGCTAAATTGACTCAGAATTTGATAAGCACCCAGAATATATATACTTTGTTGGGCCTTAGATGAATATTTCTTGGTGTTACGGAACGACAAACTTATATATACCCTCTATCACCACTGATGGTGGTGGAGGGTATAAAAATACTCATAGTTTTTGCCATAAGGGCAGCTCCTGTATAAATTGATAACAGAAGGTTAATGCGAGCCAACCTAACAAATCACCTTCATCAACAAAATTACTCAAACATAAAGTTCATTAACTAGCAAACGATTTTAAATATTTCCTTAGATATTCTTACTTAAAACTTGCAGCATCTTTCATCAACTTTTAATATTCAATTGATTTTATCGTAAACTTTAATACATTCACTTGACCATCGAAGCACAGCAGGCATTTTTTAACTAGATTTATGTACGTCAAACAACTGATACAGCTGATATTTGGCATAATCCACATAAATGATGTACAATATCTAAAACCAGTACTTTTGCATGTTGGATATCCGACATAGTAGAGTGGCATCTTAAGATATTCACTTACAAACCCGATGTTTTCCATTGTGTTCTTAATTTAGTATTTCTACTATCATGTATCCATGTCTCCTCCTTTGTACTTCTACTCATCTGCAACTACGATGGAATGTTTGTTACTCAGTATGGATTCCAGCAGAAATATCTTTGAATATATCGTAGAAACGCATAAATGAAAATGACTGAGGAAACTAACCGAACGTATAAGTGAAATGAATGTATCAACACACAGACAGAGTAAGTTGCACTTTTCGTTTTACAAAAATATTCTTGTGTCATTTTTTACCTGCAGTGCTCAGCATGAGATTGTCTGGTCGCAGCATACAACAAAATAGGAGTATGATGTAAAAATTTAACAGAAATTTGTATGATTTTCTGTCTTTTATACATTTTACTTTAGAGAAATTTATTACTTTCTTTAGAAATAAGTAAAATAAATAACAGTAGGAGAAACATGCTTTTTTGTTAAATTATATTCAAAACCATAGTTTAATAATGATTTTCAAATTGAAATAATTTAAATTTGAAATTAGTTATAATATACTTAAACAAGGTGAGTGTAAGAAAAAAATGATTTTTAAAAGTCGATAAATAAAACTGTTCGCTTGGTTATATACAAAACACTCAATATTCATTAATATATTTCTAAACTATCTATTCTGATTCTTTAATGTCAAAGAATTTGCAAGTACCCACATCGTAATAAAATACATAGTTTAAATAAACCTAACCTATACATTAAATTTTCTTTCAATCAAGACATTAATGTTCTGTCTCTAGTTTCCATATTATACAAAATTCAGAAATACCATTTGCTACGGTAAAAACCAAAAAGTACATTAATCGAAATTCTTTTTTAATTAGGATCCTATGTAAATGTCTGATTTAAATTTCTACTTTTTATTGCAGGAAAGTAACCTTTTATAGATTTTTATTCATTAATTATAAGTTTCATAGTTTAATAGTAAAAAAAATCAAAAGGTACCAGCTGAAGAACGAAAAAGTACCAAAAAGTTTACTTTTATAAATTTTCTTTCTTAAAGGATCCTATATGTCCGATTTTATTTTTCGAGATTCAACATAACAGACAAATTAAAAAGTTCTAGTTATGTATATACAACGCTAAATCCGAAGAAATACACCTAGGCCTCTACCGGGCCTGTTATGCGCTCATTTACCAGTGTATTAGGCGGGAATCGAATCAACGACCTTCGGTCTACCAGACTAGAACACTAACCATGAAATGGGGTCTTAGTCCTATCATGACAAATTGGATTTATAAAAGTGTTATTAGACCAATTCTAGCTTATGCTTCAAGAAGCATATATGGCGATGAAATTTGGCACAAACATGTTTTATAGGAACTTAAATTTCAGTTACTTTTAGTTGATGCAGTTTGTTTGATATCGAAAACGGGCAATATCGGTCTACGATTTCGCCTAGTCCCAATATAAGTCCCCCTTCAGAGAATGACTTTATCGCTCATAAATGGCTAAAAGAAGCATCTATAGCGATGGAATTTGACACATATGTATAAGGATAGACCTTTAATTGACCACATAAGTTCCCTTCAGAAACTGACTTAAACGCTCCTAACTGTCTAAAAGAAGCATCTATAGCGGTGAAATTCGACAGAAACATATTTTATTTTATAGGATCCTAAATCTCTTCGTCAATTTTTATAAGGATTGGTCCATAATTGACCCTACACCCCATATAGCGAACATGTTTCATTCAGAAAATGACTATAACGCTCAAAACTTACTCAAAAATGCGATTACAGCTGTGAAATTCTACATAAACAAGTTTTGTGAGAGCCAAAAACACTTTATCAAATTTTATGGGTATAATTAACCCCATCCCCCACAGTCAGAAAAAGACTGTAACGCTCAAATACTACTACAGCGATGAATTTCACGTAAACAAGTTTTCCATGAGCAAAAATGTCCTCTTCAGGTATTTATGAGTATCGGTCTATAGTTGACCCTACCCCCGCATATAAGGTCCCCCTTAAAAAATAACTTTAACGCTCAAAACTGCTACATAAACAATATTTGTATGAACAAAAATCGTTCCATGAATTTTAGGATCGGTCCGTAATTGACCCCCCTTATATGAGTGCCTTTAACGCTCATTACTGGCATTAAAATACGAGTAGATATATGAAATTTAACATAAACCGGCTTGGATGAAGATGGATCGATGAATGACCACTTCATAAAATTACTTTAACTCTCATTAGTTACTTAAAAATACATCTTAGGCGATGAAATTCGAAATAAACAATTTCTTTACGAAACATAATTTATGTACAGGAGTTTATGAAGATCGGTCTATAATTGACCCTTATATAAGATTCATTCCAGAAAATGACTTTAACGCTCATTTATGGCTCAAAAGTTCTTATAAATTATGGTAGTTTTGTAGGAACTGAAATTTTTCAACTGAATTTGATGAGGATCGGTCGATAAGAGCATCTCTCCCAACATTACCCTGATGTTCATATTAATATTGACATATGGTGATAAAATTCACCATAGATCTAATAAATGAGAAAATTGCTTCGATAATATCAAAGTTTATTAATAAGACAATATTCTTTTTCGGCAATGATTCTCTTACTTGTTTATGACTCAAAACCTTTCTAATAAATTTGATGAGGATTGGCTCATAATTGACCCTACTCCCCATACTCGTTACTGGCTTAAAAATACGAGTATAGCGATTAAATTCGACACAAAAAAATTCTTACAAGCTTACTTACTTTTTACTTTTACAATCGTGACTAATTTCAAAATAAGAGAACGGAGATGGAATTCGAAACAAATGAGTGTTATACGAACCGAAATCTATCGACCAAATTTTACGACAGTCGGTGCATAATTGACCCATAATTTTTTAAATGTATAAGTATTAAAGTTTTGTTGTGTCTCTTTAACTTAGGAGATATGAGGTTACCGAATTTACACGTTTTCACCCTTTTTTAATCCCTATATATTCGAATTTCCAAAAATCGCGTCTTTGTGTATTTGTTGGAAGACCAACAATCTGTCCGAAATTTAGGCTGTGCGATGTATCAGTCAGTCATTATAAATGTATCATTCTCTGATAAAAAATTATAATCAGAAATTGGGTTTAAATAAGACTAATTTTAGACTATATTTATTAACTTCTTAATACTAACGATATCCATACCTTTAATATGATTTTCAATTAGCACTAAAGTGGTTATATACATAAACCATTTATTTTTATACCCACCATCAAAAAAGATGGGGGGTATATTGTTTTTGTCTTTCCGTTTGTAACACATTGAAATATTCGTCTAAGACCTATAAAAGTATATATATTCTGGGTCCTTATAAGATTCTAAGACGATCTAGCCATGTCCGTCCGTCTGTCCGTCTGTCCGTCTGTCTGTCTGTCTGTCTGTCTGTCTGTCTGTTGAAAACACGATAGAGTCCAAATGGAAGCAGCTGGCGAGCTGAAATTTTGCACAGATACTTCTAGTTGATGCAGTTTGTTTGGTATTGAAAATGGGCAATATCGGTCCACAATTTCGCCTAGCCCCCATATAAGGCCCCCTTCAGAAAATGACTTTATCGCTCATAACTTGCTAAGGGAAGAACCAATAGCAGCGAAATTTGGCACAAATATGTTTTATGGGAACCCAAATCTCTTCGTAGAATTTTATTTGGATCGGTCCATAATTGACCCTACCCCCCATATAAAGTCCCCTTCAGAAAATGACTTTATCGCCCATAACTGCCTAAGAAAAGCATCAATAGCGGTGAAATGCGGCACAAACATGTTTTATGGAAACTTAAATCTCTCTGTAAAATTTCATAAGGATCGGTCCATAATTGACCCTACCCCCCATATAAAGTCCCCTTCAGAAAATGACTTTATCGCTCATAACTTGCTAA